>NC_141695.1:983487097-984825014 GCF_964263255.1 Lissotriton vulgaris | reverse complement strand
AGTCTTAGGGACAGGGGTTTCAAGAATGGTTTGGATCCGGTCGGGAGTAAGTTTCCTTCCGTCTTTGGACAGAAGGTGGCCTAAGTAAGTGACCTGGGGTTGGCAGAATTGCAACTTCTTTTTGGAGACCTTGTGGCCATTTTCCGCAAGGAAGTGCAGGAGTTGAATGGTGGCTGTGACTGCTAGTGGAGTGGTGTCAGCCGCCAAAAGGATGTCATCGACGTATTGTACTAACACCACTCCATCGGGTAACTGGACTTGATCCAGCTGTCTCTTGAGGGCCTGGCTGTAGATGCTGGGGCTTTCCGTGTAGCCTTGGGGTGCTCGGCAGAACCTATATGAGCGGGCTTTTAGGGTGAAGCCGAAGAGATATCGGCTGTCTGGGGGGATGGGGATAGAGAAAAATGCGTTTTTGAGGTCAATGACAGTGAAGATGGTGGCAGTAGAAGGAATCAAAGTCAGGATAGTGGTGATGTTTGAGACCACGGGGTACTGGGGTACAACCACTTTGTTGATCTCTCGAAGGTCAATGATGAAGCGGTATGCTTTCTCATCTCCCTCTCCTTGTTTCTTGATGATGGGCAAGATAGGGCTGTTGCAAACGTTGCTAACCACTTCCTCTACCACTCCTGCGTCTATCAGTGACTGAATAATCTTTACCAATGCCTTCTCGCCCTCGGGC
The DNA here is from genome assembly GCF_964263255.1 of Lissotriton vulgaris. NCBI lineage: Eukaryota > Metazoa > Chordata > Amphibia > Caudata > Salamandridae > Lissotriton > Lissotriton vulgaris. The sequence goes on along the minus strand of NC_141695.1, from coordinate 984,824,332 downwards.
GATATCCGATATTGTGGAAGTTTTGGGAGTATCGCGTCCGGTCGGACAGTAATGTGCACTGGGTCAATCATCATGCGCCCTACGTCCGAATCTGTCTTGGCCCACAGATACGGAGGCAGAGTGTCAAGCAGGGATGTGTCAGCGTCAGTGATGGAAAACATGCGTCGGGAAGGGCAATGTCTAAGCAGAACAGGGTTGTCGTACAGGAAAACTCGAACTCCGTCTTGGGAACATCTAATGGTCGCTCGGAAGTGTTTCAGTAAGTCAAGTCCCATAATGGCGTCAGAACTATTGGAGGAAAGCAAAAACGTTGTGTCAGTGGTATTGTTTTCTAAGTCGAAGAGGATCGGAGTGGACAAAGGGTTAGTGGAGGGCGTTCCATCGAAACCTGTCGATGTTACAAGTGAGCCAGACAGGGGTGCCCTTGGAATCAGTCGTTTAGATAACGCACTACGTGTTGCGCCAGTGTCTACCAGAAATGGAGACTTTGTACCCAGGACCTTAGCAGTGACATAAGGGCCTTGCTGGTCAACATAGAGCTCGACTGGATCCCTCCCTTGCCCTTGGCAGTCCTATGCGAAGTCGTGGGCATCGTCGCAGTCAGATTGCTGGTACTGGTTCTGTCTGGGTCGGTCAAATGTATTTGGTCTGCTTGATCTATCGTTAGTCGTGTCATTTGCGGGCCCTCGTTGCTGTCCTCTATTTCTCGGTCCACCTGCTACGTCCTTGGGGTCCCTATTTCTGATCATCTCCAAAAGAACCGGGCACTGGGATTTCCAATGGCCGGATCCTTTACAGAAAGCACACTGGTCCTCTCTAATGTCTGTACGTCCAATGTGGGGTGTCGAGGTGCGGTCTTTAGGAGGTGCGGTCTTAGGGACATTCGTCTGATAGTTTCCTTTGTATTGGTCTCGTCCTATAGTCACCCCTTGCAGTTGTGCAATCATCACCCTCTCTTTCAAGTCTTTCTTCTTTTTCTCTGTTGCTCTATCGTTTTCATTTTTCTGGTGTTTGTAATATTGGGCCATCTGAAGGATAGCCGCAGGTTTGGAGGCTGCCCAACTACTCTCGCTGGCCTGCAGTTTCTGGGAGACCTCCGGTGACAAACCCTTAACATAATTCTGGACAAACAGATGGTGTCCGGTTGCAGTGGTCATGTCCTGGCCGCTGTAATCGGAGAACACCGTTTCAAACCGGGAGAAGTAGTCCAATACATCCTCCTGGGGTTTCTGACGACAAGCCGTTACTATCGACCAGTCCACTTTCTTTTCTGGAATCAGGGTTTTCAATTTCTGTATGATTTTATCTGGGAGGTCTAAAATGGATTTCAAAGGTTTCTGTCCAGGTTCCCGTTGTCTATCTATGCCATCGAGTTGTGACCAGGTATGTCCAAACAGCTCAAGGTGGTCGACTTTCCGGATTTGCTTCCACACATCAGCTGGTAGACATAACCCGAAAAACAAGTCGATGTCAGCCAGGGTCATAATTGTTGAACCTAGGGCTGTACCTAATTCAGTATAGAAGGCAGTGGGGTTTTTACGTAAATCAGGCAGAGATTTCCGGAACGTCAGAATATCTTGCCGATCCCATGGCTGGTAGACCCAGTTTTACACTACCCTCCCTCTTGCATCTTTGTGGTTGACGTCATCGTGAGTTCCTTCACCTCGTGGAGGAACCCAGTAAGGGGCAGCCTCTCTTATTGGCATCATGGCGCTAGCTCGCTCAGTTTGTGGTTCGGTTGCTACGGGTGTCGTGGGTTTAGCTTCCGATTCCTGTTCAGTGAGGTGGCGGAAAACCTCAAGCGTACGCGTAAGGAGGTCCATCACATCACACTCGCCCTCATCCCCGATATCGACTTTCCTGTACAGAGTCGTTAGGCTCTTGGGACCTTTGTCTCGATATCGGTCCTCGTATGCGTTCAAGACATGATAACACAGTCGTACGCTAAAATGTCGTCTGTGACTCCCTGCATACGAGTTGAACATATCCGTGATGTACTCTTCACTTTCCTTTCTTTCTACCAATGTCCTCACTATCTTGTCAATCCCTGCTCGCTCATCCTTGCTTAATCTGTTTATTCTTGCGGAATCAGCCTTTCGGGTCTCAGGGTCATCTAACGCTGTCGCTTGTGTTGTATCTAATACAAGGAGTTCGGCCGGCACAGAGGCCATGGGGGCCGAAGCTCTGGTGCTACTCTCGTTTGTGCTTGGGGGTAGCGGGTGCTGTGCTAAGGGTTGGGAAGGGGCATATGGAGGGGGCATGTAGATGATCGGAGGACCTAACAAAAGATCATCGTTGGCCCGCTGTTTCAAGGGCAATTCAGGATAGAGCGTAGAGGGCGTTCTAACCGGACACTGGTTTGATGGTTCTACCTCTAGTTTCTGTTTGGCTTCCTCTCTTTCCTTAATCTCTTCTTCTAGTTTCTTAGCAGCTAGGTGGGCTGCCTTTCGCAGCTCTTTTCCCAACCTACTCTCATTTCTCTTTTTACGCTGTTCGGTTTCTTTGCGCCACATGCCGAGACTATCAAGCATAGTGGGCGTTGTTTCCCAAGGGCTGTTTCTAGCGTGCTTATTTTATCCTCATCAAAGGACCCTATCAGTGGCCACTGACTTTCTCGATCCTTTTTCGTATATTTATGCCACAGCTTGCTATACGCTATAGCGGTCAATCCATGCTTCATGAACATGTCCTTATTAGGGGTGCCTTCCAGTGGAGCCGGATGGTTCATCTCTAATAAGCGGTCCGGGCTAAACAGGCTACCAATCAGTGGGGAGAAGACAGGCATGATGGATTACAATGGGGACAAAAGTCTGCACTACCTATCTTATCACTGCGTGCAAAGACTAGACAGAATATTTCTATTCTTCGTTGTTTGCAGGCGGTGAATACCTCAAAAGAACCAATATCGAACAGTCAATGTTCGGTCAATCAAACAATCAATGGGGAGAATAAGTAGGCACGACGGGTTACAACGGGGACAAAAGTCTGCGTTACCTACCCTTTCACTACCTGCAAAGAGAGAACCTGTTCTTCCCTGTTTGCAGACAGAGAATCTCCAGAAAACAATCCGCGAACAACAGTTTGGGCCAAACAATCAATCAGTGGAGGAGAAAAGATAGGCACGACGGATTACAATGGGGACAAAAGTCTGCGTTACCTATCCTTCACTGCTTGCAAAGAGAGAGCCTGTTGTTTCTCCGTTTGCAGACAGTGAATCTCCAAACAAATCAACAAAAGAGTAATACTAGTATTTTCCAAACAATCAAACAATCATTTCGCAATTCGTCGTGTTTACACGACCTTACCCGGACCGCATGGACAGTTTCTTGTCTTCCGAATCCAGCGCCCGATCGTCCTCTATTCTTCATGATCCTCGCGGCACTCCTGATGGTTCCCAGTCAGGACCGTAGATCACTCGAGAGAGGTCTGTTCGGAACCAGTGAAGTTCGGATGATCGGCTGTCAGACGAGGGTCTATCGGACAGGAGCTCTCCCGATCGTTGCAGTCGTTCACTCTGTCGTCGGGACCTCTCCCACTAGATCCACGAGTCGCTGATGGGCCCCACGTTTGGGACGCCAATTGTGGAAAAAGGTAGGGCTGATGACCTTTTTCAGAGTTGCCCGGCGTTAATCGCCTCTATACCCACTCAAGTTACCAAACAAAGAGGCAGGCGCTGGAGACTGGAAGGCAGGAAACAGAAGTTTTATTCCGACGGAGCAGAACACATCAAATCAGACAACAGGGTATCTTCTCGAGGTGCTCTAACCGCATCTCTGAGGCCTAGCCTCTTATACACAAGTTTATTGTTTTATTACGTAAAACACATCTCTGTCAATACTTTGATGTACGGAAAGACATCCTCGGAATCCCCGCTTCAGGCCTGTTCCCACACACATTTACAGTTGAAGTCCCCACCCCGGTCACAACAGGTGATGATTATCGCGCAGCTGGACATTCCGCCGATTCACGGAATGTATGTGGTTGATCGGATCTCATGGGGTGGGGGCTTTGATCAACTTGTGGATCCTTTGATGGGGGAAGCTTCTTACTGTACAGGGGGGGGGGGCAATAAACAGTATCCGCAGGGCCAGGTGGCGGCCTGGGAACGAGTAAGACAAACGGGCACACAGGAAAGGGGGTTTTATCAAAGGATCCGGGACCATGAAAGGAATGGAGGGAGGTGTCGCGCTGGGAACAGGATGGGGTTCCGAGGAAGAGCTGCTCTGAAGAGGGGTTTATGACCCAAAGCATGTGAGAGCGGGGGCTGTCAGCGTGCGGGGGATGCTTGCGAGGTCAGGAGAGAGAGAGAGAGACGCGCTGGCTATCAGCGATGGGCAGAGAGGCCATGGTACCCAAAATGGCTGCCGCTTACGCGCACGAATGGGCTCGAAAAGGGGGCAAGATGGCGCCGATAATGTTGATGCTGTAGCCTAAGTTTTAACAGTACGCTGCCAATACGCAGCGATGGTTCACTGAAGCTAGTTGATACTTCACCATCACTAGCATGACACACTTTGTGCATTTTTGGCTTGATCAAATTTGTGTTTTGGCTAAAACTCAATGTTATTAACCCTGTACCATCATTCTTATTCCCTAATTTAGGCATAGGACAATACTACAGAGGTAACCAAGACACATAATGCTTGTATTTTCGCACATGACACTAGCATGCTGTTGAATGACTGCAATTTTTACAATCTCCACACCTGATAGGTCCTGATGAATCGCGGGGAATTTCCTGATGCGAGAAACATGTTGACCAATCTCTTTTCCAATCTCATCTAGGGCCACTGTACTTAACTTGGTGACACCCAGTGAGTTGGATTCACGTTTTTAACCGTAGCGGGAGACCCCCAGAATAAAGGAGTGTGTTTGGTACTCCCTACTACATTTTAATCACTCTCTAGGCTATCTGCTCTATTTCCCACATACCCGCACTTCAACATAAGGAAGTTGGATTCTAAAGATCTCCGCTAAAGAGCCCCTCTTCGAGGTGAGCCCGTCGGGGATTGCACCGGCTCCCCGACGAGGAGCAACGCCTATGATGAAGCATGACACCCATTCGGGTGTGTGAGGCAAATACATCCAACAAAATGGATGCCAAGGGTGTCATATTTACACCCCCGGTTACGCACATAATTTCTTCACTCAGGAACGGTTCAGCAATCCATTTTTGTTCCTACACCCTTGCAACCTTGAAATTGCATTCTCAATTTGCGATTCTCTAATTGGCAATCGCAAATTGAGAATGCCTTCCCATTCATTACTATGGGCCTCTAGGCCCATAGGAATATGAAGGAATCACAATTATTATTGTGATTCCTACATACATAGCAATTTGCGATTACTTAATAGCAATTCGCTAAAAATCGCTATTAAGGAATCACAAAAGGTCTTGTTCATACATATGCCCACTAGCTAGGGATTTTATTCTCAGCTTTTCAACTGGAATTTACAGTGTCAGAGACAGGGCTTTCCTAATTAAAATGGACTCTGATAAGGGAGAGTAAGACTAAGATTTTCAGTATATAATAGACCCTTATGTCTTAACATGAATGACTATGAAAGACAATATGGTACTGTGCCATTATTGGAATTGGCATACTATTAACTGTTCTTTTTGCAAGCCATATAAAGTCTCTATGAAAAGGCCATTCTCTTATTCCCTGATGGTGTATGGTCTAGCCCCAGTTAACTGGAAAGTATGATAAATTCTACACAGATGTACATCTCAAATAGTCTGCTGTTGGATCTATATGATTGCTAGAATACTAAAGCAATTGAAAAATACAATTTCGTGGGAAAGGAACTGCAGCTGTAGACAGGATTTGAAAAGCTATTTATTTAAAAAAAGAAAGAGCCCGAGACCACATATTAAAACGTTAGCGCGTTTATGCTCTGACGCACATTGAAATAAATAGGTTCTCCTTGCATGCAATCGCTTTGAGAAGTCAATATTTTGACATTTACTAACTGAATATTAACAAATCACCTAAATATGTTAAGCACTTGCAGCATGCTGTAATAAGGTGACAGTTCACTCGGCATCTCTAAAGAACGGGATCTTGGAAGTATAAATTACTTTTAGCCGGTATGCTGAATGTTAAAGATGATTTTTGAGCACTTCTTTTCAAAAGTCACTTTCTGTTGTTTGACTTGAACTATATTTAGGTAAATTAAATCTGCATATAGCTCAGCAGCTCCTTTAACCCCTTGGACGCTCATGACGAGCTAAGCTCGTCATGGTGTACACCTCCATACACTCATGACGAGCTGAGCTCGTCATGAACAATGGGAAATTCACTAAATGAGCACAGGAGGAAAAAAACGCTAGCACCCTGAGGGTTAAAAAGCAACCTCAATTCCTTTGCACCTTAACTAAGTCCAGACTAAAGTTGTAGTCAGGGGTGGCCTTAGGCATGTGCAAGCTGTGAACCTGCACAGGGCTGCCAAACCCCAGGGGCCACCACGCCAATATATATCCTTAATATAATAATCCTCTGAGGATGGATACATATTTGCGTGGCGGCCCCTGGCAGGGATTTGGCAGCTTCTGGCTCTGTTCCACTTCCAAACACCCTGACCCCCCTCTTCACTGGTCTCCGTGCTCCGCCCCACCCGGACCTCCTCTTCCGGGGCCCCCTACCTACGCTCCCTGACCAAGGCCGCCATGAGCCTAGAGCCGCCCCTGTTGTAGTAACCAAGGTATGATTTGCAAAGTATATGAAAATCCAAAGGATATTGGTGAGTCTCTGCTTATAGTTATTCTTCTGATTACTAATTAATAGAGTTCCATCATTTTATTATCTCATTGTTTCTGAAGCGTAATCATCTTTATTGAGGAATACATATTATGAATGGAAACCACATTTTGATAGGAAACTAGGTCATGCAAATTAATATTCAAAATAGATCTTTCGAAAATGAATGGCAATGGGAGTAGGGTAGAAGATTTCTATAAATGATGTACTGACCTCCTGGGGGTAATTTAGTGTTTGGTGGAGAAGAAACTCTGCCTTAAAGGGGCGTGGCCTTCACCTAGCCAAGCCAGTTGCTACCCCACATTATTTAGAAGAGGGAAGACTTAGGTTTATGAGTGCAGATCCTCAGCTCGCTTATCATTCGGAAACCTATACCCCGACAGCCCATCTGCCCAGGTCCGCTAAGTCAATGGAGAAAAGTTGGTGGTGATCTGAGGGGTAAGGCAATTGATTTCATGGTTGGTTGTAGGTTGTCGCTAGGTTCAATGTTTGTTCAAAGACATATTTTCTGATGCAAGAGTGTACAAGGAAGCATTTGGTATGAAGTGTGTGGTAGAAGATTTGACTGACAACTAGGGTGTATTAAAAAAACGTTTCTACTATTTCGCAATATGGATTGCTCACTTAAAAAAGTGTCAGAGTCATGGGCACTAGAGTTATGTCCAAAAGCACTTAGCGTAGCAAGAAATTCAGCAACAGTTGCCATGCCATTGAGACCCAGGAGTGTGAGGCCCCACTGCACTATAAATATAGCTGTTTCTTACTTCCAAACCAGGGTAAGGTGACCCATTTTCCTTGCTTCCTTAAGGGCCCATAACGTCTTTACTACACCACTGCCAAAACCTCTCAGTTTCTGTGCAATATGCTATTCAGGCTACTTTTAAAATAGGTTGATATCAATGGATTTTGGGTGCATAGCACATATGCTGAATACCATGTAGTAATAAAGTTGCTGCATTGGTGTAACCTTTTTAAGTATTTCAGTGAGGAAATTACATTTTTCCACATTTGATGAATGTATAGTGCGGTGTTGGCACATAACACAAAATCAGTGGCACAGAAAGATGTGGTTAAGTAGTAATATTTCATATTTCTATTATTACTGAAACAATCTAAGGGCCAGACATACATAGCTTTGGATTTGTGAAAACCTAGCAGCAAATCTTTAGGATTGGCTATTTAGTTAATTGCAAACAGTGATGTACAAATGCCCTTAAAAAATTTTTTCACTGTGATTCACAAAGGGGGTGGGGTCCTTACCCATTTGCGAATGGGTTACCACCAACTCGGAGTTAGTGGCAAAATGTAAATGTTTTGCAAAAGCTTTGCAACTGCCTTTGAATTGTAAAACATTCACACATACCATTGTGAGTCACTACTAGGAAGGGGCAAACTAAACGGGCACCTGAACAAGCCCCTTCCTAATAGTGAATCGCAAAGCCAACTTGCGAGTCGGTAATAAGTTACAAATTACAAATTTGTCCTTTGTACATAAAAAGCAAGTTTTTTGCAGTCACAAATGCCCCAATTTGGTGAATAAGGACGTTAGTGACCTCAAAAAAGCTTTGTACATCTGGCACTAAAAGAGGCTGCAAGTATCTGAAAATAGGAACATGCGCACACATCTAGGGCTTCACGGAATACAAATGCATCCCTGTAGCTCCCACCAAGTGGTTTCTGAAGCTCTCACTCTCCATCAAGGGAACACAAAGTATATTAGGTTAACACTAATTAATTGCACCTTAATTACAACTAATCACTGAAGCACCAATGGTCTGTAGAAATACTTAACAAACTGCGTGAATAGCCTGAAATCCTCCTGTTTCTCTAAACCTTTTTGGGGGAAAGTCAGGATTGATCCAGCTTTTAATGATATCTGTAAACTGTCAACTTCCAGATGACAATTCTGGTCTGTTTGTATATTTCAAGCCTGATTTATAGTTTGGTGGACAGGATATCCAGTCACACAGATTATGGGTATCCTCTCCACCTTATTACAATTGCATTACAGGATATCTGTTATCAGGCTACAGCACTGAGACAGCTCAGCATGAAGTATCGGAAACGATAAGGGACATCCTGGCTAAAGGCAGTTGTGCAATGCTAGTGCTGCTGGACATATCCGCTGCATATGACACAGTATCACATCAGATCCTTTTGGAGAGGCTTATGCACCTGGGAATGACAGGAACTACATTAGCCTGGTACCATTCCTTTCTCAAAGGCCGGCCCCAGAAAATACTTTTCTGCCCCATATCTCCTCTCTCGTTTGCGGAGCTCCGCATGGCTCGGCTCTATGCTCAGCTCTTTTTAATGTTTACCTCACTCCCCTTGCTCCACTAGTTGAGCAGTACCTGTTAAGTGCTGTCTCATATGCCGATGACACTCAGCTTGTGTTCTCTTTTAGGGATCAGTCCGAGACAGCATTTACCAAATTTAAACAATGTTTAGTTGACATTTCATCATGGATGACTGACAATTGCCTGAGACTGAACACTGTTAAAAACAGAGGTCTTGTTTTATAATCAGCCGTCCCCCCCACAAGCCGACCTCTGGTGGCCAATAGAACTCAATCCTCCCCCAATTCCAGTTTCCTCAGCCAGGAATCTATGATTCAAAGTTGACTCTACCCTCTCATGCAAGGCCCAGATAGGTCAAGTCTCCTCGTCTTGTTTTAGGAAAATGAGGTCCCTCCGAAGATTCCTTCATTTCCTACCTATGGGCTTCAGGAAGACGGTAGTTCATGCATTGATCACTTCCCAGCTGGACTATGCTAGCAGTTGGTATTTGGGTCTCCCAGCCTACCTGATAAGAAAATTACAAATAATCCAGAATGCGCCAGCCAGGCTTATCAGAAATGTGCCACATTTCCCCCACCTCCGCATCCTTCACTGGCTGCCTGTCAAAAGGAGAATTGAATTTAAGGCGCTGACTCTCGCCTATAGAGCAGCAAGGGACACACTTCCTCAATCCCTCAGGAAAAGACTCCGAAAATACCACCAGACGAGGGACTTAAGGTCAAATCATCGAGAACTCTTAGTCATCCCACGCTTTGCAAAAGCTAGGCTTGGCGGCCGCTCATTCTCTGTCAGAACTACCTCTCTCTGGAACTCCATGCCTGACCACCTTCAGAAAGCCAAGTCAGAAACTGAATTTAGGAAGAATCTGAAGACCTGGCTTTTTGGCCTCCCTTAGCTCTAGATGGCCAGCCTTCTCCCTGTCATACGCTGCTAGCGCTAGGACACCTCCGTCAGAGGTAGCCGTGCACTCTACAAGCTTTAATATTCATAATAATATTAATAATAATAATGGAGAAAGCAATGGATCTGTACCCCTTGGAAAAGGAGTGAAGTCCTTTCCCTAAATAGACAGTTACTGGACCTGAAAAAAAAAACCAACTGCATACTATCAGGATTTTAAAGAAGCGGCCTCCTCCACAGTGATGACGTTAGCAGACATAGAGTTATTCTTTGCCTTGGGTGTACCAATAGATATATGGAGACAAGTCCATGCACATGAACATGCACTGGTACTGGGTGGCACATGGGATGAGAGCAGAGCATGGGATAAGGAGCGCAAGCCCAGGGAGAATCCCAAGACAGAGCTGCTGGCTCTACCTGGACGTATTATTGCCCACATGCACTCCCTTATCCCACCAAAGAAAGTGGATTGGGATAAGTTCACTGTGTGTTGTCAGAAGAAGGATGAGAGTGTGTCGGATTTCTTTACCAGATTTGAAGGGGTGTTCCTAGATTTTACTGGTCAGGATCTGTTGCAGGAGAGTGGCGTTTGTTTGTTTGTGAACAGGTTTGTTACAAATGTACTCCCTGAGATTGCTGCTTGTCTGCAGGCCTCCGAGAGTACCTGGACCACAACCTCCCCATCAGTTATCTTGAGTATGGCTCAGTATTATGAGCGTAGAGAGAATGAGAACAAGTAAATAGTGGAGAAGAAGGTGAAAGATTGAAAAACAAGAGTGTTGATGCAGCAGGTTGCTAGAGGAGGTGGAAGAGGACAAGGGCCAGGTCCGAGGGCCCCAGGTCTAATAGGGGTGGCACATCAGGTATGCCCATGGAGCCCAACCAATGGGACTACTGTAGAAAGGAGGGACATTGGTGGAAGGAGTGTCCGGAATTGTTGCAGAGAGGTGGGGCTCCTAGAGGTAGAGGTTCTGGAAGAAGAGGACGTGGAGGAGGAGGCTGAGGTGAGACTCAGTCAGAGAACATGATGAACAATAGGCAGATTGGGAACTATTTTGACAAACCCCGAAGCCGACAATACTATCATGACGACTATGACATAGATGAAGTGACAGGGTTGCCTAACAGCTAGGACAGCCAGGGGCAGGGCAAGGGACTAGTTCCAGTACCAGTAGATCAGCGTGGACCATATGTTACTGCAGATTTACAAGCTTCCACCGAGAAATTCCTAGTCAATACAGGGGCTATGAATAGCTTTGTTTCCCATTCACTGGTCTCAGGGGCAGCTCTGTCTGGCCAAAATAATATTTCGGTAGGTTTCTCAGGCATGCCGGTCATTAGCCCCATATCTAAGCCTCCTGCTCTGACCATTGGCCCTCTTACAGTCGATTCACCTTTCCTACTGACATCGAATTGTGGAGAGAACTTACTCGGATTGCACTTGTTGAAAAGGTTGCATGTAACAATATATTGCTCCCCGGATGATGTTCACATGACTTGAGGCCTGCGTGTTGCCCATGCCAAACAATACTTTGCAAAGGGCGACCCCCCTCCCTCTTGAGTTCCACTACGTACCACAATCTTTGTGGGCTACTGGTGAAACCTATGTTGGGTAACTTCAGATACCCCTTGTCTTTATACAGGTGAAAGACAATGCCAGGTTGCCCAGAACACCTCCAATACAAGATATCCAAGGTAGGAGAGCAGGCTTTATTGCTAAAAATTCAGGATTTGATTAAGTCTGGGGTGGTTGAGGAGACACAATCAAATGTGTGCAATAGCCCCATCCTTCCTATTCTTAAAAAGGCCCCTTTGGAATGTCCAGACGCTACTCCTGATGTTTACCATTTTGTGATAGATTTGCAAGAGGAAAATAAAATTGTGGTTCCCCAATATCCTATGGTGCATGACATAACAACGATTTTGACTATGATTTCCGGACTGCTAAATTTTTCACTGTCATTGACTTAAAAAAACATTTCTTTATCATTCTATCCATCCTGATAGCCGTCATCTTTTTGGATTTTTAATAGCCGGTCGGAGCTTTAGATTTTGTAATGCTCCTCAAGGCTATACAGAACGCCCTAGTAAATACAGCCAAGCATTAAAAACCCAATTGGATTCTCTGACGCTTCCCACTGGTAATGTGCTGTTACAGTATGTTGACGATCTCCTTGTGGCCCCAAATACTGAGGATGGCTGCAAAAAATCCACAGTTAAATTACTTTTGCATATGAAACACCATGGACACAAGGTGTCACTTTCTAAATTTCAATGTTGTCGACAAGTAGTCACCTATTTAGGTCACCTACTGTTAAAGGAGGGACTCAGACTAACCCCTGAGCACATAGCCACCATCACTAATATGCCTGTTCCCAAGACCCAACGTGAGGTACACCCGTTTATTGGAATAACCTGACTACCAAAGCTGTGCATGAACACCTGCCTTGGACACCTGCATGCCAACAAACTTTTGAACAGTTAAAGGTTGCGCTTTGCTCTGCTCCTGTGCTTGGTGCACCTGATTATCAGAAGCCTTTTGTGCTCTATGTGCACGAGGGCGACGGTTGCGTGCTTTTTGGTATTAACACAGGGTTTTGGTGGTAAGCAGAGACCTTGCGCTTACTTATTAGCCATTTTGGATAATGTCGCCAGAGCTCTCCCAAGCTGTCTGAGAGTCAGAGAGCTGCCGCGGCTGTGGCAGTTTCTATCAGGCAATCAGCAGGGCTCATCCTTGATACTGATCTCACAGTATTGGTACCTCATGCTGTGGTCATGTTTCTGAGCAAGACAAAGACACAGCACCTTACTAGCGCACGTCTTTCGGGATATGAGTTGACTTTGTTTTCTCCGCACATTACCATCAAATGATGTGCCACTATGATTCCAGCCATGATCCTACCCCTCCCTTCAGCAGAAAAAGACAATGATGTCCATGATTGTTTATTTCGAACTGAAGAAGAGATGAAGGAACAGGTAGACTTGACTGATGTTCCCTTATCTGGCACCCAAGGGGAACTATATGTCGTTGGCTCCTGTTTCAAATTGCTGGATGGCACTACCACTGCTGGCTATGCAATAGCCACATTACATACTCTAGTTGAAATGTCTCGCAATCCATAGCAGTCGGCCCAAGCAGCAGAGCTAGTCTCCCTTCTAAGGGCCTATGAATTGAGTGAGGGAATGTCTGTCAATATTTACACTGACTGGCAGTCAGTATGCTTTCAGGGTGGCCCATAATTTTGTGCGCCTCTGGGTGGAGAGAGGGTTCCTGACATCGCACGGCTATAATAAAATGCAGCACCCATACATTGATCACGAATGATGTTGGGAGGGGGAATGCATTTGCAGATAGAACAGCCAAGGAAACAGCCAGATCAAAGATCAACAAGATGTTTTTGGCAGGTCCTGCTAGATGGGTCCCAGATAATGGAATGTTCAAGAATACAGTGGAAAGTGTGAAGGAAATACAGAGGGAGGCGACTGTAGATGAGCTGGAAATATGGGAGGAGAGAACAGGACCTTTGAATGAGGATGGGTGTTGGATTGACTTATCAGGAAAGCAAAGGTGGTTGTTGCCTAATGCCTTCATTCTCCCTGTAGTCACTATGGTCCACGGTCCAGCGCACAATAGTGCGAAGGGCATATGCAAGTTAGTAGACCCAGTTTGGCAGAATGATAACATCCCTAAGGTTGCAGCGCATTTGGTGAAACATTGTGTTATCTTTCTAAAGCACAACCGTGGGAGAGGCCCTCTTACACCTGCTGGTAACTTTGCACCGCCTTCCTTTTTGAGGTTCTGCATATGGATTTCATCGAAATGGAACGAGTCAATAGTTTAAAATATGTTTTGGTAGTGATTTGTACATTCAGTAAGTGGATAGCGGCCTACCCTGTCAAGTAGAAAACCGCCATGGCTACGGCAAAAGCACTTTTAAAGGAGTTCTTCCCCACGCTACGGATTGCGACATGTGATCTGGAGTGACAATGGGAGCCATTTCAATGCCAAACTCATTGACTTGGTGTGTAAGTGCTTGCAGATTACACAAAAATGTCATGCAGGAAACCTCCCCCAATCGGCAGGCCTTGCTGAGAAGTATAACAGTACTCTCAAACTGAAGCTTTCAAAAATACATGAAAGCACAGGATTAAAATGGCCAGATGCTCTACCCCTAGCATTATTGTCTACTAGAGTAACAGCGCATTCTTGGACAGGATTGTCCCCCTCAAAGTTGTCTTCAGTCACCCTGCTAATGTCTGAGGTGTCCTTAGACCCAAACATTTCTCTGCGATAGAGTATCCTCTTTTGATCAACTATCTGTATCAATTGTCTAAAGATCTTCGTTTTGTTTATCAAAAGATACATACCACTCTACAACAAGTACCAGAGGGGCCTGGGCACCGACTACAGCCTGGAGATTACGTCTTGGTTCGACATTTTCAATGAAAAAGGTGTCTGGAGCCGAGGTGAAAAGGCCCCACCCAAGTGCTGTTGGCCAAACGCACCGCCGTGCAAGTTGAAGGCCGAAAGCACTGGGTGCATGCTTCGCATGTGTAGAGGGTACCCCTACCACTACCCTATGACGCCTGGGTCTGGGACGGGATCGCCGATCAGGAAAGTGAGCTGGTACCACGCTTTTTGCCCTTCTCGGATGCACGACTGAGAGGTATCCAAACGGATGGTGGGAGTGACCAGGTTCTGTTTGAGGTGATCCCCTAGAGATAAGAGTTGCCCCGGATTCTTTAGCTCTTAGTGCATCAACACCCGAGTCCCCATGCCAATCTGAATTCAAAGTTCTACCTCTGTTTGTTGATGAGGAAGTGCCTGGCCATACCAGGTATACTCTGCGGCCCCGCAGTGCTCCGCCCGGGCGAGGCAGGAGTTAGGGAAGGGCTTCAGCTCAGGGTATAGATGCTGTGTCTCTGGTGCCTGTTTTAGACTACAGTGAAGAACACAGGTGCACTGCCCTGAACACTGGACAGAATCATTGAGGGTATTTGCCCAGGAGGTTGTTTGCCCTATCCTGAAAGAAGACAAAATTGCTTTTAGTAAGGGTCGCAGCTTGTTTTTTTTTAGTAAGGGCTATGATCGTGCAGCTCCTCCACAGGAGTATTTGATGAACAATAAGAGCCTGCCTGTGAGACTCAGAAATTACACAGGAAAGAAGATTCCCCTCTGGTTGGTTGTATTAGAGGTCTCAATTTTGTAAAGTACTTTCTACGTACCAGTTTGGTTGTTTGGTCGTGCAACAATGAGAGAGGAATGCCCTTTAATGGCTCCTCTGAAACAGCATATTGGGCATGGATGGTCTAATTGGTCTACTGGAAATAGGGTGGTGGTGTTTATTCTGGCATTATTTGGAATAGTCTGCTATTTGGAGGATCAACACGCTGTACATGTTCTGATAGAGACTACTTCAGTTTCAATTGAGCATTCTTTTATTACATTGGCATGCATAAATAAAGACATAGACAAACTTACACTCAGAATGCATTTATGCAAATGCTTCATCAGGTACATAGCACTACTAATGTCACAAAGTGCTAGGTATGTGTACTACTCCTCTCAGTTATGCATAAAAATGACTTATTGATTTTCATGCACTTGTCTTACTTGCGTAGCTGCAAAGCTGGGTTTCACCTACTATCTATGGTGTATATGTATTACTATGCAGGCTGATTATGAAGCAGTTCTAGATTATACCGTGGTGTATTAAGGATATACACCTGGGGAAGATGGAAAGGAGGGTACGTTCCACTCTGATGCTTGCATGAATGTTTTCACAGTCCACAAAAATGTCACCTGGTTGAAAACGAAGTACTAGACTTCCAAGGATTAAATGTCACTGAATACTTTAAATGTTTCCAAGAGCATAATATCACTGAAGATAAAGCTATGCCCGTTACTGTGATAAATGCTATAGCTAGTTTATGTGTTCAAGGGTCAGGAATGTTTCTGTGGGACAGAGTCATTGTAGCTATACCTACCAACTGAATAAGACTAGTAGTCCACCCTTGCTGACACCCCTGAATGTGTATTTCATCTGTGGGGATCAAGCTTATACATGGCTCCCTAGCCGTTGGTCTGGCCAGTGCTATCTCTCCTTCCTTCTGCCTCCTGTTTACATTGTGCCATCCACATCCCACAAAGATCATAGGTTGCATTGAAGGGATAACTCTATGCACCAAGCTAAAAGAGTGGTCAATGTAGATGATATTGATCAAACGGATACTTCCCTACAGCAATTCACTGATATAATGAAGGGTATTGTGCCATTTTGGGGTCCCATGTTTAATAGCCGCAACATAAGCTGTCTGTCCAGAGTAGTTGAGGTAGTCATTAATACTACTGCTGGTATACTCACTAATATCATAGTCAAGCTCCAAGATAGAAGACTCATTTCACTTCAAAATCAGATGGTTTTAGATGTCATACTGACTGCTTTGGCCGCACCTACACAAGACAACATTTTGCTTTCTGCATGCTTCAACAGAACGGTACAACTGTACACCGTTATTATTTTCTCTCCTGTTCAAGGTTGAAGTCCAACTTCCTAATAAATAGATGTCCTTTTCATACATTCCTTTCTGCATGTGTAGTTCTGCTCCCACGTTAGGAGATGGCATTGTAGTACTGATAATGCACCCATCTGGCAGGTGTTAGCTCATCTCTCTCTACCTCCTTTGTTCATGCCTGGATTAAGCAGGTACTTTTCCTCGAGAGGTGTGGCTGAAGTCTCCAGAAGGGTTTATCATGAATTAACATGCCTTGGGGAGTCAGTCCCCTCAACAACATCTTATTGTTCTTACGGTGATCGTCTGCCTGGGCTCCTCTGCAGAGAATAACAATAAATACGTACATACTCGCATGGCCCTAGAGGGCCCCGTACTTGTCCTTCACCCCTTGAAAAAACAGATTGTTTTGCTAAAATTCATTTTTATGTCTTCTCAATACATTTTTGGCCCTTGCCTGTCGCGGGTACTTGATCCAACCATGCGAGTGAGGTACCAATTTTTATCGGGAGACCTGGGGGAATGCTGAGTGGTAGGAAAATTGTGGATCCACGTAGATTCCAGAACTTTCCCACACAAAAATTTGGGAAAAAAGTGATTTTCTTCTGCTAAATTTGAGATTTGCAGGGGATTCTGGGTAGGAAAACATTGGGGGATCCATGCAAGCCATACCTCGCTAGACTCCCCAGGGTGTCTAGTTTTCATAAATGTATGGGTTTGGTAGCTTTTCCAAGATGGCTGCCGAGCCCGGAGGCCAAAAACCCAAGTGACTTCCCTTGCAAAATCAGGTTGTTTTGTGATAGGTCATTTTGACATCTCCTCAAAAGGTTTTGGGCCCTTGCCTGTTGCGGGTACTTGACCCACCCACACACGTGAGGTACCATTTTTATCAGGAAACCTGGGGAAACACTGGGTCTTAGGAAATTTGTGGATCCAAGCAGATTCCAGAACTTTCCCACACAGAAGTTTGAGAAAAATTTGATTTTTCAGGTAAATTTGAGATTTGCAGGAGATTCTAAGTAGGAAAACGCTGGAGGGGGATGGACTCCCCTGGGTGTTTAGTTTACAGATATGTGTGGGTTTGGTAGATTTCCCAAGATGGCCCTGAGCCTGGGGCCTCAAATCCATGTGACCCCCCTTGCAAAACCAGATTTTTTGTTATAGGCCATTTTGATGTCTCCTCAATACGTTTTTGGCCCTTGCCTATCTCAGGTACTTGCGGCACCCACATGGGTAAGGTACAATTTTTATTGTGAGACCTGGAGGAACGCTGGGTGGTGTTTTGTGGATCTACACAGATTCTCTAACTTTCCACCACAGAAATGTGAGAACATTTTGTTTTTCTTTCAAAGTCTGAGGTTTGCAAGGGATTCTCGGTTACAGAACCTAGTGAGAGCCAGACAAGTCACCCCATCCTGGATTTCCGTTGGCATCTAGTTTTCAAAAATGTATAGGTTTTCTAGGTTTTCCTAGGTTCCAGCAAAGCTAACGTTCAAAATCTACAGCTAGGCGCTTTGCAAAAAAAGGGTCAGTTTTCACAGTGAAAATGCGGTGTGTCCACGTTGCGTTTTGGGACATTTCCATTAGTGGGAACTTGGCCTACCCACACAAGTGAGGTACCATGTTTCTTGGAAGACTTTGGGATATGTGGGGTGGGTGGAATTTTGTGGATCCACACAGATTCTGGTACTTTCCACCACTGAAATGTGACAAAAATGTGTTTTTCTGGACAAATGTTGAGGTTTGCAAGAGATTCTGGTAACAGAACCTGGTGAAAGCCAGACAAGCCAACCCATACTGCATTCCCCTGGGTGTTTTGTTTTTAAAAATGTATAGGTTTGCTAGGTTTCCCTAGATGCCGGCAGAGCTAGGGTTCAAAATCAACAGATAGGCACTTTGCAAAAAAAAGGGTCAGTTTTCACTGTCAAAATGTGGTCTGTCCACGTTGGGTTTTGGGCTGTTCCTTAGGCGGCCACTACACCTAGCCACACAAGTGATGCATCATTTTTATCGGAAGACTTAGGGGAACACAAAAATGAGGAGCAACTGTTATTACCTGTTGCCTTTTTTATTTATTTTAATTTGGAGAGAGTATACAAAGTAAAAGAATATACGTTCATGAGCAATTTTAAATACAAATATAGCTAATATATGTTTACACTAGAGGTTCTTTTTCAGCATTTCATAAATATATACAATACAAATAAAATCTCTGATCAGTTAATTTCTATCACAGGAGAAAAGACCTAAAACCATGATTCAGCCTGACCCCTTACGTGACAGATTGCTTTATAATCCATTTCTTCGTAAGAGCCCTGATTGCCCTACCTCTCCTGCTTGCATCACAGCCTTTATATTTATATAGTGATTTCTCAAGGTGATATATAGCCAGCAAGCGACCTAGCCAAGCCTGATTTAGAGTAGAATCCGTATCCTTCCAATGTGTAGCAATCAGAAGCTGAGTCACAACTATTGAAAAAAAAAACACTTGTTCTTCCGATGGTCAAATTGTGCTTTCTCATCGCATCTTAACAACATTAGTGTAGGGGTAATATTGATTGTAATATCTTTTGCTGCTGATGAAAGTTCCTCTATATGCTTTTTAAGGGGTCCTAATTTCTCACGGCCATAAAACATGTGAATTGTGTCTTCTGGCCCTTGATCACATCGAGGACACTATTCATCCTCGCTTTTTCCCCACCAATGAAGTTTTGCAGGAGTGAAATAGAGATCGTATATCGTGTAGTAATGTTGGGCTTTTAGATTGGCTGCGAGGATTGTCCCCTTAGCTAAAGCTAGTGATATAATCAAGTCAATGTCAGGGTCTCCTACCTATTGCCTTCCAATGAATTGCTGCCTTGCAAATGTAAAACAATGTAAAAAAGAAGTCCCCTTGAAAAATGACCTATAATTCACATGCTGGTATGGTACCCACAATTTCGGAGATGTGCAAATAGCTACTGTTTCTAAACTCTATATTTTCTTCCCATTTCAGAAAACGATTGCACAAATGGCAGTTTTTTTGAACTCATTTTCAATTTTTCTATTTTTAATTGTTAGTTTCTATACGAAAACCTTGAAGGATCTTCACAAATGACCCTTTGCTGAATTCAAAATGATGTCTACTTTTCAGAAATGTATAGCTTTCTAGGATTCATCATTGCTTTCACATACATTTTTACCATTAACTGGAAGGAGGTTGAAAGCACAAAAATAGCAAAAATAGCCTATGTCAAAGAAAAATGCCAAACCCGTGATTTCAGCACCACAGCCTCTTTGTTGATACCATTTGCAGGGGAAAAAACAGAGGCTTTCATCTGTATCCCTTTTTTTTCCATTTTTCCAAACAAAAACAAAATGTAGCTGTATTTTGGCTAAGTTCTGGGTCCCCTCCAGGGGAATCCACAAACCCTGGGTATCTTTAGAACCTTAAGTGGTCAACAAGTTACAGGGGCCTAAGCCAAACTACCCCAAGTTGGACCGTCACAGGACTGGAGCAACCTTCGGGATCCATTATCCCGAAGCAGTTGCACAGCGGTCTGAGGCTGCAATATGCTGGCGATGCTGCAGCAGCATCCTCAAGCATATTACAACTTTCTTCACCGCCTCAGGTCCTGGAGGTGCATGCAGGGGGGCACATGCTGCGCACCCCGGTCAGTATGCTCCCCCGCTTCCTAAATCGCCATAGACTGCACAGTCCATGGCATGCAGAAACTTACTTTGGTGCTCCCATTACGGTGCCTTTCTAGGGCTCAGATATAAGCCTTTCAAAGGCACTGCTGTGTGACGCCAAAACTCAGCCCTCCACACCACAAATAAACTCATAATCTGGCAGGCAGTTGTGCTGACTTTTTTGGCAGTAGGGCGCTGGTGTGGCAGCCGGCTGTCACACTGCCAAACATGGCCACTAGTCCCCTTATGGATTATTTTCAGGACACTTGGGTTGGCAGACTATTTAATTCAGGACACAGATGCAACCCCAATTCCAAATATAATGAAGAAATGTCTATGATAGCATCTTGGCACAAGAAACCATAACATACAAACACAGTGGAGGGTGGTAAAATGCCTTCCAATCCACACCAGGCAGAAGCTAACCTACATTTATAGAAGCCCTACAAAAAGAGAAGAGCTACAAACAACTACCTATGGAGCATTCTGTAACCCAAACTGCACCTCAACTTAGCAAACAAACCAAAAGAATGTATGAAATGCTGCAATTTAGAGTAAAACTCTTCCTAAATAACAAAATAGTAGATTATATTACAGATATAGTTAGGAAGGCACCAGTACTGCTTTGTCACTTGATATGGAAGAGGGAAATGGTTGTATCAATCCAACTGATCCTGGAGGATTGTACAGCAGGATCTGCTGCATGATCTAGCGATTCCCTGGTTATCATATTTTAAGCTCACTCTTGAGGACTTGGTACTGTCAAATGATATAGTATCTGTCTGGCAGTTAGTAAGGTAAAATGGAAAGAGGCATTTTTATCCAGGGCTGCTTTAAAAATAAGGGAAGCTAATATAATGATATATGCTGCTATTCATTGTAATGCATTTCCCACTCGTCCCAGTTTACAGATTTACTTGTCATTAATTCAGAATTTCCAGCATTGTTTCAAACTCACTAGATTCTGTATGAATTACCTTCCTTTAATGCTGGTCTTTCCTGCAGACTATTATTCACCACAAGAGCTTGGTCTATGTCTGTGGTGTATCCATTCAGTCTATCTTGCACCTTATGATTTTTTGCACTTTTTCACGCTCTCTGAGGCAGAAATATACTGTCCCACTTATATGCAGGCACAATGTTAGGGAATGCAGACTAGCTCTTTGCTTTATTGAAATGCTGGATGGCCCATTGATGTGGCAGACTGTTTCAACTAATCTTTGGCAATGTCTGACATTCAGACATGGGTTCTCACACTGACATGATGAATGATATGATAATATTAAGGAAGGTGCCAGTGCTTTAATGAATTATGTGTTTTTATGTTTATACTGGGTTTTATCTAGTTGGTTCTTTAAAAAAGTTATAAGACCCGGGAGGCAAGATGGCAGCGACTGGCTAGATCGCCGTTAGCAGCTCCTGACCGGCTCCAGATGAACATGCTGATCCTGGGAGAAAATTAGATGAAAAAGCCTCAATATAACTACCGGCTGGTAAACTAAACAAATAAACTAAATTAACTTTGCGTTGTCCCTCTGAAATCAACAAGAATGGTCGACGCAAATCTAGACTGAAAGAATGTCCGTGGTGCAGAGTGGACAGAACGCCAGGCCAGCAGGCTCACCCTGCGTATGCGAAAGCCTGGTCCTGAGAGCACAGCTTTCATTGTTAGCCTCCTTGATCGGCTTCACAGTGATACGGTTACTGAACGGTAACCGTCCCTCTCCAGGTGTCCAGTTTCCTCAGCAGCGGCATCAGCAAGCGAGAAACGCGGAAGACGCCACTTTCGCCGGCAGTATGGCTCCGAAGAATTCAGCCGCGACAGCAGCCACAGCAGCAAAAACTCGAGCGGCTAAACAAGCTCTCCGCGACCAAGAAGCAATGAATAGATGCGCAGCTGCTCGCTGTGATACGGAAAGCAGCCCTGCGAGGGGGCCAGTGGAGAGAACACCGACTCGGAAAACCACGGCAAAATCAATTCCTGCCCTGTCTCCTGCCCCGACTGTGATATCAATGATGCAACGCGCTGCAAGCCACAAAGCCTCGAACATACATGCACAGCAGGATCTGATAATTACGCCCTCTGAATCTCCGAAAGCAGGCCCTACTATCGAAACTACTGCTCCGGTGGAGGATTGCACACCGAGTGGAATACCTGATGTCTTTTCAGAGTCTGTCTCTGTTGCGGAGTGTGTGGGGACACCTCGAGGCTCAGCCCCTATAGAAGAAATGGAGAGACAAGAGACCTTTGTGATAGCTGCTCCCGGGACTACCGGGACTTTGAACATTGTGGCAACTCCAACGGACCCTCTGGAGCCACAAGCTGAGAAAGGTATGTCCCTTGGGGGTAGTGGCAGCGCAGTGTCGAGCATAACTTCTATCGTAACAACAAGTACTGCAACAGCGACAACAAATACGTCAGGAATGCCTGTAATACAGACTCCCCTAACTATTGTTGCTCCTACTGGTGATGTTAGTGATAACAACGCTCAGCTGAGTATGGAAGTACCCATAACTATACCCATAACCCCCCTACTAACACAAATCACCACTAGGGGGCATGGTACTTTTCTAAATACATCTGAACAGCCAGGCACTAAACCCAAACAAGCAACCACCGATCTGAAGGCAATTGTAGGAGTAAACGAAAGGGTTAGTGCATCTGACAATGCGACAGAAACTATAGCGGTCGATCTGGCTGAGACAACAGAGACAGATAAAGATCTTACAGACCCCACAGACTTTTATTCATTTTCAGAGGGCATCAGCTGGTCGGGGGATACAGAGGGGGAGATCGATGAAGCAGAAGAAGATGCCGAATCAATCATAAGTTCAGAAACTGATTCAGATCCCCGTAAGGGGTCGCGAGACAGGAGGAGGACCATACAAAAAAAGAAAAAGGGAGGGCCCCATGGGGCAAATGACTTGGTATGGGATTATACCCCAACAAACCTGGGCTCGAACCAAAGCCATACTCTTGTAACACCTCAACCGCCACCCCTAACCCAGGCATCAACAGCAGATCAACCTGATCAGTCAGGGGCTACATTAACCCAAGTCATGGACACAGTACTACATGCCATTGCATCCCACCGTGAAGGAACACCTAAGGATGTTCGAAAGGCACCGGCCGCATTACAAAAAGTTCAAGGTGTTGTACGCAAACTTTCTAAAACCATAGGGGGTTTCACTGAACAAATAAATGATATGGAAGATCGAATAGTACTGAATGAGACAGAGGCAGCAACGACTAACGAGCGACTAAAGCTCATGAAGCTGAACTCCAGGACATAAGATGGAAACTCGAGGATTGTGAAAACAGGCTGCGCAGAAATAACCTACGCGTCCTTGGTATGCCCGAAAAATCTGAAGGTGAGGACTGCCGATTGTTTATTATATAGCTTCTGCGCGACACCCTCCCTGAACTCGCTAGCTGGGATTGGAGCTACGAGATACAGCGAGCTCACAGGGTGCCACTAACTTTAAAAATCACAGCAACAACAGGGAAATATCCACGAGCGGTCCTAGTCTACTTCGGGAATTTCACGCTCCGACAGGCCATCTCGGATAAAGTTACACCAGACAAGCACCGTAGTAAAGACTCTATCTCATACTTTGTGCACCCGGATTTCTGCCACTTCACAGTAGAAAGGAGATGGCGCCTCAGACAACTAATCAAGCCCTTTCAAGAGAAAAAAGCGGTGGTATATTTGAACAATCCAGCCAAATTGAAAGTTATATATGATGGACAAACAAAATACTTCACATCGGAGATCAAGGCAAAAGAATACCTTGAGAGTATAAAATAAATATAATTGCAATCTTTTAGATTCTAGACTCTTCTAGGATTCTGTATAAATTAGTCAGATAATGTTTGTAGCACCACAGGGATAGAGGAGTTTTGAATGCACCCAAATAACAGGGTCGAATAGTGCTATATTCATTGCACAAGATAAGATACAAGTTAACATCAATAATATTTTATACTTCTTTCCCTTTTCTTTTCAATATTCACTTTTTCTTTTCCCTTCATCCTATTTCTTTCTTATTTCTTAATGATGCATGTTTTTCTGGTATTGGTCAGGCAGTGCTAATCCATCACTACAGACTCTTATGGAGTCTAGCTGCCTTTTTGGGGGTTGTAAGGTGGGAGTGTTCTGTTGGGGTGTTGGGTGGGGCTGTGGGGGGAAAAACACATTATAAAATGAGCAGGTCAAAGGATACTACTAGTTCAATAAATAGCATAACTATCGTGGTTCAACGCATAAATTCAAATAACACTACATATCGTCTAATTTTTGGAAGGATACTATGGGGAAGCTAAATCTAGGATGTTGGAATGTAGCAGGACTTAACGACAGGGGGAAGAGGGCACAATTGTTTCAAATAATATATCAAAGTTCATGGGACATCATATGTTTACAGGAGACCCACATTCCAATAGGCGAAATAGACCAGCTAAAGGTCCCTGGGTTTAACATTCTGGTCTCAACCACACAGACCTCTAAGATGAGGGGAGTTACCATCCTAGCAAGGGTGAATTTGGGTAGACCAACGCGCAAAAAGGCAGACCCTCACGGCAGGTGGACCATCATTCAACTTAATATAGGTATCACCATCTGATCGATTTATGGGCCAAACCTTGATGATCCCACTTTGTTTAATGAGTTAGAACTTGAGTTGGCATCATGGGCAGGTACGCTTATAATATGTGGGGACTTCAACATAAGGATGGGCCATCCACAGAATAGACAATCCCAGCATGCATATACAGGGCGCAAACCCAAAGTATTTAGGGCAATACAGCAATTGATGGTCAGTCACAATCTAAGAGACATCTGGACTCTGCAGAACAAAGGTGACCCTGGATATACGTATTTTTCATATCCTCATAATAAATACGTACGTATCGATTATATATTGTCGACTGCTGATATTGCCCTAAACGCTATCATATCTAAAGCCCCTAAGACGATATCAGACCACAATGCACTTTCTTTAGTATTTGAAGCTGCCAGGTATAAGAAAGTATATTCCCAATGGACATTCGATCGTAAACTTCTTGCCAATCAGGAATATATAACTCACATAAGGCAATGGACTAAAGAATTTTTTGATTTTAATCAATATAGTGCATCTAGGCTGATCGTATGGGATAGTTACGAAGCAGCTCTAAGGGGGGAAACTGTTACTTTTGTAGCTACTCGTAAAAAAGAGTGTGACAGGCTAGCTGCACATCTAGCAAATGAATTAATAAACTTAGAACATCTACACGCCACCCAGATACATCTTGGGAGACACGCGGAAGACACTCTCAGCAAGATTCTAGTTCTAAAAGCCGAGATTAATAGCGACTTCACACAAAGAGCGGCAGAAATTCTCCAAGTAAATCGGAATAAAACATACGAAACTGGAGAAAATGTCGGGAAACATCTGGCTCTTAGAACTCGCCAGACGCAATCACATAATTCCATCCAAACTATTGAATATGGGGGACAGAAACATACCACCCAGGAAGATATAGCAGCATCATTTCAAGATTACTATCAGAAGTTATACCAAAATGAAGACCGACAGTTAACACCTGATACTAAAGAGTTTTTGAATAACTGGCTTATAGAGACAAATCTAGGTAAAGCCATAGATGAAGCTACAGGAGAGGACCTCGAAAAAGAAATATCTAGAGCGGAGGTAGAACTAGCTTTAACAGAACTAGCTACAGGAAAAGCAGCAGGGCCAGACAAACTTCCATTAGATCTTTATAAAATACTCGGTAATCTAATCATCCCATTTCTTCATGATCTTTTTCTCGGGATACAATGGCATGGTAAACCCCCTAAATCATGGAAACAAACCAACATAGCCATTTTCCCAAAAAAAGATAAACCACCGGAACAAACCTCTTTATACCGACCAATATCACTTATCAATTCAGACTCAAAGACTTACGCCAAGATCTTCGCCAATCTCCTCAGTCGGATCATCGAACATCTAGTCTCCCCCTGGCAGCACTGCTTCATACCCGGCAAGAGTACGACAGATCATACTCGTAGAGTCATCTCCCTCTTTGACATCATGGGAGTAGAGGGAGGCCAGATGTCGATGATCCTATTAGACGCAGAGAAGGCTTTTGACCGGGTCTCAGGGCAGTTCCTTTGGGAGATATTAGCTGTAAACAATCTTGGCCCGGTCTTTATAAAATCTATTAAGGCCCTTTATGCTGACCCTAAGGCAAAAGTTATGGTAGGCGGTTGCGAATCTGAGTTTATCAACATCCAGAGAGGCACCCGGCAAGGAAGCCCGTGCTCCCCACTACTCTTTGCCCTCTAAATCAACCCACTAATCCTTAAACCTATAACTTCATCTATAATGGAACCAATCAAAGTAGGCCCACATAGCACTAAAGTACTCGCCTACGCTGATGACGTGGCGGTAGTAACATCAAATCCCATAGAGGCAATTGTCGAGATTGAGGAATTCACACGATCCTTTGGCTCATATTCAGGATACTCCCTGAATAAGGATAAAACGATGGTCATTTGTACTGAGAACATGTCTTTTGTCAGCCAATATAGAGTTAATAATGCAAAATATTTGGGGGTGAATATTTCGCCAAAAATTAGCGAAATCAACCAACTAAACTATGACCCACTTATCAAAAAAATCAAAAAAGACTTACTTAGAGTTAATAATCTTCACCTCTCTATAATTGGCAGAGGAAATTATATTAAAATGAGCGTATTTCCAAAGATATTATATAGGTTCCGGGCAATTCCCCTTTTAGTTAACAGCGATACAATCAAAACGTTAGAATCAGCGATTTCTAGATTTGTCTGGAATTATGGCAAAATCAGGAGAGCGCTCCCTAAGCTAACACTACCATATTCTAGAGGCGGACTAGCAATCCCAAACTTAACATATTATCTATGGGCAACCCTCCTACAACAAATGACCATCTTGTTTACAGCTCGAGTTTCTATGGATACTAGTCGGGACCAGGTTATACCGTCAATTTACGAATTAATTTTAGGAAGCAGAGCCAGGGGCCTGTTGTTAAAGCAAGTTGAACCGTCCTACTTTAAAAAGATTAAATTTAAGATCCTTACAGATGCTTTAAAAATTTGGAAAAGAACTACCAAAATACTGACAATACCAAGGTATACCAAATATACACCCTTATGGCAGAGCTCAATATTTCCACTCTATCTTAACGATAATACATCTGGGCGGTGGGAGAGACTAGGCCTTGTAACAGTTGGAGATTTCCTAGGCAGAGAACGTAAATCTACTTTTGAAGAACTCTGTGTTAAATATCAAATCCCCCGCACGGATTACTTGAAATTCATACAAATCTCTACCTCCCTCAGACAGTCGGTATCAAATATAGACTTAAAAACCATACCACTACTAGATCTCATAGGCAAACAGACAACTAGGATAGGCAATATCTACAAATTATTTATAAGGAATCATCCTGATGATCTTGAATATATCGAAACAAACTGGGTTAACAAGCTGAATAATGTAAACATTGATATAGATATGTCTCTACACTTATCATTTAAAGTTTTGCTGGCCTCTAACCTAAAAGCTCAAACCTATAAAACAATATATGATTTATACTTTAACCCCTCTAAATTATTCACCTGGGGTAAAAGGGTACATGATCAATGCCCAAGATGTTCACTAGGACCAGCTAATCTTATTCACATGTTCGCGGAATGCACAAAGCTAGATGAGATTAAAAAATGCATTGTTAAGTATTGGGCCGGAATCTTCGGACATGAAGTAAGAGCATCAACAACTCTTTTTATCCTAGGATACGACGACTCCCTAGGCCATAGCAATAAAGAAACCATGGCTATTTTTGTAGGCACGGCTGTTTATAGAATTATTCTGGCAGCATGGTGGAAAGACCCAGATCCCCCCACTTTTCAGGGATGGTTGAGCAGATTGTTAGGTATATATAAACAAGCGGCAGCAATCTACAGAACCAGAGGCAAAAAATCAAGATCACTAGGTGAACAGATATGGGCCCCAATTGCCACCTGGTATGAGAGTCATAGAAATTAATAACTTTCCTAACTGGAAATCATTATATAAAAGCATTCTTTGTAGATATTACTTCCCTAAAATCCTCTAGATTTCTGTTTTTTTTTGTTCCTTTTATCAATTATATGAAATATACTTGAGAATCTATATGAAATGACTGTGAAATAAACCATGTAATTTAGCATTACTTATTCAGTCTAATATATCTGCTTAAAAGGAATAATGTTCTTATTTCTGTTTCTTTAATCATCTTCGTTTGCTATTTGATTTCACTTTTGTAAAACTTTTGCATATTTTATGTTTTATGTAAGAAACGTTATTTTGCTTCTTTTGTTTATGTACCCTTTGAACTTGCCCAAATAAAAATTTTAAATTAAAAAAAAAAAAAGTTATAAGACCCATAAACTATTCTTACTCATACATTGAATGCTGGTTTTAAATGCCTATTTGTAACTAGTTTTATATGTTTTTTTATGCTCCAGAGACATTACTAAATAAAGATATTTGACTGACTGACCGAGTACATTGCTTAGAAATATTAGCCAAAAGCATATTTTGTATACATACTAATCTACAAAACTCGAGGGAAAATATAGAAAAATCTTCATCAACAGAAAAAAAAATTTTCTATATAAATGATAAATATAATATTTTATTACATCAGTCAAATCATTAAATAAAACTAACAATTTAAATAGGATGGATAAAATAAAATAACATGCATATTATTTATGTCCAAAACCTAAACTTCACCAGCATAAACAACAAACACTTAAACATAATTACAACACATACAATATTTAATACAGGGGAACGGGGCCAGCTAAGATGGGTGCATTGCCAGCCAAGATGGCCAAACAATCTTGATCTGCTTCGACTCCGCTGCCACCAGGAGAAAATGCAGGGAAAACTTTTGCTAGCAACTTCTCTACTTTGGTAAAATGAGAAGAAAAGAATGCGGGGCCACACTCAACAGCCCCTGCCATCCTCGAGACTAAACAGCACCGCAACACACTTAGATGCTCGCAGGGCCAACAAGAACATAGAGGAGGGGCTCCAGTGATGGGACGGCTAAGCACGGGGGAGACTACTGGAGCGGGGAGGTGAAATAGCGGTGTAACACAGACTCACCTGTGTGCAGACTCGCAGTGTGCATCTGCAATAGAAAGCCCCACGTGACCAAAGCAAACGTGGAAATAATGAATAAAAAATGTATACTCTTTTAGAGAAAGTAAATAAGACTGTTGCGTATTTGTCACCCATACCAAATTGAATGCTGAGTAAAAAATAGAAAAGTATATATTTGTACTAAAATATTGTGGCCATTGAGGAAAATTTGTTTTTCTTGCTGTGTCCCTTTCTCACAGTACCACTGGATTCAAGCTAGCCTAGCTGAAGAAGGGTGACATACCCTGAAACCGGTCCCAGGATACTGGTTTCCGGTACAGGGAGGGCCTGGCCTGGCAGTTCGGTCTGGACTGTTCCCATGAAGCACAGGGTCAAAACTGATTTGCATATGGCTGGGTTCAAACTGGGCTGGTGTATTTGGCAAAAGAACAATGGATTTAACCCAGATCTTTTGACTGGGGGAGAATGTTTGCATTGTCAGCATTCCGTCCATCATTTGTTTGCTGTGAGCTTAAGATGGAGGCCTCAAGAATGAATCAAAAATCCTGTTTAACCAGGCCAGGCCTCCTTGGCAATGTAGTCACTCAAGAGTCACAGAGGAGATCCCACACTGGCAAACTATAAAGCTGAATCAGGACTGAATTACCCCAAAACGATCTGAAGTGTAACAACGAGCATGCCTTAATACCAGCCCATACGGAGTTTCCCCAAAACAGAGACAAATATGATTGCCTACAGGCAGAGCCTACTCCCCAACATCGTCGGGGAGGGAAGAGACTTTCCCTATGCCACCAAAGAAACAACAAAACATTGAGTATACAACTACTTTGGCCCAACAAGAGGAGACAACACCATGGTACTCACAAAAGAAGACTTCCTTATCGACATGAAAAGGGAACTCTAGGAGGAGCTAAAAACAGATCTGTCCACTTCCCTGGAGACTCTTAAAACAGACCTCTATAAAAAATTGATAGCGTTGAGGCAGGACGTTTATTCAGCAGGGAGCAGGCTGGTAGATCTGGAAATCAAAGTGCAGGAACTAGAACAGGGTTCCGACCAGGTGAAGAGCACAACACAAACACTCAAGATGCAATTACAAGCAGCCATAATCAAAACCAAATACGTGGAAAACAGTCCAGAAGGGACAACATCCAAATTGAGAACCTAGAAGAAGGCACGAAAGGGACAGACTTAGTAGCATTTATAGTGGGCCTGTTCAACGAGACCTCGGCCCTTAGTACAGCTGAAGTTAAAAAAGACTGAGTGCACAGAGTGGGGAAGACACCAACAGGAGACAATCAGAGGCCACGGGACATACTGGCCAAGCTACACTCTTTTAAAGGACAGAGGCCATACTACAAGCAGCAAGGAAATTCAATAAAGTGGTCTACCAAGGCGCCTCTTGTACTTTATTCCAAGACATTGCACCAGCGATGCTGGCGTGCCGGTAACAGTTCCGTCCAGTTACAGAAAACTGCGCCTGTAAAACATATGTTACAGATGGACATTTACATTCAGATTGGCTTTTGATTATCACAATAGAACTCATCATTGCACTGAGCTAGAGGAAGCCATGGCAATCTTAGGCTTGGGGACACTGAGGAGTGGACAAGCAGCAGATCGCATTGAAACGTCAAGAACGAGATTGGGTTAAAGCAATGACAGCTCTCCTTGGCTCACCCAGAGACCACCCAAACATCAGGAAACGATGAAAAGGCGAACAGCAGGGGCTCATACACTCTTCATTTTCCAAGGCCTGCCAATGCTGAGATGCAAGGGATGGCACACAAGGTTTTGTGAAGGCTGATAACCCACGATGCTGAAACACCCATAAGCAACAAAATACACAACGACTACATGAAGGCACCACAAACTTCTCAAACTACGTGGACAGGCAGACTGGGATCATGTCAGGCATAACTTGTAACTTAGGGAAGCAGAATATGGACCCTCGCCACTATAGCAACAACACAGCCACGGTATTGATGATGGACTGATTCACCCTACTCGACCGCAATGAACATTCATCATGTTAAAACAGGAACCGGTTGTTACGGAAGGTTTGACATGGGGTGATTGGGGGGTTCTTTTTACTTTTTCTTTTAGGTACTCAATAGGTAGAAAGACACAGAAACCAACGGACACACAAAAAGAAAAGATGTTAAGTGTTATGGGGACTGGTGGGGAGGTGTTCTGGGGTAAGGGGGATAATGATAAAGGGCCACCGATCAGATTAGGTGGGGTTCAGCAGCAATCGGGGATATGGTAGTCCAGGCCTTAACATGGAATTGGAGAGGGTTGAAGGCTTCCACCAAATGCCACAGAGTTTTGAGATATGTGTTATGTGATCATTACGATATAGTCGCCCTTCAAGACACACACCTCGAAAGGTTGGAGGACCATAGATTACGATATAAAAGTGATCTCCTAAAATATCATCCAGTCCCACCAAGCACAATGAGGTCGCATTACTGTTCCACCTAATGCTGAAATTCCAACCTGAAGGTAACAAGAAAGAGCAAGAGGGAAGAATAGTTATGGTGAAGGGACTCATAAGGGGGAAAATGTGCACCGTGGCAGCGATGTATGCCCCAAACTCTAACCATCTGGCTTTCATAACAAAGACACTGACATTGTTGGGAGTCTTTATGGAAGGGGAAATAATCCTCATGGGGGATTTCCATCTCAGTTGGCACTCAAGGATGGACAGCATACACCCCCATAGATCACAAACAGGTAGCTTCCCAAAGGCAGTGACACACACAATATAGGAACTAGGTTTAATAGACATTTGGAGAGAGACTCACCCAATGGACACATTATTTTCACACATACATCCCACATACTCGAGGTTAGACTACATGTTCATGAGCCAGTCACTAGCAAGAGAGGTACTTACCGCAAACATTCATCCTATCATTATTTCAGACCACGCTCCGGTGGCCACTTCTCTTGAATGGAGAGACCTCACTCTGAAATACACATGCTGGTATTTTACCCAGGTGCTACTGTACAACATACTGGCGAGAGACGACATCATGTAATACCAGAAAATAATTCTTTCAATTGAATGACCCCAAGAAAGTATGCCACCCTAACAATTGGGTCAACTTTAAAGCAGTCCGGAAAAGGTCACTCTATTGCAGCAAAGGTGGAACTAAATAGGAAGCGGACCATTGAACGCCAATCCCTAGAGACAGAGCTTCACACTCTCGAGCAGGTACACAAGACAGCCCCTACTCTAAGCCTTCAGCGCAAAGTCACTGCGGTCAAGGGAAAACTAAACTCAATCTATGCTAAGAGGGCCAAGCTGACAATTCTAAGACTAGAACAAATAGCAGACACACAGGGCAACAAGGTGGGTGTGAATTTGGAGCAATACCTCAGAGAAAAAAGGGAAAAAGAGTACATTAACTACACACACAGCCCCACAGGCAACTTAGAAAAGTCAGAACACCAAAAGGCAGACGTCTTTGGCAAATTTTACAAATCACTGTACACAGCTGAGCGCACAGACCCACATTCCCATTCAGAATAACTCAACAAAATAGATCTGCCAAAATTAACACCCAATCTAAGGGCCTCATTAGGATTGCCATTAATACGCTTTCTCCAGGCCGGCGGAAGCCACCGCCGGCCCGGAGGATGCGGGTTAACCGCTGTTGTCATAAAAAAGACCCCCCGCCTGATTAGGATGGCTGGGGGATCTTTTTTCCGTCTGCCGCTTTTCCGCTGCGGTCGCCTTCCGACCGTGGCAGAAAAGCTCTAACATGGCTGGCGGTGTCTATCAGACAATGCCAGCCATATTAGGATGGCTGTGGTCTTATGCCTTACCATGGCGGCATTTCCACCGTGGAAAGGCATACAGACTTTTCTTTGGGGGCCGGTTGTGGGCCCCCAGGGGTGAAGGGGGCGTGGGGGGTGCACATGGGAGGTACCTATGGTACCCCCCTGCCTTTGCGTGCACGAAGCGGCAGGCACCATGCGGTGCCTGCAGCTTTGTGCACGCAAAGGAAAACAAGGTTTATTTAACATTGCGGCGTGTGCTGCTTCAAGCAGCACCCGCCGCAATGTTAAATATACAGGATGTGACCGCCAGGATGGCGGTCACATCCTAATCTGCACGGAGGGACCGCCGCTGCCCCTGCGGACGGTCCCTCCTACTCTGGGGTGGCGGATGGACGCAGGTCCATCCGCCATCCTAATGAGGCCCTAAATGAGAGGCTAAAGGAACCCTTAAGCGAGGAGGATGTAAGGCTAGCCATAGGCTCCCTAAAACATTTTAAATCCCAGGCTCAGCTGGGCTAATGGCGCAATTTTACAAAACTGATACTGCACCTAACTGCGCTATATAACCATACGGCCAAACTTGGGAAAGTCACAACATCAATGAGCCAAGCAGTTACTACAGTTATCCCCAAAGTTGGGAAAGATCCTACACCATATAGCTCCTACCGCCCCATAGCCCTTCTCAATCTGGACACCAAGCAAAACTCAAAGATACTGGCCTCTCGACTAGATGACCTAATGCCCAAGTTAATTCCCCCAGACAAATCGGAATTCATTAAGGGGCGACAGACCCATGACAATGTAAAACGAGACCTCTATGTCATAGAAAAAGCAACCAAATAAAGAATCCCAGTGGTCATGCTTGGTTAGGATGCTGAGAAAGCATTTGACTGTATAGATTGGGCCTCTCTCTTTGCTACCCTCAGAGGGTTTGGCTTTTGTGAGACACATATCACTATAATCCAAGCAAACTTTGCTTCACTCAGCTCGAGAGTCTTGGCATATGACCTAAGTGCAGAACCTTTCGGACTGGGAAGAGGCATGAGACAGGGATGCCCACTATCACCCCTTCTCTTTGCCTTGAGCTTTGAGCCCCAAGCAGCATTGACAAGAGCCAATCAAGCGGTCAAAGGGATTACCTTTGGGGCGGAAGAACACAAAATCCTTCTATTTGCAGACAATATATTGCTTCTCATGACAGACCCAAACAACTCACTGAATGCCCCACAAAACAAACTGAGACTATTTGAGGGGGTAGCGGGCTTCCGTATAAGTTTATCAAAGCCCTTTTCCTTATAAACGTAACCCTCTCAGAGGGAGAGATGGAGACTCTCATCAGCACAACACCCTTCCAATGGGCAAAGAAAGGCAAAACCTATCTCGGCATTCAATTGACACCAAAGCTCGCACAACTATTTCAGGCTAATTATACACCACTATTGGAAAATCTGAAGACCGACCTAAAGAGATGGGTCCCACTATACCTATCCGGACTAGGCAGAATCCATGCAATCAAAATGGTGGTGCTACCTAGATTATTTAACTTGTTCCAAAGCCTACCATTTGAACTTGAGACCGGTTATCTGAAGGTACTCAAGACTACTCTCAATGCATTTATTTGGCAAAACAGGTGGGTTTGCCTCCCCTTCAAGCTACTCCAATGCCCCAGATCAGAGGGTAGGCTCGGTTTCCCAGACTTTCATTTAAACTACAAGGTGGCACAACTCAGGGTCCTCATAAAGTGGTCCCAGAGGGAGTCAGACAAGCACTGGCTACATATGGAAAGGCCAATAGCTGGAAGAGACATCTGAGACTTACTACGGAAGCTGAAAGCTGATCTCCCTAATAATGCCTCCCTTAGCACACCAACTAGAACTGTCCTGAGGGTGAGGGATGAAGATCTCGGGTAGACAGCATGGACAACCTTCCCCTGCCCCTTCACGCTGATTCATTACAACCCAGTGTTCCCCCCAGGACTGCAATCACGACCATTTGATGCTTGGAGGGAGGGAGGCTGTTTGATTCTATCACACCTCTTCCATATTACAGACATATTCACCTTTGAACACTGCTGGTGAGATTTCAACCTTATGAAGGAGGAGTTATTTCACTAACAACAACTACGACACTGGGCTCTACAACCTGACACTAGAGATGCCATTACAAGAGAGCTCACCCCACTAGAGAGTTTAATGAAGAAGACCAAAGGCACTAAGGGCATTGTCTCCTTTCTGTATGACTTGTTACTACGCACAATACCCCCACAACCACACTGACATATTGCCTTTTGGGAATGAACCCTGGGCCACAACATGTCAGAGGGCAACTGGCACACACTCTGGAGGGACATACACAAACACAGCCACTCACTAAGTCTCTGAGAGGCAGACTACAAAATACTTTATGGCTGGTACTTACACCCCACAAAACTGAAAAAAAAGTTTTGCAAAAGCATCAGACCTGAGCTGGAGGAGTTGTGGGCTCCTAGGGGACTTCCGTCACATCTGGTGGGACTGCCCGACCATTTGCCCATTCTGGTCAGAAATTTTAGCCCAAAATAAGGAAATCCTGGGACATCCGATACAACTTACACTAGCCTTTGCTCTACTGGGGATTAGATCAGACTCCCTGAACAACCAAAGAAATGCAGGTAACAGCATTCTGTGGTTATGCTTAAGGGCAGCAAAAATGACAATGGCAGCTGCCTTGAAGAAACCTGAAAAAAGTTACAAGTGAACATTACTCACATGGAACCGGGTATAAGTATCATATGCAGAAACAATGGTTCCTGTAGCGAACAAGAGTGTATAGGGAATTATGATATTATTATGCCCAATCGCTATGAATGGCAGGGTTAATGTGATGTCAGAAGGAGTAAAAGAACGGTACAAAACTCAATATAGGGTGAAGACAACAATAGTTTATATAATCATGATAAAACAATTATTCAATTGAATGGTGCATCGTGTCCCCAGTGAAACATGGAACCTATCAAAATTTGTGACAATTTTGTGAAAAATACATAAAACAGTTTCCAATATGGTTTTAAAGTCGACCTTCCAGAAAATTGTATGGTGGGAGTGGTTCGCTTTATTTTTGTCTACGGCGTTTCGACCCCTATGTGGATGGAGGGTCTCTTCAGGACATAAAGATATAAGGACTTCTACAACAAAATGAAGGAGGGAATGAGGACCAAGGGGTGCCCGTCGGGCCTGTTTGTATTGAAGCTAAGGAACAGGCTGTACCTGGTTTAGGTAGGACTCTCTGTCATCGTGAGGAGTGTATGACACCCAATGTGAAAGTAAGGAATGATGGGTAACTTACATGGGACACAGCCGGTTACTGAACAAGTGGTAAAAATTGTACAAGAATCAATCAGATTATGTAGGCAAATAAAGTTCAATTAACAATCAATAGATGCAGCACTTAAGAACTTACCCCAGCAAGGGGAGGGAAGAGATGACAGAGGGGCTGAACTGCACAAAGTGCAGCAGACGGTGTGATAGTTGACCCTTGCGAGAAGGCACGTGTGGAGGTTGCCTGTATATGGGACAACAGTGAATTAGGACAGGAACTGACTGAGGTGAGAACTACTCAAAGTAAAGGCCAAAATTTAATAATTTATATTTACCAGTCTTAGTGGCCTTATTTATTTTATCTGGATTCAGGGTTAATCATCCACGTTTTGTGGCAGTCGGTATACCTACAAGTCAATTGAGGCAGAAGGGAAATCAAAATTTTGCAGATTATAGCCTTTTTCTCCTTTTGATGTCACATTAACCCTGCCATTCATAGCGATTGCACATAATAATATCACAATTCCCTATATACTCTTGTGCTCCACAGGAATAATTGTTTCTGCATATAATGGAAGAAACCTTGGGCTCGAACCTTGACTAAGTGGCACACCTGTCTTTGACAAGCAATCAGAATGGAACAGATGAACAATATTTCCAGAAACAATTTTTAAACCTTCAAATTTCCATGGGGGTCCTTAACTAGTTATCTTGCGAAGGGTATACCACTATAAACCTGCCCATTGAGAAAACAAGCGCTACAACTCTTCAGGTTTTGAATAGCCACTCATGATACTCCTGGAGCAGCCCGGTGGCCCATCTGGCCTCAGTGCACCCCACACCCCCTCATCTGCACAATTGCTGATAACACGACTAAGCCCCTGACACCCGATTGAGTATCTAGTTTTATTTTATGCTTATTTTATGGTTCATTATTTGTTGGTATAAGGGAGAGAGGAGGGAGGAGTAGGAAGGCGTTAGGATTTGTCCAGGGATAAAATATAGCTTAATAAGCAAACTGGACCATTGCCACCAAGTCTGAAACTGTTTCTGGTAATAGCATTGTATGATGAAATGATGGTCCTCATATTTGGAATATACCCTGCAAATGTTGTTGGGAAAAATACAATAAAAAGAAGTGTGACAAAAAAAATAGTTAATACTAAAGAGCAATCATATAAAATATAACAAAATTGATAACATCTAACATTTCCCAACCAAAAGAAATACATTAGATGATACTTACTATTCTGTAGCTTCAGAGCATCCCCCTTATCAACACAGTCAAAAAGTATATTCCACCAACAACTGGAAAAGTTAATTCCCAAAAGACTGCAACAATGCAAAAAGAAATCAATTCCAATAGAGATCCATCAAAGCAATCCAAAGTATCCATAAACCATAAAAAAATCTGTGTTAAAA
Source organism: Lissotriton vulgaris (assembly GCF_964263255.1). Taxonomy (NCBI): domain Eukaryota; kingdom Metazoa; phylum Chordata; class Amphibia; order Caudata; family Salamandridae; genus Lissotriton; species Lissotriton vulgaris. The sequence goes on along the minus strand of NC_141695.1, from coordinate 984,786,499 downwards.
AAAAATTGAAAAGCATGTATTTCAGGTCTTTATTATGAGCTCAGCAGTCCAATGGACCGCTGAACCAGTGGTGGCAGTCCGCGGACCACAATACTGGCGTTCTGCACCGGCTTTTGGACTGTGGCAGTTGGACCACCACAGGATAGCTGTTGCCACCCGAGATCCACGATGCCTGGTAGTGGCTCAGCTGTCTGAGGCCCCTAAGATGCTGGCATTGCCGTTGCAGTACCACCAAGAATACTAGGAGTTTCCTCACTGCCAGACTTTTCATGGCGGTGCAACAGACAGGGCCCTCCAGGGCACCTTTGTGCCTCTTTGCCATGGGGTGCATGCAGAGGGTCAAACGGTGTGCCTCCCCTGTCTACATGGACCCCAATGTTCCTGCACTGAACGAAATGCACAACATTGAGCATCTCGGTCCGTGCAGGAACATGCTTTGACAATGCCATTGGAGTGCCTATTTCAAAGGCACCACTGTAGGAACGCCAAAGACCTGTCCGCCAGCATCTTACAAAGTTGTAATATGGCGGGCATTTCTGTTTTGGCTCTGGCAGTGTGGGAGCATGGCAGCAGCATGACGGCCCACTCCGACTCCCCCAAAGTCATAATAAGGCCCTAATCAGAAGTAAGTTAGTAACATAACACAAGTGTATTTGTAAAGCGCACGTTTACCCCGTTGAGGTCTCTTGGTGCTAAATAACAGATGTTTTATTGTTACCCAACTCAATGGTACTCATTTTATAGACTTCAGATGGATGAAAGGCTGAGTGGACCATGATGTCGAACACAGGTCCCTGCAGTGAATGTATTAGTTCACTGAACCACCAGACCCGGCTAACCAATATAACTAAATATATAGATGCATTACTAAAATACTGTATAAAAAAACCTAAACCAACACACTAGTGGGAAACACTATGATTACTACAACTAAAAACCCACAAAGAACACTATAACTAACCCCTATATCTCCCCTACCCTCAAAATACTAAAACCAACCTTCAGACAGAACTTCTGTCACAATGACAATAAGGCCTTGCACAGGCAATCTGCACTAAGATCACAGACACGACTGGGCTCAGGTGATCTTAGGACGAGTGACCATTGGTCACAGAACCGTTTTCAGCAGCTGTGAGCGTAAAAACACTGGAGTTAACATTTCAATCTTTGCATTCCTCCTCTTCTGGCAGTCCCACCAACACCAAGGACCCATTGCAACTCATGCAACCTAGACAGTCTCTCCTCTAACAGGGTTTCCAGGGTTCTTACCTCTCTCAGTAGCCAGCCTGGTGTCTAGGTGCTTTTGAGTAGGTATACAGCTCTTCCAACTAAGGGGACAGATTTGGGGTATTCCCCTCTACTTTCCAATACTGTCAGTCAAACAGACACTGGACTGGTTGCACAGCAACCCTCTGAGTACTCTGTGGAGCACTCCTGTACTTGGCCATTGAGAACGTAGAACTGAAACAACAAATGAGGTAGTGGAATCAAACTTTTACACAGAAAAAGCAGATAGGGGATGAGTATCTACTGCCTGCCCTTTCAATACAATGTTGGGTAGTTCATATTTTAAGTGTCTTTATCAGGTAGTCTGCAGGCACAACCTTTGTGTAAAGTGATGCTTCCTCACTGTAGGCTTGTCTACAGCTTGTAGTACCTACAAAGTGGCACAAATAGGTTTCTGTACATCACTATCATCAGTCAACTAAATTTCAAATGATTTTCTATAGGAGACTTGTCTCTTCCTCCCTTACCTCAAGTCTAGGTGTCCCCCTCTGGCACAGGTGCTTCAACAACAAACTTCCCCTATTTGGGACACAAAAAATCACCTCCATCCTGTGCAAAAGGCCAGACCTGAGGTATCCAAAATGGACAGCAAAAGTCTCCTTCACTCTGGGTCACTCACACACATGATGCAGAAACTTTGTAGGCTACATACACTAATTCAAAATATACATTGGAGATGTTAGCACTAGGATTCCAGTAAGCACGTGGAAATGTAACTTCACAATTGGGCCAATAGACTTCCAGATTAGTGACATTGATAAAAATGTCTGGTCACTACAATGGGTTTACAATGACTGTATGCTGCCACTACCACTCTATGTGCTAAACCCCACCATGGAAAATAGACCACTATCTGTCAATGTCTTGCTTCACCCTCCAAAATACCACTCCCACACAACGGCCCAAACACGACAAAGCAGGAGACATATAACACAACTACACCTAGAAAGGGGTTTCATTTTACAAAATGGAACACATCAAAGACTCTATTTTAGAATAAGTCTTGGGGTTTTATTTATGCCATGCTCTCTAACGGACGTGGGTCCTGGGCTCACTGTGCCAATAGAATCAAGCTATCCTGGTTGAAGAGGGGTGAACCCCTGAAACCGGTTCTAGGATGCTTGTTTCCAGTCCAGGGAGGACCTGGCTTGGCAGTTCAGGCTGGTCTGTTCCCATGAGGCACAGGGTCAAGACTGATTTGCATATGGCTAGGTCTAAACTGGGATGACAGGGTGAGCAAAAAAATGATGGATTTAACCCAGATCTCTTGACTGGGGTTGAATGTTTTGATTTGTTCTGCATTCCACCCGTCAAGTGTGTTTTTTTTTTGCTTTCTTGCCCTAAATGCGCCATGAATGCCCACACGTGGGTCCTGGGCTCACTCCGCCACTAGAATCAAGCTATCCTGGCTGAAGAGGGGTGAAACCCCGAAACCGGTCCTAGGATGCTTGTTTCTGGTCCAGGGAGGACCCGGTTTGGCAGTTCAGGCTGAACTGTTCCCATGAGGCACAGGTTCAAGACTGATCTCTTGACAGGGGGTGAACGTTTTGATTCGCTCTGCATTAGATCCATCAATTGTGTGTTTTTTGCTTTCTCGCCCTAAATGCGCCAGGTATGCCCAGATGTGGGCCCTGGGCTCACTGTGCCACTGGAATCACGCTATCCGGGCTGAAGAGGGGTGAATTCCCGAAACTGGTCCTAGGATGCTTGTTTCCGGTCCTGGGAGGACCTGGCTTGGCAGTTCGGGCTGGACTGCTCCCATGAGGCACAAGGTAAAGACTGATTTGCATATGGCTTGGTCTAAACTGGGGTGGCATAGTGACCAAAATAATTATGGATTTAACCCAGATCTCAAGACTGGGTTGAATATTTTGATTTGTTCTGCATTCCTTTCATCAATTGTGTGTTTTTTGCTTATCCTAGACCTGGTGGGCAGGGTCCCAGAGGATATCCCCTCTAGGGCAAAAAACATTTCTGATTTTAATTTATCACAAATTCACTGAAAAAAGCAAATGCTGAAGGGACTTCATAGTTAAATGAAAATGTCAGTTAAAACACATCATTTAAAAACTCATTGAAATTCACCAGTTAGAGTTATCTCATGTAACTAGATCTCATGCAATAAATTACCATATCTTGCGCCCTCACCTTGCTGCCATGAAAGATGTTATTTCAGATATTATTTCAGATGTTGCAGTGATCCTTTCAATGATGTCCTCGAACATATCATTAGTGATGCATTATGGGAAACAATTGCCAGTGCATGGTGAGGGTGTGAGCTATAATTACTTTAGGGCACAAGTTATAGTAAGGGTTAAAGGCATGAGTTGTAAAGAACTGTGTAATATTACAACTCGTTGTGGTAATGCTCATGGGGGAAAAGGGGTAAAGACATGCACAGTGGCGTCTGATTTTCCCACAGCAAGCATTAGAGGGGTTTTAGGAAAGGCCTCCAAGGAATATATACTTTTGGAGAAGAAGATCACATTAAAGGTGCCTTCAGAATCAATGTAGACACATACAAAGTAGATCACAGAATAATGGAGAATTTCTCCTGCCTGACTGCTTTTGTATGGAGTCCAAGATGGTCAGTCACAGTCAGGAAGTGTCTGCTGACTAGTGAACGGGGCTGAGCTCAAGTCCTTTAATAATTTAGGAATCTCTTTAGATTCTTGCTAGTGGTTTAATTAGAGTAATAGCTCAATACATTATGACAACATATTCTATTAGCTAATGTCCTCCGCCATCAGATATTCATTCAGATCTGAAAATTAATGCACTTGAACTAGATTCATGCTCAGAAAAAGAATTGGCACCTCGCAATAAACTGGTAGAAACTCATCTTTTTCCATGGAAAAAACTCATAAGAAACAATATCATTCAAAGCACGGTCTTGCCATTCAATTCACAGTTTTATATAGTGAAGGAGCAGCACGTTTTCTAGACAGTCTTTACAGTAGAAACAGGAACTAAGCCTTGGAATAGTTCATGCTTTCAAGTCAAGGATTCCTCCAATGTGATGATCTTCTCAATACCTCTTTTACCAACAGAATTCTTGGTTCACCCTCGCTCTTGGAGATGATGTAGCAAATGTCTGTCTTCCTGATGAGGCCTTCTCAATAGGGAAGCCAGTGTAACAAGATCTTCTACTGGTGATTAATAGTTGGGGAAAGGGGGCATGACTGCTTTTTATAGGACGACGTCACCCAACAGGCCCACTATACTAAGTGACTTTGGGGAACTCTCACAAGAGTTCAAACAAAGTTCGCAAGAAATGGTGTGTATTGCTCAAAGTCATTTCTTTTACCTTGGGCTGGACACTAGTTGACCCATCTACACCCAGGCTCACAACGTTTTAATGCCACAAAGAGTTTAAGTACAAAAGGTAGCTGCAGCCGCCATTACAAGTCGGAGTTTGCCTATGAGGCGGAGAATTATACCATGTCCTGTACTCTATTGGGTGGCAGACGTAACCTATGAGGTTGCAGCCGAAGATTAGGCCTTTAGAAGAGGAACCTTTCGTTCATTAATACGTTGCATTGACTTTCAACATCGGAGGGCGTGTCCCTTCTTAAGTTAAGCTTACTATAAGTGTACAAGTTTATTTTAAAATAGTAGGAAACTGGAGAAAAAAATTATACCCGTGGCACAGCAACTATTGTTTCATTACCTTGTGCAGTATGAATCAAAAGTATATTTATGTTCCCGTTTTAGAAATGCTGAAAATATCGGAGGCCCTTGAAGATTCAGATTTAAATATATTTTCTGTAGGATAAGACGTTTGAGGGGAGAAGGAATCAAGTTAGGTTATACGTTCCCCATCACATTTTAATAACAATTATGACACTATTCCTCTCTTACAGAATGCAACATAAAACCTTTCTATTATTTCTTCTGAACTGCAGAAGCCAAACGCGCATATATCCTTTACCTTTTTGAGCTTTTCAGTTCTTTTCAATTATTTTATATATGTCTCAGCCCTATCGATTTATAACATGAAATTATAACATAAAATGAAACAACATAGCATAACGTAGAATAACTTGCTATAATTCAGCACAACAACATAACTTAGACATCTCATTACTGTCATATTTGAATCTGGCCTATTTATGTGTTCCTCCGCGTTATTAGTATTTAGAAGGCAAGACAGGGAAACAATATGTATTCACACTGTATTTGACTGAAATTCATGTAATTGAAGACATGAAAAGAATAGAGTGCCTTTTAGAGGTACCAATTCAATTTTGAGCTGGATTTTCATAATTTTCTGGGTCGTGACATTCACCTAGAATTAATGCATTCTGTACGCTTCTACGAAATATAATTGATGCCATGCATAATTTTACATACATAAGAGACTTCACCTTAAAGGTAATCAAAATTAAATTATAATTTTTAAATGCCACTTCTTCCTAAATGCAATTAAAACATGTTTTTTAAAGCATATCAGTGAGAACATTTTCAGAAGTGAAAGTGATAGCTCTTTTAACAAACAAATTAAATTGAGGACATATTCTGTGCAAGCTTCCATAATTCTTCACTGCCTACGAGTTTAACTGGAGAAACATTCTGCCAGTGTACGCAGATCTGATGGCTCAACATTGTATCACGTAAGAACTGTGATAGCAGCCCAAATATTTTATCGACATCAGGGATGGAATTATATTTTAAGGATTGTTCTGGTTGAATCAAATCATCTTATAACTGTCACTTAGCATTTGTGACATCAACACCAGTGTTAGAAATGGGAATCTGTAGTTGGCAGAGGTAGGTACGTTTGTCCAAATAGAGACCCTTGCTTCTAATCAGTTTAAGGGGAATACACTCCTAAAATAACCCCTGCTCAACCCCTTGGTAGCTTTGCATGAACTGACAGGCTTATCTCAGAGGCAGTATGTAAAGCATCTGTGAACACATACAGCAATACAGTGAAAATACTACAAATGGACACCACACCAGTTTCGAAAAATAAGTAATCTTTATCTAAACCAAAGTGAGACCAAACAACAAAAATCCACAATACAGTATTAAAAATAAGGTTTTCAAATGGTAGAAATAGTTCAGTTCAATGCAAGTTGTAAATGCGACACTTTTCTCAAAACTACCTTAGATGCGTCACGAGAAGCAAACAAAATGGCTGCGGGGAAGGTGATGCGTCTGTTCCTTACACTCAGGGGAGGTGATGCGTCTGTTCCTTTCTGAGGTGCAGGGTAGGTGATGCGTTGATTCCTTACTGCATGGGAAGTTGATGCGTCTGTTTCTTACTGTGGACCCCAACTATGCAACAGTCTTGGCGCCTCAATGCAATGCATCGATCTGGTACGATGCATGTCTTCGTGCAGTCACACAGCAGGCTTGCATCGGGATCGGTGCGGCGGCGTAATTTCTCAAGACGCGGCAGGCGCTGCATCGATTTTTTCGCCGATGTGTCGGAAAACAAGTGTGGATGCAACATGCTTCTTCGGTGTTGCGTCAATTTCCCAGCTCCCAGCGACAAACTGTCTCCAGAGGTCCTAAACAGCAGCAGACACCTCTTTGCAGGTTGGAATTCCCAGCAAGGAAATTCAGGGGAGCTGGTGGTGAAGTCTTTGTGTCCCTGAGACTTCAGAATAGGAGGCAAGCTCAGTTTCAAGCCCTTGGAGATCTTCTTCAAGATGTCAAAGCAAACAGAAAAGTCCTTTTCTCCTTTCCTTGGCAGCAAGCAGCCACTGCAGGCCAACCCTAGAGAACAAACAGCACACAGGCAGTATTCCTCTTCAGCTTCTCCGGCTCTTCTCTTTGGGAAAGGTTTTTCTTGATTCCCAGAAGTGATCTAAAAATCTGGGGTCCGGGCCCTTCTTTTTATACACCATCATCCTTTGTTCTCTGAAGGCATAGAGTGTCTGTACCCAGTCAAAAACAGTTCTGTGGAGCACTTTGCAAGTGCACAACAACCTCCTTTGTCAGTGTGAGCCCTGGCCTCAGACACACCACAGGGGGGTGGAGCCATCATTGTGGAAGGCAGGCACAGCCCTATTCAGGTGAAGATGCGACTCATCCCACCACTCCAAAGGCAGACCAAGCCTATTCAGCCCAGCCCTGACTCAACAGACTTCTGGAGCCACTGCCCTGCTCCGGCCTCTGTCATCAAAAAGCCAGACATGCAATACACAAACCTAGCAGAGGCATACTGGATGGTAAGGCAAGAAAATACCTACTTTCAAAAAGTGGTATTTTCAAACACAGAATGTAAAAATCACCCTCACTAAAAGATGCACTTTAACCTCTTGGCTGCAAGAGGTTTTCCCCCCCGGTGCTGAAATCACAGAGTTCTCATTGTTCATGACGAGCTCAGCTCGTCATCAGCACAGCTCAACCGTGCCTCATGACGAGCTGAGCTCGTCATGAGCATGGAAGGGGTTAACATTCTGAGTTCAGGCATACTAAACTTTTCTTTTCTATCTTGTCCCCAGGTTCAGTTATGTTTATAAGATGTTATGAACAAATTGTGCATCCTGGCCTATGGGAACAGATAGCCTTGCAATAGTAAAAACAAAATTGGCAGTAATTTACTATCAGGACATGCAACACACATCAGAGTATGTCCTACCTTTCACATATAATGCACCCTACCACAGTTGCACCTTGGGCCTACATTAGGGGTGACTAACATGTAGTAAAGGGAAGATATATTGACTGGCAAGTGTGTGCACTTGCCAAGTCGACATGGCAGTCCCAGACTGCACACAGGCTCTGCAATGGCAGACCTGAGACACATTTTACAAGCTGCTCCTGTGGGTGGCACAATCAGTGCAGCAAGCACTGTCATTGTTTGAAGGATTCTTAACTGTAACATAGTGGGTGAAGCCCTCAAAGCTGCATCATGATTATGCTCAAGGACATCAGATGAGTGGACCAAGATGACTAAAGGGCTAAGGTGACAGATAATCTGATTTCCATAAATTATTGCACTTTGCAACACAAACCGCCAGACAATGCCAACCATATTCCACCTGTTAAGAGAATGATGGTGACATTTCTTTGAACCAATAGATCTTTCGACTCGTGGTGAGTAATGACCCAGTTGGTGGTGGAGTGTGGGTACAGTCTGCTTGGATTTTTACCAAAATCCTTCTGATGAAAATATACATGTGTATATTTTTGCGTGATAAAATTAAAATTACAATCGTCTAGTACGCCTAAACTTTTAACAGTTGTACGTTTTCAAGTACAACTTTAAGGGCATTTGTGAATTTCCAACATTTCTTAAATCTACATCCATGTGTAACAGAAAACATTCTCCTTTTCTGTGAAGCTAGTTTTGAGTATCAATCATCAAGGAGTACTCACAAGGGGAGTTTGCTACTGTCTTTCTCAGGTAGACCCAAGAGCTGTGATGGATTTTTTAACCCACCACAGTCGTTGCATATTTAAGGAATTTTGACATTCAAAGGTCCACTCAACCAAATCACGGACAAGTACAGGATTGCTCAAGGCTTGTTCCATCAAATTCAAATTCACTACCTTTTGGTTAACGGAAAGCTGCCTTGTGTCAAAGGGAGAGAGAAAAACTGTGCCACGCTACTAAGTTATGCAAAAACAACAGTTGATAGACAGAATGCAGAACAATATCATCCATTCACTCCAGTACAGAGATCTGGGCCTAAATCCATCGTTTTTTTTGCACTCCACACCACCCCAGTTCAGACATGGCTATATGCAAATCAGCCTTGACCCTGTGCCTCATGGGAACAGTCCAGCCCGAACTGCCAAGCCATGTATACCCTGGACCAGAATCAAGCATCCTAGGACCGGTTTCTGGCTATCAGCCATCATCAGCCAGGATAGCTTGACTCCATTGGCGTGGAGAGCACGGGACTCATGTCTGAGCATACCCTTCCCACTCGGGGTGACAAATGCAACAATGGATTTAGGCCCAGATCTCTGTATTGGGGTGAATGTATGACATTGTTCTGCATTCTGTCCATCAACTGTTCTTTTTGCAATTGTCACCCCGAGTGGGACGGGTATGCTCAGACGTGAGTCCTGTGCTCTCCATGCAACCGGAGTCAAGCTATCCTGGCTGTAGAGGGCTGAAACCCTAAACCAGTCTTAGGATGCTTGTTTCCAGTCCGGGGAGTACCTGGCCTGGCAGTTCGGGCTGGACTATTCCCATTGGGTGCAGGGTGAAGACTGATTTGCATATAGCTGGGTCCACACTAGAATGGCATGTTGAGCAAAAAAATGATGGATTTAGGCCCAGGTCTCTGTACTTGGGTGAATATATGACATTGTTCTGCATTCTGTCCATCAACTATTCTTTTTGCAATTGTCTACCCGAGTGAGACGTGTATGCTCAGACGTGAGTCCCGTGCTCTCCATGCTACTGGAGTCAAGCTATCCTGGCTGAAGAGGGCTGAAAGCCCAAAACCGGTCCTAGGATGCTTGTTTCCAGTCCAGGGAGGACCTGGCCTGGCAGTTCAGGTTGGACTGTTCCCATTGGGTGCAGGGTCAAGACTGATTTGCATATGGCTGGGTCCAAACTGGAATGGCATGGTGAGCCAAAAAACGATGTATTTAGGCCCAGATCTCTGTACTGGGGTGAGTGTATGACATTGTTCTGCATTCTGTATATCAACTGTTCTTTTAGCAATTGTCACCCCGAGTGGGACGGGTATGCTCAGACGTGAGTCCCGTGCTCTCCATGCCACCGGAGTCAAGCTATCCTGGCTGAAGAGGGCTGAAAGCCCGAAACCGGTCCTAGAATGCTTGTTTCCAGTCCAGGGAGGACCTGGCCTGGCAGTTCGGGCTGGACTGTTCCCATTGGATGCAGAGTCAAGACTGATTTGCATATGGCTGGGTCCAAACTGGAATGGCATGGTGAGCAAAAAAACGATGGATTTCATCCCAGATCTCTGTACTGGGGTGAATGCATGACATTGGTCTGCATTCTGTCCATCAACTGTTCTTTTTGCAATTGCCACCCCGAGTGGGACGGGTATGCTCAGACGTGAGTCCCGTGCTCTCCATGCTACTGGAGTCAAGCTATCCTGGCTGAAGGGGGCTGAAAGCCCAAAACAGGTCCTAGGATGCTTGTTTCCAGTCCAGGGAGGACCTGGCCTGGCAGTTCAGGTTGGACCTGGCCTGGCAGTTCAGGTTGGACTGTTCCCATTGGGTGCAGGGTCAAGACTGATTTGCATATGGCTGGGTCCAAACTGGAATGGCATGGTGAGCAAAAAAACTATGGATTTAGGCCCAGATCTCTGTACTGGGGTGACTGTATGACATTGTTCTGCATTCTGTCCATCAACTGTTCTTTTTACATGCTACTTAGTTATGGCACCTTTTTCTCACCCCCAGCTCTGGTGTATTTTTGGATGCCATGTGCCAATGTACACACCGTGGCACCAAAGTTCAAGGGTATGTGAATTCTAACAAGCATAGGTTTTGTACTTGAAGGGGACCATTCCAGGACAAATAATATACAATTTCCTGCATTATTTGTGTGCTGTACAGTGCACAACAGCTGCAAAGTTGGAAAAGTATAGGCACAATTAAAATTAGCTTCACTGTTATGTCTGCTGCACGTCTGGCATATTTTTTTGCCACAAATCCCTGCACACAGATGTTAGAAGATAGAGAATTTTTGTATAAATCCATGGTTGGATGAATAGAAATGCTTATGTAGCACCCATGGGACACCCCTTGAAGGAAAGTAGTATAAAGTGCGCATAGCAAGGAGGCAAATTTTAAACACAAATCATGATTTGCGTAATAAAGTGGATCCCAAAACAACACTTTAACCTGGTTTGTGTCTCTTTTGGGATACAAACCTAGAACAAAGTGTTAGTAAATTTCCCTCTACCTTCATTGGGCAGATGCTACTACAAGAGAATGAGACATGAAAGAAATGCATGCCTTGTAAGTGGAGGTGAGGTTAAAAGTGGACAAGAGTATCACAGACAGCGATGCATTACATTTTGGGCTACTGCTGATACATGAATCAGACTGGATATTGCTCAACACAAGATAGGTGTACCTAAAGTCAGAAAATATGTAACAAAATATGACGTTTAATTGGCTATAATATTGTAATGGGTTTTCAGTGACATAATAGTCTGAGCCTCCACTATAAAACATCTGCATAGTTGATTAAAGGAGACATGCAATTTCCTTATAGTCGCGCTCTGTTGTCTACTACAGGACAGCCTCCATTTGCAAGCATTAATTGTATGCTTATGATAAAGGTAGAGCTACAGTTTGCACACTTTTACGAGTGTCAATAAAACTGATGCTGAGATGGTTGTCCCTATTTCAAATACCTCATCGGGTCACAAAAGTTTGTTTCCACCGACCTGAAAATCTTGCTGTTGATAAGAATGTTTCATCAGCATTAAATCCATAGGTGCAGTTTGAAGTGGTATTTGCAACAAAAGGGACCATTGCCAAATACATGATTAAGATGGCAACGGTACAGGCTCAGGTAAGTGCATTAGCAACTGGGCACTGAAACCACATCTACACAAAGTTTAATTGAATTGACCTGTTTAATTAAATTGGAATATTGGATCAATTTACTTCAACCAAATTGCTAATCCATCAGAGTACACAGTTGTTTTGGACTTCTGATTTATTTATGTCTTGGGTCACCTTCATTCCAATGACAGCTGCAAACCCGTCATTTGATGCTACATTTAGTGCAGATTTGGATTTTTGAAGCATGTGAAAATTTGAGATATATTCATAAAAACAAAGTTTGAAAGGTTGCCTGTATCATGTATCATGTATCATGTACATGTAGGGCAATGATTTGACTGGACACAGTTGGCCATATACATCTTTGCAAAATAAATCATAAAATCTCACACTGATGGACTTCTTATCAGGCAGATAGGTTCCCAAAGATATCAGGTGGCCAGCTTTTACTTTTTCACCAGTATCTCTTCAGAAATCCACCTATTTGGAGTTAAACCCCCCATATTGGGAAATAATTGTGTATATCAAGATCTCCTTTGTTGAATTCTGCCTGGAATTCGAAATTAATGTGGTCTAAATCACACATTAATAGCATCATTCAAGTAGATGGTAAAGGAGTGCAGACTGAGCTAGTGCAAGGTTGTGTTGAGAGGATGGTTGTTGAGGTAAACGGAAAATGTGAACTTGCAAGGGGACTATTACAAGCTACCCTTAAACTTACTCAGAGGTAGGGCAGAGGGCGTTGTATGACTTTACAGCTCATGCCTTTACTACTCGTTTTTAGTTTCCTTTATCATCCTAGACCCTCACCCACCCCTAAACTCTAAAATTACATTTACCACACTATACCCTTGCCCATCCCTAAACTCTAAAATATACATATGCCTCAATAATTGTCACTATGCAGGTCACATCCACCAGATATATGGGTGCTCTGCGGCAGGTGGGAACCCCAGCACATATATTCAGCACACAATTGTCGTGGCTGTGAAAGAAAAGGCTGGCCCTCCATGAGACCTTGAATATTAAAGTGTTTCTTTATTTGGAAAAACGGACCACACCACTCCTCTCTTACTCTCGCTATTATATATAAAACCAAACCAAAATACCTAAGTAAAGGCGGGTCACACACACAGGCACTCTATAAAATGTCAATTGCCAATTCATCCCAGGGATGATCAGGTAACTCCCTTCACACCATAGGCATTTGCCTGACTTTTAGGATCTTATCACTTGCACAGCATTCCACACACTCCCTCACCAAACGTTCTATTTCTAAGTCCATTCCTGGCCACCAAAACTGAGTACGAACCATCTCCTTGGTTTTTACAATCCCCAAATGACCAGAGTGTGCATGAGAGAGCAATTTTTTCCTTAATGCGAAAGGAGGTATAAGCCTCAACCCACGAGTTAGCATGTCATCTGAAATTGAAAGTTCATGAGAAACCAGAGACCAAGGTTTGTCCAGACGCTTGGAAATCTAGTCCTTTTTTACAAAATACTTCCTTCAGAGGCTTATGGTCAGATTTAACAATAAATTTAGTCCCCCAAACTAAATTCTTGAACTTTTTTAATGCCCAATATATCGCTAATGACTCCTTTTCGATTACGGAGTAGTTTAACTCCGGACCACGGAGGCACCTGGATGCACATGCAATTAAAGACTCTTGGCCTTGTTTATTTTGCACCAACACCGCCCCTAATCCCTTTTCACTTGCATCAGTAAAAATGAACGTAGGTAAACCAGGAACAAAAGCCTGCAAGGACGGAGCTTTCTTTAATTCCTCTTTTATTCCCTCAAATTCCTTCTTACACTCATCTGACCAGACAAAAATGACACTTTTACCAGTGAGTCTCCTCATGTTCTTCGTCTTGTCCGCAAAATGTACAATAAACTTCCCATAAAATTCTACCATCCCTAAAAAGGACAATAACTCTTCTCTATTGACAGGTTCTGCAACATTACTGATGGAGGTAACTAAATCCGATTTAGGAAAAACACCCTGACTCTTAATACATTGCCCTAGGTAATTTACTTCTTCTAAGCCAAATTTACACTTCTCTTTCTTAAGAGTCAAACCAGAATCAGCCAGTCTTCTCAACACCTCACACACACGCTCATTGTGTTCTTGCAAGTCCGACCCATACACTAGAAGATCATCCTGGTAACACTTTACCCCAAGAAGACCTTTAAGTATGTGTGTCATAATCCGCTGGAAAACCGAGGCAGCTGATATCAATCCAAAGGGCATCCTTTTGAACTTAAAAGTCCCCATCGATGTTACAAATGCAGTTAAGTCCTGACAAGAAGTGTCTAGTTCTACCTGGTGGTAGGCAGATGCCAGATCCAGGGTAGTGAAGTATTTCGCACCCTCCAATGTGCCTACCATTTCATCTATGTTGGGTAACGGAAATCTGTCCACCACCACCTCTTTGGTCAACGCTCTTAGGTCAATACACAAACGAATCTCGCCGGTAGGCTTCTTCGCAACCACAATGGGAGACAACCATTCTGTGGCTTCTACAGGCACTATAATGTTATTTGAAACTAACTTTTCTAACTCCTCTTGTACCTTTACCTGTTCTGCTAGAGGAATCCTTCTAACCTTCGCTACTACAGGGATAGCATTTTTCTTAAGCCTGATACAATGCTTATAGCCAGATAAACATCCCAACTTGTCTTCAAAGACAGATGGAAATTTTCCAGAAAACATGTCAGCAAGATTTTCCACCTCCTGAATTCTCACCTGAGGTGTGGCATTAGGATCAAGTGTGACTCCAAGATCACGTTGGTCACGCCAACTAATTAGAGCATCCCCAAAATTGGTTACATAAATTTTCCCAGGAATGATTTTACATCCTAATTCCATAGTGGCAGTAAAATAACCTAAAATCTTAATGGGTTTACTGCCATACCCTAGCGGTAAGATGTCACTTTTGAACAGTTTTACATTTTTCCCAAAGGTTTTGTGCAGAAGCTCCTCATCAATCATAGTGATCTGGGAACAAGAATCAAATTTAAATTCAATCATGGCATCATCTACTTTAACTAAATGTGTGGGGTGTTCTAATACTCCATCACTAACTTGAAACGTAACCGTTTTCACCTGTGGTTGTGCCCATTTCTTGTACGTATTATCCCTTTTATTACCTTTTGTCCTACAACATTTTGAAAAATGACCTCTTCTCCCACATTCATTGCAAATAACTTTCAAGGCAGGACAATTTGGTGAGTTAGCTAAATGTCCGGGATTAGCACACCTGAAACAAGAAAATTTGTTAAACATATTAAAATTCGGATTATATCTGTTCGTCATATTGTCATTCCTCCCACTGTCTTCTTTTCCCTCTTTCTGAACCTGACAAACTACTTCTTCTACTTTGGATTCGGTTTTCTTCTCAGGTTCTACTGTTTTCTCTTTTTCTCCTTTCAGTTCATCTACGCATTTGGTCATGTGTTCGACTTGTTTTGCTATCACAAGTACTTCCTCTAGGGGTGGTTCATCCTTTAGCCATAACTCTTTACGAATGCTGTCATGAGCACATTTTAAGACGAACTGATCTCTGATCCTTTCTTCTAATGTCTGTCCAAACTTACATGAAGACGCCAATTTTCTAAGAGCGGACACGTAGTCTTCTACAGACTCATCTCTCTTTTGACCTCTCAACCCAAAATGGTATCTCTCCATTATTGTGCTTAGTCTTGGAAGATAGTGACGATCTAATTGCTCTATTGCTATTTCATACTCGTTTAGGTTTCTCTGTTCCGCAGCTGTGAGTTCCGGCAAGTGTTCTAGTACGTCCTGTCCTTCACCACCTAGACAGTGTAACAGTAAAGAAAGCTTCCTTTCTGCACTCAGGTTTGTACCACACACTCTCGCATAATTTGCAAAAATCTTCTTCCATTTCTGCCATTTCACACTAGGTTCACCTGGACTAATCAAAAAAAATGCTGGTTGTGTGACATTCTGCATATTTAACTTCCTTCTTTTTATTTTATTTATAGTATATAGTCTTTCTTCTCTTTATCCTTTATTGTGTCCTTAATAAGCTTTTCTTTGTTTTCTTTTATAAAGAAATGTCATTAATAAAGATTTAGTTGTATTAAAAAAAATTAGCTTCTCTTTGTCTATTTTTTTTTTTATTCTCAGTGGAGTAGGCTTTGTGAGATCATCCTCTTTTTTTTTTAATAAAGACACGTTCTATTTCCCTTCAGAAACGTTCCTTTACACTGTTCCCAAAGACAATCAGGGTTCTTTTTCAATATCCGTGTTTTTTTTTTTATGTAAAACGAACGTTCCTTCACTCTACGTTCTTTTAACTGTGAGCACATAAAGTTCATCAATCAGCATTCTTCTTTCTTTAAACGCGCGTTACACACTGCGCGCAATGAGGCTTGAAACGCACGGTGACTTCCTTCACACGCTGCGTGCTGCGTCACTGAACCGCATGACGCCTTCCTCCAGTACGCGCTGCAATCTCTCGCGCATATAGAAACGGGAGGCGCGAGCGCCTTTAACGGCTCAACAAATAAACAACGCGCGTTGTTTATGTTCCTTTTACGTCCCCTTATTATTATTATTTTTTTTTAACCTCCCTCCGTACTCCTCACCAGATTAAGGAGTTTTCTTTCTTCGTTTTTAACCGTCGATTCAGCCGCTGGGAAGACTTCGCTTCCTTCGAATGTAATACAGCCGCTGGGGAGGTACTTCAAGCAGAGGACAGCTGGGTGTTGAGGCGATGTGAGGTAGGATCGTCGCCAATAATAATGTGGTGTTCCCCAAGAATGAATTAAAGAGGAAACAAAGTGTAGGTCAGGAGTCCAGTTTATTCGCCTCATCCATCAACAGCTTCAGGTCGTAACTGACCTGGAATCACACGTACATTCCTATTCTAAGAACATAGTAACATTCCTATTCTAAGCAAGAGGGACTAGAACGTGGGAAGGAGGAAAGCAAGTATGAAAACACAACATACATCTCAATGAATTCTGAAAGACGTAGTGTGTCGCAAGTGTTTGTGTTCAAATTAAACATAAATGTGAATAAGAATAGTGGTTTTCCGGCATTTGGCTTTCTTAACTTTTTTGCCATGATGTGAACTATTTAACACCTTAGCTGCGATGGAACGTCCAGCTCCAGTGCTGAACGTTCCATTGCGCAGGTGCAGCTGGAACGTCCAACGGCCGACGGCAGCACTCCCGAGGTAGTGGTGCCGTCGGCCGTTGGACTAGGCGCAGCACTTATGAGGTTAATAATGGTATGCTTACATTACCACCTATTGCAATTTAAGGTTCTATGATTTTTCTTACAATTCAGAAAACATAAGTATTACACTTTGGTGGGTTTGTGTTCACATCCTAGTTCTTATTTGATTGTTTTAAACATTCATTATTTTCCAGTTGCTGCTAAAATCCCTAATTAACTTGGCATGCCCTCTAGTGGGTCAATGGTAAGAATGTGCAAGTGTATAACATTTTCTATCTGGACAGTCCAATGTCCTTATCGGCTATAGAGAAGCTCCTACTCAAGTCTTTTAAAGATGTTTGCAAATTTCTTCATCCTGGTTCAAACCATATGGTGTTAAGTGTTTTGAAATTCAGCATGTGTTGAGATTTGCTTTGTCTTAATTTGCATGTTTTGTCACCGCCTCTTTCATGTTGTTCATTCCTTTTAATTGCATTAAATCTCAGTTTTTTCCAATCACTTTCATGGTTTCATTCCATATGTTTTGCTATAGCAATTACACAATCTTTATTTGCAGTTGCCCTGACTTGTTCCAGGATCCTTTTTTCAGTTCACAAATGGTGCTGCCCACATGAGATTGCATGGGCACTCTATTACATAGACCAAAAACTGTCTCTTACATGGGATATGTTGTCTTATTGTCCAGGAGGCGTATTTCTAGAGAACACTCTGGGTGGAAGTCGGGCAGAAGACCGGAAGTCAGGCAGATCGTACCTAGCAGGATAGGGGCAGCCACGAGTCGTGAGTTGTGGTGGGCCTACGGGAGCTATAGTGGAAAGTCTGAACCCCGAGGCATGAGCCCCGTGCCCATGAGTCTTGAGTCAACGGGGGTCAACGGGGGAGACTATATGCCATGCCACGCCGGCTTACCGTGACGCTGTGGTGGAGAAGGCACAGGCACAAGGCACAAGGAGCAAGGCCCTCTAATCCCAATGCCAGCCAACAACAGCAGTGGGGGCAGGGGGAGCAGTGTTCCAGAAGCCTGAGAGACAGCAGCCAGAAGCTTGAGGTGCAATATCCGGACCCTGTACCAACCTTACCCACATTACCTAACTCAACCTGCCAACTAAGATAGCTACGTGCTGTGAGTAGTGTGTGGTGAGTGGTGTGTAGCAAGCATGGCCGCCATTAGGTCTGCGAGCCCAAGGAGCCCATGGAGGTGGCCCAACTAGGTCAGGTGCGGCTTGTGGGCCACCTGTGAGCCCTGCTTGCTCAGCAGAGGAGGGCAAATAGAAGGGCAGTGTACGGTTGGTGAAGCGAGGAAGTCTGGGGCTGCCTTCTCTTGTTTGCTGCCATTGCTGCTGTGCTATGACCCCCAACCCCAGAATCAGTGCATCAATCCCAGGATCAAGGCGGCCCCCCTGGCAGCCCTCCTGGTTGGGAGCTAAGGACTATATCGGCTTTAGGGAGGAGTCTTGCATTGACTAATGTTACTACCTTATACAATTTAAGCACGAGTCAGGGCACTACCGATCAGGCAAGCCCTAAATCTGTCCTACCACGCCACAATCCCATACGACAAGCATGAGGTCTGGGATAGAAAGGCAGACCATCACAAATGTTATCAATAACCGAAAAAGGAAAAACAAGATTCTTAGTGAATCCATAAATGGCGGGGGGAAAATGGCTATAACTGATATAACAGCCAACAAGGACCATGTTATGTTGGTGGAAATAGAAAGAGCAACAGATAGTGCAGCATCGCCACTTGCAAAACCAATAAAAATCTGCTACCAACCCAAAATATACAGGAAATTTTAATTTGTAAAGGACGCAGGGGCTGTGCTAAATTTTGCCAATAACAAGCTAAAGGGGCTTTCCTCCCCACTACACAAAAAAAAACTTTCCAATAGGAATAGGTATATCAGCCAAACCCACACTGGGAACCGGTAGCGGTAGAGAGCACTACTCAGAACAAAGCATGGGCGGAAAATCCGTTCCGCTCGCAGATTTTGTGGATTTTCGGTAAATTCGCAATCGGCGAGATTCGAGAATTTCCCGCAAAATCCGCGAGTGGAACGGATTGGGTCAAAAGTTCAAGCTGACTTTTGTAACTCTTTTAGAATGGCGCTGGCAAGCTGCCAGAGCCATTCTAATATAGTTACAAAAGTCAGCTTCAACAGGAAGCTCTAATAGATAAAGTAAAGCAGGTGCTCGAGTTGAAGGTCAAATTCAGTTACACAATCATTAATCACCCCAAACTTGGGGTGATTAATGATTGTGTACCTTAATTTGACCTTCAACTCGAGCACCTGCTTTACTTTATCTATCAGAGCTGGGGTGATTAATGATTGTGTAACTTAATTTGACCTTCAACTCAAGCACCTGCTTTACTTTATCTATCAGAGCTTCCTGTTGAAGCTCTTTGTAGCTATTTTAGAATGGCGCTGGCAGCTTGCCGGCGCCATTCTAAGTGGGGCTGAGGGCAGAAGGGCACAAAAGTGGGACAGAGGGCCGAAGGGGATACAAAAATGAGTGGGGCAGAGGGCAGAAGGGCACAGAAATGAGTGGTACAGAGGGCAGAAGGGCATAAAAAACGAGAGGGTGGCAGTGATTAACCAGGCAAAAAAAAAACCCGCGAACACGCAAAGCGCCCCGCGAACACGCAAAAATAAAAAAATCTGCAAATTCGCAGGAATTCGCAAATTCTGCAGATGCTTACTAAGAACAAAAAATGTATAGAAGTGGAGAAGAAAAATTAGATCAAGATCGGAAGCAAGCCAAGGATTGTAAAGACAAGTTTACCATTTAGCACGACACATAGAAAAAGGGAATAAGGCATACCTCAGGAAGTTTGCCTATGACTTGTTCCCTGGAGGCCCCTAGAATACCAATGGAACTAAATCTTAATATCCGGACTTGCCAACATGTAACGGTTGACGCGGCGGCGAAACATCTGAAAACAAAAGCCCTCTTATCCATCTTTGACACGCCCTCAGAAAGCAAAGCTGATGTTAACACCTTAGATGATTCACCACCAAAAACTGAAGAAGCATGGGTACCCACAAGTGAGAGCTGATGCACTAGCCCCAGATTACAATAGCCCAAGAAGAGAAGACAGCATACCCGGGATCAGGGAAAGGATATAATGAATGTCGAGTTCATGAACCCAGCTTCAATTGGACAACAGTTAGAATTCAAACACAAGACTCATGACAGCAGAATAGAGAAGACTGGCGCTGAACGAGTAGAGAACCCTAGTCTCGCAGCCGCAGCATGTCCTTTCTCACAACAGAAGAGTGGGAAAAACTGGTCACTACATATTCCTCAGAAGAAAATGATGACACAATACATCAAAATACAGGAAATGCAACAAAGAATGTGACCGATGACTCATCAACTGAAGGGAATACACTATGGGCCTCTCTTTTAAACACCATGCAACTCTCAACAAAGGCCATGGAATATCACTCAGATAAGATGAACATCCAATTAACTCTCCTTAATTGTTTGGCCTCGCATGGTACAAGCATTGACAACAAGCTGTCGGAATTGAACAATTTGAATAAGAGAGTTCAATCTAAAACAGCAATAAGCCCTCCGAGCTGCGCTTGCTATTCATTTATAGATACATTTGCTACTCTACCAGCAGTGATAGTAGATGTCCTAGGGGAATTAAAAAACATAAATAACATCAAAAATATAGGAAATTTCAACACAGATGGAAATAGATCAGAAATCATACCAGAAAGAGAACCCTGTAATAACCCAACAGAGGGGGCACTGCACCACTCTAAACCCAATAAGAACCCAATAAGAATGAACATATTTTCAACGACTCCTCCTCTGAGGATGGAAAGGATCTGTGGAAAGGAAAAGGAGTCATTTTAGGGTTGCTACAACAAGAAGAACCTTGGGATAAAGGCAACTTCAAGGGGAGTAAGTTTTTGGGCCCTGTTCAAACAGGGCTTCCAGACAACTCTTCACAAGAAGAGCCGCATCTTACTAGCCTCACCAAGCAGACAAGCAATCCAGAAGTAGGGGATAATCTGATTAATAAAATACAATCAACGAAACAAAGCCGGAAATAGAGGAGAAAACGGAGAAACAAGTACTCCCCCATAGTCTTTCTTTCAATTAGCAAGTAAGACCCTGATTGAAATACAAATAGTTCAAAGCAAAATTGGCGATCCACCAATCACGCAGGTGAAGCAGACAATCACAAATTAATCTTATCCAATGGGTTCAGAAGATTGCGGAAAGACACCCCTGAGTGAATGTAAGACCTCAGAAGTCAACAGACCAACATAACAGACCGCAAACAACGTGGAACCAGCAAAAGTAGGGAAAATTGACTTCCAGGAAGCCGCAGCTGTAAAAGTGCCCACCAAGCCAACAGAAGTAGCCGAACCTAAACTAAAAGTGGTAATACCAAACAAGGCGGGTACCGAAACCCAGCAACCCCGGAAATTGTGGTGGAAGGAAACAGAGTCAAGAATTGAAACACCTCAAAACAGCTCCCGGCGGGAGGATTCCAAGATAATTCTTTTCATTCCAGAGTTTAAATCAAAAGTTCGGGGAGGTATCCTAAATAGAAGGAATATTCTCTGATTGCTAACTTCCATCAGTAACTTGGCTGGCACTGACTATCAAGGCCTGGAATTTGGTGAATTCAAAAAGTTTAAACATCTGGGGCCAGATGTAGGTAAATCCGATTTACCGACTTTTAAATACCGAGTCATACCGATTCGGTATTTAAAAGTCGGTAAATTGGAAGGAGGCAGATGTAGGTAAAAAATTACCGAATCTGTAAGAGTCAGTATTTGCAGATTCTGTAAATACCGATTCTGTATTTCCCATTGATTCCTATGGGCCTTCAAGCCCATAGGAATCAATGTGAAATACAGATTCGGTATTTACAGAATCGGTAAATACCGAATCCTGCAAGGGTGCAGGGGGTGTCACTTTGACACCCTCTAGCACCCCAATTCTGGACTTGTGTGCAATGTGGCACACAGACATGCCCTAAGGGCATGTCTGTGTGTCACAGTGCACAGGTGTGCATGCACAGATGTGCATGCACACCTGAATTCGGTATTTTACCACCCAATAGGATTGGGTGGTAAAATACCGATTTTTAAGGGCCACCTACATATGGTTTTTCCGAATCGGTAAATATACCGATTCGGTATTTTACTGATTCTGTAAATTTACCGATTCGGTAACTTTACAGAATCGGTAAAATATAGGCCACCTACATCTGGAAACCCTAATACCGGTCGGTAACGGCCGAATTCGGCCGTTACCGACCGGTATTAGGGCTCCTACATCTGGCCCCTGTAGAGGTAACAAAAACAACCTGGGTCACACGGGAAATAGTGGAGAAAATTCTAAAGGAGAAACATCAATTAGAAGGCTGGGGAATCTGAATAAAGCTCGATCACAATGTCATTTACCCAGAACCACTACTAAGGCACCACCAAGAGCATAACGATAAAAAGTCAAGAAATACGAAGTCCCCTGGGCCTACCAAATCTGTGCTTAAAAGGGCCTGAAGTACTTCTGTATAGGTCATGGACAATAACACTCTGAGTCTTTGGGACAAAGGTGAAAACAATACAAGCAATAAACACCAGGCCCGAAGGCCCATGACAGATCACGGAACAGGAAAAGAATGTTCCACAGCTTTGTTCCTTGAATATAAATGGTCTAGGATCCAATATCAAAGACAAAGATCTATTGATGTACTCCAAGAAACCTGGTTGGAAGAGCCGTTCCACTTACAAGGCTACAAGTCATACCATCTTCTAGTCAGCAGAAGTTCGAAATTTGGTCACTTGAAAGGAGGCCTCACCACGTATGCCTCAATAAAGACCATAAATACAGCCAAAGAACTGAAGAGCAAAAACACATCAACTACTGGAATAAAAACAATACAGATGGAGGTAGTAGGCCCCACAAATAAACAACAGCTAATACTTGAAAATATTTATTTACATCCGAGCGAGAAAAAAACTGGTGCAAAACTACTGGTGGCAGAATTGACAAGGCTAATTACTGAAGAGGCAACTTCAAATTATATTGTCTCAGGAGACTTAAATATGTTCTTTTCAGGGAGAACTGACAATGACCAGCTGGCAGAAGACCTATTGTTGGCATGGGGGTCCCACTCCATGATGAAAGCAAATGGGGCAAATAAACAAGGGCATCTTAAGACCTGCTGAAGGACTTGGAAAGTTTTAGCCTGGTAGCATCAGTCAATTTGAGGGCGGTCGCCCTCTAGCAGCAACTTTTATCAATACTGTGGCAAGTTCTGCAATAGACTATACTTTACAATCTTTATCACTTTTTAAATTAATTAAAGATTTTAGGATTGGTACATTTGATTACAGTGACCATTTTCCACAAGAGCTTAAACTTGTTGTACATGGAACAGCACTTACTTTTCCAACTGAAGATACAAATTCAATGGTCACATCAAACTGCAAGAGAATTAAATGCAAAACGAGTGATCCAGAAAAGCTTTTGGCAGAGGCAAGAATTTGGTGGGAAGAAAATACATTTCTGAACGACAATTGTCTAATAGCCTGGGAGAACTATACGAAAAGCTTCAGTCTAGTCATTTCTAAACCAAAACCAACAAAAGCCATTGTAGGGTCAAAGGACCAACAGGAAACATTTTGGGCACACAAGTAACCAAAGAATCCATCTTTCAACAATCCAAATTGCTAAACTAAGGCAAATAAAGAGGAACATTAACAGAGCTATGTGCAGTCTCCGTAAAAAGGGCCCTGTTACCAACATACAGACAGAATTGAGGCGGCTAAAGTCCAGTAAGAATTAAATAATTTGGCAAGAGAAACAGGAAAACACAGCTAAGATATGGGCTAAATTGTTATATGATGCAAGAGCCAACACAGTGCCAGGATTTGGCACAGAGTAAGCAACATAGAGAACTCAAGGGCTCCAGGAAACAACTCCCACATAACTGAGGAAGCCTGGGTAAAGTATCTACTGCATCACTTTAATAGGGAAGTGGATGAAATCGAACAAGATGCTGTGGTTGTCAGGATTCAGCCTTCGCACGGCATCGGGAGTTAAGGAACTACAAGTCCCATGATGCTAAGGTTTGACAGGAAGTGTTAAATCCTGTCTCCATGCGCGAGAGGGCGCGCGTAATTCCTTCCTGGTTGTGATCTCGTCGGGTTGGTGAGGAGTCCTGAAACCGAGGGAGCGTCTGGATACTGGCTGTTCGGTACTCTGAAGTACAGTTGGTGGTTGTCCGTGAGTACAACGGAGAAGTGCCTGCGTTAGGCACAGCCTCTCCATTGTGGGTGGACGCCGACAGAGGGTTCTTGCGTCTTGCGGATCCCTTTTTTGGAACACAGCGGGTTACAGCGAGCCTTCTGCAGCGTAACGCCGTGTGTGTATATTCGCTCTTTACAGCTATTGACATTGCAGCGGGTTACTGCATGCTAGGAAGGCAGTGTAACACCGTCTGTTTTCTATGATATTACCTATTTGTTTCAAGGACATTACAGCGGGTTACTGCTTGTGGCTGCAGCCTAACACCGTCTGTATCTTGGGACCTTCCCATTTATCGTAGAGCGGAGCTTAGCGGTGGTCGCAAGCGCAGGTTACTGGTTTTTAAGGATTTCCATGGGATTTACTTTTCTTTGTATTGGCTGTGAATATAACAGCGTTTGCTTTAGCTTTTATTATTTAATTTTACTATCTTCCTAGGTAGGGGAGTCACACACGAGTATTACAGAGTTGGATAATGTGAAGTACTGTTTCGCTGCCTGCTGTTCAGGGTGCCTTCAACCTTGTCTGGCTGCTTTCATGACCTACTATTTCCTATTGGTACTTGTGGTCCTGCAAGGTTCAGATGATTCTGAAGCAGGGTAGGGGTCTGGAGATAACATTTATATTTAGAGTATGTTAATGCTTGGCTATTCACTTATGCCTTATTCTGCTTTCCTCTTCAGATGGTGTTACAGGGGGTCATATGGTGTTTTGTTCTAGGCTTATACAGAGGACAATCAGGTATTGATGACATTTGTGTTTAGCGAGAATTCATGAGAGTAGTTTATGTGTTCGTGTATCTTATTGTTTTGTTTATGTCTTTTCAGAGCCTTTGTCCCTGCTGACCCCTCCCCTACCTGGTGTCCCTCGCTTGATAGCTCGAAGACCCTGGGGGGGAACCCCATGTCAGGGTGCTTGGTGATATCAGGAGATGGTCCTTTATTCTACTGCAGCTGAATCCTGCGAAGCTAATCCTGACAGAATTATGCGCCCACGTCATTTGCTTCGCCCGGTTCGGTTGTATTGGAATAATGGCCACCATGGATGATGTGCTGCAGGCTCTTCTGTTAGTACAACAGGAGTTGGCTTCTTCCAAAGCAGAAGCCACTGCCTTAAAAGAAAAGGTTGAGAGAATGTCCAGGAATCGGTTCGATGCAAGCGCAGGGGCCTCTCAGATTCAGGTGACTGTCCCGCCTCCCATTCCCCTGGCTAGCCCGGAGAGGTACTCCGGTGATCCTTCCAAAGTGCAGGTGTTCCTAACACAGATCATGTTACACTTCTCCTGCAAACCCGCCTCTTTCCCGAAAAATCACTCACGAGTAGCCTTTGCCATTTCGTATTTAGTCGGGGATGCGGCTAATTGGGCAGTACCCCTGGTAAGAAACAATGATCCCATATTATCGGATTGGGCTGCTTTTAAGGCTGAATTTGAGCGGGTGTTCGATCGTAGAGCCACCACATTCAGCGCAGATAGGGAATTGCTTGAGTTGAAACAGGGAAGAAAAGATCTGATCACCTACTTAACCACCTTTAACAGGTTGATCGCAGAGACTGAGTGGCCCGAAGAGAAAAGGATGTCGTTATTTTACCAGGGCCTAAGAGACGAGCTTAAGGATGTTATCGCCCAGATAGATCCCCAACCTACCACTTGTGCTGCTATGATCAATTTGACTCTTAGATTAGATGGCAGGATGGTTGATAGAGGTGGGGACAGAAGAAGATGGGACAGGGGGTCATACAGGTATGACAGGTTCTCTCGCAAACCTATCTCCTCTCCTAAGGCGTGAGTAGAACCTATGGCAATAGGTGCAGTTAGACCTGCCCTGTCCAGAGAGGAAAGAAACACTAGACGCATGCAAGGATTATGCATGTATTGCGGAAAGAAAGGGCACTTCGTAAGAGAGTGTCCCAACAAACCCAAAATCTCTGACTATGGTTATAGTGGCTAGAAAGTAGATGTGTCAGCATCCTATAGCCCATCTTAGAACTGCTAACCATCAGAGAGGGGTATGTCAGGTCAGGGAATGCAGCTACCTTCTCTGACTGCTTTGGCGCTAGTGGACAGTGAAACACACATGAAAATACTCATGGATCTTACGCACGAACACAAGACACACCAAGTACAAGTGATGTTGGATTCTGGCGCCACTGGCAACTTCATTGACAGTGGCCTGGTATCCAGGTTGGGCATACACAGGGTGAGGTTGAGAAAGGCGGAGGAAGTGTTTACGGTCAACGGACAACCTCTAAAATCAGGGTTGATTGTGGAACGGACAGAAACGGTGGTGTTAACATACAAAATGGTTACAGAGAGACATACCGAGAGTCTGGCCATGAACATTATAGAGGCACCTCAGTACGAGGTGATTCTGGGTATGCTGTGGTTGTGCTTCCATAATCCCATCATAGAATGGAAAACAAAAACCATCACATTCTCATCTGAGGAATGCCTAGACCATTTGTTTTCGATGCATCAGGTAGCTGTTACTGCTTTGTCTAGGGCATATATGGTTGCTACCGCAGAAGAGAAGGAGGTGTTGTTACCTTTGGAATACATACAGTATGAGGATGTGTTTAGCGAAAAGATGGCAGAGATCCTGCCCCCTCATAGGGAGTACGACTGCTGTATTGATCTGATTGAGGGGTCCACTATTCCATCTTGCAGGGTGTATGCGCTTTCTGAACCTGAAACTAAGCATTTGAGGGGGTATTTGGATCACTATCTTGAAATAGGTTTCATACAGCCTTCCAGATCTCCCGCAGCGTCACCTCTTTTCTTTATTTCTAAAGCGAATGGTGATCTGAGGGCCTGTGTAGATTACAGAGTTCTCAATAAGAACACAGTGAGAAACAGATACCCTTTACCCCTGATTCCGGTGTTACTAGATCAGGTGAAGGAGGCCCAGATCTACACAAGATTGGATTTGAGAGGGGCGTATCATTTGGTAAGGATAAGAAGTGGGGATGAATGGAAAACAGCTTTTAAGACCAGGTATGGGCTGTTTGAATATAAGGTCATGCCTTTTGGGCTTTACAATGCTCCTGCAGCATTCCAATTCTTTCTAAACGATGTACTGAAAGACTTTGTGGATTTGTTTGTCGTTGTCTATATAGATGACATTCTGATCTATTCAACAAATCCACAGGTACAAGAAGGTCATGTATGTAAAGTGTTGGCTCGGCTACGGGATCATAAACTGTATTGCAAACTCAGTAAATGTGAGTTTGGGGTAAGGCAGGTTGAATTCCTAGGAGTGATGTTGTGTCCAGAGGGTTTGAAAATGGCCGACAGAAAAGTACTGGCTGTGCAGGAATGGCAATCTCCAAGACTGTCAAGGAGGTGCAATGCTTTTTGGGCTTTGCGAACTATTACAGACGGTTTATTCTGCAGTTTTCCAAGATAGCTGTTCCCATTACTAGACTGTTGAAGAAAGGGTATGAGTTCCAGTGGAATCAAGAGGCAGACGAGACGCCTTTACCTATCTCAAAAAGGCGTTTACAGAAGAACCTGTTTTGGCTCATCCATGTACTGAGGATCCTTTTATAGTTGAGGCAGATGCATCAGATGAAGCAGTGGGAGCAATCTTGTCCCAAAGGGATCAGAGCACAGGACCGCTACATCCTGTAGCTTATTTGTCTAAGAAATTGAATACGGCGGAAAAACACTATACCATAGCGGAAAAGGAACTGCTGGCGATTAAAAGGGCATTTGAGGAATGGCGACACTATTTGTGGGGTGCTAGACATCCTATCACAAAATATACTGACCACCGGAACTCACAATATATGAAAACTGCAAGACATCTCTCCCAAAGACAGATGAGGTGGATGCTGTTTTTTGCAGAGTTCGATTTTGTTGTGACATTCCGCCCCGGGGCGGATAATCATAAATCAGATTCCTTGTCCAGGTTAGATAAAGGAGAGACCAGTTTGAATGAGGCCGTACCTGCTTCAGTAATAGAGCCAGCCAAGGTGGTGGGGGGCGGTAACGCCAGATCAGTTTCTGGATAAGGTAAAGGAGCATTGCCCTGTGGGCGACTGGAAGGCCTGGGTGTCTCAACGCAGTGGGAGGACAATGCGACAAGGGTTGCCGTTCTATCGCTCCAAACTGTACCTACCCATCTCCCCTCTACGCAAAGAAGCCTTTCGGTGGTGTCATGTGTCTCCCTTAGCAGGTCATCAGGGCATTAAGAAGTCACAAGAGCTGGTACAGAGACACTTCTGGTGGCCTGAGCTCAACAAAGACGTGGCAAGTTGGGTAGTGGATTGCGAAGAATGCTCAAGGGCGAAAGGAGAGACAAGGGGCAAAAAAGGGAAACTGATGCCCATGCCTACACCTACCAGTCCTTGGACACACATCAGTTTGGATTTCATCACCGGGCTACCTCTAGAAAAAGGGTTCTCAGCAATCTTGGTGGTGATAGACAGTCTTACCAAACTAGGTCACTTTATTCCTTGCACCAATCTACCCACTGCCAGCCAAACTGCTCAGATTCACATGTCTAATGTGATCAAATTGCATGGAGTTCCATACACTATAGTGTCAGATAGGGGACCTCAATTCATAGCCAGGTTTTGGAAGATGTGGTGTAAGGCTTTGCACATAGATTCTTCCCTATCAACCTCCTTCCATCCACAAACGGACGGGCAGACAGAAAGGTTGAATCAGACCCTGAAAAAATATTTGAGGTGTTATGCCAAAGATGCTCAGGAATCATGGGTAGACATGTTGTGGATGGCAGAACTGACTTATAACAATTCATGGCACAGTTCGATTGGTTTGTCTCCGTTCCATGCCACTTATGGGTACGATGCTAAGGTACTGCCTATCATCATCCCAGCAGAAGTGAGTAATCAGCCTAGAGTATCGACGGAAGTCAGGAAACTGCAAAACCTGCAGAAAAAGGTGAAACAGCACTTGATACAGGCTAAGGAGGCATATAAGAAGTGGGAGGACAGGCATCGACATGACGGGCCTCAATACCAGGTGGGAGACAAGATATGGCTGTCAACTAAAAATATCAAGTTTAAGCTGCGCAGCATATTTCATCCCAGGTTCATTGGGCCATATACGGTGGTGAAACGTATCAATCCTGTGGCTTACAAACTACGCTTGCCCGGGTCATTGAGAATACATCCCGTCTTTCATTGTAGTCTATTGAAACCTGCTGTACACGCTAGACGCCGAGCTCCTCCTCCTGTGATGTGTGACGGGGGTCTGGAATATGAGGTCAGATGCATTAAAGATTCCAAGAGGCGCAGGGGGTGTTGTGGTACCTGGTGTCCTGGAAAGGGTATACAGCTGAAGACGATTCCTGGGAATCTTGTAGGGATGTGCATGCCCCTGCGGCTGTTCGTTCGTTCCATCGCCGGTTCCCGGCCAAACTGGGACCAAGGGGGCGATAGGAAGGGGGATGTACTGTCAGGATTCAGCCTTCACACGGCATCGGGAGTTAAGGAACTACAAGTCCCATGATGCTAAGGTTTGACAGGAAGTGTTAAATCCGGTCTCCATGCGCGAGAGGGCGCGCGTAATTCCTTCCTGGTTGTGATCTCGTCGGGTTGGTGAGGAGTCCTGAAACCGAGGGAGCGTCTGGATACTGGCTGTTCGGTACTCTGAAGTACAGTTGGTGGTTGTCCGTGAGTACAACGGAGAAGTGCCTGCGTTAGGCACAGCCTCTCCATTGTGAGTGGACGCCGACAGAGGGTTCTTGCGTCTTGCGGATCCCTTTTTTGGAACACAGCGGGTTACAGCGAGCCTTCTGCAGCGTAACGCCGTTTGTGTATATTCGCTCTTTACAGCTATTGACATTGCAGCGGGTTACTGCATGCTAGGAAGGCAGTGTAACACCGTCTGTTTTCTATGATATTACCTATTTGTTTCAAGGACATTACAGCGGGTTACTGCTTGTGGCTGCAGCCTAACACCGTCTGTATCTTGGGACCTTCCCATTTATCGTAGAGCGGAGCTTAGCGGTGGTCGCAAGCGCAGGTTACTGGTTTTTAAGGATTTCCATGGGATTTACTTTTCTTTGTATTGGCTGTGAATATAACAGCGTTTGCTTTAGCTTTTATTATTTAATTTTACTATCTTCCTAGGTAGGGGAGTCACACACGAGTATTACAGAGTTGGATAATGTGAAGTACTGTTTCGCTGCTTGCTGTTCAGGGTGCCTTCAACCTTGTCTGGCTGCTTTCATGACCTACTATTTCCTATTGGTACTTGTGGTCCTGCAAGGTTCAGATGATTCTGAAGCAGGGTAGGGGTCTGGAGATAACATTTATATTTAGAGTATGTTAATGCTTGGCTATTCACTTATGCCTTATTCTGCTTTCCTCTTCAGATGGTGTTACAGGGGGTCATATGGTGTTTTGTTCTAGGCTTATACAGAGGACAATCAGGTATTGATGACATTTGTGTTTAGCGAGAATTCATGAGAGTAGTTTATGTGTTCATGTATCTTATTGTTTTGTTTATGTCTTTTCAGAGCCTTTGTCCCTGCTGACCCCTCCCCTACCTGGTGTCCCTCGCTTGATAGCTCGAAGACCCCGGGGGGGAACCCCATGTCAGGGTGCTTGGTGATATCAGGAGATGGTCTGTTATTCTACTGCAGCTGAATCCTGCGAAGCTAATCCTGACAGTGGTTTGCCAATGTGACCGTCTGGGCCTAAATTGCCAGTCCACTATTTGTTCACAATAAAACAGATTGAGTACAGAATAGCGATAGGCAGACAGCAGAGGGAGCCTGGGCCCAACGGCATTCCACCAATCTTTTATAAGCAGGATTCAAATTACTGGGCTGAAGCACTATTGCCTCTCTTCAGTAACAATATGGAAGTTGAAAGAATTCCAAAATCCTGGAAGGGATCAATCATCTTGCCAATTTACAAAAAAAAAGGCAGTAGGAATGAAGCATAGAATTATAGGCTATGTAGCATAATTACATTGTATATTTTGAAATGGATTTTAGATCAACCTCATTTGAGAAAATAGGTTGTTTTATATGTTCTGCACAGGTGTTTTGTCAAGTATTTATTTGCAAAGGTGTTTATTAATCACACAATACAGAATATAACTTACTTATTGTTCATTTCTTCTTTGATGCTATGATAATGTGTTGGTTATTTATGGCAAACTGGCATACTTTGCATTTGTTACATTTAACAAAACCAGAAAGAATTAACCAAGTAGTTTTGTTCTTCTTCCAAAAGTGACTTTGCATCAGAGTATCCTTGAGATTTTTAGCTCTCTGGAAGGTTATGTTTGGATGCTTTCCCATTTCTTTGGCTACTGTTGGATCCAGTTGTGAAATATTTAACTTTTTTCTCAGAATTTTCTTGATTTCTTTTTCCTTTGTTTCCTTTTGATTACACCAGTTCTAATTACATTTTATTTAACCTCTACTCTCAAATAGGCGGGTGGCTTCTTTGATATGTTTATCCATTTCTTCCTCTTGGGAACATATTCTACGAATCCGTAAAAAGTTGGTTGTCCCTGGGGCAGTGGGAATCCGTGCAGGCCCCCCCAAATTCAATTATTAGTTAGCCCTAGGAAATTGGCCCCTCCGACATTCATTTTCAATACCACCCCAGGGAGATGGCAGTCACCATGGCTGTGTGCAGGCCCAGTGGTCTTGCCCAAACACATACTGCAAAGTGCCCTAGGGAGGTGGTGTCCTCGGGGACATGGGGGCTTTACAGCAGGATTGCTCAGACCTCATTGGAGGGACTACCCCCTTTTTCAACCACTCTGCAAAGGGGCCTCCTGGTGCACTACTGGTTAAGGGAGGAAGTCCCCTTGCCTGCTGAGGGTCATTGGGGGCCAAGAACCCCTATTGTTGTCATAGGTCTCTCCCTCAGAGCAGGATTGCTCAGACCTCTCACCCACTCTTGAAAGGGGCCTACTGGTGCACTATTGGTTGAGGGTGAAGTGTAGGGGTGAGAACACCGGTAAACTCTGCTTCACTGGCTGTTGGCAGAGTTTTTCTGAACTCTGCATTCCAAGCGAAGTGCAGAGCGAAAAAACACCACAAATGCAACTGGCAGAGTGAAGTTTACTGCCCACCCCTATCAGAGACACACATATATCCTCACAGGCCCAGTAAGACAATCAGATGCTCTCTTAGAGCCCCATTCATACTCTCACAACCACTTACACACCTACTCAGACACTCATTCACCTACTGAGACAATCATGCGCTCACTCACACACTAAGGGGCCCATTACAATGTCGTTCAGAACCTCTTCTGACTGAATAGGTTTCGGAATTGTTTCCGACAGTTTGGGTTCTGGGAGTCCAACCGACCGATTGGGATGCCTCGGTACATTGTTGGGTTACACTTGCGTTGACCTCAATGGGAGCCTGTGATCTGAATGAGAGGTGGTTGGGGAAAACCATGCACCTTGCGATGGGCACCCCATGGTGCCTGCCACAATCTGCATGGTTTAACAGGGGGGGTCCCTTGGGTTGCCCCATGGGCCCCAACTGGAGAACTGAGGGTGAAGAGGGGCCTGCTACAGGCCCCCAAAGTCAACTTCTGACAGCTGTTTCATGTTGGGCTGGCCAAATCACAATGGCTGTCCAAATCATTTATCGTAATTGCTCATTCGGAAACTGTGTCCATAAAGCTATACAAATCATGCTGTCCGAATGCTGTTCGGAACTGATTCGGACAACCTAAATGGTTTCCTTACATCGTAATCAGTCATCCGGAAATGTGTCTGATTCAGTCGGAAACATAGGTTCTGAATCAGATTCGCTGAATCCGCGTCCCATTTAAAGCCTTTCCAGACAGCATCGTAATTGACCCCTTAATGTCAAAGGTTATTGGTTACAGTTGGCAAACAAAATTTTAAAAAACCTTACAAATTCATGTAAAAATAAAGGTTAAAGGGATGCCATAGCTAGGAAATAGAATTCAGAGGGGCTCTTGTTCCTCCACACTTGTGTTTGCTGATTCTGCCCTCTCTGCTGGGGAACTCGGGCTGCTTTCAACACCTTCGCGGCTCCTCACATTGCGCTCAGCACAGCCTGATGGGACTCGCTGCCCCAGCCTGCACCAGCTCCCTATTGGCAGAATTCCTCCCAGCTGCTGCAGGGGGAGGTGTGGTGATTGCACTATAAAGCGCTGCTTCAATCCCCGCGGCGCGGGATGCGTCAGGGGAGCTCTTGTTCCTCCTCACTTGCTTTCGCTGATTCTGCCCTCTCTGCTGGGGAACTCTGGCTGCTTTCAACACCTTCACGGCTCCTCACATCGTGCCCAACACAGCCTGGTGGGACCCGCTGTCCCAGGCTGCACCGGCTCCCTATTGGCAGAATTCCTCCCAGCTGCTGCAGGGGGAGGTGTGGTGATCGCTCTATAAAGCACTGCCTCATCCCCTGCGGGGCGGGACGCTTCAGGGGAGCTCTTGTTCCTCCTCACTTGTTGTAGTTGATTCTGCCCTCTTTGCTGGTTAACTCAGGCTGCTTTCAACACCTTCACTGCTCCTCACATCGCGCCCAGCACAGCCTGGTGGGACTCGCTCTCCCAGGCTGCACCGGCTCCCTATTGGCAACATTCCTCCCAGCTGTTGCAGGTGGAGGCGCGGTGATCGCGCTATAAAGCAATGCCTCAACCCCTGCGGTGTGGGACGCGCCAGGGCGTGCTGGGAGAAACCAGGGTCAAGGGCAGGCCCGTCTGAGCCCGTCCGAGAGTGAATGAGACAGGACTGGGCCACCCCTCTGATAAGCTGTGTAAAGTGAGTTCCATCATGACTGTCTGAGTGTTGTTAAATTGTTGTTGCTTACCATAGTTTTTCGAGAGGTCCAGTATAAGCAAAAGTTAGTGCCCCTCAAAAGTACTACAGGGAGCGTACATATCTTATTGGAAGTCAGTTTTTCCCATCTCCTTTGAGAAATTTTGCGTTACCGCTCAAAGTATGGGTGACAGTCCGCCTCCAATTTCAAGGCCTAATACCCGACACAAAGCTTCTGTGCGCACTCCCACTATTAAACGAACTGCTATTGCCAAAATTTTACGGCAGGTGATAGTAGCTGTCTCTAATGAGATAGAGCGCACAGAACGTAGGCTCTCCTTGACGCCAATATTTCCATGCCCATCCTTGACCTTATGACCAGTAGTCTCGGACTCATCTCTGACAGTAGATTTGTCGGTTACTCCTGACCCAACGCCACTTTTGGAAAGGACACCTCCTGTTACTGGTCCCAAATCTGATGTGGGGGGGGCAACTAGGAAAGGTGCCCAAAGCAAACAAAAGACAAATAAGGGGGGGAAGCAAGGGAACCCCTCCTTAAAAGTAGCACCAAAGACATTAGATTGCGAGTAACACACCTGGTGGAAATAGTCAACAAGTGCTAGAGCCCCCGCCATGGGTTACAAATTTGCCAAGAGAAATGAAAGAGCACTTGGAAAACTACATCCACAGTGAGATAGAAGCTCTTAGACAACACTTAGAGAAGCTTACACTGCTGGTCGACTCATGGGGGAGAAAAAGTGATGCTCTCTCTAACACTGTGGGTAATCTGAAGATTTCTGAACAGGTCCCTATACAACAGAGTAACTAAGTGACCATATCCCCTATACTGCCTACAGAGAACCTAATACTGTAATAGAGACCCTCTCTTTAGCTAACCACTCTACGGCCTTGGGGGGTTCTCGACCAGGGGCATCAAAGGAGAGGGTGGATGGCCAAGTCCCGATGACAATGGTAACAACAACGGGCACGCCAGCGGAATGTAATTCTTCCAGTAAAAGTAGAGGAGTCTATGGGAATAATGATGACTCTAATAGACCCACACTTAAACCCAATCTCCCATGTGTAGACCTGCCTCCTACATTGACTCCTTATACTGTTATTCTAACTGGAGTCCCTGATCTGGAAATATATAGAGCGGAGCTATATCCGGAATTAAAAAATAAAGTTATTTTCTGGTTAAATAAAAACAGACCATTGCCCCCTTTAATTCAGAGTGAAATCCTTTTTGCTAGACAGGTTAGCTGGTTGGGACAAAAAAAGAAAGATACACAGGGGGATTGCATATTGATTAACTTTAGGGATACTAGGGCGGTTCATCATATTTTAAATTGAGACCATGCAAGGGAGACCAGTGGTATTGGGATACTTCCCCTCGGTTATTTCTATCCTTCCACTCCTCTGATAGAAGGAATGGGAGGTGTATACAAAAAATGGGAAACAAGAGCTCAAACTGACCTTCTGTCAAATATGAGACGAGGGCCCGAAACAATCCCGTTTTTTTTATATCCCAATTAGTAACAGGT
This sequence comes from Lissotriton vulgaris, assembly GCF_964263255.1. Lineage (NCBI taxonomy): Eukaryota > Metazoa > Chordata > Amphibia > Caudata > Salamandridae > Lissotriton > Lissotriton vulgaris. Next base: position 984,750,983 of record NC_141695.1, on the reverse strand, counting down.
TCAGCAGCTTAGATCTAGTTGATTGACTGGATCCTTTAGTAGAAGCTGCTGAAGGTATAACCACCCAGCCACCATTGCTACAGAAATGTGAAAGTATTGAGCAAGGGGTTTGCTACTTGGGAGATTTACAGGAGGTTATAGAAGATCCGGATGGACTGGTAGCCGCATCGAGTATATGGGGGGATTCTTTGGAAACTTCTCAAGATTCTCAGGGGATACTTTGTCAAATTATTCAGTAGGAGACGGAAATTCCCGACCTCCAGACTGAAAACACACTAGATTTACATACACACAAAGGTTCTCTCATGGAACATAGCAGGTCTTGCCTCCAAGTTGAATTATACTGATTGGGGAGCTTATATTGACAACCATGAGCTATGTCTCTTTCAAGAGACATGGTCTGCTACTCCACTATGTAGGCAAGGATATGCGGCGTACTCAATCCCAGCTATACAGGGCCAAAGAGGGAGACCCTCAGGGGGCCTTTGTATTTGGATTGCCACCCACTTGGGGTGCTCTGTTAAAGTCCTCGAACCTGGTTCCTAGGACATACTTTGTATTCTCCTCTCATTTGATGACCAATCTAAATTGGCTATTATAAATGTATACTCACGGCCAGTGAAGTTGGGGCAAACCTTGCTGACCTTAGACACTTAGTCTTCCTTTCTTTTGACCCTTCCGGAATCTGTCCATTTAGTTGTTGGGGGGGATTTTAATTGCCATTTTGAACCACTCAATTGCATAAGCTCTAATACCACAAGTGAAGAAGACTCTGTTTGGTCAATCCCACATTGTAACACTTATCCAACAAGGGGGTGGTCCCCCCTTGTCCTTCAGTTGACCTCACTTACACTCACCTATTCGCTTAGGGCCTGTAATGGTCGATTCCCATCAGATAATCCCAACCTTCAACAAAATTGGACAGGCTGCTATAATTGATTATATTTTGGTTGATGTTAAGAACTGGTTCAAAACCCGGGATTGTGGTGTTCAACCACAATGTGAAAGCGATCATAATCCGTTAATACTTGACTTGTGTATTCCTCAATTTAGGAAAGATCAGGGCCACCCCACCCAATGTCCTCCAAATTTAATCGCAAGAGAAGGTGGTAGAAGAGTTTGCTGGGGTACAATAGTTGCATCAGATGAGAAAATGGCCTCCTTGTATACTGAGATTATCCCTTTCTTAGAGTTTGCTTTTTCTATGATCGAAAACTGTCAAGACTAAGAAATAATGCTGATGGTGATAACAAATCATCGAGAGATGTTTTTAAAATTGGCAGCCTTTTTTTATAAACATGAAAATAACAATAAGCCCCACCCCAAACTGAAGCACCAATGGTTCAACAAGGCGTGCAGGGAAGCTAAGACTGCACTGGTACAAGAAGTTAAGAATAAGGATGTCTTAGGTATCAGATCAGCCAGGTTTCATGTTAAAAAAACCTTGGCTGAGGCCAAAGCAGCCTGGGAGAGGGAGAAATGGGATCGATTGGGAAAGCTTTGGACACTAGAGATATGCATTCCTTTTGGAATCTAGTGAACACTAGCTACTCCGATTGCAACCTGGCCATTGCTCCAAATCTAGCGGAAGAAGCTTGGAGATTGCATTTTAAAAGTTTATATTCTAGTGCCCATGAATGATACTGAAGTGCAAGGCCTAGTGGATGTTCTTTATATTCCCCTAAATACGGTACCACCTCCCGGCACATTGTTGGAAGTTACCTTGGCATTGTGCAGGATACTTCCTAATAAGGCACCGGGTCTGGACAGAATGCCAGGTGACCTGTTCAGAAAAGAACAGGCTGTCTGGGCTCCCAATTTGCAGTTTTTATTTAACACTGTTATTCAAGATATGGAGTTCCCCGTGACGTGGGCTGGCGCGGAGATTATTCCAATCTATAAAAAAGGCTCCCAATTAGATCCGGTAAACTATCATCCTATTAGCCTTATCGATGTTACCCTCTTGGGGCGACGGCAATAATGGATGGATGAGTCAAATATTTTAACCCCCTTACAAGCAGGATTTAGGTCCAAAATGTCGACCATAGACCAAATCTTTAGATTACAACTAATTTACTGGAAGACAGTAACCTTGGGAGGGGGTAGTCTTTACCTGACTTTTGTGGACCTTAAGTCCGCTTTTGATTTGGTCCATCGTGAGCAGTTATGGGGACTCCTATTTGACCTAGGGGTGTCGGTTTACCGTTGCCATCTTTTAAAGTCCTTCATGGAGGCACCTATGCAAGGGTAAGGTTTGGCAAGAATGGAGAACTGGCTGCGCCTTTTACGGTGGAGAAAGGGGTGAGGCAGGGATGTGTGCTAACTCCAACCCTCTTCTCTCTCTTCCTGTGTAGTGTAGTTCCTATTTTCCCCAATAGGCTCTGCGCATTGGAATAACATAAACAGCCGTGTAGACGTAGGACTGAGGTCACCTAGGTCTCTACTGACTATGTTAAACTTAATTTAGGTTTGCCAGCTAGCTCAGAGGTCACTAGAAACTTTCTGGAATGAACAGAGAGGAGTGAACTTCCCAGTTTAGACAAGAAGGGATTCAGTTTCTGACAACCGCAAAAACATGACAACTTTGCTCCCCCAGAATAAAGAGTGTATCTCTAGAGTCGTGTGAATACAATAGGCAGCTATTTCACTCAGTCAACCGTGCATACTTAGTTTCACCAGAGTGCAGAGAAATAGAGAGACGGGCGTTTTCAATAAAAGATGTTATTTATTGAGCAGTCTTCTTTCTCATGCAAGAGAAATGAATTGCCACAATTGCAATACTTATCATAAAGTAAAGTGCGTATAGTAAAAGTAGTAGTACGAAATAATACTGTCAAAGCATTGATATGGTTTCTTAGCCATATGGTACTTTGAAATGGATAAAATATATACATACATAAAAACATTGACTAACGTACTCAACTGGTGCTTCTAACTAAGCCTACCCCGGTGTACCTGACCTAAGCCTAATACTTAGGAAGGAGTAAGTAAGTAGCAGTTTAAGTTAAGTTGGTTAAGATTGTTTTGCCAAGAATCTGCATCAAGAATTCTCTTAAGGGTTTAGTCAGCTCCGTACCTTGGTAATAGAATGTGGGAGGTCTGGTATCACTTTCCTCAGGACTCGATCTCCCAGCGACCCGCATGGGTGGCTGGAAAGACCGGAGCTGGATCTTCTCGGCTGGAGCAAAAGTGCGTCAAAATGGGAGGGGCGGCTTCCGTGGGCTCCCGCATCAGCTGGGCTCTCGGACAAGTGATTAGCTGCTCTGCTCCAAACCACTGTGTGTTTGCTTAAGGCAACTGTTGGTATATTTATACCTGAAAGGTGCCGAGTTTGACGTAAGGTTGTACATAAGACTTCACTAGGAACTAACAGTTCTTGCTGGACTCCAGGAGATCTTGTTCAAATCAAAATAGAAGCAGGGGGGATTTCCCGGGCTGCTGGATGCTTGGTTTGTTTAAAGAACGTGTTGTGCTTTCTAGGAGTCGATGGGAGTAGCCGGGCTGTGCTTTGGACTACATGGGTTATCGCTGAATATGGATATGATTCTTATGCCTTTATGAGGAAATTATTGATTATAACCACATAAGGGCATGAATCCGTAATATCGAATTAGGGTCCTAGATAGAAACATAACACCCACTCCATGGATTAATGTCCATCATTACTAAAAAACTAAGCAATAGTAAACATATAACGATGCATGTGTGTTTTCCAACCCACCCCAAAATACATTATTTCGTAGTTGAAATAGTATATGGCAAATTCATGAAAATGAGTGTTGGTACTGTACGCTTTTCAAGCAGTGTCATCATTCAGTTAAAGTTTAAAAATTAAAGGAGGACCCCGCACAGACTAATAGGGGACTGGGGGGATAGGAAATCTTAAAAATGAGAGACAGGAGCGTCCCCACGAGAAGACAGTCTAGAACTGTGTTTCACACCTAGTACTTAGACTCTAGGGTGAATATTCTATTTTCAAAGAAACATATTTATAAAGCATGCCACTAATATGGCGGGAAAGGTAAAGTTACAGTGATTTGTACTCGATTTCTATCTGTATATGGTCAGAACAACTATGTTTACTTACTATTCTATTTCCATATATTCCTGAAGATGCCAAATTTTTATAGAGAGATGATTGTCGCCTCACTGTACAGTCAATTCATACACTCTTATTCAGAACGACAATTATTTAGTGATACCCACAATGAACACCAAGCTTAGTTTTAAGAAAAAGAATAAACAAGAATCAATGTTTAAAAAAGAATAATTAAAAAATTAAAAAAGAAATAATTAGAAAAGAAAAGTTACTACACCATGAGTTACTCTGTTGTACATTTATTATACATACACATTTTAAAATTTCATCATTACATAGTATACAATAGTTTCAGGAATCAACGTTAATACATTTGCATAAAAACCATTTAAAAACAAAGAATCTTTGTTTTTAAATGGTTTTTATGCAAATGTATTAACGTTGATTCCTGAAACTATTGTATACTATGTAATGATGAAATTTTAAAATGTGTATGTATAATAAATGTACAACAGAGTAACTCATGGTGTGGTAACTTTTCTTTTCTAATTATTTCTTTTTTAATTTTTTAATTATTCTTTTTTAAACATTGATTCTTGTTTATTCTTTTTCTTAAAACTAAGCTTGGTGTTCATTGTGGGTATCACTAAATAATTGTCGTTCTGAATAAGAGTGTATGAATTGACTGTACAGTGAGGCGACAATCATCTCTCTATAAAAATTTGGCATCTTCAGGAATATATGGAAATAGAATAGTAAGTAAACATAGTTGTTCTGACCATATACAGATAGAAATCGAGTACAAATCACTGTAACTTTACCTTTCCCGCCATATTAGTGGCATGCTTTATAAATATGTTTCTTTGAAAATAGAATATTCACCCTAGAGTCTAAGTACTAGGTGTGAAACACAGTTCTAGACTGTCTTCTCGTGGGGACGCTCCTGTCTCTCATTTTTATGATCATTCAGTTAAATGCATATATATATATCAGCTGAATGAATTGCGAAAATTACACATGAAATGGCTCTGAATACAGAAAAGAAGGTCGAGACCATTCCATCACATATTTATACAAAAATGCTGTATATGTGCTAGAGGCTGAGGTAAAATATTGTCTCTAGTATCTTAAAGATAGAAGCTCTGTTCTCTAAGAATAGTTCTACTTTAAGCAGAGTACCATGTGCCAAAAAACAATTTATAAATATTTTGGAAAATGGACCAAAAAAATAATAATTTCGTTTTCAGGAGAAAAAATAGTTCCATGTATTTTCGGTAGTTTTGTTTATCAAAATTGGAGGCTGAATTCAGAGTTCAGGAAACACTGTGTGCTTGTAAAAACATTTTTTCATTCTCGTTGCTCAGGGGAGAACATCGTTTCAGACAGACTCGCAAAGAATTGGTCTACCACATCAGGTGAAAGTTCGACCAAGTTCGAATATACTGCAACTGTGCAGTTTTCTGCGTGATTGCTATTATCGATGTTAGGATCAGCAATGCTCACAGAAGGTTGTAGCTGTTCGGTGCTGCTTTCCTCTCGTACCTCACTGCCACCTACTCGTAGTGGTGAAGTCTCAATGAATGCCGTCATCAGAATGGGTAGCTGCTGGGGATAACACGATGCATGAGTCGTTACAGGACCTAGCAAAGTATTGATATCCTTTGGTACTGCCGATGGTAGTGTAAGACAGACGTCCAACACGCATTCTTCTCCGCATAGCAGACATCGAAGCACAGGTAAGATGCAATCCTGCCAGATTGGTCTGAATGAAAGAAACCAGGTTGTACTCAGATCTCGTAGCCTGGCCAATCCGAGGACCTTAGTGATACAGTCTCGGTATCATATTGCTAGGATCGTTTCTTCCATCGTTGCTGGAGTCTTGTCTGTGTATTGGCTTGCCATATCGGAGCAGAAGGAACAAAAATAAAATTCCTGCCACGAGTCCCAAGGTCAAGGGTAGGCTGCCAAAGACAAAATGGACAAAATTCGGGAAGATGCCCAGAACTGTTTCAAAGGGTGCTAACAGTCCCGAAAAAACTGTCTTAAATACATGTGCGATGCCACTGGTATCAGACATGTTTAAGATTTGGCTTAAAGTTTCTACTAAATGCACGGGGCAATTTGTCGATAAAAGGGAATGTATCTCTGCCGATGTCCTTGCCATTTGCAGAACATACGTTTCTTTGGATGACGTTAAAGGCACAGTTGTCTGTAAAAGAATAGACTTCATTCTGCTTAAAGTATCAATTCGAATAGAAGAGATATTCAAGGAAGGCCATAACGCAGCCTCCATGTCTGGATTGCTGTGTGGATACAATACTTGCATACAGCAAACGACCCTGGAAGTTACGGACAAGAGATAGGCTTTTCCTGGCTCCATGCCACAACAGCTGTGGTCACTTATTCAAACGTAAATGCCGTTAGCAAGTTGTCTAAAAAATGACTCTATCTGTTTTTCAGGTGCGCCATGCAGGTGACATGAAAGGTTATTTGAAGACCCTTCGCAGGCTCCATGCAAATTAATACCTTGACACAGAAATGTACCGCTTAGTGATTTTTTACAATTGTTACCACTAAGGAATACCTCCTTTTTCCCTTCACTATAACATCTGTGTGTATAAGGTAAAGTCCAGGTAGATTTGATGTATTCTTTACCCAACCTTTCATACTGGCCCGCAGGTATATACTCTTGGCAGTATTTCAACTGGAAAGTTGTTATCGGAATTGTAATTGTTTTGTGTATTATCCATTCAATGACAGGTCTCTCTGACATTGTCAATGGTAATTTCTCAAGTTTTTCAATGCTCAGAATCGTATAATCTGCTCCTTTCTGTGCCAAACTGATGTGTTTATCAGTAAGGTTAAAGATGCCGAATAATGACGTTGTGTTGATTAAATGCCACAGTACATAGCCTGAACGCAGATTTTGCAACGTCCAACCAAGCTGTACAATAGAACGTAATTGAGACTGGCCATGTTGTAACATTAGCAAGTCTTGCTCTATTATATCAAAGGCAGATGATACAATACTGTCCAATGAATACATTCTGGAAGACAGAGTCGTTAACCCATTGTCCACAACAGAAAGTGATTTTTCCTAATTTATATGATCAATTTCTCGTATTTTCTCTGCTGTTTCAATTTGCATTACTTTCCAAGCTTCGTTGTATGCAGCGTATATACCGGCCGCTATGAAACGTTTTTGACGCTGTTTGCGTGGTCCCAATATGAAATCAAGCAAATCAGCACCGTCTTTAAGTAAAGTCAAGTGTTGCTTAATTTCAGCCAGTGTGGATTTCCCTAGCCACTCAAGGCATAGTTTCCCTACACTGTATGTTGTAACTATCACTGGATGTTGTCTCTGGGAGTACCTTGGGTCTGGCGTGCTCATTTTGAACCCCTGTGTTTTGTTCAGGAATCTATCTTGGCAGTTGTTTGTGTCTGTTGGCCAGATCAACCACTTTTTCCAATCAGGATGTGTTCTGTTTTGGTGTAAAATATGGAATACGTCTATCTACACATCTGTATTGCTGTCACTATCAGTTATGGGTTTCGGAATAGACGGTGTATTTAAGTCTTTTATCTTAGCTAGGCCAAGAGAAGTAGTTTGTTGAATTGTGTCATTCAAAAATATCATTTGTTCTGGGATCATTCAGGCCCTAAATAATGCTTCTAGGCCTTGTACTTGGCAATCTTTGGTACACCAGATCGTTTTTGTTTCAATGGTGTTTTTCCAAAATTCGAAACCAAATGTAGACATTTTGTCACAAAATTTTTCAGAATAAATCAATTTAGTATTTGTCAACATTTTTTGGATTCCTGTCCTACTTAACATTTTAAAGTAAAACGTTTCTGGATCACTGTTATTAAACCCTGAGAAGTACTGGAATTTATCATAATAAGTTTTCAAGCTGCCTTTTGGCAGAGTTGGACAGTGTTCCCATCTTTATAAGATAAAACATTTCTAGGCTGAGCAGTTCTATTTAAATAGTGATCACCAAAATGATTATAACAGTATAACTCTTTATAGTTCGATGAACCCTGTAAGTAATCATGTTCTGTAAATTTGGCTGACATTACTAAATCTGACATCATATTATTAATATTTTCAAAGTCCCAATGATCAGAGAAGGTACTTGGTGTCACAAAGTCACTTAATGAAACCTTGAACTCGTGTGGATATTTCAAGAGTTCCACCGGTCCAAAAATGTCATAATCAGTTCTGTCCCATGCTACCCTACCGGGTATTGGATTTGCAGAGATGTTTACTGATGACAGTTCTCTTTTCACGATGTGGGAGGATGTGTGAGGCTTTAGGACCAAGTTGATGTTCTGACTTGCTGTGTCCATTTTACTATACTTTCCGTCTATGAATTTTCCCAAACATAGAACCATGATGAGCCAAAGCAGGAGAGTAAGTACACCTAACACAATCCAAAATTCAATCCATGGTGAAATCAGATATGTTTCTTTTAGTTGGTGAAAAAGTTCAATTACTTTGTCTTTGAAAGTTTTTGTTGCAGGCGTTTCTTCATGCTCGCTTGGATCTTCCGAAAAGTCTTCGAAGTTGATGAAGTAGCCAGATGCAGTTCTGTCAATTGTTGGAATTATCTCCGGATTTTCATTTGCTTTTGGATTTTTATTTGTTTCATCAGCATAGTCAGAGGCTACATCATTGTAGACTGGTGTTTCTTGACAAACTGTTGCAATTTGGGTTTCAAGAGGCACAAGTTCCATGGCATTATTGCATAGTCCTTTGTTATTCACTGCAGGTTTATCAAATGTGATTAGTCTCTCAGTATGAGCCTCTTGGATTTTAGCAAATTTGGGTATTCTGCTGTTTCTTGGGAATCCACAGGGCCTACTACTTATTATTGGCCACATGATTGTGGTTTTACCAGGTCGATGGATACAACTCTGTTCTCCTTTTTACCAGCAAGGGGCAGTAGTACAACTGATCTTGTTGCGTTGACAGCTAAGACAGGTACTGCTTTTCTGTAAGAAGGCCCAAATTCCTTCTTCACTGCGATCTTCTCTCTGACCAGATCCCCAATCTATGGAATCCAGACAGGTCTTGCTGGGACAGGTGGTTTTACTTCAGTGGCTGTCGGCCGTTGTTTCAACTTTATGTTACTCAGGCTTTTTCTTGTTTCATTTAAATCCTGTAAAACAGCCAAACGGACTTTGATATCAAAGGATTTTTCTTCTACCACTGAAGTGTGACTATCAAGATCCTGAATGTGCATTCTAGTACCGAACAATAGACCTTTTAGAGAATTTCTTGGCAGATTATTAAGACTACGTTGGACACTTGTTAAATGTTTGACCCACCCAACACCCGAACCTAATACCCTCGCCGTTATAGATTGCTTTATGTCCCAGTTTTTTCTTTCTACTACCGCATTTCCCTCAGGATGGAAGGGAGAAGAGTACCGCAATGCAATGCCCATGCTGTTCATGGCCTCTTTGTAAGCTCGAGAGCTAAACGCAGGACCCTGATCAGAATGTAGCATGCCAATGGCGTATGTGCCGATAAAGACTCACAAATCTTTTATAACAGTTCTGGCGTCAGCCGAGCGCTGGTATCTACATTTTTAAGTGAATCAAGTCTTATTAATTACTGAGACGCATTTCTCCGGCTGGATTTCTGCGCTATAGATAGCCTGTTGCTCTCTAATAGTGATATCTGGGCTGTTGCCTGGTCCGGTTCACTACTGCGATCTCTGTTGCAGTCCTCACAATTTTTTGCAAAACTGTAAATGTCTACGCTCATTCCCGGCCACCAGTATTGTGATTGTAATTCTATCAGAGATTTCAATATCTCTTGGTGCCTCAGACCCAATCCCATGTGTGCGTCTTCAATCAAGAAGATTCTCCGGTTCGTGTTTGGAATTACTCTATCCCCCATTCCAGGGATTTGAGCAAAAGGAACAGAGTTTGCATCAATTATGTATGTATTGCTGAGTGGATAGTTGAGAGGTAATGCTGCATAATCGCCTTTTAATGACGGTTTTACGGTTTTACCATCTTCCTAGGTAGGGGAGTCACACACGAGTATTACAGAGTTGGATAATGTGAAGTACTGTTTAGCTGCCTGCTGTTCAGGGTGCCTTCAACCTTGTCTGGCTGCTTTCATGACCTACTATTTCCTGTTGGTACTTGTGGTCCTGCAAGGTTCAGATGATTCCGAAGCAGGGTAGGGGTCTGGAGATAACATTTATATTTAGAGTATGTTAATGCTTGGCTATCCACTTATGCCTTATTCTGCTTTCCTCTTCAGATGGTGTTACAGGGGGTCATATGGTGTTTTGTTCTAGGCTTATACAGAGGACAATCAGGTATTGATGACATTTGTGTTTAGCGAGAATTCATGAGAGTAGTTTATGTGTTCATGTATCTTATTGTTTTGTTTATGTCTTTTCAGAGCCTTTGTCCCTGCTGACCCCTCCCCTACCTGGTGTCCCTCGCTTGATAGCTCGAAGACCCTGGGGGGGAACCCCATGTCAGGGTGCTTGGTGATATCAGGAGATGGTCTGTTATTCTACTGCAGCTGAATCCTGCGAAGCTAATCCCGACAGTGGTTTGCCAATGTGACCGTCTGGGCCTAAATTGCCAGGCCTCGGAGGTCCACTATTTGTTCACAATAAAACAGATTGAGTACAGAATAGCGATAGGCAGACAGCAGAGGGAGCCTGGGCCCAACGGCATTCCACCAATCTTTTATAAGCAGGATTCAAATTACTGGGCTGAAGCACTATTGCCTCTCTTCAGTAACAATATGGAAGTTGAAAGAATTCCAAAATCCTGGAAGGGATCAATCATCTTGCCAATTTACAAAAAAAAAGGCAGTAGGAATGAAGCATAGAATTATAGGCTATGTAGCATAATTACATTGTATATTTTGAAATGGATTTTAGATCAACCTCATTTGAGAAAATAGGTTGTTTTATATGTTCTGCACAGGTGTTTTGTCAAGTATTTATTTGCAAAGGTGTTTATTAATCACACAATACAGATTATAACTTACTTATTGTTCATTTCTTCTTTGATGCTATGATAATGTGTTGGTTATTTATGGCAAACTGGCATACTTTGCATTTGTTACATTTAACAAAACCAGAAAGAATTAACCAAGTAGTTTTGTTCTTCTTCCAAAAGTGACTTTGCATCAGAGTATCCTTGAGATTTTTAGCTCTCTGGAAGGTTATGTTTGGATGCTTTCCCATTTCTTTGGCTACTGTTGGATCCAGTTGTGAAATATTTAACTTTTTTCTCAGAATTTTCTTGATTTCTTTTTCCTTTGTTTCCTTTTGATTACACCAGTTCTAATTACATTTTATTTAACCTCTACTCTCAAATAGGCGGGTGGCTTCTTTGATATGTGTATCCATTTCTTCCTCTTGGGAACATATTCTACGAATCCGTAAAAAGTTGGTTGTCCCTGGGGCAGCGGGAATCCGTGCAGGCCCCCCCAAATTCAATTATTAGTTAGCCCTAGGAAATTGGCCCCTCCGACATTCATTTTCAATACCACCCCAGGGAGATGGCAGTCACCATGGCTGTGTGCAGGCCCAGTGGTCTTGCCCAAACACATACTGCAAAGTGCCCTAGGGAGGTGGTGTCCCCGGGGACATGGGGGCTTTACAGCAGGATTGCTCAGACCTCATTGGAGGGACTACCCCCTTTTTCAACCACTCTGCAAAGGGGCCTCCTGGTGCACTACTGGTTAAGGGAGGAAGTCCCCTTGCCTGCTGAGGGTCATTGGGGGCCAAGAACCCCTATTGTTGTCATAGGTCTCTCCCTCAGAGCAGGATTGCTCAGACCTCTCACCCACTCTTGAAAGGGGCCTACTGGTGCACTATTGGTTGAGGGTGAAGTGTAGGGGTGAGAACACCGGTAAACTCTGCTTCACTGGCTGTTGGCAGAGTTTTTCTGAACTCTGCATTCCAAGCGAAGTGCAGAGCGAAAAAACACCACAAATGCAACTGGCAGAGTGAAGTTTACTGCCCACCCCTATCAGAGACACACATATATCCTCACAGGCCCAGTAAGACAATCAGATGCTCTCTTAGAGCCCCATTCATACTCTCACAACCACTTACACACCTACTCAGACACTCATTCACCTACTGAGACAATCATGCGCTCACTCACACACTAAGGGGCCCATTACAATGTCGTTCAGAACCTCTTCTGACTGAATAGGTTTCGGAATTGTTTCCGACAGTTTGGGTTCTGGGAGTCCAACCGACCGATTGGGATGCCTCGGTACATTGTTGGGTTACACTTGCGTTGACCTCAATGGGAGCCTGTGATCTGAATGAGAGGTGGTTGGGGAAAACCATGCACCTTGCGATGGGCACCCCATGGTGCCTGCCACAATCTGCATGGTTTAACAGGGGGGGTCCCTTGGGTTGCCCCATGGGCCCCAACTGGAGAACTGAGGGTGAAGAGGGGCCTGCTACAGGCCCCCAAAGTCAACTTCTGACAGCTGTTTCATGTTGGGCTGGCCAAATCACAATGGCTGTCCAAATCATTCATCGTAATTGCTCATTCGGAAACTGTGTCCATAAAGCTATACAAATCATGCTGTCCGAATGCTGTTCGGAACTGATTCGGACAACCTAAATGGTTTCCTTACATCGTAATCAGTCATCCGGAAATGTGTCTGATTCAGTCGGAAACATAGGTTCTGAATCAGATTCGCTGAATCCGCGTCCCATTTAAAGCCTTTCCAGACAGCATCGTAATTGACCCCTTAATGTCAAAGGTTATTGGTTACAGTTGGCAAACAAAATTTTAAAAACCTTACAAATTCATGTAAAAATAAAGGTTAAAGGGATGCCATAGCTAGGAAATAGAATTCAGAGGGGCTCTTGTTCCTCCACACTTGTGTTTGCTGATTCTGCCCTCTCTGCTGGGGAACTCGGGCTGCTTTCAACACCTTCGCGGCTCCTCACATTGCGCTCAGCACAGCCTGATGGGACTCGCTGCCCCAGCCTGCACCAGCTCCCTATTGGCAGAATTCCTCCCAGCTGCTGCAGGGGGAGGTGTGGTGATTGCACTATAAAGCGCTGCTTCAATCCCCGCGGCGCGGGATGCGTCAGGGGAGCTCTTGTTCCTCCTCACTTGCTTTCGCTGATTCTGCCCTCTCTGCTGGGGAACTCGGGCTGCTTTCAACACCTTCACGGCTCCTCACATCGTGCCCAACACAGCCTGATGGGACCCGCTGTCCCAGGCTGCACCGGCTCCCTATTGGCAGAATTCCTCCCAGCTGCTGCAGGGGGAGGTGTGGTGATCGCTCTATAAAGCACTGCCTCATCCCCCGCGGGGCGGGACGCTTCAGGGGAGCTCTTGTTCCTCCTCACTTGTTGTAGTTGATTCTGCCCTCTTTGCTGGTTAACTCAGGCTGCTTTCAACACCTTCACTGCTCCTCACATCGCGCCCAGCACAGCCTGGTGGGACTCGCTCTCCCAGGCTGCACCGGCTCCCTATTGGCAACATTCCTCCCAGCTGTTGCAGGTGGAGGCGCGGTGATCGCGCTATAAAGCAATGCCTCAACCCCTGCGGTGTGGGACGCGCCAGGGCGTGCTGGGAGAAACCAGGGTCAAGGGCAGGCCCGTCTGAGCCCGTCTGAGAGTGAATGAGACAGGACTGGGCCACCCCTCTGATAAGCTGTGTAAAGTGAGTTCCATCATGACTGTCTGAGTGTTGTTAAATTGTTGTTGCTTACCATAGTTTTTCGAGAGGTCCAGTATAAGCAAAAGTTAGTGACCCTCAGAAGTACTACAGGGAGCGTACATATCTTATTGGAAGTCAGTTTTTCCCATCTCCTTTGAGAAATTTTGGGTTACCGCTCAAAGTATGGGTGACAGTCCGCCTCCAATTTCAAGGCCTAATACCCGACACAAAGCTTCTGTGCGCACTCCCACTATTAAACAAACTGCTATTGCCAAAATTTTATGGCAGGTGATAGTAGCTGTCTCTAATGAGATAGAGCGCACAGAACGTAGGCTCTCCTTGACGCCAATATTTCCATGCCCATCCTTGACCTTATGACCAGTAGTCTCGGACTCATCTCTGACAGTAGATTTGTCGGTTACTCCTGACCCAACGCCACTTTTGGAAAGGACACCTCCTGTTACTGGTCCCAAATCTGATGTGGGGGGGGCAACTAGGAAAGGTGCCCAAAGGAAACAAAAGACAAATAAGGGGGGGAAGCAAGGGAACCCCTCCTTAAAAGTTGCACCAAAGACATTAGATTGCGAGTAACACACCTGGTGGAAATAGTCAACAAGTGCTAGAGACCCCGCCATGGGCTACAAATTTGCCAAGAGAAATGAAAGAGCACTTGGAAAACTACATCCACAGTGAGATAGAAGCTCTTAGACAACACTTAGAGAAGCTTACACTGCTGGTCGACTCATGGGGGAGAAAAAGTGATGCTCTCTCTAACACTGTGGGTAATCTGAAGATTTCTGAACAGGTCCCTATACAACAGAGTAACTAAGTGACCATATCCCCTATACTGCCTACAGAGAACCTAATACTGTAATAGAGCCCCTCTCTTTAGCTAACCACTCTACGGCCTTGGGGGGTTCTCGACCAGGGGCATCAAAGGAGAGGGTGGATGGCCAAGTCCCGATGACAATGGTAACAACAACGGGCACGCCAGCGGAATGTAATTCTTCCAGTAAAAGTAGAGGAGTCTATGGGAATAATGATGACTCTAATAGACCCACACTTAAACCCAATCTCCCATGTGTAGACCTGCCTCCTACATTGACTCCTTATACTGTTATTCTAACTGGAGTCCCTGATCTGGAAATATATAGAGCGGAGCTATATCCGGGATTAAAAAATAAAGTTATTTTCTGGTTAAATAAAAACAGACCATTGCCCCCTTTAATTCAGAGTGAAATCCTTTTTGCTAGACAGGTTAGCTGGTTGGGACAAAAAAAGAAAGATACACAGGGGGATTGCATATTGATTAACTTTAGGGATAGTAGGGCGGTTCATCTTATTTTAAATTGAGACCATGCAAGGGAGACCAGTGGTATTGGGATACTTCCCCTCGGTTATTTCTATCCTTCCACTCCTCTGATAGAAATAATGGGAGGTGTATACAAAAAATGGGAAACAAGAGCTCAAACTAACCTTCTGTCAAATATGAGACGAGGGCCCGAAACAATCCAGTTTTTTAATATCCCAATTAGTAACAGGTTCAGCAGCTTAGATCTAGTTGATTGACTGGATCCTTTAGTAGAAGCTGCTGAAGGTATAACCACCCAGCCACCATTGCTACAGAAATGTGAAAGTATTGAGCAAGGGGTTTGCTACTTGGGAGATTTACAGGAGGTTATAGAAGATCCGGATGGACTGGTAGCCGCATCGAGTATATGGGGGGATTCTTTGGAAACTTCTCAAGATTCTCAGGGGATACTTTGTCAAATTATTCAGTAGGAGACGGAAATTCCCGACCTCCAGACTGAAAACACACTAGATTTACATACACACAAAGGTTCTCTCATGGAACATAGCAGGTCTTGCCTCCAAGTTTAATTATACTGATTGGGGAGCTTATATTGACAACCATGAGCTATGTCTCTTTCAAGAGACATGGTCTGCTACTCCACTATGTAGGCAAGGATATGCGGCGTACTCAATCCCAGCTATACAGGGCCAAAGAGGGAGACCCTCAGGGGGCCTTTGTATTTGGATTGCCACCCACTTGGGGTGCTCTGTTAAAGTCCTCGAACCTGGTTCCTAGGACATACTTTGTATTCTCCTCTCATTTGATGACCAATCTAAATTGGCTATTATAAATGTATACTCACGGCCAGTGAAGTTGGGGCAAACCTTGCTGACCTTAGACACTTAGTCTTCCTTTCTTTTGACCCTTCCGGAATCTGTCCATTTAGTTGTTGGGGGGGGGATTTTAATTGCCATTTTGAACCACTCAATTGCATAAGCTCTAATACCACAAGTGAAGAAGACTCTGTTTGGTCAATCCCACATTGTAACACTTATCCAACAAGGGGGTGGTCCCCCCTTGTCCTTCAGTTGACCTCACTTACACTCATCTATTCACTTAGGGCCTGTAATGGTTGATTCCCATCAGATAATCCCAACCTTCAACAAAATTGGACAGGCTGCTATAATTGATTATATTTTGGTTGATGTTAAGAACTGGTTCAAAACCCGGGATTGTGGTGTTCAACCACAATGTGAAAGCGATCATAATCCGTTAATACTTGACTTGTGTATTCCTCAATTTAGGAAAGATCAGGGCCACCCCACCCAATCTCCTCCAAATTTTATCGCAAGAGAAGGTGGTAGAAGAGTTCGCTGGGGTACAATAGTTGCATCAGATGAGAAAATGGCCTCCTTGTATACTGAGATTATCCCTTTCTTAGAGTTTGCTTTTTCTATGATCGAAAACTGTCAAGACTAAGAAATAATGCTGATGGTGATAACAAATCATCGAGAGATGTTTTTAAAATTGGCAGCCTTTTTTTATAAACATGAAAATAACAATAAGCCCCACCCCAAACTGAAGCACCAATGGTTCAACAAGGCGTGCAGGGAAGCTAAGACTGCACTGGTACAAGAAGTTAAGAATAAGGATGTCTTAGGTATCAGATCAGCCAGGTTTCATGTTAAAAAAACCTTGGCTGAGGCCAAAGCAGCCTGGGAGAGGGAGAAATGGGATCGATTGGGAAAGCTTTGGACACTAGAGATATGCATTCCTTTTGGAATCTAGTGAACACTAGCTACTCCGATTGCAACCTGGCCATTGCTCCAAATCTAGCGGAAGAAGCTTGGAGATTGCATTTTAAAAGTTTATATTCTAGTGCCCATGAATGATACTGAAGTGCAAGGCCTAGTGGATGTTCTTTATATTCCCCTAAATACGGTACCACCTCCCGGCACATTGTTGGAAGTTACCTTGGCATTGTGCAAGATACTTCCTAATAAGGCACCGGGTCTGGACAGAATGCCAGGTGACCTGTTCAGAAAAGAACAGGCTGTCTGGGCTCCCAATTTGCAGTTTTTATTTAACACTGTTATTCAAGATATGGAGTTCCCCGTGACGTGGGCTGGCGCGGAGATTATTCCAATCTATAAAAAAGGCTCCCAATTAGATCCGGTAAACTATCATCCTATTAGCCTTATCGATGTTACCCTCTTGGGGCGACAGCAATAATGGATGGATGAGTCAAATATTTTAACCCCCTTACAAGCAGGATTTAGGTCCAAAATGTCGACCATAGACCAAATCTTTAGATTACAACTAATTTACTGGAAGACAGTAACCTTGGGAGGGGGTAGTCTTTACCTGACTTTTGTGGACCTTAAGTCCGCTTTTGATTTGGTCCATCGTGAGCAGTTATGGGGACTCCTATTTGACCTAGGGGTGTCGGTTTACCGTTGCCATCTTTTAAAGTCCTTCATGAAGGCACCTATGCAAGGGTAAGGTTTGGCAAGAATGGAGAACTGGCTGCGCCTTTTACGGTGGAGAAAGGGGTGAGGCAGGGATGTGTGCTAACTCCAACCCTCTTCTCTCTCTTCCTGTGTAGTGTAGTTCCTATTTTCCCCAATAGGCTCTGCGCATTGGAATAACATAAACAGCCGTGTAGACGTAGGACTGAGGTCACCTAGGTCTCTACTGACTATGTTAAACTTAATTTAGGTTTGCCAGCTAGCTCAGAGGTCACTAGAAACTTTCTGGAATGAACAGAGAGGAGTGAACTTCCCAGTTTAGACAAGAAGGGATTCAGTTTCTGACAACCGCAAAAACAGGACAACTTTCCTCCCCCAGAATAAAGAGTGTATCTCTAGAGTCGTGTGAATACAATAGGCAGCTATTTCACTCAGTCAACCGTGCATACTTAGTTTCACCAGAGTGCAGAGAAATAGAGAGACGGGCGTTTTCAATAAAAGATGTTATTTATTGAGCAGTCTTCTTTCTCATGCAAGAGAAATGAATTGCCACAATTGCAATACTTATCATAAAGTAAAGTGCGTATAGTAAAAGTAGTAGTACGAAATAATACTGTCAAAGCATTGATATGGTTTCTTAGCCATATGGTACTTTGAAATGGATAAAATATATACATACATAAAAACATTGACTAACGTACTCAACTGGTGCCTCTAACTAAGACTACCCCGGTGTACCTGACATAAGCGTAATACTTAGGAAGGAGAAAGTAAGTAGCAGTTTAAGTTAAGTTGGTTAAGATTGTTTTGCCAAGAATCTGCATCAAGAATTCTCTTAAGGGTTTAGTCAGCTCCGTACCTTGGTAATAGAATGTGGGAGGTCTGGTATCACTTTCCTCAGGACTCGATCTCCCAGCGACCCGCATGGGTGGCTGGAAACACCGGAGCTGGATCTTCTCGGCTGGAGCAAAAGTGCGTCAAAATGGGAGGGGCGGCTTCCGTGGGCTCCCGCATCAGCTGGGCTCTCGGGCAAGTAGATAGCTGCTCTGCTCCAAACCACTGTGTGTTTGCTTAAGGCAACTGTTGGTATATTTATACCTGAAAGGTGCCGAGTTTGATGTAAGGTTGTACATAAGACTTCACTAGGAACTAACAGTTCTTGCTGGACTCCAGGAGATCTTGTTCAAATCAAAACAGAAGCAGGGGGGATTTCCCGGGCTGCTGGATGCTTGGTTTGTTTAAAGAACGTGTTGTGCTTTCTAGGAGTCGATGGGAGTAGCCGGGGCTGTGCTTTGGACTACATGGGTTATCGCTGAATATGGATATGATTCTTATGCCTTTATGAGGAAATTATTGATTATAACCACATAAGGGCATGAATCCGGAATATCGAATTAGGGTCCTAGATAGAAACATAACACCCACTCCATGGATTAATGTCCATCATTACTAAAAAACTAAGCAATAGTAAACATATAACGATGCATGTGTGTTTTCCAACCCACCCCAAAATACATTATTTCGTAGTTGAAATAGTATATGGCAAATTCATGAAAATGAGTGTTGGTACTGTACGCTTTTCAAGCAGTGTCATCATTCAGTTAAATGCATATATATATATCAGCTGAATGAATTGCGAAAATTACATATGAAATGGCTCTGAATACAGAAAAGAAGGTCGAGACCATTCCATCACATATTTATACAAAAATGCTGTATATGTGCTAGAGGCTGAGGTAAAATATTGTCTCTAGTATCCTAAAGATAGAAGCTCTGTTCTCTAAGAATAGTTCTACTTTAAGCAGAGTACCATGTGCCAAAAAAAAATTTATAAATATTTGGGAAAATGGACCAAAAAAATAATAATTTCGTTTTCAGGGGAAAAAATAGTTCCAAGTATTTTCGGTAGTTTTGTTTATCAAAATTGGAGGCTGAATTCAGAGTTCAGGGAACACTGTGTGCTTGTAAAAACATTTTTTCATTCTCGTTGCTCAGGGGAGAACATCGTTTCAGACAGACTCGCAAAGAATTGGTCTACCACATCAGGTGAAAGTTCGACCAAGTTCGAATATACTGCAACTGTGCAGTTTTCTGCGTGATTGCTATTATCGATGTTAGGATCAGCAATGCTCACAGAAGGTTGTAGCTGTTCGGTGCTGCTTTCCTCTCGTACCTCACTGCCACCTACTCGTAGTGGTGAAGTCTCAATGAATGCCGTCATCAGAATGGGTAGCTGCTGGGGATAACACGATGCATGAGTCGTTACAGGACCTAGCAAAGTATTGATATCCTTTGGTACTGCCGATGGTAGTGTAAGACAGACGTCCAACACGCATTCTTCTCCGCATAGCAGACATCGAAGCACAGGTAAGATGCAATCCTGCCAGATTGGTCTGAATGAAAGAAACCAGGTTGTACTCAGATCTCGTAGCCTGGCCAATCCGAGGACCTTAGTGATACAGTCTCGGTATCATATTGCTAGGATCGTTTCTTCCATCGTTGCTGGAGTCTTGTCTGTGTATTGGCTTGCCATATCGGAGCAGAAGTAACAAAAATAAAATTCCTGCCACGAGTCCCAAGATCAAGGGTAGGCTGCCAAAGACAAAATGGACAAAATTCGGGAAGATGCCCAGAACTGTTTCAAAGGGTGCTAACAGTCCCGAAAAAACTGTCTTAAATACATGTGCGATGCCACTGGTATCAGACATGTTTAAGATTTGTCTTAAAGTTTCTACTAAATGCACGGGGCAATTTGTCGATAAAAGGGAATGTATCTCTGCCGATGTCCTTGCCATTTGCAGAACATACGTTTCTTTGGATGACGTTAAAGGCACAGTTGTCTGTAAAAGAATAGACTTCATTCTGCTTAAAGTAGCAATTCGAATAGAAGAGATATTCAAGGAAGGCCATAACGCAGCCTCCATGTCTGGATTGCTGTGTGGATACAATACTTGCATACAGCAAACGACCCTGGAAGTTACGGACAAGAGATAGGCTTTTCCTGGCTCCATGCCACAACAGCTGTGGTCACTTATTCAAACGTAAATGCCGTTAGCAAGTTGTCTAAAAAATGGCTCTATCTGTTTTTCAGGTGCGCCATGCAGGTGACATGAAAGGTTATTTGAAGACCCTTCGCAGGCTCCATGCAAATTAATACCTTGACACAGAAATGTACCGCTTAGTGATTTTTTACAATTGTTACCACTAAAGAATACCTCCTTTTTCCCTTCACTATAACATCTGTGTGTATAAGGTAAAGTCCAGGTAGATTTGATGTATTCTTTACCCAACCTTTCATACTGGCCCGCAGGTATATACTCTTGGCAGTATTTCAACTGGAAAGTTGTTATCGGAATTGTAATTGTTTTGTGTATTATCCATTCAATGACAGGTCTCTCTGACATTGTCAATGGTAATTTCTCAAGTTTTTCAATGCTCAGAATCGTATAATCTGCTCCTTTCTGTGCCAAACTGATGTGTTTATCAGTAAGGTTAAAGATGCCGAATAATGACGTTGTGTTGATTAAATGCCACAGTACATAGCCTGAACGCAGATTTTGCAACGTCCAACCAAGCTGTACAATAGAACGTAATTGAGACTGGCCATGTTGTAACATTAGCAAGTCTTGCTCTATTATATCAAAGGCAGATGATACAATACTGTCCAATGAATACATTCTGGAAGACAGAGTCGTTAACCCATTGTCCACAACAGAAAGTGATTTTTCCTAATTTATATGATCAATTTCTCGTATTTTCTCTGCTGTTTCAATTTGCATCACTTTCCAAGCTTTGTTGTATGCAGCGTATATACCGGCCGCTATGAAACGTTTTTGACGCTGTTTGCGTGGTCCCAATATGAAATCACGCAAATCAGCACCGTCTTTAAGTAAAGTCAAGTGTTGCTTAATTTCAGCCAGTGTGGATTTCCCTAGCCACTCAAGGCATAGTTTCCCTACACTGTATGTTGTAACTATCACTGGATGTTGTCTCTGGGAGTACCTTGGGTCTGGCGTGCTCATTTTGAACCCCTGTGTTTTGTTCAGGAATCTATCTTGGCAGTTGTTTGTGTCTGTTGGCCAGATCAACCACTTTTTCCAATCAGGATGTGTTCTGTTTTGGTGTAAAATATGGAATACGTCTATCTCCACATCTGTATTGCTGTCACTATCAGTTATGGGTTTCGGAATAGACGGGGTATTTAAGTCTTTTATCTTAGCTAGGCCAAGACAAGTAGTTTGTTGAATTGTGTCATTCAAAAATATCATTTGTTCTGGGATCATTCAGGCCCTAAATAATGCTTCTAGGCCTTGTACTTGGCAATCTTTGGTACACCAGATCGTTTTTGTTTCAATGGTGTTTTTCCAAAATTCGAAACCAAATGTAGACATTTTGTCACAAAATTTTTCCGAATAAATCAATTTAGTATTTGTCAACATTTTTTGGATTCCTGTCCTACTTAACATTTTAAAGTAAAACGTTTCTGGATCACTGTTATTAAACCCTGAGAAGTACTGGAATTTATCATAATAAGTTTTCAAGCTGCCTTTTGGCAGAGTTGGACAGTGTTCCCATGGTTATAAGATAAAACATTTCTAGGCTGAGCAGTTCTATTTAAATAGTGATCACCAAAATGATTATAACAGTATAACTCTTTATAGTTCGATGAACCCTGTAATTAATCATGTTCTGTAAATTTGGCTGACATTACTAAATCTGACATCATATTATTAATATTTTCAAAGTCCCAATGATCAGAGAAGGTACTTGGTGTCACAAAGTCACTTAATGAAACCTTGAACTCGTGTGGATATTTCAAGAGTTCCACCTTGCCAAAAATGTCATAATCAGTTCTGTCCCATGCTACCCCACCGGGTATTGGATTTGCAGAGATGTTTACTGATGACAGTTCTCTTTTCACGATGTGGGAGGATGTGTGAGGCTTTAGGACCAAGTTGATGTTCTGACTTGCTGTGTCCATTTTACTATACTTTCCGTCTATGAATTTTCCCAAACATAGAACCATGATGAGCCAAAGCAGGAGAGTAAGTACACCTAACACAATCCAAAATTCAATCCATGGTGAAATCAGATATGTTTCTTTTAGTTGGTGAAAAAGTTCAATTACTTTGTCTTTGAAAGTTTTTGTTGCAGGCGTTTCTTCATGCTCGCTTGGATCTTCCGAAAAGTCTTCGAAGTTGATGAAGTAGCCAGATGCAGTTCTGTCAATTGTTGGAATTATCTCCGGATTTTCATTTGCTTTTGGATTTTTATTTGTTTCATCAGCATAGTCAGAGGCTACATCATTGTAGACTGGTGTTTCTTGACAAACTGTTGCAATGTGGGTTTCAAGAGGCACAAGTTCCATGGCATTATTGCATAGTCCTTTGTTATTCACTGCAGGTTTATCAAATGTGATTAGTCTCTCAGTATGAGCCTCTTGGATTTTAGCAAATTTTGGTATTCTGCTGTTTCTTGGGAGTCCACAGGGCCTACTACTTATTATTGGCCACATGATTGTGGTTTTACCAGGTCGATGGATACAACTCTGTTCTCCTTTTTACCAGCAAGGGGCAGTAGTACAACTGATCTTGTTGCGTTGACAGCTAAGACAGGTACTGCTTTTCTGTAAGAAGGCCCAAATTCCTTCTTCACTGCGATCTTCTCTCTGACCAGATCCCCAATCTATGGAATCCAGACAGGTCTTGCTGGGACAGGTGGTTTTACTTCAGTGGCTGTCGGCCGTTGTTTCAACTTTATGTTACTCAGGCTTTTTCTTGTTTCATTTAAATCCTGTAAAACAGCCAAACGGACTTTGATATCAAAGGATTTTTCTTCTACCACTGAAGTGTGACTATCAAGATCCTGAATGTGCATTCTAGTACCGAACAATAGACCTTTTAGAGAATTTCTTGGCAGATTATTAAGACTACGTTGGACACTTGTTAAATGTTTGACCCACCCAACACCCGAACCTAATACCCTCGCCGTTATAGATTGCTTTATGTCCCAGTTTTTTCTTTCTACTACCGCATTTCCCTGGAAGGATGGAAGGGAGAAGAGTACCGCAATGCAATGCCCATGCTGTTCATGGCCTCTTTGTAAGCTCGAGAGCTAAACGCAGGACCCTGATCAGAATGTAGCATGCCAATGGCGTATGTGCCGATAAAGACTCACAAATCTTTTATAACAGTTCTGGCGTCAGCCGAGCGCTGGTATCTACATTTTTAAGTGAATCAAGTCTTATTAATTACTGAGACGCATTTCTCCGGCTGGATTTCTGCGCTATAGATAGCCTGTTGCTCTCTAATAGTGATATCTGGGCTGTTGCCTGGTCCGGTTCACTACTGCGATCTCTGTTGCAGTCCTCACAATTTTTTGCAAAACTGTAAATGTCTACGCTCATTCCCGGCCACCAGTATTGTGATTGTAATTCTATCAGAGATTTCAATATCTCTTGGTGCCTCAGACCCAATCCCATGTGTGCGTCTTCAATCAAGAAGATTCTCCGGTTCGTGTTTGGAATTACTCTATCCCCCATTCCAGGGATTTGAGCAAAAGGAACAGAGTTTGCATCAATTATGTATGTATTGCTGAGTGGATAGTTGAGAGGTAATGCTGCATAATCGCCTTTTAATGACGGTTTTACCTCCAGCATGGTTTCTCCATCTATGTGTTTTTCTGAACGCTTTTTTGTGGCTACGGAAGCCGGTTGGACCGCTGCCGCTGTGGCTGAGTTAGCCAATGAATTCCCTGCAACGTGAACGCCATCACGTTGATGACTCAGTGCGTATATCACGTGAGTCTTTTGTAGTTCTTTCTTTAAAGAACTACTTGTTCCCAAAGCGATTTATGCTTTATTGTCACACCTCTGTCATCTTTGTAACCATTTTTACTCCATGTCTGCATGTCACTGTTGTATGACTTGACGCAGAAATGTGAATCACACACTATTAGTGTGGGGAATTCGCGATCAGCATTTTCAAGCGCCATCTTTAAAGATCTTATTTCAGCTCGCTGAGCTGAACAGTTTCTGAGTGATTCAGTTTTGGTGATCATCGGTTTGAATTTACCAGAGCGCCAGCGACCTTTAACAATCACGCACGCTGCATTATAGGATTCTTTATCTACATCGTAGTGTTGTGCGAATCTGTCCATATAAATTACGCAGGTATATTGCTCCAGAGGCAGAATTTCGATTGGCAGAGGATATTCTTTTTCATACTCTAGATCATCTATTTTTTTCAGTTTCGGTCAAAATAGTATTTCAGGTCTTCTGTAGCAAAAGAATGTTCCCATTGTATCCATTTTGGATCTAATGCCACTGTATTCAGATTCCGTGGACTTGTTAATGCTTCAAGGGCTGATTCCGATGTATAAACAGATATTCTCTTGCCTTGGGCTAGGGCTCTTTCTTTTGTTACAGCAGTTTAAACCGCTGTCAGAATTTTTTCTGTAGAACTGAATTTCATTTCAGCTTGAGTGTACAAATGTGATTTGTAAGCTATAGGTACAGTTTCTCCCTCATTAGAGGACAGGTATGTGAATCCGCATTTTCCTGGGATGACTCAGATTACAAGATTGCGTATGTTTCGCAAGTTTGTAATTTTGTTTTAGTTAACATGTCTGTTTGCAATGATCTCAAAATCTCTGTGTGTTTCTGAGTCCAATTGATTGGTTTGAAATCTGGTTTTATCAAATCATAGAGAGGTTCAACCCTCTCTGCATAATTTAGAATGTATGTTCTTCCGAAATTCAGGAAACCTAGTATTGACTGTAAATTCTTCCGCGTTTTTGGTGCTTGGAGTACAGCACATTTCTCTAAGAAATTGTCTGCTAGGCTTTTGCCTTCACTTGATAATTCATATCCTAAAAATAGGACTGTTAGATGGGCAATTCTTGACTTTTTAAAGTTGAATTTGTAACCCTCTGATGTGAACCCAAGAATTATGGTGTTCACCCTTTTTAAGTGAGTCTCCAGGTCATCATCTGTGAGATAGATGTCATCGACATATGATAATGCCTCATCATCATATATTTGTAGTAACTCTGTTACCCTTGCTGAGAGTAATCCTGAGCTATTCTTGAATCCCTGTGGGAGTCGGCAAAATTGTTTTTGTGATCCCATTATTGAGAAAGCGGTCAAATACCTGCTTTCAGGTGCAATGTTTTGACAGAAGAATCTATTAGAGATGTCTAATGTCGATGTATATTTTTTACGCACAATGTTATTCATTAGTGCTGCACTATGTGAGTTTTGTACTGCAAATGTTTTACAACAGGAGTTAAGGTGTCTGTAGTCCAAGACTAGACAATATGAATCGTCTGGTTTGGAGACAGGAAACAAAGGATTGTTCATTTGTGAGGTGCATGTTTCAATCACCCCTTGATATTCACGTTGATTTAAGATCTCCCTGACTTGCTTTTTAGCTTCTTGTTTGACTGGGTACTGCCTTTGTGCAGTGGGATGATTTTTTAACTGGATTTTGTGGTGAGGTGAGTCCTCATCCCATCCTACATGATTTTTGTATAAAGCAGGAGCTTGGGCCACTGCCCATTTTCTTGCAAGTGTGTATTTTTTATGAATCGGCATATGATTTGAGAAGGCAGGCATAATCATTTCTTCGCCATGTGGGCACTTCCTGACAAACTCTGGTGGCCAGTCTTTTTCAGCTAACAGGATGTCATAGCCTTTAGAAAGTTTTTCCCAAAAGATACCTTTTATTTTCCTAGTTTTATCTCCCTCTATACGTAATGTTATTTCATACAGTTTATGGGGCACACTGACTCGTGTGTCTGCAGTTTCCACCTGAATGTATTCATTTGTGTCCACTGTCTCCAGAAGATTCATCAGGATCTTGCGAGCTATGGTCACTTCTGCTGCGCTGTCTAGGATTGTCTGGGCCCACTCTCCATTTTTCAGTTGTATCCTCAGAATTTTCGGCATGTTTAATTTTAATACTAGCTACCTTCTTTCTGGGAAATTGTGTTTTCTTACTTTGATGAGCAGGTTCTTTGTCTTTGGACTTGACATGCTCTTCTCTGTGTTCTGATTGTCCTCTTCTTTCCGATTTCTATGAGGAAGATCGAGAAAGATTGGGTGAGAAGGATCGAGAGGGACGTGTATCAATGTCTTGATATCTATCAGGTTTTCTTATTTTATCCCTATCTCTAAGGTTATATCTTTTCTACGAGGGCTCCCTTTGGGGAGACTTGCATCCTCTGTCAGGAGATCTTTCTCTCCGTTGAGGACACCTTCCTCTGCACTGTAAGTGTTTTTCTCTGGGACTAGATTGTTTATTACCATCCCAGCTATTTTTTGGAGTATTTAGATTATTTTTAATGTAGGTTTTTTCAGGATTTTCAATTAGTTAGGGTTTTACCGGTTTACCACCCAAACTATCTCTTCCTAATTCTTCATAGGATTTTTCTATGATTTTAGCAAGCTCAAATGGTTGGTCTGTTTTATCTGTCTCCTTTAATTTCTGGTGGATCACCACACATGCTGCTTCTCCTTTTTTGTTGGCTAATAATATAGCCGAGACCTGCTTAAAGTCCTTCAGTAATTTCATACCCAGAGTTAAAGCAGGTTCTGGCCCGTATTCATTTTGAATCTGTCTTAGGACATCTGGTATAACCGCCATAGATGGTACACCATGTGTTTTTGTGTAGATAGAAGCATAGACTGTGCCCCAAGTGTCACAGTCCTCCACGTGTGGTGCAATCCCCATTGGGAGGCAGATAGTCAGAATTCTGTGTTTCTCAGTAGGAGTAGTATCTGGAAATACTGCCTCTATTTCAGTAATTTTTTGTGCTAACCAGAATGGAATTTGTTCCCGTTTTGGGGGTACTTTACCAAGACATGATTGTATGTTCTGTGATGTAATTTTGTTTATGTTCCCCTGATGAGGGGTCAGCTGTGGAATTTGAATTGTGGGTTGGACTGTTGAAGTCCGCATGACATACTGGACCAATTGTCTATGTATTTTAATTAAGAGTTTTAGCTGAGCTAAAAGTTCTCCGTTCAACATTTTTTCAATGTATGGGTGTGGTGTGTAGCTGGCTAGAACCGGCCACGTGGCTCCTGGTCTACCTAGTGGACCGTGCCTGCTGATGTGATTTTGATGTTTTAGGGCACCTTTAAACCAGAGCAGGTGCTCTTGGTAATTTAGTGGGATTTCAACGTCCTCGAAAGGAGTGTATATATCCGGAGGTTCCTCTATTTTGTAATAGTGGAAATCTTTTGTCACAGCGTGTGCTGCTGGAAAGTTTATCCAGGTATAGAATACCTCTGTCTGCCTAAATTCATGTGCCTCTACCACGAATATGACTGTACCACCTCGTGATGTCAGTCCATTTTCTATAAGTTTAAGAGTTATAGCTCTCCTTACCTTGACTGGAATGAGTATAGCATTCGGGTCACTTTCTTGGAGACTTGTGTCTTCCTCTATTAGTTGTGCTGCTATTCTAGCTCTTTCTCTTTCGTCTTCACTTTCGGACATTTTTATTGACTGAGAGTTTTTTGCAGATCGAGTTTCCAAGGAAACAAAGATTAGGTGCACAATATTTTTGGAACACTGTATCCTTCAACGTAAAATAAACCAAAAACTAATACATAGGATTCTCATCCTACTAAGTTCTGGCAGATATTACACTTTCACCCACTCCAGACATCTATTGGAGTTTTTACAGGAGAAAGGGGTCTGTGTGAAAGAGCACGATTGAGTTACTCTAGTGTCTTGTGTTAGATTATTGCCTTACCAAACGTCGGGCGCCATGTAGTGTAGTTCCTATTTTCCCAATAGGCTCTGCGCATTGGAATAACATAAACAGCAGTGTAGACGTAGGACTGAGGTCATCTAGGTCTCTACTGACTATGTTAAACTTAATTTAGGTTTGCCAGCTAGCTCAGAGGTCACTAGAAACTTTCTCGAATGAACAGGGAGGAGTGAACTTCCCAGTTTAGACAAGAAGGGATTCAGTTTCTGACAACCGCAAAAACATGACAACTTTGCTCCCCAGGATAAAGAGTGTATCTCTAGAGTCGTGTGAAAACAATAGGCAGCTATTTCACTCAGTCAACCGTGCATACTTAGTTTCACCAGAGTGCAGAGAAATAGAGAGACGGGCGTTTTCAATAAAGGATGTTATTTATTGAGCAGTCTTCTTTCTCATGCAAGAGAAATGAGTTGCCACAATTGCAATACTTATCATAAAGTAAAGTGCGTACAGTAAAAGTAGTGTTAGGAAATAATACTGTAAAAGCATTGATATGGTTTCTTAGCCATATGGTACTTTAAAATGGATAAAATATATACATACATAAAAACATTGACTAACGTACTCAACTGGTGCTTCTAACTAAGCCTACCCCGGTGTACCTGACCTAAGCCTAATACTTGGGAAGGAGTAAGTAAGTAGCAGTTTAAGTTAAGTTGGTTAAGATTGTTTTGCCCAGAATCTGCATCAAGAATTCTCTTAAGGGTTTAGTCAGCTCCGTACCTTGGTAATAGAATGTGGGAGGTCTGGTATCTCTTTCCCCAGGTTTCGATCTCCCAGCAACCCGCAAGGGTGGCTGGAAACACCGGAGCTGGATCTTCTCGGCTGGAGAAAAAGACAGCGTCTCTCTCAGTGCGTCAAAATGGGAGGGGCGGCATCCGTGGGCTCTTGCATCAGCTCGGCTCTCGGGCAAGTAGATAGCCGCTCTGCTCCAAACCACCGTGTGTTTGCTTAAGGCAACTGTTGGTATATTTATACCTGAAAGGTGCCGAGTTTGACGTAAGGTTGGACATAAGACGTCACTAGTAACTAACAGTTCTTTCTGGACTCCAGGAGTTCTTGTTCGAATCAAAACAGAAGCAGGGGGGATTTCCCGGGCTGCTGGAGGCTAGGTTTGTTTAAAGAACGCGTTGTGCTTTCTAGGAGTCGATGGGAGTAGCCGGAGCTGTGCTTTGGACTGCATGGGCTATCGCTGAATATGGATATGATTCTTATGCCTTTATGAGGATATTATTGATTATAACCACATAAGGGCATGAATTGGGAATATCGAATTAGGGTCCTGGATAGAAACATAACACCCGAACGGCTCAATTGATACACTCTTGGCTGTGAAGGACATAGACTCACCAAGGCTAGCAAATAGGAAAATACCAGCTTTAATGTTTGCTGATGACACTCTGCTCCTGTCTAAATCATCTATGGGGATGCAGCGTGTTTTGGATGAGTTTAGTTCATTCTGTAGGAAAAGGAACTTGGTGATAAATATTAAAAAATATATATGGTTTTCCATGCCAAAACCACCAGTTGTCCACATCCCCAAATGGATGGTAGACCCCTAGAGAGAGTCCCCATCTTCGATTACCTGGGCATCACATTGAATGACAAAATGGATTGGAGGATACAAATAATGAAGGCTAATTTGAAAATAAAGCAGTCAATGGGAGGCATCCTTAAAGTGTATAAAAACTGCTCCCAAAAAGTGATTGGCCCCCTACCATAAAGCATCCCTTTATGGTGCCGATCTTTGGGGACACTGTCAACCCCATCCTTTACAGGTGACTGAGGATATCATTGTTAGGCAATTGTTGGGTCTCCCAAAAAGCATGCCCTTAACCCCACTTAGGATGGACCTGGGTATGGCCCCATATCAGATCTAATTGCCTCTTGTCCTCTACTCTTCTGGCGCCGCATCTGGAGTACGCCAGAGTTAATTAAATATAGGGAGGAACTGAGGGATGCTATGTGTAAACTGGGGGCTACAGATCTACCATGGCTGTCCTATGTCAGGAATCTCTGTTTTTTCATTGGGTTGTGGTAACCTGTAGTCAAATCCAGAGGAGACCTGTTCTAGTATTTCCAAAAAATCCCTAGCTCTAGCCTTGAAGGAATTTAAACTTGCCCAATCAATTCAAAGCACCCTTGACATCAAGGTTTCTTGATGCCAAGCAGCAATAATATAAACTGGAAAAGACCTTCGACAGTATTCAACCATTCATGGCAAAAAAACTGTTTATACAATTCAGGCATGGAACCCTTCCGTTAGGTGCATTTACGAATAAATGGAAGGTTACAGCCAAATCAGATTGCCCTGGCTGTTCTGCTTCGGAAGAAACAGAACTCCATGTAATACTCTTCTGTCCTGCATACCATAGGTCTAGATCGAAGTGGGTTCTCCAGCTGTGCAGAAATTTAGGGCTTACAAACCATTTCGATGTTTTTAGGCTACTTAAATACGAAATACTACCATTATTTGTAGTCGCCACCTTGAAATTCCTTTTTGCAATGTGGTGTACTCATAGAGGAATTTTAAAGGGGAAAGAGACGGGTAACAGTTGATGTTGCCCTTTGTATTATCTCTCCATTGCCCTTTACTGCTATATAGTATTGTTCAGAGAAAGTGATAACAATAATTATTTTTACTTTGTTTGTAAAGGAATGTCAATTTTTAATCTTATTCTTTTTAATTTATTTTTTTAACAAATAGTTTAATTAATTTTGTATGTGATTTGATATTGCCTTCTAATAGTTTTAAAAATGTTTAACTATGAGATCTGGGTCTTCTTGACATCTTCTTCGCCACTAATTTGGGGCCTGGTTAGTCAACTATTGTTCGTTAAGGCTGTTGTATAGACTCAATTTATTTTTGTCTACAAACGAATGGCTGTTTTTGATCATCCACTTTTATTTGTCCTTTTTTGTCTAATACTTTGTTTTATTTTATTCAATGTAAAATGTGTTGTGCTTTTATGGCTGTATAAAAGTATTTTTTGACTTTGAGAATTTTTCTTAAACTTAGATATTCACTGAAAAAAATAAATGTTACAGGGACATTATAGTTAAGAAATTGACTTAAAACTACATGAAAATTCACTACAAAACCTAAGGTTAAAAACATGCTATAGTTAGGAATTAGAGCTTTAAAAAAAGCCTTAGAAATTCACTAAAACAAAAGGTTACAGTGATGTTGTAGTTAGGTTCAAATTTCACTCATACAAAACCCGTGAAATGCATCATGGATAGTTACCTGAGCTAACTATAACTTATGACCTTGCTTGTGACATGGTCAGTGACATCACTGATGACATCTCAATTGACATCAGTGATGGCAGCTTCCACAGAAGCACACACACACAGCCCTGATCGGTAGTGGGCGTACCTGGTGGGCTATGACGTGGGGACGGGGAGGGGCAGGAAGGGGGGTAGTAAACTATGGATTACGGAGGTTTACAGGTAAGTAAACATATAAATAAATACAACGCATTTTGTTGCGCACACTGCATTGCATTTGGGGATGCAGTGCATGCAACAAAATTCGTTTTATTTATTTATATGTTTACTTATCTGTAAACCTCCGTAATCCAATGTTTACTACCTCCCCACCCTGCCCCTCCCCACGTCACCGCCCGGCAGGTACTCCCACTACCGCCCGCGACTGCTCACACAACCACTCATACCTTCAAATACCCTCTCATATGCCAACTCACATACCCATACAAACATCACATACCCATTCAGAGACCCATGCAGGTACTCTCCCAACCACTCACTTATCCATAGAGCCACTCACACACACTCTCTCTAACTTATAGAGCCTGATCACACAACTAGTCACTACCCCACACAGCCACTCACACAGTCACACACTCACTCATACAGCTACTGACACACCCAGTTGTTAACCTTAACAGTCACTCATATACCCACTCACTCACCAATGCAGTCTTACAACAGAGCAACTCATTCACCCATACACATCCAAATTACCACTTAGATACCCATCCAAATTACCACTTAGATACTTTTCTTGCACTGACTTAGCAGCTAGGCAATAGAATTTGACCTACTTTAATGCCTTGAATGAGAGCTAGTCGAGGTCGTGAAATATGAGATTGATGGAATCCAATTTGCTTGCAGTTAATGACAATCCATGCCTCTGAATATAACACATTTTTAGAGGAATACTTACATTAATCTCAGCTACTGCCGATCCCGATCTGGCTAAATTCCAGACCATAGTTTTTTGCCCGCCATTCTACTCTAGTCAGAGACCAGCCAAGTGCAAATCAGTTTTGGTCCTGATCCAATACGAAGAGTAAATACCTCAATGCAAGGTCAGGCTCGCAACCAGACAGGGACAGAAGTAACCCCAGACCAGTTTGGGCCTACTTAGGCCTCACCACTTTAATCCTGTTACAGTGAGTATAATCTCTTTATAAACAAAGCATGTTCGCTGATGTCAGTGTTCAGGGGGAATGCAGTGTCAGGTATCAGTGTCAGGAGAGAGAGGTTTGCTGCAGTAGCCATCTAATATGTGAAGGATGAGTGTGAGAGCCAGATGAAGCATGAATCTTTGTGATTTTATACAAGGAGCAACTGAGGGAGCAAATGGTGGCAATGCCATTAGGTAAAACAAAATATGCTTTTCTTATGGACGAACAATTTAATCGTAATTACAGATGTCCTTTTGCTGCCTATGTAACATATGTTTATGTAAGTGTTCAGCTATTCTCTTACGCTTATAGCACATGCCCCAGCTTGAGCTTGCTCGGTTTGCGAGCAAAAAAGCTATACATTAATAAGAGATGCATACTATGCACTTCACATTTTGTTTAATAAAATATCAACATGTTTCCAATGAAAATGTGTATCTAAATAAAGAACGGCATAGGCAACCTTCACAATAAAAGTGAAATTTCATCAGAACACTTAATGGCAGTACTATTCTCTGCATGTGTTAGACGTATGTTTCACTGAAGATGCACTAATTGAATGCTTTCTTTTGACAGCAAGACCGAGACAACTTCTGCTTTCTTATGATTTGTGCGTGGTATTAGCCCTCCTCTGTCAAACAATGAAGCACTTAATGTCATTGTGCAGAAAGACAACACCACACACCATACAAGCTTTATCATAGTCTGATAGATTTGCCTGTCAGACACAGGAAACCACTGTCACTTAGTGTCACAGCAGTAACAACAAAGCAATTATCTGAAACAAAAGGCAAAGGTACAGATTAAAGACAAAGTCAAGGCTCCGTGGTAGAATCCACTTAGTAAAAAGAGATTTTGCTTACAATGCTTTGCTAAGAAATTTTGCTTTTTTCTTTGATAATTAGTCAAATTAAGAGAGCGGTTTTATGATCTGTCTCTTATCCCCACGAAATGAAGCAATTAAAGTACGGTATATCGCTGTAATTTTTGTATTTTTATTTCCCACTGTTTACAGCATGTTCTGATCAAAATCATTTACTGATCAGTTCATATACAGAGCGTTTTGAGAATTATCAATATTTACGCAAATTGACTGTTTTGGGTAATATGCGAATTAGCAATCACTGTGTAAAAGGGTGGGAAACGAACAAGTTGTAAAATAATTCAGATTTGGCCGATGAGTACTAATTACCCAACAAGATATCAAAGTACAGCAAACTAGTTGCAAAACGAATTATTCACAGTTAACATTTCATGCTTAGTCCAGCAATAAATATCGAATCTGGTGCAATAATAATTTTTCTCGTTTTTGGACTCTTAATAGGGCTCCCATTCAAATAAATTATGTATGTATCCAGTGTCACCTTTAGGAATTTGTGGTGCAACAAACAGGGCAGAAAAACGATTTGTATGCAATTTTACCTGACAGAAAAATGGAACTACATGCTATTTTCAGTTCCGGTTTGCGAAACTCAGAAATGGGCAGTAACGTCATCTAGGGTAACAGTGTGACATCGTAGTAGTAGTGTTATTCTCTCTGCACTATTACACTGCACAGTATTTCTGCCCACCTCAAAATGAGGGATTCAAAAAGAATAAAATAATTGCAGCAAAAGTTTGATCTCCTGGTATCAAGATCCGATAATGGAATAGAATAGCAGTTCAAAGAGACAACAAAATATACACCTACTGAGCTCCTTCATCAAATGTCACAACATTAAAGTAATTGAATCCATGCATGTAATGTTTTGAGTTCCACTCATGTTATATTGCGTATTGATTAATAGGCACTTGTTGATATCTCATTGTAAACATAAATGTAAATGTGTTGTATTTGTATAGCGCGAACAGTAACCCGGAGGCATCCCGGCGCTTGTACTCCTACCACAAGGGAACCCCTCCTGGCTTTTCCTTGTGAGGTGTCCACTCCTGGGCATCCCATGGTGAAACCAGGCATCCCTTGTGCATCGGGGGCCGTTGTGGAGACTAAGCAAGCTATTGCCCAGAGTTGCAGCGTGGGGCCCATGCTTAGATTCGGCACTGAGGCGAGAATATCCGGTCAGAGGAATTTAAGCCCGATCCCGCCGAGGTGGGAATCGAGCCCTGGTCCCTGGCCAGCGTTCTGCATCAAGGTCTGCCGCTCTAACCATTGAGCCACACTTCTCCCCTCTTGTGTAGGGTTTCTGTTGCTGCTTGGGGAAGTCTTTCCCCATCCCGTGTTTATGTTTATGCACATTTATCTTTATTTCATACCCTTCGAGGTCACCAATGCCTTGCTTCTGCCAGCTATAAAAAAGCCAACTAACAACCTGTCGTCAACTATGTTTATTCTCTAGCGGCATGATGGTTATGGGTAAACCATGGGGGTCAATATATTAACAGACTTACAGTCTTTCTATAAGTACACGATCTACTAAATCGCCAGAATGTTTGCATTGGGACCTACTCTGAACTCTGACAGCCCTTTCTCGCAGTCTTCACCAGATTGAAAAACCACAGATGGATTCACTGTACCACTGTTGCAGTTCTCTGCCAAGTTAGGTACAACGGTCTTCCTGGAGTGAAAAAAAAACAACTGTAAGACGCCATTTTACAGTTCTATTTAAGGGTTGAACTCAAGCACCGTGACTATGGATGTCAATGCACAGCGCAAATCAGAGCAAACATAAACTTCATAGATAGGCCAACAGTCCAGGATGACCATGCACAAACAGTGGTATTCAACATTATCCAACAAACAGCACTCCTTATATCTCTCTACATCTTTCGTATCATAGGCACATCACTAAATGAGTTCTCCTCAGTTTCCTAGTGCTTGTTTGATCTTTTTGTCAGTTCCCCAGAGGATCAATTCTAGGTCCTCTCGTGTACTCCATGTACACTGTTTCTCTAGGTGACACAAAATCCTTTGTGTTTTTTCTGACAACCCCTTTGTATATGCCTAATGGCAATCATCTATAGGGTGAGTTTCTATTCACCTACCCAGAATGCTTCCAAATCCGACATACCCTACTTGCCTGTATCCATAGCATTACAATATGAAATTACCATATACACGTTTTGTTTTTCACAGTCTATCCTCTTCTCCTTCAGCAAAATAATTTAACATTATTCACAGATGACAAAAAATGTGAAACGTTTCCCCCTCTTAGATTGTATGAGGAGCAGAGCAGCATTTCACATACATATGCTGGAAGATGTTTGAAATATTGCCCCTAAAATTGGGATTGACTTATTTGCAATACACACACAACTCATTTTGAGGCACACGGAAATTAAGTGATTTTCTTTAAAGTGCAGAAAATACGGTGAAGCACTGAAGTCCTGATTTGAAACCTGGTTTCCAAGTTTACCTCACCTCCCCTCACCTCACCTCACCTCCAGTATCTACTACTGATAATATACACTATTGCCTCCCTATCCCCTCTCCACAAGTCAAGAGCCTTAATACCGCTCTTGTAATGAACAAAATTGATTGGTGTGGTGATCTGTACTGCCATTGCTGTCATTCCCTCTCCCTGTGATGTCACCCCTTAGATTGTCCTGTAGCGAGGATTCCTCCCCAGTGTTCCCTGCTTGGCAGTTGCTACTGCTGTGTCTTCCCCTCAAGCTGGACGGCTCTCTTCTCCTGAATAAATCCTGAACATCAACCTTCTGCCTCCGCCTCATCTTTACATTGGCGAAGAGGATGTCACCCCTTAGATTGTCCTGTAGCGAGGATTCCTCCCCAGTGTTCCCTGCTTGGCAGTTGCTACTGCTGTGTCTTCCCCTCAAGCTGGACGGCTCTCTTCTCCTGAATAAATCCTGAACATCAACCTTCTGCCTCCGCCTCATCTTTACAATTGGTCTATCTGATTTCTGGTTATTAGGTACTCATTGTAAACCTCCTAAGAAAGCCACCCGTATCCAAATAAAACCTCTATGGTGGATGAATATTTGCATAAAAGGCTGTGTATAAACTGAGTGAGGTTCTATCAAACGAGGCACCGTCAACACCAGATAAGAGAAATTCAAAGCTTTTAGGAAGACAAACTTTAGAGATATAGGGGCATATTACCAAGCAATAGCGATAATTATCGCTATTGCTTGGTTAGCGTGAAAAATTTACCGCTGAGCTGCAGCGATTTTTACCGCAAATAAACCTTGGTATTACTAGGGTTTATCGCAAATGCGATAAAAATCGCCGCAATGCATGAATATCGCTGAAAAGTCAGCGATATTCATGCATTACCGAGCTAATGCTCTTAGCCATGTTATCCACCTCCCATTGGATAACATGGCTAAGAACTGCTCAGGGCAGGTGTTAGCTTTTGGAGATATTCGCGCTTAGCGCGAATATCTCCAAAAGTTGTTAATAGGAGATAGCGATGTTAGCGACTGTTTTCAGTCGCTAACATCTCGGCACGCCCACTTTGCATGTCATTAGTGATAAATATCACTGACATGCAAAGTGGGGCCCAAGAAGGTCACTATCTCCTACTAGCTGTCGCTAACTGGTGTTAGCGGCAGCTAGGTAATAGGGAGATAATTTTATCTCCGCTTTCTTGGCTTTTAAAGCCAAAAAAGCAGAGATAAACCCCCTTGATAATATGCCCCCTGATTCTTTGAAAATATAAATGCGCTACCTTATTTCGAGGCACATTAATCTTTCTCTGAGAGCGTCTAGAGAATCCTCTTTGTCCTAAATTAGCCAGCTGAAGTGGAGTCGTTTTGCTGTAAAGATTTAAGGAGGCAAAAGCATTCATGAGTGAGGCAAGTATTACTACAGAAATATTTTTTTATGTACTCTTACATGCCTTTGTGAATCTGCCCCAAAACATCTAACTACCTGATAGTAAAAGTCCTGAAAGAAGTCCTCTTCTCGACTCTGTTGAAATCCCCTTCCCAGACTGTTAAACTTCATGGTTGAATACTCAACTTTTTCCATTGAACCTTAAATCTAGTTCATAATGCTGACACCTTCATTATAGAATTTCCCCTTGTCATTTTTGATACTTTTTAAACAGGTTGTTACATGCATTTAATCAATAAAAAATAATTGTGCAGGCAGAAAGCGATAATTCCCATCTAAAGGTACATAGATGTCCACATCTTGACAGATAAGTCCCAATACTAGTATCATTATGTTCTCATGGAAGAAAAGTAGCCAATGTCTAATATTTAACTGTAATACTTTCTACTTACTATATTGGGCGACAGGACACCTACACTAATCTGTATACTTTGCTGGTCTGTTCGTGTGAAGCCTGGTAACACAGGACTCGTGGCTGTTATTACACAAAACAGTGATTACGGCAGTCATAATGGCAAAAAACATGTGAACAGTTTTAATAAAATGTAAAACCCAAAAGAAATAAATCAGTCACCAGATGGGCCCAGTGGGGCTTATTACCAAGAGAAAGACATAATAGGGGAGCTAACAGCAGAGTAAAGTGATTTGTCTGGGGCAGAGATCCCTTAGGGAGAAGAACCCCTCACTATAGGTGCAATGGAACAATCTCACCATTTAGGATGAACTCTCAGCCAGTGGGTTCAACAATGTCCTCTACTAGCTGCATACTCAACACAGTGGCATCTGATGTAGCACCTGATGTTAGTTGTCCCAAGCATGAAGTACCTCCACCCACCACGGCACCAATGGACAGCACCAAACTCCCCGGGCATTGTCCATAAGTAGGGCCCTCTCCTCTGGCCCATACTTTAATATCCCTTCCCCAGGTTGAAACAGTCGGACCCATCTTGGACATCCAACCCAGGGCTATGTGACATTTCGCTAAGATCCAGGCAAGAGCTATAAATCTGGTGCCCACCTTACATTTCTTGGCCCTAGAAAATAAGCCCAAAAGGTAAACCTCTACAGTTCAAGGAAGGGAGCGCTCCAGCACCCCATTAAGCTCTGCAATCACGCTTCCCAGAAGCCCCGTAACCTTGAGCAGTCCCACGTCATGTGTTCAAACCCTACATCAAGCTCCCCACATCGTGGGCATCCCCATGGGTCACCCCCATACATGATCTGCAACCTCTGGGGGGGGTCAAGTATACCATGTGAAAGTAGGTAAATTGGACATATTTAAAGCTGGTGTTTCTTCAGACTCGCCTTGGGCCACACAGGGCCTGGCTCCACTCCAGGTTAGTCAGGTCTCTGCCCACAAAGAAAGTCCACTTCTTCTGGATCCCAGTCAGTGATCTCACGGCCATGTCCAATTGCACCCTATAATGCCTTCTCACAAGGTGACCTGCCAAACCCAGTGTCACCAGTGCTTGTAAATGCTGTGAGTGACCGATTCTCTGCCACTCCCAGGCCACAGGTCCCTGAATTCTCTGGCCATGGTGTGGTAGGTCAGGAACCGGCCAGGGGGCAGGCCATACTGGTCTTTGAGATTATTCAATGGAGCAATTGCCCCAACAGGAAGCAGTCGCTCACTGTCACAAGGCCTGGCGTTGTCCATGCAGCCGTTGTCCAAGTAGGCAGCTGTACACTCGAAAACCGCGATGGAGTATCCACATTCGGTAGGCTCACCAAAGGTAATTCAGGGGCATACAGGGGTGCCCTCAATGTATGCTCTATCACTGTAGTGCCACCCTCAGTAGGATGCCAGGACAGGGCATACGTATATTTGAGTTGAGCAGCTTTGCCGGTAAAAGCCCCTGGTTGTCAGCCATTCCAATAGGGCCCAAAAAGTCGATGTGTCTGCCATCCAGCCACTGAGCTAACCACAAAAGCTGAGTGGCAAAGTATTACAGCTTGAAGTCAGGAGCCCCTAGCCCACCCCCTCCAGGACTCTCTGCAAGAATGTCAGGTAGACTCTATTGAACCCACTGTCCCAGACCAGATTCCGAAGTAAGGAATCTAACTCATTAAACCAAGAGTGTGGTAGTACAACCGGAAGAT
The DNA here is from genome assembly GCF_964263255.1 of Lissotriton vulgaris. NCBI lineage: Eukaryota > Metazoa > Chordata > Amphibia > Caudata > Salamandridae > Lissotriton > Lissotriton vulgaris. The sequence goes on along the minus strand of NC_141695.1, from coordinate 984,711,397 downwards.
TCGTAAAATAGTACAATAGTCAGGAAGCATAATCATTTTAGACAAAGAGATACGGGCCAGCACCGACAATTTCAAGAACTGCCAAAAATGAATACAGGTTTTGAAGGAATGTACTACTGGGCCAGGTTGCCCTCTTTCGTAATCTTCAATTAATGAAATTCATTATCGACCATCAGATGCTTGACACTACCCAATTTGGCTTCAGAAGTGGTCATAGTACTGAAACTGTCTAAATTAAAACAACTGAGAAGATCATATCCATAGTCGTCGGAGGTGAGAAGGCAGCACTAATACTCCTGAATCTGTTGGCAGCCTTTAATATGGTCAACCACAAGGTTTGGTCGAGTGTCTAGGGCTGGCACTCAAAGTGCTAGACTATTTCCTGTCCAGGAGATCTGAAGTGGAAGCATTGGATCCATTTGTGTCCAAACCTTTGTCACTCCTATGTGGGGTGCCTCAGGGGTATGCACTCAGCCCCACTTTATTTAAAATCTATGTTAATCCTTTGGCCCCACTTATTGCATCATTTGGGCTGGATCTTACTTCCTATGCAGCCAATACTCAAATTGTTGTAGATTTGTCTGGCTCGAACAACCAAGCCGCATCCATCTTCCATGACTGCATGTCTGCAGTAGGAGAATGGATGACCATGAACTGCTTGAAACTAAAAGCCAGAAAAACTGAGGTTATCATGTTTGGAAACTCCCCATCCCTTTATACATCAGCCTGCTGGCCAAAATACCTGGGCCCTCCTCCTGAGCGAATGTATAAAGCCAGATATCTTGGAATAATAGAGGATAACAAGTTGACTTGTGGACTGCAAGTTAATGTAGTCATGTCTGCACCATTTCACGTTCTAAGGATGCTTAAAAAGGGTTTCCCTTTTAGCCCAGATAACGTCCAAAAAAATGTAACCACAGCTCTCATACTTTCCAACATTGACTTCTGCAATGCACTACATCTTAATATGTAGCAGTAACATCTAAATAACCTCCTGTTCCTGCAAAATGCAGCGACAAGACTCCTCGCAGGAATCCCCAAACATCAATCAGTCACACTGGCTATTGAATGTCTTCACTGGCTGCCTGTTATGCAGCGTATCTACTTTAAAGCTCTCTGTCTCACCCATAAGGACCTCTATGGAGATGGCCCAGTGTTCTTCAAACAGGCTTTTTATGGATATACTCCTGGAAAAAAGCTAACGTTCATCGGTACCCGGAAAGTACTTGTGAATAGATTCAAACAATCAAATTGGGGAGGAAGAGACATATTTGCACAATGGTGCAAGGCTGCCTGCATTCTCACTAGACATCACGCAGTTCTCCAGCCCCAGAAGGCAGTAGAAGTTTTTCATATCCTAGTTGATAAATGAAATAAAATAAAAGTGACCCCAATTAGTGAGCTAGAGAGCTGACTGACTTACTGACATACTTATAAAGCGCTTGATTGCAGTAGCGACTTGGCGCTAAGGTGACTTGTTACCGTTGCCCTGGTTCACCGAGATTAGTGCTGGGGGAAAAGCCATGTCTTGACTAATTTCCCAAAAATAAACCTATTAGACGGATGTATGACGTTACAACGCATGCATTTACATTGCATGCCTTTACAACGCAATTATTACAACGCAGTCCATTACAACGCATAGTGCTTTGGGGCGCTGGATAGTGAATAGTTTAATTTACTATTCCAACTCCAGTCCCCGTGGACACTAGGGAAGGTTACTGGATAGTAAATTAACCTATTCCCTATCCTAGAGCGCCCCCCAGAGCAATACATTGTAATAGTTTGCGTTGTAATGGTTGCGTTATAAAGGCTCTGCGATGTAAAAGTTGCGTTGTAAGTGTTGTTCACCCTATTGGACTGTTGCCTAATAGTAGTAGGAAGCGTGTTCCGTAGTTTGGCTGGTCGTGGGAAAGGCTTTTGCCTCCCCATCTGTCTTTTATTATTTTTGGACTCAATACTTGCCAGGTGTTACCTCACCTAAGATTTTGTTGCTGGGAGTGTCAGGAGAATAGTTTCTGAATGTCCATGGCTCCCCCTCCATATAGTGCCTTGTGCATGAGACAGAGAGCTTTAAATTCTACTCGCTGTCGGACTGGAAGCCAGTGAAGCTGCCTAAAACTGGTGGACGTAGGGTGGTGTTTAGGAATATCAAGTAGTACTCAAGCTGCCGCATTCTGCAAAGACTGCAATTTGGCAGTCTGGCCTTTGTCAATGCCCAGGAATAAAGCATTACCATAATCAATTTTCAAAAGAACAAGAGCTCCTTTTACCGTTTTCCTGAGGTTTGATGGAATAACGGGCAACAGTTTTAGCACAATTTTCAATTGTTAGGAAACAGGAGGAGGTTAGATGATTTTTTTGTTTTGCAAGCTTTAATTCACTGTCAAAAATAAACCTAAGGTTTCAAGCATTGATAGCAGGAACAGGGCAGTTCCCCGCCTCGGAAGGCCACCACAGTTGGCTCCATACAGAAAGACCCAGCCCAAACTCAATGACCTCAGTCTTTTCAGTATTAAGCTTGAGAAAGTTTGAGTTCTTCCATGCCATAATGGAGTTAGAACTGTTACGAAAGCTGACAGCTGTGGCGTCCACCCTCTGTTCGACTGATACTAGTATCTGGGTATCGTCTGCATCTGAAATTATTGTAAGGCCATGATTTTTTATTAATCTAGCCAGAGGGGGGACATATATATATTGAACAGCGTTGGTGGCAATGCTGAACTTTGTGGAACCCCACAGGGAAGACAGACATTTCCTGACTTAAGACTATCCCAGAAGATCATTGGCTCCCTGGATACCATGAAGGATGATAGTAGTGTTAAAGCTGTCTCTCTGATACCCACTGCCTTCAGCCGCCACATCAGTACCACATGGTTAATGGTATCAAATGCTGCTGATAGGTCGAGCAGGATGAGGATGGCTCTTCCCCCATCCATCTGTCTACGGATCTCCTCTGAGTCCATGATCAGAGCTTAGTAGAATGTAGTGATCTAAAGCCATGTTGAGTGGAATCTAGGAGGTTGTTACAATCTAGGTAGTCCGTGAGTTCCATTTTAATCGATTTTTCTATAATTTAGTCAGCATTGGTAAGCACGATATTGGGCGATATTGCTTCGCCTCAGTGGTATCCAATGTAGTTTTCTTCAGGATAGGCCTGATGCAGGCCTTTTTCCATGACTGCGGGAAAGCCCCGGAGTTAATAATCTCATTTAGGAGAGGAGTCAGATGGACACTAATTTTTTCAGAGAGCAAGTACAAGATAGAAGGGGGGCATGGATCCATAGGAGAGACAGACTTAGTCAAAAGTTGCAGATCATTTATTTTCTCTTTAGCTAATATAGAGCACCTTGTCAAGCTACACTTAGGGCCCCATTAGGATGGCAGGCGGAAAACCACCCCGACCGCCATGGACACGGAAAACAACCGTCCGCTGGTCATGTGAATAAAACGGCGGTTAAATTAGGATGAACCGCCAAAAAAGACTGACCGCGGTGGTAGCGAGTGAATAAAAACCTCCTGACGTGGGCGGTGACGATCAAAAAACGACTGCAGCGGTCGGAAACGCTGCGGAAAATCTACAACCCGCCTCAGGCATAGCAGAGACACCACACGGAAAATTAGGAAATCCACAATGGTCCTGCAGTACGATCCGCTGTTTCTGACCGCTACGGTCACACACTGGAGTGAATGGGAGAGTCTAGGGAAGAGCTGCAGCATAGCCACCACAGCAGACGATCCATACAAAACATGGCGGACGATGCAAAAACACCACAACAAAGACAAACATTGCACAAATCAAACTAGCCATGCCCCCTCAATGCACCAATACACATCCCAATGAAACAAATAAATGTCAAACAGAAACATACAGTTTTCAGGACAACTCTCACAACACACCTGACAGCAAAACTCCATTGGGACACACCCACAAACCAGCCCCTTCACTGACCACAATCCTCTGCAACACTCCAGAAGAGAAGGGCCTACACCAGACCTGACAGGAGAGGCAAATCGAACACAGCACACTTACCACCACTACCATCACCATCATACCAGCACCAACAATCCCCTAGCACATTACACACCTCACACACAAACACCGCACCCACCATCCACATCCTTGCACCCACAAACACTTTGCACACTACACACCATGGCATCACAGAAAATGCCCAAATTCAGAGAGAGTGAGTTGACAGTCATGGTCAAAGAGATAGTCAGAGTGGAACAACAACTGTTTGGTAGCCTAGTCCAACAGACTCCATTAGCCACAAGGACCCAAATGTGGCAAAGGATAGTCCAAAGGGTCAATGCAGTAGGGAACACCCTGCAATCCAAGAAGGAGATCATGAAGCGGTGACAGGCTCTCAAGAGGGTTATCAAAGAGAAGAGAAGCAAAAACTGGGAGCTGGCTGACAGGACTGGCAGTGGCCCTCTCATTCCACCCAAAACATGCACACCATGGGAGTAGAAGGTGCTTGCCATACTGCATCCAGAGAGTCTCACAGGAGTATCCGGGGGAGTGGAAGCTTGTAAGTACAAACAAATGTTAACCAATACACTGATATGTACTTTCCAGCACAACCAAAACCCCATTGTATTATACACCCTCGCCTAACAGGTTGGTAGCCATTTTTCCTGGGAGGTCTGTTTGGGGGATGGAGGCCTGTACCACTACTCCCACCATGTATCCTGTTACACAGCATCATCAAGATGGATCCCTCCCCACCCCACCAAGAAGCACCTGGGAGCCATTGCATCACCCTCATCAAACCTACTGGTAGGTAGCCATCTTCACTGGCAGAGTGTTTGTGGGTGGGAAGCCTGCACTACTACTCCCGCCATGCTCCCTGTCCCCCCCCTAAGCTGGATGTAGCACTCCACACCAACCCAGAAGCTGTCTGAAACCATTGTATTGTTCACCCTTACCTAACAGGTAGGTAGCCATCTTGCTTGGGAGGTCTGTTTGGGGGAGGGAGGCCTGTATCACCACTTCCACCTTGCACCCTGCCCCACCCATAAGAAGGATGTGGCACACCACACCAACCCAGAAGCAGTTTCCAGCCATTGTATTGTTCACCCTCACCTAACAGGTAGGTAGCCATTGTGCCTGGGATGTCTGTTTGGGGGAGGGAGGACTGTACCAACACTCCCACCATGCTCCCTGTCCCACCCCTAAGCAGGATGTAGCACACCACACCAACCCAGAAGCAGTTTGCAGCCTTTGTATTGTTCACCCTCACCTAACAGGTAGGTAGCCATCTTTACTGGCAGGGTATTCGCAATGCACCCTGTCCCACACCCCACCAGGATGTATCACTCCCTCACCCAGAAGCACTTGGGAGCCATTGCATTGTTCACCCTCACCTAACAGGTAAGTAGCATGTACATGCCAGCCACACATATTTCACCAATGAAATGGTGGCAGATGCCAGCACCAGCCTTCTCCATGCCCAAATATGCACACCGACCCAGCTTGACACACACAGTGTACACACAAGTAAGCAAAGGGAACGGTCAAAGATAACAAAGAGTCCCACACCAATGGATAGGCACAAGGAAGACCATGCACAACCATGCACACTGATGAGTGCATTGCCATGTGGCTCAATCAGCAAGGAGCATGTAGAATTACAGAAAGCATGTGTGGGCTCATAAATCCAAATATGTACATTACAGTTCAAAGTCATGCACTACAATACAATGGCCACTCCATGACCAGATATTATGTCAGCCAGGGCATACGAAGCAACATTGAGAGAACCATTAAACCCATTGGTGCTTGTCCTACATGGCAACTGGTCCCTGTGAACATAATCACAGCACGATATGCATGCACTGCATCTACACCTGACAACATGTATGAGTAATGAATGTACCTCTGCATCATGTCATATGGCACAATATTGCACATAGCAAAAGATGTGAAGATCAGTCAATTGTGTACTGTACAGATACCGGATGACACACAGCTAACACAATTCTTGCTGAGTGCACAACACTGACCATTCCCCATCTAATCCACAGGTGACCAAGAACTCACTGCTGAGGACAACATCAATGACCATCAGAGCCAGTCTCCACTTCCGGTACATGGACTCTCGGATGTAGACTCCCAGGATTTTCTGGACGATGAGCTTGAGGCCGGCCCATCTGGTGTGCTAGGGAGCACCAGGTCCCAGGACCACATCCTCCCCAGCACCACATCGACTGCAACAACAACAGCACAGCAGACCCCTGCTGGTATGGCCTGTGCGTCCACCGCCACCACCCCCACCACCAGTGCCACCTGCAACACCCTCCCTGTCCCAGAGGATGACCAGCCCACACCAACAACTGTGGACGGCAGCGAGAGTATGCATGGACGCACAGTGGCGAGGCAACAGGTCCATGGCAGCTGGGCTGGTGGGAGGACCAGGGTCACCCCAGACACCAGGAGGTTGGGTCCCCATCCCTGGACCACTTCACTAGAGTCATTGGGGCCTACAAACAGGTCCAGGGACAAAGTGACAGGTCTGATGAACTCTTACGCAAGCTCATCCTGCTGATGAGGTCCATCGACACCTGCATGGGACATATTGTGGACTTCATGGGCCAGCAAGTGGCGTTACTGAGAGACAGGACTGCGTCCCAACCAACACTTCCACCCCCTCTGGTGTGTTGCAGGATGACAGTTCACCATCCTACCCAGCGGTAAGCATGAGCGGATTTTGCGGATTGGCAATCCGCGAATTTTGCGGATTTGCGGATTCGCAATCCGCAAAATCCGCGAATTCCCGCGAATTTGCGGATTTTTTTTTTTTGTGTTCGCCCGTGTTTCTGCCAGTTCGCGAGGGTTTTTACAATTTCGCAATTTGCGAACTTACCTGTCGGGTCGCAAGTTTTGCGAACTTGTTGTTTCTACGTGTCCAGCCTGTTTGGGACACTCTTCTTCATCACTGCCACTCTCTGTCACCACTGCCACTCTCTGACTACTCATGCCACCCTCTGGCCCACCCATGCCACCCTCTGTTTCATCACTACACCCTCTGGTTGTCCAGTGTACATTATTTTCGGCAAAGCAAAGCACACCTTCCCTGCCTCAAGTGACCTGAATTAATTTGGGGCTGATTAATGTGTCACAGAATATTTTTTTAGCTGGCACCTGCTTCCTTAGTGCGCCCTGATTAGTGATCTTTTGCACTTGCTAAGTGCTTTCATTGTTGCAAAATTAGTTACAACACCTGCCCTGCCCCAACTGACAATAATGAATTAGGGGCTGATTAATGGATTTTAACTTCCAGCCTGGCTCCTGCTTGTCTCCCTTAGCTGTAATTCAGGACCTTTGTGGCATATGTGTAACTATTCTGAGGTTCAGAGCAGGGTCACATAATAGTTTCAACTGGCAACTGAACTCTGGAGGGGCCCCTCAGGAAGCACTACAGGAAATGGCTACTAATGATGTGCCTGAACTTTTGAACCTGGTAAGTAGTTACTTTCAGTTTTGCCAAGATCGTATTTCTGCAATTTTGCACTTATTCGCGGGGCGCGAACTCACGCGAACAGTGCGAGCAGTGCGAGCAAAATCCGCTGCTCGCGGATTTTGCGGGAAATTCGCAAATCTCGCGGATTGCGGATTTCCCGAAAATCCGCAAAATCCGCGAGCGGAACGGATTTTCCGCCCACGCCTACCCAGCGGCCACAGAGAGGGGTGAGTCCACAGACGCCGCTGGCACCACAGCAGGGCCCACCCCAGTGAAACGACGAAGGGGCCGTCCAAAGAAGAGCCTGGGAGTTTCTGGAGGCAAACCACCAGCCCAACACCAGTCACAGAGGCAGTCATGATGGCAACCCTCTTCCACACTGTATTGACTGTTTGGACTGTCCTTCCCCACACTGCTTTGGGAATGGCACCTGTCTGTTTGACTGGGTCACCACATCGATGTGGTGTCCACTGATTCATCTCATTTACCATGACTGTCACCTTACTGCTCCATCACCACCTTCATGTTTATCTGCCCACCCCCTCACATTTCAACTTTGTAAATAAAATACCTTACACACTGTCATTGTGTCCGTTTTGTCTTTAGTGCAAGATGTGCAGTCTTCAAAATGTTCATAATGTATCAGAAAGATGTACTGTATGTAGGAATGGATAAATGTGAGGCACCTAGGGCAACACACCATAACAACATTCAGTGGTGTGAGTGTGGCATCACAGACATTACACTACACAACCTATCTACATAACCCAACATGCAGACAACTCAATGGGCAACAAGTGTCAACAAACATGTCCTGTATATGTTCACAGATTACATGTCACTGTCACACAGCCACACACAGGTGACTTTACAACTGGCTGTCTGTACCATTTGCACATAGCCCTTCATGACACCAGCAATCACACCAGACAATGTACATGTTGTACTTTGTCAAGCACCTTAAAGTGAAGTATCGGGTGATGAGCTGTTGACGCATGTCACCTCCTTCCTCTTCTCCACTATCCTCATTATTGGACTCAGGTTCTTGTGCCGGCGGGGGCCTTGGGTCCTCATCATCATCCAGGAGCAGGGGAATCTGCTTGCAAATGGCCAGGTTGTGGAGTATGCAGTATGCCAATACGATCTTTCACACCTTCCCAGGCGAGTATGACAGTGCACCTCCAGTTTTGTCAAGGCAGCGAAAATGTGACTTGAGCAGGCCAAAAGTATGCTCAACCACACAACATGTCCTGCCATGGGCCTCACTGTATCTGATATCAGCCGGGGTCCTGGGATTATGCAGTGGGCTCAGCAGCCATGGACGACTGGGATATGCAGAGTCACCTAGGAATGACAAACACACATTGCAATGTTGCACAGGCAGAGGGCAGCAGGTCACACACCCAGCACCCCATACGACTAGACATACTCACCCACAATCCAAGCTTGCTGCGGAAGCAGTTAGCCATCAGCCGGGGCACAATGCTGTTCCTCAGGACGTAGGAGTCATTGGTAGAGCCGGGGAATCTGGCACACACTTGCAAGATGGTCATATCTGCCAGACACACCACCTGCACATTGATCGAGTGATAATGTTTTCTAATGCGAAAAAAATGTGCTCACTTGCCTGCAGTGGCACAAGAGCAACATGTGTGCAATTCATGACACCAACAGCATGGGGGATGTGCCCAAAGGGTTAGAAGTCTTCATTCTCAGCTGCCGATTATGCACCCCTGGGGAAATGTATATATCTGTCCTTTTGAATCATCATGGCGTACAGAGCATCACGCAGCACCATGCTGAACATGGGTTGAGACATCCTTTTAGTTCTGACCACGGTCTCCTGGAACGATCCAGTAGGAAAAAAAATAGAGGGCTGCCATCACTTTGTAAGTTGGGGTGAAAGCTGTTGGGTATGTGCGGCGCGGCTGCAGGTGGGGCTCCAACAGATCACAAAGGGTCTTGAGGGTGGCTCTATTTAGACGGAATTTGCTAATGATCGCCACATCCTCCATGTCCTCCAGCAGTGTCAAGTGGCGTATCATATTAGGCCTCCTCCTACTTCAAGTCAAGTCATAGAATTTATATAGCGCACTACATACCCAGAGGGTTTCAAGGCGCTTAGGAAGGGGAGGAGGATTACTTGTCAAATATCCACGTTTTAAGTTACTTTCTGAATGCTAGGTGGTTCTGGGTAAGGCGAAGGTAAGCGGGGAGTGAATTCCATGTTTTAGCAGCCAGGTATGAAAAGGATCTGCCTCCCATGGTGGTCTTGTTGATGCGAGGTACGGTGGCGAGGGCTTGGCTGGAAGAACGTAGTTGGCGGGAGGGGGTGTAGAAGGACAGTCGTGAGTTGAGGCATTCTGGTCCGATGTCGTAGAGTGATTTGTGTGCGTGGGTAAGCAGTCGGAAAGTGATCCTCTTATTGACGGGTAGCCAGTGGAGGTCTTTAAGGTGACCAGAGATGTGTTCGTTGCGTGGGATGTCTAATATGAGCCTGGCTGAGGCGTTTAGGATTCGTTGGAGTTTCTTCTGGAGTTTTGCGGTAGTACCTGCGTAGAGGGTGTTTCCGTAGTCCAGTCGGCTCGTGACTAGAGCGTGGGTGACTGTTTTCCTTGTTACGGAGGGGATCCAGCGAAATGTTTTTCTGAGCATGCGAAGAATGTTGAAGCAGGAAGAGGATACGGCGCTGACTTGTCTGTTCATTGAGAGTGAAGAGTCCAGGATGACGCCTAGGTTCCGTGCGTGGTCTGTCGGGATGGGTGCTTTTCCGAGGGCTTCCGGCCACCAGGAGTCGTCCCATGCAGAGGGGGATGTACCTAAGATGAGGACTTCTGTTTTGTCTGAGTTCAGTTTCAGACGGCTTTGTTTCATCCATTCGGCAACTTCTTTCATTCCTTCGTGTAGGTTAGTTTTGGCGGTGCTGGGGTCGTTGGTGAGAGAAAGGATCAGGTGAGTGTCATCCGCGTAAGAGATGATGTTGAGGTTGTGTTGGCGTGCGATGGCCGCGAGGGGGCTCATGTATACGTTGAAGAGGGTGGGACTGAGTGAGGATCCTTGTGGTACGCCGCAGATGACTTCAGAGGCCTCGGACTTGAATGGTGGAAGGCGGACTCTCTGGGTTCTTCCGGTGAGGAACGAGGTGATCCATTCAAGTGCTTTTCCTTGGATTCCGATGTTATTGAGGCGTTGTAAAAGGGTGCTGTGGCAGACTGTGTCGAATGCTGCAGAGAGGTCAAGGAGGATGAGGGCGACTGTGTCTCCATTGTCCAGTAGAGTTCGAATGTCGTCTGTTGCTGCGATGAGGGCGGTCTCAGTGCTGTGTTTTGCTCGGAAGCCAGATTGTGAGGGGTCGAGGGATTTGTTGGCTTCGAGGAAGGCGGCGAGCTGGTTGTTGACAGCTTTCTCGATGACTTTGGCCGGGAATGGAAGAAGCGAGATGGGGCGGTAATTTTTGAGTTCGGTGGGGTCCGCTGTGGGTTTTTTCAGAAGGGCGGTGAGTTCAGCGTGTTTCCAGTCTTCCGGGAAGGTGGCGGAGTTGAAGGAGCAGTTGATGACGTCTCGGAGGTGCAGTGCTATGACGGAGTCTGCTTTGTTGAAGATGTGGTGAGGGCATGGGTCTGTGGGGGATCCTGAGTGGATGGAGTTCATCAGGCGGATGGTGTCCTCAGTGGAGATTGGGTTCCAGTCGTTCAGGGTGTTCACGGGGGGAAGATGATCAGCAAATGGTAGGGTGGGTTGGTTTCCGGGTTGGTTGTCAAAGCTGTTGTGGATGTCTGCAATCTTGTTGTGGAAAAATGAGGCTAGGGAGTCGCAGAGGGTTTGAGAGGGGGTGATGTCGTTGGAGTTGGCCGAGGGATTGGAAAATTCCTTGACGATGTTGAAAAGTTCCTTGCTGTTGTGGGCGTTGTTGTCAAGTCGATCCTTGAATGCTGTTTTCTTGGCTTTTCGGATTAGTTGGTGGTGAATGCGGGTGGCGTTTTTGAAGGCGTCCTTGGTGCTAGTGGTTGGGTCTTTTTTCCAGGCCTTTTCAAGGGCGCGGCAGACTTTCTTGGACTTCTTGAGATCATCGTTGAACCATGAGGCCTTCTTGCTGCCAGGTTTGCTTTGACGTTTTTTCAGTGGTGCTAAGGTGTCGGCGGTGTTGGATAACCATAGGGTGAGGTTGGCGGCGGCTTCGTTAGCGTTATAAGAGAGGGCTGGGGTGTTTCGAAGGAGCGATGCGGAGATTTGGTCCGTGGTGATTTTGTTCCAGTTTCTTTGCAGGGTAGGTTGGAGGTGGATGCTGGGTTTTGGTTTGTTGTAGGTGAAGTGAACGCAGCTGTGGTCAGTCCAAAGGAGGTCCGTAGTGTGGCTGAAGGAGACATGATTGCTGGATGTGAAGATGGGGTCGAGTGTGTGACCTGCGATGTGGGTGGGGGAAGTGACTAGTTGTTTAAGTCCGAGGTTGGCGAGGTTGTCCAAGAGGGTGGCGGTGTTGCGGTCGTTGATCTTTTCAAGGTGAAAGTTGAGGTCTCCCAGAAGGATGTAGTCTTTGGAGGGGAGCGCGTGTGGGGTGATGAAGTCCGTGATGTCTTCACTGAATTTTGCACGGGGACCTGGTGGTCTGTAGAGGAGGGTGCCTCTGAGAGTGGTTTTGGGGTCGATGTGGATCTGGAAGTGAAGGTGTTCGGAGTTAGCGAGGTTGGCGTCAGAACTGGTTGAGATGCGGATTGATTTCTTATGGACGATAGCGATTCCTCCTCCTGTGTGGCTGGTACGGTCTTTGCGAGTGATCTTATAGTCTTCAGGGATGGCAATGGTGATGTCTGGTGTGGAGGAAGCATTCATCCATGTTTCCGTTAGGAAGGCGATGTCCGGAGAAATGGTGTCTAGTAGATTCCATAGGTCAATGGCGTGTCTGTGGACCGAGCGGGTGTTGAGAAGGATGCATTGTAGGTGGTTGGGGTCGGGAATCTGTGGTGTGGTCGTAGCGGAGATGTTGTCGGTGCCGCTGAATTTGCAGGAGAAGCAGGAGAAAGGTCCATGGGTGTGGCTTGGACGCAGTTGGGGGCGCGACCGGGGTTAAGGGCTAGGAGGGTGGCGGCATCATAGGTAATCCGGGAGGGCTGGGCAATGCGAGGGGCAGGGGGTCTGGCGCTGGGCGCGGTCCAGGCGCGGACGGGCGTAGACGGGCTTACCTTTGGCGCACCTTCGGCGTGTACGTAGCGCGTGGACGCTGCGCGTGGGACCATCTGACATAAATGGACAGAGGAGGGGGAGGGGCGAGGGCGGTTCAGCTGGGAGGCGGGTCGGGTTAAGGAGGAGGTCAATAACAATCAACAAAATGGAGGCGGAGGGGTCAGGACGGAGAGAGCGCTAGGGGGGAAAACACACAAATGCTGAAAAGCGCTATAAAATCAGAATGCTAATAAGCAAAGCGGCGATTTCGAAACATAAGCACCAAATCTGCAAATCAAGTCACGCTGGCAGTGTCACAATGCGAAAGGCAAATCAGCTAATTCAGTATGCAATAGGGCAAAAGCGTTAGACAGAGCACGCAGCGGCAGTCAGCGCACAAAGCAGGCTAAAGTTATAAATGGCACTCCAAATAATGCCATATGCGTTCTGCAATGATACCGCAGCAGCAGGGGAGCGACCACTCAGCTTGGAAGTGAAGAGCGAGTCACGGCACTTCCAGGTAATGGAGCGCTGTTTGTTGACTGTGGGAGGGCGGTTCAGCTGGGAGGCGGGTCGGGTTAAGGAGGAGGTCAATAACAATCAACAAAATGGAGGCGGAGGGGTCAGGACGGAGAGAGCGCTAGGGGGAAAACACACAAATGCTGAAAAGCGCTATAAAATCAGAATGCTAATAAGCAAAGCGGCGATTTCGAAACATAAGCACCAAATCTGCAAATCAAGTCACGCTGGCAGTGTCACAATGCGAAAGGCAAATCAGCTAATTCAGTATGCAATAGGGCAAAAGCGTTAGACAGAGCACGCAGCGGCAGTCAGCGCACAAAGCAGGCTAAAGTTATAAATGGCACTCCAAATAATGCAATATGCGTTCTGCAACGATACCGCAGCAGCAGGGGAGCGACCACTCAGCTTGGAAGCGAAGAGAGATGAAAGTGGACATATGTCAATGACATCCATCATGAGATGGACACAGCATATCCCGTTTAGGGGTGGAGGTTTGAGCCACACAGAGGGCACACCTCTCCATTTACAATACACCAGTGCGTAAAACACCACATAGGTCAATGTGAATGCACATGTTTCATGCCAACATTCCACATGAGCACACCTGGGAGCGTGGCATCCAGCCATTGGGTAATAAATCAACAGAACTGTCTCATGCTCATCTGCTGTACCCCAAAGAATCAAAAAAGGGCCTTGACTCATTACTCAGTGAGGCTGAGTCCAACTAATACTAATGACCAACACAAGAGCCAAAACTGGGGTTACAATAATTCAATGAACTGGTTTCAATGAGGGTTGTTTTGATTGAATCAAGCAACAACCGGTTAACTTGTTAAACCGAGCAATTTTATTTTTTGCAAGCGGTCTTGTTTTCTTATTTCAACACATTATTTGTTGTGCGTGGAAAATACAAAATGGACAATGAAATACGTTTTATGTACAATATATACAAACATATAAATGCAACATATCATACACACTTGGCCATACATTCATACACAGACAATACAAAGCAAATAATAATACAAAAAACACTGTGTCCAGGCAACTGACAAAAAATCAGTAGAAAATGATTCTTTTCATATTTTACAATGTCGTTGTGATTGTCATGAGATCCCTCATGAAACCAAATTTATGAAAACTCTATTCCGACATGATAATGGTAGCCAGATGCGGGACAGAAAAGCTGGTCGACGCGTTTCAAACCCCTAAGAATAGGTGGGGTTCTCCTCAGGACCGGGTTTTGGTTCTGAAATGTTAAAAATAACTAGCTTTAGCAAAGTGTCATAGAGCGACTATCAAGTGAATAAGACAAGGGCTCAGCTACCAGAGTCCAGCTGGCACTCCCTACCTCAATCCATAGGTTCGACCGACAACTTGAGAATATCTGATCAATATCGTATTTCCCAACAGGTTTGTTAACAGCAGCTGTGTGAGAAAACAAAATACACGCGACAACATTTTAGTGTGGTGCAAAGCTCTCAAACATCATTCATACCGCTTGCAGAGGGCGCGTCACCTTACCTGCGAGCGAGCGGTTTCAGTGACGCTGCTCTGTTGCTTTCTTTAGCGGCTGCTCCTAATCTGTAGGGCGGGGGCGAAAGCGTATGTTAGTGATGAGGCGGTAACCCGTGGGCGATTTAATTCTCGAGTGAATTCCCGGGCCTCCCCCCTTCCTAAACACCAACCAGGAAGTACTGAGGCCACACCCTCACTCGAGGACTCCAGACGGTGGATCCGTGTACACCAGCGAGGGAGAAGGATTACCGCCTTGCTCCTGCTTCGGTATGTCAACCCGATTGATGTAGAATTAAATCGCCCACGGGTTACCGCTTGCAAAAAATAAAATTGCTCGGTTTAACAAGTTAACCGGTTGTTGCTTGATTCAATCAAAACAACCCTCATTGAAACCAGTTCATTGAATTATTGTAACCCCAGTTTTGGCTCTTGTGTTGGTCATTAGCATCTGCTGTACCCGTCACACCTCAATGCATCATTCGAACTTGGCACACATCCACAACACAACGATCACAGTTGGCGGTGAATTGACAATTGCGTGTATGAGCACACAGAAAAGCACAAGTAAGTAACAACATCATACAGTGAGACAATCCTTTCTGAGGTCATCACTGCCCCACAACAAATGTGTACACATTGTAGAGTCCACTGCACCTCTGTCCTACCTCATCAAGTATCTAATGCATTTGTGAAATGTTAGGGACTGCAGACCAATGTCCATCACACATACACAACCATGACCCTTGTAGGCACCTGTGGAGTAAATGGAACTTTGACCTTGTGTGCACGATGATGTGCCCTTCAACTTGTGGCCACTGTGCACTGTTGAAGTGTTCCCGATGGACAATACCATTGTATGTGCCCCAACACGCGGTAGCTACCACCTGGACCCGGCGGTGTGTCCCCAGCACCCCCAACACACAGGTGCAGTAGTTATTGGAATGGAGACATGCCCAAATGGTGGTGGGCATGCTCCGTCATCCAACTCATGGTAGCTACCGCCTGGCTCCGGCGGTGTGTCCCCAGCACCCCCCTACACACAAGAGCGGTAGTCATTGGCATGGAGACATGCTCAAATGGCGGTGGGCATGCTCCGCCACCCTACTCTCAGTAGCTACCGCCTGGCCCCAGCGGTGCATGACCGCCATGGAGCATTGCCTACAGCTAATTGGAGCGATGATTACGGTGGTATAATGCAATTTTGAAAATTGTAGTAGGTGTGCTCCGCCACCGCGGATATGGACATTGGATTATTTTGAAAGATGTACCATCGCGGTAGCGCACCCCAGACCCCTGCGGTCCATCACCGCCATGGAGAATTGCCTACACCCAATGGGAGTGATGATTTTGGTGGCATGATGCAATTTTAAAAATCGCGGTAGGCATGCTCCGCCACCGCGTTGGTGGACATTGCATGCTTTTGAAAGAGCCTGCTGCCTGGGACCCCTCATCACCCAATTTCACCACAAGTGTTCCATGTCCACAGGGATGGTAAGGACAGAGAGGATCCATGCCAGTCCATTCACAAGCAAGGAGCTGGAGGTCCTGGTGGACGAGGTGTCCGCTCACTACCCAAGGCTGTATGGTGCACCAAATGTGTGGTAAGTCATCGAAAAGGGAGGTGTAGGGCAGGCGGGGCAGACATGTAGTGGGACTGCTGCAGTATATGCCTGACATTGTGGGGTTGTGTCATGCACTGACAAACATGCCGTCTCCATGGGGAAGGAGTGTGTGTCCCAATGTCACGTGTTTCCCTGCCTGCAGTTGTATGTCTGAGTGGACTGTGTTACATTGTCAGCCATACAGAGAAACAGTGTGTTGGACATGCAGGTGCCAGGACAGTAATTGCTTGCCTGAATGTCTCTGTGTGCCCCTGTTGTCCGACTCAGTGTGAACCCAGATACTCTGCACAGTGCCTGCCCACCAAGATGAGATAACATCACTGCACTTACTGTGTCCTTACACTTGTTCATTCTCACTGAAATCCAATTCCGAGCCCTGTATAATAGCACACAACCACACTTGTGTAGATTTATATTTTGTTGGTGAGTCCATGTACCCCGATGCCACACACATGACAGGACATGCTCATTGAATGCTGCCCAGTCATGAACACATTGAGTCTA
The DNA here is from genome assembly GCF_964263255.1 of Lissotriton vulgaris. NCBI lineage: Eukaryota > Metazoa > Chordata > Amphibia > Caudata > Salamandridae > Lissotriton > Lissotriton vulgaris. The sequence continues at coordinate 984,694,605 of NC_141695.1, read as the reverse complement.
CACACAGACACAAGTCGATATGTGATGTCTGTAGTGGCCAGATATGCATAGGACTGTAGATGTGTGCAAGCCACTGAGAGGGTCCAGTGCAGTCATCCTGCATGTGTGTGACATTAGCAGGGACCCTGTACGCCCTCATAAATGCATGCAATCACATCAGCTTAGCCCATGCAGAGTGGCAATGTGAGGTGTACCCCAGGGTGGGATGGGCAGAGATTACATTTGGTAACGAATCTGTGTCTTGCTACTGTATTGGTAGATGTTGGTACATGACACTGAGTCACTGATCATTTCCCCCTCTTTTCTCCCATGCCTGCAGCTCAACGTACACCAGCTTAAGGTCATATGGAGGGCGATTGCAGCAAAGGTGCGAGCCCGGGAGGTTTCTAACTGACGACGCACCCACTTCCTCAAGAGGTGGGACGATATCAGACGGCTGGCAAAGAACGTGGCAGAGATGACCTTGGGGCTGCTTCCATGCACTGGGCATTTGGCACGGCGCAGCATGACACCACCGATGGCCCGCATCTTGGCAGTGAGTCATTCTGAGCTGGATGCACGTTTGAAGGAGCATCTGCAGCAAGGCAGGGGTGGGTATTTGGGGAGGGTGACTTTGGCAGGGAGCAGATGCATGTGTACAGGGCCTGTGGCAGCGGTGGCCTCTGTGATGTTTGAGGGGTGGTGCTGTGCTGTGTCATGTAAATGGGTGCTGGGATGGGTTGGGTGCCAGTGTCAGCCATTAGCCCAAACTAGCCTCACAAAGGTGATCCTCCCTGCTGGTCATTCCCATAGGCGTATGTGTTTGGATCTCCATGGCCATTCAGTATTGGGATAGTGTGGGTAATCAAATTGGGGGTGAATAGCAGTATCCACAATCTGAGTGTGACATGATGTATGCGTACATTGCATGCACCATGATTGTTGAGGCCTACAAATCTGACAACAATGTGCCCCAGAGTACAACATGGTGTTTGGCATGGGTTACTTGCCATTGTGGACTGTCATGTTCTAATAGGTGTCTGTGGTGTCTCCTCCTGTTCCCTCAAGGTCTGTCAGTGGCAATAAGTGGTGGGCCCACATCATGTCCCTAGTTGCGGGCAGAGCAAGTTGTGTGTCTGGTAGACTATATCCACGCGCAGGGTGTTGTGCTGTGTGGCCTTAACATGGTTCAGTCATGGCAGATATTCAGGGTTACAGGCACTGATGTGCTCTATGGAATGAGTTGCTGCAATGTGCTTGCAGAGTGTGGTGGTCAACAGGTAGATTAGGTCATCTTCTGTACTGCATTGCTTGAATTTGCTTTGTCCGGTTGATGTCACTAACCCAACCCTGCATCTCTCTATCATGCAGATTCGCCAGTGGACATGGGGGGACAGGAGCCAGACACCAGTGGTGGCGGGGCTAGCACTACAGCTGCACAGGAGCCTAGTGGCACAGAGTCACCAGGGCATCAGAGGGGGACCAGTTTGCATGAGGAATCCCTGCCTGAGACACAAAGTACAACTTCATCAGATACAAGCGGGATGCATCAATGTTGGCAGGCACAGGGAATGGAGACTCAGCATCATCTTCTGCCACACAGCGGCCAATGCCCACCATCCCATCCACTTCTTCTGGTGCTGCCCATGTCTGTGCCAGTAAGAGGGGACGAGTTACATTCACACCTGGCACCGCTGCCCCTGTCCTTCCTGCTGCCCTCAGTGCTGAGTCTGTTGAGCTCCTGCACCAGCTTTGTGTGGGCCAGACAGCCCTGCTCAATGCCTTCAGTGACCATGACAAAAAATTAGGCCAGGTGGATGCCTACATGGAGGGCATACACTCTGACGTGGGTGAGCTACACCGTAATGTCCAAGCTTTGTCATCCACAGTGACTTCTGCCCTTCAACAGGCACATAGTCCCATTGCTGCTCCAGGGCTTTTGTCCACCCCCCAGTCAGTGGCCACATCTGGTGATAGTGATCACTGTTCCCATGAAACACAGTCACAATACAGCTCAAGAAGCACACAGCAGAAACAAACCAAGCGGGCCCACCTGCACACACCATCCCCACATAAGAGTAAATCCACCCCAGAATGCAAAGACAAGAGCACGTCAGGGAAGAGCAAGGTTAAAAAAGCAATGAAGCAGACATTAGGCTCACATGCCTCAGACGCATCACCAGCGAATGACACTCCTGCGCCTAAAACTTCACACAAAGCTAGGCATGCAGTTTCTATGCCCACTGAGGAGGTGTTGTATGGCAAGGGTACACCTAGGAAGGGCTCAGAGCCACATTCACCAACCACATCGACTTCCATTCCAAGTCCAGTTAAACAGATGAAGGAGGGCACTGTTGGGGGTACACCTGGCAAATAGGGGAAGAAGGGCACTGTAGGGGGTACACCTGGCAAACAGGAGAAGATGGTCTAGAGGCGTAGCCAGACAAATCATTCCGCATGATTCAGCATGTCACCAGAGGGAGTGCCAGTGTCTGCACCTAATGCGGGTCTGTTGGTGTGACATCAGTTCCCATTAACCCTAGTACAGGAAAGCCATTTTGAATCCCCAAGAAGTGGAAAAGCACCCCTCAAACATCTCCCACTCACACTGTGTTACAGATCTGCATGACTCCACCTCCACGTGCCACTTCACCACCTGGTCCAAGCAGCCCTCCGGCTTGCCAAGCCAGTGATAGCCCTACCTCACCTGGCCCGCTCTCTCCCCAGTCAGGTGCTCCTGCTGTCCCCGACACACAGCCAGCACCCAGTCCACCTGACAGCCAAGTATATAAGCTAGTCCCCTTCACACACCTGTCTCTCTCACAGCTGGGCCTGTTCTGCCCATTGTTACCCCCTGACTGTGTTGCTGCCCATGGAAGGGTACAGTCGCACACACTCCTTGTACAGATTCTCATGTAGTCGCTCCGCACTTTGCGATGCCCACTGGCCTTCCTGTTCTGCCCTTGACTGTGCAGCTTTTCATGTAGTCACTCTGCAGTTTGCCATGTCCTCTGGCTTTCCTGTTCTGCCCTTGACTGTGCAGATTCTCATGTAGTCGCTCTGCACTTTGCCATGCCCACTGGTCTTCCTGATCTGCCCTTGAGTTGCAGATTCTCAAGTAGTCGCTCCTCACTTTGCCATGCCCACTGGCCTTCCTGTTCTGCCCTTGACTGTGCAGATTATCATGTACTCGCTCTGCACTTTGCCATGCCTAGTAGCTTTCCTGTTCTGCCCTATGCCTGTGCAGCCTCTCATGTACTTGATGTGAACCTTGTACTGGACACTGGCCCTGTTGCTCTGCTGTGTTGGACTCCCCCCTGTGCAGCCTCTCCTGCACTTGCTGTGAACCCTGTACTGGCCCCTAGCCTTCCTGTTTAGAGTTTGCCTGTGCAGATTCTCTTGCATATGCTCAGCATTTTGTGTCTTGCTCTTCTCTACTGTTCTGCTGTCACATCTGTGCAATATGTGAATAAAGACAGTTACTCCCGTTGTCTGTTTTGTCAGTGTCCTTGCTGATTTAAGTTCTTTTGGTGTGTGCATTTGGTTGACTGTGCCCCATGCTCTATGTGTCACTTCAACATTTCCAAGCTCTTTACCCACATCACTTTTTTTAACATGGGTGATAGGGACTTGAGTCAATTCAGACACTGATACTTGTTTTAGCTGTTGTGTCAATTTTACCTGTCATGCACTTCTCTTTTTCGTGGTTTGCTATTGTTGGCTACATTGTTCACATGTTAGGTTGGGGGACACTGCCAGCACAGGGTGTGGTACTGTGTCCAGATTTGCATGCAGGCTGGGCAATGTCATCATGTATATGTGTTATTCCTTTATGTGTGCCTAGCTGTGTACGTGTATGGTCATCTTGTGATGGCCCTTAGTCCTGGTCCCTTGGACTACATGAGATGTGTGTTCTTGGGTACTCAAGAGGTGTGCAGTGTGAAGGGTGTGACTTTGTAGGGGTTGTGGATGTGTGTGTACCCCTGGATTGTGAAAGACACGCATGTGTCACCCAGAAGTTGTGTGCCTGTTGTTTGGATTGTTCAGCCCTGTGGATGTGGTTGTATGCACATGTGTGAGTTGCTTGTTGTGCACTGTGCAGTATGTTGGTGTGTCCGTGCTGTTCTGTCTGACTCCTACTTGTTGTTTGAGTCACTTGTGAGTGTGCAGAATGTGACTTGCACATCAGTGTTGTGTTAGTTTGATCATCCATGTGCATTGAGTCTGTTTGTGTAGACTGTGCAGCCCTGTTGCTCCACACTGCCATTGTGGTTGTGTTTCTCATGCATTGCAGGCACATGGTGCTTTTTATCCTCCTGTATAGCATGTTTTGTGTGGTTTAATGCCATCCCCTACGTGTGCCACTTATGCCTAACCATTGTGAGTCTACACTCCCTCTATTTGTGTATGGTACACCCCTTACATGTCAACTACTGACATGCAAGACAGTTCACTTTGATGTCAGCTGTTCCCTTGGTTTACATGTGTATGTCCTCCCCATCACTTCATTTGTGACACTGTGCTTTGTGTTGCAGTTCTTGGGCCAGGACACATATTCCACTCATTGCCCCCATAGTTTATGTGTGATGTTCTTGTGCTATTAATCAGTCAGGATGGCTCGTGTGCACTACAGATGTGTGTGCTGCTGTTGGAGCTAGCCCTTCTTGCAGGGTCATCTTCAAACTTTTTGCTTCTTCCTCCCTTATTTTTCCTGACCCGTGGCTGTTGGCAATAGGACTCTGCGCACTTTACCACTGCTGATCAGTGCTAAAGTGCCTATGCTCTCTGTGTAAATTGTTATTGTGATTGGATGTACATGATTGGCATATTTGTATCACCATGAAGTCCCTAGTAAAGTGCACTGGGTGTGCCAGGGCTGGTGATGACAAATGCTACTAGTGGGCCTGCAGCACCTATTGTGCCACCCACCTGAGTAGCCCTAAAATGGTGTCTCATGCCTGCCACCGCAGTGCCTGTGTGCAGTCTGTGAACGGCCATGTCCTCCTGGTCAGTGTCCCCACTGACCAGGCCTAACCCTTCCCTTTTTGTGCACATTGGTCACCCCTATGGAAGGCCCAAGGTACCCCCCTGGGCAGGGTGCAGTGTATGTGAAAGGTAGAGCATGTACTGGTGCAGGTGACATGCTCTGGTAGTGAATTACAGTCATTTTCGTTTTTCACCATTTTAAGGCTATCTTGCTCCATAGGTTAACATGGGGGATGCTGGCTACAGTGGCTACCAGCATTTCTTCCCATAGGAACAAGATAGGACATAAGAGTCTAGTTTCCCTGAACTCAAAATTTAATAACACATCTTTTAGGAAAGGTTGTTTTTAAATCCTGTGTTTGAGAACAGCAATTTTAGAAAGTTGCTGTTCTCTTGTATGACCCTTCTGTGTGCCTTGGCCTGTTTGTGCATTGACTGTCTGGTTTGAGAGTGACAGGGGCTGGGGATTCCCCAGGAGGCTGGCTGAGTCAGCCCTAGGCTGAATGACTGCATTCGCAACTTGAGTGGTGGGAGGAGATAGCACCTGGGCCTGAATAGGGCTGTGCCTGCCTTCCACAATGCTGGCTCCACCTCCTGCTGGGCGGCTGACGACCCTGCCCCTCACTCTGAAAGGAAAGGAGAAGCCAGGAAAACAAAGTGCTCAAGAACCACCCAGAACTGGTTCAGACCGGGCTCAAGGCCCACTTGCACAAAGAGAACAAAGAGTTTTAGGGGTATAAGTACAGGACCCTTGACAACAGAAAATTAGATCATCCTGGAATCAAGAAGGAACCTCTGGCAAGGAGAAAGCTGAAACTGAAGAAGGAAGATTGTCCAGCTGTTGCTCTGCTGGATTGCCCTGCTGTTGCTTTGCTGCCAAGGAGAGGGGAAGGACTTTGCTGTGCTGTGTCCCCTTGCTGGAAGGAATCTGCAAGGGCCTGAGAAGAGCTGGCTCCCTGTTCTGAAGTCCCAGGGACAAAAGGACCTCACCCCCAGCTTCCCCTGAGCTCTACTGAGAGAGTTCTGTCCTTCCTGGAGTGCTTGGCCCATGTGTGGTGCCTCTGGAAGTTGTACCTGTGCTGGGAAGCTGGAAACTAAGATTTGAGAGACTTTGCTACAGAAAAGTTATCGCATCGCTCGCTGCGGAGCAAGACAGTGCAAGAAGATTCCCGCCGCTACGAAGGTCGAGATCATTGCAGCACCTGTTGCCGCTGTCAGAGCCGTCGCATCCTTCATTTGCGGGACGCACCCGATCGGTGCGGGAAGTCTAACATCGCTGCGAGTGTCGTCGCAGAGCCTATAGTCGCAGGGTGAGATCGCCGCACCGCCTGCTTGCGGACCGCATCACGTCGCTGCGAGAGTCATCGCCGAAGCCATCGCATCGAGGAGCTGCGAGAGAGAGGATCACCGCTGGATCGTACATCGTCGCCCCGGAGATCGTCACAGCCCCTACAAGATCGACGCATCGCTTGTTTTCCACCGCACCAGCTACTGCTTTTGGAGCTTTGTCGCAACTAAAGGTACTGTGCCTGAAACGTGACGCAACTGTGAACTTTTCACGCAACTGTGGATTATTTTATCGCAACTTAAAGAACTTTTATTGCAACCTTAAGAACTCTTTTGAAACCATATTCTTGAACTGTGTATGTTGGATTTTTGTTGTTTTGGTCTTGTGTAGTTTAGATTAAATACCTTTATTTTTCTAAACTGTTGTGGAGTCAATTTGTGGTGTTTTCACTGTGTTACTGTGAGTGTTGGTACAAATACTTTACACATTGCCTTCTGATTAGCCTTGAATGCACGTGCCAAGCTACCTAGAGGGTGAGCAGGGGTTATCCCAGAGGATTTCCTCCTTACTCTGACTAGAATCAAGGGTCCCTATTTGGACAGTGGTACCTACCTCTGCCAACTAGAGAACCCCAGTTCTAGCAGCTGCCCAGGTCTCTGGTCAAGATGGTTCTGCTATTGTAACCCAGAGTGGTGCATCTGTTGTTGTTTTGTTGGAAGAATGTTTATTGGCTGTGGTATTGCTTCACTTCCTGGGTGTGCTGTTGTGTTTATTCTGTGCTGATTTGTGTTGTGTGTGTTTAGGTTGTGTCAGTAATGTCTATGTGTGACTGTTATGCTTGGTGTGCACACAATGCTTATTGAGCATACAGTGCTGTGTGTATGTGGCCTTGGCCTTGCCTGATGTGCATCCCCTGATGTCCTGCAGTGTTTGTTCATTTTTTTTGTATTTCATGTGCATCTGTGGTTGGTTTGATGTGGCAGTGTGTTCTGTGATGGTGCACTTCTTGCATGACTTGTGGTATATCGTGTTTGCTTTGGTCCTGGGTAATGGGGTTGTGCACTCCTGTTGTGTCTGTGCACCCATTGCCTTTGCACAGTTTGGCTGACAGGGTATTTCTGTTTCTGATGGGGTTCTGTTTGTGTTTCTGTTGTGTTTTGTGTTTGTGTGTTATTTTTTGCAGATATGTGTTCTGGCATCCCTGTGTGTGTGTGTGTGTGTTATGTTTGTGGCTACACCCAGGATGTGTGTTTGTTTGTGTGTGTATGTACTGGCAAGTATTGGCAGCCTTTGGTGTGTGTGGCACTGGTGTTGTGTGCTGCTGTTGTGAGTGAGGTAATGTATGTAATTTCCTCCTGGTGTTTGTCAGTAATGGGGTATGTGAAGGGGCCTTTTGTGTTGTGCTGCAGGTGTACTCCTGTGGGGTTGTTTTATGCATGTGTGGCTGTTCCTAGTTACACTTCCAGGCCTTCCTTCCTTCCTTGTGCCTTTACTTGGTACGCCTTGATGTCTCCCTGTGTTGTTGCACTGTGTTGGCTGTGGTTTGACTTCACTGACTGTAGCAGCTGCGCTCATCACAGCCATGTTTGATTTGATGGGCTGAGGGAGGTGTTCTGTGTTCCTGGTCTTGGATGTGATGTGCACATGCTTGCTCAGTGTCTCCATGGGCTTCCATTTGTGTGCATCCCACTTTGGATTGCTGATTTGTCGTGCTCCATTGCTGGGGACATTTTGGGTGTCTGTGTGTGAGTGTGTGGCATGTATATGTGTGAGTATGCAGGCTGTGTGTCCATTTGTATGTTTGCTCCTAGTGGGTGTTACTTTGGTGCTTGTATTCATGTTTGTTTCCATGTGTGTGGTGGTGTTGTGGTTTCGTGGCACTGTGCTGTGTGTTGTGTGTTCCTGTGCAGCCACTCCTGCAGTGGCTGTCTCCCTGGTTGTTTGTTGTGTGGTGCAGGGTGTGGATTGGCTTTGCGTGTTGCTTTGCATGAGGGTGCTCAGGATGGGCACCTGGCCTGTGCCTTCATGTGGTGTGTTGATGTGTGGTGAGGAGAGGTGTGTCCCTAGGGTCTTTGTGCCCTACAAATGGAGATGGGACTCACACAGCCTTGTGATCCAGATACGAACAAGCTAATCAGTTTGTAGTGTACTACGGAGGTATCGCTGTCTGTTCCTAACAGCGTAATGAATGTCAAACTATTGCAAAGCAACCTCGTACTTGAGGCTGACCCTCTGTGCACAGCTATAAAGAAACACAAAAGTTTCTAATCCAATGAAATATTTAAATCAAAAAGTTCAACAAGAGTTCTTCAGTTCAAATTTTAATGATCATTCTCATCATTATCCAATTTCTTCAGTTTTCAATTTAATCCAGTGTATTTTCCTAAGTACACGGTTCACAGAAACTCATTTCCCAATGCATTTTGGGCATTAAATGCGCCCTTCCTCAGGGGATAGTTCTAAAAGTAACGAACGGGTACTCATAAAAAAAGTCTCAACTAAAACTCACATGTGAACGTGTTAAAGTGTCAAGGAATCCATGCAAATCATGCTATTCTATAACAGAATCAGAGCTGCCATCATGTTGTTTGAAACAGATGCACTTAAAAGTTCAACAAAAACGTGTCTAAAGCTGGGTGAATGGCATGAGCAAAACGTGCATACAGGCTACATTCATGCACCGTGTGTGTGCAGGTTATAAAGAAAAGGAGAATAGACCGATTTGTGCTTCTTAATTCAGTGAAAGCCGTAAATTTCATGGAGCCTATGTGGCGTGAGGAGTGGTGATAGACGATTAACATTGTGTTCCAGCAACGTGCAATGTGTTCAAACTCAAGTGGAAACCAAGTGAATATACACTTACGACGGTGAAGCTTGAACCACTGCGTTATCTGTAAACAAACATGAGGACTCTGTTAATTAGTATAAAGTACATACGCTCATTGCAGGCTTAAGAGCGGGTCCTCAGTAGAGGGACTTACTTGTGGAAAAGTGACTGGCAGACGGATAGTAATATTCCGGTGCTGGTGAGATACAGTAGAAACGACCTCTCGCCGGTAACGGAGGAAGGTTAGTAACGTCCTCATGCGCAGTGTGTAGGTGAAGATATAAGAATTAAAGAAATGACCGCAATCATGGCCCCGAGTACAGGCTCCATCTTGGAACATTGTATACCAATGGGAAAGTGACTGAAAGGTGCCAAAAGAACAAAGTGAAACAGCTATGGAAATGGAAGACAGATGTGGCGGGAAAAAAACAATAAATAAAACTAAATGGCAACAAAGCATAAAAATTGTAAACACGGTTATATGCAAATGACATACTCATATGAACGCATCTAGTGTAAAGATCACTTAAAGGCATCTAGTGTAAAGTTCACTTAAAGGTAACAAGAGAATTCCATCCTGTCATTGAGCCCGTTAGGCTGCATCGTGCTCATGAAGCGGATCCAGTAATTTTCTCTCTTCAGTAATGTGTTTTTATTGTTGACACAAGGTTTGTTCACCTCTAGAATTAAAAACTTGAGCTGAGCTACGGTATGGTTTTTCTCCATGAAGTGCAGGGATACCGTGGATTTAGCATTTCTGGTTCGGATATTACTTTTATGTTCCAATATTAAGGGTGGGCGGCCAGCTACGCTCCGTTCACGGAGTGTGCGTAGTGCCGCCTGGTCCGCATTTTGCGGAGCTGGCAGAGCCAGGCGGCACTACGCACGCTCCGCAGACGGAGCGTAGCTGGCCGCCACCCGCCTACCTCCCGCCCTCCCTAAATACTTTGAAATAAAGGAATGCAATAATTTAAAAAGCTCTTACCTTGCCGCCGCTGCCCGCCGCGTCCCCGGGGCTCGTTATCTTCCGTCTTCTTCAGAAATGCGCATGCACGGCCGCCCGCGCATGCGCATTACTGAAGAAGACGGAAGATAGCGAGCCCCGGGGACGCGGCGGGCATCGGCGGCAAGGTAAGTGCTTTTTAAATTATTTCATTCCGTTATTTCAAAGTATTTAGGGAGGGCGGGAGGGAGGCGGGTGGCGGGGCTGGCGGCCAGTGGTTTTGCGGAGTGGGGCTACGCGGAGTGCGGAGGTGGGCGTAGTTTCTCGCCCACTTCGCGTAGCGCCGCGAAGCCCCACTCCGCCAACCGTGCCCAGGGCTATCCAATATCCGTATGCGTATCTTTCTCTCTGTGTGTCCAACGTAGCAGGACCCACAGGGGCATTTCAACATGTGGATGACATTGGCTGTATTGCAGGTAGCGTTTACTTCAATTTTATCTTGGTTCCCTTCATGGGATGATGAGTAAAATTTCCCGGGAAAATGTTATGGCAATTGCTGCAATTGGAACATGGTATCAATCCTTTGTATACAGCGGGTGTGGGACTTTCAGTGGGTCTGGTTAGCATTTCTTTGAGGTTCCGGTCTCTCGTGTACGCAAAGATCTAGAGGTGATCAAACCTTGTGACAACAATAAAAACACATTACTGAAGAGAGAAAATTACTAGACCCAGTCATACGCAAATCAGACTTGACCCTGCGCTTAATGGAAACAGTCCATTCCATACTGCCAGGCCATGTCTTCCCTAGACTGGAAACAAGCATCCTAGGACCCGTTTCGGGCTTTCAGCCCTCATCAGCCAGGATAGCTTGAATCCAGTGGCATGGAGATCACGGGACCCACGTCTGGGCCCTACTCGGGGTGACAAATGAAAAAAGCAAAACACACAATATGATGGAAGGAATGTTGCACAATGGCAAAACATTCACCCCCAGTCACAGATCTGGGTTTAATCCATTGTTATTTTGCTCACTAAGTCACCCCAATTCAGACATGGATATATGCAAATCAGTCTTGTCTCTGTGCCTCATGGGAACAGTCCAGACCGAACTGCCAAGCCATGTCTTTCCTGGACCAGAATCAAGCATTCTAGGACCGGTTTCTGGCTATCAGCCGTCTTCAGGCAGGATAGTTTGACTCCAGTGGCGTAGTGAGCACGGGACCCATGTCTGGGCATACCCTTCCCACATAGGGTGAACAGCAAAACACACAATATAATGGACGGAACGTCGTTATTTTGCTCACCAAGCCACCCCAGTTTAGACATGGCCATATGCATATCAGTCTTGACCCTGTGCCTCATGGGAACAGTCCAGACCGAACTGCCAAGCTATGTCTTTCCTGGACAAGAATCAAGCATCCTAGGACCGGTTTCTGGCTATCAGCCGTCTTCAGCCAGGATAGCTTGACTCTACTGGCATAGTGAGCACGGGACCCACGTCTGGGCATACCCTTCCCACATAGGGTGAACAGCAAAACACACAATCTGATGGACGGAATGTTGCACAAAGGCAAAACATTAACCCCCAGTCACAGATCTGTGTTTAATCCATCATTATTTTGCTCACCAAGCCACCCCAGGTAAGATATGGCCATATGCAAATGAGTCTTGACCCTGTGCCTCATTGGAAGAGTCCAGACCGAACTGCCAAGGTTAAGGCTGATTTGCATATGGCCATGTCTGAACTGGGGTGGTGTGGAGGGCAAAAAAAAAAACGATGGATTTAGGCCCAGATCTCTGTACTGGGGTGAATGTATGACATTGTTCTGCATTCTGTCCATCAACTGTTGTTTTTGTATTTGTCCCCCCGAGTGGGATGGGTATGCTCAGACGTGAGTCCCATGCCCTCCACACCACTGGAGTCAAGCTATCCTGGCTGAAGATGGCTGATAGCCAGAAACCGGTCCTAGGATGCTTGATTCCGGTCCAGGAAAGACATGGCTTGGCAGTTTGGGCTGGACTGTTCCCATGAGGCACAGGGTCAAGGCTGATTTGCATATGGCCATGTCTGAACTAGGGTGGTGTGGAGTGCAAAAAAACGATGGATTTAGGCCCAGATCTCTGTACTGGGGTGAATGTATGACATTGTTCTGCATTCTGTCCATCAACTGTTGGTTTTGACAAATGCAAAAAGAACAATTGATTGACAGAATGGAGAACAATGTCATACATTCACCCCAATACAGAGATTTGGGCCTAAATTTATCGTTGTTTTCCTCACCATGTCATTCCTGTTTGGACCCAGCCTTATGCAAATCAGTCTTGACACTGCGCCCATTGGGAACAGTCCATGCTGAACTGCCAGGCCAGGTCCTCCCTGGAATGGAAACAAGCATCCTAGGATCGGTTTCGGGCTTTCAGTCCTCATCAGCCATGATAGCTTGACTCCAGTGGCATGGAGATCATGGGACACACATCTGGGCATACCAGTCCCACTCGGAGTTTCCAATGCAAAAAGATCAATTGTTGAACAGAATGTAGAACAATGTCGTACATTCACGCAAATACAGAGATCTGGGCATGAATCCATCATTGTTTTACTCACCATGCCATTCCAGTTTGAACCCAGCCATATGCAAATCAGTCTTGACCCTGCGTCCCAATGGGAACAGTCCAGTTTGAACTGCAAGGCCAGGTCCTCCCTGGACGGGAAAAAAATATCCTAGGACCGGTTTCGGGCTTTCAGCCCTCTTCAGCCAGGATAGCTTGACTCCAGTGGCATGGAGAGCACAGGTCACACATCTGGGTATACCCGTCCCACTCGGGGTGACAAATGCAAAAAGAACAATTGATGGACAGAATGCAGAACAATATCATACATTCTCTCCAGTACAGAGATCTGAGCCTGAACCCCTTGTTTTTTTGGTCACCATGCCATTCCAGTTTGGACCCAGCCATATGCAAATCAGTCTTGACCCTGCTTCTAATGGAAACAGTACCATTTGAACTGTCAGGCCAGGTCCTCCCTGGACTCGGAACAAGTATCCTAAGACCACTTTCTGGCTTGCATCCCTCCTCAGTAAGGATAGTTTGACTCCAGTGGCATGGGGAGCACGGGACCCACATCTGGGCATACCCTTCCCACTCGGGGTGACAAATGCAAAAAGGAACAATTGATGGACAAAATGCAGAGCAATGACATACATTCACCCCAGTACAGAGATCTGGGCTTGAATTCATCATTTTTTTGCTCACCATGCCATTCCAGTTTGGACCCAGCCATATGCAAATCTGTCTTGACCCTGAGCCCAATGGGAACAGTCCAGTCCCAACTGCCAGGCCAGGTTCTCCCTGGACAGGAAACGAGCCTCTTAGGCCTGGTTTTGGGCTTTCAGACCTCATCAGCCAGGATAGCTTGACTACAGTGGCATGGACTTCACGGGACCCACGTCTGGGCATACCCGTCCCACTTGGGGTGACAAATGCAAATAGAACAATTGATTGACATAATGGAGCTCAATGTCATACATTGACCCCAATACAGAGATCTGGGCCTAAATCCATTGTTTCTTTGCTCATCCTGCCATTCCAGTTTGGACCCGGCCATATGCAAATCAGTCTTGAACCTGCGGCCAATGGGAACAGTCCATTCTGAACTGCCAGGCTAGGTCTTCTCTGCACTTGAAACAAGCATCCTAGGACTGGTTTCCGGCTTTCAGCCCTCATCAACCAGGATAGCTTTACTCCAGTGGCATGGAGATCACAGGACCCACAACTCGGCATACCCGTCCTACTCGGGGTGACAAATGCAAAAAGAACTATTGATTGACAGAATGGAGCTCAATGTCATACATTGACCCCAATACAGAGATCTGGGCCTAAATTCATTGTTGTTTTGCTCACGATACCATTCCAGTTTAGACCCATCCATATGCAAATCAGTCTTGACATTGAGTCCAATGGGAACAGTTCAGGCCAAACTGCCTGGCCAGGTCCTCCCTGGAATGGAAACACGGATCCTAGGACTGGTTTTGGGCTTTCAGCCCTCATCAGCCAGGATAGCTTAACTCCAGTGGCATGGAGAACACGGGACCCACGTCTGCGCATACCCATTTCACTCGGGGTGACAAATGGAAAATGAACAATCGATGTACAGAATGCAGATCAATGTCATAAATTCACCCCAGTACAGATATCTGGGCCTAAATCTATACTTTTTTTTCACCATGCCATTTCAGTTTGGACCCAGCCATATGCAAATCAGTCTTGACCCTGCGCTTAATGGGAACAGTCCATTTCGAACTGCCAGGCCATGTCTTCCCTGGACTGGAAACAGGCATCCTAGGACCAGTTTCGGGATTTCAGCCCTCATCAGCCAGGATAGCGTGAATCCAGTGGCATGGAGATCACGGGACCAACGTCTGGGCATACCCACCGTACTCGGGGTGACAAATGCAAAAAAAACCCACACAATATGAAGAAAGGAATGTTGCACAATGGCAAAACATTCACCCCGAATCACAGATCTGGGTTTAATCCATCGTTATTTTGCTCACCAAGCCACCCTAGTTCAGACATGGCCATATGCAAATCAGTCTTGACCCAGTGCCTCATGGGAACAGTCCAGACCGAACTGACAAGCCATGTCTTTCCTAGACCAGAATCAAGCATACTAGGACAGGTTTCTGGCTATCAGCCCTCTTCAGCCAGGACAGCTTGACTCCAGTGGCGTAGTGAGCACGGGACCCACGTCTGGGCATACCCTTCCCACATAAGGGTGAACCGCAAAACACACAATATGATGGACGGAATGTTGCACAATGGCAAAACATTCACCCCCAGTCACGGATCTGGGTTTAATCCATCGTTATTTTGCTCACCAAGCCACCCCAGTTCAGACATGGCCATATGCAAATCAGTCTTGACCCTGTGCCTCATGGGAACAGTCCAGATCGAACTGACAAGCCATGTCTTTCCTAGACCAGAATCAAGCATACTAGGACAGGTTTCTGGCTATCAGCCCTCTTCAGCCAGGACAGCTTGACTCCAGTGGTGTAGTGAGCACGGGACCCACGTCTGGGCATACCCTTCCCACATAAGGGTGAACCGCAAAACACACAATATGATGGACGGAATGTTGCACAATGGCAAAACATTCACCCCCAGTCACGGATCTGGGTTTAATCCATCGTTATTTTGCTCACCAAGCCACCCTAGTTCAGACATGGCCATATGCAAATCAGTCTTGACCCAGTGCCTCATGGGAACAGTCCAGACCGAACTGACAAGCCATGTCTTTCCTAGACCAGAATCAAGCATACTAGGACAGGTTTCTGGCTATCAGCCCTCTTCAGCCAGGACAGCTTGACTCCAGTGGCGTAGTGAGCACGGGACCCACGTCTGGGCATACCCTTCCCACATAAGGGTGAACCGCAAAACACACAATATGATGGACGGAATGTTGCACAATGGCAAAACATTCACCCCCAGTCACGGATCTGGGTTTAATCCATCGTTATTTTGCTCACCAAGCCACCCCAGTTCAGACATGGCCATATGCAAATCAGTCTTGACCCTGTGCCTCATGGGAACAGTCCAGACCGAACTGCCAAGCCATGTCTTTCTTGGACCAGAATAAAGCATCCTAGGACCGGTTTCTGGCTATCAGCCGTCTTCAGCCAGGATAGATTGACTCCAGTGGCGTGGTGAACACGGGACCCATGTCTGGGCATACCCTTCCCACATAGGGTGAACAGCAAAACACTCAACATGATGGATGGAATGTTGCACAATGGCAAAATATTCACCCCAGTCACAGATCTGAGTTTAATCAAATCGTTATTTTGCTCACCAAGCCACCCCAGTTCAGATATGGCCATACGCAAATCAGTCTTGACCCCGTGCCTCATGGGATCAGTCCAGACCGAACTGCCAAGCCATGTCTTTCCTGGACCAGAATCAAGCATCCTAGGACCGGTTTCTGGATATAAGCCATCTTCAGCAAGGATAGCTTGACTCCAGTGGCGTAGTGAGCACGGTACCCACGTCTGTACATACCCTTCCCACATAGTGTGAACAGCAAAACACACAATATGATGGACGGAATGTTGCACAATGGCACAACATTCACCCCCAGTCACAGATCTGGGTTTAATCCATCAATATTTTCCTCACCAAGCCACCCCAGTTCAGACATGGCCACATGCAAATCAGTCTTGACCCTGTGCCTCATGGGAACAGTCCAGACCGAACTGCCAAGCCATGTCTTTCCTGGACCAGAATCAAGCATCCTAGGACCAGTTTCTGGCTGTCAGCCATCTTCAGCCAGAGTAGCTTGACTCCAGTGGCGTAGTGAGCACGGGACCCACGTCTGGGCATACCCTTCCTACATAGGATGAACAGCAAAACACACAGTCTGATGTACGGAATGTTGCACAATGGCAACACATTCACCCCCAGTCACAGATCTGGGTTTAATCCATCGTTATTTTGCTCACCAAGCCACCCCAGTTCAGACATGGCATATGCAAATCAGTGTTGACCCAGTGCCTCATGGGAAGAGTCCAGTCCGAACTGTCAAGGTCAAGGCTGATTTGCATATGGCCATGTCTGAACTGAGGTGGTGTGGAGTGCAAAAACAAAACGATGGATTTAGGCCCAGATCTCTGTACTGGGGTGAATGTATGACATTGTTCTGCATTCTGTCCATCAACTGTTGTTTTTGTATTTGTCACCCCGAGTGGGAATTGGGTATGCTCAGACGTGAGTCCCATGCCCTCCACACCACTGGAGTCAATCTATCCTGGCTGAAGATGGCTGATAGCCAGAAACCGGTCCTAGGATGCTTGATTCCGGTCCAGGAAAGACATGGCTTGGCAGTTCGGGCTGAACTGTTCCCATGAGGCACAAGGTCAAGGCTGATTTGCGTATGGCCATGTCTGAACTGGGGTGGTGTGGAGTGCAAAAAAACGATGGATTTAGGCCTCGATCTCTGTACTGGGGTGAATGTATGACATTGTTCTGCATTCTGTCCATCAACTGTTGTTTTTGCATTTGTCACCCTGAGTGGGACGGGTATGCTCAGACCTGAGTCCCATGCTCTCCACACCACTGGAGTCAAGCTATCCTGGCTGAAGACGGCTGATAGCCAGAAACCGGTCCTAGAATGCTTGATTCCGGTCCAGAAAAAGGCATGGCTTGGCATTTTGGGCTTGACTGTTCCCACGAGGCACAGGGTCAAGGCTGATTTGCATATGGTCATGTCTGAACTGGGGTGGTGTGGAGTGCAAAAAAAGATGGATTTAGGCCCAGATCTCTGTACTGAGGTGAATGTATGACATTGTTCTGCAAATTACAGGCTCCCTTCCTGATTCCCTTCTTCAATGGGTTAGGGGGCTCGTTTAGAAGCCAGTGTATTTATTGAGGGATAATGTCTCAAAGGTTTGCAATGTGTAATAATAGACAGCATATGCATATTGGGTAAATTCTCCATGTTCTATTTGACAATAACTATGTGTTATGCATGGCTCTTACTTGCAGCCAGTAATATGAATACTGATATCTAAATCTGATTATTCACTGCTACTATATTACAGCAGTCAAATATAAAGTTGTTTTCCTATTCTAAAACCACAGTAGTTGCATTCCATGTGTTCCCTTGCTTGGAATAAAGTGACAGAATTTTGGCTGGTGGTCTCATCTGCCTTCTCCCACCTTGTGGGACTCTACACACCAGAGAGAGGTGTGTGAATGGAGACCATGGTTTGCCTTAGCCATTTTACACATTACTAGTCAGCAGCCTGTCTCTGCAGTATTGTGCTGACCAGGAATTAAATAGTATGGTGACACACCTGTTTGAGAGCCTGTCAGTGTGTCACCTGCTCTCTACTTCCTAATGAGCAGAGAGCTTGGTTTAGGTTGGGTTGGTAGAGGGAAGACATGGGTGATTGTGAGGGTCAGTGGCATGAGGCAAGATGTTACATTTTATAGTTGGGTGGTGAAGGGAAAGGGAGGTACTGATGAGAAGATGATGTGGAAGGGTAACATTGCAGAAGGTTTTAAATGATAGTTGAGAGTGGGTTGGGAGTGTAGTGAGAAAGTATGCTGAGTATATTTAGAATTTGAGTGACAGAAGGGTGTGAAGGTGAGAGGGTTGCGGTTGTTGGTGACAGTACACCTGTTGTAATATGTGGCTGTGGCAGATGCGGACATGGGCATATTTTATGTATGTGTAAGGTATATCTATGGTGTTTACCTAGCCAATAGGCAGCACAGTGCTGTAGTATGGTGAATACAAGCAAAAGATCCACATGTTATAGGAGAGGAAGCTGGGTTGTGGGCAGGTAATGCATTGGGATGTAGTGTTTGCAAAAGAGGTGAGTCTTCAAATCTTTCCTAAATTGGAGTAACTTTGTGGTGGTCTTGATGGATATGAAGATGTAGTTCCAGATACTGGATGCATTGATGAGAGGCCTGCTATTGTGTATTCTCTTTTTTGTGACAGTTAGTCTGCCATCTGATGGGGTCCTGGCTGTAGGCATGCAAAGATCCACTGGTAAGATCAGGATAGAGGTGAAATATTTCTTCAGAGCCTATATGGGACATATTGCAGCATGTAGGATACCCTTAATTGGAGACTATTCAGTAGGAAAGTACCCAGATGCGAGAGTGGGAGTACTTGAATACAAGTTCTAAAATTGCTTTCTGGAAAAAACTGCTTTGACTTTCTATAGAACAGAGAGAGCTGTTACCACTCCATCTTTGTGGGAAAATGTGTTGCTTTAGGGTGAAGTTGTTGTCCAGTTAGAGTTAGAGTTTGAAGCCTTCAATGGATGCTATTGAATCAGGTTTGCACTGAATCTGTTTGTTGTTTTTGCCAGACCCGAAACATTTTCTTGGTTGGGTTAAGCTTTAGGTAGGTGTACATCCACATCTGGATGATGTGCAAGCGTCTTTTTGAGGTTATTTCTGAAGTACAAGAGACTTTCAAGTAGGGTTGTGTATCTTGGTCTTTTGTCTAATACTCTGCCTTGAGTCTACCCCTGCCCAGCTGATAAGAAGATGATTAGATTAAATAGATGGGCAATACACATCACACAATTGTAGATTGGCAACTGTGAATTAAAATGATGTTTTAACCCAGGGAACTGAGGGACATCATATGCAACTCGAGCCTTACTGTTCTCTATTTGTGCAATTCATAACCCTTCCTGGAAGGACATCCTTATTATTTACAGTTACCAATTAATATATAATTCCCATTTTTTGGTGAATTGTTCTGCACTTTTTTATAATATTGTCTGCCTCCACTACTACTTCCTCTATATTGGTTATACTTGCCTGTGCTGGGTAAAGCCCAACAAGGGGTGAGATATTAGTTACAGGTACATTTTTTGCAGTGATTTAAAATCACAGTTGAATGTAGAAACATCTTTCCAACTACTCTTAGTTCATTACTATCATTGTCCTGATTGTCTATTCTTTGTATACAGCTAATTGTTTTTACAGATGATGTTAGAAATTTAATTTGACGAAACAGCTGTTAGAAATTGTTCCTTATCAGCCTTTTAGTGCCCACATACAACACCCTATGTAGAATTTAAATCCAAGTTTTTGATTGGATGATTCTGTATTAGCTTTTTGAAGTCCGCCTGCCAGTTCTGATCGCTGGTGTTTCTGCTTCATAGAAGCAACACCTTGACAGGCTTCTTGATAGGAAAGATTGATTTAAACTCTGCAGTGTCCTCCATTTCACCTCATGTCAATATAAGACAGTTCCATATTAAATGCAGAGGCTGACTCACTCTATCTAACTCTACTAAAACACAGTTGTCAGGATCCGCAAGAGCGTTTTAAAGGATGTTTTAAAAAAAAGGTACTTTCTTCAGGTATGATGCCCATCTTACAGAAAATGTAGTTTGCAACGTAATTGCTTCTTTGCTTTGACTTAGAATATTTGCATCTGTTGTGTTGAAGGGTTTAGGGAAGTTTTACTAATATGTCAAACAAAGGTTTTCAGCAGACAAATCTGCTGCCCTGCATTGTGTGAAAAAGTGAGAGGCCAGCAACATATGTACGAAGATATGTTGCTGCTGCTCTCTTCCCAAGCGCAGGCGCACTTTCATATTGCAGTGCCCCATGTACACAATATTGCACAACAGTGTAAAGGTGTGTGTGTGATGGCTACATATTAGCGTATTAGTCAAGGGTGATGATAACTCTCCTCAAGTAATAATCGCAATCTTTGTCAGGGTAAACCATAACAGTATAAATAGATGTATGCTTAACCCACTGGTAGCTTGGCTCCAAGCAGTCAGGCTTAGTTTAGATACATGTTGTAACTTAGAGGCAATGTGTAAAACAGTAGTAAAGTGAAAATAAAAGCAAAACTCAAAATCAATTAAAATAAAAGAGAATATATATTTTTTTAATGGCGTAAAAACAATAAAAATCCATTAAGTAGAACCGCAGATAATAATTTTTTGTTTAACCCAGTAGAAATCTTACATTTGGACATAGAAAGTTGTATCCTTGTGGATGAGTCATTAGCAGGGTATGGTGCAAGCTGGATCTGAAGTTGGGCTTGATGATGGTGGTTTGCTGAAGAGTGAGGTTCTGGTGCAGTCATTGATTAAGGTGGGAAAGCTCTGAGTGGGCACAGTTTGAAGTCTCTGCCCAGAAAGGCCTTCACATCAATGGGTTGCTCCTCGGATTTTGTCCCTACGGAGCTCTCTATGTTCAGACTTGGAACCTTTTCTGGAAGTCAGATCTCCTTCAGCTGGGCAAATCAGCAGATGAGGCAGACCATCAATTCCTCATCAACAGCTGTAGCTTTGACAGGAATCTCTGTCTCAAGTAGAAAGCTTGTGAGAAGCTTTAAAGTCCCAGCTTTTGAAGGTTGGGGACAAGGGGAGTAAAATCTAAGGCCAGCAAAAAGTCTAGGGCCAGGGAGGCACCACTTGATGGTTAGGACCCACTCCACCAGAGACCAGAAACAGGGTCCAGGGCAGGTCCAGTTAGTACTAGTCAGCTGGACAGTTGCATGGAAAGGACTTTGGAAGCTTGCTGTATCCCTTTAGTTCACACAACATTTCAGCTAATTGACCCTTGAAGTCACGTCTGAAACCTGGATTCCAAGCAGGTAGATTCAGTTTACCTTCAGGTTCTTCAGAGAGCAGGGCAGTCTATCTTCCTATTCTTCACAGGTCCAGGAGTGTTTGATTAATAGTCTGTGGGGTTCACTTTCATACCTATTTCTCGTTTGTGGATGTAGCATAAGCCTTTGTCCACCCCCAAAATCAGTTCTGTTTGTAGACACACTAAATAGATAGAGGCGGCCTATGTGCAAGCTTAGTTTGCCAGTGACACAGTAGGAGTATTTGAAGTTTAGTAAGGGGCTGGGCACACCCCTAAGGCCATCTTGCCAAAGGAGGAGTCTCCCTCCCCAATCTCAGGGTCTTTGTCCACCACAGTGGAGTCATCAGTTGCCAGGTGACAGCTGGACACTAACAGAAAAGCCTTTTGGTTTTAAGCAAGAACATTGCAAGTTTATAAAAGTGCACTTTCCAAGTCAGTAATATAACATCCAACTTGACAATTAATTAGTATTATTGTACTTTTAGAATGAGTCATTGAATCATTTTCTAGCTACTCCTAAAATGAATTTAGTACTTAAAAACTTAATAGTGTAAATCAGTGTTAATCTAAGGAAGAGAAAGGCTTGCCACAGTGAAAAACAGCTTGGGAGCTTTTTATTCTAACAGGACAAATTAAAACATAAATTATACATACCTTACTTTTTAAATATCATGCCCCCTGTCCTACGGGCATTTAGGGCATACCTTAGGACTGTATAATAATATCTATATTAAACACTATTAAAAAGGGACCCTATCTTAAAAAGGAAGGTTTAGATCAAGTAATACGTTTCTTTTGCCAGGTCGAAATTGCATTTCAAAACTGTACACCCAGGCTACATTGGCAATCCTGGAGACATGTTTTTCAGTGCTACTCCAGGGGGTAACACACAGTGCTGTAGCACACTAGTAGCGTTGAATGTACAGGCCCTCAGTACATATGCTAAGGACTTATAAGTGCATTAAATGTGCTAATTAGCTGTTTGTCTATTTGTACCATGTTTGAAAGAGAGAGCACAAGCACTTTACACTGTTTTTTAATAAACAAAGCTACACTGTGTAAAATGAACTTATTCTTTGCGCTTCACTAATTCAGAACTTTAACCGTTGGGCACTCATGATGAGCTCAGATCTTCATGAGGCACAGTGGAGCTGTGCTCATGACGAGCTGAGCTCGTCATAACCACCGCTGAACGCCCACGCAGGGATAATTCCCCTCCTGTGCGGGGCGTTTCATTGAGTGGGCGGAGTCATGAAGAGCGCAGCTCCTCAAGAGCACAGCTCCGCTGTGCAGCGTGACGAGCTGAGCTCATCACGAGCAACGCGGCGCTGCACGCGGCCCCCATCCCTCCCATACAGGAGAGGAATTAGCTCCACGGGGAAGGGGTTAACTTGGTGAATTTTGTGTTTCTTCAATTCCATATTACACAAGCAGCAAATATAGTTGTCATTGTTGCACAACTTTAAAGCATACACATTATGGGTGCCATATTTTTCAAATATTTTGCATTGTTAACTTTAGGTTTATACAGAGATGATGATGATGATGATAATGATGATGATGATTATATTATTTTGATTTGCTCCTCTGCACAGTTTGTTTCCGCATAAATCATCATATTACATTATTATATTAAAACCTAATTAAACTTATTGACAACAATTAATACATCGATTTTCAACAATACTCCGAATGTAATATTAACATGATTTCATTTCCAGGATTATTGTGATCAACAAAGGGGTAGGTCCTCTGCCAAGTCAGCACAAGTAGTTGCGCCAAGTGGCTGGAGTACGTGTCGCTAGGAGATCTGTATTTCAGATCCTAATGCCCTCACATACCTGTTAGGGTGGCATACTTCATCATTGGGCACTCCTCGTCTGGCCGGCGCTGCAATGCCTGACGGGCCTGGAGGCTGCTTTTTTGGAGATCTTTTGATCTGAAGATGCCATAATGATGAATGCAAGTGGGCGGTTTTGTAGTGAGTCTGATGCGTGAAAGGTGACTTTAAATTAGGCTCTGGAACCCAAAAACAATCAATTTAATCAGAGATGGGCCCCAGGACTAGGTAAAAACAGTGGTGCTATCTTGTGAACCTTAGGTACCAGGATAGCTACTTGTCGAGAAGAGGTCCCTAGCGTCATGAGGTCAACATGTTTCGTGCCATCTTGACCCAACCATCGGGCGGCACTTCGCCATGACCAAAAAATCAATATGTCCCCTGTCCGGGCTAGGTGTACCCTCACTAATCGAGAAGAACCTAGTAGTGTGTGCCGGTAGCCCCTGCTGGGTCGACGGTCAGCGATTCCACCTAAGAAAGGGAAAAACAAGAGGTGGAAGGAAAACAGGCGACATAAGAACTAGGATTGCCACAAGTCCTAGTGGACGGGGTGACATGTATCTGGTAGCGCAAGCAGTTTTTTAACTTGTATTCGGAAATCCTGGTTTTAATTCCAATACCTACTGCACCTCATGTGACAAGGAGTGTCACATGGGGTGCGGTACAATACATCTATTATTTATTTTGAAAGATATTAACATGCAAATGTCAAGAAATAAATATTTTATGCACTTTATGGAGCTTCTTAAGATTAACCCTGGGCGGAGTGGGACCACGCGGAGGTCCAAGAAGTTGGGAACAAACTTTGTGGAACTTCGCTATGCTCCGTCGCCCGCCTCCACCCCCCTTTTGAAAATTAATTTGAATTTAATTAAAACAACAAAAAAAACTTACTTGTAAAGTGGCGTCCCCGGACTACCCTCCTCCTCTTCCTCGCCATCTCTTCCCTATGTTTGGTAATAATTGCAAAAACTGCGCATTTCTTGGGAGATATCTGCATGCTCGCCTGTGCACATGCGTAGTTTTCACATAATCGCTCAACGTAGGAGAGTGACAAAAAGGAAGAGGAGGAGGACAGCCCGGGGTCACCGCAGTACAGGTAAGTGTTTTTTTTTTGTTTTAATTAATGTCTAATTAATTTTTTATAGACGGTGGAGGCAGAGGCTGGCCAACTCTGCTCCATGGAAAATGCTAAGTAGGCAAAGCTTAGCACACTTCGCTGGTGTAGCGGAGTTCTCTGCCCGTGCCTAATTACGTTGTCGGTCGGAGTTGCCTACGTCTCAGGACCAACCGACCCCCGGTCGGCATTTCTGACCACCTGATTATGATTGGATATACACATTTCTCTATGGGAGCTTGTGGTTATGGCTGTAAACCAGCCATATTACAGGCCCCATAAAGAAATGGGGGTTTGTGTAAAACCCTGCACCCTGTAGCAGGCAACATCATGGTGCCTGCCACACAGTGCATGGATTTACATTGGGGCACCCTAGGTACCCCCTCAACCACCGACCGTAGGTAAGGCGGCCCTGCTAGGGGCCCATAAAGTCACTTTTCAACAGCTTTTCCATGTCGGAAAGGCCGGCACAGAGAGACTGTTGGAAACCGACATTGTAATCCAGGCAGCGGAAACGCTGCCAATAGGGGATTGCGGCGTGGTTCTGACCTTCAATATTACTCCGAGAGCTGATCGGAACCATGTAGGAATGACCGGCCAGTTCACAATCCGACCACTGACAATGTAATTTGGCAGTCGGACTGCAAACCGAAATGTCAGTTATAAAGCCTCTGACGGTGGTTGGAATGCTTGTGAATAGCGGTCGGAGGCTTTCCGACTGACATCGTAATCGGCCCCCAAGCGTTTCTAGTCAAGTCAGCTTTTCAGAGACTGTTGCTTTAGCCAATTCAGGTCTAGTACGACTAAATATGGTTAAGTACTGCAATTTTTGTATTGAAACACATTTATTTTTCATAAAACCTATACTTTCATTCTGCACATTTATAATAAACTATATTATTTTTCGATTTTATTAAAAACGTGACTACAACTGTGACTGGAGCAGAATCCCTTAAATTGGTCTGTGAAGCAGAATCACAGTATCTAGACCATCTGAAAATGTCTTGAGCTTCTTTTGTTTGTAAAGAAAAGAATCTATGAGGCTTTATGCAGTATTTTATCAAATCAATGAAGTTGTACTGTGGCATTAAGACAGAATTTGATCGCAGCCCTATAGTAATAAATGTGCCAATCTGTTTATTGGTACATTTGGTCCACATAACACATTCTTTGCCCACTTTTTTTTCACTAGCCCACTCATTCACTGAAAAGCAGCAGCTAAAGTGAAATTGTAGTTACAAAACAAAATTTAAAAACAACTAAAATGTGACGAAAATGGGACGGTTATGGACAGGGGCTGTGTGCATTGCATGACTCCCATAAAGTAGGATGGACACAAGGCCAGAGGCAGCGGAGAGCGAAGGTTGTCACACATGGTAGGTTGTTTGCGGGGCCTGATCAAAGGCAGAAGAAAAACAAGACAGATTGAATGGTTTTAGCTCCTTCAGATTTGTTGGTTCACCTTGACAAAAAGAAACTGAAAAATGAGTTATGCTGTACCTGGCTACTCACGAAAAATATGATAAATGATGATGAGATATAGAGTCTTGAACAAAATGGATACATAAAACCTTAGAATTTACCACCATGCTGTGAATTAGAAAGAGAGGGGCCCTGCGTTATCGGCAAGTGTTTTGTGTTATCGAAGACAGTGCATTCATAATATTAATTGTCAGGAAAATTAATTAGGAATGAGACAAAAGGAAACTCATACTGTTTTTAAGCTCTTATCTGAACACTACAGAATTAGCATTTTTTCTGTGAAAACCTGAATGTGAGTTTTTGAAACACTCAACTTGAAGTGACTGTTCTTTTGTTATGCTGAATTGAAATATGTTAAAATGTACAAATTAGCAGCAGCACCATATCTAAAATCGTTCCATCATCAAGCTAAATTTCATATGATTCCTATAGGGAGCTTAAGCCTTCTTGCTAAATGTTAAGGCTTTCATGTTTTTTTCATTGTACATGTTGACGTCATCTGGGCATTGATGCCATAAGTACCCACCAAAGTGTGTGTGTCCTTTCAGGTGGCTTTGTAAAAGCACACTTATCTTTGTGGAACAAAGACGAAATATGACACTTGAACATACATGCCATAAACCTTGGGGTACTTCACATTCGATATTAAAATACACATTTGTGAACAGTGGAAAATTCCTATAAGTATTCTGTGGTTAACATATTTTGCACAGTGAGAATTTGCATATAATATAAAACCCTTAAGCAGAATGTGACAGCAATGACTAACTTTCAGCTAGCAATCATTGGTATGTATATTGAGCGGTCTTTGAGGTTACTGCCTTCAGTAAAGGCAATACTCACACACTGCACTTGACTTGAAGGGGTCTAGGCTGTTAAGCCAAGAGGGACAGTAGGTCAACGATTGCTGTTGTCTTTAAAAGTAATAACGGGGCATATTATCAAGGGGGTTTATCTCCGCTTTTCTGGCTTTAAAAGCCAAGAAAGCGGAGATAAAATGATCTCCCTATTACCTAGCTGTCGCTAACACCAGTTAGCGACAGCTAGTAGGAGATAGCGACCATCTTGGGCCCCACTTTGCATGTCAGTGATATTTATCACTAATCACATGCAAAGTGGGCGTGCCAAGATGTTAGCGACTGGAAACAGTCGCTAACATCGCTATCTCCTATTACCAACTTTTGGAGATATTCGCGCTAAGCGCGAATATCTCCAAAAGCTAAAACCTGCCCTGAGCAGTTCTCAGCCATGTTTTCCAATGGGAGGTGGATAAAATGGCTAAGAGCATTAGCTCGGTAATGCATGAATATCGCTGACTTTTCAGCGATATTCATGCATTGCGGCCGATTTTTATCGCATTTGCGATAAACCTTGGTAATACCAAGGTTTATTTGCGATAAAAATCGCTGCAGCTTAGCGGTAAATGTTTGTCTCTAACCAAGCAATAGCGATAATTATCGCTATTGCTTGGTAATATGCCCCAATAACATTCACAATAGTATAACCTTCAAAAACATACTGTGAGGTTTGTAGCACAAGGATCACAGAACCTTATGACTAACGCTATTACATGTTCAAGGTGGTAAGAAAGGCAGTGGTGGAAACACCTTTTACCATCATATTAGAAATTCAGACTTGTGGAGATTGTAATGCAGGGTAAGTGTATTTGTGCATATATATTGTGTTGCATTTTGTTTTGGTCTTGATGTGTTGCTTTTGTACTGCTGCATCTTTGTGGAACCTGTGCTGCAATATTGTATTGCAGTTGTGCTGTACATTGGTTGTTGTATTTCCTTCTGCTGTAGTTGTTCTGTTGTGTTTTTCCCTGTAATATTTTAGCCATGATTGTATTTGCGTTATGCTATTTAAATGTGTTTTGTCTTGCTATTTAGTTTCAGAATGTCTCCAAATGCTGCTACATTTCTAATGCTATGCAACAAATCCCTTTAAAGTTCCTGTAGGAAACAGCCATTTATCACTCTATAAGGTGATAAATTACCACTGCTCCAACTCTCCAACTTTTTAATACACCAGTTAGCCCAAAACTATGACAGAGAGCTGTCTTAAATTAACACTTAAACGACTCACGTTATGCGATACACCTCAACTGTCGCAACGCTGTTGATATGAACAGAATGCATCAGACAAATATGCTTCTATCAGACAGGTAGGTACAGCATAGCAATCCCAAGGTATCCTTGAAGGGCAAAATAATCGTAAATATAAACACTACCATGAGCAGTGATGTGTCAGTTACCTCAAATTGCCCAAAGTAATCTAATTATCTAGTGACGGATACATTAAAAAGTAGTTCGCTTTAAAGGTGACAAACAAGGGAAACACATAGCAGCACAAAGGTAAATCATCACTGTTTAAAAAAAAAACGAATCATGACTACTTCTATGTGCTAAGAACAATGAACCTATGTCTCAAGGTTTTCATTAGACACATTTTGCACAGCATTAAGTGGTGTTAATTCTTTAGGGAGAAATGCCTACCACATAGCTTGTATCCCAGCACTTCTATTCGAGAAGATGTCAAAGTTGTGCTAGTCCAAATGATGGGCTGTTTTAGAAAATATTTTACAAAGCTTCTTCAGGACCTGAGTTGAGCTCCGAGAGCCAATGACCAAGATACAAGTAAGGCAGATGCCTGTCTTTGTTGGAGCTATACAAGTCAGGTTCAGACTTTGTCATTAGTAATACAGCATTCATTTGCATTCAATGAGTTACTATTCACCCTTCGACCATTACTTTATGTCATGAGTTGGGTGTTGCCGGGAATTTTTGTCAGTGTTAATGATCAAAAACAAATGTACTGAAATGTTTAAAGGAATTGGACTCAGCAAGAAAAATGGGTACTGATTAAATACACATATTCTAAAAAAATGCTATGCAATAAGGCCAACAAACACACTCTTCACTCATCACTACTCTGAGAATTTCCAACACATGAAAAACTGCTTAGTTAGTCCCTTAATTGAAAATAACGAAACAGCAGGACTTGCATAAATGCGATGCAGGGTGTCCCAACCTAAATGGTTATTTGAATGAGATTGTAATGTCAAAGGACTAAAAGTAAATAATAGTTCCCTTTGCAGAAACATGGTGAACAGTTCTGAAGTTGATGCATCCTTGCCAAAATGCAGGCAACAAAAAAGGGGTTTGTTGACTTTGAGGTAAATCATTGAAAATCTACAAATTAATTGTGTAAGAAATGACTATTGTTTGTGAGGCGCATCCCCAGATTATTGCCTTAGCTATTTTTGCTAGTTACAGAACTTAAACATTATACCTCTACTAACCACGGCTAAAGTGTCTGTGTTCCTCCTTTCAACATGATGAAATTTTTACACCTGAAATTGGCATATTTAACTTACCTATGCATCCCTAGTATGTGGTACACAACATTCCAAGGGCTTGTAAATAGAATTTCACTGTTCGACTGCTGCACCCATTGTGTCATCCAATACAGTGACAGAATGAAACATAGCTTCAAGTCTACTATTGTGGCCTGACTCCGGTGGTTTAAATAACTGTAATGTGACAGATCAAATCCTTCCTTTTAAATATTAATAAGTCACCCCTAAGTAGGCCTTACTGCCCATGTGACAGAGTGCATGGTATTTAAAAGAAGAACTGAAGAATTGTAATGTTAAAAAGGTCCTCACATTGAAATAGCCCCAAAAGCTATTTTTACTGTGACAAAGCTGTCTGTTTCATGGGAAAACACTGGGATGCAATATTAAATTTAATAATGCTATCCCTTGCTAGGAAGCAGCTGCAAATCTAATTTTTAGACTCTTTGTAATGAAGGCAAACTCATTGGTTCGAAATAAGTCAGATTGTTTATAAATATTAGGAAAAAGATACTTTTTGGAAAGTTAACTTTTTTGTGCCTAAAGCCTCTGGGGACTCATTTGCATTAGACTCCAAATGCAGCCCTCAGAGTGATTAACCCTGAATGAGTCATGAAAGCTGCTCCCAGAGCAGGAGACAAAGGCTTGGAAATGGGAAGATGTTTATGTTGTTCTTGCAGGAAGACCGCTTGGGCAGTGTTCAGGAAATAATTAACTTCAATGTGGCCATACAATCACAGACACATGTCAGATGACACTGCTACAGACCTGCTTTTTTTCTGCTATCAGCCAGGCTCGAATCATAGTGGGGAGAGAGCTTGCCTTATACCTGGTTCGAAATCAGCATGAAGGAGGGGTTGCTCTTTTCCATACCGCACCCCTGGTGTGCGAAAGAGGGAAAGGGTTTTGCCATCTTGGATATATGCAGAGAGGGAATCAGTGGCATTGTTTGCTGTACAAAACACAGGAAAGGCATCAAAAGTGGGTAGGGTTACCCTTGGAACTTTTGATTAATGGTTAGGTAGGGGGCGAGAGCCATCTCTACCCACAGGCTAGTGCCAGGCATAAATGTGGCATACATAGTGCCCACCTCATACCACTACTGGGCTTGAGGAAGATAAGAAGAGGGCTGATCATGATGTCTAAGACCTGAGAACAGCACTGAATGACTAGACCTTCTCTCCATTTTGTACCCAGAACAAATAAGTGAGCTCCAAGGATCATAAGGCTAACCTCCTGTTCAAGCTACAGGGACACACCAAGCTACAATATGCCTTTTCTGCAACTGCCCAGCTGATCAATCCCAACTGGAACTGGCTTGAACACTTCTGTGGCTTTCTGCTGTTGTGTGTCTTGACTCTCACAGTTCTGTTCCCGAGTTCCTGGAACCTTTTGCTGTCTCAAAGTGTACTCCTCCTAACATCCTAATAAAACTGGGTCCTACATACCTTTTGGCTCCAAAGGACTCAGGCACACCTTCCAAGTCAATGTGATCAAGTCTGTAGCCAGGACCTACTGGAGTAATCCAAGGCCAAAACATTGTGAATTTGGAACTCTTCACCAGGAGAAGAAATCAAAGGTATCTGGCCAGCAAGGGATCTTCCTAATTCCACACAGAGCTTTCCTGCCAAACGTCAATGTCTTCACCGGGAGCTCATCCAAAGGCCATCCAAAATCATTCACCCCTTGTCAGCCACAACTTTCTGCCTTGCCCTGCTTACCTGCTGAGTATTTTGGACTTTTATATCAATGGCTAAGGGCCTGATTTAGATCTCAGTGGATGGGTTAACTGTCACAACGGTGATTGATATCCTGTCCGCTGAAATATAAATCCCATTACCACAATGGGATTTATATTTTGGCAGACGGGATATCGATCACCATTGTAAAGAAGTAACCTATCAGCCGAGATCTAAATCAGGCCCTAAGTACAAAGGTAAAACTGCTAACCATGTCCAACATGATTTCTGTAGCTGATCCGTGCTCCATTGCAGTCAACTAATTTAGATTAGATTAGATTAATATTTTAAAAAGTAAAAATTCATATCTTCTGTCCCAGAATTAGATTTTAGTCATTTTTGTGTCATTTTATTTACAAAATGTTTCTTTTTTCTGAACTGATATTGGACATTTCTTGTGCTGTGCTTGTACTGTATTATTATTTTGGTACTACATAAATGCTTTTATGCATTGGCTTCAAGTTAAGCCTTTCTGCTTTGTGCAATAGCTACCAGGGGGTTAGGCTCAGATTTATTTAGTGGCCTTTGTGCCTGTTCCTGACAAGGATTGTGATTATTACTTGAGGTGGGCAGTTACCCCCTCAACAACAATTCCAATTTCTTTCAAATTGTTTGCGAACTTCAGAGGCAGGGACAGGAAAGATAATTAGAGTTTAAGGGTTTAGCTCTACTTTTGAGTAAAAATGTTTATCATTTACATTTTTTCTCTAATTTTACAGTCAAAATGTTTGGCATCCAAAATCACTTTGTTAAACACCAGACGTCATGAAGTAAGTAGTCTGCCAGCAGTACAAGGGAACGTCTGTTTATTAATTGGACAGGTACTCTATGTGCATGATTTTCAAAAGGAATTAAAACATGTCCCAGGCTGATAATTGCAGCCTGAACGCAGTTTTAAACTGCCAATTCAGCGTGTCAATATAACCCCCTTGGCAAGCCTTAAACTCCCTTTTTATTGCATTTGTCAACCCAGAGGTAGACCATAGGTAGTCCATACAGCAGGGTGAATTGTTAATGACAGGTTGGACATTGGGTTGATTTATTATATTTAATAAGTGCTAACTTTTGATACCAGGTATCCAGATCTTGTTCAGTATCTGTCAAATTACAATGAAAATGGAAGAGCTATTTAATGAATAGTAATTATTTCTTCTAGCATCTCTTTAGCTTGTATTGTTTAGGATGCTGGTTTTAGCAATACAAATTATGTATTTTTAGTCTACATTATGTTCAGGTATTTTTTTTACAGAATTGTATATTCTGCACAATAAAATCATTTACTACCATGAAAAAACTTCTTTAATGGTAAGTTCAGATTTTTAATTATGACTTTGAAAATTCCACTTTTAGAAAGTTGGCATTTTCCTGCCCACCACCCTTTGTATCTGCAGCCTGTTTTGGGTCACAGGACTGGGTGTAACTAACATTAGACTTTGCGAATTTCTCCTAGACAGTCACGCAATAGAGGGATTAGGTGTGCCTGCATGGGCCATCTCCTGGAAGGGTGGAGGGTGGAGCTGAGCACATGATCACTTGCAACAAAATAGGCTGTGTTATCCCTACACACAAATGACCTAACTCCTCCACACTGTCACTGCAACCAGATTGAAGTTAGGGCAGGGGAGGCAGTAAGACCACTAGGGTATGAAAAAAGTATCTCCAGACCCACTCTTCAGTTCACTCCTGGACCTGTGGAAGCACTCTCAGAGGACTGCCTGCTGCTTTGACATGGAAGGGTTGTTCTGCTGCCTGGAGCCTGGCTTGAACCTTCAGAGGCCAGCCCTGATGTTGAGGTATGCATCTTCACATAAACCTAGGACTCCCAGAGTGACTCCAGGGACTAGTTTGTAGGACTCCTGTTCAGAGCCACGGGGACTTAAAAGGCTCCCACCACATTGCACCTGTATGCAGACCCAGCTTGAGTGAGTCCTTAACCCCCTAGGGGTGTCCTGCCAAACTGAAGACTTGTGGCCAACAACGACACTGAGAACCAGGAGGAAACTAGGACCTGCTCTCCCATTTGCCCAAAGTGAATCACAGGTTGTAATGGCTTTGTGGCTTCACTTGCTACATTCTTCTTCATAGCAGCAAATCCTATCAGCAGTCTTTTACCAAAGGGGGATTCAGCCTCATGGAATTGTCATTGACTATAGCCCTCTGCCTTGTCCCACTGGAGATTTTCAACTTCCAAATAACAGACTAAGTCTGAGTGTTGAGATCATCACTGCAGCTTTGACCAAAGGCTCACAACGAAGATACTCCCTCCTCAAACACCTCCAGCACCAGCAAGGAATTCTTTAAGGCACAGAAGGAGTGCCCAGCCTCGGAGGCATGAGGCAGCGAGCTGAATCCAAGGCATCTGATTATACTTTTGGAGATCACCTCAAATACTAGGAAAATGACCTCCTTTATAGTAAGCCTAAGGTATGTTTGTATGGGGCAACACGTGTGTTGTAATCCCATAATGTTACAGGGCCTTCCTACAGGGGCTGAGTCATGAGATATCCCTGCTGGTCATCTGGGGCAGGACAAGATCTTTGCCAGGTGTGCCTCCCACTTCTGTTGGCCTAGGATGAGGCTTTCCTCAGATCATTTTACAGGACTTGTCTAACCTGTAAGACAGTAGAAAGACTGAGAAAAAGTTGAAAGCTCCCCCGAATCCAACCTGATGTTGGCACCCCATTTGAAAGGGAGTCCATCGACATTGTTGGGATCTTGGACCAGAAGACACCTTAGGAAACAAGTTTATCCTGGTCTTGATGGACCATGCTACAGCTACACAGAGGCCATATCTCTGAGGACTGTGACTGCACCTGCAGTAGCCATGGCCCTGAAGGGAATTTTGACCCAGGTGGGGTTTCCCAAAGAAGTCATGTCTGACAAGAATACCAATGTCATGTCTGTGTACATGAAGCGACTGTGAAAGGAGTGTGGGGTAACCTACAAAATCTCCACACCATACCATTCACAAACTAATGGGCTTGTTGAAAGATTTAAACAAGACTCTAAAAAGGCATGATTATGGGCCTGCCTGAATTCATGTGGTGTAAGTGGGATATCCTCTTACCATGCCTGCTCTTTGCCTACATGGACGTGCCACAGGAGGGGGTCGGATATAGCCCCGTCAAACATTTGTATGGTCACCCTCTTAGGAAACCACCCAGTCTGGACATGGAGGGGTGGGCGGGACCAAGCTTCCAACCCCCACCCCAGAATGGGGTTAGCAATATGCTAGCACTCAGGAACCAGATGTCTAAGTTCTGGAGGAAAGCTTCTGAGAACTTGAAGGTTAGCCAGGAAGTTATGACGCAGTGGTGCAGTCATACGTCTACTCCTGTGGAACTTCTACCTGTGCAGTAAATGTTGATAACGGAGCCTTTGGAGACCAGGGCCCTCCAAGACCACTGTACAGGTCTTATGTGGTAATTGAAGGGAAGAGGGACGCCACCTACCTGGTGGATCTGAATACCCCCAAAAAACAAGCTGCTGGTGACAGATGATGGGAAGGAGGAGAGAGACCCTTTCCCCAACCTCCTTTCATCAAAAGAGAAAGATGGGTTAGTGGAGGGTGTCAATCTCTCCTTTACCCTGACCCAAGAATAACAGAGGGACTTTTGCCAGTTGGGACAATTTATTTCTCTGTTTTCTCTCACTCTTGGGTTTACCCATCTGTGTGCCCATGACATTGTGTAGTGAGCTGGCCCCACACGTGCAGGAGGCACAAGTAGACCCTGTAGATGTGGTCATGTAAAAGTAGATGAAGTTTATTACGTTCTTAGAAATGGTTACAGCAATCCTATATGTAGAGTAGATATAAAGCCGCACCAGGAACAGCTTCCTAGCTGCTCAGCCCATCTCCCAACTGACAACACTCACACCAGGAACCCAAGCATTACACTCACACTAACATTCTAACTGGAACACTCACACTGGCTGAGCAGCTAGGTACAGAGAACATAATGACCTGACCTGAGGATACTACACATTGATACTGGAGACACACCTCCTGTGTAGCATAACATTTGCAGACTGTCTGACAAAGTGAGGGCCAGCATCAAAGAGCATCATGTTAGAGCTAGAGGTGATTGAGCACTCCAGTAGTTCCTGGTTTAGCCTAGTGGTGCTGGTACCGAAAGATGCTGCACTGGGTGCCACCACAGAATTCCAGTTCTGTGTGGAATACAGAGGACTGTTTTGCTGCCTGGAGCCTGCCTTGAACCCTCAGAGGCGTCCCTGCTGTTAGTTCCTGCATCCTGGCTTGAACCCAGGACTACCAGGGTACAAGGGCTAGTTTGCTGGCCTCCTGTTCAGAGCCTTAGAGACACAAACAGCTCCCACCATCTTAAACCAGCACCTCTCCCAACCTGAGTGTGTCCTGAACCCTCAAGCATTGTTCTACCAGTCCTGGACCCATAGTTGTGGTTTGAAATGTGCCCAGTAGGCCAAATCCCAACACTGAGACTAAGTCCAAATGCAAAGACCTTCAGCATGGTTTAGATCCAAGCCTCCCAACAACAATGCTCCCTCCCCTGACACCTCCTGCAGCCTTGCTCCGCTGAACTTGACCTTTGCATAACACTTTTTCAAGATAAGTGCTGACCAGGCCCAATCCATTTTTTGTATCCGAACTGCACTCTATTGCAGTCAGCCATATTTTTCAACTTTCACATGATCTTACCCAACTAGATGTCTGCGGTTGGCACTTTGACATTTTAGATACTAGATTTTACTAAAAACTATAAAAAATTCATAACTCCTGTTCTACTGATTGGAATTTTGTTGTTTTGCTGTCAAATAATACATAAAAAATTGGTGTGGGATTGTTCTAGTGTTGTTTTTTCACTTTATTACTGTGCTGCATAAATATTTAACACATTGCCTCTAAGTTAAGCATGATTGTTTTTTGTTCAAAGCTACCCAGG
Source organism: Lissotriton vulgaris (assembly GCF_964263255.1). NCBI lineage: Eukaryota > Metazoa > Chordata > Amphibia > Caudata > Salamandridae > Lissotriton > Lissotriton vulgaris. The sequence continues at coordinate 984,658,988 of NC_141695.1, read as the reverse complement.
GTTAATTTTGTGGTTTGCCCTGAAAGGGATTGTGTCTTTTGCATGAGTAGGGCTCACACCCCAGTCAACCAACAACACAATTTCTGAAAATTGCATCAGAATACACTTCTCTGCAAGAAAAGGAGAAATCCTGAAGTTTTTTTTTTTAGTCCGTGAACTGGCCAGTTTGCCCTAAGACTCTATCACACATGATGACCGCCAACCTGAATCTATGGTGAGCCCGACTCTTTGCACTACAGCGACCTCTAGCAACTACTTGCAATATGATATCTGCACTTCACTCTACAGCAGCGACAGTCTGTGCTGACCACTGCTAAGGTCCAGCCATGACTGTCTGCAATGCTTGCCAGATCTTTGCACAACAGCAGCTATCATCTATTACACCAGGCCTACTGTTTGCACTACAGCAGCGATAATCCACAACACTCCCACGCTCCTCGTGGCCTCCTCTCCTGTGCATGGACATTTTGGCACCAGACTTTGAGACTGTAACTTTTTTCAGAGGGACTACTTTGGTTCATGTTTCTGGCCCACGTTCCATCACTGTCAGCCTGAACTTGTGACTTTCCCCTGGTCTAGCATGTCCAGATGACGGTGAATAGTACTTTGTGCTTTTAGGTGCTATATGCACTAGTATTTTGAAATTGATTATCTCTGGTTCTACTAGTGGGATTTTTGTTGTTCCGGTATCATTTAATGATTTAAAATGTTGTCTATTGTTGTAAATTATTGGTTTATGATTTTTCTTGTGTTGTATTTTAACTTAACTGTTTTTGTGATTCATAAATAGTTACACTTTTCCTCTAAGTTAAGCCATACTGATTATGTACCAAGCTACCAGTGGGTTGAGCACAGGTTAATTCAGTGTATTTTTCAGCTCACCCTGGCAAGGAGTAAGGTTTTTTCTTGAGTACGATTTTCACCTTCCTCAACCAATAATCCAAATTCTTACAATTACTTTTTCAACATTGAATTGGCTTGTAAGATGCCCCTGTCAATTTTTATACGCTCAATATGCAAATTGTGCAAGTTTCCATAGATCAAGAATGTAAATATACCTCATATTATCTCACTGTTGGTAATAGGCAACACCAGTACCTTAGCTTCCAATATTTTAAAGAACAGTGGGTTCATTTATTTTATAGTTTTATTCCTCTGTCCTTGTGTCAAATCTTTAGCATGCTGATTCATCAATATTCACATTTCAATGTTATACATCTTTTGTAAAAATACTTTCTTTACTGAATGATGCATGTATTTATCCATATTTTAAAACCTTGTTGAAAAAGAAATAATACATTAACGGATAGCAGACTTTTATTGTTAATTTTCAATTAGCGTGTTTCTCTTTACTGTCAATGGTTTCTCAGGGTGATTAAAATGCACAATGTAAACTACATACAACGTGCACCATATACCCCACATTTTCACTGTCATTGTATTTTGCAGTAATACCTAAACGAACCATGTTTCCAATAGTTATTATCTTTTCCAAACAAAAGAGCTCGTTACGCAAACCAGTGGCGTCACTATGGGGGTGCGGGGGGTGCGGCCCGCACCGGGTGTCACCATCCCACTGGGGTGACACCAAGGCAGTCAGCAGCAGTGTGTGCTGTCAACAGTGCAGGCTTTCAGCGAAAGTAAACGACGTTGCAACCGCAACGTACGTGCAAGTACACCAACGCTAACTTTTCTGCTCTTTCTGGAGGACTGTAATAGGTGCCTGTGCGCAGTGTCTCCTCCTCCACAGCGTCAGCGCGCCTCTAAGGCCCGCCGCCCGCGTACAGGCGGATCGCGGATGATGTCATTCTTCCTCTCGGATTGATTCTCAATCCGCATGCGCATTGGGCCCTAAGTGCGCGTGACTGGCAAGCAGCAGGAGGATCAGAGGTGAGGCGACACGTGTCCACCGGTTGGGTTGGGGTCCGCCATAATTTTATTTTATTCCCCTTCCCCTGCCTACACGCATGGAACTGGGCGCTGGCCGCCACGTGACCGTGACCGACGTAGACCCCCTCCCTCCCTCCCTCCCGTCTAGCAGCAGGACAGGTGAGTTTCTCCAGACCGGTCTAACTGTGACAAGCGCTGTAGCAGTCAAGATTTTACTAATAATGTTTACATTGACATTGAGCATCAACAGTGGGATGATCGAATGTCACCTCTGAATTATTCTTAACTGGTTTGGGCAACATAACAATGAGCGGCTCCCTTACAGAGGCTGGAGGCCTCCCCCTTCCGTATCCTTCATTGTGAATATCCAGCAAGCAGTCTGGGTTGGTACATTTCAGCCGGCAGGCCATCCCCTCTTGGGGCCTTAGCTATCTTCAATGCCCTTATCGCTAACACTATTTATTCTCTGGTTATGTGAGCGTCCAAACTTTCTCTCTCTTATCTCAATAAAGAGGCCTTCTGCAAATCAGTCAGGTACGACTACGCACACCCTCAACTGAGCTCTGTCACGCAGCACGTGTAAACCCTCTGCAGGTGCGCTGCACAGACTTCCATTATGCCTTGTTGCATACAGACCATCTGCCCCTGGCCGTCCTGAACCCCCACCATGGGAGGGCTATGAGAAAGAGGATTTCTTTGGTCTGAAATGGGTTGTGACTTGTGAGGTGAGCAGCGAGATCGATGTCAGCTTTCTACATAGTTCCTTTGGTGATTCTGGACTGTTCCTGGAGCTGCTATTTTACTTTCTTTTTGCCCACTGCCTTTAATGGGTTGTAGTTTTTGCTGGAAATCAATGTCGTATTTTTCTGACATTTAATTCCAAAATGCAGCATTTGAATAAAAGTTAAAAAATATGAAAATTTATTAACTAAATAAAGTAAGACAGACTAGTGGTAGCAAACTGGCAAGAATTACTTTATTCACACTCAAATACATTTAGCGCCACTTTTGCAGAGTTTGCTAGTGAAGCGCTATTTTTGTTGTCTTGGCATTGTTTTCCCTGGGCTTGGAACTAGTGCACCAATCCTGGGGGTACTGCAATGTGAGGATTCAAGAACAAAATTTGTACTGCTGATCTGCATCTAGAGATGTTGTCTTTTTTACCATAGATATTGCTTACGTTTCGTTAGGATATAAGCAATGGCCATTGAAATGGGTCAATTCAGGGCCCCGAGTCATGTCCTTAACTTTTCAGACAAAAGCACTCATTTCTGAACACTGAGTGTAAAAGCGTTAAGGCAACCATGTTGTTCCTGCTTACATTTCACATGGTTTGCAACATTTTGCATTCCCTTTGATTGTTTGCTTTTTCCAGGATGCTGTCACTTTTGTTTTGTAGGCCACATATTGCTCTTCTTGCCTAGTGCGTAATTGAGCCGCATCCAGGTGTTTGTAGCGCAGTGGCAACAATTGGGTTGTAGTTGAAGGCAGTCTGAGTTTTTCTCAGTGGGGCACTGCAGTATGGTGTTCAGTGGGGGAGAGGATGTGGCACTATGGGCAGGGGCGCTGCTGAATTTGGAACTGGGGAACCAAGTTCAGCCAGCCTTAATAACCAGTGCCTCCTCCCTGCCCTCTAGCAATTTTCGGTAACAACAAAAATGTCATGATGACTCTGGTGTTTAATGTTCTTCCTAGAGAGAGATCGGAATTTTGTCTAATGGAAGATTTGACTCATGGAAAGGTAGCTCAGAGGGTTAATGTACCTGCTGCAAAGAACATGTCCCATGCAGATCACAAAGTGCACATAATCATGTAAATAGGCCAGTGGGTGGTGGGCTACCGCTTTTGTCAGAGCGATCCTTTTGTTACTTGCAGGTTATACGTTAACATCCTAACATAGAACATTGAGCTATACCATCTACTCCGCAGCAACACAAGTCACATTTTTTCTTAACTTTTGATACGTTTGAGCTACAAACAGTTTATTAGTTGAAATGGTCGCATCATGCTGCAGATCTTGCATTATGAGGCAAATATGGCTGAGTCATTATTATTTAGAAAAGTTTTGCAAACTAGGATATTTAGCCATTCATGTTTGAACTGCTGTTGTGGAAAAGGGAGAAGTGCTGAATGATGACAGAAACTCCATGGCTCGGAGAGAAATGGCTTGTGCTTCCACATTTTATCATATTTGGGGACATTCTGCTATTAGAAGCATATCCCACGGCCACTTTCTGAATACATTTTACTGTCAATAACTCATTATAACCTTAAATCAATCTAATTTGTGTTGAAAAATGCTTTGTTTTTGACCTTTCTGTCTCCCAAATTTTCTTGGGAGGGGAGAAGTTCAACCCCCAATACTCCCCCTAGTAGTGGTTGCTCACTGCGCTTGCTCGCTACACACCATGTGGGGGCTGGTCTCACTTTTACTTTGTTCTCTCTCTGATTCACTACTTGTGTCTATTTTTGGTGCTCTCTGAAAGAATGTCTATGAGTACATATGACTGGGTGGGTAACCTGATGTTCTTTAAGGTCATCATCTACTATTTGCTGTGCTTTGAAAGTTGATACAATTTTAATATGTAATGAAAAATGTGCTGTAAAATTCACTATCATGGGACCTGGTACTGGCAGCCATCTGTAATTTGAAATGTGAAGACGACACAAGGGGTGAATCTGTGGCGCTATCATTTTTCAGACCATTTACTTCTGTCACTCCCATCACAGTACAGGAAGGGGGTCAGGGGCTATATTTCTCTGTCCTTTATTAGGCATTTATGTGCTATTGAACTGAGACCTTTATTTGGAATAGCTTGTAGGATGTCCAAGCCTGGGTGGGAGGCTCAACTACGGTGTCATTGTCACACGATTCCACCATGGTGGAGAGCTGCCTGGCAGAAACGCATCCGCCAGTTAAATCTGGTTAAACCGCCAGGTTCGCCATGAAATGAGGGGGAAGCCGTCTCCTCTGGGCTAGCAGGGCTGCCCCCTCCTCATGAGCAATGATTATAGACTTCGCTATCCCCTCAAATAGGGGTGTGACAAATTAAATTTACAAACGTTACTAAGGATTCTATATGGTCCCGTTATTTGCCAACTGTGTCCACTGGCAGGCTCGGATGGGAGGAGGTCCATGCGGTAAGTCGTGAGGGGGTGACACCATGAGTTACCCGCACCGGGTGACACCAACCCTAGTGACGCCACTGACGCAAACAATATTTTGCTCATGGTGTCAAACCTCAGCATAAAATGGGTACAGAAGGCAACGTCGAATTAATACCACTATTCTGTAGAGTTATTACAATCGTATATAATGTAAAACAGAAAACAGTTTTACTAAATGTCTCAGCATTTAAAAGAACTGTAGTTGAAGATCACTATTGACTTATATTATATATTATCTTTTGTTGATTCAAATTAATACATGTATTTGCTTCACTTCTCAATGACAAGCCATCGTTTCTTACAGCAAATGTTTTTACTGTCTAGATGCTTCCTTATTAATTCTACATGTAACCCAGATTTATGTTGCAAGACTATGTTGGATAAGTGGACGCTTACTTCTTATATAATATTTTAATGCATCTCTACAGTTCTGTACTATTCTTTGTACTACTTTCCCTCCGCAACAAAAAATAGATCACTAGTTCATCCACTCTTTCGGTTCAAATGCATGATTTTATTTTGAAAAATGTTATTGAACAATTATAAGTAACATTTTCTGGTAGAAGGATTCAAATCCCCTACAGACACGTTTTTCTTTTTAACTTGAAGTCACAGGTCTTTTATTCACCTGTCCCCATTATGATTTGGAAACCTTAGGGGAAAGGACAACAAACGATTCCTTTAACCTTCTTCCTGTGAATTGGCGCAACGTTGAACAAGACTACTGCATCTCTAAAACCACCAGCAACAAATGCATTGCACTGTAGGGGGCATATTCACAAAGAGCTATCACAGAATTAACTGCACTTTATCACAGCCAAAGTCATAATAAATTTACTCCACCATTCACAAGTAGTTGCTAACAGCTCAGAGCATCACTTTTACCGTTATAGCAGCCACAAAAATGATTGCCACATAGGCCCCCGCAACTATCGATAATGAGATGCAGATTAGGCTTTCCCATGACAAAAGCTGCGTCAACACCACACCTCAACATTTACAAGGACCAGACAGACAAGCGATAAGAACACAAAATACGCAATAAGGCTCATTAGCTGCAGGAATTTTCCACCTGCTCTGACCTGGTGTAAAGTTGGACGGCAGCCTGCACCACAATAGGGAGCCCTGCCCAGGGTGTCATTGGAAGGGCAACAGATGCCATGGAGCAACTGATTATGCAGGCCGGAAACCCAAGAGGGCCACCACAACCATCGCCACCACCCTCAGGACCAACCCCCGGGCCACCTCCCGGAAAAGACATGCCACATCAACTACACCCAAACATGTACGAAATATTCCGCCTGATGTCGCACAATCACAACTGGTGATATGCATGTGTCATCATAGAAATGAGCATCACAAATTCACTTTCGAAGCAAACAATGAAAGTTTATTGAAACAACACAGAAATTAAAGGAAGACACATGGCGGCTCCCCTCGACACAATCCGTAGGTCACAGCCTGCAAGACAAAAAACATGATGAGAAGGTGTGTCCTGCGCACATCAAAGGACAGAGAGACAGAGAAGACGAGACGGGGAGAGAGAGAGTAGAAGAGAGGGGGGGGTAGAAAGAGCGACAAGAAGAGAGATTGGAGAAGAGAGGGGGCGAGAGAGAGAGAATTAGAGAGGGAGAGAGAGCAAAAGAAGAATAGAGGGGGAGAGAGAGAGTGAGAAGAAGCGAGAGAGAGAAGAGAGGGAGAGAGAGAGAGGGGGGAGAGATAGAGAGAGAGAAGAGAGAGAGAGAGAGAGAGGGAGAGAAGAAAGGGAGAGAGCGAGAGAGAGAGTAGAGAGGGAGAGGGAGAGAGAGAGAAGAAGAGGGGGAGAGAGAGAGAGAGGAGAAGAGAGGGCGAGAGAGTGAAAAGAAGAGAGTGAGGTTCCGTGACAATTGTAAGTGATGTTTTCGACTCGCACGAATATGGTCGAGTCTGGTATCTATGAACCGCAAATGACGAGTTTAGTGGGTGTACGCAGTTTCGCTGTACTAACCTAAACCGTTCATCTGTTACGTGGGTAATTCTATCTGTACCCTCGGGTTCCATCTTAGATATGGCATCCATTTTGTCTCTTGCCCTCAAGTAGCCAGCGAACGGACGTTGTCCGCTTCGCGACCCTGGGACTCCCAAGATATTTGCGGAAGACACATGTCCTTTGTAAGTGTCTTTATGATGAGGGGGATGCTACTGTAAAGCAGATGGCGCCGCTCGAGGCTCATCTTGCCGCACGGACTTATTGTCTCAGCCGTGCATCTCATTAGGCACGTCCCTTTGATGCCTGTATCTCGTGTTTCTCGATGCCTCCCCTTTTTTGCACCCTTTCCGATTTCCCCACTGTCTCCGTCTTCCTCTACACCTGTTCTTGTTCCTATTTCGATCTGTTTATTACCGATTGGAATGCACTAATGTTGGGAAGATGGGTTTTTACAGTTGGGAACCGCCAAATGCTTCCGCACTTATGTTCCGGACCTTGTGTGTTTCAAAGTGACCAAAACGACCCCTCTGGGGGATGATTGTGGGAACCGGATCATAAACTTTTGTGTTCAATGTAACTCTATGGGGAAATTGTGTATAAAAGGAGCGATTCACAGAACCAATTTGAAGCAGTCTCCCCAAGTTGCACGTGTGTTACTTGTCGTGACTTCTGTGTTCCCTGCAGTAAATAAACCTTGAATCTTTGACGCCGAAGGAAGTGTCCCGTGTCTCTGTGATTCGTACGCCGGAGCAGGTTACCCACGAAGGTTTCAGGTGTTGTGCCCTGGCACCGCTGGGTTCTAAAAACCCAGTACTTCAGTTGGCGCCCAACGTGGGGCTGCATCAGTGGTACCGGTCCAAGCCCGACGATCGTGAGGAACTTCGTGTGAAATCTCCGAGGGAAGGTGCACTCCGCTTCATCGATCCTGTTGTCGAAATAAGTGGCCCGAAGACTTTTCCCGCGAAGATTCCCGCCTCCTGACGGCTGCGACGGACTGCTGCCCTGACTGTAGACCTGTTTTGGCGCCTGGCGTAGACCTTGGTAGAGCGAGACAATTGACGGGCCTTCCTGGTGACGCCATCGATCTTTGAGTTAAGTATTTGTGGGTCGCTCCCAGAGTCCTTGGTTGTTGACACTTTAGCGAGTGTTTTTGTTGTTGACGCTGTGAGAGTGTTTTTGTCGATGACACTTTGCTAGCGTATTTTGTTGTGTTGTTTGACGACTGCAGCCGCCAAAAACCGAGGGTTTTTGTTTTTTGCTGGGACTTGGTAAATCCCGTAACCCTTGAAGTTTGTGAAACTCGGCTAGTGTGCAAGATGCCTGGTCGCAGTACTTTGTTTAGTTGTTTTAGACCTTGTGGTATGGATTCCCGACTGGAGGACTCGTGTCCGATACCTCCGGTTGGAACTCCGACTTATGAACTGTACAGTAAACATGGGCTAGGCCCGATTACTTTTAATGAATACTGGATTAAATATACGAAGAAGGACGGTGACCTTCGTTGGCCACCTCATGGTAGCTTTGAGACCCCGATCTTAGATAATCTAGAGATTAAATTGTTCGAAAGGAAGTCAAGGCCGGCCATGTTTGATGCTTTTCGGTTGTGGCGTAAAGAAGCCCGACAGAAAGAAATTAGACAGACTAAACGAAATCAGAGAGATGGTGTTGCTACCATAGTGAAGAAAGCAGAGCAATTTCAGCGTGACAAGGAGGTTAAGGATAAGGAAGTGTTTGATAGACTACAGCGTATGACCGTGGATAAATGTTATCCCGCTTTGCCTACGGAGTCGGAAAAGAAGGAAGAGTCAGTTGAGGATCCTTTAATGTCTTATCTTATGAAGTCGCCACCTCCGTATGTACAGGGTACCGCAGCTCCCGTGGTTCCTGCTGTACCTATTCCTCCGCCTATTCTTCCTGTGCCTGTTCCTCAACCTGCACCCGCTCTTCCGACTATTCCTGCTCCTTTGCCTATTGCTATCCCTACTGCTCCTCCGCTTCCACATACTCCTGCTCCCGCTACTGCTCCTGTTTTGTTAACTCCTGCTGTTGCTACTGTTTCTACTCCTTCGCTTGTTAGTCCTGTGTCCTATACTTCTCCCTCTACTCGTTCTCGTAATTCTCCTCTTGCGGCTAGTTTCTTTCATTCGCTCGGACCTGTTCTTGGGTCTGCTGGTTCGGATGGTCCACAGAGACGTAGTCAGCTTCCTGGTAACAGAGAACGTGCTTCGCTATATAAATGGCGATGGGTTGGATGATGCATCCTCTTCGAAATCCGCCACGTGTTGTGCTCGACACATTTTGTCAATTCAATATACCAACTCAAAGGTTTGTGTTCGAGGAAATGTGTAAGGTTCTACGCGATCAGATATCGGCCGACGCACCTGACGAGGTGCTGACCGCCCTGTCTGATCTTCAGCTTCAGTTCTCGAACGGACTGATAGTGGATACCAACGTTCGACGTGCTGTTGAGCGGTTGCTATCTTTCCGTCCCACTCCTATACCCCAAGCCTTGTTTGTTGAGGATATTGAAAGACAACCGGATGAGTCCGGTCAGTTTCCTATGCGAGAGGTTCCACCAGTGTGGATGCCTGGTAATCCTGGGGCAAACCCCCCGATCTTGCCGTTCTTTCAGAGAGTGTGGATACATCTCCCATGGAAACGCTCAGAAGTGTTACAGGTGAAGCAATCTTTGCCTGACCCTCGCAAAAATCCTACAGGGTATTACAAGGAATTATCGCAGCTCGTAGATGCTACGATAATGAACCTTGCTGATATTGATATGCTGTTCGGCAATGTTGTACCGCAACCGGTATGGGCTAAGATTCGACACGAAGATCACGCAAACGAATTGGGTGGCGATTGGGCTGCTCTTACTGCGGCCGACACGCGACAAGTTGGCGGGGCTAAGCCTGAACAGCTCATTACTGCTCTTCCTCAAAGAATAATAACGTTAATGAAGACTCTTATGCCGGCTATGAGGGTAAATTGGGACAAATTATCAGCTTGTAAACAAAAGAAGGATGAGAGTGTCTCCGACTTCTTTACGAGGTTTGAGGAGGCATTCATTGATCATAGTGGTCAGGATATGAGCACTGAGGGTGGTCAAAGGTTGTTTGTGGACAAATTTGTCTCTAACTTATTGCCCGATTTGAGCAATAAATTAAAGAATTCAGAAAGTGCATGGGCCGTTTCTACCTCAGCTCAGATATTGGCTACAGCGCAATATTATGAGAATAGAGAGAAAGAGGAGAACGACCGCGCTGATAAAAAGACGAAAGAGCTTAAAACTAAAGTGTTGCTTCAGCAAGCATATCCTCCACGTTCAAACCAGAATGCATCCCAACAGAATAGATCGCAGTCGCAATCGAATCGATCACAGCCGCGTAATGATTCCTCCTCCCAAAGATCATCGCTAGGGTACAATCAATGTGCTTATTGTAGACAGGAGGGACACATTAAATTCAATTGCCCTGTTCTGAATGATCGCAATAGTGGTAATTCGTCCAAAGGAGGTCGTGGTGGTTCACATCAGGTATCACGCGGTAGGGGTCGTGGTGCTCAGAATGATCGTTCAGATAATTCATCTAATTCTAACAACTGTTTTGATCAACGCGGATCATCGCAAGGACGATCTGCGCAGTACAATGTAGATGATTATTACATCGATCAGGGAACTGACAACAGTAATTATTAGGACAGCCAAAGACAAGGAGAGGGAGTGGTATCAGTTCCGGTTGATCAGAGAGGGCCTTACGTCGCAGTTGCTACATCGGGCGTCGTTGAGCCTTTTCTGTTGGACACTGGTGCAGCGAAAAGTTCTATCATGCATTCGAAACTCCCTGGCGCACCTTTGTCTGGCTTAACAAATGTTTCCGTTGGATTCTCTGGCGCCCCCGTTAGCAATCCAGTTTCGTGCCCTTTGCCCCTTATAATCGGGCCTTGTGAGCTAGAAGCTCCGTTGATTTTGACTACTGGTTGTGGTGAAAATCTTTTGGGCCTGGATTTGCTTAAACGTTTGTATGCAACTTTGTATTGTTCTCCTGCGGGTGTAAAGCTTACGTTAGGAGAGAGGGTTGTCTCTCCTATGTATTTGTCTCTCGATAAGCTTCCACCGGAATTGAGTTCTCTTCCTGCGTCTTTGTGGGCAACAGGTCCCAATGATGTGGGTTTGCTTGATATCTCCCCTTATGTTGTTCAGTTGAAATCTAATGTGCGATTGCCACGTATTCCCCAGTACCGTATCTCTCTTGATGGTGAACGAGCATTGTTAGCGATCATCTATGATTTGATCAAGAAAGACGTTATTGAGGAGACTCGGGGAAACGTGTGCAACAGCCCTGTACTGCCCATTCTTAAACGTACTGATCCTTCGAAGCCACCTGTTTATCGTTTTGTTATCGATTTACGGGAGGTGAATAAAATTGTGATTCCTCAGTTCCCCGTTGTGCCTGACATCACGGCGCTACTGACTCTGATTCCAGCTTCTGCATCGTGGTTCTCGGTGATTGACTTGAAGAATGCGTTCTTCAGCATCCCGATTGCCGAGGAGAGTAGAGACCTTTTCGGTTTCTCTCTCGGTGGACGCAGCTTCCGGTTTAAGCGCGCTCCTCAGGGCTACTGTGAAAGTCCATCGATTTACAGTCAAGCCTTGAAGGGTCAATTAGATGCGTTTAGGTTGCCGGTTGGTGCGGCCTTAATCCAATACGTCGATGACCTATTGGTGGCCGCTGATACTCAGGACATTTGCAAAATTGCTACGGTGTCGTTGCTCCAACATCTCTGTGAGTTGAATCATAAGGTGTCCCCTTCTAAACTCTAATATTGTTGTCAAGAAGTAACCTATCTAGGTCACTTATTGTCAAAGGAGGGAAGGAGGTTGACCCCAGAGAGGATTGCAGCGATTGCCCGAATGGCTGTGCCAAAAACCCAAAGAGATGTGCGTGCCTTACTAGGTATCACGTCGTACTGCAGGCAATGGATTCCTAATTTTTCATTACTAGCGAAACCATTAGTGGCTCTTACGTGCAAGGATGTTTCATCTCCTTTACCATGGACGGAAGAATGTCAGAAAAGTTTTTCTGAATTACGTGCTTCATTGTGTTCGGCTCCTGTGTTAGGTACTCCTGACTATAGCAAGCCGTTTACATTATGCGTTCACGAGAGAGAAGGTTGTGCGTTGAGTGTCTTAACGCAACCTTTTGGTGGTAAGCAACGTCCATGTGCATATTTTTCCTCGACCTTGGACCCAGTAGCTAGAGCATTGCCGAGGTGCTTGAGAGCAACAGCGGCAGCTGCGGTCTCCATCCGACAATCAGCAGGATTGGTCATGGATAATATGCTTACGGTGATGGTTCCGCATGCAGTCGACACTCTTCTGAATCGTACGAAAACTCAGCACTTGACGAGTGCGAGATTGTCTGGGTACGAATTGACGTTGCTGGCAAGTCATATCCAAATAAAACGTTGCAATGTTCTGAACCCGGCAACTTTGTTACCAATTAGCTCAGAGTCAGATGAAGTAGCAGAACATGATTGTTACTTGAGGACGGAAGAAGAAACAAAAGGTCGAGTGGACCTTAAAAACACTCCATTGGAAGATCCGGATGGTACACTGTATGTGGATGGGTCATGTTATAAGTTGCCGAATGGCGATGTGACTACTGCTTATGCTGTTGTAACGTTGAATACTGTTGTTGAGACTGCAAGATTGAATCAGAATTCTGCCCAAGCTGCAGAGCTGATCGCTCTCACCAGAGCGTGTGTGTTAGCGAAAGGGAAACGTGTGAATGTGTTTACCGACAGCCAATATGCGTTTGGCGTCGCCCATAGCTTTGGACGATTGTGGAGAGAGAGAGGTTTTCTGACATCGCATGGTACGAAGATTCAGCATGGCCAGCTTGTGAATGATCTCTTAGATGCACTGACGTTGCCTGAGCAGGTAGCAATTGTTAAATGTAGTGCGCATCGTAAGGTGACGGATGATGTTGGTCGTGGTAATGCGTTTGCGGATGAGATTGCTAAGGAGACTGCCCGGAACCTTAGCACTCGAATGTATGTGATGAGTTCGGTTAGGTGGCCTACAGAGTCGAGCATGTGTGAAGACACTATTGAAAGTGTGAAAGAAATTCAGAATGAGGCCACCGAGACTGAAAAGGCGAAGTGGAAAGAAAGTACGGGAAAGTTGGATGCGAATGGTTGTTGGATTGATTTGTCGGATCAGAAAAGATGGTTGTTGCCTGATGCGTATGTGCTGGCCGTTGTGACAATGGCGCATGGGTTAGCACATATTAGCGCGAAAGGTATTTGTAAGTTGTTGTCCCCTGTGTGGAAGAATGATGGTATCACGAAATGTGCTGAACGTTTGGTCAAGAACTGTATGGTGTGTATGTTGTACAATCCTGGCAAGGGAACCCCAACTCCTCCTGGCAGTTTTGCTCCCCCTTCATGTCCCTTTGAGGTGATTCAATTGGACTTCATCCATATGGAGCAATGCAATAACCTGAAATACGTTTTAGTAGTGGTTTGCGCATTCTCCCGATGGATCGAGGCCTATCCTCTCAAAGACAATACTGCTTTGTCTACCGCGAAAATCCTACTGAAGGAATACTTTCCTCGGTACGGAATGCCTAGAGTCGTGTGGTCAGATAACGGAAGTGAGTTTGTGGGAAGTGTGATAAAGAGTGTGTGTAAGGGCCTTGGAATTAATCAGAAATTCCATAGTGCCAATCATCCCCAGTCAGCTGGTTTGGTTGAAGGGTATAATGGCACCCTTAAATTAAAGTTGGCGAAGATTCAGGCTACGACTGGTCTTTCGTGGCCTGACGCTTTACCCTTAGCATTACTGTCAACTAGGGCGACTGTACACTCCCGAGTAGGGCTTAGTCCCTATGAAATAGTGTTCGGCCGTCCTGCGAATGTGTGGGGGGTTCCTAGGCCAGGAATGTTCTGTGATCTTGAGTACCCAATGTTGATCGATTATCTTCATGACTTGACTGCTAAACTGAGGTTAATTCACCAACAGGTTTACGACGCACTGCCGACGCAGACGGAGGGTCCAGGCCACCAGCTCCAGCCCGGAGATTGGGTGGTGACGCGGAACTTTTCGCGCAAGAACAACTTGGATCCGAGGTTCACTGGACCTTACCAGGTTCTCCTTGCCACGAGGACTGCTGTTCGTCTCGAGGGACGGAAAAACTGGGTGCACGCCACCCACACCAAAAGGGTCCCTATCCCTTTGCCGGCAGACCCGTGGGTGAGGAGAGGCATTGCATCAACTGAAACCGAAGGATTGTCGGCGTTTGTACCTTTTAGCGACGCACAGCCTGTCGGAGAATCCTCAGCGCAGCAGAAAGACTCTGTTGAACAATTGTCATCAAAAGACTCAAGACCAGAACACTCAGCTGATCAGCAGGACGCTGTCTCTTCAACGGATCCTTTGTTTGACGAGCAGACACGTCCTGGGAAAACACGATACTTTTTGCGATCTAGTACCAAAGACTAATAAAAGATCCTGCTTTGCTGTATTGACAACTGCATTATTCCGTTTTCCGTGATCAGTTTTGAACATTCATATTATTGTGATTATTCTTGTGTATATACATTGAGCTTCATTCCTTATACTTTTTGCTCCCACAGCCGAGAGACATTGTTTTTGCATATATGTATATATTGTGCATTAAAGGCCGTAGGGCCGCGCGCGTACTTCCTTCTGGTTAGTAGGTCTTGACGCTAGGTTAAAGACCGTTGGTTCCTGGGAACTCCTAGGGATTGACTACTGCTACACAGAACGAAGTGCGTCAAGAAACGTTGCGGACGGTCGTAGGGAATGGCATTTTCGAAGCTGATGGACTTGGAAGAAGCTCAGATACGAAGATTCAAGCTGCAGCAACTTAGCCATACGAAATGTTTTGTATTACAAGTATTTGTGTTATTCTTGACTGTTTCTGCATTCTTGGCGGGTGGGGTGTATTATATGACCTCTGGTTTTCTATCTCCTGTTTTACCTGCTCCTACACCTGATCCTAAACTTACCTCCACTGCTTCCCCTCATTCCTTTCATGTCTTACCCGAACACGAGCAGGCTAGACGTGCAGAATTCCGCAACAATTCCTTTATTCAGCTCCTTCACCAGCATCAGTTAGTGGTTAACACTACTAATTGTTGGGTGTGTGGGTTGATGCCACATACTACGGATAAGGGAATTCCATATCTGGTGTTACCGTATAGCTCCCAAGGGTCTGCTCGAGCATTTCAAACAATGTTTCGAAGCGCACTAGGCTTCCACCCCATTCGGGAACCACGTTCCCCCTACTCTGGTCCTACCTCGTATCAAAAACCTTTGTCGATAGCAATAGAGGATTTAGATAGCGATATCTATGATCCCTCGCTTATTCCCGAAGAAGAGGTACAAGCTTACAGGGTCCTGAGTAGAGGCGAGTATAGTGTGTTCACGAGTGAAAAGCAGCTTAAAAGCTCACCCCCGATATGGGTCGTACCCCACATTGGTAATTTTTGTCTGATGGGTCGTGGCCGAAGATCGAAAGCCCGACTTGGAGAGAGTGCTTGCACTGAAAATTATATGCTGCTGATGGTCTCGTCCCCTGTGTTTCTGGCTGCTAAGGGTACATATTTTATCTGCCATGATCGTGCATACGCATGGTTGCCCGCTGACTTCATGGGCTCATGTTTCATTGCAAATCTGTTGCCTCCGACGTTCACTGTAGATGCCGATTATCATAAGACTAGAATTGTGCGAGGCGTAATTAGCGAAGAGGATACTGCCGGTCAAGAGGCAGGAGACTTTTTCAAGGGTTTCCTCCCGTTTTGGGTACCTATGGTTAATAGTAGGAACCTGAGACAGTTGACTCGAGTGGTGGAATCGACAGCTAACATTACTGCCAGTGCCCTTGGTAATATCACCACAGAACTTCAGGCGGATAGACTTATGACGTTACAAAACCGTATGGTTTTAGACGTGATCTTAGCAGATCGTGGTGGGGTATGTAAGGTGATCCATTCGAGCTGCTGCATTTTCATTCCTGATAATGCTCCGACCGTTTATCAAGCCATCTCGAAGTTGCATAAGATCTCCGAATCCATACACGTGGATGTAGGGGATTGGACGTTACTTGGGTGGTTTTGGGGCCTGATGTCGACTTGGGGTTGGAAGATTCTGATGATCATCGGAGTCGTTGTGGCATTCCTGTTCACGTGTTGCCTTTGTGTGCAGTGCGGTCCTGCCTTATGTGGCCTCTGTGCTACAACGTGTATGAGACAGCCTCCTGTTACCAAGGGGACTCAGTTGGACAGAGCTATGCTACAACAACATCTAGATGGTCTGATGAATATTGAGTATGATTCCGACTAGTGCTTGCCTACATGAGGGCAAAAGGAGCGTCTGAGGTTCCGTGACAATTGTAAGTGATGTTTTCGACTCGCACGAATATGGTCGAGTCTGGTATCTATGAACCGCAAATGACGAGTTTAGTGGGTGTACGCAGTTTCGCTGTACTAACCTAAACCGTTCATCTGTTACGTGGGTATTTCTATCTGTACCCTCGGGTTCCATCTTAGATATGGCATCCATTTTGTCTCTTGCCCTCAAGTAGCCAGCGAACGGACGTTGTCCGCTTCGCGACCCTGGGACTCCCAAGATATTTGCGGAAGACACATGTCCTTTGTAAGTGTCTTTATGATGAGGGGGATGCTACTGTAAAGCAGATGGCGCCGCTCGAGGCTCATCTTGCCGCACGGACTTATTGTCTCAGCCGTGCATCTCATTAGGCACGTCCCTTTGATGCCTGTATCTCGTGTTTCTCGATGCCTCCCCTTTTTTGCACCCTTTCCGATTTCCCCACTGTCTCCGTCTTCCTCTACACCTGTTCTTGTTCCTATTTCGATCTGTTTATTACCGATTGGAATGCACTAATGTTGGGAAGATGGGTTTTTACAGTTGGGAACCGCCAAATGCTTCCGCACTTATGTTCCGGACCTTGTGTGTTTCAAAGTGACCAAAACGACCCCTCTGGGGGATGATTGTGGGAACCGGATCATAAACTTTTGTGTTCAATGTAACTCTATGGGGAAATTGTGTATAAAAGGAGCGATTCACAGAACCAATTTGAAGCAGTCTCCCCAAGTTGCACGTGTGTTACTTGTCGTGACTTCTGTGTTCCCTGCAGTAAATAAACCTTGAATCTTTGACGCCGAAGGAAGTGTCCCGTGTCTCTGGGATTCGTACGCCGGAGCAGGTTACCCACGAAGGTTTCAGGTGTTCCGCTGGGTTCTAAAAACCCAGTCCTTCAAGAGGGGGAGGGAGAGAGAGAGAGAGAGAGAAAGAGAGAGAGAGAGAGAAAAAAAGGGAGGGGGCGAGAGAGAGAGAGAGAGACAGATGACCCAGGGCACCCAGGCCACACTGCTCACCTGCTGCCACTGGTGTGTCTCCAACTACTTGCCTGTACGTATAGCAGCACAATAGGTCATACATCTGAGACAGAGCAGTCATCTGAAACATGATTGCCACAGTACACACACTTACACAAGACAGCGTTGCCCACCTGCCCATGAACACACAGCCAGAGGAATCCCAGGCCCTGCCGCTGCCCATCAGAGCATGCCTGCCCATGGACACCCGGGTGACACTGCTCACCTTCTGCCACCGGTGTGTAGACTGCAGGTCCCCCCACGTGCCTCTGCAAGCCACAATCCCAGGGTCTGCAGACATGGCATCTTCACATCATGCAGCCACGCTGCGCAGGCTACCAGGTTGCACGTCTGGAGATGGGACTTGATCACACAAAGGCATAGGACATACCAGGGCACCCGGCAACATCGCAGCCTGCACAGCCGCTCAGCCCAATGGGTGCCACTAACTCTGTGACCTCAGAAGTGGGGCCATGTTGTGGGAGGCCTGCGCAGGACGCTGGAGTGGCCTACACTGCTGTCCAGCAAGGCACACAAATCCTGGGCCGTCCGGACCGCCAGGAAGGGCCATCATCGCAGGCTGCACACCCGCTCAGCAGCTTAAGCTGCCAATGACTCAGTGCACCCTAAGTCACCATCCCTTGGCGGGGTGCCTGTGTCAGCCACAATGCAGCATCTGCCACAAACCCTGTCCAACCCCAGTCAGTGTCCCATGGCGGGCTGCCTGTGCCAGCCACAATGCTGCATCTGCCACAAACCCTGTCCAACTCCAGTCAGCACCACGTGGTGCTAGGCCCGTTTTGGCCTCAAGGCCTCGGGTGCCACAAACCCTGCTCAATCCCAGTCAGCACCATGTGGTGATAGGCCTGTGCCAGCCACAAGGCCTCGTCCGTCTTCCAGTCACCAGTGGTAGGGGGGTATGTGACATTGTCAGCCCCTTATATTTGCGGGGTCACATGGCCTGCAGGTGTGGTGTGTGTGCAAACCTACCCTCAGGGAGTGGCTGTGACATGCTGACAACTAGACAAGTGGCCTGCACACCACCAGCGAGTACGCCTGCAACAGGTAGCATTGAGGCCCTCCCCTGGGAGCGTGAGTGGAGTGGTCTGGCCTGCCATATCCCGGAACAGGGCAGGGCTTGCAAAAATGACTTGTGGGCAATGGGCGTGGAACAGTCCATGTCCGGACTGGACAAGAAAGTGTCTGGTGCATGTGTCCCTGTTGTGGTGTCCACGGGACCTGGGGCTCAATTTAACATGTAGCACCCTCTGACTGGCATCCCTCCGGATGAGCATCATTGACACAAGGGAAATCACTGTCCCTACATTCATCCACACATACATACATGAATGATGAAAGACATGACACAGCAGTGCATCACAGGATGTTTATTACACATCCAGTGCTGGTCCTCAGCTGGAGCGGTACAGGGCACTGCCGAATACACCACACTATATGGGCCCTTTGGGGGCCAGCCAGAGTCCATCCGTGGAAGACTGTGCAAAAGGAGGGGTGCAGTCCGCAGTCTGGTCGCCATGTCATTGGTCATCAAATAGGATGTGGAGGTCCATGTAGATCCCTGCAACTTTCCGCTGATGTTCAGTGGTGGCTGCCATCCTTTCCGCCTCCATCCACACCCTGTCCTCCATGAGCCTCCGCATGTTTGCCATCTCATGGCTGATATCGCTATAGCCACTCTGAGTGGACAGGTGTTCTTCACTCCAAGTCATGACTCCAGCGATGTCAGTCAGGGCTCATTGGAGACCATGGAGTGGTGCTACACACCCAAGGATGGCATCAAGTTTGGTAACCATGAGGTCAAACCCCACCCGCACCTGCTCTGCGGTCTCCCTCGGTACTCCAGCACATGGAGTTGGAAGGCCATGTTTTGTTCCTCTGGGTCTTGGGGGGGTGCTGGGGCTGTGGAGGCCTCCTGCTGGGTGCTTTAGGTAGTGGGCATGGTCTCCTCAATGCAGCTGGCCTGCCCTGATCCTTTAGGTGAGTTTTGGATGAGGTCAATGATGTCTTGGATGGCTTGTGTGTCGATGCTGGTGTTGTCCTCCTCGTCATCAGTGAATAGTGGCTGGAACTACTCTGCAGGAGGTGGTCGCTGTGCCCCTACGATGTGAACGGGAGATGGTGTATTACCAGAAAGCCAGAAACCGGTCCTATGATGCTTGATTCCGGTCTAGGAAGGACATGGCTTGGCAGTTTGGGCTGGACTGTTCCCATGAAGCACAGGGTCAAGGCTGATTTGCATATGCAACAACAGAGGGTAGCACGGAGTCAGAAATGAACTAAGTAAAACCCTAAGGGGTGCCTCTGAAACACAAAAAAAACATAAACTAATAATGTGAATGGAACAACCATGGGACCACTGAACTCTTTGGGAGAAAATTCCCATCAGTCACCATCCGATTCCGCCCTTCATCATCTGGGAACCATCACCCTCAGAGACAAAGGTATAGGACTCACAGTGGACCGGTCAGTTGTTAAAGAACCTAATCTCGCCTGTGGAGTCTTAAGTGAGGAAAAAACTCAAGGAAAAAAGGGGGTGGTTTGGTGACTGAAAGCAGTGCTAGAACTAGTGAGGTGCAGTGTGCAGGGGTGAAATGTGGGATGTAAAATTAGGTAGGGAAGTGAGGGGGAATTATTTATCAAAGAATCACTTCACTCCTAAAGTAAAAACATGAGTGCGTAGTGGTCTAAACAAATAACCACTGATGGAACACAAAGGTCGACATGTTTCTGCAGACTGACAAGATCAGCAAAGTATCCAGCTGCTTCTTCAGGACCAAAACGCTACTGCTTTAAATACACACAAGAATATAAAGAAAGAACTAAACAGATATCACCTGGAATCCAGTGATTCTATCCTTCTCCTGGCAATTGGGCAGGAGAGAAAAATCCCACCTCACCTGGCATACAGCGCAGGTAAAACAGGGCACCGCTCTGTTCGTCTGTACCCCGGGCGTCCCTCTGGGCTGTCGTGGGAGGTCAGATTTGCATATGGCCATGTCTGAACTGGGGTGATGTGGAGTGCAAAAAAACGATGGATTTAGGCCTAGATCTCTGTACTGGGGTGAATCTATGACATTGTTCTACATTCTGTCCATCAATTTTTGTTTTTGCATTTGTCACCCCGAGTGGGATGGGTATGCTCTGACGTGAGTCCCATGCTCTCACACCACTGGAGTCAAGCTATCCTGGCAGAAGACGGCTGATAGCCAGAAACCGGTCCTAGTATGCTTGATTCCGGTCCAGGAAAGTCATGGCTTGGCAGTTCAGGCTGGACTGTTCCCATGAGGCACAGGGTAAAGGCTGATTTGCATATGGCCATGTCTGAACTGGGTGGTGAGGAGTGCAAAAAAACAATGGATTTAGGCCCAGATCTCTGTACTGGGGTGAATGTATGACACAGTTCTGCATTCTGTCCATCAATTGTTGTTTTTGCACGTATTACAATGTGTCCACATGTATGTTGCCGCATGGTACATGTTGACATTCAGACAGCATGGCATTGTGCATTGTAGATCTGGGCGAGGACCCAGAGTCATTGTGGGTGTGCACTGAGCTGTGCTTGGTTGTGCATGTGTGCCATTGTGCCCATCCCCCAGTACCTGGTGGTCACTCACCCTGTTGCAGTTGTGCTATGTCCTGTCGAGCAGTGTCCGATTCCCCGACTCCAGCCACAGTCTCCATACTAATGACTGTTGACACCAGTTTCTCCATGTCATCCAGCTCCAGCTATGGCACTAGGCCCCACCTCCAGTCTGCATTGCTGCCTTCCGGTTAGCGGAGAGTTTCTCATTGGGTCTCTGCTTGATGTCATTCCATCGCCTCTTGACCTGGTCGGCATTCACCTTGTCCACGATGTCCGTCCATATTCCACTTTTGGTGCCCAATGACACGTTGGTCCGATTCCCCGACTCCAGCCACAGCCTCCATACTGAAGACTGTTGACACCAGTTTCTCCATGTCATCCAGCTCCAGCTGTGGCGCTAGGCCCCACCTCCAGTCTGCATTGCTGCCTTCCGGTTGGCGGAGAGTGTCTCCTTGGGTCTCTGCTTGATGTCATTCCATCGCCTCTTGACCTGGTCGGCATTCACCTTGTCCACGATGTCCCTCCATATTCCACTTTTGGTGCCCAATGACATGTTGGAGGTGACGAACAGTTGTTGATGGTGTTCCATCACCTCCATGACTATGATCCTGTATGCCTGCGGACTGAACTTGGTCTTCCTCTTCTTCCTGACCTTGTCTTTCCCTGTCCCCGAGGTACCAGGCTGGTCATCCGGGATGCGTGTGGGCCAGGGTTCTATTTGACTCAGGAGCCAAGATTACCATTGTATCCAAAAGTTTTTTTTTTAATTTCATGAAAGACAGTGTAAAACTCTTGAAGGCTGACATCAATCCTTATGCCTATGGTGGGGAGCCTATTAAGCTTATGGGGTATTTTATAGATCTCATTGAATATAAAGGAAGATATGTTTCTGGTAAGATATATGTGTCTCATAAAGGAGACAGTATATTAAGCTGGATACATCAAGGACAATTGGGAGTAATGTTAGATCCCAATAGTGACCTGCCCATTATTTTGAAAGAGAAATTTACTGTTAGTGAGGCGGATTCTCATCCTGAGTGAGATAAGTTTACGGGGGATCTAAAAAGATCCTTTCCCAAAGTATTCAGGGAAGAGTTAGGATGTTTAAGGAGCTACATTCATAAGATCAAATTGATTTCTGGTGCTGTTCCGTTTGCAAGTAAGGTGAGAGGCATTTTACTTGCAGTAAGGGAAGAAATGAGACAACAATTGGAGAAGTTGAAGCTAGATGGGATCATTAAGGAAGTCGAGGGAACGCAGTAGTTGGCTCCGGTTGTAGTTGCGCGCAAATCGGATGGTTACCTTAGGGAGCTGAACAAACAAGAGGTTGTAGATAAATATCCCCTTCCTAAGATTTCCGAGATGTTGATGTTATTGGAACGAGCTTGTGTTTTCTCGACGGTTGATTTAACATCGGCCTATCATCAAATTAAGCTTCATGAAGAATCTAAAGATTTTACGTCTTTCATTACACCCTTTGGCACTTTTAGGTTTAAACGGTTACCTTTTGGTTTGGTTTCAGCGACCTCTGTATTCCAGAGAGCCTTGGAGAAAGTGTTAAAGAACCAGAGTGGTGTTAAAATCTACCAAGATGACGTGTTGATATTTGGCAAAGATCATGAAGAACATGATCGGAAGCTTAAAGAAGTGTTGGAAAAGTTTGATCAACATAACCTTACTGTTAGGATGGATAAATGTAAATTCAAGAGATCTTCAATTGACTATCTTGGTCAAACTATCTCAGGTAAGGGAGTTGAGCCAAAATGTGATCTTATTGAATCCATTGAAAAGTTGGCCTCACATGAAAACAAGGAAAATCTTATGAGATTCTTAGGAATGGCTGAGTATTACAGCAAATTTGTTAAAGGATTTGCTGGAAAATGAATTAATATGCAGACTCTTCTTTGCAAAGGTGTAGTTTTTGTTTGGAGTAAAGAATGTGAGAATTATTTTGTAAAAATTAAGAGTTTACTTAATGATACCCCAAAGCTTAGAAGTTTTGATCCTGAAGGGAAAACATTTTTGGTAACGAATGCAAGTTTAAAAGGTTTGGGGGCAGCTCTACAGCAGGAGTGTAAAGGTGAAATCAATGTAATTTTGTTTCTCTCAAGGAGTTTGAGAGGAAAGGAAGTACGGTACTCGGTAATTGAAAGAGAGGCTTTGGCGG
This sequence comes from Lissotriton vulgaris, assembly GCF_964263255.1. Taxonomy (NCBI): domain Eukaryota; kingdom Metazoa; phylum Chordata; class Amphibia; order Caudata; family Salamandridae; genus Lissotriton; species Lissotriton vulgaris. The sequence continues at coordinate 984,635,768 of NC_141695.1, read as the reverse complement.
TACACTGGGTGATAAAGAAGCTAAAGAATCTGCTTTGGAACACTAAGTACACTGTTCGCACAGACCACAAACCTCTAGTTGAGGTTTTTAACCCCTCCTGTGCTCATGACCAGGAGCCACAGCGCTCTGGTGCTCATGACAAGCTGAGCTTGTCATGACCGCGCCAGTTAAATGGAATGCTAGCATGCTGGGCTGATTCCCCTGCTGTGCTGAGCGTTCCATTGGAACGGGCGTGGTCATGATGAGCTGAGCTCGCCATGAGCAGCGGGGCGCCGTGGCTCATGACGAGCTGAGCTTGTCATGAGCACCGGGGCGCCCCCCTCCCCCAGCACAGTGGGGGAATCCTGCCAGCAGCGAAAGGGGTTAATAAAAAGAGTATTGATGCAATCTCCAGCAGAATATCTAGATGGCTCATAGATCTTCAAGGGTATGATTTTAAAGTGGAATATTTGCCTGGGGTACGTAATTGTACTGCTGAAGGGCTTTCTAGATTAGTAAGACGCCATGAAGAAGATGATCATGATGAAAAGGAGGAGTTAGAATGGGTGTGTGTTGTTGAGAATGATGGCATCAAGGAAGAGAAATGGTGGACAGAATGTAAAAATTATCATGAACTCTTAGAGTTAGCTGTTTTGGTTGAGAATGTTTGGCAGAATAAGAAACAAGGTACCTCTGAAAAATATTGGAATGTTAAGCATGAATATCAAAGCCAAGTGGATTAATTTTCAGAGGAACAAGGTTAATCCCACCTAGGTGTCTTCGGAAAGAATTTATAGATTTGGCTCATCTGGGCCATCATGGCATTTCTAAAACAAAGGAAAGTATTAGACAAAATTATTGGTGGGCAGAAATGGACATGGAGATTGAGCGGTTAGTGAGAGAATGCATTCCATGCACTTTGAGTGAAAAGAGTTTAAAACCAAGAGTACAACCCATGATTGTAAAAGAGAGACCAAAGAAACATTGGGTTGAACTGGCTCTTGATATTTTAGGACCAGTGAAAAGCAATGAAGGTGAATTGTATATTTTTGTCTTGATAGATTTGTTTTCTAGATGGCCAGAGATTAAGATTACGAGAGGAAATGATTCAAAAAATGTTATAGAATGTTTAAAGGAAGTGCTTCTGAGAAAAGGGTTTCCTGGTTATTTACTCACTGATAATGGGGCCCAATTTGTTTCTAGGGAGATGGAGGATTTCTTTGGTAAATTCTCCATCAGACACAAACGCTGTTCTCTATATCATCCAGAATGTAACAGAATTGTAGAATGCTTTATTCCAGTGTTCAAAAAATCTATAACCCTTTCTAAATAAAACAATCTTGATTGGATGGAAGGAGTTGAGAAAGTTGTTGAAATGTATAGAATTACTCCTCAAAGCACGACAGGTTGTACACCTTTTGTTTTGCTCAAAAGCAGACAACCCAATACTTTCATCACACCATATTGGGTGAATGACTTGATGTGTAAAAAGGGAGGTGGTAAGCTTGTGAACAAGGATTGGGAAAGAAGAGAAGAAATTAAGATATATGAACGTAAGAACAGATTTGATGATGTCAAACGAGTTAAGAAAACTCAAGTAAGTTTGGGTGATCAGGTCATGATCAGAGCACCTTTAGGACGCAAATCTTCTGATTTATTTAAATGAGTTCATAGAGTTGTAAAAGTTCTCAATAGATGGTAGAATTTGGAATCTTAATAGGGTAGTTGTTAAGAAAGGTGATGTTGTTAATAAAAATCCAGTTCTACCTTCTCTTACAGCAGCTGCTGGGTGGCCTGAGAAAGTTAAGCCCAGCATAACTATCAAAATCCCATCAAAGTTTAGGGACTATGTTATGAGATGAGCTTATGTTTGCTTTCACTTTTTGTCTTTACTCTCTTTTTGTTTTGTTATTGAGGAGCAAGATGTGTAACAATGTTTACTTTAATTTTATTATTACTGTACATAGTTTTGCTATCTTAATGGTGTTTTGACTCCAAGCAACTTCTCCATGGTGATAGAATGTTAAAGGAGGCTGGAGTCAGTTGCACCTGACTGCAGAGCCTTGATGGATGGGATTTCTTTTCTTCTCAGTAAAACCAACTTTTCTTCAATCAAATCCCTTCTCATGATTTTATTTAAAGATGATTTTACACCTTCCCTTCAAGTGACTTGACTGTCCTGTCACTCCAGGAGGTGTGTGACCCAATCAAGTATGATTCTGTTGGGTTTACTTTTCAGTGCACTCAATGTCACATGCATATTCTGATTTTAACTTTCACATCAGTATCTCAAACTCCTGAAAAAAGAATCTTTACAAACAATAAAAGCTGTGACTCAATAGTAGTGTCTACTGTTTATGTTTTCAGAATGAAATCATATATGTAAAGAAAAAGCAAAAAGAGGTCTCAAATAAAGTCATAATATACAAACCATTGGACAGTAGAATCAAACAGATCAGAATCATGTGTGAAACCGTAAAGTGCAAATTGCATGCGTTAAACTGTGTAGTGCTAGATCAGATTCCTTGCGGAACGTGTCATAAGGCAGACCCCCCCAGAAGAGTGTTTTGGCAATATTTCCGCATCACATGGTTGTGAAATGTCCATTCAACATGAATGCATGAGGGGAGCATCATATCCTCATATTATGATTTTGCAGGATGAAAATCTGCCTGAGATCATGACCGTCACAAGGATTTTGCATCAAGTTCCTGCGCATGTGCAGAATGTTTTTGCCCTCAGCTCATAAGAGGTTCACCGAAGTCTTCCTGCTTCAGCACAGAGCTTGCCAATTCGTGCAAGTTCCATTGACACGGCGGTTGTGTAGATGTATGTTAGGGTCTCTTTGGATGTTCTCGTGCAGTGTTGCAAGAACATCGTTCTGAGGTACAATCGCCTTTGATGTAATAAGGCATCACAGCAGCAGACAATGTGCACAATTGATTCTGTATAATATTGGCACAAGCTGCATTCATTTTTAGCTGAAGAGATGTTTTTCGAGTAGTCCCTATAATCCCATATTGAGAGGGTTAAAAGACTAGTCCTCAATGTGTTCTATAGGGCTTGCCTTCCCAGTGTTGCATTCAGATAAGGTTGATGCATGGTGACTTCATTAGATTGGGTAAGTCCCTCTGCACTGGGGGTGTTTCTAATCTGCTTAGTGTCCTGCTCCCTTGAAGTGCGCTTGCTTTGTACTTTTAGCAGTCTTTTTAGGCTGTCCATTGTTAGCGATGAATCAGTTATGGTTTCTAAAGGTAGGCTAAACATTTCATTGGTGCTAATCATTCACCCCGCCCAGCTACTTTTTGTATCTCAAAATATTGCCTTTAGTGCTTCCCTCATTGATCCTGGTTCCACATTGTTCACACAGTGGTATTATTTGACCAAGCCTTTTTTTACATTTGATGTCCATTGTTGCAATATTGAAATCAAGCCAAATCAATGTGAGCTGAGTAGTTTTGGGGAGATTAAATGTTTTTCTGAATGGAGCTGTGTGATGATGCCTTAGTTTTTCAGGAAGCAGGCCAGGGAAGACAAGATGTACGAAATGTATTGTTGGTATAGGTTTCGCCTTCAAGACCCATCGGATTCCCTCTTCAGAATGACATTGAAGCTTGTAATGTAGTTTACATAGTGCGTATGTAGTCTTAGCCACATTGACTGCCAGGCCTTGGGCTGCAGGGTTGGTTTGCCTGTGTCTGAGAATTGTATGCCCAGGTAATTATATTTGCTGGCTGTGCATATCCTTAGAGGGCTAATTTGCCATTCCAGCAGTTACTTATTTGGTTTATGGCCAAATACCAGGACCTTCGTTTTTGCAGCATTTTCTCTGCAGAACGTTCTTTACATTATGCAGATGTAATGTATCCAGGGCCCACTTTATGCCAATTCCAGTTTGGTCCAATAGCTCCAAATCATCAGCATAATGCATAATAGGGAGTCCATGGAGGCCTAATTTAGGCGGGAAGATATTAGCCGTCATTATTCCTTCACCTATATCTGTGGCGTACAAGTTAAACAGAATGGGGACAATCACGCAGCCCTATTTTATCCCCTTATTTGTGTGGATCATTGCTGTTGCGATTGTCTGTGAAAGCTTGGTTTGGACCCAATTGCCAGTATACAGTGCCATGAAGGTCACAAAGTGTTCCCTAACTATACCCTACTTTGCAAGTTTTGAACAGAGAGTGTTGTAGTCAATGCCGTCAAAAGCAGCGCTGTAGTCAACAAAATAAGCATAACGTGGGTGCGAAGCTGCCTCTATTGTCTTGGGTGCCAAGTAGGAAAGGGCATTAGCATTGTCCATGGTGGATGAGTTGAGTCTAAACACCGTCTCATATTGGGGTTTGATATTATTTTAATTTATCCAGGCCTCTAACTCATTCAGGAACACTTTTGCAAATACCTTGCCGCTGACTTTCAACAAGGCAATCAGCCTATAATATTCCAGTCTGGAGGCATCTCCCTTTTAAAGTATGGGGTGCAAAATGGGTCCTTTTCCATGAATCCGGTACATCCGATATGTTATAGCATGAGTTGAAAAGGATGTGCACGTTGGGGGCCCAGAATTCCCAATCTTCGTTGAAAATACTGCAAGGAAGGTCGTTTGGTTCGATGCTCATTCCTTCCAAATACCCCTCGGAAGGATTTAGACTTCCCTTTCAGTTATGCTGGTATGTTGCTCCACCAGATCTTCAGGATATTTTCCCACTGTCTCTATATTTTATCTGAGTTGACGTAAAGCTTTGTTGTGTGAGGCACTCATTCATTAGCAGGTACAATGTTTTTTATCTGGGTTCCGCCATTGAGACTGTTATCATAGCCCAAAATTCCCTTGACTTGTTGGGTGCTGATAGGGAGTATTTGTGTTTCCATTCCTCCTCTGTATGTTTTTTTTCAGCTGCCCAGTGAATATTTTGTGGGATTTTCATTTTGCATTCAATATGTTTTCCGTCCGTGTGCACCTCTCTCTTTTATGTAGTAGTTATGCTTGGCAGCACCTCCTTTTGCTATCTTTCTTTTCTGTATTGCCAAAAAGGAACGTGGAACTTTTTCCTATGAGCTAGCTTTTGTGATTACCTTGCCTGGATGGAGACAAGGCTTTGAATAGCAGTTCTATTTGCTTTGGACAGTTTTTTTTTGCAATGCCTAATATTTGTACATCTAGCTTCTATTGTAAATATCTGATCCGACAAGCAGTACCCGTATTTAATTATTTTTATCAATGGATTTTGTGGGGAGTATTTGGCTGGCAGGATTATGTTCTTAATGCACTGTGGCTCTTACATACAACAGAATCTATAATGGATGATGGTCACTTGCAGTGGTGTGTTGGACTTTGTAGTTTACACACCTCCTTAGGAGTTTCTTGCTTAGAAAAATGTAGTCCCTTTCTGCACATAAACAATCTTGAAATTGCGTTTTGTAACTTCTATGTGTGCTGCTTAATGCAGCACACATAGAAATTGCAAAAAGTAATTTTTTTAAATGATTGCTTACATGCAGGAAGGGACACCTTTCTCCACATAAAGATGTGTGTGCTGCACAACGCAGCTCACATGGAAACAGGAAAAACGAGGAGAAATTAAACATTTCTCCTCATTGCACCTGTTCAAGACTAGGTTTTGTCTGGTCTTGATTTTGCCACTGCCCCATATTTACGCTGCCCTTGTAAATATGGGACAGCATCAAAATCAATTGGTGTTGTGTTGGAACGCCGATCATAACACCCATTGCCCACCCCTTTCACGCCAAGTATAGCGCGAAAGGGGTCTTATTTAGAAGGCAGCTTTAAGCCACGTTACGGCGCAGCATATATAGCCACAGGAATGTCACTAAAAGTGGAAATAGGAAAAACGAGTAGAAATTAAACATTTCTCCTCATTGCACCTGTTCAAGACTAGGTTTTGTCTGGGCAGCATCAAAATCAATTGGTGTTGTGTTGGAACGCCGAACATAACACCCATTGCCCACCCCTTTCACGCCAAGTATAGCGCGAAAGGGGTCTTATTTAGAAGGCAGCTTTAAGCCACGTTACGGCACAGCATATATAGCCACAGGAATATCACTAAAAGTGACGTTCCTGTGGTGATAGGGGCTTATAAATATGACCATTAGTTTTATGAAGATGAAAAGACCCCCAAAAGGTCTTCCAAAAAGATTCTTCTTACGTGTCAATGTGTTAATTAACTGGAAGCCATCGATTTTTCCTGTAAGCAAAGAATGATGCCTGTTTGGAAGAGTTCCTTGGCTTCTTTGATGCCTATTGCAGATTTGACATCTGCCACGTTCCAGCTTATTATTCTTATCCTGGATCTTGTTGCCTGCTCCCTTTTTCCCCTTGTGCTTGAAGTTTGCCCACCACTTTGATTGCAAAACTGTGGGTATCCATGTCATTCAGGTTGTTCCCTGGACGTTTGCGTTGCTCCTTCCTCCATACAGTGTCTTACTCCTTGGTTCTTTGTTAGCTGGATTATGATCTTATTTTCCCAAGTCTGGGGAATAAGTGATTCAGTGCCCCTTAGTAGCTTTCTGGAGCGTTTTATGCCCTTATGTATTGTGATCTCTGTGATAAAATACAGGGATCTTTTTCCATTGAAAAGTGATATATGTGTATGCAGTACTCCTTAAGTTGATCTTTCTCTGCGATTATATGTTGGAAATCTACCCTACTTGCCCACTTTGACAGTGTCTACTTTCTTTGACTGATCCAGGTAAAGTTCTTGAAGTATACTGAAGTTAGAGAAAAGTGAATGTATACTCATTAAGAGGAATAGGATGTTCAATACCACATGGACCTCTTGTTTTGAACTAAGGGCTGAAAATCAGAGTGGCTGATGTACTAGCCTCCGGTTGTTCTGTTTCTCCATCATCGTTATGGCATTCCTGTTCACCATTCATGATTTTTGGTTAATGGGTTTGTATCTGATGTTTTTGTGAGCATGGGGCTGCACGTCTTTTTCTGGCTGGTCTGGTACTAATCCAATGCCAGTCCCTCTGGGCCCTCTGATCATGTGGTACTGTCTCCCTTGCTGTGATTCTGTCGCCAAAGGCTGATTGCATGGCTGCTCATCCAATTGCTTCCCCACTGACATGATTGTTTCTACCTGTGCTGTCATTCCTCTGTTGGTCTCGTGTAGCACCTTCTTCTGTCTGGTGAACTGCGAGCTGATTTGCTCTTTGGAGCAACATTTATTGCTAGAATTTACTACCTCTAAATATGAAATTTCTTAGGGGTTGTGTGCTGTGTGCGAATGTTTTGGGTGGAGATTTACTTTATTAGGCATACTGATTGCACACTCATGCTGGTGGGTCTGATTTCTTTTTGGCTGGTGAGATTGTTTGCTTCCAAGATGGGATAGTTCCCTGGGACCTTAGGGCTGCTTCCTGTTCTAGGCTCTGCCTTGTTGGTTTCAATGTTCAATTCTACCGCTTTTATCACAGATTTATTTTGAATGGTGTAGATCATGCTGTTTTTCCTTTTGGAGTTTTTGCAGTGATTTCTGCAGTTTTTTCTATTGTCGACTAGAGAGCTGCTCCAAATTGCTCACTGTCATTTCTTTTTACTCTCTTGCTTGGCGTGGATGCCCCATTTTCGTGCTTGTAAAAGGGCTGCTATTGTTATTGTTGTTGCTGACCATATGAGCCCATATATTCTGGCGCTCTGGAGTTCTGCTGCATGTTTAATCTGTAGTGCCTGTTATATCTTCTGTTTCTGTTGTTGCATTGTTGCCTCTGGTGAGGTAATCATCCATTTTGGGCATTTTCCTATTTTGTATGTTGCTTGTCTAAACTACCCTGTATTGATTTATTAGGGTTGATATTAGGTTGAGCAAAGTGGTTAATGTTGAAAGTGGAGTTCCCTGTCGCTTACCGCCTCCACCAAATGCTGGAGGCATGCGCCCGACCCCTCGCTTCACTGTTAGGCTAAGTAAGGACACCGTCTGAGATATCCCTGCTCACCCCCTTAGTAGCTGAGCACGAGCAGCCAGGCTTATCCCAAAAGCACGTATGTGGTTGCAGTATGTGGAACCTGGCTCACAGCAACCCCATGATGTCATCACAAATAGACCCCATATGAGTATTGATAAAATTAGTATAATCTTTATATAAGCAATTATACGATACAACCACACGATACAACATCAACATATGAGAATGGGTAGTATTCTTTCCGGTGGGTTGGTAGGTTCTAATCCCAACCACCACTTCTAACCAACAGTAAAGCTCACTTCTAACCTTTTCCCAAAAGGTTAGGCAAGTCGTATTGCTAGAATCATGCACGTTAAAAAAGGAAACAATACAGCAATGAGTAACGATATTCTTTTATACTGTGCAACAGAGAAACAATGCCATACGTAGTGCCACAGTTATGTACTTTGCAATTGAAGGAATAATGCAATGTGTATCACCACCAGCATGTCCTGTACCAGGAAGAAACAAACCAATGCGTCACGCTACAATCCTGTACGGTACAATTAAGAAATAATACACTGTGCCAGGTTATACTCAGATACTGTGCACTGAAGAAAAAATGCAATGCGCCACATTACAATCAGGTAATATGCAAGGGAGAAGTAATGCAGTGTGTAATGCATCAGGCACAAATGAGGCCAGGCATCATACGACAGTTCGATAATTTGTTAGCAGCAATAATTCAAAGTGTAATACGACAGTTGTACGTGCTCCTTTATCAGTGCCCCTGTTATGGATCAAATGATGACACAAAAAGTACTGCTTCCCACTCCAGTCCCAGTACTGCCCCATCTTGGGTCAACACAGGCCGGGATCCAAGCCGAAGAAATGGCTTGCGCAGCTGACTGAAGTGGGAGGCAGAGAGAGTGTGCCTCCAGGACCACACCCCACCCCAGGTGTTGATCCACGTTGCATGGGGGGGCGCGATCTCACTCTCCCCCCCGACATCAGCGACTTGGGCCTTGATTGAGAACTCGTCACAGGCTGTGGAGGACTCAGGCCGGCAACTCAGTTCTTCTGTAGCTGCCAGTTCGGGCCGCTGCTGATTGACTCCGAGGGCACCAGTGACTTGGCCCTGACTCCGGTGGTCTCAGTCCACACCCAGAGCTGCCCTCAGCACTGTGGAACTTTACTTTAATTCAGTGCACACCCTTACCAGTGCACTCCTCACCAGCACCACAGGTTGCACTTCAAAACGCACACCATGCGTCCGAGACTCGCCTCTTCTCTGGTGCTCACGACGATCCGGGGCTCTTCGCTAACGCTCTGCTTGCACCTCAACACGCACTCTTGCGCATCCGATTCTCACCTCTTCTCCCGATACACACAATGTCCAGGTACTCTTCCCTAATGCCCTGGCTGCACAACAATATGCACTTTTGCACGTCAGAGACTCACTTCTTCTTTTGGTGCATATGAGGCCCCGACGCTCTTCACTAAAACGCGGGCTGCACCACAACACGCACTGTTGCACGTCCGAGTCTCAACTCTTCTCCCTCTGCACACAATGTCTAGGCACTCTTCCCTAAAGCCCTGGCTGCACTTGACACGCACTCTTGCACATAGGAGACTAGCTTCTTCTTTTAGTGCCTACAAGGCCCCAGCGCTCTTCACCAACACCCGGGCTGCACACAACACACTCCCAGGGCATCCGAGGCTCACTTCCTCCGTTGGTGCACATGAAGCCCAGGCGCTCCTCACCAATGCCCTGGCTGCACCACGACACGCACCCAGCGCGTCCGAGTCTTGCTTCTTCCTTTGGTGCACACGAGGCCCAGGTGCTTTTCACCAACACCCGGGTCGCACCACGACATGCACCCTTGCTTCGTCTCCCCACGCACACCACAACCAGATGCTCCTTCCCAACGCCTTGGCCTGCACCACGACATGCACTCTGCGCGTCTGAGACTTAGCTTGCTCCTGGGTGCCCACTATCACAAGGGGCAACTTCTGAGGGTATCAAGCGGCAAAACGCATGCACACACCACATTGCTTGGGACTTCTCTGGAAACTTTTATGATCCTGTATTTCCAAACAGGGAGCCAGCTCACCTCAGACCCTTGGGGTTACAAGACACAGCACAAAGCACAATCTTCTTCAAGCAGGGGGACCCAGTGTCTCCAAGCACAGTCTAGGCCTCTCCCTTAGTTAGAACAGCAGACTGCAGACCAGCCCTAGATCACGAAGCAAGGATTGGTCTATCCACAGCAGTGTCTTCAGTTGTTCCTTCTTTAGCAAAGGATCCTCTTGACCACAGAATGGTCCAAGCCTTTTCAGTCTCAATCCATATCTGTTTCATTCCAACGTTCAGGGGTTTCAGCTCCCCTAGTTTTACCCCTTAATGTCTATGATGTTTGAATGTGCTCAGGGGTCCCTGACCCCTCCCTAAATCAGTTCTGGGTGTCTCCCTCCCAGTGCCACCTGTCTGTCCCTTTGGTACTAGGGGTCTGAATCCTTAATCACTCATCAGGAAATGGATCAATTGGTTTATAGCACCAGCCCAGGCCTTTTCACCTCCCGGGCTTCTCCTCCCCATACTCTCTAGATGAAGGGCTTCCTGGTGCCATATCAACCCCTCCCTGGGTCAAGACCTCTCCCAGCCCCTCTCACCTTTCAGTTCCAGACAGACAATCCACATTTCAGAGACACACAGAAATGCTCAGAGCACAGAACTCAGCCACTTTCTAAAAGGTTGGTTTATAAACACACAGTGACAAAACCACCTTCACAGAAAGATGCATTATGACACTGGGAGTCCATACATTATTATTTTCACCTCTTCGTTATAAACTGACAGGAATCTAGGCTAACAAACACAACACTCAGCCTCCCCCATTCTGTCCTACGGGCAGAATGGCCTTTCAGCAGTGAAAAATGAAATGGAGAGTTTTTCACTGTCAGAACATAACACACACCTCAGTTTATGTTCTGCCTTTTACCGACACAGCACCCTGGCCAAGGGTTACCTGGTACCTACCACAGGGGTGCCCCATGTGAATGTAAATGGAAAAGTCAGGCCTGACAAGTGGTTGCACTTGTCAGGAGTACATGACAACTTAGCATTCTGCGCGCAGACCCTACACTGAAGGCCCGAGTTCCCTTCTCTGCGGGCCCTTGCATTACTAGCCCTTGCACACACAGTGCACATCACTAGAGACTTTAACTAATAAGGCAAACATACCAATCATGGTCAACCAATCACCATTACATTTTACATAGGGAACTCCTGTACTTTGACACTGATCAGCAGTGGCAAAGTACGCAAAGCATCTAAATTGGCATCTCTATGTCAGGAAAACGGTCTTGGGGGAAAGCAAAAAGTTTAGGGAACTTTAAGCAAAAAGGCCAAGTCCTACAGCTAACTTTTCAACAATAGCTTCAATTGTGTTGTTTTCGTTATTTGTGGGTGCAGCCACACCCTTTTCTTTGTTGGCTTGTCGACCAACTTTGGCATTAAGCATATCCAGTATTTTGTCAATTGTCAAGACCTTCTGCGCCAGCATAGGAATTAACTGCACTTGTATTTCTAATCTATCATATTGCCATGGGAGGGCCTTAACAGTGGACAGCAGAGAAGAATTTGTTGTGTTTAAAATATGGACAGGGTCCTCCCTTTGAATGGGGTCAGAACATTCGGAAAGGTCTCCAGTATATGTGTTCATTGTTGCCCCTGTGTTTCTCCGTCCTTAGCTGAGATTTTCTGTTTGTGCCTGCTGACTTAATTTCAATGGATTGCTGTCTGGCTACCTCCTTAATTCTTGGTGCATTAGGCTTTATGTCTAGAGTGCAATATGCACTAAGCTGTTGATATGGCACCTTTCCAGTTTTATTCATTGGGGTGGAACAGTTCTCTTTAGATTTGAGGTCAGCTGTGCTTGTAATATCATCAATGGTGTCCTATTTCCGGTTGATTGGGAATTGTACAAGGGCCTCTATTTTAAATTCCTGCCTTTTTGAGTAATTCCCAGTTTGGCTTTTCCCTGGCCATTATGCCCCTGTGTCAGCCCTGTGTTGTGGGTAAATGAAGATATAAAGTAGATGGTAGCAAGGTAATTAATCCAAGTAAGATGTTTATTAGTTGGTTTCAATAAGATAAGTATTAGGTCCCACCAGGAGCTTGATGGATGTTGCTCAGCCCTCACTCACCAACTGACATTATCGACACACACCAGGCACACACACATTCTATTCACTCTGACATCACGCACACCAACATTCCACGCAGACATCTCACTCATTCTGGCTGAGCAACCTAAAAGGAGATAAATCTAGTTATGAAACAACAAAGTAGTGCTGGAGGGTCTTATCATGAAAGTGAGGACTTCTAATGTACAAAGTACAAACAAAGAAACAGTGAACACCTGAAGCTGACCTGTAAGTTATGGTGTGTAATGACAACCTAAAGAGATAGTCAGAATCACCCATCAGTCACCACTCGGTACCGCCCTACATCATTTGGGATATTTCCAAAACCATCCATATAGGTATGTATGACTCAGTGATAGAAGAGCCCTGGATGGAATAAGGGCTCTTAACTGAGCGGACGGAGATATGATTGGCCACTTCTCTGTGTTGGTGAGTGGTCAGAAAGTATGGTGACTGGGGTAGTATAGTGCAAGAAAAAGTGGAAAAAAAGACAATAATAGTGTGTGTAACTAAAATTGGATGAGGGAGCACAGAACAGACTTTATTCAAGTCGTGCTCGCTCCGCCAATGTTAAAAATTGTTAAAGACACTATTATTGTCTTTTTTCCACTTTTTCTTGCACTGCACTACCCCAGTCACCCCAGTCACCATACTTTCATACTTTCTATTCCGTCCAGGGCTCTTCTATCACTGAGTCATACATACCTATATGGATGGTTTTGGAAATATCCCAAATGATGAAGGGCGGTACCGAGTGGTGACTGATGGGTGATTCTGACTATCTCTTTAGGTTGTCATTACACACCATAACTTACAGGTCAGCTTTAGGTGTTCCCTGTTTCTTTGTTTGTACTTTGTACATTAGAAGTCCTCACTTTCATGATAAGACCCTCCGGCACCACTTTGTTGTTTCGCATTCGTGGGGGATGTGTCCGGAGCTAGGTCTTTAAATATTCCCCTGGGCCCTACCCCACCGTAGTGTTTTTGTTGATAAATCTAGTTACAACATATCTCCTTTTCTTCACAGGAATTAAACAGAATTGCTTGCAACATAAAGCAATTAAAATTTTGAAAGATACACATGCAATAAAGCGGACAGTTCATATTAGAAAAGAAAAGAAGAATAAGTAAAGCAAAGAAACAAAGTAAAAGGATAAACCATATAACTTGGCACATATCCCCTTCCCTTGGGGAATTTTCAGAGAAAAAAGAAGTATAGAAAAAAAATAAACAACTTTTGACATTAATAAATACACCCTGAAAAATCCTATAGTAACATCAAAACATACACCATGAATAAACAAATATACTAACGCATCTTAACACCAGAGCTTTCTCAAAAGCTAAACTAACACATCTTAAAATCTTTGCTTGCTAAACAAGCCATTTAATAATGAATCTAATTTGTCTTACTACCTGCGCCATTTAATACTTAGTTTAACGCGTCTTACTACCTGCGCCATTTAATACTTAGTCTAACGCGTCTTACTACCTGCGCCACACACATTCTATTCACTCTGACATCACGCACACCAACATTCCACGCAGACATCTCACTCATTCTGGCTGAGCAACCTAAAAGGAGATAAATCTAGTTACAACACCCTGCAAGTATGTCACCTTCATTTGTTGCTGAGGAATATTAATAACCTCTACTGTCTCCATTAGTTCCTCTGCTATGCTGTGGTTGGAGGAGTTGTGGAGATATTTGTGGAAGCTGCATTCCATTCCTGTGTCTGCAAGCTTCACCATCTCAGCAATTATTGACCTTCAAAGCTGGGGTGAACTGTACAGTCTATAGTGTAGGCAAGGGCCTCACACTGCTTTGCTCCTCCTGGGCTGGCAGTGATTGGGTCTATCTTGGTTATCACCAATCCACGTGCATCCCCCATGTATTTCCCTAATGGCTCCACCTTCAGTCTGGTGAAGTACTTGTGTATGAGGTTCCTTGTTATCGCCAGGCTGAGGGTCTGGGATGTTATGCCCCTGAAGAGGTGCTGGTCTGCCCTTCCATCCTCAACTGAGTCAATCTGACTCCTCTCTGTGATGTTCTGGGATTGAAACCCCGTCTTCCGTTGACTGGGCATACATCTTGGCTTTCTTTGTGACCTTGCCATTTTAGCTTCAATTCCTGAGTTCGCAAGGACAGATCTTCTCTGAGATCTTCTAGAAATGACACTGTTCCTACGGTTCTCGAAGACCCTGTGTGAGAGTTTCAAGTCAGTGTAGAATGCAGAAACCTCCTTCCCGATCGTTTGTGCCTGCTCCGTTGACCTTAATTGCCTAGTTTGCCTGATTTTTCCAGATGGCTTTGTTAGCACAGTCAATATCACAAAGGGTGTCAAACTAATCAGCAAGCATACAATTTTTAAGCTGGTTTGGTTGACATGTTTGCCCTGTTTTTACCTTTGTTCCTTGTTCCTACACAGGTGACTTCTCCTTACTGAACTTACTTGTCTATGTAGGATGCCTTGTGTGCCTAGTACATATACTTCAGCTTTTGAGTTCTTATACCAGGCTAGCTGTGCATTTCTTGTTTGTGTTTGCAAGTAGTTCCTATCCATGCAGTGAGCGCCTGTGACCCCAGTGCTATGGCACAAGCCGCACCAGCCTAACACTAATCGCCTCAATGCCATAGCCTGGAGCTTGATGCCTGATGCCCAACGTCAACGGCTCACCGCATTTTCTTTGCATTTCTTGGCTGTTCCTTTCAGTTGCTTCGATGTTTTGCCTCCTTCATTTTACTTGGTGTGCTCCTTGCTCCTTGTTACTTGACTCACTCCTTGTATCGCCACTGCCTAACAGTCACTCTGCTTCACTCTGCTTCCTCCTGGCTTCCCCCTCAGAGCACACAGCTCTCGCAAGCTCTCTTTTGGCATGTTCAGGGGCTCAATATTGCTCAATACTGCTCAATGCTGTGTTCGTTTTGTGTGCCTATGCGCCAGTCTGGCTGCAGTGTTCAGGCTGGGGACTGAGGCTAGGGCTGGGGCAGAGCTGAGGAATGGTTGATGCTGAGGCCTAGCCTGGGGTGGTTGGCTAGGGCTGTGTCTGAGGCCCCCCTGTGTGGTTCAGGCCATGTCTATGGTGACCCCTCCTGGTTGGAGACCTCACATTAGCTGGGACTTCAGGGTGTTGACTGTGAAGGTGGGAATATGCCTTGCTGTGCCTTGCCGTGCCGCTGCCACTGCCATTGAAGGGAGCTGAAGCCGGGAATTTAGAAGAAGGGCTGAATCACGGTCTCAGTGCCGGTGGACGTCCAGCCTTGGCTCCCTCTCTATTTTCATTACTCTGGTTTAGCAGCAACCCACCGAGTTTCTGCTGCACTCCGCTGCTTGCTGCTCCATTTGCTGCTCCATGCTCTAGCTTTCGCTTCCAGGTCAATCACCCGCAAGATACGAAATATACTAGCCAATCTGTAAAGTGTAAAATGCAGCAAGGGATCCACTGATAAAAAATTATACAGCAACTAACATTTATTGATAGGTGGCTGAACATTAGTGACAATGCATGAAACCATCCAAACAATACGCTAGAAAAATTAAACCAATTGATGACTATACCTCAGGGTCTGTCCACTGGTTTAGTGGGTGTGAGGGTGTTTGTTCCATGGGGGTGTCCTCGTCGTTCTTATCTTCATTCTTGCTACTCATGGCATCTACTGATTCTTCCCAAGTCCTATTAAAGTCGTGTGTAACCCTTCCTCTATGGCGGCGGTACTCATACGGCCCGAGGGCCATTTGCGGCCCGCCAGACCTTCCCTTGCGGCCCCCATGAAAAACAACAGCAGTCAGGGACTCTGCGCCATTACTGCTGTTGTGATTCCTCGGGGCCGCATTTGCTAAGAAGAGGTCAAAGGGGCATGCGCTGACAAGTAGTGTCTCGCATGCTCACCTGCGACCCCCGCCCTCGTCTGCCCCTGTGAGGTCGTAGGCTTGGGTCACGGTGAGGATTTTTAAAAAAGGCACGCAAGTTGCTGCCTTTCTTTATCTGCCCTTATTTATTGCGAGTGGTTTTGCAGATTAATTTACGTGAATGCGACAGTAGATGGCGCTGTTGTGACCAATTGTGAGTTAATCGTCAGCAAAATTTACTTTTTATGCATGTTCGATCTCACTGAGTTAACTTGCAGGGCTTTTAGTGGGCCAGGTGCTTCAAAGCAGATGCTTAGACGGGTAGCTATCGGGGGCTCCATTTTTGCCTTCAGGGTGTAAAAACAATATATATATTAACTCGGTAGCAGTGCTGCTACGAAAGCCTTTGTCAGTTAAAATAGACAAGTTTGCATTCTTTCAGTCTCATAATTTTAGACCTGAAGCATTTTCTATATTATGTACAGCAAAGCCATAGTTTTATTTATCTTATGCAACAGGAAGATAGGAATGTGGGGTTATGTAGCCTATATTCCTCACCCTGAGCTCCCCTGAATGGTAAAGATCAGCCATGTCACTATATTCCAGGCTGCTAGCATTGGTCGTTTTTTAACCAAACCACTCAGTGGTAAAATCTTCATTGGGGAGTTTTTCATCACTGTGCCTGTCCTGCCTGGTTGTTTATTCAAAAATCCTGCAGGAGTCGTCTTCCCTAAGTCATACACACTGTAAGACCGAATAATCCAGGGTCCTTTTCCCAACATGAAATATTAGTAGCACCAACACACTTTGCCAGTAGCTAACACAGTGCCAAAGGCCATGCATATTTCGGTGTGTCACACTTCAAGAGTACTAAACACAAATGAGATGCGTGACTTGGACTGCTTACAGCACTCTGCATCTATCGGAGTTCCTATGCTTCTGGGCAGCCCCCTTCTTATTCAACTCCATTGGTCACATTAGATACCCCTCTTACCTAAATTACTACAGAGCACCCTAGAATACAGTACCATGTCCCTAAATAACTTGCATGCTTTGTTGCACTGAGCAGAGGCAACCACTTCCTTTTAAAAATGGAGAAGAACACGCCCTCCTCAAATAGTCTGATTTTACTTCTTTCACAGTCTCATCTTTTCAGAACTGAATAGTCCTGACTTGTTGCAGGTATAATATTACTGGTTGTATCTGATTATCTGGATCCAATGACAAACAGCAACATACCAGTAGGGGGGCACAATATGCTAAACAAAGATTTTTGTTTACATATTTTTAAGCCAACCCCTTAATTTTATCGGTCATGACCCTTTGAAAGAACCCTCAGGTTTTTCATCCCACTAAAAGCTCTGTAACCAGGCAATCCATGTCAGTTATGTGTTAATATCGCCGTAGTTCGATCTAAAAATCTATTTTTAGGTTCTGTTGCATGTCTGTTAATAGTAGAGAAATACTGCTATTTAAAGAGAGAGAGACTGTCTAACTGACTATGAGATAGACTGACAGAGAGCGACTGACTGACAGAGCGACTTACTGAGAGAGAAAGACTGACTGAGAGAGAGAGACTAACTGAGAGAGAGATTTACTGGTTGAGAGAGAGAGACTGACAGAGAGAGAGACTGAGAGAGACTGACTAACGGAGAGACTTACTGGCTGAGAGAGAGTGACACTGACTGAGAGAGAGAGACTGATGGAATTGGGGTCAAAGTGTGTATGGAGCTATGCGATGCCTCTTAAGATTGCTATTGTCTGCTAATATGAATATATTGTCAAAATGTGCTCTCTGTAGTTACATCTGCTTTTGAAATATAGCATTGTCACATTGTCTAATGTATTGAAACAGGTTTGATTTGTTTTACTCTAGCCCCGCCCCCACTGGCCCTGCCCCCACTAACCCTGCCCCTACTGGTGCAGCCCTCGGCCACAACCCACACTGTAATTTTGGCCCCCGACAGAAAGTTTGTGAGTACCCATGCTCTATGGGCTTCTCTGAGTAAGGCTTGTCCTTCATAAGTGGCCCAGTTTACAAGGTTAGCTTTCCATTTTTTCACCTGTGGTCTGGTGGGGGCTCTTCAATGCATCATAATACATCACTTGGATAACACCCAAACCGGGTCAATGAATCAGGATGCCAACCTGTTATTGGACAGATGAGGATAAATGCCCAGTATACACGTTTTAGGGGATATATCAAGGGACCGATCTGTGAAGTTGCCAGAAAGTGCATTATCTTTGCCCAGTGGGAAGTCAAATGTGGGCAGCCCCATATCACGTGCAGCATATCTGCCACTTCTGGGTGGCATCTAGGGCATGTGTGGGATATAGGGGGGAAGAAGGCTTTAAGGTACCTAGGGGTAAGGTATGCTTAATGCAATGCAAAGTAATATATGAGTTGGAAACAGGTGATGAGGATATTTTTGGGGCAACTTCTAACATTTTAAACCAATCCCCATCAATTATGGGCATACTCAGATCCTACTTCCACTTATCTTTAAATTGGGCGGTATTGTCATGTCCCCTGGAGTGTACCTTGGAGACCTGAAACCCATCTTCAAGTGTCCTCAGGGGCACAGAGGAACTGACAACCTCATTATGTCATGGGTTCCAAACTCTGTCCTCTCCAGTGTTTCTTCACCATTGCTATTGTTGTGCCATATAGTGGGAACTGTCCTGCTGGTATGCCATATTCTTCTTGTAGGTCTTTGAAGGAGAGCAATTTTCTATCTTGGTAGAGTTAGCCCACTGTTTCCATGCCTGCATCCAACCTGTCCTGTAAGCACCCTATCTCTCCTCCCTGTGTATGTATTTACAGAGTCTGGAGTGATAGAGTCGGGGAATATGTGTTGTTGCCTGGTTCTTATGCAGGGCTCAAAGTCAGCAGTGCTGAACCACTTTCAGGTCATTCCTGGCTGCAGCAGCTGTCAGTCTAGGGTATGGAATGAGGGTACATAG
Organism: Lissotriton vulgaris; assembly: GCF_964263255.1. Lineage (NCBI taxonomy): Eukaryota > Metazoa > Chordata > Amphibia > Caudata > Salamandridae > Lissotriton > Lissotriton vulgaris. The sequence continues at coordinate 984,616,854 of NC_141695.1, read as the reverse complement.
GAATGTTGGGACATGCCCTCTCCTCAGTTCTGATGTTCCAGTGTCCATCTCATATACCATTACAGCTGAGCTGCCAGATAGTAACTTTCAAAATCAGGAGTACTCATTCCCCCATCGGTGGAACTGTGCAAGTTAATGCTACCTGTCTTCTGCCACTTCCTCAGTTTAGGTCCGTCAGTATCATGTTGAGGTCTCAGAAGATACCACAGGGAACGATAATGGAAGGTGTGGTAAAATAATTTGAAAGGCGAGGCAATGCCATCATTTTAGTACTTTACTATGCACCTGGCTATCAATATTAGGAGCGTCTTCCATATGGCTGCACTGGCCCCAAAGGCTGTGACGGTTGCACCTATGTTTCCCTCTAGGATGGTGAATCTGTCTGGTATTTGTGAAATCCCAAGTATTTCAGTGGCATCGAGCCCCACAGCATTTCATGAGTATAGGGGGTGATGCACAGGGTTGCTCTGGTGGAGAACAAGCTTGTTTAAGACCAGCTAATTTGAAGCCCGGATGTAGCCACAAATTGATTGAGGAGGTGTACTGCTCCACTCGCATCTAATTGCATATCGCAGAGAAAAATTGTCATGTCATCAGCATACAATGATATATAGTGGGTCACCCCTTGGAAAACAACCCATTAGTTCCTCTGGCATGCTGTGGTTGGGGGAGTTGTGGAGATATTTTTGGAAGCTGCAGTCCATTCCAGTGTCTGCAAGCTTCACCATCTCAGCAATTATTTATCTTCAAAGCTGGGGTGAACTGTACAGTCTATAGTGTAGGCAAGGGCCTCACACTGCTTTGCTCCTCCTGGGCTGGCAGTGATTGGGTCTATCTTGGTTATCACCAATCCACGTGCATCCCCCATGTATTTCCCTAATGGCTCCACCTTCAGTCCAGTAAAGTAATTGTGTATGAGGTTCCTTGTTATCGCCAGGCTGCGGGTCTGGGATGTTATGCCCCTGAAGAGGTCCTGGTCTGCCCTTCCATCCTCAACTGAGATCTGACTCCTCTCTGTGATGTTCTGGGATTGGAACCCCGTCTTCCGTTGACTGGGCATACATCTTGGCCTTCTTTGTGACCTTGCTATTTTAGCTTCAATTCCTAAGTTTGCAAGGACAGCTCAAAATTGCTCAATACTGAAGCCGGGAACTGAGAAGAAGGGCTGAAGCACGGTCTCAGTGCTGGTGCGCGTCCCGCCTTGGCTCCCTCTCTATTTTCATTACTCTGGTTTAGCAGCAACCCGCCGAGTTTCTGCTGCACTCCGCTGCTTGCTGCTCCATTTGCTGCTCCATGCTCTAGCTTTCGCTTCAAGGTCAATCACCAGCAAGATACGAAAAATACTAGCCAATCTGTAACGTGTATAATGCAGCAAGGGATCCACTGATAAAAAAATTATACAGCAACTAACATTTATTGATAGGTGGCTGAACATTAGTGACAATGCATGAAACCATCCAAACAATAAGCTAGAAAAATTAAACCAATTGATGACTATACCTCAGGGTCTGTCCACTGGTCTAGAGGGTGTGTGGGTGTTTGTTCCATGGGGGTGTCCTCGTCGTTCTTCTCTTCATTTTTGCTACTCATGGCATCTAATGATTCTTCCCAAGTCCTATTAAAGTCTTGTGTAACCCTTCCTCTATGGGCTTCTCTGAGTAAGGCATGTCCTTCATAAGTGGCCCAGTTTACAAGGTTAGCTTTCCATTTTTTCACCTGTGGTCTGGTGGGGGCTCTTCAATGCATCATAATACATCACTTGGATAACACAAAACCAGGTCAATGAATCAGGGTGCCAACCTGTTATTGGACAGATGAGAATAAATGCCCAGTATACACGTCTTAGGGGATATATCAAGGGACCGATCTGTGAAGTTGCCAACAACCCTGTATAATGAATGCCAAAGCGAGCTCTGCTTGCCAGCGGTTCTACTACTATGGTGAACAGCAGCAAAGACAGTAGGCAACTCTGCCTAGTCCCTATCCCAACAGAGCACTTCTCTGATATCACCCAGCCCACATGGACCCTCTCAGTGGGAAAGGAATATAATAGCTGTGTCCATTTAATGAATCCCCCACCCAGTCCTATTTCAGACATCACAGTATAAAGGTAGTCCCACTCCAGACTATTAAAAGGACTTTCAATATCTACTAATGTGAAACCAGTTTTTACTGGAAGGTCAGGGTCTTCCTTTAAGAAGGCTAGCAGCATTTCAAAGTTCAATGTTGTATTGCTAACAAGGAAGAATCTTGATTGATCATGGTGAATAAGGGTTTGCATGTGGGTCAAGAGCCTCTTGGCCAGGAGCCTGCTGAGTATTTGATAATCAGCATTTAACAATGATAGGGGTCTGTTTGCCTTCCAGTCCACGGCAGGCTTCTCTGGTTCATGTAGATTGTTTAACAATGCCTCACTCATTGAGGATGGAAGGGTGTGGGTATCTCAAGCTTTCTGGTACAGGGTGACCAGATGAGGAGCTAGCAAGTCTATGTAAGCTGATTAAAATTCTGCCGGAAGCCCATCCGTTCTCTGTATGTTACCTCAAACAATTCTCTGCACCTCTGCCTTAATTTCTACCTCTGTTATATCACACCCCCTGACTTGCACCACATCGAGTGGGAGCTGCTACAGGGGATCTGGACGCATGCCACCCTAAACTCCCCCTTTGCTAGTACATAATGTGACATAATATCTGGTGAATGTTGATTTATGTGATCTTGTTTAAAGACACTCTCTCCACTATCAGTGTCTATTTCCATATTTTGAGCACCTCCCTTGGTGGGGTTAGCCAGCCAGGGTAAAGTGTGCCTGCCTTATTATGCTTCATATTTGCATGTATCATATACTCCTTATAGTCGAAGCAGACTCTCAACCTACAGCAAAACCAGCTCTTTAGTATCTAGCTAAGCTTCCTATAGATCCAGCCTACCGGACCTGTTCCATTCTAGTGCCCTAAGTGCTTGTTCCTGCGACAAGATCTCAGAAAATAAAATCCTACATACTCCCGTTGTATTCAAGATACACTGACCTTTGATCACCACCTTGAATGCTTCGCACTCAGTAAGCACAGAGGCTGTTATTGAACGGTTCCTTAGAAATCAGTAAGACCGTGCATTTTGGAAGCATAAGTATCAAAACTATGGGGCTGTGTCTGCTTGTACCTTCAGAATAGGTTGACCTAGTTCCTATCTTGCTCACAGTGTGCCGTCTAGACCCCTAAACCTTTCAAGGTACCTGAGGTGTCTGCAACCTCAGAACATGACAACCCAAATTCTCCCAAGGAAATCGTGGAAACAGATCTACCCTACTGTTGTTAACTCAGGTATGCTCAAAGAGAGACACAAGGAGTACACACATTTGCATTTCAAATATTTATTGAAGCAATTAGACTCTTGTGTAAAATATGTGCACTGAAATGATTAAAAGAAGGCAACAAAGAAGGGTAGCCAGCATTACAAATATGGTGAAAATGGTTAATAATTCAGCCTTTATGTATTTGCAGTGATTATATGAATGCATATAATTGTACTTCTACCTGGCACTGCCTATCCTAGAAACTCCAATGTGGTTACACCTGAAGCACACCCTTTTCTTTTGAATAATGAAACTTCATGTCTCTTTTCCAGTTTAGCGTGCAAAACTCCGATATGCTTCGTCCCAAAGAAAGCACCCAATATAACGAATCCTGAACGTGGCGCGGCATGTCCGTGTCACGAGGAGTTGCACTGCAGTGTGCACATATGCAAACAGTATTCACATGTACTCCATATTTTAACCAAGTTCATCCAAATTTATTCCAAAATGTAATCGATTTTTCACCATCACGTCAAAGACAAAAAGATTCTGTGTTTTATGCATCGTAATACTCTGAGAAAGCTCATCCAGGCTTGTTCACAGGCAATAATTGAAACTTCATAATTCCATAACATTTCATTCTACCGAATGCATTTTGGTCCACACAACCTTCTTCGGGGGTATCTGCTACCAAACGTCCTCAATTTCAACCGTCATAACCTCCGTTTGGTAACAGATACCCCCTAAGAATGTCGCGTGGACCGAAATGCATTGGGTAGAATGGAATGTTCTGGAATTATGAAGTTTTAAGTTATTGCCTGTGAACAAGCCTGGATGGGCATTTCAAAGTATTAAGATGCATAAAACACAGAAACTTTATGTATTTGACATGATGGTGAAAAAATAAATTTGGATGAACTTGGTTAAAATATGGAGTACATGTGAATACTGTTTGCATATGTGCACACTGCAGTGCAACTCCCTCGTAGCCTAGAAATTCCCCATTTGCCTGCGTATGTATGTCATCCGGTAGCCAGTCTGGTGTACCTCAGGCTGCCATCCCTCTCGGGCTAGTGATGGGATTCAGGTGAGCTAGAATTCAAGCACGTGTGACCGAGACAAACAATTGACATGCTCCTATCTCGAATAAAGGCTCATGCAGTTTATATAATAAAACTGGACCCTTTTGCACTGTGTCTGAACACAGATTTCGCTTGTAATTGTTTATTCTATCCATTCCAAGCTGTCACTGCACAGACAACACCAACCAAGGGCAATGTACGCTGTTTACTTGGGCATTGGACAAAAGTCTTACAAAGAAAATGTATTTGTAAGCAAACCCCTTCTCAGTACATTATCACTTACAAGCATGCAAGCAAATATGGCTTAAAAGTCATCTTTTCAAGAGATGACAACTTTAAACATGAGAAATGGAAGCGTTTGTGCACGAGTTGTATTAAACGTGTGACACTGTCGAGCCATCTCTGTCAGCAAAATACTGTTTGATCCCCTCCCTCATACTCTCCCAGTATACCAGGTCTTCTAGACTCTTGGCTTTCAAGGGCATCAGAGGAATGTGTCCAGTCAAACCTGTAGTTTATGTATGGCTCAAAAATATGAAAATGTTAGATGAAAATTTCTCCATGAATCCGCAGTCCCCCAGAGGGTACGCCAGGTAGAGAATTCCCAGGCCTTGCATGAGTTTGGGAGACAGAGTCGAGGAATGGACTCTTATCTGTACTGGGGCATATATTCGACAATTATAACGTTCCTGCCTGCTAGACAACCAGTTATGTTGGTGTACCTCCCCTTTGTGTCTTCCTTTTTACTAAGGAACTGAATGGGCACTCTCGGCTTTACTCATATGAGTGTTCCTCTGGCAAAAGCTGAGTGTGTGGTGTATACTATGTGACCCCACCAGCATTAGTACTGAGCCATCCCTTCCCGACTGGTCAAATGGGTCACCTGTAAGAGGGCTATATGCACCCCCTGCATTTTAGATAGGTCAGAACATTGTATATTATAAAAGGCTTGGACATTCCAGGATATTATTTCATAAATGCCATGCCCTGCTGACATATGCAAACAGTAACCCTTCTACACGTTCCAGAGTGTGACTCTCCAGCAGTGCGGCTGACCTGAATGCACCAGTTTTGCTATAAACGTGAGGTATGGACAAGCGCTGAAACCCTAACCAATAAGTCCAAACTCCCCATCCCTTGGACAGAAAGGCAACATCTCCAATACAAACATGACGCAAACACAAAAGACCAGCAAGTTATGATACTGACTCACACAAGAGGGGGAGACAGAGTCACTGCAGAGAGGCGATCCAACTGGGCCCCTTACCAACTGGCCATGCCAGCATGCATGCCATGTTACTGTCAGTCCCTGGATTTCTGTTGTTGAGGGATTTGTAGGCGTGGGTGAGGAGTTTGAAGGTGATCCTCTTTTCGACAGGGAGCCTTGGTTTTCTCTGACTTTATCTTCAGGCAGATGTCCTTCATCCAGGCTGCCACGTTCTTCATTCCTTCCTGGAAGCAGAGTCTAGTGTCTTCAGGATTCTTTGTGAGCGAGAGGATGAGCTGAGTGTCCTCCAAGGAGGATACGAAGCAGATCATGCTGTCTGATGATGGCAGTGAGGGGGGCCATGTAGATGTTGAAGAGCGTGGGGCTGAGTGATGATCTCTGGGGATCCGCCGCTGATTTCCGTGGGTTTGGAGCGGAAGGGACGGAGTCAGATCCTCTGGGCATCTGCCCGAGAGGAAGGATTAAATCCAGTCGAGGGTGGCTCTTTGTTTTCCCGCGTCATAAAGTCTGGCTGCGAGCGTGCGATGTGAGACGGTGTCGAAAGCTGCTGAGAGGTCTAGAAGGATGAGGGCTGTGGTATGTCCCTGATCCAGTAGCATGCGGATGTCGTCGATGGGGGCGAGGAGGGTGGCCTCAGTGCTGTGGTTGCTGCGGAAACCAGACTGGGAGGTGTCCAGGATGAAGGCGGTCAGCTGAGTGTTTACTCTGTGACTTTGGCCAAGGTCACCAGCTGTCTGCGAGGTGACATGGGGCAGCCTCCCACTACTGCATGAGTCCAATATGGAGTCGGTTTCTGTGCCACAATGAGGGCCTTCTGGTGTGCCTCTGCTCCGCTGTCCTCAAATTTCCATATCATTTAAAGTCCCCTACTGTTTGACGTCATTCTGTCTATTCTGCTGTTCTACCGTCTGTCTCCCTGTGTTACCACCTCACCACTGTATTTTCTCGTTATATTCTACACCTATAATATAAGTCATTGATTGTTCTTTTGCATTCTTTCTTTGCAGCAATTTAGGAACAGTAGACATAAACTCAAGTACCATCTACCACTGCGGGACCGGTGCAAGGCTGGAAAAAATCAATAGACATGGAATCTTACAACTTATGCACTTGAATCTTTGGAAAATCCACTTTTGAAATGTTTTTTCTCATTTTCTTAACATTCATAACTATTAAAAACATCACTCATCATATCCAACGAATGTTTACATTTGTATTTGTATCTGTATGGAATTTACAGCACATACTCTACAAACTGTATTGTATCAGAACTATAGAAGTTGCTTGTTAACTTCACATTATCGTGTGAAGTCTCACGTGAAATTGACAATATAAATATCCGATGGTGTTCAAGGCTTTCTAAAATATGGGAAAGTTGTAGGTGATTCGATGAATTCAATGTTCTCTGAATTGTTTGGGTGCCTGGTCAGCCTCTTTCGTCTCTGTCTGCATTTCATGTACGTGTTATAGATTAAATGAGTCTGTTTGGGATCTAGCGAGAGAGGTTGTCTTTAATAGTTAGTGTCACGCAGAGTTATAAAGGTTAATATAAATCTGCAAATATCTTTAAAATCTGGAGCGCAGTCATTATGACTATTTGAATAGTCCTTGAAGTTCTAATCAGTATCCTCATATGGATGTATTACTATATGGTTCATTGGTATAAATGTAAAGGTCACTGCAGTGCTTAATTTTTGCCGGTGTTTTCCAGTGCTCGGCATTGCCACTCATTTCCATATGGAGTTGCTGTCTGTCTTTTATTAAGACTAAAAAAGTGTTTCACAAGTACATATATTTTAATAACCATACTGGTGTGTCTAGTCCATCCTTACAGCTCAAGCTGGCCATGAATAGTCTAAAATGTTACTTACGTCTGTGTGACTATTAGTAGGTAGTGCTGGAACAGGCATTTGGCAGATCTACCCAGGGGCATGGGGTAGTGTGAGCCGCAATGGCTCCTGGGAAATGACTTGCACCCTGGCACTTTTTCGCAGATTAACCAGTGGGTTTCTCTTGCAGTAGTTGTGCATTGCTTAGCAATACAGCTTCACAATGTATTTATGTACTCAATTTCTAATATTATTCATACAGTAGGGCCTAATCCCTGCATGTCACTAGTCTCAAAGAATGGACTAGTCTCAGAGTTATAAAAAAGTGTTAATTACTCCCTATCCTTTTTATATACTAAATAGCCTTGCTGTTTCTGTTGCTTAACAACTCATCAGTGAATCTCTAGAATGGTGGCCCGATTGTTCTGTACTTTTCTCCTAACAGATACCTCTCATTTATTAACACCTCACTGCTGCTTCCCTAGAAGGGTATACTCAGACATGAGTCCCTTGCTCACTGCACCACCAGGATTCAAGCAAGCCAGGCCGACGACGGCTGAAATGCCAGAAACCGGTCCCCGGAAGCTTGTCTCCTTTCCGGTGAAGAATTGGCTTGGTAGTTTGGTCTGCCCTGTTCCCATGAGGCACTGGGTCAGACTAATTTGCATATAGCCAGGTTCTGAACTGGGGTGATGCAGTGAGCTAAATAACGGTGATGGATCAAGCCCTGATCTCTTGACTGGGTAAGAGTGGTCTGCTTAATTCAGACACTCTGTTCATCACCACCCCCTTTTTGAATCGTATTCTTTACAATGACATCAACAACATTGCACCCACTCTTCTTGTGAAAAAAAACACCACTTCTAAATACATTTGTAGTATAATATTGCTTTCCTTACTGTTCGCGCTACAATGCCCATTCTCCGATTGTTTATTAGTTTTTCAGCAATATTTGTTATGATGAAACACGTGTATGCATTCCCAATTGATGTATGCAGTGTTTGTCCCTCTCTCAAATTACACAATGGACAAGCTGAAATTGAAAGAGTTCAACTGGTAAAAGGTATAGATGGCTGAAACTAATATCTGGAAATTTGGGTTACATACATTTTAAACAATGAAGAATGCATTTTGGAAACTCATGCTGTAGATTTTGCTGTTTTGGTCCTACTCAATAAATTCATAAGAAAAAGATAAAACGGTGGTTTGATCTCAATATTTCTGTAATCAATTTTATAAATATTTTTTTAAATATACTTTTCAGACTAAATAAATCCATGCAACAGTCGTATTGTCAGTAAGAGTCATGTGACAAATTAACACGGCTGCCCATTAACGAAACATCACTGGTGCTGCCAGGTGGCAGAACGTTCGAACTAGATAAAGTTGGCTAAAACGTAAACTACTTCCAAATACCTTCGTAAAAGAGCTTCTGCAGGATTATGACTTTGGATTAAAAAAAATGCAGCTCTAAGAAAATCAGTCCCCAAAAAATCCATAACAAAATGTTCGTAAACATAAAGGTACGTCATTAGGACACTATATTGAAAATTACCTGAAAAATACAAGATTGACAAACACAAAATATTTCCTCCTTGGAAACAATAATAATTTGAAAGGAACCTTCAATGGGAAAAAATATAATATGGTCACGACGATATAGGACAGTAAGTGGGGTATGCCAATGTTTCAAAACGTCACTGCAACATAACACATTCTAATTTAATTTAGAACTGATGAAATATGAAGAATATTTAACATTGGACCACAGATCCTAGTTAGTAAGCTAAAAAGATTCTTATGGAAGAGAACACTTTCATTGAATGCACGGAGAAGGTCAACACATGTAATAAATGATAAATACCTGGGATATAAATTGCTCAATGAATGGTATGGGGTGCAGAGTAATTTTTAGTGGTAATTCTCAAAGACATGAAAGAGTTCTTAAAGGAGCACTAAAGGAACACTACTTTATAAACTCCAAAATGCCTTTGTAAATTGGGACAACAGTTAGGAATGACTCTTCAATAAGCCTTTACTGGCAAAACACATAGTCCTAATTACGATGAAAGTCGGAAAGCCTCATCGTCGAGACCTTTGATTGCGAGGTGTGACTACAATGCAGAGCCAGTCCAAGGTCCTGACTGCGAGTCTCAACACCGTCATATTGACCAGACTGCAAGGTTCGCCAACAACGTGGCACCATTCTTAGGTCGATGCTTCAACCCAACTGTGTGAATCAGAACTGACGCATTGCCTTTGCTGCTGGAAAAGATCAATGCATTTCGCTGCTTGCGACCAGGAAAAGTATTTTGTTCACCAGGGCCTGCATGGGTCCTGTAACCAGCCTACACTTCAATGAGGTTGGTTTGAACTCTGACTTTGCCTAAGTCCAGCGCGACCTAAAATAACCTTATTAGTGCTACTTACTTCTGAGCGCTTTACTACATGTATTCTTTAAAAATTAAATATCTAAAGTTCTATACATCAGATTTTCGTTGTTTTGGTCTTGATTTGTTTATAATATAATAATCTATTTGTATAAACTAATGTTGAATGTTTTTGTGGCATATTCATTGTGTTACTCTGTGTTTGTGTGTGTGTGTGTGTGTGGGTGTGTGTGTGTGTGTGTGTTGCACAAATACTTTACACATTGCTCTGTGTCATGCTACCAGAGGGTGAGCACAGGTTATCTTGTAGTGTGTATCTTGCTTACCCTGACAAGAGCGGTGGTTCCTGCCAGGCCTAGCCACATACATCAGCCAACCAGGAATTCCATTTGTAACACTGCCCAACTTATATTCCAAGGGGCTGCCTCCAGCACACTCACAAAGAGCTTGACACCAGTCATTTGTTACCCTAAACCTCTTAGTGCCTGGGCAGGGGAGGAAGAAAAATACCAGACCCAGCTAAGTGGAGAAATCCGGAAGTGTCCCTCACTTGTTAGGCGGGCGCCAGGTATAAATATTGGTATCTCAAACCAACTCTTCAGGTCACTCCTGGACCTTCAAAGGCTCCCTAGAAGGACTGCCCTGCTGCTTACAAAGGGCTACCCTGCTGCTTGGGACCTGCCTGCTACCCTCAGAGGAACTGCCGTGCTGTAAGGGACCTGCCTCGCTGCTTGATACCGGGACTACTAGAGTGCATCCAAGGGCTAGTTGGCTGGCCTCCTGTTCAGAACTAGAGGGACACCAAAAGCTCCAATAACCTTGAACCTGCACCCTGCCGGAAGTGAGACCTGCCCTCCTAGTGTTCAACACCAGTCCTGGAATCTCAAAAGTGGAGATAAAGGTGCAGAAACAGCCAAAAACTGAAACTTAGTACTTTTCCACCAAAAGGGGGCCTGGGAACAGACAGAAGACCAGGACCGACCTGCTCGCTGATCCACCTGAAGGGCATTGACAGTCAACCTGTCTTCGTAGAGGTTCCTGCTACGTTCCTCTCTGCAGTAGTACGTCCTGTTCAGTGGCTCCTCTGAGGAAGGGTAGTTTCCAGCCTCATGGATCCCTCGTCATCTACAGCCTGCAGCTTTGTCCCGCTGGAGATTTTTGAGTTCCAAAAAAGTGACAAAGTCAAAACAGAGAAATCTTCACCACAACCTAAACCAGTGGCTCCCCATCTCTTCAATTTACTCCAGCTGTCTTCCCCTACTAAACGTTATCTTCTCAGATATTTTCTGAAGGTAAGCCGAGACAGGGCCCAATTGATCGCATGTATCTGAACCACGCTTCATCGCGATCCGCCTTAACTTTTAACTTTTCACTGGTCTTGCGTACTTTGATTTGTTTTGTTGGCTCTTTGATCTTTTAGGTGTACGTTTCAACTAAACACTTTAAAATTCATAACTCTGGTTCTTCTGTATTCATTTTTGTCAATCTAGTGACAAATGTTTTATTAATTTTTTCTCTATTTTCTCAAATTGGTGTGTTTTTTCATGTGTAGTGTTTTCATTTTATCTCTGTTTGTGTGCTGTAAAAGTGCTTACCACATTTCCTCTAAGTGAAGCCTGACTGCGTTTGTGCTAAGCTACCAGAGGATTGAGCACAAGTTAATTTTTTGGCATTTTTGTGGTTCACCCAGACTGGGATTGTGGTTGCTGCTTGAGAAGGGCCTTCACCCCCTCACCCCAAAACACTGTTTACTACAGTGGTCAATGCTCTCCTGATCTCAAAAATGCTGCAGGGAATACATATTTTATTAGGGAGGTTTGCTTTATTTTGCAATATTCATAGTGCAGAAATGAATACCCCAAAACAAGAATATAGTAATCTTTAGGGGCAATCTCAAATTGGGTTAGACTTGCCTGGAGAGAGTCAAATACTATTGTGACAGCCTGTCTTGGTCATTAGAAACCTCTAAGAGTCTTTTCTTGTTGAAACCCAAGGCTTCAGACATACCTAGGATTGCTAAGTGAACCACTGTCCACATAGTACCTCCTGCAATTAAAATGTATAGAGAGCAAGCAGTCAGTGTTCCATTATATATCTCAGAATTCTGGGGGGAAAGTAATTTTAGCACTTTTGGGGTCCCTGAAAATCATTTCTTAAGATCTTTAGTGAGACTCCCAAAATGTTCTTTCCTTCTGAGACTTGATTTTGCATTCAAACCAATAGTTTTCTATATTAAACTGAGGTCAATTCTTTCTTGCCTTCTTATTTGGACCATAGATGTGGCTGGGTTTGAGAGATATTCTCCAATAATCACTTGTATCTGGCTTCCCATGGTTGGGGTATATTAAGTATTCCCTGACAGCACTTGGCTTGAGTTCACTATCAGCCGCTGCCCGTGCAGGTAAGAGCGGTAGTGCAGTAGGGCCTGGTGGGGGGGGATTTTGAAAGACGACGAGGGAAAATTAAACATTTATTCAATTTTCCCTCGTGGTTTTATATCACATCTTCCCCCCAACCCAGCCCCACTGCCCCACCGCTCTTACCTGCACAGGCCCCTCCTGTTCATTATTGCAAAAATAAGTTTTGTGAGTGAGAAATGTTACAAATGGCTTCATCTATGGGTAGTTTGACAAGATTGTTTCTGTCAATGGACTGTTATACTAGATTTGAAGAGTGTTTGAAATATGTTAACCCTGCTTCAACTAGATATTTTTATATCAAATTAAGGTTGGGAAGTCTTCTAGTAAGTAGGTGACAGACACAGCCCACTGAAACAAAACAATGTTGTACTTGCCATCTTACTGAAGAAAACGAGGACCATTTAGGCCCAGATTCTGAACACTGTCATGTCAGATGACTGCACTGCGTTGAGTGACAAAGAGAGAGCAAGAGAGTGAAATATTCACAGGGAAATGGAACTCTCCTTCACTCTCCCCAGCCCCGGCACTGGTTTCAGCTGCCATGTGCCAGGCACACACCTTAGCACCAAGATGCTAGGGTGTGTGACTCAGTCTAGCATAGGTTTTGTACAGGAAGAGTACCCTTCCTGTACTAAATACTATGCCTAGATATGTCCAAAAGCATTTCCTACTTTGTATGTGTGCTGCACAGTGCAGCAGATACAAAATGTCGATCACTCACTGGGAAACATAAACATTTCATCGGTATAACGCCTGCTTTTCAGCAGTGTTACTTGTGGCTCTCAACACTTTCCAATAATGTTAGAGAATCGGGTTTAGTGTAAGAAAAGCAAGGGTTGTTGCATGGGGGCCACCCATGTAACGCCCACTTAAAGCAAAGTAATGCAAAGCAGCGTTTTACCCTGCTTTGCATTACTTATCCGAACAAACTGACACAAATATGTATTTGCATTAGTCTGTGAATCCCAAAACTTTAAAAAAGTAAAAAGTAACTCTAAGCAAATGCTAAACCTTCCAGAATCTGGGTCTCTTTGTTCATTTGTACTGCTTATTTAAGGTAAAAAGCTAGATGAATTGCCCCGCTTTGCTGTCTGATGGGAATAAGAAGCTATAAAGACGCATTGGCGATTTGTAAATTTGACACTAGCCCTCGTGTAGGTTCTACATCCCAAAAGTTTTAGAATTAGTTTGGTATGTAAGAACAAAAATTTTAAGAACAAATTGTCAAGGATTGTCATAGCTTATTGTGTCAGCTACAATTTCATAACTGTCTTCTTTAAGTCATATTTTAACTCTTGTTTTATTTTGAATACTTTTGAATACTCGAACTGCAAATATGTATTTATTTTTGTCTTTTCTTGTCAATGGATTTTATGCAATCTGGCAAATAAATTGAAATGAAATTAAAGTACATCTGAGTCCCAGTGTGATGGCATAAAATCAACTCTCAAATATTGACAACGGAAATCCACACGGTGCATAAACGTATCCCTGCACACCCACTCTCTACAAATGACATTAATGGCTCGCTGGCAGAGGAAACATTTTTGGATTAAGACCTGCGGTTCAGGCTTACTGGGACACACTCATAATCATTTTTGCTTTATTTCACAATGATACTTAAAGCAGCAAATAACATTTTGGGGATCACAGTTTGTGTGATAACGAAGAAACCTTTTACAATGTTTGTGGTATCCCAAGCTGTTTGGTGGCTTGTACTATGGCTCATAGGGTCTTATTACGAGTCTGGAGGTCCACGTACCGCCAGACTCACAGGGGCTCGGTGGTGCCAGTCGTCTGACTGCCCTAATATGATCAGGGTGGTCGAGCCTCCCTAGTACCACCACAACCCCCAGGGATCAGAGATTCATTGTGGTGGCTCAGCAGTCTTAAGGACGCAATATGTTTGGCGGGTTACTCCAGCCCTGTGAAGCATATTATGAGTTTCCTCACTGCCACACTTTTCATGGTGGTGCAACTGCCATGACAATGTGGTGGTGAGGAAAGAAAGGGGACCCTACAGGGCCCCCTTGTGCCTCCGAGCTGTGCATGCAGGGGGGCACATGTTGTGATCCCCTGTGTCTATGCACCCCAGTACTTGCACGGCATGCACTGCAGCAGTCCATGCTGTGCAAATACTGATTTGGACATTCCCATTGCGGTGCCTATTTCATAGGCACCGCTGTTGGAACCCCAAAGAACCGCCAGCCAGATAGGAAAAAACTCCTAATCGGGCAGGTGGTTCTACCACAATTTTGGCAGTGCGGGAGCAAGACGGTCCCGCTCCCGCTCCTCCAAACTCATAATGAGGCCCTAAGAGTTACCACTCACTATTTCTAGTTTAACATAATGAGGAACACTACTTCCATGATAACCAGGCCTCAGGTTGTCTGGGAAAGGTGAACTGTTGGCTCTGCTGCTAACTTTATTCCCACACAATTAATAATGCAGAGGAGGAAAAAAAGGGTTGTGTTTTTTTTCCTCTGAGAAAGTGCCCTTTTTGGTAGAAAAACCAAAGAAAAAACAAATTCAGCTTCAGGGGCAGAATTTGTAAACTAGGCCAATTTGGTGATAAGTGTGGCACGCCAGCACTAGTCTTGTTCTAGCTCTTGCCTTTTTGACAGTTTCTCATCCCACATCCAGTGCTCATCAACATCATTCATGTTTTAACTTTATCGACCTGTCTACTGAATTGCTTTCTGAATGTTATGTTTCCAGGGACTCTGATGTATAGCCTTCAATACATTTAAAAAGAAGAGCATTTTTATCCCTGCGGAAATTATTGGCAAAAAGCGATTGCGTTTCTCTTTAGACATCATGAACAGTGTGTGTTTGATGTAATCATCTTTAAAGTTTTACTTTTCATAGTTATTTGCCCATAAACTCTTATATGGCCCGTGGTCTCCACAGCCGCTCTATTCAATATCCGTCCACAATGTTTTCAGTCTTTTGCTCGAAATTGATTAGAACGTTTACTTTTTCACCTGATGTATCTTCTTGCGTGCACAATTCATTTCAGAGGAATGACTTGTTTTCCTTTCGAAGATTTCATTTCCTTCCATCTCGGAATTTGATGAAATCTCTTTCTTTTTGCCTCAGCTCTCGGAAGAGCTGACAACTAGTATCACATACAATGTAGCTGTCCCATAAGAAGTAATTCATTTCTGTCAAAGATAAGACATCATTTTTTTTTCTTTGACACAAGATGACTGATATTGTTCTTCAAGAGCCATGCAGGAGCAATGTAACCACTTTAGCGTTGCGCTTTAGGTCTGTGTGTAAGACCTTTTTTTTATATAGATGAAAAAATGACTGTTGCTCAGAATATTTTGAATCGTGAATAGATCCAGAAGAAGTGATTAATATTTTTTATTTTGAATGTTTTACTTAGGTTCTTGACCATATGGAATGTCTTGCATATAATGGATTGTTAGCCGCTTAGTTTCCAATTCATTAAATGTAAGGTCCAGAGACTAAAACTATCCACATAGTAGTATGCCTACAACTGCGCGTACTTTTATGTTTAAATGAAAGTCCCAAAAAATAGCAAAAATACGAATAGTATTAGACTTACATTAGTGTTGTAGCAGAACATTATTGTTAGAATATCGATTGCAAAATATAGTTTAAATGAAGTTAATAATAGAAAATGTATGTCCTTTGTTACAATATTTTTGTAAACGATACTTAGAGACCAAAGTATATGTTTGAAGATATTTATGCATATAATATTTTGACGTGCAGTTTTTATGTGTCTCCACCATTTAAATGAGGGTATGTGGACATGTGCACCTTAAAATATGATGGTATTGTTCCCACATGTAATATTACAGTTCTATTTTACGTTATAAACACCTGAGCATGATTACACACAAATGAGACAATAATTATAATTTTGAGTGCACGCTTACGGCCTATTTCTGTGCTCTGTCCTCTTCGCACTGAGCTGCTTGATATTGTGGATCCGGAGACAGACTTCAAGATGCACACCATCATACAAATACCAAGCATTTGCAATGCAACAGGTCTCGCATTCATATGAGTTTGAACTCTAGGCATTGTAAATGGCAATGCCTTTAATTTATGTTTTGAATTTTAAAACATAAATGAAAGGCATTCTCATTTACAATAATAATAGCTGAAACTCTCGCAAATGCAAGACCTATTGCATTGCAATAAAGGGCCTTCTCGACCGCTTGTTAGATTGTAAATATCAGGGAAGAGACCGGCCTGCGACGTCTTCAAAGTTGTGATATCTAGTGCAGTAAAGAAGATGTGTAAATGTTGTAAATTACTCAGACACAAAGTGTGAAGTGAGAGTTACAAATGATCTGAGCTATAAACACTAAAAAAGCACTCCAACACCTTTCGCTCTGTGATTACTCTGCCTTGGCTCAGGAGAGTGGGAGGGGAGGGGGCGATTTCCTGCCCTTTCCGTGATTTGAGTGTGCAGTGTGGCATTGCGTAATGTCATTGCTATCTTTGGCCTCATAAAAAACACTCCATCTGTAGTCGCGCTCTGACTTCACATCTTGGTGCAGGGCGGGCTGTGCTTTATGGCAGGCATGGAAGGAGGGAGGGATGGTCTTGACTGCATCTTTGGCCTCGTACAGTGCCCCTGCACTGGTGAGCGAGAGGCGCTGTGATGGTGATATTGGTGGTGATGGCATGGGTATTGGTGGTGGTGGTGGTATTGGTGGTGGTTGTGGTATTGGTGGTGGTGGCATTGGTGGTATTGGTGGTGGTGGTATTGGGGGTGGCAGTATTGGTATTGGTGGTGGTGGTATTGGTAATAATGGTGGTGGTTCTGGGGTTGGTGTAGGTGGTACTGGTATTGGTGGTGGTGGTATTGTTGGTGTGGTACTGGTATTGGCGCTGGTGGTATTGTTGGTGGTATTAGAGGTGGTGGCATTGGTGGTGGTGTTGTTGGTGGTGGTGAGATTGGTGGTCGTGGTGGTATTGGTGGTCGTGTTATTGGTTGTGGTGGTGGTATTAGTGGTATTGGTGTTGGTGGTGTTGGTGATGGGGGTGATATTGGTGGTGGTATTGGTGGTGGTATTGGTATTATTGGTGGTGTTGGTATTGGTACTGGTGGTGATGCTATTGATATTGGTGGTGTTATTGGTAGTGGTGGTATTGGCAGTATTGGTGGTGATATTAGTGGTCGTGGTATTGGTGGTATTGTTGTTGTTGGTGGTGGTGTTGGTATTGGTAGTGCTAGTATTGGTGGTAGTGGTATTGGTGGTTGCATTGGTGGTGGTGATATTGGTGGTGGTATTGGTGTTGAATTGGTAGTGGTGATATTGGTGGTGGTATTGGTGGTGGTGGTATTGGTGTTGTTGGTGGTGGTGTTGGTATTGGTGGTGGTGGTATTGGTGCTTGCATTGGTGGTGGTGATATTGGTGGGGGTATTGATGGTGGTGTTTTTAGTGGTTGTATTCGTGGTGGTATTGGTGGTGGTGTTGGTGGTTGTGGCAGTCGTAATGGTGGCATTGGTGATGGTGGTGGTCGTATTTGTGGTGGCGGTATTGGTGGTGCTGGTATTGGTGGTGGTGGCATCGGTGTTCTTGGTGGTGGTGGTATTGTGGCTGGCTGTATTGGTATTGTGGTGGTGGTATTGGTGAAAATAGTGGTGGTACTGGGGTTGGAGTTGGTGGTACTGGTATTGGTGGTGGTGGTATTGATGGTGTGGTACTTGTATTGGCGGTGGTGGTATTATTGGTGGTATTGCGGGTGGTGGTGGTAGTATTGGTGGTGGTGGTGGTATTGGTGGTGGTGGTATTGGTTGTGGTGGTGGTATTGGTGTTGGTGGTGTTGGTGATGGCATGGTATTGGTGGTGGTATTGGTGTTGCTGTTGGTATTGGTATTGGTAGTGGTGTTGGTATTGGTACTGGTGGTGATGCTAAGTCCAACCCTATTTAATCTATACTTGGCCCCCTTGGCAGAGGTGGTGCAAGCATATGGAGTGGAGTAAGTCTCCTACGCCGACGACACACAACTGCTAATCTCCCTATCTCAAACACCTTCAACTGTGGCATCCAATTTCATGGCCTGTATGCAGGATCTGGCCACATGGATGAACTCGCACTGCCTAAAGTTAAACGGCTCCAAAACCGAGGTACTGGTGGTTGGTGGTGCTAGCCTGAACTGGACAGCGAACTGGTGGCCACCTTGTTTGGGTCCTACCCCCACTCCTTGTAAGGAGGCTAAGAATCTGGGGATATGGGTTGACCCCACTCTATCCTACGAGGGCCATATTCGTCACCTAGTGGGGAAGTGTTTTCGGGTGTTAAAAACACTCAAACATCCCTTGGATCTACTTCCTCTTGAAGCAAGACGCACCTTGACACAGGCACTTGTGACGTCCCGTATGGACTACAGGAATGTGCTGTTTTTGGGTGCCACAGAAAAAAGTTTGGGACGCTTACAAGTCCTTCAAAATTCGGCCACTCGTTTAGTTCTGAGACTCCCGAAAAGAGAAGCATCCAAACCTGCTCTTGCGGCTCTACATTGGCTGCCAGTTAAATAGAGAGTGATGTACAAAGCTCTCCTTATATGTCATTGGATAATATGGCAGAATGCTCCCACCTATCTCTATGACCTGATACAAAGATACGAGCCAAGAAGAGCTTTACGCTCTGTAGGCACTGGCCAGCTGACGGTTCCCCGTGTAAATCCTTTAGAGTCTCAGCAGCTCAAAATTGGAACCAACTTCGGATACGCCTCAGACTGGAAAAATCGGAGGTCAAGTTCAGAAGACTCTTAAAAACGTATCTGTACAACTCATAAAGCTCCGTGGGGATTGGGTTGGGTGCCTTTAGCTGCTTGCTGTTCTCTCTCCACAGCGCGGGGACACGCCGTGACGGCGTCACCAAGCACTTTACAAACTACTTTATTATTATTATTATTATTATTATCATATTGGTTATGGTATTGGTAGTGCTGGTATTGGTAGTATTGGTGATGGTGGTATTGTGGTTGTGGTATTGGTGGTGGTGGTATTGGTGTTGGTGGTAGTGTTGGTATTGGTAGTGGTGGTATTGATGGTGGTGGTATTGGTGGTTGCATTGGTGGTGGTGATATTTTTGGCGGTATTGTTGGTGGTGGTCTTGGTGTGGTTGGTGGTGGTGTTGGTATTGGTGGTGTTGGTACTGGTGGTGATCATATTGGTGGTGTTATTGGTAGTGGTGATATTGGTAGTATTGGTGATGGTATTGGTGGTGAGGGTGGTATTGGTGGTTGTATTGTGATGGTGGTATTGGTGGTGGTGGTATTGGTGTTGTTGGTGTTGTTGTTGGTATTGGTGGTGGTGATATTGGTGGTGGTATTGGTGGTGGTCTTATTAGTGGTGGTATTGGTGGTGCCCGTAATGGTGGTGGTAGCAGTGATAGTGGTGGCTTTGGTGCTGGTGGTATTTGTGGTGGTGGTAGTGGTATTGGATGTGGTGGTATAGGTGGTGGTGGTATTGGTGGGGGTGGTGGTATTGGTGGTGGTGGTATTTGTGGTGTTGGTATTGGTGGTGGTGGTGGTGGTGGTGGTGGTGGTATTGGTGGTGGTATTGGTGGTATTGTTGGTGGTATAGGTGGTGGTGGTATTGGTGGTGGTACTAATGTTGGTATTGGTGGTTTTGGTATTGGTAGTAGGATTGGTGGTGGTGGTATTGGTGGTTTTTGTGGTGGTGGTATTGGTGGTGGTGGTGTTATTGGTGTGGTGTTGGTGATGGTGGTAATATTGGTAGTAGTACTATTGGTGGTGGTATCTGTGGTGGTGATATTGGTGGTGGTGATATTGGTGGTGTGGTATTGGTGGTGGTATTGGTGGTGGTGGTATTAGAGGTGGTATTGGGGGCGGTATTGGTGTGGTGGTATTGGTGGTAGTATTAGTGGTGGTATTGCCGGTGGCATTGGTGGTATTGGATTTGTTGGTATGGGTGGTGGTGATATTGGTGATGGGGGTATTGGTGGTGGTGGTGGTATTGGTGGTGGTGATATTGGTGGTGGTGATTGTATTAGTGGTGGTTGCATTGGTGGTGATGGTATTGGCAGTGGTGGTATTGGTGGTGGTGGTGGTATTGGTGGGGGTAGTAGTGGTGGTGATGGTATTGGCAGTGGTGGTATTGGTGGTGGTGGTGGTATTGGTGGGGGTAGTGGTGGTGGTAGTATTGATGGTGGTAGTGGTATTGGTGTTTGCAGTATTGGCAGTCATGGTATTGGAGGTGGTATTAGTTGTGGTATTGGTGGTGGTGGTATTGGCAGTGGTGGTGGTATTGGTGGTGGTGGCATTGGTGGTGGTATTTGTATTGGTATTGGAGGTGGTATTGGTATTCATTGTGGTGGTGGTATTGGTGGTGGTGGTATTGGTGGTGTTGGTATTGGTGGTGGTATTGGCAGTGATGGTATTGGTGGTATTGGTGGTGGTGGTGGTATTGGTGGTGTTGGTGGTGGTATTGGGGATATTGATGGTGGTGGGTGTATTGGTGGTGGTATTGGCGGTGGTGGTATTGGTCGTGGTATTGTTGGTTGTTGTGGTATTTGTGCTGGGATTTGTGGTGGTATTGGTGGTGGTGGTATTGGTGCTGGTATTGGTGGTGGTGGTGGTATTGGTGGAGGTGGTATTTGTGGTATTGGTGGTGGTGATGGTATTGGTGGTGGTTGCACTGGTGGTGGTGGTATTGGTATTGGGAGTGGTATTGGTATTGGTATTGGTGGTGGTGGTATTGGCAGTGGTGGGGTATTGGTGGTAGTGGTATTGGCTGTGGTGGTATTGGTGGTGTTGGTATTGGTGGTGGTATTGGCAGTGGTGGTATTGGTGGTGGTGGTGGTATTGGTGGTGGTAGTGATGTTATTGGTGGTGGTGGTATTGATGGGGGTGGTGGTATTGGTATTCGCTGTATTGGCGGTCATGGTATTGGTGGTGGTATTAGTTGTGGTGATGGTGCTGGTGGTAGTATTGGTGGTGGTGGTGATGGTATTGGTGGTGGTGATATTGGTGGTGTGGTATTGGTAGTGGTGGTGGTGGTTGTGGTATTAGTGGTGGTATTGGTGGTGGTGGTGGTATTGGTGGTGGTGGTGGTATTGGTGGTGGTGGTATTGGTGGTGTTGGTATTGGTGGTGGTATTGGCAGTGGTGGTATTGGTGGTATTGTTTGTGGTATTGGTGGCGGAGGTGGTATTGGTGGTGTTGGTGATGGTATTGGTGGTAGTGATATTGATGGTGGTGGGTGTATTGGTGGTGGTATTGGCGGTGGTGGTATTGGTTGTGGTATTGTTGGTGGTTGTGGTATTTGTGCTGGTATTGGTGGTGGTGTTGGAGGTGGTATTGGTGGTGGTGGTATTGGTGCTGGTATTGGTGGCATTGGTGGAGGTGGTATTTGTGGTGTTGGTCGTGGTGGTACTGGTGGTGGTGGTGTTATAGTTAATAAAACAGGCTTTTGAACACAACCCGTCAGGTGGCTTTAGTGCAGATGGCATGTAATACAGATGTGCTGTTGTCAGCTTTGGACCATTAGCAGAGGATTATGTGCTACTTGGAATTCACATGACTTAATTTGCTAATCATTTTTAAATCCATTTTACTTGGGGTGGTTGAAACAGACATAAGATAATGCTGGGTTAAAGTGATTGAAAGCAGTCATCCGTGTTACGGGGCGGCCGTGCTGCTTAAAAAAAGACAAGTGGTTTCAGCTTGCAGACTAAATAACAGGTCCTGTGTAACAACCAAAGTAAATGGGCTAGTCACAGTTGGAGGGTACAAATGAAGACAAGGTCGCACTAAGGAGGGACTAACAAGCTTACTAATGAATCCGAAGGCAGCATTTACCAAAGACAATGACAGAAGCCAATTAAAAATATGGGAGGAGAGTGGGTGTGGCTTCTCTCCCATACTCTACTACAGCAGTCTCGCAGAGTGAGCAGTGCATGCACGCTGCCACTAGGCTCGACCTAAAAAGGAAGAGGAAAGAGATAGACATTGTATTGAACTTCGTATAAAATTCAGATGTTTCCACCATGGACCACTGACATCACTTTTGTAAACTTCAAATCAATTCTTAACAGACTGGTAAAGCAAGATCCAGAATTGTCGAGCCACCAATTTCACAAGTCAAAACATAAACCGTTTATGGTTATCACTTACATTGAATCTGCATCCCAAATGTACTTTATGCTCTCTGTCCCGGGAAATCAAGCTCACATGTTTAAGACTTTGGTCATTTTAATATTGGAAACATTGCATAAAATGGAAAAAAGATAGAACAAATGCTGCCTGCAGCTTCTGTCATTATTTTAAAGAATCCTTTGCCTCAACGCCGCCACCAAATGCTGGAGGCCGGAGTCCCTGTCCCACACCGCTGTTGCCAGGTGCGAGATCTGGACCCCTCGTTTTAATGTTAGGCTAAGTAAGGACACCGTTTGAGAAAGCCCTGCCCACCCCTTAGAAGCTTGGCACGAGCAGCCAGACTTATCTCCAAGGCTAGAGTGTACAGTATGTGCAACCACACTCACAGCAACCCAATGATGTCACCAAGAATAGACTCCACGCAAGCTTTTTATAAAACGAGTATAATCTTTATATAAGCAGATAAACGATATGACCACACAATACAAAACCAATATATAATAATGTGTACTATTCCTTCTGGTGGATTGGTAGGTTCTAATCCCAACCACCACATCTAATCAACAGTTAAGCTTACATCTAACCGTTTCCAAAAGGTTAGGCAGGTTATATTGCTAGAGTAACACACATTGCAAAAGAAAAGAAAAACTGCAGTGTGTAACAAAATTCACTCCTGTATTGTGCAATAGAGAAACAATGCCATACGTAGCACCACAGTCAAGTACATTGCAATAGAAGGAATAATGCAATGCTCATCACTACCAGCATGCCCTGTGCAAAGTAGAAACAAAGCAATGCGTCACGCTACAATCATGTACTTTGCAATGAAGAAATATTGCATTGCGCCACATAATAATCAGGTACTGTGCAATGAAGAAATAATGCAATGTGCAACGTTAAAATCATGTACTCTGCAAGGGAACAATAATGCAGTGCGTAGCGCACCAAGCATGTACTTCGTCAGGCACAACTACGGCCAGGCATCTTAAGACTCTTTGATAGTTTGTTAGCAGCAATTAGCCAAAGTGTAATACGACAGTTTAGGTGCTCCGTTAACAGTTGCGCCCAGTATGGATCAATAAAGACACAAAAGTAGGGCTTCTCACTCCAGCACCAGTACTGCCCCTTCTTGAGCCAGCACTGGCCTAGATTTGAGCTGAAGCAATAGACTTGTGCATTGGACAGAAGCGAGAGGCTGTGAGAGTGTCCCTCTGGGCCCGCACCCCGCCCCAGGTGGTGATCAACGTTACCTGGGGGGGCGCACCCCTCTCTCCTCTCCTCCTTCAGCAACTTGGACCTTGATCCAGAACTCCGTCAATGGGCACAGCGAGCTCGGGCCAGCTGCTCTGCTCCTCTGGGGCTGCCATTCTGGGCCGTTACTGTTTCACTCTTAGGGCCCAATGACCTGGTCCTCCTCCCGGCAGTCTCAGTGGACACCGAGACCCACGCCCTCCTTCTGGCGGTCTCAGTAGACACAGAGACCCACCCTCAGCACTGTGGACACTTACTTCGATTTAGGTGCACACACTATCCAGGCACCCTGCGCTTCCGAGTCTCACCTCTTCACTCGGCACACACCACGTCCAGGCGCTCTTCACCAACACCTTGGCTTGCACCACGACACGCACCATGCCCGTCCGAGCCTCTTCCTTCTCCTGGTGCACACAATGACCAGGCGCTCCTCACCAACTCCTTGGCTTGCACCATGACTGGCACCATGCATGTCCGAGCCTACTCTTTCTCCCGGTGCACAAAATGCTAAGGCGCTCCTCAGTAACACCTTGGCTTGAACCACCACAACACCCACCCTGCATGTCCGAGACTCCGTTTACTTCCTGTGTGTCCACGAATACAAGGCACAACTTCCGAGGGTCTCAAGCTGCAAAAGTACGCGCACACCGTATTGCTTGGGACTTCTCCGGAAACTTTTATGTCCCTGTGTTTTACAAACAGGGAGCCAGCTCACCTCGTGCCCTTGGGATTCAAGACACAGCCAATGCACATTCTCTCACCTCTCAGATCCAGACAATCAATCTACATTCAGCAGAGACACACAGAAATGCGTGAAGCACAAAACTCTGCAACTTACTAAAAGAGTGGTTTCTGAACATACAGTGACAAAACCACTTTCACAGAAAGATGTGTTATAACACTGTGAGTTCATACATACTAAACTTCACCTCTCCATTTTAAACTGATAGGAAACTAGGCTAACAAACACAACACCCAACCTCCCCCATTCTGTCCTATGGGCAGGATGGCCATATAGCAGTGAAAAACAAAATGGAGTGTTTTTCACTGTCAGGACATTATACATACCTTAGTATATGTCCTGCCTTTAACTTACACTGCACCCTGCCCACGGGCTACCGGAACCTACCAAAGGGGTGCCGAACGTGTATGCAAAAGGGAAAGTAAGGCCTGATAATTGGTTGCACTTGTCAGGACAACATGCTAACTTAGCCAACTGCGCTCAGGCCCCACACTGCAGGCCTGAGTTCCCTTCTCTGTGCACCTTTGCATTAGTAGCCCTGGCACACACAGTGCACATCTCTAGGGACTTTACTAGTAAGGAAAACATACCAATCATGGCCAACCAATTACTGTTAGACTTTACATAGGGAACACTTGTACCCAAAGCATCTAAATTAACAACTCTATGTCAGGAAGACGGTCTAGGGGGGAAGCAAAAAGTTTAGGGAACTTTAGCCAAAAAGGCCTAGTCCTACAATACCCAAAAGTTTTTTGTAAGAGGAAGAAATTCCTAATGCTGCCTTTTTGGGACCTCAATAGAAGGACTTGCTCTAAAGCCATTCAGAACTGTGTTTAAGGTTCAGAAGGTAGTCTAATAGGTAGATCTAATGCTCTGGATGCACTAGCTAAACATTATGCCACCAGCCCTGAGTGTAACATCGAGTGGGTCGAGTTCCTGTTTTACTTGAAATATTTAGGATATTTCCTGATGGTAGAGGAGCTTAGGGGCTCATTACGATGGCAAAGGGACTGCCACTGCCAGTCCAGCGATGGCAGTCCCTCCCCCCTCTGGCTCCCTTTCACCCCCGCAACATTAGGAGGATCAGGGGAATCGCTTAATGACCGCGACGGTCTAAAAGACCACCCCCCACGCTTCTACCATGGCAATCATGATGTCTTAAGTTAGGATTTTGTCTTAAGTTAAACTTAAGTTAAACTTAAGTTTGTCTTAAGTTTTGGTCTTATGACAAAATCCTAAAAGTTAAACTTAAGTTAAACTTAAGTTTGTCTTAAGTTTTGGTCTTATGACAAAATCCTAACTTAAAACAAAATCCTAACTTAAGACAAAATCCTAATTGAAGACAAAATACTAACTTAAGACAAAATACTAACTTAAGACAAAATCCTAACTCTACTACTACTAAATGTCTTCTGTGAATACCAAAAGTAGTAAGTTTAGGATTTTGTCTCAGATTAGTTCTGTGAATCGGCCCCATAGTGTTTTTCTGAGTCCTCTCTCGACCATTCTAAGAGAAAGCATAGCTGTACTACCTGATAGTAGTGCAACATGTGAGGGACCCCCAATCCTCCATTTGTGTAATGTTTATTTAATAAGAACTCCCTCATGAAGGGGCGACTATTAGCCCAGACAAAGCAGTTAATTGCTCTCTGCAATAGCTGAATCATCCCTGGAGGCAACTCTGTAGGAATACTTTAAAACTCTTGACATAACCAACAAAGGTGGTGAGAACCACACCTAGCTAGATAAAATAAAACCTGGCTATAAAGTCGCTTATAATTATTGGACACCGTATTGGGTACGGAGGATGCCAGTTTCATTCCAAGATAAGGAATAAAGGATTTAGCCCATTGTATCAGATAAGTGGTGGAGAGGGCCATCTGGTTATCTGGGGCAAGGAAATGATCTTGGGCCTGAGATTTTTTAATATTGACTAGGAATCCCACCGCCTGGCTGAATCTCTCAAGTTCCTCAGAAAACACTGGGAGAGAAGTAAGTGGTTGCTCCCTGGATACAAGCACATCATCTGCATAAAGGCTAATTACATGCTCTTCACTTCCAAATAGCATCCACTTGATGTTGGTATTGTCTCTTACACACTCAAGACCTTCTTGTTCCCTTCATCTTAGTCTTTACCTACCAATTCCTTTTAGGCTTGTCTACATTGTTATCGTTTCCTCATGTGGTAGCGCCGAGATGCCCCTTTGCTGGGGCAGCTGTGCGCTTTACAAAACAAATAACATAACATAACATAACATAACACTGTGATAGTGGCTCTATATAGAGTTTAAACAATTGACGTGACCGGGGACAACCCTGGTGGGTGCCCCTTGAGATAGAAGGTGGGGCTGAATTCTGGCCATTAACTCTAACAATAATGCTGGGTGAGACATAATTGCTCTGATCCAAGAGTTAAATTGGGAACCAATTCCAAAGTGGTGGAGAGTCTTGCATAAGTAGGGCCTGTGGACTAAGTCAAATGCCTTCTCGACATTGATAGCCAAAAACATTCTTTCCCGGGTAGAAAGCTGAAGTTTGTTTATAAGGTGGCAAATGATTTTTGTAATATTGCTTCATTGGCGATGTGTAACAAAGCCAGCTTGGTTTGGATCAATGATGGAGGGTATGAATGGACCAAGCGTGATACCAGAATCCCTGAGAATAATTTATGATCTATGTTAAGGAGGAAGATGGGTCTATAATGGGAGCAATTGTGTTTATCTGTCTGGTTTCAGAATCACTACTATAGATGACCGCAGCATAGAGGGTGGGATTGAGTCAGTCGTGTATGTAGTTAAACAACTGGGTCAACAGAGGAGCAAGTTATCAAGGGAGTAGCAAAAGGTCTTATAAAAGGCTGATGTGAAGCCATCCGGACCTAGTGATTTCTGCAATTTCTTTCTGGCAATTACCGATATATCCTCCCTAATGTCAATGGGTTTGTCAAGGTCGGCAGCCTGAGAAGGGGTAATTTTCGAGGTGGATGCCTCTGCAAGATAGAGTCCAGGGTTTTCGGGAGGTTAATTTAGGGAATGATTGAGTTCTCTGTAAAAGTCCCTAAACGATGCTGAAATTTGGGAATCAGTGGTGTGTTCTGTACCATGTGGGCCTAAGATGGTATGTATAGCTGTGCACTGACTGTGGGTTCACAAGTTGTTGGCTAGCAAACAGCCACATTTATCCCCGCCCTCCCAGTACAAGCAGGCCTGGCTAGTGGAAGGGACAGAGAATGACAGACTTACGTCCAACTCATCCGCAATCTTGTCTATGTCCCCTATTTCCAGGGGGTGGAGGTATTTAGCAGTGTTCTTCCATGATCAATTGAATATTTGCACATATTCTAACATTTGCTTTATATTTGTCTTGTATTTTACCAATTATTTAGAATAGCTTATGTTTTCTTTCAATACTTTGTAATGATGTTTATTAACTACCAAATAAAATGTCTTCTCTCACTAGTCAACCTCCACACATCCAATCGAAGCACCTGTACCTTTGACAGGATCTGAACTAGGACTTGCACAAACATGCATCCATGTGACCCATGTTTCACTGATATGACTGACACAACCACACATCTGAGATCGATGCAAACTATGTTGACCTAGATCACCAGTGGCCAAATTATAATAAGGGCTGTGTGAAATCCCATATTGTTTCAAAATAGTTGAAAAGAAAAACATGCATTTTTTGCTATATCATGTGAGACTATGTGAGTTTATGCTAAGAGTTAAATGTGGATTCCAGATTCTTTGCACAGTTTTTCACAAGCAAGTGTGTACCTTGCATAAATTATATGATTTTTACCGGCACAACTAAAATTTCACCCAGCCTATTTGTCACTTGCCTATAAATGGCAAGACACATTTCTACCGTAACAGAAAAGGTAACAATGAAAAGACCAATACTTTTACTATTTCCTTATCATCTTTCCAGCCATGTGTTTCCAGACTCTCCGCTGTCTGCTTCCACCTACAATGTTGTAGTTCTATCTGGGTTGTCATATTGTTTGGCCTCCACACTAGACGGATTACAGACCCTGGTAAACATATATATCTTGACCTGTACATTTCCTTGAGTGTCTCCAAAAGCAATCATTTAATAACAGTAAACTTTTACATCATTCATTCACAAAGGAGTTCTACGTTAGGTATGTGTCAATAATATCTATACTATATGAACTGACATTTCATCTCTATGTTCTCAGTACACAACACACACCCATGACTAAGGCAACTTCAGTGTCAGGGATATTAAGTCTGTAATACATTAATTTTGACCAACATAAACTTGATCCTTCTGTATGTTACATTGGAATGTAATGCATAACTGTAAAGAGTATCTTTGATTTTTCACCGCAGACTACTAACATATATCTGAACATTACACACAATGTCATGGATGATTGGTAAGTAAATGTTATCTTATACATTTTTAAAGTACACAGTTTCTTAGAACAGAGTGTCCTGTGCCAGGACTGCCCTGGACCATAGGAGAAGAGAAGGACTACAAACTTGCCTGGCAAGTAAGAATAAGGAGCAGGGAAAATCTTCAAGCAGGAATAGCCAAGTTTTGAGTTTTCTTCTGAATGTTTTCTCTGTGGGCTCTTGATTCAAGTCCAGTGGTATGGTGTTTTAAAATTGGATGCCCGAAAGCCAAAGGAAGAGCTACTCAGGTCGATGAATTTTATAATGGGCACTTTTGCAAGCTCGGCTTCAGATTATCTGAGTTGTTTGCTGGTTTGTCGCGTTTGAGTAGTGGGAAGAGATAGCGTGGACCCTTGCTGTTTAGGATCCTGTGACAGAAGCATATGGCCCAAAGGAGATTCTTTTCCTTAACAGTAGCCATTGAAGATTGTCCACGGTGGGGCCGACGGGTGCCCATTTTGGGAGTTTGAGCAAAAGGCAATGCTGCTGCATTCTGCATCCTCTGGAGTCTGGATAAGCTGCCCTGAGTGGCTCCAATGTTTATTGAATTACAGTAGTCCAGTTAGGACATAACAAGAGCTTTTGTGACCATTTTCCTAGCCAATATAGGCAGAAGATCCATGATTTTGGCTAAAATTTTAAGAGCGGAAAAACATCTTCCTGCTACACAGGAGACTTGGTTCTCAAAGATTGGAATCAAAATTAAAGCCTACGTTTTTTACTTTTGTGTCAGGCGCAGGTGTTAGGTCATAATCTGTTGGCCACCGTGCTAAGGATCAGACTGTTTGTTGTTTTTAGACAATGAGACACTCCATTTTGTTAGTGTTCAGCTTGAGACAACACGTTCATCCATTCTGTGAGATCCCTCAGGCAGGATCTGAAATTGAGGGCAGCCCCTTCACCCTCCTGGGAGAGGGTGACAATAAGCTGCATGTCATCAGCTTGGAACACCATGGTGACATTGTGCTGCTTGATGACATTCTTCAGGAGATGCATAGAAAAATTGAACAAAGTGGGTTTCAAATTAGACCCCTCAGGCGCCCCCTGATGTAGGTAGAGTACCTCTGAGGTGAAGGGAGTCTGCACCACTTGGAAGGTCCTATCGCAGAGAAAGGAGGCCCAGCCACTTTAATGCTGGGACCCTGATCCCATAACTTCCCAGGCACTCTACCAGGAGCCCATGAGATACAGTATCAAATGCCACTGTCAGCACAGACTTTAAGAGTCTCGAAGGCCATCAGTAGACTGATTCTGTGCTGTTCTGAGCACAAAAGCCTGATTGGGAATCATGAAGTATGGTGTTTGAGTCCATAAAGTTGATACATTGGGCATTAATAATTTTCTTCACTACCTTTGAAAAGAAAGGGAGTAGCGAGATAGGCCTGAAGTTTTCAGGTAAAGACAGTTCTAGTGAGGGATTTTTTAGAAGGGGTTTTACGATCAGATGCTTCGATTTTGAAAGAACTATGACAGTTGTAAAGGAGATATGTAGCAGGTTGGTCAGTCTAGTCCATAGATAATAATTTTCAAAGAAGCTGAGTCAGAAGTGGATTCTGGTTAATTTTAGTTTAAAGAGTGCAGAGTTCATCTTGTGAGGGAGAGGTGAAGGTAGCTAGGCCGTCATCATCAGCCTCAAACAAGGCCATTTGATGCTGGAAACTCTGTGTGGCCTCGAGGAAGGAGTTGTTAATCTTAGCGACTTTGTCAGAAAAGAAATGAGCTATGGAGTGACAACTCTGCAAGGAAGGAACTCCATGGTCAGAAATGCGATTTAAGGATGTCAGAGATTTCACAATCTGTTTCGAAGAGTTAGATCAGGAGTCAATCTTATGTGTGAAGAAAATACTACACGTGATGCGGATGAGCTTGTGGTATTCCTTCAAAGCTGAGGTTCATATGGCTTTACTATTGGAGCTATAGTTAATTTGCCAGTGTTTGAGATGTTTACAAGATTTTTCTTTAACCCGAGCTCCTCATTAAACCACTCTGCAGGCGGTTTAGAGTTGGTGATACAGTGTTCCTCAGTAGAGGCAATCCTCTTGAGGGCCCCAGTGATCCAGTCATCCAAATGTTGAGTGGCAGACACAATATTAATGTTGGGCTGAGGACATTCGATCAAAAATCCGGTAGTGAGGGTCTTGGAAGTGGTCCTAACCCATTTCCTGGATTTTGACCTAATACAGTCCTTGCAAGTTATAATGGGAGTAATCAAGGGAAAGTTGAACGGTATAATACAGTGATAAGTCCAAATAACCATGATGTGGTCTTCGGCTATGAGGGAGATGGAGTTGGAAAAGATTGGATCCAACAGATGCACATAACTGTGGCTGGGTGTGGTTACAATTTGAGTCATCTGAAGGGTGGCTAAATTGTCAATGAGGACAGATGCAGCCAGACAGGTGCGATCATCAAAATGTAGATTCAGATTGTGGTAAATAAAATATTACCCTGTCAGAATTTCTATACTTAAACAAGGGTCATGCATATAAGGAGAGGCAGAGTCCGTGGTGTCCGATTCAAAAGGGCTTTATTTCAGTAACTCGAGTTAAGGGAGAATCGGGTTCCATCACCACTAATGTTCAAGAAGGGTCTTCTGAACTTTATTCACAGAGTACAATATTTATACATTGAATATACATTGCATTGCATAGAGAAGGAGGAGCGCTCCAGGCAGAGCAAGAGAAAGAGAGAGATAAGAGCATGTGGGCGCGTAGAAGGCGTGTAATGGGCGTACATGTGGGCGTTCACTTGAGGAGTCATAGGTGAGTCATAGGTGGGTGGATACATGGAGGGGGTCTGCATGGTCAGCTGGAACCTTTGCCCTACTTGTGTGCGCCACTTGGCCATGACGTGTAATTGACGTGTAACTGGAGGAAGCTGGGGGGAGCTGACTTTCGATCTAGTAGAGAAGCTTTCAGTGTCAGGACGACCTGCACGTCTGGTATTATCTGATATCTTAGGTTTGGAGGATGTATTGTCTGAAGTAAAGGTCGCTCAAGCAAAGGTTGCTCATCACCAAGAGCCAGTGTAGGCATATATTTCTTCGTGCATTGCGTGGGGGCCATAGGCTTTCTATGGATGCGAGCTCTGTAAATCACTTAAACGGAGACAGAAAGGCTAGGCCCTATCTCTGCAGACGGGTTCTGTTTACCTTCTTCACTAGGCAGGAATGTGATTCTAGGGAGCAAGCAGATAACTGTGTGCAAAATATTGTCTTGGCAGGCCGGACTGGGCCCCTTTCGGCTGAGCCAGAAGTATGCAAGAGGTCAGGGATACGTAGCTGAGCTGCAGCTTTCAGAGTGTCTGGAGTCATGAAGCCTGAATTCGGAGACTGGCTCAGGCTGAGCCACAAAACGGGTTCATCTCGATGTTAAACGTGCACAATGCAAATACATTGGCAACATAGGCCTCAGTGCAGAATTAACGTTTCTTACATAGGGGACTTGGTAACTGGCATTCTAATGTAGGACGGAAATGCAGAGGCATTATTATTGCAGGCATGAGAGGGAAAATGCATGGGTGACATGCACATACACTAAACGTGGGGTACAAGCAGGGGACATACTGGCCATGTAAAATTTCATTTTCCTCATTCCCTCCTTGTCCCCTACTGTACCCTTCAGGACACATCTATATTCATGAGACCGTATATCTGATCATACAGCATCATTTGTTCATCTTTTTTCTTTTGTATACGTGGATGGGGAATACAGGCAGTGGCACACAGGCCGCAAATCGCCAGGCCACATTGCAGACAGAGACAGCAGCCGAATATCATAAGCAGTATCATTCCTAGGAACGACAACACTTTCCATCCCCATGCCGATATTACACCCCAGAGCCAACCGGACCAAGTCCATGTGCCTGGGTCTTGGTGTATCTTGTGAGCAATCTTGTGGAGTCTTGTTATTGCTGCATACACAGAGGGCACGTTATTTGGAATAAACACGCAACAACTGGAGCCGATCACTCTACAAGCCCGCCCCTATCTGCCAGGATGACGTCAAGAACAAGGCGGTTCTGAAGAACAACAAGTCGCATGGCAGACTGTTCCTGGGTCAAGTTCGCCAGGGCAGATGCAGTCTCATTCACTACTGCTTCTAGAGTTCTTGTTAACCTGCGTATGAGTTTACTGTTTTGGACGGGACCTATGAAGAAAAAGAATCCTTTATTGAAATCTGTATATTGCTCCCAAGCTGTCTCAGTCTGATCAATCACTGGGGAATCGGTCTCCCTCCTGTGTCTAACATGTACTAGTCGTGAATCTCGATGATAATGGGATGGGGCTAGAAAGACAGGTTGCAGCAGGAACGCTATATAACAAGTCCCACCCCAGTCTAAGGGCAGATGTACATAGGCTGTCTGACCGCAAATGAAATAGGAATGGCGGGAAGCTTTGAAAGAAGACTTTCCTTTGTCATTAAACTCGACTACAGCATTACACTCGCTGTGTCCCAAATGCACTGATCCTTTCTTTCTAACACACAATTCACCTTTTACTGGAAGGACTGATATAAACGGTGGACCTGTATTTTGCTCGGGCTGGACATTCAGAATCATAAAGCTAAGGGAAGCATTTCCTTGCTCGTACTCTTCATTTTCTAGATCGGTCCCCTTCCTTTGGGGAAGTCCGTCTTTGTCTGGAAAACATGCCTCATTCATTACTGTATTCAAGTTTCCCCATATCCAGGCACCCTGGAAAACTGCAGACTTTCTGTCTAATGATGACATTAAAGCAAACCATGCTCCGCACGAACCATTGTGCGAGAACGGAAAAGGGAAGAGGGGCAGAACTCCCTTTGTTTTCTGATAAGGTGGAAGTCGGCCACATACCCAGCAATCTGTTACATTGCTGGTCTGATGAGAATGGTGCAACATTCGAATAAAAGTATCGTTGCGCAGGGCTAGTCGATATGACAGTTCATGGGGTGGCAGATCACTAAATGTGTGCTCTACAGTGTCATTAATGGAAATGTGTATACGTGAGGAGATAGGAGGAAAGAAAACATGTAATGTCAAGCTGATACATATTATAGTGATGCACAGAAGAGACATAAAAATCAGAGTTACTATACATCTACTGCGTAATATCTTGCAGTATTTCTCTCTCCTTTTGCTCTTTTTACTATTCTGGTCTACGATCTTATACATGTCAGGAACCTGTCTAACCGATTCACCACCTAGTGGACTTAAACAATTAAACGCTGTCTGACTTTCTAGATCGTAACTTGGACCTATATTCTTGCTGCGGAGTCTTTTCTAGCAAAGGGGGCTTAAAGTCTGTACTATCGGTACTGTCTTTAGTCTTGATCAAAGTTCCGGAATCTCCAAAGTATTTTTTACAATGTTGGGCATGAAGCCATCCTTTTCGTCCTTCGACCTTGACGGCTGTCCTCGTGGTGAGCAATACTAATTTCGGTGTCTTCCAGCGCGGCTCAAGGGGGCTTGATCGATCAAAGTTCCGCACATATACAAAGTCACCAGGGACGATGGCGTGCTCCTTGACTTGGGTGTTGTCAGGGAAGGCGGCGGCAACCTGTGAACGACAAGAGAGTAGTGCAGACATCAAGGAAGCCAGGTAATCTGTCAGCATGTTACTGTCAACATCAGTTATTTTCTTAGGCATAGGCATACCCCACATATTCGGTGGTCTACCAAAAACCACTTCATAAGGAGATAGGCCGGTTCTGGAATGAGCTACCATGCGCATGTAAAAGAGGGCAACCGGCAAGGCTACCATCCAATCCACGCCTTTTTCTGCACAGACCTTCGCTAATCTTGTCTTAAGTGTCTGATTATGGCGCTCGACAAGTCCTGCTGCTTCAGGGTGTCGTACACAATGAAACTTCCACTGATATCCTAACAGAAGGGACACTTGTTTCATTAATTCAGAAGAAAAAGGCTGACCATTATCTGAGTACACGACACGGGGCAATCCATATCAATTCAATTCAATTCAGTGATTTATATAGCGCGCTACATACCCAGAGGGTCTCAAGGCGCTTGGAGAAGGGTGGGGAGTTACTTGTCGAATATCCAGGTTTTAAGTTGCTTTCTGAAAGCTAGGTGGTTCTGTGTGAGGCGAAGGTGAGTGGGAAGTGAGTTCCAGGTTTTAGCCGCCAGGTAGGAGAAGGATCTTCCTCCCATGGTGGATTTGTTGATGCGAGGTACAGCAGCAAGGGCTTGGTGGGAGGAGCGAAGCTGGCGGGAGGGGGTGTAGAAGGAAAGTCGTGTGTTGAGGCATTCGGGTCCAAGTTCGTAAAGTGCAATGTGTGCGTGGGTTAGAAGGCGGAATGTTATCCTCTTATTGATGGGGAGCCAGTGGAGGTTTTTTTAGGTGACCAGAGATGTGATCTTTACGCGGAATGTCTAGAATGAGTCTGGCTGATGCGTTCTGGATGCGTTGGAGTTTTTTCTGAAGTTTTGCGGTGGTACCGGCGTATAGGGTGTTTCCGTAGTCCAGGCGGCTTGTAACTAGTGCGTGGGTGACTATTTTTCTGGTTTCAGTGGGGATCCAACGAAATGTTTTTTTGAGCATGCGAAGAATGTTGAAGCAAGATGATGAAACGGCGTTGACTTGTCTAGTCATCGAGAGTGAGGAATCCAGGATGACGCCAAGGTTCCGTGCGTGGTCCGTCGGGATGGGTGCTTTTCCAAGGGCCTCTGGCCACCAAGAGTTGTCCCAGGCAGAGGGGGAGGTACCTAAGATAAGGACTTCTGTTTTGTCTGAATTCAGTTTCAGACGGCTGTGCTTCATCCACTCGGCTACTTCTTTCATTCCTTCATGTAGATTGGTTTTGGCGGTGTTAGGGTCTTTGGTGAGCGAGAGGATCAGTTGGGTGTCATCAGCGTAGGAGATGATGTTGAGGTTGTGTTGGCGAGCGATGGCCGCAAGGGGGCTCATGTATACGTTGAAGAGGGTGGGGCTGAGTGAAGATCCTTGTGGCACGACACAAATGACTTCAGTGGCCTCTGACTTGAATGGTGGGAGGCGGACTCTCTGAGTTCTTCCGGTAAGGAACGAGGTGATCCATTCCAGTGCTTTTCCTTGGATACCGATGTTTCTGAGGCGTTGTAACAGGGTGCTATGACAGACTGTGTCGAAGGCTGTGGAGAGGTCGAGGAGGATGAGGGCGACTGTGTCTCCATTGTCCAGTAGAGTTCGAATGTCGTCTGTTGCTGCGATGAGTGCAGTCTCAGTGCTGTGTTTGGCTCGGAAGCCGGACTGTGAGGAGTCGAGGGATTTGTTGGTTTCGAGGAAGGCGGCGAGCTGGTTGTTGACAGCTTTCTCTATGACTTTGGCCGGGAATGGAAGGAGCGATATGGGGCGGTAGTTTTTGAGTTCGGTGGGGTCAGCTGTGGGTTTTTTCAGAAGGGCGCTGAGTTCGGCGTGTTTCCAGCTATCTGGGAAGGTGGCGGAGGTGAGGGAGCAGTTGATGACATCTCGGAGGTGGGGTGCGATGATGGAATCTGCTTTGTTGAAGATGTGGTGAGGGCATGGGTCTGAGGGGGATCCTGAGTGGATGGAGTTCATCAGGCGGATGGTATCATCCGTGGAGATTGGGTTCCAGTCATTAAGGATGTTCAAGGGGGGTGGGGGTGTGTCAGAAGGAAGGGTGGGTTGGTCTCCGGGTTGGTTGTCGAAGATGTTGTGGATGTCTGCGATTTTGTCATGCAAGAATGAAGCTAGGGATTCGCAGAGGTCTTGAGAGGGAGTGATGTCGTTGGAGTTGGCCGTGGGGTTGGTGAATTCTTTGACGATGTTGAATAATTCTTTGCTGTTGTGGGCGTTGTTGTCAAGTCAGTCTTTGAAAGCGGCTTTCTTGGCAGTTCGGATCAGTTGGTGGTGTATGCGGGTGGCGTTTTTGAAGGCGTCTCTGGTGCTGGTGTTTGGGTCTTTTTTCCAGGCCTTCTCAAGGGAGCGACATAGTTTCTTGGATTTCTTAAGATCATCGTTGAACCAGGGGGCGTTTTTGTTGCCTTGTTTGATAAGACGTTTTTTCAGGGGTGCTAGGATGTCGGCGCTGTTGGTTAGCCATTGAGAGAGGTTAATGGCTGCTTGGTTGACGTACGATGAATGGGCAGGGAGGTTTTGAAGAAGCGATGAGGAGATCTGGTTGAGGGTGATTTTGTTCCAGTTTCTTCGCAGAGTAGGTTGAGGATGGTTGTGGGTTGTGGTCTTTTTGTAAATAAAGTGAATGCAGCTGTGGTCCGTCCACTGGAGAGCTGTGGTGTGACTGAAGGAGATATGTTTGCTGGAGGTGAAGATAGGGTCGAGTGTGTGACCTGCGAGGTGAGTGGGGGTGTTAACAAGTTGTTTGAGTCCGAGGTTGGCAAGATTTTCAAGAAGGGCGGTGGTGTTGCTGTCGTTACTTTTTTCCAGATGATAATTGAGGTCTCCCAATAGAATGTAGTCCTTGGAGGGGAGGGCGTGTGGGGTGATATGGGGAAAAATTCACGCACCAATTGCCTGGCGGTGGTCACAGCAGTATAATCTGGGACTGGGTATGCTTCTGTCCATCTAGATAGTGCACATACAACTACCAGGACATACTTGTAACCTCTACATCTGTCCATCTGGAAATAATCCATCTGGAGGACTTCAAAAGGATGGTCAGGAGGATGAAATCCGCCTTGTTCCACCGGAATGCCTTTGCCTGGATTAAACTGGCAACAGATCATACAGCTACGCACTTTCTGTTTCGCTGCTGCACACAGGTGCTTGTTAAACCAGATATTCTGTAAGCTGTCTAGCATTGCCTTTTCTCCCAAGTGTGCTGGACTATGTGCTGTGTTTATGATCACTTGTACCATAGAGTCTGGGAGAAACCATGTAGCTTTGCCTTTAGTCATCCAACCTTGGTCAGTCTGGACCCCTTCTTGTTCAGTCCATTTCTTTATTTCGCCTGAAGTGGCATGTGTCTGTATGTCGAGTACATCTTGTGAAGGATCCCTGACTGTCATACTTTGTGTCAGTAATGGTACCTCCGTCTTTGTCGTGTCTGCTGGTGTCTGGGCTGTAAGTTTAGCAGTTCGGTCTGCCAGGTCATTACCCTGGGAAATGGTGTCTGTAACTTTGGTGTGTGCTTTGCATTTCAGGATAGCTATGGCTGTAGGCAAATGTATTGCTTCTAACAGAGCCTGAATAAGCTGACCGTGCTGAATTTTAGTCCCATGAGAGGTCAAGAAACCTCTCTCCCTCCATAATACTCCGAAGTCATGAACAACACCGAATGCATACTGTGAATCTGTATAAATGTTCACTTTTAAGTTCTTAGCTCTTATGCAGGCTTGTGTCAGAGCGATGAGCTCTGCTGCTTGTGCTGACAGTGTGTCTATTCTTTGTGTCTCTATGACTTCAGTATCAGTGGTCACTGCATATGCTGCCACTAACTCTCCTGTGCTTGTTCTTATGCATGAACCATCTACATAAAGTGTCAGGTCAGGGTCTGGCAGTGCAACATCTGTCAGGTCTTGTCTTGGTTTCGTCACTGTATTCATTACTTCCACACAGTCATGTGGTGCAGTGTCTACTGTACTTGAGGGCAAGAGTGTAGCAGGGTTAAGAATATTGCATCGTCTGATCTCTATGTGTGGCTGAAATAACGTCAGTTCATATCCTGTCAGTCTCGCTACAGTCAAGTGCTGTGTCTGTGTCCTGTTCAAGAGAACTTCCACTGCATGTGGTACCTGGACTATCAGGGGGTGTCCCAGCACTATGGAGTCACTTTGTCTTATGGCTAGGGCTGTTGCTGCAACTGATTTCAGGCACTCAGGCAGAGCCTGGGCCACTGGATCCAGTGTACTAGAAAAATAAGCGCAAGGCTTGTGTTTTCCTGCTTGATCTTGTGTGAAGACAGATAATGCTGTTCCATCTCGTTCAGTGACGAAAAGCATAAAAGGTTTGCTGTAACATGGAGTCGCTAAAACTGGTGCTTGACATAAGGCTCTTTTTAATTCTTCAAATGCCAAGGTATGTTCTTGTGTCCAAGGGAGGACAGTCGAAGACGCTGCCTCCTGTGTTGTCAACTGTATGAGTGGTTTGGCTAGATAGGCATACTGAGGAATCCATTGTCTGCAGTATGAAGTGAGGCCAATGAAGGCCCGTACTTCCTTTTGTGTCTTGGGCTGTGAAAGGTTAGCAATTAACTGGATACATTCTTGTGTCAGCTGTCTTCCCCTCTTGGACAGCAAGTGTCCAAGGTACACCACTTGCTGTGCACAGAATTGCAACTTCGAAGGGGACACTTTGTGCCCCTTGTCTGCCAGAAAGTGTAAAACTGTCAGTGATGCATTTTCGCAGTCTGGTTCTGATCGTGCTGTTATTAGGATGTCGTCTACATACTGGAGCAGTGCAGTGTTGGTAGGGATATGAATACTGTCCAGCTGTCTTTTTAATGCTTGGCTGTAAATGCTAGGACTCTCTGTAAAACCTTGGGGAGCTCTCGTAAATTTCAAGCTGCGTCCATTTAAACTGAATCCGAAAAGATACTGACTATCTGGATGAATCGGAACACTGAAAAAAGCATTCTTCAAGTCAATGACAGTAAATAACGTTGCCTCAGAATCAATAGCAGTCAGTAATGAAGAAATGTCTGGGACCACTGGGTATTGAGGAACTACACATTTGTTCAATTCTCGAATGTCAACCACTAGTCTGTAAACTGGTGGTGCATTAGAGTCTGTTCGTTTAAGAATAGGGATGACAGGTGAATTACATACATTCGAGTCAGTCTCCACTACCACCCCTTGTGCAATGAGCTCGTCAACAATTTTCAGTAAGGCTACTACGGCATCAGGTGGTAACTTGTATTGTCCTATACGTGGTAGTACTACTCCTGCTTTGAGAGTGACACGGTGTGGTGTAATGTGCATGTAACCTACGTCAGTCGGACCTTGTGCCCATAGGTGCTGTGGTACATTCTGGAGTCTGTGGTCAAAATCTTTCAACACATAATGTCCCTTAAAATCACGTAAGAACAATCGTACTCCTTCCGGAGAACAACATATAACTGCTCCCAGTTCTTTTAATGTCTTTATACCAAGCAAGTTTTCTGGACATGATTTAGTAAGTAGCAAGTCTGTGGTACGTGACAATGGACCAACTCCTAGTGAAACTGGATTTCGATACTTCGTTAACAATAGGCTTTCCTGAAAATCCCAGGGAAACATTCTGTGAGCCCGAGAGGGGTGCCCCTGGAACCTCGTCATGGCTGATAGTAGTTCTGCTCGCCCCTGTGTCAATCAGAAATTTTCTGTCCTTTCCCAATACACGACTATGTACATAGGGACCCTCTTGATCTACAGGAACCTCAATAAGGGGCAAGCCAACTTCCCTCTCTAGGCTGTTTCATGAGAACTGTTGGTATTCTGGATAGTCTGACTGCGTGTACTGTAACATTTGTTGTGTGGCATGAACAGGTGGTGGTGGGGGAAAATTCGCTACTGTCTGTTGTGTGTTCTGTGGGGTGCTATTCTGCCTAGGAGGATGCGGTCGTTCCTTGGTTCTGCCTGTAGCTATATTGTGTTTCAGGACAGCACAATCTTTTACAAAGTGACCTGGCTGTTTGCAATAATTGCAGTTGCCTTTCACAAGTGTCGTGACATTTTTGTTCGAGTTAGCTGGTACCGTTTGGGCAACCAGCACTTTCATTTTTGTCTCTTTCATGCGTCTCTTTTCATGATCCTGCTCCTCTCTAATTCTGTTCTGGTGATATTGTAACATTTGCAACATTTGTGAAGGGCTATTCGCTTGCCAAGTACTCTCAACCTTCAGTACTCTATTCTTGATCTGGGGTAAGGAATTCTCTACTAATTTGCTCACGAAAAGATGAGGATATGACTCGCTACTGGGCTTAAGGCCACTATTAATAGAAAAACATTTCTCGAATCTAGAATAGAAATCACTTGTGTCCTCGTCTTGTTTCTGTTTACAGGCTGAAATAGCATCCCAATCTTCCTTTTTAGTAATCAATAGTCTCGGCAAAACCTGTATCAGGAGTTCCGGTAGTTCTTTAGCTTTGTCCCCAAGACCAACACCCGGGTGCCTGCCTTTATCCTCTGTTTCCAATTCTGCCCAACTTAACTTTTTCTCTCCCACCTCCCAGTCTTTTTCTTTAAGCTTTTCATAAATACCAGCAGGCAACAGTACTTTCAATAGTTTTATAATGTCAGTGTACGTATAATCTCCTATACAGAGAATGTCTTTTAATTCACGGTGAAACCCCCCCGGGTCTTTATCATGACAGGGCAGCATCTTTTTCATTTCCAGTATTTCTAATTTCGTCAAGGGTGTGTAAACATACACTCGTTGAAGCTCACCCACTGCATTTTTGACGGGATCTACCTCTCGTAGGGGGTTCTGTCTGTCTATGTATACGTTCTTTCTGTCGAGGTGTGGGGCGGGAAGCATGCATGTGGTCAGAGAATGTAAGTACTTATGTCGCTGATCCAGAATGACATTAATTAAGTCAGTACCTAGGCCTGTCCATCTTTCTAGAAGTATATCGTCCAGTAATTTATACAAGTTACCAGGATCAGAATATTGACTCTCATACAACGTTATCAAATGTTGGACCATGTAAATACCGGCCAAACGCTGTTCGTTCGGCGGGAGGCTCAAAAAGGTCTGGGCCACTATATCATTGCTATATATATTAGAATTGGACACCCACTGGACGACTGATCGTGCCAATTCCTTTTCGTGTGGGATCGTTCACACTCTATCCGCCGTTTCAGTGCTTTTTCAGTAGCTTGGAATAGATTTTCAAGGGAATATCTTTCTTTTATAGCCTGTCCCCGTTTGCGGTAGTCGAGGCACTTGGGCCTGTCAAACTGTCGTGCTTTGCCTACGTAATTCATTTTGTCCTTCGCCTCGTTATCCAGTTCGAAATCTTCCGTTGATGAATCAAACTTCTCGTCAGACTCTTCTCTGTGTATTTCTATTATTTCCTTTCGTATGTTCTTGTACATGCGATCTGTCTGTCCCTGTCTATCATGCCTACCGGCATCTATGTTGTCACTCCATTCTATCAGACCTCGCTTTACATCTTTGTCTGGTTGGTCTTGTTCCCTGATCAGACAGTTAATCATAAAACGTAGGATGTAGTTCTTAACCTCCACCTTTCTGTGTTTCATGGCCTCTTCTATACACTCGGGTCCCTCCCCCGTCCTAATGAAATGGTATATTTTATCTAGGTGTTCCTTCATGCCTGGTAATGTGACCAAATAGTCGACGGCTTTTCTTAATCTTAGTGAAAGCACGAGCATTGAACCCTCTCCTGGTACTGGATCGTATATACAACGTGGAATTGTTACACCTACAGAATACTTAAATGGTGTTGATGACGTTTGTGGCGTTCGTGGTGGCCCTAGCGGTGTTTGTGGCGTTGGCGGTGGCCCTCCCCCTACGGCCCCTGGCCCTACGTCCTCTTTCACGATATGTTGGAGCTGTAGGAGCTGAGCCGCTGATGGGGGCGGAGGGAAATCTGCGTTTACATAGTCCGGTGCGGGCTCTTCTAGATAGGAGGAAATAAAAGCCTCTGATGCTGTCGGCTTTGTTCTACGTACTCTAAAGGGTACTGGTGGTGGCGTACGTGACCTACGGGGTATTTATGAGGGGGTCACTTTAGCTAGTTCTTCTGAGAGGACGGGATAAATACCAGCAACGAGGGCATTTCTTTCTCTATCAGCCTGTTCTGCCTTGACCCGTTCCCCCTCCTCCCGCAGTTCCTTTTCTTTGGCTTTTTCCGCTGCTTGTTTACTTCTCTCTGCTTGGTGGAATTCTTTCTCTGCCCTCCTATGCGCTTCTTTATGCCATAACTCAATGACATCTTTCTGAGACGGTCTTACTTTCCTTTTCCATAGCGCTTCCTCTACTTTCATAATGCATTCAGAATCCCATGTTCCTGAGGCAGGCCATCTGAACTTCTCCTCTAAATCCTTTGTGTAATCTACCCATAAGTCTAAAAACAATATGGCATCTAGCCCGTGTTTGTTGTACATGTAATGACCAGGTGTGTCTCTAGGCGGGACGGGAACTGACTCTTCGAG
The DNA here is from genome assembly GCF_964263255.1 of Lissotriton vulgaris. NCBI lineage: Eukaryota > Metazoa > Chordata > Amphibia > Caudata > Salamandridae > Lissotriton > Lissotriton vulgaris. The sequence continues at coordinate 984,574,022 of NC_141695.1, read as the reverse complement.
TATTCCTTTCCTGGTCCCTATCTGACGTAATTTCGAAAACAGTGGCATGTTGAAACCGACACAATAAAAACACAATACACACTAATATCGACTGACTGAAACAACCATTCACACTACAACACTAAAACACTAAAACATATACATTCTAACTGATACATGGGGAAAAACATGAACTTGAAAACCGTTAACTTTATGCATTGGAATACAGTACAACCATACCGGTCTCATAAAGAGACACGTCTTTACCGTGCCCACCGAAATGGATCCGTCTTTGCCGTGCCCGTATAATCGAGACACGTCTTTACCGAGCTCAAATAAATGAACCCGTCTTGAATCTTTATGCGTTCCCAATAACGGTACTCACCGGGAAGCAGAACTTGAAGGCCTCGGAAACTTGATACTGTGTGAACTTGATACTGCGCATGCGCCTCGGAAGAGGTGGGCCTCTGGAAACCTCGGACCTTGCTCTCTCACGGCTTGGGCTCTGGTTGGGATGATCCGCGATCCTCACCGCCTCGTGTGGATGCCTGGTCGCAGTCCGTCTCCTCCGTGGGCCTGAGGGAGTAAGCAGGAAGTCCCGCTGGCGTGTACACTGTGAAGTCCGTCACGGCTGTAGAAGGGGGCAAGGGCTGGACCTACATCGCCGGTGCGTGGGGAAGGAGATTTGTCCCTATTCGGGCGCCAGAATTATGTGGTAAATAAAATATTACCCTGTCAGAATTTCTATACTTAAACAAGGGTCATGCATATAATGAGAGGCAGAGTCCGTGGTGTCCGATTCAAAAGGGCTTGATTTCAGTAACTCGAGTTAAGGGAGAATCGGGTTCCATCACCACTAAGGTTCAGGAAGGGTCTTCTGAACTTTATTCACAGAGTACAATATTTATACATTGAATATACATTGCATTGCATAGAGAAGGAGGAGCGCTCCAGGCAGAGCAAGAGAAAGGGAGAGATAAGAGCATGTGGGCGCGTAGAAGGCGTGTAATGGGCGTACATGTGGGCGTTCACTTGAGGAGTCATAGGCGAGTCATAGGTGGGTGGATACATGGAGGGGGTCTGCATGGTCAGCTGGAACCTTTGCCCTACTTGTGTGCGCCACTTGGCCATGACGTGTAATTGACGTGTAACTGGGGGAAGCTGGGGGGAGCTGACTTTCGATCTAGTAGAGAAGCTTTCAGTGTCAGGACGACCTGCACGTCTGGTATTATCTGATATCTTAGATTTGGAGGATGTATTGTCTGAAGTAAAGGTCGCTCAAGCAAAGGTTGCTCATCACCAAGAGCCAGTGTAGGCATATATTTCTTCGTGCATTGCGTGGGGCCCATAGGCTTTCTATGGATGCGAGCTCTGTAAATCACTTAAACGGAGACAGAAAGGCTAGGCCCTATCTCTGCAGACGGGTTCTGTTTACCTTCTTCACTAGGCATGAATGTGATTCTAGGGAGCAAGCAGATAACTGTGTGCAAAATATTGTCTTGGCAGGCCGGACTGGGCCCATTTTGGCTGAGCCAGAAGTATGCAAGAGGTCAGGGATACGTAGCTGAGCTGCAGCTTTCAGAGTGTCTGGAGTCATGAAGCCTGAATTCGGAGACTGGCTCAGGCTGAGCCACAAAACGGGTTCATCTCGATGTTAAACGTGCACAATGCAAATACATTGGCAACATAGGCCTCAGTGCAGAATTAACGTTTCTTACATAGGGGACTTGGTAACTGGCATTCTAATGTAGGACAGAAATGCAGAGGCATTATTATTGCAGGCATGAGAGGGAAAATGCATGGGTGACATGCACATACACTAAACGTGGGGTACAAGCAGGGGACATACTGGCCATGTAAAATTTCATTTTCCTCAAGATCACCGAGGACTATTAGAATGGAGTGGAGCAAAGCATAGAAGGGCAGAGTGTCAGCTAAAGGACAAGCAAAATGTAGGACAAGTCCGGGTGGACTATAAATTAGAAAGCCTGCTAAAGTGCTGTTGTGTGATATGTTGAGGGTAAAAAAGATGGCCTTGCCGTCTGTCATTCTAGTGTCTATTATGGTGCAACTGACAGATTGCTTAAAAATTATTGTGATGGCGTGGCCAAGATGGCGTCAGGGTAGGACGCTTCTTGGAGCCTCTCCGACGCCAATCCTACATAGCACCGAATAGCGGGGTCCCGGGAGTGCTTCCGGGAGTCACTCGGACGGCGGAGGCTGCTGACCCCTAGAGCTGTGCTCCGGTGCCGTCAGTGGGGTGAATCAGAGCCTGTAGCGCCCTCCAGAGACGAGCCGAGTTGCGGCCTGCGACGCAGCGGCCTTGCGTGACCAGGGGGCCGGCCCAGGACTGAGCGGCGCTTGGCCCTACGAGGGAACGCCGGATGCTGGGGCTCCCGCATTGACCCTGACGGGAGCGGAGGACAGGCCTTGCAGCGGTGGTGCTGTCCGCAGAGCGGTCCAGAGGCGGCGAGACCGACCGGGGGCGACTGGGAGCCCTCCGGAGAGGAGCCGAGTGAGGCCTGTGCGGCAGCGGCCTTGCGTGACCGGGGGGCCGGTCCCGGACTGAGCGGCGCTTGGCCCTGCGGAGGAGCGTCGAGAGCTGGTGGCCCCGCATCGACACTAGCGGGGGCGGAGGGCAAGCCTTGCCTGCAGCGGTGCTGCCTACTGGGGCGGTCCAGAAGACGGAATCGGCGATACCGGCCGGGAGTTGGTGGGAGAAGCTGTGGAACAGTGGGCCGGACCCGGCAGAGGCATACCGGCTGGGAACCACTGAGGGAAACTGCTTCGCACCCGTGGTGCGTGGGGGTGAGTCGGACCAGCTGAAGGGAGAGCGGCGCCTGCAGAGGCGGTAAGGCGGGACGCTACCTCTGCGAGACTGGTCTGGTGGCGGGCTGGGGGCAGCCCCTTGGCCTTGAGTATACTACGGACCTAGCCTGCGGCGCCCGGGGAGCTTGGTCGGCGTATCTGCGCCTTTGGAGCCGGGCATTGGTTCACCCTGTGTGGCAGTAGGACTCGAGCTGGGAGACACCGGAGGCCGGACCGAGTGAACCAGACGCTGGCCGCTTGACCGCGCAGTGGGCGCACTTAGCGGACACGCACGTGGCGCCAATTCCGAGGGGCCGTGCCTGGCTTTGCTCGGCGGTCCTGCCCTGCTTGCTCTTTGGAACTGACTGCTGGCTGGGGGACTTGTTACACAGCCACTGCACGCATCCTACTAGCTGGGCTCCGAGAGCGAGGTGGGGGCTCTACCTCCCCTTATCTGTCTCTTGGCTTGGAAGAGGGCGCCGGCCACTTGCTGCTCTGCCCGGATCGTAACCGCCTTGGGGAAGGTGAGGCCATGCCGCTGAAAGGACTAGCCGGGACGGAGACCCGCTTTGCCTGCTGTGCAACTCCCCGGGTAAGGCCTACGCCGGTGTTCCCGCGCCGGGAGTGCTGCCCGCCATTTACGGCCGTGAAGGGTCGCCATGACCTCCTCGCAGCGTAGGGGAAAGATGGTGAAAGATGGTGCCCCTAAATCGTCGCAGCAGCCGGCCTCACCAGGTGCCAGTGGCTCGTCAAAACAATCGGACGATGAAGCGCCCGCTACTAAGGCATTTATGACTGAGCTTTTTGCCTCTATTAAAGACGATATCTCCGAACTTCGGTCGCAGTTGGCCTCAGATCTTCGGGAAGTGAGGAGAGACGTGGATGGGATTGGTGAACGGGTGGCGACGCTGGAAGACCACGATCTGAGCATGGCGAATGATGTGCACCAGTTCCAACAGGACATCATACGCCTCACGGAACAGAATTTGGACCTGCAGACCCACGCGGAGGACTTGGAGAATCGTTCTAGGAGAAATAACATTCATATCAAAGCGGTGCCGTGGGACGGTGAAGCGGGGGACCTGCGGGGGTACGTTCAAGCCCTGTTTCTGCAGATTCTGGAGGATGAAGAGGTGCAAGACATAAAGATGGACAGAGTGCACAGAGTGGGATTGCCCAGACGGGGTGGGGGCCCGCCTCCGGATATCCTTGTTTGTGTGCATGACTTTCAGCTGAAGGAACGGATTCTGAGGAAGGCTAGGACCATCTCCTCCTTGCAATTTAGAGACCACCGCCGCAGCTCTACCAGGATCTGGCGGCGACGACACTGCGGAAGCGGAGGGACTTCCGACCTGTGACCACCTTCCTCCGGGAACGCAATATCTCCTACTCCTGGGGCCATCCCTTCCGAATTATATTTCGCTGGCAGAATAGATTGGTGCAGATCAATTCCCTACAGGCGGCGAAGGACCTTCTGGGCATCGAGGATGATGGCCTCTCTCAGGAGGCCCGCAGCTCACCGTCGAGGAGGCGACATCGTTCCTCTTCCTGGCATAGAGTGGGCCCTTCACCAGATCGGCGACGACCGGACCCCACGGCTAGTGTGCAAGAACGAGGAGCCGCGGTGGCTTCGGTGGCCTCCGTCACCATGGCGGATTCCCAGACAAGCTCTGGAGCAGCATGACCCCGGCACTGTGGTTTGGCGTCGGGGGGGCTCTGGGCCTGAGGTCCCCGGGGTTTGAGTGTACTTTTGGAGGAGACACCCCGGACCACGGACCTGGGGGTCGCTAGGTCGATACCCCTGCCTCGATCCCAGTCCAGTGAGGACCTTCCGACCTTTGGCCTGCTGGAACTGATGTCTATTTGGTTCAGGTTCAGTGATCTGAGTTATGTTTTGTTGTTTCTTTGTTTCTGGGGAGGGGTTGGGGAGGTGTTCTGGGGCTGGGGGGCGGAAGGGGGATGTTGGGGTTCAGGGGGGGGGAGGATGGTGGCGACCGTGGGGCGTATGTGTGAGACGCTGTCTGTTGAAGAGGACCTCTACTCTGAGTTTTGATCCCGTAAGTTTACTTTCGAATGGTGTTTTTGAATTGAGCTTTGTTGAGGTGTGTGCGCTGGTGGTGCAGAGGGGGGTGCGGCGGGAGGATGGGGGTGGGAGTGGGGGTGGCAGTGGGGGTTTTGACAGGGCTCGGGAGGGGGTGGTGAGAAGCTCCCAGACTCAACGGCAGTTACCATGGCACAGGGGCCGCTTCTTGACCAGTCATGACTATTAGTATAGGCACCTGGAATGTGAAGGGGCTCAACTCCCCACAGAGCGGCAGAAATTGTGGAAGTACTTGTTGGACCACCACTTAGATGTGATTGGTCTTCAGGAGACTCATCTGGCCAGGAAAGATGAGCTTAGGCTCCGACACCGGCACTTTCCCCTTATCTATAGGGCGTCTGCCTCTACTAAGCATAGGGGGTGGCTCTTCTATTTCGAGCATCCCTCCACTTCCAACCGGTTGGGATGAGTGGAGATAAGGAGGGGCGATGGCTGATGGTGAAGGGTTCGCTGTATGGACGTATGTGCACTTTTGTGGTGGTGTATGTGCCCAATACTACACAGAATGGCTTCCTGCAGACACTGGTGGGAAAGGTAGGGGAGTTCGTAGAGGGCCAACTGTTCCTCTTGGGGGATTTCAATATGGTATGGGATAAAGATCTGGATAGCTCGTGCACCCGAAGATCGGGGACGGGGCTCTTTTCCAATGAGACGCAGCGGCAGATGGGGGACCTGGGGCTGATTGATAGCTGGCGTTTCCTTTACCCCCAGTCCAGAGACTACACCTTTTTCTCACATGTTCATTTATCCTACTCTCGCATTGATCACATATTTATAAGTCAAGCACTCCGGGGGGACATCCGAGATTCCAGCATCTTTCCACTCTCTGTGTCGGACCATAGCCTGGTCGTTCTAGGGTTGCAGTGGTCGATGGGGGGTGACGGGTGGAGGAAATGGTATTTCCCCGCGGCACTAGTTCGTGATGATGTCGCTTGTAAGGAGCTGAGGAAAGCCATTCGAGACTTTATGGAGCTTAACCCGCCTTCGGATACTTCGGTGTATACCACTTGGGATGCCTGTAAGGCTTCACTGCGGGGTACCTGCTTGAACCTTAATGCTAACCTTAATAAACAAAGGAGGAAAGAACGGGAGGACCTAGAAGCTGAATTAGCTGTGTTGGAACAGGCACATAAAGCAAATCCCTCCCGGGTGACCCTAAGACCTTTAACCGCGGTGCGAGGGAAGCTTCGGGCCCACTATAATAACAGGGCGGAATTCACTCTCTTGCGCTTGCAGAGGACTTCCTATTCGCAGGGGAACAAGGTGGGGAAGCACCTAGCGAGACAACTAAGAGATAAGCGGGAACGTGAGTACATTGGGGGGATTAAGGATGTGGCGGGGAAGGAGCAACATGGGGATGCGGATAAGGCTGCTGCCTTTGGCCGATTCTATGCTGACCTGTATAGAGGGGAGGAACTGGATCGGGCTGCTCAATCCGCATTCCTAGCCAGCCTTCCTATACCTCAGGTCTCCAGAGAGTGGAATGAGCTTCTCTCGGCCCCTATCACTAAGGAGGAGGTGATGGATGCTATCAAAGCCTTGAAACTCCACAAGGCCCCCGGCCCTGACGGTTATACGGCCTCGTTTTACAAGTCCTTTGCAGGAGAACTTTGCGACTACTTAGTCTCTCGCTTCAATGCTATGGCTGACGAAGGGCGGACGTCGGGAACAATGGCCGAGGCTTTGATTACCATCCTCCCCAAACCGGGGAAGGACCCTACCCAGTGCTCTTCCTATCGCCCGATAGCACTCCTCAACCTGGATGCCAAACTGTATTCCTCGATTATTGCAAGGCGGCTCCAAGACCTGATGCCGGCCATTATCCATCCCGATCAATCCGGGTTTATTAAAGGGCGACAAACCCATGACAATCTGCGATGGGTGTTGCATTTGATCGAGAAGGCCAACAGATTCCGTATACCGGCGGTGTTGGTGGGTCTTAACGCGGAGAAGGCGTTCGACCGTGTCGACTGAGGCTTTTTACAATTGACGATGGAGGCTTTTGGGTTCTCTCCTCAATTCATGAAGATGGTCGGTGCTAATTATGATCGACCTACATCTAGGGTGTTGGTTAATGGGCATAGATCTACCTGCTTTCCCCACTCTCGCGGTACACGGCAGGGGTGCCCCCTTTCCCCGCTCCTCTTTGCTCTCAGTATTGAACCCCTAGCGCTTGCTATTAGGGAGAGGGAACAGATCGCCGGCCTTCCTTTCACCGGCGAACAGCATAAGATTTCTTTGTTCGCAGATGATGTACTCTTGTCGATCGGGGACCCAGTCCACTCGCTGCCTCATGTCCACGCGGTTCTCTCGGACTTCGAAAAGGTGGCGGGGTTTAAAGTCAACCTGGATAAGTAGTACATTCTGAATCTGACTCTTCCCCCCACGGAAGTGGAGCGGGTGCGGATGCTCACGCCTCTCTCGTGGTCTGCTACCTCCCTGCTATATCTCGGTATCAGGCTAACCGCCACTCTGGGCGACCTGTTCGCGGCCAACTTCCCCCCTGCACTGGCGGCGGTCCGTGGGGAGCTGGACAGGTGGAAGCCAAAATACATCTCCTGGCTCGGCCGGATCCACGCGATCAAAATGGTACTGCTGCCTAAATTCTTATACCTCTTTCAGGCTCTGCCCATACCGGTAGAGTTGGACTTTTTCCGTCGCCTGAAAACTCTGATGCTGAAGTTTGTGTGGCAAGGTGGCCGAGCGCGGCTCTCGTTTGCTGTACTTAGACGACTACGGGGGGAGGGGGGCGTGGGCGTCCCGGACATGCATTTATACTATAAAGCTGCGCAACTGAGGGTGCTGGTAGAATGGTCACAGCAGCTCTCGGAGAAACACTGGTTACATATGGAACGCAGTGTGGCTGGGAGGTCCATCTGGGATTTGGCCTGGAAGCCTAAGGCTGATCAACCTAAGAATGTCTATATATGCACCCCCACTAGCACGGTCCTGAAAGTCTGGGACACGGTCAGTTGTGATGACCGCTGGACCACCTTCCCGTCACCATTCACCCCTATTCACCTGAATCCGTCCTTTCCGCCGGCGATGCGGGATGGGTTGTTCGAACTCTGGAGAGAAGGAGGCTGCAGAGCGCTTACTCACTTGTTTCATGGGGCGTCTCCCCTCACCTTCCAAAATTGCATGAGGGACTATGGGGTCCCGCCCACCGAACGTTTCCATCATACTCAACTTCTGCACTGGGCCACATCGCCTGCAGTGCGGGATGCGGCCACGAGGCCATTGACGTCCTTCGAGGCCTTTATCCTCCGCACTTCTAGTATGAAGGGGACGATCTCCTTCCTATATAGATTACTGTTGGACACCGTTCTATTCCCACGCCCCCGGTATATGGAGCATTGGGAGACATGCCTTGGAAGGGACATCTCGAACAATGAATGGGCTGGGTTGTGGCAGGATATCAAAGCTCACAACCATTCGATGGCTCTCAGGGAAGCACATCTGAAGCTTATGTATGATTGGTATCTCTACCCATCTAAGCTACACCGTATATTTCCAACGGCTTCAGACAGGTGCTGGCGGGGATGCGGCTTGTTGGGAGACTTCCGCCATATATGGTGGGACTGTCCCACCATTAAGCCTTTTTGGTCGGAGATCCTGTTCCACATCAAGGAGGTGGTGGGGTATCCGATCCCGGAGTCCGCGGATTACGTCCTGCTGGGACTCCGTGACCCGCTGCTGGAACACCAAACTAGAGCCGACAAGCGTATTATTTGGCTATGCCTGGGTGCTGCTAAATTGACACTGGCGGCATCTTGGAAGAAGCCGAACGCACCGGCGATCTCGTTATGGCATGCGTGGCTGTGGCGATTACTGAGTCTGGAAAGATTGTCTGATATATTTTTGGGTAACTTTAAGAATTTCCTGTTTCAATGGGGCCCTTAGGTTCGATTTCTCTCTCAAGGTCTTCCGTCAGCTGTCTGTCCCTCGGCATTACGCGCACTCCACTTATTTCAATTTTAATTTGCCGGGTGATTGTAACCTGTTAAGAATGCGAGGATGGTCGCCACCACGGGGGGGGCGGTGGGGGTGGGGAGGAGAGGGTAGGGGGGGACTCAGTTGGGGAGTGTTGGTCTCTAGTTGTGACACTGCCTGGCAACTGGAAGCGGACTATGGAGGACTCCAGTGCAGCTACTTCCCTAACTAGATGCCCGGCCTCTTGGGTTAACGCTTCTTGTAGCGAGTCTGCAGATGGCTGTTCGGGACTCAGATCCGAGGGTCTCACTGTTACTAATGGACATTGACTTTGCACCGGCTTATAGATTTTATATGTTACACTCCCGTAACCCATTGTGATGGAGCCTCCGAGTCCCCTGTGTGGGAATGATGGCTATCTGTCTCCAGTGTCTTCTTCTTTGTTTCCTCTTCTCTATTCTAAACTTCAATAAATAAAAATTTGAAAAAAATTATTGTGATCCGCCACCCTCTCTGGGATGTGCAGTCCATCTTACTATCTGGTAGCCTGAGGGTATTGAGCCAAGGATCTCAGGGACCGAAAACTTCCCAGCGATGTTCACTCTATCTTCAATTCTAGTAATGAAAGTAGGATTTGTCTAAAGTCACCATACCTCCCATTGTGTCAGGCCATGATAGTGTGCATCATATTGCCCCATTGTCTGTAACCCGGGGTGCATATTTGCAGACTCTTAATGCTTCTAATATACTAATAATCCTACACACACATATTGAGGGATTCTGTAAAATATTACTAATTTATATGTATTCCTTTTCTCAGCTGCAATATGCAATTATATCCTAGTTAGCACAATAATGCCCACCCAGCAGCACACACAAGTGAACTTTCTGCAAGTAGCAAATCATCCATATGCACTCTGTCATTTAAATATACCATTGTCGATAGGCCATGTGCTACATTTTAGAAATATTTGCTTCTCAATTACCCCCTTTATCAACTAAACCATATGTATATGCAACTTTGAAGTTGAACTGCAATGCACAGGTTAAACTATGGTCTGTGTCTCCTACTGCACAGCTGTAAGGTCCCTAAGTTGGTAATGGTATTCACAAATGACTGCCTGTCTTAATTCATCTCTCATGTTTTGGCATAGAAAAGTCCTCTGCCTGGAGACTGGTGTACACTTTCTGAGTGCCATAACTGCTTGGATAGCTGGACCACTGGTTCTCATATTTGGTAATGGACAAACACAGATCCAGCATGTGGGCCATGACATAGGCCTATCTCATTCATACTGATGCAGTCTTGTGAGAACAGAAGTGGTGCACCAAGGGCTACCCTCAATGTGGTAAAAGGCTTATGTGCTTGTCAGGATGACTTAATCATGGTGGTGGTAGTTTTATTTTACGTTTGTCATGGTAGTGGTGCCTCCCAGCCTCCTCATGTAAAATTCTGCTGCTGTCTACTTAACGCATCCTGAGCCTTCATGAAGACTATATGTAGTTCAGTGAAGTGTGTGATGCTTGAGTGTGTGCTGTAATGTATGTGTGCCTGTGCTTGGTACAGATCTCATGGAGGATTTAGGGATTCCATTTTGGAAAACTAGGCCCTGATAAGGCTAGTTGGAGTCGAGGATTTAAATTTATGAATTTCCTGATGGTCGGGGTGAGTAGACACAAACTAGAGAAGGCAGGGTCTGCTCTAGGATGGTGCAACAGGTGCCACCGCACCGGGAGATGACTCTTCGAGGGGACGCTGTTTTTAAAGTATTTTATGGTTTTAAAACCACCTGCTGCGGCATCGCTGGCCTCCACAATCTTCATACAAAAATAAAAATGTCAAGATAACTTGGTAATTAATGTTATTGCGGGGAAGACAAGGAGTTTTGTCAAGTGGAAGCTTTAACATATTTTATAGTAGCACAGAAGGTTAATGTACCTGCTGCAAAGAATGTGTACGACAAAGTGCAAATAGTTTAAATAGGTCAGTGCTTTTGCAGAGAGATCCTTTTGTTACTAGCAGTGTAGATGTTAAAATCCTAACATGGAACAGTTAGCTAATAACTGTCCTCAAAGAGCTGCATGCAAACTGTGAGGTATAGATTAGAGCATTATGATGTTTTCCTCCGTATTTCATTATTCTAATGTTTCAAAAAAGGTTCATTTCAGCCTTCGAGACTCTTAAAGTCCTTGTTATTAAATGTGACCCCCAACCATTCGGTTATGTTTTAAATTCTGAGTCTGTGCTTCTACAGACCAAGCACTATTAAACTATACTGTCTACCAGTATGGATGACATGGAACTCCGACACCTTGTAGTCCTCGGTAGTATGTAACTTATCCTACACACTGATTCACACACGTTGATTGATTGTCTCTGGGTAGTGTATGTGACGTAAAGTGCTCTGACAACCTACACTGGTATGAGTGGCACTAATAAATACATCTGAGAGAGTGTTATTGAGACTTGAGGGGGCACTGTTAAAGGGTAGTAGTGAGGGAATCTGTGGGGAGCACCCGTGGGGGGTGCCAACAAACATTGTGGCCCCCGGAACCACCAGCGCTAAAGCCGGCCCTGAGAAAAGGGGAGAAAAGCATCCTCTATGTACCTCAAAGGTCTATTTGATTCTGAAAGAATTACTGAACAGTGGGGCTGGGGCTCATCTGGTAGGACTTGCAATGTAGGACCAGGGAATCATAATAGAGGGGAGGACGTAGGCCTTTAAACTTTTGGAAGGCATAATACAGGGGAGGGTGACAGCCTGGTGTGATTCCCAGTCATTAACTTGCATGGTGTTTCGAGTCAATCAGAATTGCAGATGCTCTTGCTTTGACAGAATGTTACTCTGGCAAAGGACAGTACAGAGGCGAGGACTTGTCAAAGGACTTGACACCTACAACGTGAATTTCAAAAGACCAGAGATTAAGGGCCAGATTTAGAAAGTATTTAAGAGGTTGTAAGAAGCCTATTTTGCAAAATCATGCTGTTTGCGACTGCAGAAATGCTTTACTTTTTACTTTACAAAAATCAAACTGTGATTCTACATAATCGAAATTTGGCTTTGTGATTCGGCATTCCGTAGATGCATGTTTAGGGAGTCCCTTCCAAATACCAAATTGTAGTGGTATGTATTAATATTTTGTGACAGAAATATGGTTGCAAACCTTTTTTTACCAACACTTCAAAGCAGGTGGTAACCTGTTTGGAAAAAAGGAAGGGGTCGCCAAGGGAACCATTCTTGTCATGAATGTTGACACTTTCATTTTTACCAACACATCTTGTTTTAAAAAAAATTATAACTTCTAAAGCAATTATAGGCATAGTGGTCAGCTGACCTCCCCAGGTCACCATCCTCATAATGGCTATAATTTCTAATGGATCACAAACTGTGACCTACCTCATTAATATTCATATGTAGGCTGTTTTTCAACCTATCCCCAATGTTAGTACATCTGTCCCTAAATCGCATCGGTGTCTGAATGTGGACAATAAAAGTGGGAGCATGCGACCAACAAGTTGTTCATCAGTGTAGAAAGAAGAACAGCAAGTTCTGTTAGCCTACCTGCTGTGTGAAGTGTAATCATCCAATTAGTCAAGACCACTTGCTTCAAGCCTTGTGCATCCACCTTCTACTTGCCTGCTAAGGCCAGTGTACACTATGAGCAGGAGAAGAGCACCTGAAGCGAGTGAGGCTCAGGTGGCATCCTGATGATTGGATCAGGTGAGTGAAGTGTGAGATACCAGGTCCTGGTTGGGACGGGAAACACCCATTACATCGATGTAAATACATCGCGGTGCTATCGCACCGCGAGTTTTACATCGCATGGTCCGTCACATCGCAGCCTTTTAGTGCGCAAGCGACAACTGCGCAATGGCATTAACATCGCATGCAATTACAACGCATGCGATGTTAAGATGCCATTACAACCCAACAGAAAATGCAGAACAGAAGAAAATGGGCTTTTCTGTGCTGCTTTTTATGAACTCGGACAATTTTTTTTCGACTCAGCAATAAATATACACAGTTTAAAAAACACAAGACAAGGTAAGATTAAGTAGAGAATAGACAAGCCAGATGTTGTAACGTTTTTCGAAGCTTATCTGCTATGATTACAAAATCGACATTTATACCTACCAACACACATGACTTTTCACCCTTTCAATTGCCTCTCACTCATTTATACTTTGAAGTATGCACCAATGAGGAGCGTATCCTTTTTATATTAAAAACACTGAGATGTCTCTTTATTTCTAAGAAATATTGTATTTTACTTGCAATGCATGGATGGATTCAGAAATGTACACTCACGGAAACGGGCTAACATATATTTTAGAATTATACAAAAACGGAAACGCAACAAAATGCGCCTTTCCTAAAAACAGAACTGAAACGGGCTGAGACACAACTTTACAAACGGGCTAACATATATTTTAGGATTAAAACGGAAACGGGCTAACATAGATGGCTGGATGGATGCATGGATGCGGAGAAGCGTATGGGTGCATGGATGCATGGATAGGTGCTGGGTGGATGGCTGGATGGATGCATGAATGCGGAAAAGCCACGCAGCGCTACATTACATTTTTATGTATTCACAGCCTAGATATGTTATAATGGCGCAGATGTCAGATTTCAAAAAACAGTCGCTATCACTACTGGGTTGGATGGATGGATGAATGTGTGGCGGATGTCAGGGTGGATGGATGCATGAATGAAGGATGGGTGGAAGGATGTGTGTGTGGTGAGTGGGTGGGTGGATGGATGGATGGATGAATGGATGGAGGATGGATGGATGGATGGATGCATGGATGGGTGGATGAATGGATGGGGGATGGATGAATGAAGCCACGCAGCGCTACATTACATTTTTATGTATTCACAGCCTAGATATGTTATAATGGCGCAGATGTCAGATTTCAAAAAACAGTCGCTATCACTACTGGGTTGGATGGATGGATGAATGTGTGGCGGATGTCAGGGTGGATGGATGCATGAATGAAGGATGGGTGGACGGATGTGTGTGTGGTGAGTGGGTGGGTGGATGGATGGATGAATGGATGGCGGATGGATGGATGAATGGATGAATGGATGGATGCATGGATGGGTGGATGGATGAATGGATGGCAGTATAGATGGATGCATGGATAGGTGCTGGGTAGATGGCTGGATGGAAGCATGGATGCGGAACAGTGAGCCTGTAAGTGTCCATTTATGAATGATGATTCGGACACAATGCTTTTTGTAAAGTTACGGGGGAGCATCAATATTCATCTTAGTCTTTTGCGCAATTGCATGCGTTTGGAAGATTCTTTTTTAAATATCGGCATGCATGGCGATGTGCCTCACTTTGTGAGGGTTTCTGGACACTATTTTCCCCTTAAAAATAAGAAATTTAATACACTCGGAAGAGGCGAGCGTGTGCTGCCTGTTGTGTTTGGCGCAGGTTGCAAAAGGCTCTTTCATGACAGTCCTCACTAGCCCCCCAAAAAAGGAGAGAGGAAAAAGATATTGTTGGGGGCATAATTAAGCTGTCTCCACCTCCCCCTCTTCTGTTTCCTCGCTCTTCAATATTGCATGTTTTTTCATAGCTGTAAGGAGGAAGTACTGGATCATATATTTTCCTACTTGCGCGTGGAGTGTTCATTTCTAAAGTATGTGTGTTTTTCAACCTCTAGTATGCATATTTTTTTTTGTTTTATGGAAGAGGAGTGTGGTGGAGATGTGCAAGACGCGCTCAGTAGCTTTTCCCTGGGTAGTGTGCACTTCTCACTGAAAGTCTCCCTTACTTGACACCCGCTTTATGGGGAACGGTGGAAAGTCGGTCTGGGGTCTGTTATCTGTCTTTTTCCGCGTTCTTCTGATTAATGTATTTTCCTCCAAAACCGGAAGATAACAGAATCCGCTTTTGCCCGCGCGTGTCAAAATTCTTATTGTGAAATTTCACACTTTCTATCTACATTTGCGCCTGCTTTCATGTCACTTAAGCGCTTGTTCTTGTATACATTATATTTTGTTTTAGGGCAGTGTAACGGGATGCAGTCATTATGATCATTAGATCCTTTCATAGCTGCATGCGACCCAGCTTTTGGCTGCAAAGATTTTAACGTGTGGGCTCAAACATCGCGTTGTCATGTCGCGCGATGTAAAGTCGCCGATGTGACACGCTTACCAATTACATGCCCGCATTTGCGACGCAACAACGTGCGATGTCAAAATTGCCGATGTGACTGCCGTTGCGATGTGATTGCCGCGATGACAACTCCCGCGCTATCTTTGTTTCCGATGGATCGTCATACAACCGGTTGGGTAAGAGTGTGGGCCATCTACCCACATCTTATGATTGTGTTGACATCCCCAAATTCCAGGTGGGATCCACCATGAAGGTTAGGGCTGCCATCCTCTGATGTTGTAAGATCAATCAATCAGGTGTTGGTAAAGCATGCAACTCACCTGTGAGGGTCTCAAGGCGCTGGGGGAGGGAAAAAAGCTGGGCTGCTCCGGTCAGTCGAAAAGCCAGGTCTTGAGAGCCTGTCTGAAGGTCTGCAGGGTTGGTGAGCGTCTTATTTTTACTGGGATGGTGTTCAATGCTGTGGCTGCGGCGTAGGAGAAAGCTCTCCCTCCAGCTCTGCTTCGGTGGATACGCGGGACCTCCGCTAGGGCGAGGTCAGCTGACCGGAGGTTTTTCTTCTGTGCATTGAAGCTCATTCGGTGGTTGAGGTACTTGGGTCCGCTGTTGTTGATACATAGGCATGGGTGATTCGTTTGTAGGTGACCCTTTTATTCGACGGGGAGCCAGTGGAGTTCTCGCAAGTGTGGGGTCATGTGCTCGTGGCGTGGGATCCCTAGGATGAGTCTAGCAGCTGCGTTTTGGATGGTTGGGAGTTTGCGCCGTAGGGATTCCGGTGTAGAGGGCGTTGGCGTAGTCGAGCCTGCTGGTGATGAGTGCGTGGGTGGCGGTCTTTCTGCAGTCTTGGGGGATCCACTTGAAAGTCTTACGTAGAATCCGGATGCAGTTGAAACTGGTGGAGGAGATGGCATTGATTTGGCGGTTCATGGAGAGGGAGGAGTCGAGGATTATGCCAAGGTTCCGAGTGTGGTTCATAGGGGTTGGTGGGAGTCCGAGGGCAGAAGGCCACCATGAGTCGTGGTCCGAAGTGGAGCTCCTCGGTTTTGTCGGAGTTGAGTTTGAGGCAGCTGTCTTTCATCCATGCGGCCACGTTTTTCAATCCTTCCTGGAATCTGAGTCTAGTGTCTTCTGGGTTGCTGGTGAGGGAGAGGATGAGCAGGGTGTCATCAGCGTAGGACACGATGGACCGCACTGCCTGCCGCTGGTGGTGATGGGCGCCATGTAAATGTTGAATAGTGTAGGGCTCAGAGAAGATCCTTGTGGGACTCCGCAGATGATGTTGGTGGGTTCGGAGAGGAAGGGGGGAGCATGACCCTCTGTGTTCTCTCGGAGAGAAAGTATCAGATCCAGTTGAGGGCATCTCCCTGAATTCCTGCTCATGGAGCCTGGTGGTTAGTGTGTGGTGAGAGATGGTGTCGAAGGCTGCAGAGAGGTCCAGGGGGATGAGGGCTGCGGTGTGGCCCTGGTCGCGCAGCATCCGGATATCGTCGGTGGCGGGGATCAGGGCTGTCTTGGTACAGTGGTTGCTGTGGAATCCGTATTGGGAGGGGTCCAGGATGCAGTTATCTTCGATGAAGGTTGTCAGCTGGGCATTCACAAGCCTTTCTGTGACCTTGGCAGTGAAGGGGAGGAGGGAGATGGGTCTGTAGTTCTTGAGGTCAGTAGGGTCGGCCACAGATTTTTTGAGGAGGGGCTTCACTTCTGCCCGTTTCCAGTCCATGGGGCAGGTGCCAGAGGTCAGGGAGGAGTTGATGGTGCGGGCTAGCTCAGGAGCGATGGCTGTAGAGGCTCTGTTAAAGATGTGAGGGGGTAGGGGTCCGTGGGGGCTACAGAATGAGTTTTCCTCATGGTGGGGGCGACTAGTTTGATGGATGTGGGGTCCCAGGTGGAGATGGTGGGTTTGGCTGTGGTAGTGGCCATAGGGGTGAAGGTAGTCATTGATTCGTTGAAGTTGTCGTAAAGGGTAATGATCTTCAGGTGGAAGAAGGTGCTGAGCTTGTTGCAGATATCTTGGGAGGGTGTGATGTCAGAGGCTTCGCATGGGGGTTTGGTGAGATGCTTGATGACGTTGAAAAGTTCCCTTGTGTTGGCGTTGATGTTTTCCCTGATGAAGATTCTTTTGGTGTCCCTTATCAGCTGGTGCTAGTTCTGCATGGCGACTTTGTGGTCGGTGTGTGCTTCAGTGGTCTCCTGGTTCCTCCACATTTTCTCGAGGCGCCTGCAGGTGCGCCTGGCCTCTAGGAGTTTGGTGGTGAGCCAGGCATCCTTAGTAGGGCGTTTGGTGCTTGTCTGTTGGATAGGGGTTAGTACAGCTGACGATCCACTAATGGAGTTCTTTGACAGCGGCGTTGGAGTCGGCGGTGACTGAGGGCGGGTCGTAGACGAGGGTGGCATTGAGGAGGTCTTCGGTGACTTTACTCCAGTTCTGTCAAGGCAGGCGCGGGGCTTGTTTGGGTGCGGGGCTGGATGTGAAAGTGAAATGGATGCAGTGGTGGTATGTCCAAGAGTGCCGGTGGCGTCGGTAACCCGGATATGTGATCCTCCAGTGAAGATGGGATCCAGGGTGTGTCCTCCAATGTAGGTGGGAGTGTTTACCAGTTGCTTGAGTCCAAGGTTGGCGAGATTTTCAAGTAGCGTGTTAGAGTCGGGGTCATGGCAGTTCTTGAGGTGGAAATGCAGGTCTCCGAGCAGAATGTAGTTTGTCGAGGTGATGGAGTGGGAAGTGGTGAGCTCTGTGATGATGGTAGCGGGTTGAGCGCGAGGTCCTGGTGGTCTGTAGATGAGTGTGCCCCATAGCGTAGTTCTGGGGTTGGTGTGGATCTGGAAGTGGAGGTATTCTATGTTGGGAAGAGTGCTGCTAGGTCTGGTGGTGGATATTTGGAGGGAGGCTTTGTGTGCGTTGGCGAGGCCTTCCCCAGGCAGTTTGGGCGGTCTAACCTCTTGAGCTTGTAGCCGTCTGGTATAGCTGTGGCGATGTCTGGTCCAGAGCTCGCGTTTGTCCAGGTCCCGGTGAAGAAGGCAACGTCAGGGGTCAGAGTGTCGAGTATGTCCCATATCTCTATGGCGTGTCGGTGAAGGGACCGTACTTTGAGAAGGATGCAGTTGATGGTGTTGGAGGTTTTGGCGGCAGGTTGTGCGTTGCGGGCTATGACAACCATGTATGCCAAGTGGGGCCCCCTATGAATATTAAGGCCATCACCCTTGCTGTTCTGTAACTCTGTAACTCCAATATGCCAGGTAGATGCCACCCTGAAGGTTAGTTTATAGACAGAAACAGCGGTTCCTGTGGAATAAGTATTAACAAGGAATATAGTACTTATATGCCTAATCGCAATGTCTATAGGTTGCAACAGTGTCCAAAGGAAAAAAGACCATACACAGCTCAAAACTCAATAAATATTTATATAAGTCAGAATGCAATTTTACAAGGTATTAAAAAAAACAGTGTTTAAGTGTCCCCAGGGAACATGAAAGCTAGAAAACAGTGGTGAAAAATTATCGACATGTACATTCCTTTTCCAACACGAATAAAGTCGACCATTTAGGAAAGATAAATAATTGCAACATCCTCTGTATTGAATAATAAGAGCTGGAAAGAAGGATTCGCTTTGATTGTGTTGACGGCGTTTCGACCCCTAGTGTAATGAGGGGTCTTTTCAGGACCTATGAATGTAGGGACATCTATACAAAAGGAACTTATTATCATCAGAGAGGGCCTTGTGTAGTCTTGCACCTAACGTTAGAGAGGTACGAATGGCTTGTACCTGAAGGTAAGGATAGCAGGTCAGCGTGATTTAAAAGTGCTCCTCCGGGAAGTGATAAGGTAAAAAGGGAAAGGTATTTCCTCACATGGGACCCAGCCGGGCACTGCACATGTGGAGGGAGGAATTGACAAAGTCAGCTCAATAAACACAAGGATAAATCTAGTACAACTGTGTATGAACACCAATAATAAACGAGAACTCACCTCACGGAAGGAAAGGGGGGTGCTGAGACTGGCAGCTGCACAGGTTGCGGAAGGTGAAATTTCAAATGGGTACAATAATCCAGTTAGTATGAAGAGGCCTCTGTAAAACATAATGGAAGACTAATTAATGAAATCTATCCACTCATGTAACAATTACCATATAGAGAAAGGTGAAAGAAAAAGGACACTTACCGGGTGCAGGACACAGTTCTTCTGCCCTCTATTTAGGAAATATATTGAAAAAGTGATGGGGTACACGTCACCCCGTGTAACTGTGAAAAATAATAAGGAGGCAGTGAGTGAAAAGCAAAACATCTATTTGCTTAAGCAGTGTGATATCTGCTTCGACTAAACTTGCCCTTACCTGCCAGAAGAGGTCTCCACCCTTCAAAACACGTGCGACCGTGGTGCAGAAATTGTAATCTTGGCTTATGCTTCGTTTTGAAACCAGTTGAGCTTACCTGATGTGGCTTGTACGGCAGTTGAGGCAGTTTTCCCTGGCTCACCGAGGTGCAGGTAGCACAGGCTGTGGACACCTTTACCTTTGCAACTTAATAAAGGAATAATTCAATCTACCTGAATTTGCATGCCGATTTCCTTCCTATCCGTTTCACTTCCAACATATGTGCTGATATTAAATACTACTTGTATTACAAGCTAGTATTTGATGACTTGGCAATCAGTTCATTGTGGCAACTGTTCATACTTGTAGTCTTGTGTGTGCATTGCACCTACCTCCCCCAGAGTACCTTTGGCCTGCTTGATCTGTGCTATTACTGAGAGTCAAGTGCTGAAGGGATTGTACTTGGCCAGCTGTAAGTACTAATAGTATTTGGGCCTCAGACAGCAGAAGTAAGAGGCCACAACATCCATGGTTGGGTCTAGTAGCTCTTGCCTTTCCTTTGGCCCTGTAAAGGGGATTCTGAAAATGTCAACAAACAGTTTATGATAATCCAAATGTATTTCTTAATTCTCCATATTACAAAATAAATTCAATTGTGTATTCATAGTTTGTCATATCACTCGCAATTGAATGTTGGGGTACAAGATCTTTGTCAGGAGATTCACATAACTCATTTATACCTTAACATGCTGAGTTTCTTACATCAATAGCATGCTGAGTTTCTCAGACCAAATTGCCTTTGTTGTGGTTGGTATACATGGTTTCATAACTAAATCCACCTTTGACATCTGTCATCAACTCAAATAATCAGACCTATCACTGTTGTCCACAGTCAGTCAAGGTGTTTCATCTTGTAAGCTGCTCCCTAAGGGATAAGTACACTATTCATATTCAGGAACACTACTCTCTCGCATGGAGAAGTGGCAGAGGTATTACACATAGCTCAGGGACACTACTCTTCCAAGTAGAGACTCTGTTCTCTCAAATGCTGCACACATATGTGACATGACTTCAGCATTGGTTGGTATTCCACTAAACATCAATCATTCCTAGAAAGCCAATCTCACAAACCATATGGCGTACATAACATGTTTGCCCTCGTTTATAATAAAGCTCTGTTAAATGGCACATTTATAGTATAGTTTTGTTTCATTGATCTTTTGTTTTCAGCCATTAAACCTTTAATACAGGTCCGTCTTGTGTAAGGACTAGATTCCTACAAAGATCTTGCAAAAAGGTATCAGAAGAAGATCTCAAAGGTCTTCCCCAACGTTGCTTGGCTTATTCTATAAATAGTGGGCCCAACCTGCATTGAACGATTGAATGTCTGACAGAATATCGACAGAGAGAAAATCAACCTTCAGAAATATCGACCCAAGAATATCTAAGTCAAGAATATCGACATCCTATCTACATTATGGTAAGTATAAAAATATTGGGAAAAAAATATTGATGTCAAAACATTTTCTGTTAAAAATATATATTTTTTTTAGTTAAAAGAATAATGTAAAATAAAGTAAATAATACATATTGTTATAATAAACATAGTTGAAAATCTTTTAAAATGTTTAAAAAATATAAGTAATATATATATATAATGTAAAAATAAATTAAACATATACGTTTAATATCTAATATATACTTAATAATCATTTTTAATAATTACTTTAATAACTTATCAAAAAAAATTAGATAGCGGAGGTAATACAATTACTATTCCAACTCCAAACAGTGCAACAGTAGGGAAAGTGTTTGATGTCGTAGGGGTAAAAATTACTATTCCCACTCCAGTTAGTGCAACAGTAGGGAAAGTGTTGGATAGCGTAGGGGTTAAAATTACTTTTCCAACTCCAGGAAGCAACAGTAGGGAAAGTTTTGGATAGCGTAGTGGTAAAAATTACTATTCCCACTGCAAGGAGCGCAACAGTAGTGAAACTGTTAGATAGCGTAGGGGTTAAAATTACTATTCCCACTCCAGGGAGTGCAACAGTAGGGAAAGTGTTGGTTAGAGAATGGGTAGAAATTACAATTCCCACTCCTGAGGGTGCAACAGTAGTGAAAGTGTTGGATAGCGTAGGGGTTACAATTACTATTCCCACTGCAGTGAGTGCTACAGTAGGTAAAGTGTTGGATAGCTTAGGGGTTAAAATTACTATTCCCACTCCAGGGAGTTGGAGAACTGGGCCTTATGGGCCTGGCGACGCAGGGCATGCCTTAAATCCCCGAGTTCACTTGCCTTGTCGAACAGGTAAGGTAAGGTACATTTATTATGCATAGTTAATTAAAACCAGTACAAAACATTTTACAGTAAAAGAGTTTTTTTAAATTAAGTTAAAAAAAAGTTTGGTGGTTATAATCATCGTTTTTGTAATCCATGTAATAAGAGACCCAAAGTGGGTTCTAGCAGTCTTATCCCGGGGCAAGGGCGGCATGAGCCTTGTCGAACAGAGACACAAGACACTCTGTTGGGCGTAGAAAACCAGGTTTATTAGCTGCAGTAAAGCACAGTTGTCCTAGAAGTTACATACAGAGTGCAGATTCTAAGGAGACCGCCTCTTTAGTCCGTGGCGCACAATCTCTTATAGTACATATATTTACGACATTTACTCCCAATACATACAAAGCAGACCAATAGGAAAAGTTGGAAAACAAACTATCAGGTGTCTCAAATACGCCCCTTTCTCAAACCCCGTGTGTTACCCTTCCCAACAAATTAATCAGTGCTAGTACCGACAATCCAATTTGCAGGTGGCAGGACGTATTTGTGTGCCTAAAAGAATTGTTGTGTAATAAGAGAATACAAGGAGAGAATAGCGAAGGCTAGTCGGATAAGATAATGTAAGGAAAGAATAGGAGAAGCCAAATAGTCAGTCGAGACAAGGATCAATAAACCCAGACATGGATTAGCGAACTCAGCCAGACCCTGACATCGGTTTCGTAAACAAGGGCAGGGAGTTACTCTTTAACAGAAGGGACACGTAGCAGCTGAGAAAAGCAAAAACACTCGGTTCGCCGTGCTGCCTGAGTGAGGGCAACACAAAATGGCGACGAGACACAAAATGGCGGTTAAATATGGGATGAAGTCAGAAACCAAAGAACCTCAGACCCTCGTTTTGCCATTAATCAGGCAAAACACAAAGGACTCAAGTTAATCTGAGTCGATGTCTATGGCCATGAGGTCATCGAGCTGTTGCTGCAACATCATTTTAATGTTCTCTGTTTTCTGTGACACAGGCCTTGGGACACAAATGGTGTCACAAAGACCGCAGATGGCAGGGCCGCACTGCATACAGAGACAACAAGAGAAAATGACAGCCAAAACCATTCCAAGGAACGCTAGTATCTTCCATCCCCAAGTGGACAGTAGTCCCCAAAACCAACCCATCATAGACCAATCTCCTGTGTACTGATGTATAGACTCGGAAATGATATGCAACTTAGAGATGGCTTGGTATACTGTAGGGGCATTATCTGGAATGTAAATGCAGCAACTTGACCCGATCAATTTACAGACTCTTCCACGATCTGCAAGGACAATGTCTAGAACCATCCGGTTCTGCAAAGTCATAAGGCGATCCGCCTGAAGTTCGGCTGTCAGATTACTCAAGGCTCCAGAAGTTACATTTATGGTAGCCTCAACAACACGAACTAGCTGTCTGATGTCTCTGCTTTTGGCCATTGGGCCCCAAAAAGGAAGCAACCCTTTGATGAAGTCACCTCCTTCTTATCCTGCTGTGTCCTTAGAATCAATAACCCCTCTGCCATATCTTTTCCTTTGATAACCTGAAGGAGCAGTATATGTTGAAGGAAGAAGAAAAGACACATAGCAAGTGCCTGAAAAATAGGTAGGAAGCCACGTATAGGCTCCATCATGACAAACAAAATATGTGCCTTGTGATGGCACTAACGGTGAAGAAATCTGAGGTGAATACGTATGGGAACAGACGCTCTTCTTCTGTGGATTTTTAACATTTTGGCCATTGATCTGCAATCAGAAATTACCTCGATGAGGGACAGTCCAAATTGGTGGGGATCTCCTTCGTCTAGCTTTTTCTGTAAGGCTAGTGACATAACGAGTCACGTTCCAGCCATCGTATGCTCGTTTCTCATCAACGGGAATCTTACTAATCTCAGCGATTCTAGCCATGGCCACTAGTCCCTTTATCAAAGAACTGTGGCTAAAATCTGCTCCACCACCATATGGACTACCAGGAGGATACCGAAGTTGGTTCTGAAAAACATTAGAAAACATGCCCAAATAGGCCCAAGCGGAGCCTTCATAGGAAAACGGAAGGACTAAATACGGCATCCCTCTCTCTGTGTTATGGGGCATGAGCCCACAGACCCAACAATCAGTGGTGTTCATTACCAGTTGATGCTGATGCAATAACTGAATAAATGAATTATTGAAGTATTCTGTTCTCCTAATTTGTTCATGTTCTGGGAGTGTATGAAACCGATGTGGGGAGGCAGTAGTAGGAAAAGACAAGGAAACAGAAGTTGGAACAGGTGCTTGCTGCATAGTGTAAACAACCCAACTTAAACAAGCCAATAAAATACATGAACACATTAAAATACACAAGGGTATACCATACGGACTAACCAATAATCTCTTATATCTACTTTTCATTTCTACATTCTTATCATTGCTTTCCACTTTAATATCCATTCTCTAAAGCGTTGCTCACGGCAATCTTCCTAGATCACTTAGCTGTGATTATTAGCCATCCTATGACACTGCAAGTCCTGCCGACCTACTGTCACTACTCAGGTCACAGCTTAAGACTCCTACCGTGACCCTGCAACTTGATGGATAGATGAAAAAAAAAGAATGTCTCTCATAAAACGTAATCAGAAAATGGAAAAAGAAAAATTCAATTGTCTTTCATTAATCTGGTTCTTAAATTGTACCGAGTCTTATTAGGGATTGTTTGCTCTTGAAACAAAGTCCCTGGATTTACTGTGTTCAATCGCAGATGTGATGGTACAGATTCTTGCAACACGTCGTCGTCTTCTTTCTCAGAGTTCGTTCGATCCAGGTGTGCACTACTAAAAGGTACCAATCGAGGGACCCTTTGATCTTCACTGTCACTCATACCCTTACGAACCCTTGATCAACAGGTAAGGGCAAAGGTACCCTCTTACAATGCACGCCATGGACCCAGTTCTTCTTCCCGACAACCTTTACAGCTGTACATGTTGCTAACAAGACTTGCGGAGGCGGGCCCCAAAGAAGTTCCAGATTCTTTTTCCGTTGGAAATTCTTCAGACAGACCCAGTCACCGGGTTGGATGGAGTGTCCTGGATCTGCAGAGGCCTCCGCCAAAGCATTTTGAACCTGTTGATGAAGAACACGTAATTTAGTGGTGAGGTCATGCAAGTAGTCAATCAACATTGGGTATGGGTTGTCAGAATACTTTTTAGGTCGAGGGACTCCCCAGACTTTTGCTGGGCGCCCAAAAACAACCTCATATGGGCTGAGTCCTAAACAAGAATGTACAGTAGTTCTCGTGGATAAAAGTGTCAAAGGCAAAACGTCAGGCCAAGCAAGCCCCGTGCTGGCCGGAATCTTTGCCAATTTAAGCTTTAGAGTGCCATTATAGCACTCTACCAAACCTGCTGACTGAGGGTGGTTTGCCGCATGGAATTTTTGCCTAATACCAAGACCCGCACACACTTTCTGCATAATTTGGCCTACAAATTCACTTCCATTGTCACTCTAGACAATGCGCTGCAAACCAAACCTCGGGAAAAACTCGTTCAAATGGACTTTGACAGTAGACAAAGCAGTATTGTCCTTTAGGGGGTTGGCCTCTATCCATCTGGAAAAGATGCAAACCACCACCAGAACATACTTTAAATTGTTACAGCGGTCCATATGAATGTAATCGATTTGTATTACCATAAAAGGGTACGGAGGGGGAGCAAAATGACCTGCTGGAGTTGGGGTTCTCTTTCCTGGATTATGCATTAAACAAACAATGCAATGCTTCACCACATTTTCCGCACATTTATGAATTCCTTCATTCTGCCATACTGGAGCCAAAAGTTTACATATCCCTTTTGCACTAATGTGGGCTGGACCATGCGCCATAGTAACTACAGGCAGTACTTTCTTTCCACTTACTCAATTCCTTCTCTGTAGCCTCTTCTTGAATCGTTCTCACACTTTCAATTGTGTCCTCACACATTCCTCCCTCTCTGACCCATATTGCAGGGCCCGCAACACACATGCGACTCAGAGCATCTCTCGCCGTTTCTTTTGCTACCTCATCTGCAAAAGCATTCCAGCGACCTACATCATCAGTGATCTTCTTATGTGCACTACACTTGACTATTGCTATTTGTGTAGGCAAAGCAAGTGACCCGAGAAGGTCAGTTACCAACTGACCATGCTGTATCTTAGTCCCATGGGAAGTAAAGAATCCTCTTTCCTTCCACAAATGACCAAAGCTATGATCCACGCCAAAGGCGTATTGGCTATCAGTGTAAACATTAACTCTCTTTCCCTTAGCCAACACACATGCTCTCGTCAGGGCAATTAATTCAGCTGCTTGGGCTGAATTCTGTGGAATGTGTGCTGTCTCCACTATCGTATACAAGGTGGTAACAGCATAAGCTGCAGTCGTCTCGCCATTTGGAAGTTTGAAACAAGACCCATCTACCCATAGGATCCCACCCGGGTCCACAAGTGGTGTGTCTTTTAAGTCTATTCTGCCTTTCGTTTCCTCCTCTGTTCGAGAAAACAATCATGCTGTTCTTGAGTGTCTTTCTCTTCTGGAATGGGCAACAATGTTGCTGGATTCAAAGTATTACACAGCTTGATGTGTATATGGCTAGCCAAGAGCGTCAGCTCATATCCAGACAAGCGAGCACTCATGAGGTGTTGTGTTTTCGTTCTGTTCAAAAGAGTATCCACTGCCTGTGGTACCGTAACAACAAGCGTGTTATCTAGTACCAATCCAGCAGATTGGCGAGTAGAGATCGCTGCTGCTGCTGTAGCTCTGAGACAACTAGGCAATGCCTTGGCTACTGGATCCAGCGTAGCCGAAAAATAGGCACATGGCCGTTGTTTGTCTCCAAATTATTGTGTTAAAACTGACAACTCGCAACCTTCCCTTTCGTGAACGTAAAGTGTGAAAGGCTTACTGTAATCTGGAGTACCTAACACAGGAGCAGAACACAAGGCAGTACGTAAGTCAGAAAAACTCTTCTGACATTCATCAGTCCAGGGAAGAGGTTGGGGTGTGTCTTTCAGAGTAATTGCCAGCAGAGGTTTAGCCAACAAAGAAAAATTCGGAATCCACTGTCTACAATAAGAGGTAATGCCCAGAAAGGCACGCACCTCTCATTGTGTGGATGGCACAGACATTTGCGCGATTGCTTGAATTCTTTCTGGGGTCAATCGTCTTCCCTCCTTCGACAAGAGATAACTTAAATAGGTAACCTCTTGGCGGCAATATTGCAACTTAGAGGGTGACACCTTGTGATGCAGGTCAGACAAATGACGCAATAGTGAAACAGTCACATTCTTACAAACATCCTCTACTAATAAATCGTCCACATACTGAATAAGAGTGGGACCTGGGGGCAGATGAAAGCATCGAGCTGAGATGTCAAAGTCTGACTGTAAATGGAGGGGCTCTCACAATAGCCTTGAGGTGCACGCTTGAATCGAAACTTTCGACCTCCGAGAAAAAAGCCAAAAATATCCCTACTTTCCTCAGCAATAGGAATACTGAAGAAGGCATTTTTTAGATCAATAACTGAGAACCATGCTGCCGAAGCGGGTATCATAGTAAGCAAGGCAGTGATATCTGGGACAATAGGAAACTGGGGGACAACAATCTTGTTGACCTCCCGAAGATCAATCACAAAACGATATACTGGAGGCTGAGAAGGATCAGTGCGTTTAAGAACAGGTAGAACAGGACTAATACAAACATTGCTTCTCGTTTCTTCAACCACACCCTTCTGAACCAGATCATAAATAATAGCCAACAAAGCACGTTCACCATCATTGGAAATCTTATACTGAGGAATGCGTGGTAGTTTAACATTAGGCTTAATAGTAACCACGTAAGGCAGAATCTGGAGCAGACCAACATCATTCGGACCTGCAGCCCAAAGCGTAGCAGGGAGAGAATGCAATGCAGGTGGAAGTTTGTCTTTAGATAAATACATAGGAGAAACCAGTTTCTCACCTAGGGTAAGATGCACACCAGAGGGGGAACAATACAACGTTGCATGAAGGCGTTTCAAAAAGTCCAAACCCAACAAGTTCTCTCCGCAACCGTCGTTAAAATAAGCGTAGCTTCCAGATCGTATGGACCAATCGAAAGAGGCAAAGGACAAGAAGCCTGGTTAGTAACTGGGGCGCCAGAAAATCCTACAGAAACATTAGTTAAGCCAGACAAAGGTGCCCCAGGGAGTTTGGAGTGAATGATAGAACTTCTCATTGCACCAGTATTCAAAAGAAATGGCTCTGCAACACCCAATGCAACAACCTCAACATAAGGCCCATTCTAATCCACTGGAACTGATACGACTCCCTTACTTTGTCCATGGCTGTCCTAACTAGAATGAAAATCCTGAACCTCACCCTCAACACAATAATCGTCATTGTAATATTGCGCAGACTGAGTATTCTGCTGATCAAAATAATTCAAAGAATTCTGAGGGGGAAAGGAACGCTTTCCTTGAGGCAACGCACCTCCCCCTCTACCCCTAGGTGCTGATTGAAAATCACCACGGCCTTGTGGGCCTGGAAATCCACCATTATGCTGCAATAAAACTGGACAGCTATTCTTACAATGGCCTTCCTCTTTACAATAGGCACATTGATTAGGACCAAGAAAAGGTCGCGGAACAAAAGGTTCAGGTTTCTGTAACAACCTCTGAAGCTGGGGAGGCCGTTGAAACTGGCGCTGGGCAGAACGAGGGGAATAAGCCTGATGAAGAAGAACCTTCGTTTTTAATTCCTTAGTCTAGTCTTCTACTCAATCTTATCTTTCTCTTCTTTATCCATATACTTGTAATACTGAGCAGTAGCTAATATCTGTGCAGAGGAAGAAACAGCCCACAAACTTTCGGAGTCTTTCAACTTATGCGATAATTCTGGAAGTAAATTAAATACAAATTTATCCACAAATAGTCGCTGTCCACCTTCAGTACTCATATCTTGACCACTGTGGTCGATAAACGTTTCCTCAAAACGAGTAAAGAAATCGGAAACACTTCCATCTTTCTTTTGCTTACACGCAGCCAACTTATCTAAGTTAACACGTAAGGCAGGCATCATCATCTTCATTAAAGCGATGATTCTACCAGGCAATTGTGTAATCAAATCATCTGGCTTAGCACCACCCACTTGTGCTGCATCTGCCGCACTTATAGCAGCCCAATTACCACCTAAAGCTTGGTTGTGGTCTTCTCTACGAATCCGGGCCCACAACCTTTGTGGAACCACATTCCCCATCAGCATATCAATATCGGCCAGATTCATGATACATGCATCAACAGTCTGGGACAACTCTTTATAATACTGAGCAGGATTTTTACGAGGGTCCGCTAGAGACTGTTTGAGCGCCAAAACTTCATATCATTTCCAGGGGACATGTACCCATATAGGCTGGAAATGAGCAGGGGACACCTGGAACAACGCCTGCCTGTGGAACCGATTCCCTCCATACTGGAGGAACTTCCCTCATAGGAAAATGCTTCATTTACTGTCTAACTGCAGGATCAGGTTCAAGAACAGTCTAAGAAGAATATAAAGACCTGAAAGTGACAAGTGTCCTTACAGCGTCCTCAACTTCGGGAACCCACAATAAGTCCTCTATCAAACTTATCCTGTATATCTAACAAACCTGAGGAGTTAAATCCAACTCCATATTCTCCCATCCTTTAACAAGAGTTTCACACGTGACATTAAAAACATATCTCTGCATGGGCGCATTCCACTGGAGAAAGGTACTCAGAATATAAGGCACACTATACTGTGGACCACTCATGATCCATTTGTGAGCAAGAGAGTCCAATGCAACTCGTTCGTCAGAATCTGGGATTTGACTACGGGATTGCCTTCGAGAAAAAACAGGAATCCTATTAAAAGGCCCAAAGAGGGGGGAGAAAAGACAAGAAACAGTATCAACCAACTGATTGCGAGTTGGGGAAGAAGTAGGCAGTAAAACTGGAGATGCAGTATTAAGCAAAGGGAGAGAAGGACTAGTCGCAACAAGAGAAACTGAAGATAAAGGAGACTGAGGTACAGAAGTTAGTGGCAAAGTAGGTGCAGGTTGTAATGCAGGAAGGGACAATTGCGGAGGAGCCGGACCAGCTGGCTGAACAACAGATTGCGGGGCAGGTGGCAACAATAAGGGTGGATTAGCACCTGGTACATAAGGCGGAGGTAATCTCAACAAATGGGACATTAAGATCCTTACTCTGTGGAGAAGTAGGCAACACAGGGTAGCATCTATCTATTGCCATACGATGTTGTCTGTCTGAGACCTCAATCGCTCAATCAGTCTCATTGTCCTTAAACTGCTGGGCAGCCTGCATGATTGTCATATCGCTCGCTTTTCTATCTCTTTTTGACTGCTTAATTTCTCTCTGTTTGAAAAAGAGTCAAACATTGCCGGCCGGGCTTTTCTTTTGAACAAAATTCCTTCCAAATTGTCTAATATATCGCGTTCAAAGCTACCATTTTGTGGCCACTGCAAAACACCATCTTTCTTCGTGTATCGGATCCATGCCTCATTAAAGGCAATGTGGCCAACACCATGTTTAGAATAGAGCTCATAAGTGGGAGTTCCAACCTGAGGAATCGGACATGAGTCCTCGAGCTGGGAATCCCTATTACAACCAAAAGAACAAAACTTCCTAAATTTGCTAAGACCAGGCATCTTAAAATCACTGGTCCGTTTACCAACTTCAAGGGGTTTAAAACAAATAACACAGCACAAACGTACTCAGCCCTTGGCTTCGGCTATTGCAATGGTCGACAAAAGAAAAAACAAAACAAAGAAGTGGGCGCTACCAACGAATACTTAACTAAGTAGTCTCTTACGCCAACAGAGGTCCGTCTAACTTCTTGCGATACCAGTAATCACCAGAGGGTCCAAGGCAGGGCGGAAGTCAGGGCAGCAGTCGTCCGCAGTCCGTCCGAAAGGAGTAGCCGAGCTGAAAAAGACCTTCAACCAACTTCGACATACAGGTGTCGCTTGACTTGGCTCGCGAATCCTCCAGAATTTTCTTGCGAGGCTTCTCATGACCCTCAGGCTGAACCGCTACATCTGAAGCCGCCCCACGTTGGGTGCCAGTTGGAGAACCGGGCCTTATGGGCCTGGCGGCGCAGGGCATGCCTTAAATCCCGAGTTCACCTGCCTTGTCGAACAGAGACACCAGACACTCTGTTGGGGGTAGAAAACCAGGTTTATTTGCTGCAGCTCAGCACAGTTGTCCTAGAAGTTACATACAGAGTGTAGATTCTAAGGAGACTGCCACTTCAGTTCGTGGTGCACAATCTCTTATAGTACACATTTACAACATTTACTCCCAATACATACAAAGCAGACCAATAGGTAAAGTTGGAAAACAAACTATCAGGTGTCTCAAATATGCCCCTTTCTCAAACCACGTGTGTTGCCCCTCCCAACAAATTAATCAGTGCTAGTACCGACAATCCAATTTGCAGGTGGTAAGACGTATTTGTGTGCCTCAAAGGATTGTTGTGTAACAATAGAATACAAGGAGAGAATAGCGAAGGCCAGTCGGATAAGATAATGTAAGGAAAGAAAAGGAGAAGCCGAATAGTCAGTTGAGACAAGGATCAATCAACACAGACATGGATTAGCGAACTCAGCCAGAGCCTGACATCGATTTCGTAAACAAGGGAACGGAGTTACTCTTTAACAGAAGGGACACCTAGCAGCTGAGAAAAGCAAAAACACTCTGTTTGCCGTGCTGCCTGAGTGAGGGCAACACAAAATGGCGACGAGACACAAAATGACGGTTAAATACGGGACGAAGTCAGAAACCAAAAGAACCTCAGTGTGCAACAGTAGCGAAAGTGCGAAAGCATAGGGGGAAAAATCACTATTTCCACTCCAGTGAGTGCAACAGTAGGGAAATTGTTGAGTAGCGTAGGGGTTAAAATTACTATTCCCACTCCAGGGACTGCAACAGTACGAAAAGTGTTGGATAGCGTAGGGGTAACAATTATGATTCTAACTCCAGTGAGTGCAACAGTAGGGAAAGTGTTGGATAGCGTAGGGGTTAAATTAAAAGACTTACTAATTAAATAATTTTTCAAAAATAAATAACATATTAAACAATAATTTACAAAGAAAAATATAATTATATTCATATTTACTTAATTACAATTACATTACTTCCCACCCGATTCCCCTATAAACACAAAACGTGTTACACATAAAAACTAACATAATTGATTTAA
Source organism: Lissotriton vulgaris (assembly GCF_964263255.1). Classification (NCBI taxonomy): domain Eukaryota; kingdom Metazoa; phylum Chordata; class Amphibia; order Caudata; family Salamandridae; genus Lissotriton; species Lissotriton vulgaris. The sequence continues at coordinate 984,542,242 of NC_141695.1, read as the reverse complement.
TTATCAATTTTTTACAAATTATTTACCCATTAATACTAACTTAACAATACATCAGTTAACAATGAAAACAAATAACACAATATTAATACATTATTTATAATTAATATATTTATAGATTAATCAATTATTAAAATGTAATTAACAATTAATAGTTCATTAACAACACATTAATTAACAATGACAATAAATGAAAAAATATCAATTACTTTATGATAATTAAATTACTTCCACCCTATTCCACTATATTCCCACAACCCGCGACACATAAAAATGAACACAATTAATGTCATTATCAATTAGTGAATTAATAAAAATGTATTACCAATTAATAGTTAATTAGCAATAAATTTATTAACAATAAGGATACATAAAAAATACTTATAATTGATATGATAAATTAATCAAATAATAAAAATTAATTACCAATTATCAATTAGTTAACAATAAATTAATAATGAATAACAATAAATAAAAACATAATAATTATTAATATAGCCTTATAGCCCGCCGTAGAGGGCTATACCGGCTATTAAAGGCCCTCTCCAGCGTTAAAGGCCCCGAGCCGAAGGCGAGGGCCTTTAACAAGGGAGAGGGACTTTAATAGCCGTATAGCCAATCTACGAAGGGCTATAAGGCTATTAGAACATTCTGCCACTAGAGGGCAGAATGTTCTAACAAAAAAAACAAAGCCTTTTGGAAGCGTGAGGGGATTGGAATCCCCTCAGGCTCCCTGAAGCTTTTGTCCACAGCCAGAGCTGTGAACAAAGAAACATTTTAATGTTGGAGCTCCAGGCTTATACCAGCCATTATAAGCCAAGAGCAATCCATTGTTTTCAATGGAGCTCCCAACATTCCAATGTTCTAATTATAATTAAATTACTTCCCACCATATTCCACTATAAACCCATAACCCACTGATACTAAAATGCTACATTTATTTTTTTTAAATTACTAATTTCCAAACATTGGATACACAAACTTAAAAATAATAAAACTACATTACAAAAAATGTTAGACTTACATTTAAAATACATACTAAAACACATAGAACTAATATAAATATCAATATTATTAACAACAACATTTTTGCTATTACTTCGATATAAAAAAATATATAATTATATTACTTACTTTAAACTCGATATTCTGGTCAACGGTGTTCTTGACTACGATATTCTGTCCCTAAAATATAAAAACTCGATATTACTGTATGTTGACATTAAAAAATCAATATTTTGACTGTTCAACTGAACGATTACTATTGATGTTGTTTGGAAATCTGGTCCTGCTTTTGCTCTACGACTCTGTAGATGTTTGCCACTTTGGGAAAGCTCCAGTTACAGATTCAAATCTGTGCTCCAACTCTACAGAGTCACTGTAGGGTTGAACTTCTTTAATATGACCCCAGATGATTGTTGAATTCACCTGCAGATGCAGAAGGTCATAGACTACAAGAAGAACATTTGAATCCATTCCCATGTAGAGAGAGACTGGCGTTGACTTGAGTCACTGTGATTTTGGCACTTTTCCTAACTACTCTTGTGAGCCTTACATTTACAAAGTTATGTTTTGATAGTCCCTTGTACTTACCTCAGTTTTCTCTTCACAAGTAAGAGTCCTCGGAGTAATATATAATGCATGATGCACTAATATGAATAATGCATCATGTATCAGCATATTTAGTGACAACTGGAGTTGCTGAACAGGGCATTGCTAACTAAGGATTTTATCTATTTTCAGATCTTGCTCCCCGCAGAACCCTCCCCAAATCCCTTCCCCTCATCCGGTCACTCCGAACCTCTGCTGGTCTAAACTACAGAGTTGTTTCTACCAGAACTTGGGCACATTGAGTATACTACTCCTGAGGAAATACAAATCTTATCAGAATAGTAAGCATAAACAAATTGCCTTCCTCCAAAGCAGTGCCTCCAATATGTCCTCACTTGAAGATGTATGAAAAATGTTAGCTAATCTGGCCAACGGAGATTTCACAATACCACTGGAGCAGTGGGGATAGTACTTCCTTGGGATGCAGATGAGAGATATATGGTAAGTACCTATGAATCTTTCACACAGCACTGTCAAGCCTGCTTGTTTAAGAAGGAACAATCTCTTTTACCTTCACAAAGTGCATTGGAACCCCTATAGATTGTAAAAACAACTGATTGCCTATCAATGATAAGTGACAAAGCTACCTTTATCAAAAGGAAACATGAGTGGTCCATAATAAATGGCTATACGAAAAAGAGGCCACAACAATATTTGGACACGGCATGGCCGTTGAAAAGCAAACAGCTTTTCATCAAAGCACGATTTGGAATAAGGCCGGGTGAAGCCCACGCACCACCATGGAAAAAACTCAATAATAACAAACTGTGCAGGTTGTGCAAATCTGGTGGGGAAAATATAATACATTTCTTATGTCTCTGTCCAGAACTGAGAAATGAAAGACTATCAATACTAAAAAGGTTATTTAACGAGAGAGGGATAAGGACATGTAGACAAGCTTTGATTCGATGCCTTTGCTCAGATGATCTATCCATTAACTCTGCCCTGACAACATTTTTAAGAACAAGTGCCTCCAATATCCACTGGAGGCATCCCTTGGCGCTCCACTCACAAAAAGTTCAAATTATTTCAAAATAAAGATCCATGCAACGTTTAGAATTCATTTCATATATTCAAATTCTCAGGAAAATTCTTTTGAATCCATCAACATCCGTTCGTATTACATTTCCAATTTTGTAAATAGTATCATGATAACATAAATTACAGTCCAATGCATTTCGGGCTGTAAGCCCTTCATCCGGGACAATGGGTGTTATGCTTTGCAGTTCTAAGGTATCAAACGATATTTAGTAATACGCAGAACGCATTTGTACACTGTTCGTGAACGAATTGTCCTTCCTATCTGGCGCGAAAAAGTTCGAGGACACAGAACTTTGCTGTGCGACAAATCAATTTATTTAGCTGACAAAATTTTTAACAATAGTATGGAAAAAATCGGAATAATATGCTATTTTGAAACTACAATGATTATATATTTTCCCTAGTTCTGAACATATGAATTTGCTTTTTAAGTAGTTTTTAAAGAATGTCCACAATTTTAAGATTTACTGTTATTCAAAAATGTAATTTTAATGATTTACTATTATTTTAACGGAGCAATTGTCTTTTGTAAAGTTTTTAATTAGTCAATCAATAAACTTTACTTACTATAGATTGTTGAAGATGGGAAGAGACGGTAAAGTAAGTTGTCTGAAGTGTGGGCTGGAGAAGGCAAATGCCATCCATCTGTATGTATAAAAACAAGGCATCTCTAGCCAAGGACTCCATATCATTCCAGAACTTCCTTCCCACAGTACCCTCCCAAATCCCTTTCCAAATCCCTTTTCCTCACCTGGCCACTTCGAGCATCTGTTGGTCTAAACGACATAGTCGGTGCTACCAGAATTTGAGCGCATTGAGGGTACTGCTCCAGAGGAACTACAAGTCTTGTCGGAGTGGTAAGCCTAAACACACTACATTCCAACAGAACAGTGCCTCCAAGATGTCCTCACTTGAAGATGTATGCAAAATGTTAGCTAATCTGGCAGTTGATCGACCTAGCCAATGGAGAATTCACATTACAGGAGGCACAGTTGGAAGCGAACTTGCCTGGGTTACAGATAAGACGTATATGGCAAGTATATATGCATCTTACATACAGTACTTTCAAGCCTGCTTCTTTAAAGAGGAACCATCTATTTTTACTTCACAGAGTGTATTGGACACCCTATAGACTGTTGAAGATTGGAAGTGGTGGTGTAGTGAGTTATCTGAAGTAGGCTGGAGAAGTTAAATGACAACCATATGTTTGTCAAATGTCCGGGAATGCAGAGCTTCTGGGAAGAAGTGTGTAAGTCTATCAGTGAGATTCTTACTGTTAATATTCAGGTACATCTCTCCTTAGTTATATTTGGGATCCTGGAATGCCAGGTTAGTCTGATCAAAGATAGAGAAAAATTGCTGTTTTATATGATCATCTGGGGCCGAAGGGAAATGTGCAGGAATTGGCTAAATGATTCGCAACTGATAGAGTTGGAATGACCAGGGTTGACATTTTATAACTTAAATATGGATGCAAAAGATCGAAGGAGGTAGAATAAACAGGTTTGACTGTTACTGGTGAAAATGTTAAATCATGAGGGTAGCAGAAGTACAACGGTAGAATGATCTGTATTAGTAATGGGAGTTAAACCTTGTCTAATGATTACGCCTAACTGCTGCTCTTTGTCCTTCGATACTGGATGCAAGCCATGGTATAACAAAGAATTATAAATTTGAAAAAACTTTGAAATTCACTAAAAAACATAGGTTTCAGGGACGTTATAGTTAGTTGGACATTTGACTTTTATAAAACCAGAAAAATGTGCTCGTTATAGTTAGTTGACCTAATTTCTAACGTGCGCGCCCGGAATGCACTGCTGATGACGTCACATATTACATCACTCATGACATGGTCAGTAACATCACTGATGACATCACTGACGACATCTAAAATTACATAACTGATGACATCATCCAGTGAATGTGTGTTTCTGTAAAGTTTAAATATTTGTCATAGATATCTATGCCCAGATGTATTGAAGAATGAGTGGATTTGCAACGGCCTGAAGGGATTATTTAGTAGGTGCGTGACTGACTCTATAAGTGTTAGACCTGGCATCATGACATTGGTGTGAGTCTCCCTGCCATTCTGATGGATTGCCTCCTCTGTTTTTATATGTTTTTGCTGGTGTTATGCTTTGGGCACTGTGCCACTGCTAATCAGTGCCACAGTGCAACTGGTCCCTATGTTAAATTAATGTACTAATTGGTTATTCCATGATTGAGTTATTTGATTTACCTGTCAGCCCTTAGTACAGTGCACCATGTGTGCCCAGGGCTTGTAAATCAAATTCTGCTGGTGGGCTTGCAGCAACTGGTTGTGCCACCCACAAAAGCAGCTTGTAAAGTGTGTCTCAGGCCTGCCATTGCAAGGCCTGTGTGCAGTCGAGCACTGCCAGGTCGACTTGGCCAAGTGCACCCACTTGCCAGTCCCTAAACCTTCCCTTTGCTTCATATTAGACACCCCTATGGTAGGTCCAAGGGGAGGGTGCATTGTAAGTATAAGGTAGGGCATGCTCTGATGTGTGTAGCATGTCCTAATAGTGAATTACAGCTGTTTTCGTTTTTCACTATTGAAGGCTACCTGTTCTCTATAGGCTAGAATGGGCAGTTAGATTATTACATTCTTATAATCCTAACTGACTCAGGGAACAAGGGCGAAAATTGAATTTATATGCCTGAACTCAGAATGATAAAATACATATTTTAGTAAAGTTGGTTTTAATATGCTGTGTTTGAAATTACCACTCTTAGAAAGTAGGTATTTTCTTGCTTAACTATGCAGGCCTGCCTCTGCTGGGTTGTGTATTCCTTGTCTGGGTTTGTGAGTGACAGGGCTGGGGGATTCCAGGAGACAGGCTGGGGCAGCCTGGTGGTAAATAGAGAGATCTGCATCTAGATGGGAGGGAGGAGTTGCACCTGGGACCGGAATAGGGCTGGGCCTTCCCTCTACAATGCTGGCTCCACCTCCTGTGGCTTTTCTGATGTCTCTGCCCTGCACTGTGAAAGGAGAGGAGGAATCATGTCAACAGAGTGCTCCAGAGCTGTATTTTCCCTTCCCTGTGCTGGATCCACCTCCTGTAGGGCAGCTGATGTCTCTGCCCTGCAGAGTGAAAGGAAGAAGAGTGTCATGTAAACAAAGTGCTCAGGAACTGGTTTGGACTAGGCAGAGGCCTCTCGGCCTTCAGAGAACAAAGGATTTTGGGGTGTAAATATTGGGACCCTGATCCCAAGAAATTAGATCACTTCTGGACAAGAAACCTTACTGCCAAGGAGAAGAATCAAGGAAGCTGCAGGAGTTTGGACTGCCCCTCTGCCAGTGTGCTGTGTGCTGGGTTGGCCTGAAGTTGTTGCTTCATTGCCAAGGGAAAGGAAAATGAACTTTGTAAGGACTTTCATCTACAGAATATTCTCCAAGGGCTTGAACTGTGCTTGCCTCCTGCTGATGTCTCACGGACAAAAGACTTCACCTCCAGCTCCCCTATGAATTTCCTAGCTGGGAATTTGGACTCCAGACACTTGTGTGCCACTGGGAGCTTGAAGTGCGACGCATCCAGAAGAAGCGTGTCGCCGCGCAGCTGAAATCATTGCAACGCCCGAGAAACGAGCCTACGCCGCATCTCCCTGGAAGTGTGTGTTCATTGAAGCTGCCTGCCGTCACATCACTGGAGAAGCATGACGCCATCGTGAGAGTTGCAAAAAACACAGTTGATGGACAGAATGTAGAACAATGTCATAAATTCAACCCAGTACAAGGATCTGGGCCTAAATCCATCGTTATTTTGCACTCCACACCACCCTAGGTTAGACACTGGTTATATGCAAATCAGCTCTGACCCTGTGCCTCATGGAAACAGTCCAGTCCGAACTACCAAGCCATGTCTTTCCAGACTGGAATCAAGCATCCAAGGACCGGTTTCTGGCTATCAGCCTTCTTCAGCCTGGATAGCTTGACTCCAGTGGTGTGGAGAGCCTGGGACTCACGTCTGAGTATACCCAGCACACTCGGGGTGAAAATTGCAAAAAACACAGTTGATGGACAGAATGTAGAAAAATGTCATACATTCAACCCAGTACAAGGATCTGGGCCTAAATCCATCGTTTTTTTGCACTCCACACCACCCTGGGTTAGACACTGGCTATATGCAAATCAGCTCTGACTCTGCCATCGCGAGAGTTGCCATTGCATTACCGGAGAAGCGCGTCCCAGGGCCTGTCACGGCTCCAAAGTACAGAGTTGTCGAAAGACTGCCAGGGCATCATCGGCATCTCATCGCTGCATCAAGGGTACCATCTTCTCGCATCGCCAACGGATCCTTGCATCGCATCAAGGCGCCAACTTGCGCACCGCAATGGGCCTGCAGGCAGAGAATCTACGCAACACCTCTGCACCGGTAAGGCGCACGACGAGTCCCCTCCTCTGCGCAAACATTGAGGCAGGACGCAACCTTTCCCCCGGGTCACGCAACCAGCGCATCTCCCCTTTTGTGAGCCTTTTGTTCACTTTGCGTTACGCATCCAGGTACTTTGTTGAGAACTTTGTGGCATTTACCAGCAACTTGAACTAAGCAACTTTAATCATCTTTTAAGCAATCTTAAGTGTAGTATTGTGGATCTTTGTCGTTTGTGGCCTTGTGTTTAAGACTATATAAAGAATACTTATTTGTATAAAACCTGTGTTGCTTCCATCTGTAGTGTTTACACTGTATTTATTCACAAATGCTTTACACACTGCCTCTGAGATAAGCCTGTCTGCTCGTGCCAAGCTACCAAGGGGGTGAGCAGAGGTTATCAAGGAGTGTAATCCCCTTATCCTGACTTAGAAGTAAGGGTACCTATTTGGACAAAGGTGAATACCATTGCCAACTAGAGACCCCAAGATCTAACAATAAGTGAGTGACTGAAAGTGTCTTACTGAATGCTTGGGTTAGTGACTAAACTGTGTGAAAGTCTGTATTAGTCTCTCAGTTGGTGTGTAAGCGGCTGCATTGGTTGGTGAGTAGCTACATGAGTGTCCAGATGGGTTATTGATTTGTTGTCTGAGTATCATCATGGGTGCCTGAGTTTCTGTGTGGGTAGCTGGTGAGGTGTGTGACTCCGTGCCTAGATGTCTGAGTGGGTGATTCACTGGTTGTATGGATTTAAAAGTGCATCTGGGAAGGGTTGTATGGGTGAGTTAGTGTGTGTATGGGTACGTTGGTGAGTGAATGAATGTCTCATTTGTATATTTGTGAGTAACAACTTATTTTTTAAGGCAGTATATGTGAGTGTTGGAGTATATAAATGACAATACGTGAGAGTAAGCTATTTGAAGTGTGGGTGTATAAATGATGCCTGCTTGTATCAGTGATTGTATACGAGACAGTAAGTATGTGTTAGTACCTGCATAAATAAGTGTTGTGGTGTGTGTATAAATAACTGAGTTGGTGTGTATGACTGTATACATGAGTAAATGGGTATGTGATTGATTCTTTGCATGACTGATTGGGTTTGTGAGTAACTCTATGGATGAATGGCAGAGTGTGACTGTATGTATAGGTGTATGAGTGCATGATATAGTACTGTAATGATGAGTAACTGCATGTATAGGTGATTGGATGTGTGTGTAGACCTAGGAAATATTGGCTGGTATGTAGTATCTGACATAGTTGTGTGTATGGTTTCACAAATAGGGGTCTGTATTTTAGAGTGGGTGTATCAAAGTTTATATTAGGGCATAGTATGTGCATCAGATTATCACGTGGATGATGTCATCAGTGTTGTCATTTGAGATGTCATCAGTGATGTCATATCATGAGTGATGTAATATGTGATGTCTTCAGCAGTGCATTGCGGGAACGCGGGTTATAGTTATCTCAATGAACTATAAGGAGCGAATTTCTCCGGTTTTATATGAGTCAAATGTCCAACTACCTATAAGGTCCCTGAAATCTATGATTTTTTTGTGAATTTCAAATGTTTTTTAAATGCTAATTCCTAACTATAACATCTGTAAAACCTATGTTTTTTTTTCAGTGATTTTCGAAAGTTTTTTAAATGTAAATTTCATGTTTTAATATTTATAAAACCTATATTTTTCTATTTGTTTTGTAATATTTTGGAACTCTACTATCCTTTTTTTAACTTAAGAAATGTGGTAATGTTTTATATCTTCAAAAAAAATGTATATCTTTTTTTTTAGAAAACTGGAGTCCAGTACCAGTAGTGTACCAAGCTCCATCAGCACGTGTATCCTATCTGCCATATTGCTAAACTCGTAAATGATGCGCATTTCGTATTCGAAGGGATTGTGGTACTGCGTCCCGTGTAACATAATATACAGATGAGGTAGCGCCAGCTGCTTCTTTGGTATGCCACAGGTACGCAGTACCAAGCCGCTTGTTATGTCATGTATGTATGGAGTTGCGCCTGCTGCGCATTGCGTATTTGACGAGTGCATGCTGCCAGATCCCGTGTTACGTCATAGACGTATGGTTTCGCACCGGGTACACCATTACCTCATTTTTTTCGTCTCAAAACTACATCTAAATAAGTTTAAAGTGTATATGAGACCAAGCCTTAATCTAAAATATTTTGAACATTTATATATTTCTAACTGTAGTAGATATATTTTCTCAAAATTGCGTCGGGTGCGGCCTCCTTGCACGCTCGGTGCATGATTGCCATGTGACCTTAAAAAAAAACATTTGATTGGTTCAAACCATTTCCCACTGTTACAGTTGGAGGACCCCACCCATTTTAGTCTTTCTCTCTACAGAGTTTGATGAGAGACACCTCTTCTGCTTAGAGAGCTTTTTTGAAAAGTTTTTTGCTGTGAACACATATTTTATACTACATTCAACATGCAACGATCATCTTGATCAAGATTCATGGTCAGTACAGTAGCCTTCCACGCGTGATGGCCATGCATCTGAAACGTTACATCAAAAAACAAATGTGTGTAAAACGATGCCCATAGTGTGTGTGTGCATTATTGTGCTGCCTTTTTCGGCATGCTTATTGGTGGCTCGAAGGGGTATCATCAGCCACGGGCAGAGTGCACATCCTAGATCACATGTGACAAACAGTAAAGAGTAATTTGCATATTTGTGTTGCAGTATGCTCTATTGTCCGGCTTTACCAGTATAGTACTGTGTCATATGTGAGACTTTCAGATTCATGTTTGACATGCATTGCTTGACTGTAATGAGCCTTACCACTGTGTATAATGTAGCCTCACTGCTGATCCTCCCTCCATCCGAACACATTCACATGTGTGCGCTTCACGATAGCAACACTTTCAATAATACCGCACACCATTCACATGTGTGTCTGCGCATATCCACAAGCTTGACAATGACATGTGATGTTAGCCATTCAATGTTTTTGGACAGCATCTCATTAGCGATAGTTGCCACCCTCCTGGTACATGCTACATTAATGTAAATTGTGGTTTGTGCGACGTCAAAATTGCAACAGGGACACACAAATAAGTACTTCTTGGCCAGGCAGGAACTGAACAACGCCCAAGTCCCTGGAATAATTATTCACAGCCCTACGCTGGCCTGGCATACACAAGCCCAGCCCACTTTGCATACGTATTAATAGGATAATGACAACGCCACGTGTCCCAGTTCTTCCACACTGCCTCAGGTGATAGGGCCACATCCACCTCGCATATCCCAATGCGCAATAAAAAAGGGATCCATGAGGTGTATATCATCCTGGCAATCAAAACTTGATTTGAATTGTGAACCCTGCTGGCCATCTTGTTTAGACACACAACAATGGCAGCAGGTGAACAGTGGGGCCTGGGTGCACATGGGCTGTAATTGAGCACGGTGCGGCGGGAGGGGTGGGGTGCATCAACCTGGGTGCGCAGGTGCGAACAAGTGATGTTGCTGTGTGTAATGATGTGATCTCTGACCTCATTCAGTCACATCTCTCTCATTTTAAGGACCTACTGTAGGCCTGAGCCAGCGGGCAGCTGTGCCCTACAGACATGTGCCGTTGGCTTTTGGGGCACTGTAGTGAGCTGATTACTAACTGTACATGCACACAGGCTTGGGCCACTGCATTACACGTGTACATTATGCTTCTAGCATGCGCTCTGTTCCTTTGAATATGAACGTTGGCATAACATATTATTATTTAGCCTTGTGTATACTCATGCACTCCAACTCCTCTTTGTACCAAGATTACCACTAACAGTTGGTAGATAGTACTTCAAGAAGTAAGGATGCACTCAACAATGAGTCTTGAAATAAACCTTCATTTACCTCAAGATGTTTCCAGCATTATACTATTTCTCCCTTTTCAGACACTGAGTTGGTTGCGCCAAAATGGGCGGAGCAAGTGCTCAGCCCGTAATTATGCCCTGGGCATTCTGACGCCTTCCATCGTGATATCAAGACACCGTCCCCGACCGGAGACCTGCTATGCCACCCTGAGAAAGGCACCCCGGAGTCGGAGCTCGCACCAGAATGTTGTTGGACACATCAGTGGTGGCAGGTGAGCAGTAAAGCCTTGGTGCGCAGGAGCTGCATTTGAGCTCATTGGGGGGGAAGGGGCTGGGGTGCAACAGCCTGGGTGCAGAGGTACAGGCAAGCGATGTTGCCGTAGATATTAATGTAATCGCTGGCCTCATTCATATCTCTGTTTCATTTTAAGGACTTGCTGGGCTGCACACTTTCTCACAAACCCCAGTGTCCCAGACACAAGGGTGATGGGAGATGAACAGTGAGGGCTGGGTGCAGTATGCCAATGCTCTGTCTCCTCCTCCCTCCTTTTGACTCTCCCTCCCCTTCCCCCTTCCCCCTTCCACCCATTCGCTCTCTGTTCCATTCTCACTTTCTTCCTTTTCATTCTGAATACTTTTCTTTTTCTCTTGGACATGGCACACCTACTTATGTTTCTTTTTTGTCTTGCAGGTTTTGTACGCTGCTTCCGGAGGAGTCCCACCCACTTATTTCATGTTATACTGTTGTTTGTTCGAATAAAGTTGCGTTTCCATTTATTTGTGTTCTTTTGATAAAGGTTGTTCTTTTTTACCAATGAAAAAGTGAGTGTATAGGTCATCTTTTTCTGACAACACTTGTCTTTAGTTTATTGTGAAAATCGATGGTTGATAGGAGATTATGAGGGAAAACTTTTATAATTTTGCGGTGAACTTACTAAATATAAACCAACAGATTATTATAAAAATGAAGAATGATTCTTCAGAAAGTTCCTGGATGCCATGATGCAGAGAATGCACCACTACATCAGCTTCCCAAGCACACATGCGGAACTGCAGAAAACCAAGACAGACTTTTTCCAAATGGCACAGTTCCCGCTCGTCATAGACTGTATTGATGGGAAACACATTCCAATCTGCCCTCCCGCAGCCACAGAATACATCCACAGGAGCAGAAAGTCCACCCCCTCAATAAATGTGCAGGTGATCTGCGACGCTAGCAACATAATTACCGACATTGTGGCCAAATTTCCTGGGAGCACCCACAACTCCTACATATTCCAGAACAGTGGGATCTACACATGCATTGCTGCAGGAGACTATGGGGAAGGATAGCTGCTAGGTAAAAACTGTGACACACTCTGATAGATACTGCCGCCAAATGTTTTTTAAGTATGTAACTAATTGCCTTCTCCCCCACCAAGGCGATAGTGCTTATGCTGTGCGGTCCTTTGTCCTCACCCCCTACCTGAACCCATCAACCCGGAGTGAGAGACGTTACAATTCGGCACACAGATCAACACGCAACGTTGTAGAGCGCACCTTTGGACTATTGAAAGGCAGGTTCCGCTGCATCCACAAAAGCGGAGGTGCACGTCAGTATACACCCATCATCTGCTTTAAAATCATTTCTACCTGTGCTATGCTGCACAACCTTGCTACAAAGAGAGGTACAGAAATTGAAATAACTTATCATGAGGACATTGATGATGGCCTTGATCAGCCAGAGCCCCACGCAGCAGGAGCAGCGCCAGCAACAGATGGGAGACTGAGATGGGCAGAGATCACACGCAACTATTTTTAAGTATGTAAGGAGACACAGCCAGGCGTTGCATGTGCATGACGTAGTATAATTAGTATGCACTACCTCAATCAGCAAATGGCACATCAAGCCAGTGAAATTGGCGACAACCAAAATTGTTAATCACGGGTTACTTCACCCAAATAATGTTCATGAAGGTGTGGGCAGCATTAATGTCTGCGCCCACGCACTACAGTGCTGGGTGCCTGCAGCTGGCTTTCCACACTGGTAGATCCAGGGCCCGCAGCATGGCGCCTGCTGCTCCTCCGGGTTTCAGGTACAGGTGTGCTATTGCTGCTCCTGCTGGTGTTGTCTTTGCTCTTCCCCACACCTAGAGCACCAGCGTTGGCTGACTGGGTGGTCAGTAGCAGTTCCATAGCGGATGTCACCTTCCCCATCCCCCTGGAGACATCTGTGCAGCAGTGTCAGTCAGTCAGTCAATCACTTTTATTCGATTAATAAAAATCAGAAAAAGACACCAGATACAGAATACAAATAATCACAATCAATACAATACAATAATTACAATCAATTAGAGATAAAAATATGAACGTATCAAGTTTAAAATGAACATATCTCATGTGTTCACTAAAACAATTTAAAAATATATATCTTTTCATTTAAAAAATTTCCATTTGACAATCAGCTTCAAGGTATTAAAAGGCACCAGCACTATTAAGAAGATTCAATTGTAATTGGTCTGAGCCGTAAATTAAAACGCTTCTTATTAATGCAAACACCTGCCACTAGCAAGTTTGCTACGTGAAATGTAACATGTGCACTAGGTAAAAGTTGTAAAAACAAGAGTGCTGGCCTGACCTGTAAAAAGCCTGCCTCCCGCATGATAGATAACCAATATTTTTTCCTAATCTGGGCATAATGTTCACAGAACATAATAAAATGGAGTGTGTCCTGTGCAGAAAACTGGTCGCAATCGCACGGATTTGCATTTAATGGGGTATCCCAAGTAGGATAAGAACCCAACATAAAATGTATCAGATTTAAACCTAATCTGGTTAAGAGTAAGTGATGAAACTGTCTAGTTACAAAAACAAGATAAGGTTCAGGACCTGGAACAGATATAAGTGCATAGTTCCTTCTGACAAGCGGTTTTCTCATCTCTGTCTCCTCCCTCTCTGCCGTGAACAGGTTTACCAGAGTGGATTTAACCTCCATGAGATCCTCTTTTTTGATGCGTTCTGGGAAATAAAAAAGCTCAATGCGCCCCACGTTCATGGCTCAAGGGCATTTATATATAATGTAAAGAGGAGGGGGCAAGGATGCATCCTTGCCGCATCCCCCTCTCCGAGTTAAAATAGCTGGTACACCTTCCCTCGTGAGTGACTCTAACGGAAGCCTGTAATCCGCTGTGAAGGTCAGACAAAAAACCAACCAGCGGGGGGTCGATGCCCATGTCCAAAAGGACCCTCCACAGCCTCGACCTGTTGACCAAATCGAACGCTGAGGAGAGGTCCATAAAGGCCATGTACAAGGACCTCTCCTTCACGATTGTGTATTTGCTAATGAGCAAATGGAGGTTTAGGTATTGATCTAGTGTGCTCCTTTTAGCCCTAAAGCCATACTGGGCGTTAGACAAGGTTCCTCTGCCTTCTAGCCATGATGTTAATCTACCTAGAATGACTCTGCCCAAGATTTTAATGGCAGAGTCTATTAGGGAAATAGGCCTATAACAGGCAGGATCACCCCTTTGGCCTTTTTTAAAAATTGGAATTATAATGGACCTTGCCCAGGACTCTGGAAAATTGTTTTCTCTTGAGGCATTAAAAACGTTGGTCAAAATCTTGGCCCAAAATTTCGATGCACACTTGTATAAGTCCGCCGGAACCCCGTCCGGGTCTGGGGCCTTATTTTCAAGTGTCTCATTTATAGCTGTTTCCACATCTTCCACCCCAAAGGCCAAAACTGACCCAACATGATCAAGAGATGAAGACTCCTGTGTGGGTCCAGGGTTTGGCTGGCTATAAATGCTTCCAAAGTGGGCGAGCCACTGCTCATCTGGAATGATACAATCCACGCCCTGGTTTTCCGCCCCGAGAAATAGGGCTGATTAATGACCGCTCAAAATTTAGAGCTATCTCGCAGAACTTCATCTGATTGCTGATCACTCCATGCCTGTTCCTTGATCTGGGTTTTATGAGCCTGAGTGGCCTGATTATATTGCTTCCTAAGGGATACTATATGTGCTCTATTGCTAGGTGTGCCCTTGAGTGTTTTTAGGAGAGCAGAGTGTGCCTTGGTGCAGTTTGAATCAAACCATCTTTTTCCTCTCAGCCCCCCGGTTTGGTTTTAACGGTTAGGTCTGTGTTCACTTGTTGACATATTGTGTTAAAAGCATTAATTATCCTGATATTAGAGCCAGCATGATCTAGGTAAATGCCAACCTCCTCTTCAACCTTTGCCAAAACATCTTGTAAAAAGGTGACCGGGGTCACCTTAGGCCAATTCAGCCTCCTGCCCTGATCTCTAGGTATCACATCCGTAGCACATGAAGCCTGAGTGTCCTTAAAATTCAATAACCCCCCAGGATTATCCTCTAATGTCACGGGGTTATGGTCGCTAAAAATAGAGTCTACTACCGTATAAGTTAAAACCATAGACAAAACAATAGAAGATAGGAAAATATAATCAATAACTGAGCCTGTGTCTTTTCCTTTAAACGTGGGTGGTCTGGGCCCATCTGCGCAGCAGCCTGATTCATAAAGATTGAAGGAGGCCAGGAGGCTCTCTAGAGCCTCCCCTTGTTTTGTGTGTTCAAAGTGCATGGGCAGTGAGTAAGGAGGCCCCCCATTATCTTCCATAGTACACTCCAATCTACATGGATGTGTATTGAAGTCACCCATAAGGATGACCTCAAAACTATTGTGTGAAGCTCTGTATGTATCTAAAAAATCCCCAAGAAATTCTAAGTGGTGATTTGGACTGACAGTATCTGGTGAGTTATAGAAATTAATAAGTAAAACAGTGGGGGAATTCACGACCAACAGTTCTACTACTAGGCAGTGTTGAGAACCTAACTCTAACTGTTTTGCTGTAGCTTTCATATTCAAAGAAATTAGTAGGGCTAGTCTTCCTTTCGCCCTCCCCGCCAAACTAGGTTAGGCGGGAATGCTAAAATGGACATACCCATCCAAAGAGAGGCTATTTGCTGTGTCCCAGGTTTCTTGGAGTGCTATTATGTCATAGCGTGTAACGAAACCCACCAAGTTCTCATCATGGCTTTTCTTTCTAATACCTGCGATGTTCCACCTGAGAATTCTACAAGTATTCCTGTCACATGAATTAAAAACAGTCAAGTTATTTGAGCCACATGGGTTATGTAGTCAATCAGAACTCTCTAACTGGACAGGGGTGAGAAGCGGTTTGACAAAGACAAACCCCCACACTGTGTATCCTCAAGGGTCTGCGAGGCTATGGGAAGCGAGGGAGGATGCAGGGGTGGATTGACAGAGACGCCACTCTCAGAGTGCCTAGCGAAGTCACATGGTCCAAGGGTGGGAGTATCTCTATTTAATGTTAATCTTTGGGTTGGGAAACGTATTTTGTGACTACCCCGTGGAGGATAGAAATATCAAAGAGGTAATGGTCTGATTCCAGTGTTAGTGAGCCCAGACCCATCCCAGAGCAATCTTTCAACAACATTTGGCCCAATAAAATTAACAACAATACTGTCCCCTGTGATGTTCTTAGCTCCATGTGCTACCCACCCCACCCTTCTGGCCATGATGATGGAGGGGGAAATGTCGCTCTCCCCACTTGAGTAATGTCTGCACCATTCCATGGATTTCCCTAAGAGGTCCTCAGTAGTCTCTCTCCTATTCTGTTCTAAGGGAGGAACCCCCGTTAACACTGCCACAAAGGGGGCAGCATCCGGTGGGAGGTGCAACCTGGGGCTACTAGAATTAGATATATTGTTGATAATGTTGGGATATAGTGCTTGTTTCTTGTGAGTAGTCATTTTGGCTGGAACAACTCTTGAATGTGTCAAAGGGATTCCAGTGCCAGAGCTTGCAACATCCCGATTATTTGGTGGTGACAAAGATTTGTGAGACACATGAGGGCGCGGACCCAGAGCATACCATTGGTTCTATGTCTAGATTCTCAGCAGTCTTCTGCTCAATTGCCGAGGGACGCTCTAGGGTGCGATATTCTTTTATAAAAGTGTCAATTCTTTCACACCTCTTAAGTAGACCAGCTACGCATGTGTTCATGCAGTCAATAATGTCTTTACCGATGCCCACCAACAGAGGCTCTATTAGTGCGTTAAACAGTTCCTCCATCTTATCCCCCAGATTTGAAAGCATGACATGGTCCTGTTCGTGATGCAGGTGATTAACTTTGCGAGTGCATTTTTTTTACTTTGATCTGTCCGAAGTTAGGGGTTCACTGGAGCTGGGACCCTCTACAGACCCTAACAGGGAAGTGTGCAGCGCAGAATCCTGAATGTTTGGCGCCTCTACGTGTATACGCTCACACAAAACCTCTTTGGATACAAGTGGGGTAGTTGAGTCAGTCGCCCTTTCAAGTTCAAGCTCTTTTTCAGCATTAGCGATTTTTTGATTCATAGCGCCTACTGCTGACGTTAGGTAGGAAATAATAGTATCAGCTTTACGTGGATCTTTAGCATTTTTGGCCCCTTGTCCCTCATTACCCAGATGTTTGCGCTTACCCATGACTGTGACTTAGGGGGGTGTCCCGGCCCGGCCTCCTCTGGCCCCTGATGGCCACAGATGGCCCTCTGCCCGGGCTCAGCCCGGCGCCGCCCGCACGCGTGTCCGCGACGCGGAGGGAGCCTCCTGTGCTTAAGCGCCTCAGGGCGCGAAACTGCCGGGAAGTGGGCGTGGACGCCGCCAAGCGTGCTGGGTGATGTAGTTCTCCTCTAGCCCCTGAAGCACGGGCCGTGAGCTGGAAGCGGCTGTATGGCGCCGGGGAGTCCCGCTGTCCGCCACCGTGATCAGGTAGGGCTCTTTAGCCGTTACGTGTTCCCCCAACTGTGCAGCAGTGAATAAGCCCCTCTTGCATTGCCACAGAGCGCCTGCATAGCAGGGAAGTGGCCGTTGCCAGACGGTTCACCGCCTTGGTGTGCTGCTGCATGTACTGCCTCTCCCTGTGCCTTCTGGCCCTGTCCTCATCAAGTATTGGTTGGCTCCAGTGTAGCAGTTGTGGAGCCACCCTAAAGATAGGCACTCAAAACATTTATAACATCTTTGTAAGGATGAAATAACCACAGACTCTGAGTAGGTTCAAAATGTTATCTAATCATCATCATCATCATATGTCATGAGCAGAAGGTTAAAAGCGATGAGACTATCAATAATCAAAATCATAAACAGTGTATAGCTATGAATAAGATAGAGTATGCTAATCATTTAGGAATTTGAAATAAAGGGAAGGTAGAAACAAGGAACATGCTAATTTTAGATAACGGACTTTCACAACTTGATTAAGGGAAGGTAAAGAAAGGGAACATGCTAAACCCAAAGACTTTCGCAATTTCAGATGGCAGTTTAAAGAAGAACTTATTGCAATTTGAGATTCATTTTAGCTCAATACTATAGAGTGGGTAAGATTTGGAACATACTATTACATTCAGCTTATCTCCTATAAGGGAGGGTGAGAAAAGGAACATATACTAAATAGAAACGATTTAGCATTGACTATAGGTACAGGAAAAAATGGGAACACACTAATAGACAGTAATACATGAAAATCTCATTTACCAAGGGACGGGGGAAGAAAAAGGAGCATATGCAAGTAAGCTTTGCAATATTCGAGAATGTAGAAAAGGAAATGCAATTTCCTTTACAAACACCCACACAGACTTTATATTTACCTAGGATAGAGTGAAGTCCAACCCTGGCCATGGGTCAGTTGGAAAAGACGGGAAGAACCCCAAGGACTTAAGTACCAGTAGGCGAGCAGGTGACGTATCGCGTAGCCACGTGATGCGTGTTGTGACGCACGGCGCAAGCGCACCCAGAAGCGCCGGAGCACATACGATCGCACTACGTAAGCGCCCCAGGGAGCACCCTAACGCGCTTATGCTACGCGCCCCGGGGCGTGTAGTGTAAGCGCATCAGGTCATGTGACCTGAAAATAACACTTTTCATTGGTTCATAACACTTTTGGTTTCCAAATGATGAAAGCCCCCACCTTTTTTCCTTATTCTGACTTTGTCATTTGACTGAGGAAGACCTGTTTGGAGATCTGTGACTAATATTTTGAACTTTAAAATGGCTACAGTAGCAGCAGCAGCTGGAGCATCTGCACCACCACCACCACCACCACCACAAGGACCACCACAACATCACATTGGTGGTCAAGAAGAAGAGGAGGAGGAGGAGGAGGAGGAGAGAAGGCAGACAAGGCATTTCCTGCCTGAAGACAATGCCCCATATAAACCAAAGGAGCACTTTATATGGGAGTTTTTTTAAATCCCAAGGGGATTCAAAGAAGGTAAACGCTGTAAAGGTGACTTGTTTCATCTGTGGCGCTGTACTATCCAGGGGGAACCCTGCCAAAAAATATTCTTTTGGCAATCACACAATGATTCGGCATATGCAACGATTGCACCCCAATAACTATTATGCAGCAGTTGTGAGAGAACTGTGCAGAAACCTTCCACAATCGTCTGCCAGCACCTCAACAACCAAAGAACCCACTCCATCAGGTCCAGAGGCAAGTCAGAGGGTTCCAAATATACAAACTAAGTTTGATGATTTCAAATTCGTTTGCATATATTGTGGCAAAACAATTACTTATGGTTAGAAGAGTATTACCCTCATCAACATTGCTGGTGATAACCACAAGTGCCCGAAGAAACCCTAATTTTTTTCCTATTTTTTTTGCTCCAGTTGAGCCGTTTATAATTCCCGGTTTTTTGTTTCTCCCCATAAAAAATACAAAAAAATATAAAACTGTTCAGAAAAGCCAAAAAAAGTAAAAAATGTTCAAAAAACAAAAAAAAATATTAAACAACAAAAAGAAGAAAAAAACCAGTTCTTTTCAGAACTACCTCCTATTTATAAAAAAGGCTACATTTTTAAAAAACTCTGTCATTCTTTTTCCCCCATGGTACGCTCCCCGGTCCGCTCCCCGGTGCGCGTACCGGGCGCTCCCCCTGCGCAAATCAAAAAAATAAATAAAAAAATTTGCCCTGCGGGGCCCTTTTATGGCCCCCACATCAAACCTACGGGGTCAGGGAGGGTTCTATCCTGCCCCCTTTTGGTCATTCCCCTCTTTGTTTTTGCCACCTCTTGTGTCTCTATCCTACCGAGACACAAGATGGCGGCCGCTCCGGACTGTTTGCAATGTTGACAGACACCCGAGAGCCAATCAGGTTTCCGCGCGCGAACTCGCGAAGCACGCTGGTTTGCGCCCCAGTGCGCGTACCGGGCGCGCTTATAGACATATATATTTTTTTGAACCTAAATTACTCAAAATCCACTGGAGCACATATCTTGAGACATAGCAAAGGCTCATTGGGCTACCAGTCCCTACAATTTTGCCAAGTTTCGTGGAAATCCATTCAGCCGTTCGGGCTAAAAGTGAGCTCGACCGCCCTATGGAAATTAACATGGGGAAAATACGTTTTGGGACCCCCCTTTTTTCTCGACCCCCGCTTCACGAATCCCTCTCAAACTTTCAGGCAAGGACCGGAGTGCCCGAGGCAAATTTGAGGAAATTTTCAGGCAGATTCCTCAACCGGTGCCAAAGTTATTCCCAATAGAATGTTGTGATTTTCCTATTGAAAATAATCCTAACTATAACTACCTACTGGCGACCGCCAGTAGGTAATGTAATATATATATATTACCTACTGGGGGTCACCAGTAGGTAGTTATAGTTAGGACCTAGTTTCCATAGGAAATCCGCAACATCGTATTTGGAATAACTTTGGCGCCGGTTGACGAATCTTCGCAAAATTCTCCAAGAATATGGGGCGGTCCGCTCCGCTCCTTCCCTGAAAGTTTCAGGGTGATTGGTGAAACGGGAGCCGAGAAAAAAGGGGGTCCCAAAACGTGTTTTCACAATGAAATTTTCTTTAGGGACCTTTAAGCGCATCTACAGCCCGAACTGCTGAACGGAATTACAAAAAATTTGGCAAAAAGGTAGAGTTTGGTTTGCAGATTACGCTTTTTGTTAAATTATGTAAATCCATGCAGTAGTTCCCGAGAAAATCAACAGTAAAATAGTGGATATATCTATGGACGAAGTACTGTACACGTATCCTCCCGAGCAGGAGCTTTATGCTAATTGTCAACACTCCAAACCAGGAAGTGTTGGCAGCCATCTTGTGCCTCGGTAGAACCGAGGCACAAAAAAACCAGAAAAGGAAACGCGAAAAACAAGAAAAGGGGGCAGGGTAGAAACACTATGATCCCCTAGGCCTGCTTAGGGGTCCCACAAGGGATGCGCGTACCCTGCCGATCCCCAAAAAAACGAAGCAGGCTTTAATTTTAATTACCCCCCCAGGGGGGGCCAAATCTTGGGGGCTTTATGAAACTAAAGTGTGGGGGAGCCCAATCCCCCCCCACACTGCCCTGGGGACTGCTACCCCCTGGGGAAAAGTATGTGTTATAACAGGGGGCACATGGCCCCCCTTCAGCCCCGGGGACCGCCACCCCCCAGGCTTAATTGGATAATGATGGAGATCCTCTAAGGCCCCCCCGAGCCCCAGGGACCGCCACCCGGGGCTTTAATATGATATATGCGGGGGGTTCATGGCCCTCCCGCAGCCCCAGGGACCGCCACCCACCGGGGCTTCTTTTTTAAAAATAAAAAATAAAAAATCCTGTGTGGGGGCGCTCAAGCCCCCCAACACACCCCAGGGACCGCCACTTCCCTGGGGCACTACATATTAAATTGGGGGGTCCGTAATGGACCCCCCAGCCCCGGGGACCACCACCTCCCAGGGCTTTTCAAATGTTGGGAGTGAAACCGCGCGGCCCCCTCCTGGAGCCATGTGGTGGCCCTGGGGACTGCCACCCCCCAGGGCCGGATACTGCAGTGTCCCGGGGTGCCCACCCCCGGGACACTGTAGTTTGCTTTGGTTTTTGAAAGAGAGAGCAGGAAACCTGCTCTCTCTTTCAAAAACCAAAGCCGATTGCTTTTCTACATGGGGAGCAGCATGTTTGCTGCCCCCCATGCAGAAAAGCAATGCCAGCTCCCGCAGGATGCAGGGTGCTGGCAGGGACCGTGGAGGACTTAGGGACCCCCCCACGGTCCCCAACGGAGAGGGCCAGGCCCTGGGGGATGGGGTCCCGGGGCCAAAAGTGGCCCCCGCACGAAATAATTAAAACATTTAAAAAAAAAGAGGAGGCAGGCCTGCCCCGGGGGATAGGGTCCTTGGGGCCTTAAGTGGCCTGAGGGGGGCTATGCAGCCCCCCTCCTTAAAAATATTTTTAAAAATGTGGCCATGCCCCGGGGGATGGGGTCCCAGGGGCCTGGAATTAGCGACGGGAGAGGGGACAGGGGGCCCCTTCCCGTTAAAAAAATATATATATATTTATGGGTCCGGTCCTGGGCGATGGGGTCACCAGGGCCCACAAAAAGAAAAAGAATGGGGGCTACACTACCCCCTTCTTAAAAAAAAATACAAAAAAACTGGAATTGGGTAGGAGGCCACGCCTCCTCCCTGCACCACTCTGCAAACGCGCCCCCTGGCGTGTTTGCAGAGGGGGAAGTAATTCCCCTTGAATACTGGGGGTCCCTGGGGGCCAAGTAGCCCACCAGGAACCTCCAGAATGCGCCAGGGGGCTGTGTTGCAGAGAGGTGTAATGAGGCCACACCCCTTTTTACACCTCTCTTTAACACAGCCCCCTGGTGGTTACTGGAGGTTCCTGGTGGGGTAGTGTGCCCCCAGGAGCCCCTAGTATTCAAGGGGATTTGGTTCCCACTCTGGAAACGTGCCAGGGGGCTGCGTTGCAGAGAGGTGTAACGAGGCCACGCCCCTTTTTACACTTCTCTTCAACGCAGCCCTCTGGCTTATACTGGGGGTTCCTGGTGGGCTAGTTGGCCCCCAAGGACCCCCAGTATTCAAGGGGATTTAGTTCCCACTCTGGAAATACGCCAGTGGGCTGCGTTGCAGAGAGGTGTAATGAGGCCATGCCCCTTTTTCACCTCTCTGCAACGCAGCCCCCTGGTGAATACTCGAGGTTCCTGGTGGGCTAGTAGGCCCCCGGGGACCCCCAGTATGCAAGGGGACTTAATCCCCCAACTTAGAATGCGCTACGGGGTGCATTTGTACAGTAATGAAGGTAGGGGGCGGGGCTTGAGGTCTTATGTGTGCAAACATGCCCTGTGGAGAGTTTTAAGTTGGGGAATTAATTCCTCTTCAATCCAGAGGTACCCTAGGGGCCAACTAGCCCACCAGGTACCTCCAGTAAGCGCCACAGAGCTGCGTTGCAGAGTCTTGTAAAAAGGGGGCAGGCTCTAAACACCTCTCTGCAACGCAGCTCACTGGCGCATACTGGAGGTATCTGGTGGGCTAGTTGGTCCACAGGGGACCTCAGGATTGAGGAGGAATTAATTCCCCAACTCAAAACGCGGGCATGTTTGCACACATGTCACCCCAGGCTCCGCCCCCTTCCTTCACTATTGAGAAAAATATTTCTCTAAAATCAGCCGAACTACGAATTCTGATTTACTCACCTGTTATCACGAGAGACGTCAGTGCTGCATCTTTGAGCCCAGTATGAACCCTGAAAAGTTAATCTAAAGCGTACTTACTATTAACTTGTATTTCCTTCCATAGGAATCTATTGTGGTTTTCACCAGAAAAGTTTCTAGGTGTAATTTGAGTTTCCATTTGGAACCAACTGTTCTACATCGTTGTAGCATTACTCTGATCTGCAGTTTGGGCAGGTCATATTTTGGTTAGCATTCTTCAGCATTTTGTTAAAAGGCACATTCTGAATCTTGTAATGCTACATAGAGAAAATGCTCAGAACCTGTTATAGTGCTAGATGAATAATTACAATCTTGCTTCCGTGTGTAACTCAATCTGAATAAATCATCAATATTTACAATATTGACATCTTCTTCTTCTAAAACTCCAAACATGACAATTATAAATTCTTATGCCTCTTGTTGACAGTTAACATTACTGATCCATGCATATAGCTAAAGGATCTCGAATACCCGAAGCTGAATGTGTTACAGTTTTGTCACTCATTAACCCTTTCGCTGCGTCCGCGATTTTACCGCTGTGCGGTAAACAAAAGAAAAGGGCGGGGCCGTGACGAACCCCAGCCGTCATCAGCACACGCCCACCGCGGGGCGTGACGGCTGGGGTTCGTCACCAGCATGGGAGGGGTTAAAACTTGGAGCAAGTGATACAGTGCAGAACACAAACTCTTATTTTGTTTAATTTGGTTGACTAGATTTGGTAAATACAGCACTACACTGAGCACAACATTTGCATAGCAGTTGACAAAGAAACTGTTTTCCAACTGGTAATGTGTCAAATTCCGCCAATTTCCATTTTTCTATTTTAACAGCTTTTTTGTTGTCCTATTGTCTATTTCTGTGCACTGTTTTGTAATCTTCAGGTTTGGGCAAGTTATCCGTTTTTCATAAACAGAGCATTGGCCTAAATGAGGAGCGAATACACTTTTTATTCAATTGTATTCTCTTACAAAGATTGCATCCTGGCACACTACTGATTGGGGGATGTGGTCCTCTTGGATGCTGAGGGTTCTTGAGGCCTCAGAAGCCCTCCTGTTACCTCCAGTAAGTCCAACATAGCAGGATTCTTGAGAGGCGGTCGGAGGCCCAACCCCATTTCTCCATCACTTTGCAGACATGACTACTAGTTAAAAACCTATAGAAATTCACATAAAGGTTACAGGGACATAACGTTAGAACATAGAATTTAAACAGAGGTTGCAGGGTCGTTATAGTGTGAAAATAAAATTTAAAAACTTTGGAAATTCACTGAAAAACCAAAGGTTACAGGTTCATTCAAAATCTGTGAATTTTGTCAGTTATTATTACCTGATCTAAATATAACTCACTCCCCCACAATGCACTGCTTATGACCTCACAAACTACATCACTCATTACACGATCAGTGACATCACTGATGACATCTCAAATGACATCACTGATGACATCATCCACAGTACCCCTCACACACCCACTGACACCCCATACAACCTCCTATACCCCCACTTCCACTCCCACACAACCACTCATATACCCATTCACAGACCCATACCTGTACTCACACACCCACTTACTCCTCCATAGAGGCACTTACACACCCACTCACTCAGTCATGCAGCCACTCACACAACCATTCACTCACCCAGACAAACACTGATACAACATCACTCATCAGTACATCCACTCACATAGCCACACACTCATCCACACAGCTAGCCACACACCCACATTTTTACCTACACAGTCACTCACACACCCACTCACTTACCTATACGACCTCTCAACACTGCCACTCAGTCCCCATACAAGCACTCAGACACTCACTTACACACCCACACAACCACTTACATACCCATTCACACATCCAAACAATCACTCGCACATCTGCCCCTTCCTGCGCAAAAACAAATCTCCTTACAATGCAGGCACCCTTGCACCATGGTGCAAGGGTGCCGGCATTTGGCATTAGACAGCTAAAACGGGCACCAGAACAGCGTCCTGCAGTGCAGCACAGTAAGAGGACTTGCTTTGCTGCGCTACCCTTCCTGATTTGGCCATGAATATGTGTGGAAATCGGACTTTAGCATGGATTCCCAAATATGTTTCACTATTTCTAGGGGGTATTTCATTCAGACATTTGGCCTGCTTCGAAAAGGTAAACTGTCCCTGTGAAAAACGAAGCTTGGTATTCAGTTAATCCTGTAATCGCAGTGTAATCAGTAATTGGGATTAACCCAGTCTTCTAGGGCCTTGTTTGGAAGGCCTTGCGTCAGTTTTGCGCCGCCGGTGCGTCACTTTTTGTGACGCACCAGCGGTGTAAAAAATGTGCCTTGTTGCGCCATATTTAAAAAGTGACGCATCTAGGTAGATGCGTCACTTTTTAAACCCCTGCGCCACGTTATACCTGCGTCAGGTATAATGTATGCAGAGGGGGCATGCCCCCGCAAAAAGCCTCATAATAGTGACGCAGTGAAATCTATGAGATTTCACTGCGTCACTTTTAGGACGCTGTTGCGTCAAAATCTTGCGCCTGCCTCACAGCTGGCGTAAGACTGACGCAAGCCCTTTCACATGGGGCTTTCCCCATGTGAAAGGATGCATTGCTGGAGTTACGTCCCTTTTGGGACACACTCCAGCAATGTGTCACTTTTGCGCTTACAGATACGTCAGAAATACTGACGTATCTGTAACTCCTTGCGACATGATGCGTCATACATTAAATATGACGCATCAGGAATGTCGCAAGGAGTGCGCAGTGAAAAGTGACGCATCGCTGTTTTCACGCACCGATGCGTCACTTTTCATAAATGAGGCCCCTGATATTTAGGAAATGTCTAGAAACCTTCTCTCTATGTATCTGAATGACCATATTTCAAACTCAATCGTGAGCTTACTTCTTATAATCAATTCTTTTAGCTTTGTTTTTTTTTCACTATTGTTGGCGTTGTAATGTGTCTTCATACTTTTTTTTAAAGCACAATAAATACCTTACGGTGCGGGACTGCTATATAAAACTGTTAAAAAAAATACACGAAACACAAAAGTGAACCACAACTTGCTTCGTGGCACTTCTGCATCATTTTCAGTTTTCATCTTCACCCGGCAGTGTTTTCCATATATATGGCCTCATTTGATTGACGTCGGATTGTGGTCTGAAATTTGTTTAAAAAAATGCAATAAATTATCCCAGGCTTATTGGTTAAAATTACTGTTGAAATATACCACCTGGGAAAAAGGAAGCCAATTCATTGCTCGTCACAAATAACTGTTGTCCTTTGAAATGACAGTACCAAATATAGGCTTTTGAAATGTTTTCTCAGATGTAAAAAAACAGTATTTGTATATTTATTGAGAATTCTCACCAGCATTTAACCATTTCTTCACACCTTGACATTTTAACTGGTATCTAAACGAAAAGTCTTTTCCTCTTTGAGTATGAACATGTATTATGTTTAATACATTTTTATATGGAGGAGCGCTGACTTTATTTATTCTTAACGATTTGCTTTAGCCCTCATGACTAGAAGGCTCTTTTTCAAATATTAAGCAGCTCTTTGGAAATGTTTGCGTAAATTAAAATTATGATACAATTGTGCTTTAAAACCGTTGTTGTGGTGATGATGTTTTATCTGTGTTTGGGATAGTGGCTATAAAAACAATAACGTTTCCATTTTTAATGTTAAAGCGGTTCCCTCGAGGCTTTCAGTGCCGTGGAGCGATCCCATATCGGTTTAATTAAGAAACTATCAGGGGTCTTCTTACTACTATTGTGATTAGTCAGCTAATTTCAATGAATTGCTTACTTGCAATAATTACCGCAGACATTAACACAATGCCATTTTACGTTCTTAAAAACATGAGAAATGTAAATGGATGTGGCAATGTGCATCGTTTGTACATTAATGCGGACCAAACAGTAATTGTTTACATAACAATCAAGTCATTTTGTCCACTATTGGAAATCAAAAAGCAGCAGCAAAAGTCTTAAAAATAAAAACAATCTTTCCCCGAACAGCGCAGACCCTGGTGCACCAATCTACAGGGACTCTCTGAGATAAATAGCACAACCTATTTACCAGAAAATGTTTTAATTACGTTTTCCAGTTGACAACTTTTTTTTAGGAAGGAGTATTTTAAGGGCACTTTTTGTCTTTCAAGTTTGCTTTTTTTCTTTATAGTAAATTTAATTAAAACAATTAATATTACAACATACAAATGTGCCATCGTTCTTCCAGTTTCAGTACGTTTATGCACTGGTTTAATTTTTACATCGCAGTTAGTTGGTCTCATTCATTTGCGTTTCCTGGTAAATTTTAGATTTAGAACAATTGCAAATTTCCAGCTTGACACTGGATGGGGTCATATTTCTCATTCTTGGTTCAGATTTGTCTGAATATGCTTGTTCTTGGTGGTTAGGAGGCATTTTCACTTATACGATTTTCTCTATAGAGATTTGCTCTTCACAAAGCCTTTTGCCTTGGGAAAATAAGAAGCTAAAGCCCAGATGTACAAAGCATGTTTGAGGTCGCAAACTGTCTGATTCACAGAATCGGTCCATTTGTGACCACACAAATTCTTTTTCTGATGTAGAAAGCCCAAACTGCAATCACAATTTGGATTTATCGATTTGGTTTTTGGAAGGGGCGTGTTAAGTGCATCCCTTCCTAATACCGATTTGCAGTGTTATGTTCGAAGTTCTGCAAGCAAATTTCAGGCGCAAAATATTTGCAATAAACCGCAAACGCTAAATTGGTCGTAACTCGTAACCTATTTGCAAATGGGATGGAGTTCTCTAGAGACCCCTTCCCCTTTGAGACTGTTGTTTTTTTGTAAATCATTTTATTAAACAGTTGCTCAGCAGCACAGAGATGGTTATACAATATTTCTGAACGACATTGAGTACAAGAGATCCCACCTCGACATTTGCGCCCAAAACTGTATATGTGGTTATAAAGCATCATCAGTATATTTGAGATTGATAGCCCTATCTAGTACAGCAAATCCCCTAGTACTCCAGCCCACCCACACAATCCTATTTGCAATAGAGTCCTTAATACCCCTTGTACGCTAACCACTGACCCCAAACTTTTTTCCATTTCCGTGGTCACCTCTAACCCAGGAATACCGCTTTTTCAGCTTCACAGCACCAGTCAAGATTCAACTTTCAATCCACCAGCCGCAGAGGTCATTCTGCCCCCCATGCCCTGGCTACATTTCTTTTTGCTACCACAGCCGCAACCATCTGCTAAGCCTTAAGATATGTCTGCCATGCTTCTTCCCCAGTCACACACAATATATGCCATCCAGGCTCCTGTGGGATCATCTTGCCCACTACTTCATACATAACCCGTGATATTTCCCCTGAGTATTGCTGGATTCTTGCACAGGCCCACAGAATGTGGAAAAATGAGGCCACTTCCTGACAGCCCCTGACCCATTGGTCTGTGTCAAAATGGCCCAATCTGTGTATGAGGCGCCCAGAGGAGCAGGATCTGTGAAGGATACAGAGTTATATTCGATGTAAACGTGCCCCTATAGTCACCTGCCTGGGATTCTGGAGTGCCTCCAGTCAATCATCATCATTCTGCATTCCCACAACTGCCTTCCATACCTCTGGTAAGGCACTCAGTGGCACCGGTGTGTTATTCATAACCTTTTGATATAAGAAGGAGGTGGCTTTGTCTGGCATTGGCTCTAGCAAAATCCTGTTTGGTAGGGGTGTGTATTCTTGGAGTTGTTCACGTTTGAGGATGTGAGCCTGCAGTGCATGCCCTAATTGTAAATAACAGAACTTTTCGGATGCAAACATCTGATATTCCGCTTCTAGATCCTCAAATGAGATTATGGCTTGGCCCCAACAAACATCCCCAAGGTGGTCTATCTCAAGCGGGCAAGGGCGTCCGCAGAACTTTTTCAGGGGGGGGGGGGCAAAATTTTACTTCATCACCATCCTCCGACATGATTAAGCACAAGTATTAAATAAATAAAGTTGCATCACAAACACACAATGCGCCTCCTCTCAAGTTTTGCATAACCAACTGAAACCCTGACCCCTAATACATAGCATAGCATTCCTCTATGTACCTATATTTCACAGAACCCGAGATGCACTTTAACAAAAATCAGCATCTTCCCCAATTAAATAAACGATTTATCATACCGACACTTTGAGGATACCAAACATAAGCTAAACATGCCGTAATCTGACTGCTAATTCAAGCAATATTTTGTATCTAAAAGGTGTAAACTAACTCCAAAAAGCAAGAATGTCAATGTCCACTGCATAAATCCTTACAAAACATAAGGAATATGGTTTTAAAAGACCACATTCATGAACATAAAGCTGCAGTACACATTTTTTAAACTAATATAAGGAAAACAGTTGATAGGGATCACATTTTTTTTCTCTCTAGTTCTGCCACTCTTACATTGCTCTTGGCCCTAATACCTCCATGCTCTACTCCGTACCTCTCATCTTCCCACCTTTCCTCTACTATTTGCTTACTGATTCTGCTCCTCTTACATTCACATCTCTCTTCTCTGCCCTACTCTTCACCTTTCAACTCTCCACCCAGTCTTTATCTTTTCTGTACGTTATGCCATCCTAAATACACCTATGCCTTTTCCTTCTCCCCTTTCCTTTTATCTTCTCTTGCTGTTCCTGTCCCATTACATACACCTCTCCCCTTCCGCCTTCCCTCTCCTCTCGCTGATTCTGCCCTTCTTACGTCAAACTCTACTTCCCTGATTTAATCTTCATCTCTAATCTCTCATCAAGCCTTTAACGTTCTCTTGCTGGTATTGCACATCTTACATCCACCTTCTCCTCTTCTTTCCCTCTTCATCCAACCTCTTAATATCTCTTGGTGGTTCTTCTCTCTTCCATCCATTTCTCTCTCTTGCCACTCTGCCTATGAGCTCTTGCTGGTTATGTCTCTCTTATAGCCATGACTCCTATCCATGCACTGGCTTCACTACTCATCTCTCCCCCAGCCTTATAATGTTTTTCATTGGCTCTGCCCCATTACATCTTCTCTACATTTTCATCCTCCTGAACACTCAATTAGTTTCTCACTGATTTTGCCAGTTACACCACCTATTTCCATTCATCCTCTACTCTTATTCTCATCTCTTCCTCAAACCTTATTTTGTGGATTGTGCCCTTTAACATCAAACTCTCTGCTATCCCAATTTTGTTGCTTCTCTTTCTCATTATGTACCTCTTATATCCATCTTTCTTCTCCATGATGTATGCCTCGTCTCTCCCCCTGCCTCTTACCTTTCTCACTGATTCTGGCCTTCTGCATCCACCTCTCACCATTTCCTCTCTCTTCTCTGTGTAAGGTTTCTTGATTGTTCCGCCTCTCTTACATCTACATGTCCCATGCATGTACTGCCATTCACTTTTCATTTCTTCCTCCAGCCTCCTAGTGTTTTTTGCTGGTCTACCCCCTTTACACCCACCTCTTCTCTTATACCTTCCTGCCTCTTACCTTGTCTCACTCTTTCTGCCTCTCTTATATCCGCATCTCCCTTCCATGCTCGACACTTCACTTTATCTCTACTACTGTCTGTTTCCTTTCTCATTAATTCTTCCACTATTACACTCACCTCTTACCTACCTACTGAACCTTTCACCTCTCATCTTGTCACTGCCTCAAACAGTCTCTCACTGGTTCTACCTCTCTATATTCTACCTCTCCCCTGCCTCTCTCCCCCTGCCTCTTACCTGCTCTTGGTTGTCCTGCCCTCTTACATCCAACACTCACCATACCCTCTCCATGACACTTAAGTTCTCCTGATGGCTCCACTTCTCTTATATCTACCTCTCCTATCCAAGCACTTCCTTTCACCTTTCATCTTTCTCTTCAGCCTCAACTTTGTTCACTGGTTCTACCCCCTTTATGTCCACCTCTCCTTTCCATGCTAAACTCTTCATGTTTTATTTCCTCTTACCTCTACCCTCAATTCACTGTTTTTGTCCCTCAAGCTTCCACCTCTGCCCTCCATGCACTGCTATTTACCACTCTTCTCTCGGCCTCTTAGCTTGCTTCACCTCTTGTTGCAGGAAGCAATGCAGGCCCCTGCAGCACAGATGGGCCCACAACACTTCAGGAGGCCCCCAACCCATCACGGGGCTCCCATTCAGCCCAGGGCCAATGAATATCTGTGAGATGTGGTAGACTCAGGGGCCCATTATCACATTTAGCTGAGAGGGACTCCATCATTTTGGGTTATGCCACTGCTCTTATTTTTTTTACAGCATTCTCTCCCCTTCCTTCCTGCCACTCTCCCCAAGCCTGTTACATTTCTCTTTTGCATGCTATTCCTTTTACCTAACCAAGACTCTTCCCTTCTCTCATTGATTCTGCCATACATACACATCACTCCTTCCCCATCTCCCTTTCCTTAAGCATCTTGTTCTATGTAGTTGTTTTGCCCCTTATTTTCAGATCCCACCTCTGCTGCTCTGTCATCTCCCCCACCTATTACCTTATTTTGTTTGTCTAGCCCCTTTTAGATGTGCCTCTCCCTTGATACTTCTATTAAAAGCAAAAGTGGACACCAGACCTCCTTAGATGTACCCAGAAACACGGAAGATTGCTGTTGTGAAGGAAGGGGCCCCTTCCTGCACAAAAGTAATCACTGCAGGCGTTTTTCTACTTCAATGCCTGCTGTAGAATGCAGAACACATTATAAGAGGAAATAACGAGGAGAAATGAAAACATTTCTCCTTGTTTCCCTTGGCTACGCCACCCCTATTTCTCGTAAATCTGGAAATGCATCAGTGGACATGGGCGTTGTGTGGGAACACCCACAGCAACACCCATGTCCCGCCCCTAACACGCAAAGTGTTGCATGAACAGGGGCAATATTTACAAGCACAGGTTAAGTCAGGCAGGGTGGTACACAGTCAAAATATCGATTTTGTTATTTCGACTTACACTAATATCGAGTTGGTAATATCGATGGGATAGAATATCGATGTCCAGAATATTGATGGCCAGAATATCGACTCTAAGGTAAGTAATATCGAAATTACTTATATCGATAGCATATATATCGATGTAAGTAATATCGACATTACTTATATCGATAGCATATATATCGATGTAAGTAATTTCTATTTACTAATATGTGTTAGAAATATTAATTAAGTATTTAAATTAATTGTTATAATATGTGTTTAATATGTTTTTATAAAAAAAATATATTTAAAAGTAAATAATATGTTTTACTACCAGAGCGGATTGTGGGTTTATAGGGGAATAGGGTGGGAAGTAATTTATTTGTAATTAAATAATTATTTTTTTAAAGATTAATTTATTTTGCTATTCAATAGTAATTGGCAATTAATTATTTTAATTGATTAATTGATTAATTAATTGCTAATTTATGTATTTTTTTAAGTAAATTATATGTTTTACTACTGGAGCGGGTTGTGGGTTTTTAGGGGAATAGGGTGGGAAGTAATTTATTTGTAATTAAATAATTATTTTTTAATGATGAATTTATTTTGCTATTCAATATTAATTGGCAATTAATTATTTTAATTGATTAATTGATTAATTAATTGCTAATTTATGTATTTTTTTAAGTAAATTATATGTTTTACTACTGGAGCGGGTTGTGGGTTTTTAGGGGAATAGGGTGGGAAGTAATTTATTTGTAATTAAATAATTTTTTTTAATGATTAATTTATTTTGCAATTCTATATTAATTGGCAATTAATTATTTTAATTGATTAATTGATTAATTAATTGCTAATTTATGTATTTTTTAAGTAAATTATATGTTTTACTACTGGAGCGGGTTGTGGGTTTGTAGGGGAATAGGGTGGGAAGTAATTTATTTGTAATGAAAAAAATATTTTTTAATGATTACTTTATTTTGGTATGGAATATTAATTGGCAATGATTTATTTTAATTTATTAATAGAATAATTAATTGATAATTTATCTATATTTTTAACTAAATTATATGTTTTACTGCTGGAGCAGGTTGTGGGTTTATAGGGGAATAGGGTGGGAAGTAATTTAATTGTAATATTAATTTATTTTGGGTAAATGATTATTTTTAGGGTTCAGGGTCTGTTTTGGGCTTTTGGGTAAAGGTGTATTTTTTGGGTTCAGGGTCAGTTTTCAGTTTGTTGGTAAAGGGGTTTTTTAAGGGTTCAGGGTCAGTTTTTAGTTTTTGGGTAAAGGGGTATTTTTAGGGTTCAGGGTCAGTTTTCAGTTTGTGGGTAAAGAGATTTTTAAGGGTTCAGGGTCAGTTTTCAGTTCTTGGGTAAAGGTGTATTTTTTGTGTTCAGGGTCAGTTTTCAGTTTGTTGGTAAAGGGTTTTTTTAAGGGTTCAGGGTCAGTTTTTAGTTTTTGGGTAAAGGGGTATTTTTAGGGTTCAGGGTCAGTTTTCAGTTTTTGGGTAAAGGGGTATTTTTGGTGTTCAGGGTCAGTTTTCAGTTTGTGGGTAAAGAGATTTTTAAGGGTTCAGGGTCAGTTTTCAGTTCTTGGGTAAAGGTGTATTTTTTGTGTTCAGGGTCAGTTTTCAGTTTCTTGGTAAAGGGGTTTTTTAAGGGTTCAGGGTCAGTTTTTAGTTTTTGGGTAAAGGGGTATTTTTAGGGTTCAGGGTCAGTTTTCAGTTTTTGGGTAAAGGGGTATTTTTGGTGTTCAGGGTCAGTTTTAGGTTTTTGGGTAAAGGGGTATTTTTAGAGTTCAGGGTCAGTTTTTAGTTTTTGGGTAAAGGGGTATTTTTAGGGTTCAGGGTCAGTTTTAGGTTTTTGGGTAAAGGGGTATTTTTAGGGTTCAGGGTCAGTTTTCCCTACTGTTGCACCCACTGGAGTGGGAATAGTAATTATTGTTAAGTAATTATATATTATATATGATTTTTAATTATTATTTTTAAAATTAAATATGTATTATTATTTTTTTAACTATTATTATATATATTTAAATATGTTTAAGTAATTAATAACTATTATTCACAGTATTTTTTATGTTATTTAAAAAAAAAATCAATATATTTAACAACGATATTTTTAACATCGATATTTTTTTTCTCGATATTTTGGTACTTACCATGTTGTACATAGGGCGTCGATATTTTTGCTATCGATATAATCACGCCGATATTTGTGTAGGTCGAAATTCTGTCTGTCGAAATTCTGTCATAGATTCAGGCAGGGTGACTTTACCTGTGCTTGTAAATATCCCTTAGCAGGCTGCGCCATTGGTGCGTCACGCAGCATGATGCACCGGTGGCGCATGGGGCTTGTAGATGATGTATGATGCTACATCGCAAACATTTTCATCGCAAACTTTCACATCGCCGTCTTTACATCGCACACACATTCACAACACACGCTGTCACAACGCAACCCATTACTATGCTCCATCATTAAAATGCATACAAAACACAATCACTACACACACAAACACCCTGCATGCTTTAACATCGCATTTTTTTCCCGAAATTACACACGACACTCCCAGCACGAGCACGCGCGGTGGCCCTGGTGCTGGTCGCGACCAGTGGAGAGCCCCTAAGGAACCTCTGCGCGGAACTACCAGGTCCCGGAGGAGGCCCTGTGACCCTGCTGGCAAGGAGAGTGTGCAGCGAAGTGTTTTGGGCCTGGGTCCGCATTAGATCAGGGACTGGATCACACTCACGCCGGGCCTGCTCCAGAAGCATCTACAGCTCATTTGTCAGTGCAGTACGCCCGGAGTGTCCTGGTTAATCTACACACCACAGTGTCCCCCTCATCGTCTTGATTATGCATGCATGGTGGCACTTCAGTGGTAGAGAGCCTTTTTATTCTACTCTGTGGTGAACTCCAACTGTGACCTTGAGATCAGTGTAGTTTACATCAGCGTTACTCAGCTGCCTCACTATCACCCAATTGGCGTATGCGACACGTGCACTTGCGCCCAGGTGCGCTGGCTACTGACAACGAGTAGAGAAGTTGAACAATTGTCCTCTGACTCACTTTAATGACAGGAAGGGTCGTCCTCCCAAATTCACAAGTATCACGTTGTGCTTTCTCTTTTAAGACTAATAAAATACCAGCTACATGCCAGCAGACTCGACAACATCAAGTAATACTTGATGGTTGCAACCAGCCTGAAGTTGCCATCCATTGCAGAGCACAAAAGAGCCAGCAACGGTGGCAGGATTATCAACTATTCAGTTAAATAACATTTTGCCCTTGGAGCACTCCCCCAACACTAATTTTACAATGCCAATTCCTATTCTTTTCATTTGATTTGGAGCCACGGTCTGGTTGTAGCCTGAAGCATCAGCTGTACCCTGCCTTATGGAAATACTGGGGCCAGTCATGGCAAAACTACAGACCTCTGGTTTATGTAGAGTCCAGAAACAATGGTACAGTATAGGAACTATTCTGGGCATTTCAGTAGCCAGAGAACATCTACTGTGCCCCTGAATCATAAATTATTTTAGATTCCATCATAGCTTTGTTTCAGTGTAAATGTTCACCCACTTGCGATGCACTTGCGTTGTGTAAATGGTTTCTGCCCAATGCATTGTGGGCCATTCTGGCCCTTCTTCGGGGGCTGTATCTCAACCCTGTTGTTGCTTGTTCAATTGGAATCGCTGCAAAGTGCATTACTTTGAACCTGATGCGAAACGAGAACCTCTCAACAGTTTCAACACACTTCTTTTTGACTACACCAGCTGCTCCACTACCGAAAGTGTTTTCTGTGATAATAACAGATTGAATGATGTTATCTAGAGTGACTATGTCCATGAGATTTTTTGTTGATCAAATGTATAGATGAGAGTTTTACAAGGAAAAAGTTTGTATTGTAATTAAGTTGTGTGATGTGTAAAACCGCAATGTTTAAATGGTAACATTGTTGTGCGATGCGATGGTGTTGGTTCACACACTTGCGTTGTGTAAATGGTAAATTATCATGCTTGGTTGGAAACCCATGCGATGGCAATGTAACAGCATGGCGATACAATGTGATGCGATGTAACAGCATGCATTGTTAAGGTTGTCGCAATGTAAAATGTGCGTTGTAATGCACCCGCAATGTTGTCTCATCGTTGTAATGGGTTTTTGCCTTGTAGATCTGCCCCCAAGTGCATATATTCAACTGATGTCTCTATTTATGTTTAACTCTATTTATGTTTCTTTTGGATGCACATGCTTGTTTGGAAAAAAAAACAAGAAAACAGTTGCAAAAAAAAGAAAAGAATAGCCTCTCTCTACATTTTCTGCTCTTCTCCTTTTCCGTTCATTGAAACTGAGCAGCGCCGATTGTGACACTAAGGTCACTTATTTTTTTTTTTTGTGAGCCCTGCAAGATGCTCTGCCTTTCATTAATGCAGGGGCAGGGCTCACTTCACACCTAAGGCCAGTTCAAGCACCTGCAATTATAATGCAGATGCAGCGATTGGGATAAGAGAGAGATGCTGATCACGGCCACAAAACCAGTTCTGCCCAGTCTGCCGCAGCTGAAAGGAATCCGGGGGGGTCATATTACACTTTCAGCCCATGGTAGCATGGCCCAGGAGAGGGGGGCCCGCCTAGGGCCTTGCAGCTGCACCTCGACTGAACACCCCAAGGGAGGGCGCTGCCCACAGAATGGACTTGCGATCCGGGGGGGGCAAGTCCCCCTCCTTTCCCCCTACGGATGCCCATGCAAACAGGCTCTACTTACTGAATCTCTTCTGATCCCCCCCCTTTTTAGGAGAGTTCTCTCCCATAGTGGAGTCATCCCCGTCACCTTGTCCCCCCAACCAAGGAATTTTGTGGCCTCCCGCCAGACACTAACAACTGTTTGTGTGTGTGGCGGCAACTGTTGTTCTGACTGTTTGCGGTATACCACCGCTAGGCATCCCTACCATCCTATCACCCTATAGGTGGGTTCCTCCTGTCCTTTAAACACCCAATCGTTAATTGTAACCAGGTGTGAACCCCAGTTGTATTTTCTGAGATCGGGGATCATCAGGTTCCCATCAAATACTCCTCTCTGTAACTTATGAAGGGCTATCCTAGAGCTACCCTCATCCCATAAAAACTTTCGCAATTCACTATCCACTTTATGGAAAAAGTATTTTGTAGGGAGTGCTCTGTAGGATATTTAATAGATGTGACAATGTCATAATTTTGAACGGGACAGCCCTTTCCATCAGGGACACCAGCAGTCATCCCCAATGTAATACTTCCTTGCGCAACCTGTTCAACTGCGGGAGTAGCTTATCTGCAATGAACTCATTATTGTTCCTGGATATTAATACCCCTAGGTATTTGAACTTGTCCTTTACTAAAAAGGATCATCCGCTAACCTAAAGGGATGAGACAGTTCGCGACAGGAGGAATAAGAGGGATTCATCCCAGTTGATCTGATACCTAGAATAGCTCACAAACAATTGGAATATATGGAACAACCTGCCTAGCGTGAAGCAGGGGTGCGTGGCGTATAGTCATATGGTGTTGGCGTATAACAAGATTTTCTCCTGCTAGCCACCCTCTCCCAATATGCCTGCCACTAACAGGTCATGCCAGGACCAGGCAGCTAGAGGCTCCAGTGCCAATGTGAGAGCATTGGGGATAGTGGACATTGCTTTGTTGATAGTGGACATCAGCCTTGTGTAGGGGAAAAGGTTGGGACCCTCACTGTCCAATTTACTCGGACCTTTACATTGGGAGTAGTGGACATCAGCCTTGTGTTGGGCAAAAGGTTGGGACACCGTCCAATTTACTTGGACCTTTGCCACAGGATCTGCATGGTGGAGTCTTTTCCAGGCACAGAACTGTGGGCCAAATCCGAACCTCTACAGTGCAGAGAACAGGTAATACTATTCAATGCTATTGAATGCCATCCTTGCATCCAACAACAAAAGTACAGCTTCCTCTTCCCACTTGTTGGCAGTATATTTGACATTGATAGCCCTATCTAGTACAGCAAATCCCCTAGTACTCCAGCCCACCCACACAATCCTATTTGCAAGAGAGTCCTTAATACCCCTTGTACGCTATCCACTGACCCCAAACTTTTTTCCATTTCCGTGGTCACCTCCAACCCAGGAATACCGCTTTTTCAGCTTCACAGCACCAGTCAAGATTCAACTTTCAATCCACCAGCCGCAGAGGTCATTCTGCCCCCCATGCCCTGGCTACATTTCTTTTTGCTACCAGAGCCGCAACCATCTGCTAAGCATTAAGATATGTCTGCCATGCTTCTTCCCCAGTCACACACAATATATGCCATCCAGGCTCCTGTGGGATCATCTTGCCCACTACTTCATACATAACCCGTGCTATTTCCCCTGAGTATTGCTGGATTCTTGCACAGGCCCACAGAATGTGGAAAAATGAGGCCACTTCCTGACAGCCCCTGACCCATTGGTCTGTGTCAAAATGGCCCAATCTGTGTATGAGGCGCCCAGAGGAGCAGGATCTGTGAAGGATACAGAGTTATATTCGATGTAAACGTGCCCCTATAGTCACCTGCCTGGGATTCTGGAGTGCCTCCAGTCAATCATCATCATTCTGCATTCCCACAACTGCCTTCCATGCCTCTGGTAAGGCACTCAGTGGCACCGGTGTGTTATTCATAACCTTTTGATATAAGAAGGAGGTGGCTTTGTCTGGCATTGGCTCTAGCAAAATCCTGTTTGGTAGGGGTGTGTATTCTTGGAGTTGTTCACGTTTGAGGATGTGAGCCTGCAGTGCATGCCCTAATTGTAAATAACAGAACTTTTTGGATGCAAACATCTGATATTCCGCTTCTAGATCCTCAAATGAGATTATGGCTTGGCCCCAACAAACATCCCCAAGGTGGTCTATCTCAAGCGGGAAAGGGCGTCCGCAGAACTTTTTCAGGGGGGGGGGGCAAAATTTTACTTCATCACCATCCTCCGACATGATAAAGCACAAGTATTAAATAAATAAAGTTGCATCACAAACACACAATGCGCCTCCTCTCAAGTTTTGCATAACCAACTGAAACCCTGACCCCTAATACATAGCATAGCATTCCTCTATGTACCTATATTTCACAGAACCCGAGATGTACTTTAACAAAAATCAGCATCTTCCCCAATTAAATAAACGATTTATCATACCGACACTTTGAGGATACCAAACATAAGCTAAACATGCCGTAATCTGACTGCTAATTTAAGCAATATTTTGTATCTAAAAGGTGTAAACTAACTCCAAAAAGCAAGTATGTCAATGTCCACTGCATAAATCCTTACAAAACATAAGGAATATGGGGGCATATTATCAAGCCTGTGCGCTAAAATTATCGCCGCTTTATCGGACGAAAACGGCCGATAAAGCGGCGATTATGGGCTTGATAATATGCTCTGTGGAATTCCAATCGAAGCCCATGTTAGATGTCTTCACATCTAACATGTGCTTCGATTGGAATTCCACAGAGCATATTATCAAGCCCATTATCGCCGCTTTATCGGCCGTTTTCAGCCGATAAAGCGGCGATAATTTTAGCGCACAGGCTTGATAATATGCCCCATGGTTTTAAAAGACCACATTCATGAACATAAAGCTGCAGTACACATTTTTTAAACTAATATAAGGAAAACAGTTGATAGGGATCACATTTCTAGTTCTGCCACTCTTACATTGCTCTTGGCCCTAATACCTCCATGCTCTACTCCGTACCTCTCATCTTCCCACCTTTCCTCTACTATTTGCTTACTGATTCTGCTCCTTTTACATTCACATCTCTCTTCTCTGCCCTACTCTTCACCTTTCAACTCT
Source organism: Lissotriton vulgaris (assembly GCF_964263255.1). Classification (NCBI taxonomy): domain Eukaryota; kingdom Metazoa; phylum Chordata; class Amphibia; order Caudata; family Salamandridae; genus Lissotriton; species Lissotriton vulgaris. The sequence continues at coordinate 984,502,138 of NC_141695.1, read as the reverse complement.
CCACCCAGTCTTTATCTTTTCTGTTCGTTATGCCATCCTAAATACACCTATGCCTTTTCCTTCTCCCCTTTCCTTTTATCTTCTCTTGCTGTTCCTGTCCCATTACATACACCTCTCCCCTTCGGCCTTCCCTCTCCTCTCGCTGATTCTGCCCTTCTTACGTCAAACTCTACTTCCCTGATTTAATCTTCATCTCTAATCTCTCATCACTCCTTTAACGTTCTCTTGCTGGTTCTGCACATCTTACATCCACCTTCTCCTCGTCTTTCCCTCTTCATCCAACCTCTTAATATCTCTTGGTGGTTCTTCTCTCTTCCATCCATTTCTCTCTCTTGCCACTCTGCCTATGAGCTCTTGCTGGTTATGTCTCTCTTACAGCCATGACTCCTATCCATGCACTGGCTTCACTACTCATCTCTCCCCCAGCCTTATAATGTTTTTCACTGGCTCTGCCCCATTACATTTTCTCTACATTTTCATCCTCCTGAACACTCAATTAGTTTCTCACTGATTTTGCCAGTTACACCACCTATTTCCATTCATCCTCTACTCTTATTCTCATCTCTTCCTCAAACCTTATTTTGTGGATTGTGCCCTTTAACATCAAACTCTCTGCTATCCCAATTTTGTTGCTTCTCTTTCTCATTATGTACCTCTTATATCCATCTTTCTTCTCCATGATGTATGCCTCGTCTCTCCCCCTGCCTCTTACCTTTCTCACTGATTCTGGCCTTCTGCACCCACCTCTCACCATTTCCTCTCTCTTCTCTGTGTAAGGTTTCTTGATTGTTCCGCCTCTCTTACATCTACATGTCCCATGCATGTACTGCCATTCACTTTTCATTTCTTCCTCCAGCCTCCTAGTGTTTTTTGCTGGTCTACCCCCTTTACACCCACCTCTTCTCTTATACCTTCCTGCCTCTTACCTTGTCTCACTCTTTCTGCCTCTCTTATATCCGCATCTCCCTTCCATGCTCGACACTTCACTTTATCTCTACTACTGTCTGTTTCCTTTCTCATTAATTCTTCCACTATTACACTCACCTCTTACCTACCTACTGAACCTTTCACCTCTCATCTTGTCACTGCCTCAAACAGTCTCTCACTGGTTCTACCTCTCTATATTCTACCTCTCCCCTGCCTCTCTCCCCATGCCTCTTACCTGCTCTTGGTTGTCCTGCCCTCTTACATCCAACACTCACCATACCCTCTCCATGACACTTAAGTTCTCCTGATGGCTCCACTTCTCTTATATCTACCTCTCCTATCCAAGCACTTCCTTTCACCTTTCATCTTTCTCTTCAGCCTCAACTTTGTTCACTGGTTCTACCCCCTTTATGTCCACCTCCCCTTTCCATGCTAAACTCTTCATGTTTTATTTCCTCTTACCTCTACCCTCAATTCACTGTTTTTGTCCCTCAAGCTTCCACCTCTGCCCTCCATGCACTGCTATTTACCACTCTTCTCTCGGCCTCTTAGCTTGCTTCACCTCTTGTTGCAGGAAGCAATGCAGACCCCTGCAGCACAGATGGGCCCACAACACTTCAGGAGGCCCCCAACCCATCACGGGGCTCCCATTCAGCCCAGGGCCAATGAATATCTGTGAGATGTGGTAGACTCAGGGGCCCATTATCACATTTAGCTGAGAGGGACTCCATCATTTTGGGTTATGCCACTGCTCTTATTTTTTTTACAGCATTCTCTCCCCTTCCTTCCTGCCACTCTCCCCAAGCCTGTTACATTTCTCTTTTGCATGCTATTCCTTTTACCTAACCAAGACTCTTCCCTTCTCTCATTGATTCTGCCATACATACACATCACTCCTTCCCCATCTCCCTTTCCTTAAGCATCTTGTTCTATGTAGTTGTTTTGCCCCTTATTTTCAGATCCCACCTCTGCTGCTCTGTCATCTCCCCCACCTATTACCTTATTTTGTTTGTCTAGCCCCTTTTAGTTGTGCCTCTCCCTTGATACTTCTATTAAAAGCAAAAGTGGACACCAGACCTCCTTAGATGTACCCAAAAACACAGAAGATTGCTGTTGTGATGGAAGGGGCCCCTTCCTGCACAAAAGTAATCACTGCAGGCGTTTTTCTACTTCAATGCCTGCTGTAGAATGCAGAACACATTATAAGAGGAAATAACGAGGAGAAATGAAAACATTTCTCCTTGTTTCCCTTGGCTACGCCACCCCTATTTCTCGTAAATCTGGAAATGCATCAGTGGACATGGGCGTTGTGTGGGAACGCCCACAGCAACACCCATGTCCCGCCCCTAACACGCAAAGTGTTGCATGAACAGGGGCAATATTTACAAGCACAGGTTAAGTCAGGCAGGGTGGTACACAGTCAAAATATCGATTTTGTTATTTCGACTTACACTAATATCGAGTTGGTAATATCGATGGGATAGAATATCGATGTCCAGAATATCGATGGCCAGAATATCGACTCTAAGGTAAGTAATATCGAAATTACTTATATCGATAGCATATATATCGATGTAAGTAATATCGACATTACTTATATCGATAGCATATATATCGATGTAAGTAATTTCTATTTACTAATATGTGTTAGAAATATTAATTAAGTATTTAAATTAATTGTTATAATATGTGTTTAATATGTTTTTATAAAAAAAATATATTTAAAAGTAAATAATATGTTTTACTACCAGAGCGGATTGTGGGTTTATAGGGGAATAGGGTGGGAAGTAATTTATTTGTAATTAAATAATTATTTTTTAATGATTAATTTATTTTGCTATTCAATAGTAATTGGCAATTAATTATTTTAATTGATTAATTGATTAATTAATTGCTAATTTATGTATTTTTTTAAGTAAATTATATGTTTTACTACTGGAGCGGGTTGTGGGTGTTTAGGGGAATAGGGTGGGAAGTAATTTATTTGTAATTAAATAAATTTTTTTAATGATTAATTTATTTTGCAATTCTATATTAATTGGCAATTCATTATTTTAATTGATTAATTGATTAATTAATTGCTAATTTATGTATTTTTTAAGTAAATTATATGTTTTACTACTGGAGCGGGTTGTGGGTTTGTAGGGGAATAGGGTGGGAAGTAATTTATTTGTAATGAAAAAAATATTTTTTAATGATTACTTTATTTTGGTATGGAATATTAATTGGCAATGATTTATTTTAATTGATTAATAGAATAATTAATTGATAATTTATCTATATTTTTAACTAAATTATATGTTTTACTGCTGGAGCAGGTTGTGGGTTTATAGGGGAATAGGGTGGGAAGTAATTTAATTGTAATATTAATTTATTTTGGGTAAATGATTATTTTTAGGGTTCAGGGTCAGTTTTGGGCTTTTGGGTAAAGGTGTATTTTTTGGGTTCAGGGTCAGTTTTCAGTTTGTTGGTAAAGGGGTTTTTTAAGGGTTCAGGGTCAGTTTTTAGTTTTTGGGTAAAGGGGTATTTTTAGGGTTCAGGGTCAGTTTTCAGTTTGTGGGTAAATAGATTTTTAAGGGTTCAGGGTCAGTTTTCAGTTCTTGGGTAAAGGTGTATTTTTTGTGTTCAGGGTCAGTTTTCAGTTTGTTGGTAAAGGGTTTTTTAAGGGTTCAGGGTCAGTTTTTAGTTTTTGGGTAAAGGGGTATTTTTAGGGTTCAGGGTCAGTTTTCAGTTTTTGGGTAAAGGGGTATTTTTGGTGTTCAGGGTCAGGTTTCAGTTTGTGGGTAAAGAGATTTTTAAGGGTTCAGGGTCAGTTTTCAGTTCTTGGGTAAAGGTGTATTTTTTGTGTTCAGGGTCAGTTTTCAGTTTCTTGGTAAAGGGGTTTTTTAAGGGTTCAGGGTCAGTTTTTAGTTTTTGGGTAAAGGGGTATTTTTAGGGTTCAGGGTCAGTTTTCAGTTTTTGGGTAAAGGGGTATTTTTGGTGTTCAGGGTCAGTTTTCAGTTTTTGGGTAAAGGGGTATTTTTAGGGTTCAGGGTCAGTTTTTAGTTTTTGGGTAAAGGGGTATTTTTAGGGTTCAGGGTCAGTTTTAGGTTTTTGGGTAAAGGGGTATTTTTAGGGTTCAGGGTCAGTTTTCCCTACTGTTGCACCCACTGGAGTGGGAATAGTAATTATTGTTAAGTAATTATATATTATATATGATTGTTAATTATTATTTTTAAAATTAAATATGTATTATTATTTTTTTAACTATTATTATATATATTTAAATATGTTTAAGTAATTAATAACTATTATTTACAGTATTTTTTATGTTATTGAAAAAAAAAATCAATATATTTAACAACGATATTTTTAACATCGATATTTTTTTTCTCGATATTTTGGTACTTACCATGTTGTACATAGGGCGTCGATATTGTTGCTATCGATATAATCACGCAGATATTTGTGTAGGTCGAAATTCTGTCTGTCGAAATTCTGTCATAGATTCAGGCAGGGTGACTTTACCTGTGCTTGTAAATATCCCTTAGCAGGCTGCGCCACCGGTGCGTCACGCAGCATGATGCACCGGTGGCGCATGGGGCTTGTAGATGATGTATGATGCTACATCGCAAACATTTGCATCGCAAACTTTCACATCGCCGTCTTTACATCGCACACACATTCACAACACACGCTGTCACAACGCAACCCATTACTACGCTCCATCATTAAAATGCATACAAAACACAATCACTACACACACAAACACCCTGCATGCTTTAACATCGCATTTTTTTCCCGAAATTACACACGACACTCCCAGCACGAGCACGCGTGGTGGCCCTAGTGCTGGTCGCGACCAGTGGAGAGCCCCTAAGGAACCTCTGCGCGGAACTACCAGGTCCCGGAGGAGGCCCTGTGACCCTGCTGGCAAGGAGAGTGTGCAGCGAAGTGTTTTGGGCCTGGGTCCGCATTAGATCAGGGACTGGATCACACTCACACCGGGCCAGCTCCAGAAGCATCTACAGCTAATTTGTCAGTGCAGTACGCCCGGAGTGTCCTGGTTAATCTACACACCACAGTGTCCCCCTCATCGTCTTGATTATGCATGCATGGTGGCACTTCAGTGGTAGAGAGCCTTTTTATTCTACTCTGTGGTGAGCTCCAACTGTGACCTTGAGATCAGTGTAGTTTACATCAGCGTTACTCAGCTGCCTCACTATCACCCAGTTGGCGTATGCGACACGTGCACTTGCGCCCAGGTGCGCTGGCTACTGACAACGAGTAGAGAAGTTGAACAATTTTCCCCTGGCTCACTTTAATGACAGGAAGGGTCGTCCTCCCACATTCACAAGTATCACGTTGTGTTTTCTCTTTTAAGACTAAGAAAATACCAGCTACATGCCAGCAGACTCGACAACATCAAGTAATACTTGATGGTTGCAACCAGCCTGAAGTTGCCATCCATTGCAGAGCACAAAAGAGCCAGCAACGGTGGCAGGATTATCAACTATTCAGTTAAATAACATTTTGCCCTTGGAGCACTCCCCCAACACTAATTTTACAATGCCAATTCCTATTCTTTTCATTTGATTTGGAGCCACGGTCTGGTTGTAGCCTGAAGCATCAGCTGTACCCTGCCTTATGGAAATACTGGGGCCAGTCATGGCAAAACTACAGACCTCTGGTTTATGTAGAGTCCAGAAACAATGGTACAGTATAGGAACTATTCTGGGCATTTCAGTAGCCAGAGAACATCTACTGTGCCCCTGAATCATACATTATTTTAGATTCCATCATAGCTTTGTTTCAGTGTAAATGTTCACCCACTTGCGATGCACTTGCGTTGTGTAAATGGTTTCTGCCCAATGCATTGTGGGCCATTCTGGCCCTTCTTCGGGGGCTGTATCTCAACCCTGTTGTTGCTTGTTCAATTGGAATCGCTGCAAAGTGCATTACTTTGAACCTGATGCGAAACGAGAACCTCTCAACAGTTTCAACACACTTCTTTTCGACTACACCAGCTGCTCCACTACCGAAAGTGTTTTCTGTGATAATAACAGATTGAATGATGTTATCTAGAGTGACTATGTCCATGAGATTTTTTGTTGATCAAATGTATAGATGAGAGTTTTACAAGGAAAAAGTTTGTATTGTAATTAAGTTGTGTGATGTGTAAAACCGCAATGTTTAAATGGTAACATTGTTGTGCGATGCGATGGTGTTGGTTCACACACTTGCGTTGTGTAAATGGTAAATTATCATGCTTGGTTGGAAACCCATGCGATGGCAATGTAACAGCATGGCGATACAATGTGATGCGATGTAACAGCATGCATTGTTAAGGTTGTCGCGATGTAAAATGTGCGTTGTAATGCACCCGCAATGTTGTCTCATCGTTGTAATGGGTTTTTGCCTTGTAGATCTGCCCCCAAGTGCATATATTCAACTGATGTCTCTATTTATGTTTAACTCTATTTATGTTTCTTTTGGATGCACATGCTTGTTTGGAAAAAAAAACAAGAAAACAGTTGCAAAAAAAAGAAAAGAATAGCCTCTCTCTACATTTTCTGCTCTTCTCCTTTTCCGTTCATTGAAACTGAGCAGCGCCGATTGTGACACTAAGGTCACTTATTTTTTTTTTTGTGAGCCCTGCAAGATGCTCTGCCTTTCATTAATGCAGGGGCAGGGCTCACTTCACACCTAAGGCCAGTTCAAGCACCCGCAATTATAATGCAGATGCAGCGATTGGGATAAGAGAGAGATGCTGATCACGGCCACAAAACCAGTTCTGCCCAGTCTGCCGCAGCTGAAAGGAATCCGGGGGGTCATATTACACTTTCAGCCCATGGTAGCATGGCCCAGGAGAGGGGGGCCCGCCTAGGGCCTTGCAGCTGCACCTCGACTGAACACCCCAAGGGAGGGCGCTGCCCACAGAATGGACTTGCGATCCGGGGGGGGCAAGTCCCCCTCCTTTCCCCCTACGGATGCCCATGCAAACAGGCTCTACTTACTGAATCTCTTCTGATTCCCCCCCTTTTTAGGAGAGTTCTCTCACCTTGTCCCCCCAACCAAGGAATTTTGTGGCCTCCCGCCAGACACTAACAACTGTTTGTGTGTGTGGCGGCAACTGTTGTTCTGACTGTTTGCGGTATACCACCACTAGGCATCCCTACCATCCTATCACCCTATAGGTGGGTTCCTCCTGTCCTTTCAACACCCAATCGTTAATTGTAACCAGGTGTGAACCCCAGTTGTATTTTCTGAGATCGGGGATCATCAGGTTCCCATCAAATACTCCTCTCTGTAACTTATGAAGGGCTATCCTAGAGCTACCCTCATCCCATAAAAACTTTCGCAATTCACTATCCACTTTATGGAAAAAGTATTTTGTAGGGAGTGTTCTGTAGGATATTTAATAGATGTGACAATGTCATAATTTTGAACGGGACAGCCCTTTCCATCAGGGACACCAGCAGTCATCTCCAATGTAATACTTCCTTGCGCAACCTGTTCAACTGCGGGAGTAGCTTATCTGCAATGAACTCATTATTGTTCCTGAATATTAATACCCCTAGGTATTTGAACTTGTCCTTTACTAAAAAGGATCATCCGCTAACCTAAAGGGATGAGACAGTTCGCGACAGGAGGAATAAGAGGGATTCATCCCAGTTGATCTGATACCTAGAATAGCTCACAAACAATTGGAATATATGGAACAACCGGCCTAGCGTGAAGCAGGGGTGCGTGGCGTATAGTCATATGGTGTTGGCGTATAACAAGATTTTCTCCTGCTAGCCACCCTCTCCCAATATGCCTGCCACTAACAGGTCATGCCAGGACCAGGCAGCTAGAGGCTCCAGTGCCAATGTGAGAGCATTGGGGATAGTGGACATTGCTTTGTTGATAGTGGACATCAGCCTTGTGTAGGGCAAAAGGTTGGGACACTCACTGTCCAATTTACTCGGACCTTTACATTGGGAGTAGTGGACATCAGCCTTGTGTTGGGCAAAAGGTTGGGACACCGTCCAATTTACTTGGACCTTTGCCACAGGATCTGCATGGTGGAGTCTTTTCCAGGCACAGAACTGTGGGCCAAATCCGAACCTCTACAGTGCAGAGAACAGGTAATACTATTCAATGCTATTGAATGCCCTCCCTGCATCCAACAACAAAAGTACAGCTTCCTCTTCCCACTTGTTGGCAGTTATGTGCAAAACTCCAAACAGGCACCTCAAGTTCAATCTGGTACTTCTATAGGGCATAAAATCTGATCGATTGGGTTGTAAAAGTGGAGGTTATCACTCCACTAAGCCTGGTACAATGGACTTCACGAGCATGGTACCATATGTGTACCAATCCTGGGGAGGCTTGTCTTTGTTAGGAATGACCACTTTTGTAGCCAGCCGCTGGTCCTCTGGATGCCAACAGTCTTTGCCTCCTGGAACAGATTAAGCATATGCTATACTACTGTAGCAGCCACACCCTTATAAATTTCGTCCGGCAGGGTGGTAGGCCCGGTGACCTTGCCAGATTAAAAGTCGAGGATGACCTGTGTTATTTTTTTGACTGTTAGTTTTTCTCCAGGTCATTACGCACATCAACCAACAGAGTAGGAAGGTGGATATCTCCCAAGAGTTTGGTACAGTCAGTTCCTGTACTAACAGGGTTGGACATTTACAATGCTTCTTAGTGGTCAGCTAATACGCTGCAATCTCCTTCCTTTTTTTATGAACCGTTCTCTGGGCCGTACAAATCTACAAGACACAGCTCCTTTCCCTGTCCAGTTTCTCCAAACAGGCTATCATTTTATTAGCATTGTCGCCCACGTCATTTAGTTGTCTTTGCGTCGCTCCTGCCTCCACTATGTCTCTATTTTCCTGTTGCTTTACCGGAGTCAATGGCTAACGAGTGGGTCAGGCATACTGCCACTCAGTGCCATTGCTTCAAGCACTACAATCTCTTTCTCCGGGGCCTCAAATTTAAGTGTTTGTTCCTTCCTCCCCCTTACCAGGGCCTGGGGCTATCCCCTTATCAGTGTTTTATAGGCCTCCCGTATAGTACTTGCTGAGTCAACCGTCCCCATATAATCTTAGTAGTATTGTTCCTTATGATCCCTTATCTTATCCTTCAATTTTATATCTTGAAGGAGCCAATAGTCTAATCTAGGCGATAGTGCATTATCTCTGCCGGGCCCCTGAATCAGCGCCCCCACAGGTGAGTTATCTGAAATACCACTAGCCTTATGTACTGCAATCTGGAAGAAACTCACACTAGTGGTATATGTCAGGAGATGGTTGAAATGGAAGTACACCCAAGAACCACTGAGTAGAAGGTTCATTACTTTGCCGTAGGGTTTATGTTTGCACCAGATATCTACCAACTCCATCGCGTGTACAAAGGCTGATAATGGCTCTGTCCCCTTCCCCTGTCTGATCTCAATACTCTATCCCAACCCAGGTCCATGGTGATATTCATGTCCCCCAATAGGAGAGTGCCTGATGGCAACTCCAGTAATAATGTACTTAGTGCTGATAAGGTGTTGGAATATAATTTTGATGGTATACACACCAAACAGACATTGAGGACTGTGTCCTTCGACACACTGGTCACCGCAACAAATCTGCCTGATTGATGATGCCAAGTTTTACCCGGAATGAATGGAAGCTAAGATTTGACCAATATCACCACCCCTCTGCAGTCCGATGTGAAACCCACATGTGCGTATCCATATTTATCCAGAGCTTTATAACGATGGTCTTTTAGGTGTGTCTCCTATAACAGCACTATATCAGGGGCATGCCTACATATATAGTGAAGGATCACAGTGTGTTTTATTTTGATACCAAATCTGTTAAGGTTCCATGTCATGACTCTCAGGGTTTTGCTATCATGGGATGTACTATAATATGGGCCGCATGGGGTTTCCACATTTTTTGAGTGGGTCATGATAGCCATCCTGGCAGAGCCTCAATTGATGCCCATGTGTGCTACAGGTGGAGAACATTGCCCCTCCCCTACCCACCTCCCACGTTCGTTCCTGTGTAGCAATGGCTGCTGAGTAGTACAGAAGGATATGTAAAATAATCAACGCAATATAAAAAAACAAGCATCTCGCTTATAGAACTCCCTGCTACCCTGTTATGTGGGCTCAAAACCTCGCATGACCCGAACTTGCATAATGCCTGTCATCCGAGATACAACATAACCATCAGTAGCGTAGGCCAGCATGGTTGAGTAGGTCCTGCAAACATTACCTTTTTCTTCCCCCATTCATACAACTATTTCTTTGTCCCGCTCCCTTGAATTCCCTGGTCAGTCACTGTCACCCCTCCCACAAACATGAAAGTCAGTTTATAAAGGATATGTGCAAATGCCTCAAGTATATGGGTGTGTGCACAGCGGTTCAACCCCAGTCCATAGTGTAGCGAGCATTGTTCATTTTTTTCCATCGGCACCGCCGCATGTCTATGGGTCCATATTTCAGTAATGTTGCCTTCCAGCCAGTCTCTAGGCTGCCCCTGCCACCTGTCCAGTGGAGGCAATCCTCTATTTACACGCTGACTCTCCAGCCATTCCCAGGTTTCTTCTGGGGTGTTAAAGTTCCATGATCTTCCCTCGGACACTATATGGAGCTTTGGTGGATATAACATCATGTATTTGATGCTTTTACTGCGAATTTCCCTCTTTACAGCCTCAAAGCTCTGATGTTGGCACTGCACCCGCAGTGTGAAATACGGGAGGAACTGCACCACATCATTTTCATAGTAGAGGTCCCAATTTGACTGGGCAGACTGCAGCATAGCGTCTCTGTCCTGATAATTCAAGATCCTAGCAATTATTGTACACGGTGGCGCAGCCAGTCTGGGTTTTGGAATTAGTGCCCTATGCGTGAGTTCTACTGAAAAAATTTTGTGTTTAGGGTGCAGTTGATTAAGTATTAGGTCCTCCAGGAACAGGTCGATGTTTAGTGCCTCTGCTCCTTTAAGGACCCACACTACCCTGATGTTGTTCCTTTTAGCGTGACCAGCCTGGTCCTCCAGTCTCTCTGCCATGATAGCTTTTTGCTTTGTGAAGAGCTGCAGGTGTTCCTCCAATCGCTTTGACTTAGATTATAACTGGTTTATATTGGTTCAGCTTTAGAGACCTTATCGGAACTTTTAAGGAAATCCGCTCATAATAGGTTCACGTCTAAAGTGACTGTATTGAGTTTGGTTTGATGGTCAGTTTCAGATCAGTTATAGCTCCCATGATGACGCTTAGCATTGGTCCTCTGCCTTAGCCTGGTGACTTTGTATAACAGGCCCTGTCTTTGGCACAACATATTTAACCATTTTATTAGTTTGCGCGGGACCCAGGCCCTTTGGCTTCATCCTGAACCCCGGCAGGCCCACTTTGATTTGGATAGGCGACAGCCAATCAGCATAGCAGTTCCCAAGTGCCGTTCGCTGTGCGGCCCCAATTCCCTTTTGGCAGCGCCTCTGGTGGTCAGGGAAGCCTACCATTATGCCTCCAACTCAAGATAACTACACTGACATATCCTAGATTGCGGCAATATCAGAAAATTCTTTCACTTGTGTCACTCAGGGTACACAGCAGAGGAGGTACTCAATCAGGCACCACTGCAGGACCCCAGTTCACAACCCCCCACCTCCCTGGTTACTCTCCGCAATCTGGCAAGGAGTATGAGGCGTGGGGTCCATTGTGGTGCAGAACACAATCTTGCCATTCTCTGGCTTGAGTCAGGGTTTATGCCCAGGGCAGGCCGCTAGAAGCTCTGTATGAGGAGTCTCTACTTTACAAATATCAGCATGCAACTGAACTGTGCACAGCTCTAGCAATCACCACTCCACGGCCTGCCGGTTCATCTGGTTTGTCCTTTCCCCTTTGGCCTTGAATTATGTTAGTCTTTCAGCTGCGAAGAGGCGAGGTGCCCTCAATTCTCACCACAGGCTATGCAAGTTCTGCCATAGCACCATCTGCAGCCAATATGCTCCAGAGGTCACGCAGTCACTGCTTCTCTACAAGCCCTTTGAGAATGGTTGAATACATATTTTTTTTCAGAGAAGGTACTGATCCCACATACCACAGCCTACCCTCAAAAAATTAAACCTAAACAATTATTTTTTTTTCTTTTTAAACACATCTCATTTTCCTTTAAGGAAAACAAGCTACATTAAAAAATATATTTATATTCCGTTATTAAGCAATCACTGACATGGTGGTCTGCTGACCCCAGAATCCACCATCCCTTTGATGGCAGGGAATCCTAGTGGCTCACAAATTGTGACCTACCACAATAATATGCATGAGGTTATGTTATGTTATGTTAAAACGTTATCCAAATGGCACGAATACCTGGAGGTGGCTTGGAACTGGCTGTGAAGCAGGAGCGAGGCAAAGGCAAAGGAAGGTCGATGGGGTTAGTAAGTATTGAAAAGCCAGGTCATCAGGAGTTTCCTGAAAGTCAAAAGGTTAGATGCACTCTTGAGGTGCAATGGTGGAGCATTCCAAGATTTTTTGGCTCCCAGGAAAAACTCCTGCCATCCCAGGTAGAACGTTTAAACCTGGGGACAACAGCACATTTGGCAGGGGCAGAGAATAGGGTCCTGCCTGGGGTGTACCAATTAAAACTGTGTTGTAGAAAGTTGGGGTATAAACCTTGAAGTGCTTTGCAAGCAATACAAAGTACTTTAAAAGTAATCCTCTGTCTAGCCTAGAGACAATGCAGATTTCTGATAGCTTTGGACAGTGAGTGATACTTAGGGATTTTTAGGAGGAGTCTGGCAGAGGCATTTTACAGAGTTTGCAGTATATTCAGGATGTTTTTATGAGCAATGAGAAGTAAACCATTGCAGTAATCCAATGTATCCATTACCAATAATGCAACAAATATTTTGAGAGGTAAACTGGAATGAACAGTAGTACTCTCTTTAGCATTTTGAGTGTGAAAAAGGCAGAAGAGGACACTGTTTCACGTGGTTTATATAGTTCCATTTAATATTGATCAGAACACCCAGGCCCTGAGTCTTTCTGACAGGCATTGGCAGATGCCTCATATCCGCTGGCCAGCAGGATGGGGTACAAAAGGAAGTTTGAGCCCCAAAGAGCATCACTTCCCTCTTTCCTGCATTCAGTTTTAGACTGTTCCTATCCATCCACATTCTAACTCCCTTCAAACAGTCACAGAATCTGCAGCTTGTGCCGGTGTCATCCTTGGACAGAGAAATGACAATTTGGGTATCATCCACATTAAAGAAAAAACAAAGGTTTCTATTATGTCAGCCAAGGGAGTTATTTGGCATTAAAAAGTGTCATACTGAGCGAGGACCCCTGAGGGACTCCACATGGGAAAGAGAACAGATATGAGACAAACTGACTGTTCCCGGCCAGAAAAGAAATACTTAAACAGATCCCAAGCAGGAGCAGTGACATCAATTTCTGTCAGTCGATACAGCAGCAGCTCATCATTAATCGTGTCGAAATCTGCAAGAGATCAAGCAGGATGAAGGCTGCCTCTCTGCCCTGATCAAGTGCCTGCCTTATCTCCTCGGTGGGCTTTGTCATGGCTGTGTCCGTCTTATGGACACTATGGAAGTCCAATTGAGTGGTGTCTAGATAATTATTGGATTGAATGTGGTCAACCAACTGATTATTCATGATTTGTTTGGCTACATTTGCTGGTAGAGCTATGGGGCAAAGGTTTATGCTACTAGTTTGGCCACCCTTTGGAGGAAAAGGATCCTGGGGGAGCTGGAATACATGGATTTGAGTCTGTTAGTAACATGTTCTATAGTAGGCACAGAGGACTCATTAATTTTTGGTTGCTCTATAAGAGAGGTGATAGGAGTGCTATTATCAGGAGAGTGAGGGGTGGAGAAAGAAAATATGTTATAGACTGATTCCACTTTGTCCAAACAGAAATTGACCAAAGTGTTTAAAACAATTGACTGATGGGACAGCTATTATTAGAAGTGTCTGTGGCTAATATGTTCACAGAGATCTTTCATGGAGTGGTTTGCTTCCCCTATCTTTCTGGTGAAGTAGAAAGTCTTTTATTTGATGATTAGGGTCTAGGAGGTGCCAATGCAGAGCTTGTAATTAGTCATTCCTGCCTCGCTATAATCAGACCTCCATCTCTTCTCCTGTCTATTGCAGCTTTGTGTTAGCAACCTGAGCTTGTCAGTGAATCAGAAGTTGAGATTTTGTTCTGTCTGGACTGGTTTAGGTGGAGCCAGAAGAGTGGCCCATTGCCTACCCAATGTGAGCTTTGAAAGGCAGAGGAGTTAGAATCATTGGGGAAATTAGGCAGCAAGTAATTTACCTTTTTGGAGAAAAGATATGACAGAATTTTGTGCCAGGCTTGGGAAGTAAAAGTGGATGATCTGGCTTTGGGCCTGGTATTAGGACGATTAATAGTTGAAAAAGACAGCACTGTGATTGGTCCAAGCAAAAGGAGGAATGTTGACAACAGCTACTGAAATGTGGTTTGTGAAAATTCTGTCTAATGTGTGCCATGCCTGATGTCTAGGGCCATCTGCTATTTCGGAAAATCCCATCCCGGACATGGTGTGAAGGAGTGTGGATGTGTCCGAATCATGAGGTGCTTCTAAGTAAAAAAATAAAATTAAACTTGCCTTGTCTAATTGTGACCCAATAGGAATCAATAATGAAACTCAAAAAAGTTTCATACATTTGAAATGGTGATTTCCTAATTGCGATTCACAGAAAATCCCAATTAGGGTATTTCTCTTCCTAATCTTCGTACAGCTGGCCCATCGTGACATATTCCACTAGGCTGTCTGTCGACTATCACTCAGAGCCCATAATTATTTAGGGTGGTGCTTAAACCAGTAGGGAACCCTCGACCATGAAAAAAGCATTGCACATCTTATGTTTTTTAATTTGTTATTTGCTTTTATACTTGACAATATTTTTTGTCCATTCTGCGTTCCAAACTGGAATTATTATAAACATGGGACATGTTTTGTTTACCAAAAACCATGCTTTTCTGCTTCATTATGTGTTATCATCTGATGAGGCTAACGTGTAATCATTATTTCTCCCAAATACTTTAGCTGAGAAAACCTCTGTAGTTCTCTCTTGGAGAGCGGAGGTGCCATCAGATGTCCTAGGGAATTTATTGTTTGGCAGACGCCTTACTCACATTTCTGTGTACTGAAACCTAGGAAGAATGGTGACTCGGAGCCCCCATGCCTTAAGTGAAAAGTGTGTTCATTGTTCCTGGGGTGGAGTTTACAACACTTTGTTACGAGACTGTAGAAGGAATGTTCTATTTACCAGTGTGGGCACTATCTCTTAAATAATCTGCACAATGGACATAACTCAGTGCTCAGACGTGGGGTTGGGAAGATGCTCTCCTCAACAAAGGATAAGGCAATCGGCTTCTAAAGACAAGATTTTAGAAAGTTTTTCAAAATACTATCAATAAGTAAGAATGGACTCAAAAAGATAGTTCAAGATCAGAAATTTGAAAACAGCTTGAAAGTTTATAAAAATATAAAAGTGAAGTACAGGAAGTATATGTATGAAATTGAGTTACTGGTTGGTGGTGGGAGGGAGCCCTTACCTAGTCAGCACCCATAATCCTTGTAGGAATGAGCTACACGAAAACCCCAAATTGACCTGTTGTAAACCCTCTGCTAGCTTGGCACAGGGCAGTCAGGCTTAAGGTTGAGGCAATGTACAATATATTTATGCAGCACATCAAGCACTCATCCTGTTACTAATTACCCGTGCAGCCGATCTGAACGCTGCCACGGGGTAGGAAATTGCAAGCACCGCCATCAGCGAACGAGCCTGCTCACAGGCCACGCCCACTTCTCCAGGCCACGCCCCCTTTGATTATATAAAGCGAGCCTGTCCACAGGCCACGCCCACTTCTCCAGGCCACGCCCCCTTTGATTATATAAAGCGCCGACGCCCAGCCCTTCCCAGAATCTGTACTCCTGAGGCACAGCCGGGAGCTCTGTTTGAAATTGTGTCATTTTTTAAAATATTGTGTGTGAATTGATTTTAATAATTTACGCTTCTTTCCCTCACCTGCCAGGCTGGTTGGGGCACTCATCCTGTTACTAATTACCCGTGCAGCCGATCTGAACGCTGCCACGGGGTAGGAAATTGCAAGCACCGCCATCAGCGAGCGAGCGAGCCTGCTCACAGGCCATGCCCACTTCTCCAGGCCACGCCCCCTTTGATTATATAAAGCGAGCCTGCCCACAGGCTACGCCCACTTCTCCAGGCCACGCCCCCTTGATTATATAAAGCGCTGACGCCCAGCCCTTCCCAGAATCTGTACTCCTGAGGCACAGCCGGGAGCTCTGTTTGAAATTGTGTCATTTTTTAAAATATTGTGTGTGAATTGATTTTAATAATTTACGCTTCTTTTCCTCACCTGCCAGGCTGGTTGGGGCACTCATCCTGTTACTAATTACCCGTGCAGCCGATCTGAACGCTGCCACGGGGTAGGAAATTGCAAGCACCGCCATCAGCGAACGAGCCTGCTCACAGGCCACGCCCACTTCTCCAGGCCATGCCCCCTTTGATTATATAAAGTGCCGATGCCCAGCCCTTCCCAGAATCTGTACTCCTGAGGCACAGCCGGGAGCTCTGTTTGAAATTGTGTCATTTTTTAAAATATTGTGTGTGAATTGACCTTAATAATTTACGCTTCTTTCCCTCACCTGCCAGGCTGGTTGGGGCACTCATCCTGTTACTAATTACCCGTGCAGCCGATCTGAACACTGCCACGGGGTAGGAAATTGCAAGCACCGCCATCAGCGAGCGAGCCTGCTCACAGGCCACGCCCACTTCTCCAGCCACACCTCCCTACGTCCTTTTCTCTGGATAAAACTATGGGTAACACCCGGACGCGCAGCGGACGGGCGCAGCGGGCGCGCCGTCAGCGCGCCTAAGGCGCGCCAAAGGCAAGCCCGTCTGGGCCCATCCGGGCCCAGCCGGCCCCAGGCCCAGGAACTCTGCCGGCTCCGCTGCAGAAATGTGTGGTGTATACAAGTGACATGCTTCGAGCCCTTCGCGAGGAAAAAAAGCAGGACTGTCACTATGTCCACGCTGAAGGTAAACCCTTCGCCAACTGTGTACGATGTAACCCAGCCGAACAAGGCTTGGGAAAGCCGGGGCTACAGATTGGCCTCCTTAACTGCCGCTTCCTCCCTAAGCATGCGCACGAAATCAACTTGTTGATACAGGATCATGGCCTGGACGCGCTGTTTCTCACAGAAACTTGGCTCTCTGCTAGCACGGACTCGGATATTGTCATTGCCCTTCCTCCAGGCTACCTCATTCAAACTTTACATAGACCTAAAGGGAGAGGAGGGGGGCTGGCAATTATCCACAGAGAACATCTCGACTGTAGGACTAGCAACGCCAACATTGCAGACTGCGAAAGCTGCCATTTCGCCCTTCAAATCTCCCCGACACACTCCATCTCAGGACTGTTGATTTATCGCCCTCCGGGGACAACAGGGAATTTCCTCAACGCCCTCATTGACATGGTATCACAATCAGCCTCCTCTACCTCGAATTTCCTCCTCGTGGGCGATCTCAACCTTCACCTTAACGACCCCACCGATCCCTTAGCTTTGGATCTCCTGCAGGACCTTAGGTCATTTAACATCCGACTTGTCAACAACGAACCCACCCACGACAAAGGACACCTTCTGGACCCCGTCCTGACCAATATTGGGGATATCACCTCAGATCCCCCCATCCCCCTTCCGTGGTCAGACCACTTTCTTGTTCCCTTCTCCTGGGACCTTGCCACAGCACTCCCCCAACCCCCCAAAATCCGAGTGACGGACCGACGTTGGCACAAGCTTGAACCGGCAGAGTGGGCCAGCTTACTCTCAGATTCGACACCTGCCCTCTCCATGGATCTGGTCACGGCCGACAAACAATTCAATTCCTGGCTCACATCTTCACTAGACCAACTCCTCCCGAAAACCACCACTCTTAAACACATAAAAAGAGTGGCTCCCACTCCCTGGTATACTCCGGCGCTCAAATCTCTGATACAGGAATGCAAGAGATCAGAACGCTTTTGGAGGAAGGACAAATCTAACAAAAATAAGGAAGCCTATCACACCGCCTCACAAATTTACAAAACCGCCCTCCGCAAAACCAAAAGTCTATTCTTCCAAGAGAGAATAGAACACTCCGCTAGCTCCAGTAAAGAATCTTTTACCATTTTAAAAGAACTCCTCAAAGTCCCTGACTCGAGACCGAGAGACCCACCAGACCCCAAAGCTGATGAGGAAAAGTGCCACAAGCTGGATAATTTCTTCAAGGAGAAAATCCAAAAAATCCTCGACTCTATTCCACCTACTAGTTCGAGCGAGGAGAGAGAAGCCAGCAACTCTCCTACCCTCCCATGCATCACTTCCTGGGGACAAGTGACAGTAGAAGAAGTTGAAGATACGCTGCAAGTTATTAAAAGCGGATCTCCCAGGGACCCTGCCCCTTTACATATTCTCAAAAAGGTAGCACCCTCGATCGCCCCTTCTCTCACTCACCTCATCAACGCCTCCCTTCAACAAGGAGTCGTCCCCCCTAGCTGGAAGGCGGCAGTCGTCAAGGCACTTCTAAAAAAAACCTCCCTTGACCCTGTCGACCTGGCAAACTATAGACCAATCTCCCTCCTCCCGGGAACCAGCAAGATCGCGGAAAAAATGGTGAACAGAAAGCTGTCACAATTTTTGGAGAACAACAACCGTCTAAAAAACTCGCAGACGGGTTTCCGCCCGGGCAGGGCACCGACATTGCCCTTCTCATGGCGGTGGAGGAGGCCAGAGCACTCTTAGACGAAGGAGGATCAGTGGCAGTGATCCTCCTCGACCTCAGTGCGGCCTTCGACACCGTCAACCATCAGCTCCTCATCCAACGACTCATGAGCGTCGGTGTGGAAGGAACTGCTCTGTCCTGGATATCGTCCTTTTTGAGTCAACGCTCCTTTCAAATCTGGGAGAACAACACCTGCTCCTCCGACACTCCCCTCCAATGTGGCGTGCCTCACATTATTTAACATCTACATGTCCCCATTGGAGGAGGTTGTTATCCCGTTCGGAGTGAGCATCGTCAGCTATGCCGACGACACTCAGTTAGTGGTGTCCCTTTCTCATCCGAAACAACAACCTGCGGACCTTTACAACTGTCTGACGCAGATACAAGGATGGATGAATAGATCGTCTCTGAAACTCAACGGCTCAAAGACTGACATTCTCCTCCTTGGCCAGAAGGGACCCACTTCACTTCATAACATCTGGCCACCCTGTTTAGGCCCGATCCCAGATCCAAAACCAGAGGTAAAAAGCCTGGGTGTCTGGCTCGATAAGGAATTATCTTTTGCAACACAGGCAAAAAAGGTAGCCGGTACGTGTTTTGGACTGCTCAGGTCAATTCGAAAGATCCTGCCCCTACTCCCCCACAACTCTCAAAAACTGCTGATCCAATGACTGATTCTTTCTAGGCTCGACTTTAGTAATTCCATCTACTTAGGGGCCCCAGAGGCAACCCTGAATAAACTACAAAGGGTCCAAAACGCAGCTGCCCGGATCCTTACTAACACCCCGGCCAGAGCCTCAGCTAAACCAGCGCTGAAGTGTCTCTATTGGCTTCCGGTTAGAGAACGTGTGATGTTCAAGGCCCTCTGCCTAGCACACAGATTGCTCCAAAACAATGGTCCCCCAAGCCTAAAAAAATGTATCAAACCATACAAAGCCCCTAGATCCCTCCGCTCCAACCAGGAACACCTCATTGTCACCCCCAGAATTAAGAAGGCCCGAACAGGAGGAAGACGTTTCTCGGTTCACACCGCACGTCTCTGGAACGCCTTACCGCACTACCTGAGAACCGAATCCAACTACCTACGGTTCAGGAAGCAATTGAAAACCCACCTCTTCCCTTAAACTGTCTCTCCCCTTCCCTTGCTGACTCCTAGTTGTACTGATTTTAGCGCTGGGATACTTACGGGTGACTACGCGCTCTATAAAATTAAATAATAATAATAATAATAATAATAATAATAATAAGTGCAAACTCACTACACAAGAAAAATCCCACACGAATTTTGAAAAACCTACAAGAAACGTATAAGTAAGTCAAGACCAACGAAACAAAAGTATAATCAGTAAATCTAGAGATATGTATTTATGAAAACTGGACTTTTTATAGTGTCCTTTCCCCATTTTGTCTACTAGATGCTGGGTTTCTGACTCTGAGTGTGCCCTGGAGTCTGATAACCAGGCCCAGGGCCACTGCTCTGTGTAAAAGATATATGGTAATTAGCCATAATTACAATTGGTAAAGAGCATACGTATACGGCACTAATATATGGGAGGGCATGTAGATTCAGAGGTCCAGTATATTTAATGAACTTAAGTGTGTACTGCTGTGGTGCCTGCTGTCATTTTAAAGCTAGCCCTACTTTGCAGGCTGATTTTAAAATGAAACCTTGTTCAAATTCGGCTCAAAATTAAAGGTACTTCCAACGTCTTAAAGATCTTTATCTTTTACATATAAGTCACCCCTAAGGTCTGCTCTATCTGCCTCCAGGGTAGGGCACATTTAGAATAAGAAGGGTCATGGTGAGGGGAAAATGGACAATTTTGTTTGTCCCAATTGTAGATCGCTAGCTCCATAGGCTAACATGGGGAGGCTTCATTAATACTTAATAAAGTGTAATGTTTGACAGGAGTTACCTAGAAAAAGCATTAAAAGTATGAAAATTATAGTTGCAATAAATCAAGCAACTTGCCACAGTTGGATGTATTATAACTATGACAGGAAAGTCGTTTATAGAACTGCTTTCCTAAAGTTACCAAATTCAGCCCTGTAGCAGCCTCTTCTGTTTATCCAGCTTTTGAAAGGCTGAGCCAAGCTTCCTTAATTAGGTGTGAAGTGGCCTTGGCTGAGACAAAGGAGACTTCTGGTGAAGGAGATATGCTGTTGATAATGCCGGGACAGTAAGGTGGCTGGGTAGCCGAACAGGCCTTCAAAGGGAGAAAGAGAGTAAGGACAGGAGTCAGGTTCACCTTACCTCCTGCACCCCATCCATATGGGGACCCCTGTAATTAGATCAGAAGAGGGTCAAGAATGGAAGTGCATGGAAATGTTAATCACACCTGTGGGGTAAGTTATCCAGACCTGAACCTCCAGGAGAGATTTTCCCCATTTTATTTTTTGTTGAGAAGTGCTTTCTCGGACAAACATAAGCAACATTTCTAAGGAAGTTGTCATCACAGGGAATGGCATCCTGCACCCCATTGGTCAGGAGCGCCCCTTCCTTGCCAGTCCAGAAACTGGAATAAATGTTGGAGAGCTGTCCTGCCACTAAGATCCCTGCCTGAAAATATCAAGAGAAGAAGAACTGTTCTGCTGAACCCCTGGTCTGCAACACAAGAGGACTGCACTCTAAAGGACTGCACCTGCTGCACACTGTTTGCTTCTCAAAAGAGATCTTTGCCTGGCTTCAAAAGGATTAAGGAGTGGACTCCCTGAAAGTTGCAGGTACAAACAAGCTTCAAGCAGTCACTTGCATCCAATCCAGCAAGACAATCCCAGCTAACCAGCTTCATCTGGTCATTTTAGGATGTGACCAGGTGCATTGTGGGAATTGTAGTCTCAACCCTCCAAGAGGCATATCAGCGATTCTGGGCTAGTGGTTGATGTTGGGGACCCTGAAAGACACAAAAGAAACACCTGGAGAAGAAGGACTGCCCTGCTGGACACTTGGACTGCAAAAGAGAGGACTGCACTCATAAGGACTGCACCTGCTGCACTCATAAGGCTCCATAACAAAAAGGACTCTGCCTATCTTAAAGTATAATCAGTGTACTCCCAGATCAGCAGCATGTAGTAAATTCTGTAAGGGCAACCTGCAACATCAACAACAGGGACAACTCCAGCTGGCAAGCTTCACCTGGATTTTACTTGAATTGACCAGGTGCATTGAAGGAGTTGTAGTCCCAGACCCCAAGAGGCAAACTAGTACTTCTGAACTCTTGACTGGTGCTGTGGACCATACTTTCCTGCATCAAGAAACACTTCTGGAAGTAAATGTAAAAGAGTTACATCACAAGCGATCGGTCCATCAAGACATTTTTTAACCCTTTGAACGTAATTTGCTTTTAAGTGATAGTTTTACTTTTAATCTTTAGAAATTCATATCTTGGTTCCCCCATTGGATTTGTGTCATTTTGGTGTCATTTTAATCAGAAAAATATTACCCATTGTTATAAATTGGGGTTTGATTTTTTGACTGTATTGGTGTTTTTAACCCTTTCGATGCTGATGACGAGCTGAGCTCGTCATCACCCACGGGTGTCGTGTGCTGATGACGAGCTCAGCTCGTCATAGTGCCACTAAAATGGCATTTTCCAGCACAGGGGGGGGAAAACGCCCAGCAGCCATGTGGTTAAATGCTTTACACAACTGTCTCCTGAGTTAAACCTGACTGCTCCGGAGCAAGCTACCAAGGAATGCGGAAGGATTAATTTATTGGGACTTGGCTGAACCTTATTTGTGATTGTGGTGTTATTAATGTCTGTAGGTACCTACCTGCACCTACTAATAAACTACCTTCCACCATATACTTTTAAAGATTACATTGCATTGAAAATAGCAACAAAATCCCAAAGTGCCTCTTGTGGCTATTCTTTCTTGCAAGACCATGAGAAAGTCATGAGTTTAGGCCAACCGTTGTGGAACCCAAGTCGGATACAGGGACCAGATTAGTCCTGCTCAACAGCTACCTTCTCATTCTAGGACAAGAGTCTGTTTCGCGGTGGAGGGGGCCACAAGGAGCAGGGAAGCGTTGCAGATGGCCGTCGATGTAGTGCAATGATTAAACCCGGTGTCAAGTACAGTCATCGTTATAGGATGTGATCCTGTTGTTGTCATGAGCAGTCACCTTGCGCTTCGTGGTGGTGCTCCCCACAAGTGGTAGATGGTGGGCTCTGCAAGCAACAACGTTTTCGTGCCAATGGGCCCATTTGCAGATGTGAAAGGCCCAAAACCTTCAATTCAGCTCCAATGTGTTGACACCAAGGGTCCAGGATATGAGGGGCCCCACATAAGGGCCAGGGACTTGCTCTAGCTGGAATTGGATCAGGTGGTTTTTAGCTGGTATATTCCTGTGGCACGGAACGGGAGGCCAGCACACTAGCTCTTGAAGTCACTCTGGGAGTCCTGGGTACAGGTGCAAATCCAATCCCTCTGACCCAGGCAGAAGTGCAGTAGTCCAGCAATACAGCAGTCCTTACTGGCAGAATCTCCAAAGGTCTAGAAGTGGACTGAAGATTTGGTGTATAAGGTCTAATATTTATACAAGGTGACTCATCTGGAAATCAGAGAAACTTCTAGAGGTTTCTCTTTGAAGTGCACTGGTTTTCTGACTACCCTGCCCTGACTCCAGAATAAGTACAGGGGGTATGCAGCCCTTTGTGTGGAGGCAGGACACAACCATATTCAACTCTATGTGGGGCTGTGCCCAGCTCCACCCTTCGATCCTGCCATTGATGACCCATCCAGGCCCACCTAAGTTCTCTATTGTGTGTGGCTGTCTAGAAGAAATACACAGAGCTCGATTGTCAGAGACACACAGTCATCTGACCCATAGACAGTCTGCAGGTTCTAAATGGCTATTGGAGAAAAATGAACATTTTCTAAAACTGCCATTTTCAAAATTGGAACCAAAGTTCCTACTACACCATAAGAGAGGATTTTTCCATACAATTTGAAAGGTACCTAACATGAACTGGTTCTCTGTTCCGATTTGGAAGTTACAGCTTTTTAATGTTATCCAATGGGACAGGAAGGCCATGCAATATTGAAAAGTTTATTTAAGAGTTGTTCTCTTTCAGGTCATGTAAAACGTAGGGGGACATGTCCTACTTTTTATATACGCGGCACTCTGCCTTCTGGGCTGTCCATTGCCTAACCGAGGGGTGACTAATATGTTTTTAAAAGGAAGGTTTGGGCCTCACAAAAGATGCAATGGCAGGCCTAAGGCATGTTTAAAAGGCTACTGAAGTCGGTGGTACAATAATTGTGAAAGGCCCACCAGTAGCAATTAATTTACAGGCCCTGCTTACATGTAGTACAATCCTACTAGAGACTTATAAGCAAGTTAAATATGCCAATTGAGGATAAGCCAATGTCACCATGTTTTAAGGAGAGAGTGCATTCACTTCAGAATTGGTTAGCAGTGTGAAAGTGCACCGAGTCCTATGGTCAGCAAAAACGATCATCACAAAATGGAGGAGGAAGGCACAACATTTAAAGAAGACCGCCTTAAGGCTAACAGGTCTAACAGAATAAAATTAAAGCAGCAATTTTAATAAATCAGTCACACAATACAGAAATCAATTGCCATAAAGACTCTAAGAGTTCTAATTAGAGGCATTATAAAGTAAAATCTACATTATAACTAAGCTTCAATAGAGCAGCAAATTGACAGAGATTTGGACAGCATTCCTTGTAGAGATGCAACAGGATCTGGATCATCCCCAAATTCGAGTGTTTAAATAGCTAATTCCATAATAGAAATGATGTAAACTGCAGAGTCAGCAGGGGAAAGTATCAATTTTGTAATGGTTTTTTCCTGTAAATTGCAGTTACCCAAGGATATCTACTCTGTAGAAGTGTATCCTTGTGTTCTAAGGATTTTGGGTGTGGAACTTTTCCATATTTTTACAATTTTGTTTATTACCACTTGTTGACTGCATGACAACATGTGCGGTAGCCATACCATACATTACATTCACCTGTACTGTTAATTATGTGTGGGTCGCAACTCGCAGCAAGTGTCCTCATCCGTCATTATTTTTACTTGAATGCTCGTCCGTGCAGGGAAATAGTGGGGTAACATTGGGTAATTTGCAGATTGTGATACTGTAGAAATGAAGGATAAGATCTGTCTTAGTGCCATTATGTTTAGTGCATAGTGTTCAAGTGTATGAGCCTTTGCATTTTTTCTTTGCAGTCCCTTGTTTAATGTAACTCCTTTCTAACAGTCATGTCTATGTATTAATTATTTTAAAACGTAATTATTGTATTAATTTATTTATTTTATACTTTTGAGAAGGCAATGCTGAGCTAACTAAAACCAGATACTATTCAGGAATGGCTTAGAAATGTCACAGTGGCACGGATCTGCAAATAGCCAAGTTCTTAGCTGCTTATGAACAGTAATGTTTTTATGCAGCTGAAGATTAGGAAGAAGGGACTGCAAAGGTTGAGCAACTTGTTGCCAAATACTTTGTCTCCACTATGAACCCTACAGAAGTCTAGATCAGCACGGGTGCATGATACGAGAGCATAGCACTTATTTCCCATAAATAAGCAATCAATCCAAGCATACTAACACAATTGCATGCATGTGTGTACTCCATGCATGCCAAGTACAATAAGAGGAAGGTAGGTGTGATCCAAAAGCAGTGAAGGAATAACCTAAACTGCTTACCATTCCTAATTAGCAACAATCATTGGAGCAAAATAGATTTGGTGCAATACTCAAATGTCTTTTAAGGGGATGGCCCCATTTCAGAATACCTTAGTCTCAGGCTTGCAATTATACCGGGGAATACAAGGGGTCTTTATCTTACACTGGGCCTACTGAATGATTGGTGGGGTATTGACATAGGACTGGAAAGAACTCATTCATACCCTCATAACCCGCATAACCTAATGGTAACAAAATAAGCTCCTCTGAAGTAGCATTTTACCTCATGGCTGTGCCAAAACAGTGGTACAATGAAAGCCAATAAACGTCATACTTATCACATCACAACTATTGTCAAAGGTGAGATAAGCAACTCATCGCTTTATGCCTAAACGTACATTACATCATGGCTTAATCCAGCGTTCACATATTAATTTGTAAGGAAAATGTCATTAGCATACTTTCTTTTTAATAAAAGATGATCCAGCTATTGATAAATGCTGGAAATTGCTAAGTGTTGTTAACAGCATCTGGCTTACTTTCCACTTGCCGTTAAAGATGTCAGTATTTAAGCAGGCTAAAGATACAAGTTGCCTATAGCTTTGTCAGCTCTAAGAACTTCTCAGTGGGGAATGTTGTAATCTACTACCTCTTGTTGTTTCGTTCTGTGTCTGGTATCATGTTTGTCAACTGTAGAATGTGCAAATAATATAACCGCTGCCTGCTCAATGACTAAATATTATTGAGTTAATGAGTAAATGAGTTCTGGGATTCCAAACCATAACCTCACCACTAGTGCATGCCTTCCTGAATGTCAAGTGTTGAAGGGATGGGTAGTTTGGGTGGCATAATGCCTAATGGACATGTACCAACGAGTGCTACTGAAAACAACGCATTGCCTTTATTTTTAATTTAGTGGCTCATTTACATCCTAAGTTGTATGTAACTCACTTTGCCCTGTTTACTCAGTTCCCATCAAATGGTGCAGTGTAAAACATATTTCACATACACTGTTAGAAATTGGGTTTCTGGTTGGCAGAGGTATGCACCCTGTCCAAGCAGGAACCACAATCCTAGTCAGGGTAAGTCAGATGCACACTAAATGATAACCTGTACTCACCCTCTGGTAGCTTGGCACAAAGCAGTCAGGCTTATCTAAAGAGGCAATGTGTAAAGTATTTGGGAAACACACACAGACACACAATTACACAATAAAAACAACACAAAACACTCCAAAATTGTTTGAAGGAATAGACAATAAAATTATAAAAACATCAAGATAAAACTGGAAAGAATCCAATATGTTGAAGTTGAGTTATGAATAAAAAGAGTTCTAGCACTTAGAAGCAATAAGCGCTAATAAGGGTTATCTGGTCGCACTGGATCAGGCCAAAGACAACAGTTCAGGCTGACCGCAATGGAGTGCAAGCCGAGGACAAGAGCCATGTAGGCCTAATGAACAGAGTACCTTGAGTCTGGTCGCAACAGCGAGAAGCGGGGTGCAGATGAGCAATGCCTCGATGTGGAGCCCGCAGTAGAGGTGATGCGTCAATTTTCTCCAAGCCGTGGTAGCAATGCGACGGTTCTGAAGACTAAGTGCCAAGCTGAGATGCGTTGGTTCCGAAGGGCGATGAGCCGCGTTTCTCCACACAGTTGAAGGGATGCGCTGAGCCCTCCTCATTGCTGTGGTGTCGATGTGTGGGTCCGATACGTTGGGTTCTCAAGCCAATGCGTTGGCTCCGAGAGCAATGTGCTGATTCTACTTCTGTAACGGAGTTGATGCGTTGGTTCTGTTACACGTCGACTGGAGATGCGTTGATTCCTATGGTGCAAGTATCTGGGTCCACTTCCAGTTAATCAGGCACAGGAGCAGGTGTAGAGACTTTGATTGTCCTGAGTCTCAAGCAACAGGGGAACACCCCTTGAAGATCTCCTTGCTTGCAGGGCAGAGTCCAGCTCTCCCTCAGCATGGTCAGAGAGCTTCAGTCAGCAGGGCAGCACCTCAGAAAAGCAGGTCTTCCAGATCAGCAGTCCAGGAGAGAGTCAGTTATTCCGACAGAGTTCAGTTACAGGTACAGAAGTGTCTGATCTCTTGGGGTTAGGGTCCCCATACTTTAATCCAGTTGTTCCTTTGAAGTGGAGTTGACTTCTGAGCAGGGTCTTTGAAGTGCACAAAAGCCATTTCTTCCCAGCCCTGGCGCCAGACTAACTGTAGGGGGTAATCAGCTATTTGTGTGGGGACAGAACCCTGCCTATTCAGGTGTAAGTGGCAGCTCCCCCCTCCCTTGCTGCCCAGGAAGAGCTATCAGAATGCAGGTGAGTACTCAGACACACCTAACATTCTTGTGTTTGTGGCTGCCTGGAGGAAATGCACAAACTGAAGCTGCCACACACTCCAGATGTGTATTGGAGACAGGCACTGGAGGCACACAGAGCTGCAAAAGCAGAGAAATGCCCACTTTCTAAAAGTTTCTTTAGAAGATGCCGCCCCACTTCTTTTTGTTAGCTCTTAATTATAAGCAACACACCAATCGTTTCTTATGATAAGTAGTTAGGGCACAGCTTGCAATACCCGTGTTCTGGGGTATTGCAAGCTGTGCCCTAACTACTTATCATAAGAAACGCGGGGGGCCCTCTGGTCCCTCCGAGGTAATGTCGGAGAAAGACACGTTGTCCTTCTCAGAATCACACATTCAGAACCAGATAGCCTCTTCTGCTTTTGACAATATCACTTTGAGCACCTCCGCACAACAACAGAACAAATCGGATAAACTCATTAGACTTAAGAAGAAACATATCTGGACAGAGCTCCACGGACACTTTCTCCTGAAACACCTCAGGGGTGGGACCATCCCATGGGGTCTACAGGTTAAAAACGTCCCTGTCATATTCACGGAGGATAACGAATACAAAAAAGGTTTTAGTTGTATAAACACCAAATGTAGCCGGGATCTGATGGTCCACACCATCGAAACAGCCCAGAGACTTTGTGTAAAGGAACTAGAAGAAATTGAGGTTCTCACAAAGAGTCTACAGGAAAGCCCAGCGGTTACTGATGCAAAGACACTGCTTGAAAAAATTGACAAAGACATCCAAACATTTAGAGACATTACCATCAATTCTAAATCTGCACAATACGAGAGGGACTCAAAAGCATTTACACTAGAAAGGGCCTACCCATTCCTCAAGGAGGATTATTATACTCAGACGGAGTCACGTGGAGCCCTATACAGCTTTCAGGGATGATCAAGAAACCAATTTAAAACCTTCTCTGACACATCCTCTTCCTCAAACTCATCAGGTCCAGAGGAAAGAGGGAATAATCCAAACAAGAAGGGGCCTTTTTTAGAGAAAGACCAACAGGCCAAAACCTGGTTCAAAATCCCGTGGGAAATGCGCACTCGCAGAAATTTTTACAAATCATAGAACCCACACCATCGACAATAGTGAACCTATCCACGAAAGTACTAACCAGTGACGAGGAATCTGTCCTCAATCTAGGTTTGAAATTTGTTCCCAGTCAGCAAACTGATTTTACTAGACTCAAATTGGAAACCATTGCCTTTTGTAGAAAAATCCGCCTACGAGCCTTTTTTGCAAACAAACCAGCTGTTGTTGACGCGGAAGTAACAGGTTTGAGGAATAAATCCACCTTCATTCCCTACCAAAATATCCCCAAGCAGGTTGTTGCGTTTGAACAGATCATGCTATCATCGATAAATAAATTGGAGAGGAGCAAGAAATATGTCAAACAAAACATTACTAAAGGCCAACGCATAGCTCTTAAAAATTTGAAAGATGACCTGTCGGTCGTCATCAAACCCGCGGATAAAGGCGGAGCAGTGGTTATCTGGTCTAAAGACAAATACCTCAAAGAAGGGGCAACACAGGTGAACAATTTTGAGTGGTACAGAGAACTTCCTGAGGACCCAGTCAGGGCCATTCAGGGACAAATTCGTGAAATCATACAAAGTGGTGTGGAAGATGGATTTGTGGGGCAGAAAGAAAGTGAATTCTTGATAAAGAAATTCCTAAGAACGCCCATTTTATATTTTCTACCTAAGATCCACAAGAACCCGGAGGAGCCCCCAGGACGACCAATCGTCTCTGGGTGCGAGTCTTGTTTGGAGCCACTTTCGAAATACATAGACTTCTTTCTGAAGCCCTTTGTTGGTGGTGTAAAATCATATCTGAAAGACACCACTGACTTTTTGCTAAAAATTGAGGGAATGCAATTTGACCCAATGACGGAATTGATGGTGACAATGGACGTTACGTCCTTGTACACCCAAATTCCTCAAGATGAGGCACTAGAAGTGCTAGAACTATACCTTGAGAAGAGGGATAGGCCCCATCAAGTCCCCACCTCGTTTATTCTGCAACTAGCGGAAATAACATTAAAGAAAAACTACTTCAGGTTTAATGACCGATTTTATATGCAGATCAAAGGTACGGCCATGGGCTGTACGTATGCGCCGGAGATGGCCATACTTTACATGGCGGAGTATGAGAACAGATTCATCTATTCCAACAATCCCTTCAGTAAACACATTAAACAATGGTTGAGATACATCGACGACGTGTGGCTCCTGTGGCAGGGGAGCCACGCGGAGTTGGTGGACTTCCATATGTGGATCAATAGAAGGCACCGTGACATCAAGTTCTCATTGGAGTCCAGTAATGACAAGATGACATTTCTAGACATTTAAATAAATTGCACGGATGGGCATTTGAAGTTGTCTCTCTTTAGAAAGAAGACGGATAAAAATACGATCCTTCACCATCAAAGTGCACACCCTAGAAGCCTGAAGAATAACCTGCCTTATGAGCAGCTGCTTCGGATCCGAAGAAACTGCTCTGAGGTGACCGAATATGAGAAACATGCAACTAGGTTTTGCGAGGAGATGAAGAATCGAGGGTACCCCAAAAAACTGTTAAGTAATTCTAAGAAGAGGGCACACTATACCCCTCATGAGTGCTTACTTGAACAAAAGGTAAAAACAAGACCTGGATAGGTTGGTATGTGTGACCACTTTTGGACCCGATACACATAGAGCACGGCAAATGGTCCTGAAGAACTGGCATTTGTTAGAGGAACTTGAATGCTCATTCCCGCGGCCGCTATTCGCCTATAAGAAAAATAAGAGCATTGGCCAATGTGTAATCAGAGCGGATGTACTAACCCCCAAGCCAAAAAGTGATCTACTCTCGAGATGGGGCCTGAAACCAATCGAAGGGCACCACAAGTGTGGAAACTGCATATCGTGCGAGTCCACAATAGAAGGGTCAGAATTTGAACACAGGGGAGTAAAATGTAAAAAACAACAGTTTCTCAAACTGCAGGACACGAAACGTAGTCTATGCAGTTGTCTGGGCCTGTCAAAAGATGTATATAGGAAAAACGACACAACAGGTCAACTGCAGGATTACTCAACATAGGTCAAGAATTAAAAAGAAGGTGGTGAGCGCTCCAATGGTCCAACACTTTTTGGATTCAAACCACAGTGAGATGGACTTCAAATGGACTGTGCTATGCACAATAGTGCCATCAGGAAGCAAAGGTCCGATTGATATTGAAGACACACTCCTTAGAAAAGAGGCATACCTGATTCTGAAATTTAACAGCACACAAAATGGACTAAACACTCTTTCTGAGGTGTCTAGATTGTAATGGAAGAATTGTGTGGGATTCTACGGGGGTCTGGTAATCCCCCCTGATTGAAGGGCATAGGAATAGTGAGGCCATGCGAAACATCGTTGTTCCCGAAACGTGTAGGGCTAGACTACAGATAGTCGCGCCTTCACGCGACTCCAATGCCATATAAAACTACAAATCCCAGAAGTCCAACGGTCATGTGACCGTTTTAAGTAACCAGGCAACCTGGCCGCCGCCCTCCATAGTGAACGAAGGTTTAGCAACAGCAAGCTGCACAAAGGTGAGGAGAGCCTTGAGAGGGGTTGAGTTGTGCACGTAGAGACTGGTACACGTAATGGGGATCTAAAACGCGCTCCGGTTTGTCTTTTAAACAGTGTATGAACCGGAGATTAATACGGAAGCAATCACGCGGCGCACATAACGAGAGTCCGGAGGACCGTTTTTAACAAGGTTGCTCGCAGACATAAAACAAGTTGATCATGGAGTAAGACGCTCCCAAAGCCTGCGGTGAACCGAACAAGGTATGATGGTGGCAATAAGCTGTCTAACACGTTTGAGAAATGACATGACCCCACTAGTAGTAAACCAACTTTGCATTGCCCCTAGGTGAAAAGTATTACCGTGCCATAGGGAGACGCCCATACACGGACCTAAAAGACAGTATAAGGTATGTCTTGCAGTGTTTTTGCTAAATTGACCGTAGGGCTAGAATTGAGTTTGGCTCTAATGGGATTTTTTAATATCCTTCAGACTGCAGCTCAAAAGACCCAGAACCAGACATAGGATAACCACAGCTACAGTAAAGGTAACATGGACTTTAAACGTAGGATAATACAAGCGGAGTGATAATATGAGGCTGTGGGCATTGACACTGAAACAGTGTTCTTTTTTCCTTACACACATGCAGATAGAAGTGACAAGGCCCTGAGGAGAACCCATAACTGCTGTATGGAGTTCGAAACGCGTCGGCAGAGAGGAGATAAAAAACTTAGAAATACTAATAACTACTGACTCACAGAATTAATGTTTCGTGATATCTCCTTTTGATTGTGACTTTGTCTACTACTGTTCTTTAGATTTCAAATCACTGATGGTTAATAAGGCGAGGAATTGAGACTTGCCTTTTGGAACAGTCTTAAATAGATATATATGCCATGTTGTGTATAGTGAATGTACTTTGATGTAATGATGTTTCTTTTCTTTGTTAAATGTTGTGTATAACTTGATGTACATATGTGTTATACTTGTTGTGTTGTTTCTCTGACATAGAATCGAATTTTTTTTTTCATAAAAAGAGAATTGAAAGAAAAGGTAAAAATAAATATACCTAACATATCAAATTAAGATTGATGTGTTGCTTATAATTAAGAGCTAACAAAAAGAAGTGGGGGGGCATCTTCTAAAGAAACGTATATATAAGGTCCAGCCATTCCCACATTTCAAGGGCCTAACTCCTTTACACTAAACACTTTCTAAAAGTGACATTTCTAGAATAGTAATTTCAAATCCAACTTTACCAGTAAAGAGGATTTGCCATTACCAATCTAGATGTCTAAAACATTACTCAACTACTCATTTTTAACCCAAAATTACTGCTTAAAAACGTATTACGGAACTTCCGAAGTTAACCTATGAGAGGAGCAGGCCTCACAGGAGTGAAAAACGAATGTGGGTGTTTTTCACTACAAAACTTAAAAGCACATGGCCTACCTTTTACCTACACAGCACCCTGCTCTATGGGCTACCTAAGGCCTAGCTTAGGTGTAGCATATGTGTGGTAAAAGGGGAGTTTAAGGCTTGGGAAGGGGTTTTAAAGGCCAGAACAAGGTGGCAGTAAATCTGCACACACACACTCTGCATTGGAGGCCAGAGACAGGTTTGAAAGGCTACTTATGTTGGAGACACAACCAGTATTGCAGGTCTACTAATAGCATTTTATTTACAGGCCCTGGGTATATGGCATACCACTTTACAAAGGACTTACCAGTAAATTAAATATGGCAGTTGTGTATACACCAATGTTACGTGTAAAGGGAAGAAGCTAATGCCCTTTAGCAGTGGACAACAGTGGTAAAGTGCTCAGAGTACTACGTCCAAGAAAAAGATTCAGCAAAAAGACAACGTAAGCAGGCAAAAGGTTTGGGAGGAGACCACCATAATGCTGACAGGTCTAATATTTGAATTGAGTCCTGTAATCACTTCAGATCAGTATGTTGCAAAGAACAGCCTAGGTGTTTGAGGGGAGCTGGTTGTGTTGTAATGGTACTGCACGCTCAACTCCTGCATAGGATGGGTGCATATCAAGTTAACATTCGAGTGCAATGTCTTTGAGCACCTGCATGATACAATGTATTGCCATGAATATACTATGCATACCTTTGTGATTCTACGTGCAGACAGTCTGAAGGCCTCATTTAGCTTTGGACCTGATATTATATTAGTAGCCTAATGACAAAGGCGGTGTGTATGGTTTACAAAATAGTTTTTTTTCTTCCCGGTTTACAACAGCTCCAGAGCTAGCACGAAATCAACTCACTGAATCACTGAATTTATGCCAAGGTGTTAGTATACTGTAACTACTTTTTGTGTTTAATTTTTAAAATAATGTCAAAATATGCACTCGACATGGATTGGAGACCATGTTACTTGGGAGCAGAAATTCTTTATGAATAATTGACATTGACCACCACTGAAAGCAGAATATTGGCCACTGAGGGACAGAGATGAGGCTTCTTAAAGGTAGTAAAAGCACCAAAATAGGAAACAAATACAATGGCGCTCTGCAGGCTGTGCATGAAGTGACTAGTGTCTTACAATTACTGACATGAAGCTTTGTTCTGATAATGAGTGCTATTTATGATCTTGTGTCTAAAAAGTTTATAGGCATGTATAGATTAACTAGAGGGGTGGTGTCTGGATTGCATGTCCTTCTGGATCCTTGCCATTGGCGTCTGATTGGCAGAAGAAGTATTGTATTTAAGTCGTGTCGATTGCTTAAAGTCCCCCCTGCCAATTGTATTACGTTCCTCTCAAACTCATCTTGATCGTTCACCTGAATATCTTGTCTGCCAAGCATAACCATGAAGTCAAATTCAGCTATGTAGTAAGAAGGGCGTTTAAAGCAAGATATTAACGCATTTATATATTAAGGACTGTAAATATATGAGAAACAAGGAAGGCAACCTGTTAATCCAAGATGGGCTTACACAGAAGCCTTAAACATTGCGCTTATCAATAAGTCATTATGGCATCCTAAGAGATGACAGCTAGCATTCAAACCGTTAAAGTGGAGTTAATCAATCAATAAGTGACTATGAAGCTGATGAATGCGAAGGAGGGGGAGGGTAAAGGTGGGCCAGCCTGTAAACTGTAGGACCAGCCATTGCACCTGAAAGCACTTAACATGAGCAGAATGTAGTGGCAATTTGAGAACATGTGACCTTTGGAGTTAACAAAGAAAGCAAACTCACTTGACGCTGAGCGAAACGTTGAACCGCAAATTTGCGGTTCAACGAGTGTCTTTAACTCATGAGTTACAGCCCTTAATCAATAGGTTTTGGATTGCTAGTCAATGCTTATCAACATCGCACATCCAGTAAGAGAGCATGTATTAGAGAAGGCCAATGCGCAAGCCTATTTATTGAATATTTGCAAGCCGTTGTAATAATTGCAGTGAAATGCTACTATGACATCAAACGCAGGAAGAACTACATTTCTCCAGAAGGTGCAATGCAGAAATAAATGACCAAAACAAGAGTCTAAAAATTTTAATCTGCTGAAAACATATTGGTAAGTAAAGGCTATATTTATGTAAATATCACACAGAGCAGCGCAGCAAGTCACCTTGCTGCACTAAGTGACAGGGAAAGGGCAGGAATGAGCTGTATGTAACACAATACAGCGCAACCTGACTTTGCCAGCTCTGGTGCAGAATGTGCTGCCTAGTGCCAACACAGGCAACCTTGCTCCATGTTGCAAGGGTGCCTGCATTGTAAGCAGGATTGTTTTTGTGCAGGAAGGAACACCTTCCTGGAAAAAAACAATCCCCTGAGACATTTTCATCTTTCTATTTGTGAGCTACATTCTCCAGCACACATAGAGAGAGGAAAAAACTTGGAAAAATAAACATATTTCTCTGAGTTATGCCTCACCTGGAATGGTGTAGTATTTTGGCACATTCCCAGGTCTACCAGTTATGGAAAATCTGGAAATGAACAAAAGTCCATGGGTTTTGCATGGAAACACGCATACACCAGCCATAGAATTCCTCCCTACGATGTACTGTGTTGCAGTACTCTGGATTTATCAAGCCAATCAGGGCCATGCAAGGTGATCTTGCATGACTTGCCACATTGCATTGTAGTGTTGTACAGTGTCTGCACCATTTGCATGGTGCAAAAGCAATGATACCCTTACATAAATATTGCCGTAAGTGAATAGCATTAAACATGCATTAAACCTTGTGGAACATTACGTTCTATTTCTAACAACGTGCAACTCAGATCCTATGACTATAAATGACTAAGCATTTCAAAGTGTAGAAAGACCATTGGTTAGAATGGAATAACTCGCATTAAAAGTGTGCAATGAGACTTGCAGGAAAGCATCCATCAGCACTGGTAAAAAAAGGAAGATGGTTTACCCATAGCACACAATAAACCTGCACAACCAGTAATACCTTGAGGGCTTTTGTTAAGTAGAGGAGATACTCAGGTACAAATGGAGGTATAGAATACAAATCTACGTACTGCTGTTCATGCTTCTAAGATGAGTGATGCAAATATTAAACTTCCACAGACATAAATGCAAATAGTACTCAAACCACCAAAGTGTCCTTCCTACATGTCTTGAATGCAAAACAACAGTGTCACTACTCTTCTGAAAATCTGGAATATTGTTGGTGGGTTTAAATTTCATACTCAATATAAAAACCCAAAAGGGTATGTAACTAAAGTGAGTGTGTATGTAGTGCTTTACATTACGAATGCATCAAGTCGTTGGTCTGGTAGAGGTGGGCAAGCCACTGCAGGGTCAAGCCAACGGCCTGAGCCTTGCTCAGTTCAACATCTCCTTGGACCCTCAAACTCAGCGGGGTCCTCTTGGATCCACAAGGACAAATGAACTAAGGCTTCATGTCGCTTCTACCTGTCACCACTGTAGAAACCACTTGTGCAAATAATTAAAGGGAAAGCAATGATGTTTGATGTAAGAGAATGAGCTATCCATCTAGTAGCTGAATTACACAATATGAAGCAAGGAAACATGGGATCCATCTGAGCTCTGCATTTGACTAATTTGTGTGATCTTAGGTAATTATTAGATCATGAGCACCTTGAAATGCACATATCTAAGTTGTACACTTTACAAAAACCCTTATGTGATTTAATGGACTTTAACAATGGCAACCCCACAAAAAGAAGTGGGTTTGAATACTGAAGGTTAAACATCCTGGTCCAACCCTGGAAGTTATCTAACCCCAGGAGATGTGAAAATTGCTCCTCAGTGTTTTTATTTGATTTATTTGATTATTTGTAAAGCAGAAATGTCACTCCATAGGGAGCATCCTGGCTCTTTACAGAGAGGGTAAAGGGACACAGGCAACCATAAGAAAGAATGACGTACCTCACAAAATGCATCAGTACACCCAAAGATCCAGGTCTTCAGGGCTTTCCTAAAATTATTTTCTGATTTAAGTAGCCTTAGTTGAATTGGCATGAGGTTCCATGCACCAGTTCCTAGGACTGCCAGAGTTTTACATCCTTTTCTTTTAAACAAGAGAGAAGGGAATGTAGTCAAAGAGCTTTCTAAGAATTTTAATAGGGCTAAAGCACCTCCCCGCAACTTCGAGATCTTGAGGCTGCAATGAAAGAGAGGTATGAAATTTTACTCCCAGGTTCTTAGCCACTTCCACTGTGTTAGAGATGGCCCGAGCATCATCTGGCCACCACTGGATAGGGTTAAAGGGATTGTCCCCCCTATTAGCAAGAGCTCAGTTTTATCAGTGCTGCATTTACGATGATTGTCCTTCATCCAACTGATAACCTCTGTGAGGCATAGCTTAATGTTAACCTCTGCTTTATAATCGCCTTTATCTAAGGACAAGATCAGTTGTGTGTCATCTGTGTAAGATACAGTTGTGATGTTAAAAGAAGATATTAATGAGAAAAGCGGGGCCATGTAAAGATTGAACAAAAGAGGGCTGAGGGATGAGGCCTGTGGGACGCCTGACATGATGGATCAGTTGAAAGAAATGGTCCTAGAGCTATCGCTTGTCTATGATTAGTGAGAAAGGATTTCATCAATGCCACCACGGTGCCAGATATGCCACAATATTTTATCCCG
Organism: Lissotriton vulgaris; assembly: GCF_964263255.1. Lineage (NCBI taxonomy): Eukaryota > Metazoa > Chordata > Amphibia > Caudata > Salamandridae > Lissotriton > Lissotriton vulgaris. The sequence continues at coordinate 984,464,753 of NC_141695.1, read as the reverse complement.
GTTAGGAGAATGTCATGTGACATAGTACCAAATGCAGCTGACAAGTCCAATAAGATCAGAACCGCATTTTATTTTTGTCCAGGGGTCATTTCAGAGTTTCCGCTGTGCTGATTCAGTTGAATGCTTAGTGCGAAATCCTGATTGGCAGGGATATAGGGCCAGATGCATCAAGCATCCATTTTGCAATTCCTTATTAGCGAAAAATAAGGAATCGCTAATAAGGAATAGCAAAATGGAATGCATCATGCAATCACACAAAAAATAGCGATTCCTTAATTGCGACTCGCAAATTGCGAGTCGCAATTAATGAATACCTCCCCATTCATTCCTATGGGCCTAGAGGCCCATAGGAATGAATGGGAAGACAATCTCAATTTGCGAATCGCAATTAGCGATTCGCAAATTGAGATTGCGAGTTCAAGGGTGCAGGGGTGTCCAAAGGACACCCTGTTACACCCCTGAATGTGATCTGTGCACATATGTTGCGCACACACATGCCCATAGGGCATGTGTGTGCGCAACATGAAACTTTGAAAAATGCACAAAAGTGCATTTTTCAATGTTTTTTCAAATTACCATGAAGTTGTACTTCGTGGTAATTTGCGTGCCCTAATAGCGAATGCGCTATTTTTGATACTTTCATGCATTGCGTTTAAGGAATCTCAATTTGAGATTCCTTAAATGCAAACAATCGCTATTTTGCGAATTCTCTAATTGCGATTTTTGCATTTGGGATGATGCATCCCAATTGCAAAAATTGCACTTGCAAAGGGCCAGATTCTCAGAATCTGGCCCCTTTGCGAGCGCATTTCGCTTGATGCATCTGGCCCATAGTATCTTGGCATTTTCAAGAAAGTTATTTAGCTGTTTATAGACCAGTCTTTCTGTCAATTTGCTCAGAATAGGAAGTGAAGAGATCAGGCGAAGGTTTGGAAAGAGTGGATGAGTTCAGGGACTGCTTTTTCTGAAGGGGTTTGATGATTGCCAATTTCCATTCTTATGATACTGTTGCTGTGGACAGGGATGAGTTAACTATATTGCTGATTACTTGATTTTTGATCTTGATAATCTTATGGTTTACCACAGGGAGGCATGCATCACAGGAAGAGCCAGTTTTACAAAGCATAATGGCTTGATATTACTGGTCAAGTGAGATTTTCTCAAAGCCCATGAGGAGTGGGCAGGTATAGGTAGGATCAGGCTCAGAATCTGGGACCTGTATGGGTGGAGTTGAAAATTATTTTGGGATGTAGAGATTTTTTGCTCAAAGAAGATAGAGATTTGATTGCATAGCATCTGTGATGGGGGAATTTCCTTGAAGGACTTTACTATTGTGAAAATCGTTTTTTGATCCTGTTGTGCCACTAGGATCTTTTTTGTGAAGTATTCTCTTTTGCAAGCTTGATATGAAGGTGGTATGTTTCCACTAGTTTTGAAGAAGTTAAGTTCTTCTAAGGAGTAGACTCTTCTACACGTTTATTCCAGTTTTTTACATTCATGGTGGAGCTCTGTTAATTTGAGCGTGAACCAGGATGCTGAGGTTTTAGGGTTTTGGTTTCTTTTTGGTTGTTTTAGGGGTGCTATCTCATTATTAATCGAGGCACAGTTAGTAGAGTAAAATTAGAACAGACTCCCTTGAGGGTTTGACCCACCTGATGAGTGGGTGCTAGGACCAACTGATGATTTCCAATGCTTTCTAGGATTTCTAAAAAGTTGTCTACTCTTGGTTCATTCCTGCACTCTAAATGGAGAATAAAGTCCCCTACAGTGTAAAATTTGAGTATTGGAACGTGATGTGGCCTAATGTTTCTCCCAGGCTTTTCAGAAATTCCAGGCTTGTACCAGGTGGTCGATAAATCAGTGCACCCCTAAAGGAAGTATGGCCATTTAGTTTAAAACAAAAGCCCAGACTTTCTGTCCCTTTCAGGTTGACAAGCTCAAAGTTTATACATTGGAGCTATCCCAGTAGATAATAGCTACTCCTCCTCCTCTTGTTTCGTTTCTGTCTTGTCTACAGACAGTGTAGTTATGGGGGAGTGTTAATGCAATGTCAGGATTTCACCATTCTTTGAGCCATATTTCATTGATAAAAAGAAAGTCGAGTTGTAACTCGCCAATCATTTCTTTGATATCTGATGCATGTATGCATAGAGAACTTGCATTGATGAGCCCGCCCTTAAACTGTTTGTTCAGTGAAGTGGCATTAAATGTTTTAGATTTGGTTTCTGTGAAGTTAAATTCCTTTTTGCTTTTGAGACAGACATGTTAGTGAGCCTCTAATTTTGCAAGGTGCCAAACCACATTCACATTTCACTCCTCTGTTGAATGTGTTTAAAAAGTCTACTGTCATTACAGGCCCTGGGGGAGATTGAACAGCATGGCTGGTGCTGGCAGCGTTCCGAAGGTGGATGGGCACAGATGGGATTGCCTTTGGCACGACTTCAGCATGCCAGCCGCACGTGTCCGCGTTGGCAGGCTCATTAACTACAGGAACCTGCCAACCAAAATAGTGGCAGTGTTATTCCTAGATCACTCAGCCCTCCATGAACCCCTTGTAGCAAAGGAAGGATCAGGTTGAGGGGGTATACAAGAATGACAATGCATTGCTAAGATGCTGCCTGTGAACTGTCTCTTCCTGAGTTGGATGTGAACAGTGGCAAAGTTACAACAATGTAATCTAGATGCCATGATATCTGGCATGTGTAACACAACACAGAGAACCATAGATTTGACAAGCTACTGAAAAGCTAATCAGTGAAATTGTTCCAGTAGTTTGGAAATGTGCATATCATTAACAACTGATGGTCATCAGACTTCAGCATTTTCAAGATATTGTAGCTTGTATAAAAGGATTTGATAAGCCATGATATAAAATATTGGAAGAGCCTAATCTTCTTTCAATGATGGACCTGAAACCAATGCATTTGTGTGTCTAGGGGAAATGAGGCTTAATCCACCTAAGGATGTGTAGGTAAAAATTTAAATGACTCACCACTGTCCACGTTGAGCACTCAAAAACAGATCCTCATTAAATAGAAGTTGCACATAATTTCTAATGGTTTGAGCAACGTTTTCAGAGATTCTGACAAGCATTATATTGTTCCTAGAATGTTTTCCTTAACTGTCTTTATTGGCCCTAGAAGTCTGTTAACCTTACCTCTGCTAACAAGCAGCAACATGATTTAAAGTGTTTTAAATAGAATGAAACAGGCACACACCTGACTGCCACTTTAAACATACCTAAAAGGCCCTAGTATTTAGTACAAAGGGTACCCAAAGCTTTTAGGTTAAATGGCAACTATGCTCTGCAGCACCAGTTGTGGCACCCTCTATAGTGACACAACAACCCTGACCCCAATTCTACAATTGTAGCCTGGCAGTGCAGTCTAAAACTGCTGATTCAGCCTCCAAAATAAGCCCTTTTCACAGTCCTAAACCTTCATTTAAAATGTTAATAATTTGCTCCTAAGGTAGGCCTTCATAATCACAATGCAAGGTGCATAGTATTTGAAAGTAGGGCATGTCAAATTTAAGTGTGACATGTCCTTACAGTGAAAAAGTATAACATCTATTTTCACTGTAGCAAGGCTGGACGTTTCCATAGAAAAGCCTGGATTACATTATTAATTATTATTACGCTAATTTCGGGTTGGAAAATCTAGAGACATTTTTCAAGGACTCCTTAGCTAAACAAATTGCAATCAAATAGTAAAGTTAAATGTTATCTTATATTTTAGGAAAATTCCCTTTCCCTGCCCAAAGCCTCTGAAACATGTCTGTAGGTATTCCAGCTGTCACCTGGCAGCTGATAGTTTCCCTCGAGGGACTTATGCATTGCTCTCAGGACAGGGACAAAGGTGCTTAGTTTTGGGGATGTGACAGGATAGAATGGGGTATTTGCCCCTACAATTGATTATCCTCAAAGAATGCATACACTGTCACAGGCAAATGTAGCTTGTATCTGGGCCTGCCCTTCTATTGTCCTTTTAGCCAGGCTGGTACCAATCCCTTGTGGGAGGGTGAGCTGTCCCAGAACTGGTTTAGAGTGGCCACCAGGGAGGGGTTGCACATTTTCACAGCCATGTTTTTAGGTGGGCACTGGGAGTTCTGACCAGCTAAACAAACGGTCAGCCATGTATGAATCAGGAAAAGAGGGGCAATGGGGGATAGTTTACAGTAAAATACAGAAGTGCTTCAAAAGTAAGTAAGTAGGTCACTCCTGAGACCTCTAAATCAATTTTTTCGGGAAGGGCCGGTATTTGCCCTCACCCACAGGCTGGTGCAAGCTAAAGATGTAGCATCCATAAAACACTCCTCAGAATACTGCTGGATGTCGGAAAGATTCAGAAGGGGACTAGGAAGACTGAAATAGACCAGAACATTATTTCCTTGTGCCCAGGATCCCCCATGTCACTCCAAGGGTCATAAGGCTTATTTGATCTAAAATGGGAGAACACTATTTAAGAGGCCTTTAATCGGCATTCCTTGCTTACCAGTTCCAACTGAATCTGCACTGGACTCTGCTGCTGGCCTCTGCTGGAGTGAGTCTTGAACCCCCCAAAATGTTGTCCACAAGGTCCTGGACGCTTGTTTATGGTCAAAATGTAGACCTCCTGCCAACCCTAAAAGATGAGACTTAAAAACATTTTGCCAACGTTTCACCTGGAGAATCGTGTTACAGGGACTAACCTGTCAAACCAATGCAACAAAGATGCATTTCCACTGCGACCTGAGTTCACTGTAGTTCCTGCTACATTTTTCTCTGCAGGAGGAAATGCCTTTCAAAAGAACCTCTTGATGCCGGATTCTGTCAATGTCAAGACCGCTTCGGCCAAAGCTTGCATCCTTGCTCCACTAAAAAATGTGACCTGCAGAAAAGTTTATAAGTCTCAATGTAGTGACCTTCACTGCCACTCGAATGGGATCTGATTTATGTTGAGGATTTTTTGCTTGTAAGTACTGAAATTTTCCCGTTTGAAGCTTTTCATGCTTCCATAGATGGTTTCACTTAATTCTCTAGCCATCTGTTTTCAATGAGACTCTCTTTGGCTGCAGCCTGCTGCCTTGCACCTCTGAAGTGGCTTAACTTCCCAAAAAGTTTCTAAATGTGACGGTAACTTTTTAACTCGGACTAGCCTGGTCCTTGTATCCAACCTACGCTTTACCATGATCAGCCTTACCTTTCACCTTAGTACTGGTCAAGCGCAACCAGATGACTGAGGTTGACACTTCCCGGTATCTAAAGATGGTTTTAATTATTCAGAATTTAAAAATGTGCCTCTCTGGATCCCTTTATTAGATGTTTGACATTTTGATGTCATTTTCTTGGTTAAAATATGCACTATCTTTCTAAAATAATTTTTCGTTTTTCTTCTGTTGTGTTTTGATGGTATTATAGTTTGAGTACTGCATAAATAGTTTTCATATTGTCTCTAAAGGTAAGCCTGGCTGCACTGTGCCATAGCAGGCTAAGGGTAGGGCTCTGGTTTATTTAGTGGCTTCTGTGGTTCACAAGGATTGTGATTATTACTTGAGTAGGGCCTTACAGCTCTCAAATACCCAATTTCTTACAACACTGCTGTTAGTCCTGGCATTCATATTGTTTCCCCCTGTCTTTTTGCGTTTACCTCTTGTATTTTTGGTATGTGTGCTGGATTTAGTTTTTGCTGGTTTAGGTACTCTGGGTACTTAGCCACTGCTGAGCAGTGCCAAAGTGCAAGTGGTCCCTGGATACATTACGATTCTGATTGGTTATCCATGATTGTCATACTTGATTTAATGGTAAGCCCCTAATAAAGTGCACTGTGTGTGCCCAGGGACTGTAAATCAAATGCTAATTGGGAGTCTCCAACAATTGTTGTGCCATTCACATGTCTCAATGTATCAATCCTGCCACTGCCATGTCACCCTGGCAAGTGCACGCACTTGCCTGCCCTAACCTTCCCTTGTCTTACATGTAAGGTAACCATGAGGGAAGCCCATGATACTTCCATGGGCAGTGTGCAGGGTTTGGAAAAGGTAGGACATGTGCTGGTGTGTTTTGTATGTCCTAAATGTGAAATACTGCACATTTGTGTTTTCACTATTGAAAAGCTGTATGTCCCTTAGGTGAAAATGGGAGCTGTCTTGGCAAATCTTACAAGTGTATCTTTCCATTGTGACAAGATGGAGATTTGGAATTTTCGGATCCCTGAATTCTGAATTTATTAACACACCTTTAAGGGAAGGTAATTTTTAGGTTGAGGCTAGCACAGCGCACAATCGCTGCCCTATGGGAGGCTTCTTGTGAGCACTTGAAAACTTCCAGTGTTGGTCTAGCAACTCCTCTTTGTTTACTGGTCACTCCCATAGCGTTTTGCTTGCGGGAGCGAACCGTGGCACACTGGGTGGTATCTGCATTCCTTGCAGTGCACGCTCACTACTCAGGGTCTTCTTGCCTTTCTCGCAGGAGCAGGGGTCAAGTCAAGTGCATTCCTTTGCCAGCCCCACCACTCCTCCTGAGCTGCTTGTTAATTGTACTTTTCCGCTGCCAGCCACCTCCCCAGACACACTGAGCCCACAGCGAGCTTGAGGACTTTCGGGAGATTTTCTTTTCAAAGGTGCCTGATTTTTTTCAGTAGATTTTGTAGTGCGTATACACTCTGAGAGGGGCGCATGAGATGCACAAAGGGGGTAAGAGTTTGTGGTGAGGTGGAGAGCATGGGGATTGCAATATATCCGACTTTGGGTGGGGGCAGATGGTAAGTTGCTTTAAAGTTTAGTTTAGTGGCAGAATCTAGTGCGGTTCTGTGTCAGACAAACAGCTCTTCCAGTCCAATTTATTTTTCTTTGTTCTGTAGTATTAGTAATTGTTGTTTTTTCTTTGTCAACTCGTATGCAAGATTAACAGTAACTGGCCACAAAGAAATCTAAAGTATCGACCCTGATATTCCCTAGACAGCAGTGGAAGATGAAGGTTGAGTGCTTTGAAGATTTATATAGCACCCACATGGGCCTGACAGCTCGGTAGACTAATACAGCCACTGCAAGACCTGTGTCTGATCACATGGTTACATTTTCTAAACCAGGTGGTACCACTCTGCCACTTATCATTCCACGGTCGACAAAGTGCCTTTCAGTTGGGTAATAAGGTTCTTTTGTTTTTGTTTAGTACTAAACCAGCAAAAGTGCCATATGCAGAAGAAACACAATGTATCCAGTTGTGTGCTTTCATTTGAAATCTCTCTGCTTTCTGGGACTTGTAGTCAATATTTCAATTGAGCCCACTGGACACATAATCTTGTCTTTCTCACTGGCTGTTTGTTATAGGCAGAGGCCATCTTATGTGTGGAGTTCAAAGGAAGTGGAAATACAACAGGGTGATGTTTCCACTGAGGCATTTAGTTGTAGCCAGACAATAGTGCTGAATTGGATGTCCGCGAGGGGCAGGTGTTACATGGAAAATCATGTGGCTGATAGACATGTTCTCGTTTCACTTTGCAGCGCTCTTGCAATGTTTTGCAAGTGCCCATGTTTGTGTTTGTTTTGTATTTTTGCAAACACAATGCTTCACTTTCAGTCCTAGGTGATGTACAGATTGTTTGAGATTTACTTCCCATTCATGTGGCATCTCTTTTTGAAATGTTTGTCATAGGCTTGTTTCTATCCTTGCTTCATGTATAGCTGACAGGTTTAATACTGAAAAGGCATTTTTTTTTACTTTGAAAAGCTACTGGGGTTACATTGCTGAGTAGTTTTTTTTTATCTCATGTCTGTTCAGCAGAGGACTGATGTATTTTGACCAGCTGCCTATTTGGAAGTGTTTCTCAAACCATAAAAAACCTTTACACCCTTGGCAGAGAGATTGTATATTGAAGTCTTAGCCACCAACAATTTATTTTGCAGTACTATGCATTAAATGTACGTATAGGATGAGTATGATCTATGTTTATTTTTAAGACCCTCAGCTGTGGAGTTCCGCAAGGGTCGGCCCTCAGCCCCCTTTTGTTCAACATCTACCTTGCTCCTCTCTTTACGCTAATTGCCAACTGGGGTGTCAAGGCAATCTCGTATGCCGACGACACCCAGTTGGTATTTCCGTACTCCGAGATGACGCAAGAGTCCTTTTCAAACTTCAAAGGCTGTCTCCAAGATATAGCACATTGGATGAACACAAATAAATTAAAACTAAATGCCAATAAGACCGAAGTTATCTTTTTTGACAAGGGTCCCAACCCCGCCTCAGAACTTTGGTGGCCGACGGAGATGGGCCCTGCCCCCTCACCCAGTCACACAGCAAAAAATCTTGGAGTGAGATGGGATGATAGCATGTCCTTTACCTCCCATATCCAACAAGTTGCCGGCTGCTGCCTGAGCAAGCTGAGAAATCTCCGAAAAATCCTGAGACTCCTCCCGGAGAGCTGCCGAAAAACGGTTATCCATGCTACTGTTACCTCACGGCTGGATTATGCCAACGGACTCTACCTAGGCCTACCAAAATACCTGACACAAACGCTCCAGGTAGTTCAAAATGCGGCTGCAAGACTGTTACTGCGAATCCCACTCAAGTAGTCAGTCTCTCCGCATCTTCGATCCCTGCACTGGCTGCCAGTTGCCAGCAGAATAAAATTTAAAGCACTGACGCTGGCGTTTAGATCTCTGCATGGCTCCTGTCCAGAATACCTGAAAAACCGCCTCACCAGATACTCCCAGACATTCGCATTGCGGTCCAATTGCCGTGTTCAATTGGCAGTCCCACGCACGAAAAAGGCTCGACTAGGCGGTCGGACTTTCTCGGCAAACGTATCCGCTCTGTGGAACACCCTGCCACAAGAAATTCAACAGGCTCCTTCTGAACCCTGCTTCAAGAAACTGCTGAAAACTTGGCTTTTCACCCAACCCCGTTAGCTTTCCTATCTTTAGCCCCAGGTCATCTGTGTTCCACTAGCGCCGGGACACCTCCTCGCGAGGTAGCTGTTCGCGCTTTACAAAATCCAGTATTATTATTATTATTATTACATATGTGGCCCCCTCGGCCAACTGGAAAAAGTGTGTCAATTTTCCCTCTACTATTTCTTGCTAAACGTGTTGCAAAGTATCAGCTAACTCCTTTAAAACACACCACTTTTGAGATGGTAGATGACTACTGTTGAGAGTAGTGTTTTGTTTGTCTCATTTATTAACAGTTGTTTGAGTCCTTGGCTACTAACCACTGAAGTTTGCACCAGTATTTTAGGCATTCTGTAGTTTATTGCTGTTTTTTTTTAGTTTACCTATTTAAGCCAGAGACCGGATGAACAATTTTGCAGTACTATTTCTGTAGCCTAACACCAACCAATTCTAAATTAATTCATCCTGTGTACTCTTTCTCATGTAAGGCAGATGTTGTTGTTTTTGTGCAGTGCAACACTCAAGAAAATGTTCTGCATGGCTACACAGTTATAAGGTTCAAAAGGCGAGACCTATTAGCTATGCCAATATTTGTTATATTGTGCATTTAAAAAAGGCCACCTTTAGAAAGTGTGCATTTTCTTGTTTAACCATCCTGATTGCGTATTCACTGTCTGGTTTTGGAGTGACAGGAGCTGGGGATGAGCTTTCACTTTAGACAATCACAAGGGTGGTGGGAGGTGTGCTCACTAGCATCTGAATAGGCTGTGTCTGCTCAGCACAATGCTGTCTCCACCTCCTGTAGTAATGCTGGACGAGGGAGGGCAGAACTGGTTTTTACTGAGCTCAGAGACTCTTGCAACAGCGACTACAAAGAAAAAATAGGTATAAATATTATACCTTAAACCCCAGAACTTAAGATTAGTTTAGGAATCAAGGGGAACCTCTGCCAGGGAAGAAGAGCTGAAGAGCTATTAGGAGACTCCCTCTGTGCTCTGTGTTGATTTGCTGGGTGGCCTGGAGTTGTTGCTTCTGCCAAGGAGAGGACGAAGACAGGAACTTTGCGGTGAACCTGCTATTGAAGAATCTTCAAGGGCTTGTGTGTGCTTGCCTCCTGTTCTGAAGTCTCAGGGACAACAAACTTTACAGCTTTTCCCACTTTGTAAGTGTGCTGTACAATACATCACACATGTCAAGTGGGAGAAATGAAAATATCTCTCCCGGTTGTGCCTGTCTCGAGAAGGCGCATGGTTTTGGTGCAAATCCCTGTCAATGACTCTTTGTAGTGAGGGATATTTGTCAAAACTCATTGGTGGTTGTACGTGGACCCCATGCATCCCCCATGGAATGCCCCCTTAAAGCAAAGTAATGCCAGGCAGCGCATTGCACAACTTTGGGATACTATTCAATACAAATGCAGATTTGTGGTAGATAGCAAAAATGTATGATTGGGTTTGCATTACTAAAGTGAAGCATACCCGATGCAAAGTTTTAGTAAATCTGGACCTCAGAATTTAAAGGGTTGGCACCAAGCAAATAGGCTGCTAAACAATGCTAAAACATTCATCTCAGTCTCCACGTACCCTTCTAATTGAAGAACATGTGCAATAAGGAATAGTTCAAGAAAAGATTCAGCCTGGCTCCTGTAGTGGTTAGTGGTCCTGTGTTCTGGCCAGCTAAAACTCCGACACTCGGACTTAACGAAAGCCCTCATCTCATGATACTAAACTGGACTCTTTCTAGAATCTCTTATTACTATTGTACTTCTAATCTGCTAAAGACACTGTTGCATATGTTTTTACTGTAAAGCACTCTGATACCCCTGGGTCTTGCCAGCGCTATATAAAGCTCCTAAAATAAATAAATAAAAAAATCACCCTGGGGGATGAGGGCAAAAATGGAGAGCTCGAAAGGGAGCCATTTCAGTACCTGATTTCTGTGGAATTGCCAGTGCTGAGCACCAGCAGGACCCGCCCCCTTAAGCCCTGATTGTATGTGCATGTTTAGAGGTTGGTGAACAGAATACCCCTTCAAATTGTGGGAATAGCCAATCAACCATCCTAAGAGTGCTGTAAACAGCCACCACAGTGTTGCAGACCTTGCTCAGAGCATTGTATGCAGGGTTTTAAGTGGGATGAAAGAACTGGATGGTCTCCCAATGGCGTGGCCCATGTAATTAAGGACGTGGCTAAAAACAAGTATGCTAAACATCTGTGTTTAGCATAGTGTGCTGACGGACTGGTAAATCTGCTTCTTCTGTCATTGCATCCAGATAAACAATACATTGAGGAACATTACAACTACAACAAGCCTGGACTATTGGCTATGTGGAGAGTGAGGGCAAACATGGAGAGCCCGAAAGGGACCCATTTCAGCACCTGTTTTATTTTTACCTGCTGAGCACCGACAGAACCCGGCCCACTTAAAGCCCTGATTGTATGGGGCATGTTTAAAGGCTAGTGCACAGATTACCCCTTCAAATCATGGGGATAACCCATCCACCATCTTTAGAATTTACATGCAATACATCGGATAGAACTTCTTGTTTTTAATTGGCATATCTTGTCTGTCAAACTGTATATAAGGTCCTATCGATCTTTGATATATACCAGCAGTTCCAGAAATACCACAAAGTCTGGCTATGTGGGGATTGACAATATACCTCCACTTTAGTGACACAGTTACAGCACCTCGCAGGAGCACCCACTTGTCCTAGTAGAAATGTAATGCCCCATTTTTAGCAACACATTTGTACTTGATGCTAATTATCGAACCTGGTGAATTCCAACTAAAGAGTATCAGATTTCACTCGACACACTTCAATGGCATTTCAGAGTCCATAGTGCATTGTTTTCCCCTTATGATCAGTAATTGCAAATTATCACTATCACCTTTGTTTTAAATATGTTTTAATTTACACATCAGACACCATTTTTCAAGAACACTGATTCTAAACACACTGCATAGGGAAATTCCCCATATTTTCCTGCCAATAGGAATTAACCTTGCAATGATGTTTCACTGGTGAAAGAATTACCATCTTTTGCAGAGTATTCCCCCAGATTTTTACCTTTAGTTGCTGAAACCTTTTTGTTGGCTATGGTATTTTGTTCATTTTCTGCCTACTAACCAGGGGAAAGTGGCTGTGCCCTCCCTGTCAAACCTGTTAAAAATGGTATAAACATTTGCACATTTACTTTGGTCCCTTGTCTATATCCAGATATGGCAAATGAAATGCTACTATTGGGCTGCAGCACTCATTTTGTCACCAACTACAGTAGCACTGTAAGTTGTCTTCAGACCACTGAAGCCTGGGTGTGCAGTTTTAAACTGTCATTTTTATTTGTTAAAAAATACATGTTGTCATGTCTAAATCTTTTTTTTAATACTTAAAAGTCACTGGATGCTGAGCTTCGATGTGGACAGCATTCACTTACATGTAGATGGGATCCGATACGAAACAGTCCCTACACAACTGTTTCATTGGATTCAATGCCTTCAGTCTACGAGTGATGCCGATTACCTCTGCTAACTGGATCATCGGCTTGGACACCCAACAATCTCCCGTCGACTCCATGACCACACACAGCAGCTCCCTGTCATCTTCAAGCCCTTCCTCGGCTCCAGTCGGCTGTCTGGGTCCATTCAAGACTCTCTACCGCCAAACTTTATAAGTCAGAAGCTAAACTTACCAACAGGATGAAAATCACCGCTGTATTTGATGAACAGTCCATTGCTGTTGGTACTAACTCTGACCAGATATGCGCTGTTGGTGCTCAGTGCTTTTTGACACTAACTCAAACTTTAAAAACTAATATCTCTGGTTGGAATATTGTCATTTTGATATTATTTTCTTTATTAAAATAAACTATTTTTCTAAGTTGGTTTGGGATTTTCTTGTGCTGTGTTTTTGCTGTATTATTGCTTGAGTCCTGAATAAATAATGTACACATTGCCTCTAAGGGCCCGATTCCAATCCCATTTGGAAAGCATTCCACTGGGGACAGGTGTGGGGAGCACATGGTCCTGCTGGGAGTTGTGGGCAGAAGCAAATAACAGGTCACATGGTAAGACGTCTTTCAAGAACATGTTCACTCGCTTGCAGAGTCAGCATAGTCCCAGGTGTGCTGTTTGGGCTGGCTGGGAGGAGGGTGTGTGGGATAGGGCCTGATGGGAGTTTAAGTCAGGGTAAATTCTCCTCTTCCCACATGGCCCGACAAGCCCACCTTGAACTGTGCTTACCTCACAGTGAGTGGAAAAGTACTGTCAAGATGGCTGACACTGGGAATTGGTGTGGGGAGCACAAGGCCTTGATGCAAGTTGTGGGCAGAAGCAAACAACAGGTCACACTGTCAGATATCTTGAATGTACACTTTACTCATTATCAGGACATCAAACTCCCAGATGGGCTAGTAGGGATAGCCATCCACCCCTACAGGGTAGACAATGCTGGCAGTGTTAGCCATCTACCCCCTTATGGGCATTAGATTGCTGGGAGTGTTAGCCTTCCACCTCCCTATAGGGGAGACAATGCTGGTAGTGTTATCCATTCACCCCCCTATAGAGTAGACAATGCTGGTAGTGTTAACCATCCACCCCCTCCCCAAAAGCATTATATTTCTGGTAATATTAGCCATTCCCCCCCCCCCCCATGGGCATTATATTGCTGGTTTTTATTTAGCCATCCACCCCCCATAGGGTAGACAATGCTGGTTGTGTTAGCCATCCATCCCCCTATAGGGTAGACAATGCTGGTTGTGTTAGCCATCCATCCCCCTATAGGGTAGACAATGCAGGCAGTGTTAGCCACTCACCCTCCATGGGTATTACATTGCTGGCAGTGTTAGCCATCCACATCCCTATAGAGTAGACAATGCTGGTAGTGTTAGCCATCCACCGCCCTATGGGCATTAGATTGCTGGTAGTGTTAGCCATCCACCCCCCTATAGGTTAGACAATGCAGGTAGTGTTAGTCATCCACTCCCATCGGCATTAGATTGCTGGTAGTGTTAGCCACCCGCCCCCCTATGAGCATTAGATTGCTGATAGTGTTAGCCAACCACACCCCTATGGGGTAGACAATGTTGGGAGTGTTAGCCATTCACCCCTCTATAGGGTAGACAATGCTGGTAGTGTTCGCCATCCATCCCCCTACAGCTGTGGTTCCCAAACTGTGCACCGCAGCTCCCCAGTGCGCCATAATGAGGTGCCAGGGGGGCCGCGCACACTATGGTGACCAACCGTCCATAAATTCCACGGACGTCCCTACGCCTTTTATCTGTAATTGTGGCCTTCACAGGGAGCAGCGCTGCTCACCTGTGAGAGGCCTCACCCCCGCTGCTGGAGCCGCCTCACACTCCTCCAGGAGCACAGGAGCAGCCCCTTCAGCCCATTGAAATTCTGTATGGGGCTGATTGCCTCTTACTGAATGACAATGGGGCAGTCAGGGGTGTTCAAGCATGTGGCGGGCTCCTCCTGCCTTAGTGTACAGAAGGGCATTCTGTTAGATAAAAAAAGTAAAACGCCCACACTGCAATGTTAGAGAACACTTCATTTAAAGAAGCCTGTGAAATAAGTTTAAAAGAACAGGTTAACGTTCTTTCACTGTCTCATCATTTTTGAACTGAAGTATTTTCAATATTATATTCAACAATGCCATGGTTGCTGCTTTTTTATTTTAAGTAACTTGCAACCATTGACAAAGCCAATAGTCCTGGCTTGTTGTTGGTGCAATGATACTTGCTGTATTATATATATGGATGCAATGACAGAAACAACATAACACCAGTCGGGCGCAACACTATGCTAAACGCAGATTTTTAGTTAGGTGTTTTAAATTGCGCTCTTAATTACATCCAACGCCCCCTTTGAAGAGACCCCCCATTTTTTTACACCGCTTAAAGCCCTGGAAACAACACCATGTTACAGTAACCTCACATCCTGGCACTGTGCATCATGTGTGACTCATGACTTCTCAGTTTTCAGTCTGCCTATGTGCAGGGGTATAGTGAACTCTCCCCCACCGCACCCCACTCCTTGCGGTAGTTCGTTCTTGATGGGCCTCTTATGCCTGCAACTCTGCAGAAAAAGGCTCAGCTCATAATGTGGAAAGGTGGGTGAGTAAATAAGTGAAGGAATGTCTGAATGGCTGGATGGATTACTGAAAGGATGAATGCATGAATGAAAGGGGGAATGGATAGATAATGAAAGAAAGGATGGATGGATGGATGAGTGAATGAGTGGAAGTATGGATGAGAGAAAAGGTATATAGATGGATGTATGGGTGAAAAGGTAGATGGATGGGTAAAAGTGTGGATGGGTGTGTGAAAGGATGGATGGATGAGTGAAAGGGCAGCTGATGGGTGAGTGAATTGGTGGATGGGTGTGTGAAAAGATGGATGGATGGATGAATGAAAGGGTAGTTGATGGGCAAGTGAATGGGTGGATGGATGAATTGATAAGTGAAATGATGAATGGATGGATGAGTGAAAGGGTGAATGTAAAGATTGATGAGTTAGTGAAAGGGGGTAGATGGACAAAAGGGTGGATAGATGAGTGAAGCGAAAGGGTGTATGGATGAGTGAACGGATGGCTGGATGAGTAAACGGATGGTTGGATGAGTGAAAGAATGCATCCCAATTACTTTAAGGAAGATAACAGGAGGTACATACCACCCACCCACCAGTAAAAAATGGTGGGGAGCCACGGCCAACTGCCGATTAGGTCAAGGGAGCCACAGGTCAAAAAAGTTTGGGAACCACTGCCCTACAGGGTAGACAGTGCTGGTAGTGCTAGCCATCCACCACCCTATGGGCATTAGATTGCTTGGACTGTTAGCCATCCACCCCCTATAGGGTAGACAATGCTGGGAGTGTTATCTATCCACCCCTCTACAGGGTAGACAATGCTAGTAGTGTTAGCCATTCCCCCATAGGGGAAACAATGCTGGTGATGTTAGCTATCCACCCCCCCATGGGGAGACAATGCTGCAAGTATTCCCCCGCCACAATAGATTTTAATATGCTATCTATTACCACGTTGAGTGTGGGTAAAAGCAATGAGCCATGAAAGGTTCAGCCTCAAATGAGTCATGCTATCCCTACACTATCTCCACAATAGAAATATAGAGCATATTATATTCTTTGCACCAGCATATATTGTTAATGCTTTTGCATGTTTCATGTTACATAAACCAGTATGACAGACGTTAAATGTATCCAGTAAGGCAAAATCACAAAGAAGAAGCTATCTGTCAATTAGAAGAGGTGAAGTCATGTGTAAGGTAATTGCGATTCACAAGCAGTGAAGCAATACACAGTGATATTCTCATGTCAAGTTTGTTCAGCTTTGAAAGCAAACTGGAACTTGATCTTTATTTACAGTACCCTTGCTCGAAATAAAATGAGTTATTGGGTACATTTGTTTTCACTGCTTATAAGTATACATTATAAAATTCTCCAAGCACACAAACAGTTTAGGCGTCGAGGTTGTGGTATCAACAGTTCTTTATTCCAATATTCAGTTCCACTGTCCACATGCCAAAACATGTTTTGCCGATATGCTGTACCCATAACAGTAGACTTTATCAGGGCTAAAATAAAATATAAAACCATTACAGACAGGAAACTCTAGCTTAATATAGTCCTGTCACAAGGGTCGGAGGCCCAAACTGCACCTGACGTGATTGAGCTATGAGTCTGATGCATGGACAAGAGTTGGCCAAATGGATATAGCAAGAACAAATTCCTTCTCCTACATCTCGCCAAAGACCTGAAACAAACTCCTCCTCAGCATCAGGTGAAGCCCCCACAGCAAGCATGAAGGACGAACCTCACGACCTAGCTCTTCGGATGACCTGGGCTGCCCAAAAACCCCTCCCCAGCGCCTTGAGACCCTCACGGGTGAGTAGTGTGCTGTACAAATCCCTGATTGATTGATTGATTGTTTCCATATGACATAATGGGTCTGACTGTCTCCATGTATTATCTTTATGGGGTTTGGTATCTTTTAAGGTGTTTTGCCTTTGCAGTTTTAGTGCCCTCTTTTAAGCTCTAATAATAGTGGTGGTATTGTATTTATTTATTTATTTAGAGTTTTATAGAGCGCAAACCAGACCTGTGAAGGTAATAGAGCGCTTTACAGGAATGAGAGGTAAACACAGGGCTTAGGGGGGAGTAAAATGTTGGGATAAAAAAAAGAGAAAAAAGGGGAGATACATTTTACAGGAGCAGGCAGTTTCAATCCCAGGATAACTGTGGGAAAAAACATAGTGGAAACATTTAGAACGACAGTCTCAGTGTAGGTCAGTATCATCCAGAAAGACCATGGATAATGCCGAAATAGAAGGTGGAACAGGATCACTGAGATGCATGTAATGTCAGCGTTAGGGGAGGAATTTGCCCATTAGGAAAGTTTTGGCCCTTTTTTGAAGTAAGCCAGATAGGGAAGTCTTCTGATGGCAGGGGGAAGGGAGCTACAAATGCTTGAGGCAGCCCCAGAAACGGCCTGATCGTATGCTTTTTTTCCGCATGCGTGCCGGTTGGAGCAAAATATCTCTGGTCGATCAGGAATTTCTGGCCCCTCCGGATATCACGAGTTTCTGGGCCAGGAATGCTGGGGATTTGGAGTATAGAGCCTTGTCAGTGATGCAAGCCAGCTCAAGTTGGATCCTGGCCTCTAGAGGAAGCCATTTTAGAGCTTTCAAGTGGGGAGAGATGTGGTCGAATTTCTTTGAACCTATGAGGAGTCTGGTGGCGGGTTTGAGGCAGGCTTTCAGTGGGGCCAGTGAGCTCTCGGGTAGACCTCTGAGGGAGGAGGAAGGGTTTCGGGTTTCAGGTTTCTAAGGTAGCTCCGGTGAAATCTGGCGGTTTTGGCCATCAAATTGATATGGCCACGCATATTTAAGCAGCTGTCAAGGGTTATTCCAAGGGATTTGGCAGAGTCTACGATGATAGGGGAGCAGTTTAGCGCTGTGATAACCTTGATCCATTCTTGAATGTCAGGGTTGTTTTTGTTTGGGGAGATGAGGAGAAATTCAGTTTTTTTGCATTAAGTTTGAGCTGGTTGGAGGTGCGCCAATGCACAGTCAGCTTCAAAGCTTCATACAGGGAGAAAGTGTCGTCAGGAGAAGATATGTTAATGTAGATCTGAGTGTTGCTGTAATCCGTGTGGTATGCAATATTGGCAGTATGAAGCACCTCTGTGAGCGGTTCAAGGTAAAGATTGAAGAGGGTTGGGACAGGGTTGATCCTTGGGGAACTCTAACCATGATCGGAGTGGGAGCGAATAAGATATCGTTGATCAGGACTCTCTGTGAATGGTTCTAGAAGAAGGACCTGAACCATTCAAGAATGGTGCCATTCAATCCCATCCTGAGTTCGAGGCATTCGAGGAGTGTTTTGTGTTTGACTGTAACAAAAGCAGAGGATAGGTTCAGTAGGGTTAGGAGATATGTTTTGCCTTGGTCAAGGGCTTGTAGGGCATCATCAACGATGTGTAGTATGATGGATTCAGTGCTGTGACCAGATCCTTATCCGTATTGGAAGTCATCTAGTAGGTGGAAGTTGGTGATATGTTGGCTCAGCTGTTGCTGCACGCATTTCTCAAGAACCTTCGCTAGGAGTGGGATGTTGGATATAGGCCTATAGTTCTCAGGGGATGCAGGATCCAGCGTACATTTTTTAAGATAGGGACGACTTGGCTGGCTTTAGGAGAGTCAGGTATTGTTCCCTGTAGAAGGGATGCATCGATTATTGCAGTCCAAGAGGGGATAATAACTTGAGATGCGGCAGCTAGGCAGTTAGAGGGGAGAGAATTGTTGTAGTGATTGTTTGGGTTTAAGGAAGACAGAATTTTTGACACAGAATGTTGATCGTAAACTTTGAAGTTGGACCAGTGCGCTAGTTGTTTAGGTGAAGACTGGGAAGGCAGTGCAGATAAAATAGGTGGAGCTAATGTGGTTTGGGAATGCGTTGCTGACTTAAGTTCCTTTCCTAGGGCAGAGATTTAGTCACAGAAAAAGGAGTAAAATTCCTCGCATGATATTAGCTATTTGCGTTTTTTTTAGTTTTAGCCAGTTTGTTAGATTGGTGTTTGACCAGTTTGAATAGCTTGTGCGATCTATTCTCGGCGTTCTCCAGTTCTGTTCTAAAGAACTCTTTTTTTGATTTGCGGATTTTCCTATTTTATGCGTTTCTAGCCTGGAGGAGAAGATGTAGATGGGCTGCTGACGGGTGCTGTTTCTAGTTGCGTTCAGCCTGCCTGAGGGATCTCCTCTCATTGTTGAGGGATGCATTGAACCAGGGGTTCCTGTCTTTGATCTGGGTTCTTTTTAGTTTTAGCAGGGCAAGGCCATCAAGAATGTTGGATATGGTTGTGGAATAATGGTCAGTGAGGTTTTTGACCGTGGAGGCGTGAGGGGGGGAGATCAGTCCCACAGCGGGCAGCCAGTTTCCTGTGATCGAGGTTCTTGGTGTCTCTAACCCAGCTTTTGGGTATCACGGGATGAGGTGACCATGTCTTGTGGGTGCCAGGCAGAAGGAAGGTGATAGCGTGGTTGTCAGACCAGTCGCATAGGGCTATGGAGATAATCTTGACTTCTGAATCCTTGGAGATGATCCAGTCAAGAGTGGCGCATTTTGAGTGTGCTTGGAGTGAGCAGGCTTGGGTGAGGGTTTAGTCGGTCAAGAAGTCTCTGATGGCGTTGACCTGCGGGCCCTTGGGGTCATTGCAATGTAAGTGAAAATCACCAAGGAAAATGTCATTGGAGTTATGAGAGGCCTTGGCTGTGAGAATATCCATAAGGTGGTCAGTGAAGGTGTTGTTCATGCCTGGGGGTGGTAGAAGATGTGCAGTCTGCACAGTTGGGTGGGATTGTTGCATATAGAGAGGTCAAGGTCAAGGTACAGAAGATCAGTAATGAGGAGATTAGAAAGGTAGATGCAGACAATGCCTCCCCCTTTTTTATCGGATTGTCTGTCCAGCCTTACGATGTTGTTAATTGGGCAGGACTAAGAGGTCAAGGCAGGGAGATGAGGAATCATTTATCCAGGATTCTGTCAGGATCGCTAAGTCTGAATTTTGGCTCAGTATGAGATCGGCGATATCAGACACATGCTTTACTGCTAAGCGGCAGTTAATTAGGAGGCAGGATAGAGCGGGGTGGGAGTGTGAGTCGTGACTAGGGGTGGAGATGGGTACTAGCATTAGGTTGCTATTGATCACTCCTCTGTCGTGGAGGGAAGTTAATCTGTTGGTTGCAACCGTGCGAATAGGGAGTTTGTCACTCAGATCTGCGGGGCAAGAGGTTGTGAGGGCAGATGAAGATTCGTAGCTAGTGAGGAGGTCTGCAACGTCTTACTCCATAGGTTTAGAAGGCAAGGTGTACCCTTTAAACTGAAATCTGTGTTTAATGTCATTCAAATTCTTGATATATTCTCTATCACGGCTAAGTTTCTTCTAGCTCTGACCATTTCCCCACATGGTATTGCTTTAACCTGGTGACTAGGGTGAGCACTATCAGCATGCAGTACTGCATTACACAATGTTTCTTTTCTGAACATTGTACTCAATAGTTAAGTACCACATCTAAGAACTGACTCTTGTGGTAGTCAAAAAAAATTTCAAACAAATATTGCATCTAATATCATCCAAGTAGTGCTTAAAGTCAAGCAGCTCTTCTGTGAGGCCAGTCCAGATCAGCAGGATGTCATCAATGTATCTGCCCCAATAATGTATGTAATCTATCCAATGTATTGCTATGGGACCCCCAGATCCACTCCTCCTCAAAGCAACCTATGAAATGGCTGGTGTAAGAAGGAGCGAACCTAGAGCCCACCGTAGTCCTGCTGATCTGTTGGTACCACTTGCCCTCAAATAGGAAGATGTTGCTATCCAAAATTAAGCAAAACATTTTCAAGATCATCTCAGTGTGTGTTAATAGTTCTGCTGGTCTTTTATTCCGATAATGTGTGATAGCCAGTACACTAAATTCGGGTAATATGTTTGCATAAAGTGATACCACATCTATAGTCACCAGAATCATGTCTTTCTCCCAGTCTATATCACTCAACATATTAAGAACATGCTTTGTATCCCTGATGAAGTAGGGTATCTTGGAAACTAATAGTTGCAAAAATATGTCCATATATTCTGACAGATGTTCTGTGGGTCCCAACATTCCAGAGACAATTGGTCTCCCTGGGGGAAGGGGGCAGTTTTGTGTATTTTAGGTAGCAAATACATGTATGGATATCTGGGTTTATCTATCTTGAGATATGCATATTCCTCAGTATGCTTGTGAGGGAGAGTAATATAGACTGATGGGCCCTTGGCCTCATTTAGACACCTCTGTGACACCTTAATGTGTATGCGATTGCCTACACCCAACTCATTTTTTAACATACACTGTTTTAAATTGAATATAACTACATCTACTTATCATCCACATAGAGTACGATACATATTGGTTGTGTTTTAAATTCTTGAAACTAGGAAATTGCCACTGTTGGCGTTAACATCACTCATAGCTATTAGATCATTCCAAGTACATCATTTATTTTTAACCTATCTGGTGGTACGTTAACTTGCCCAAGGATGAAGATTGAACTTTTGTTCATTTCAGATTTCACACACAGCACATGCAGGCAAGATCTCTCGACACTTTAAGGTAAGATGTTATGCCTTACCTGATACCTATGGTGTAATATTTATATGAATAAGAACTGATTTTTTGTACACTATTTAATTTCTGCACAAATGTATTCTTGCTCCTGATCATTGGACTATATACAGGGTACAGACTTTGTTCACACGCACTATAAGACGAAGCATTACACATACATGTCTAGGTGATCTACTACCTACTGATACTCTGTCAGATGGTCGCTTGGGGCAACTAATCGAGCACGTACTTGAAACATCCGCTGAGAGCATTTTGTGCACTCTTCATACTCTCAAATTACCTTTGTAAGATCCCACCTAACCTGCGGAAGAAAAAGCTACTTCGAAACGTTCTTACTATATCTATTTGAACAACTATTGGCCATGCACATGAGGCTAGTACCTCAATCACGTTAGGTGCCTTTTGGGTCTCCCACCCTGGTGGAGGGAATATAATAAGCCAGAATTTCCTCTCTATAATGGTTTTATGTTTTATTTTAGCCCTGATGAAGTCTGCTGTTATGCCTAGAGCATATAGACAAAACACTTGTTGGCAAGGTGGAAGCTCAGTTTATAAGGGAGGAACTTAATATTGGAATAAAGAAATGTTGATACCACGTCCTCGACGCCAAAAATGTTGTTTGCTTGGAGAATATTATAATACAGTTCTGACTTCCCCCGGTAGAGGAAGATTAGGTGGGTCTTCCTCCTCCAGAGCACAACATGAGATATGGACTCTTGTTGTATGGACTGAAGTGTACATCCACTTCTCACACTGATTAGATTTGTGTGCCTACATTCCCAGACACCATTCATACATTGTAATACAAATTACATGGTTAAGCTCTCTTATTGAATGTTTACAACTGGTTTCAAAGCTCAGATTTTTCAGGAAATGATGTCTAAATCTGACTTAATTCCAGCACAGGGATGAATTGATTTGAAGGATAGCTAGCTTCCATCAAAAAATGTAAATGTTAAATGGATTGTTAACACTGCTTTACATTTTATTGAAGTGCTGATAAAAATGTTTTAGGATGAAAGTCTTGCTCTTAAACCATTAATGAGCACACTGGACAGACGCACTTTTTATGGACATCATTGATGCAAGCATCAACCAATGAATCCTCCACACTGTCAAAAAAAACTGCAAATGCAAAACCCTGTTAGCAAAATGTTACACTGTCTCACATTTTACTTTCTTTTCATTTACATATGTCTAGATAAGTGGATGCTATAGTATTCATGTACTACAAAGGAAAAGCATATTTTAGAATGCCAGTTTTTTATTTCTTTACAATATTTTTAGCATTTAAAATTGGATTCATAATAATACACATCGTTGCAAAAACACTTTTCAAATATTAGCACATTAATCCCAAAGGCGCCATTTCATACTCAGAAACAGTAATTGCATCGGTAGAACCTCATTGCCTCTGTGGGAAAAATGTGCGATTTATTGATGAAATATTAAATACTGCTGAATTTCGTGTTTGTATTCTTTTTATTTAGTCCCCGAGAATGGTGACAAGCCTGTATCAGCACTTTGAATCACATATTTTGCCTCATTGCACGAGACATGTCTGTGTGGAAAAGTCACTTGAAGAAATCCATGTCTGGGCATACTTTTGTGGAGGAAAATAAAAATAACTTCTTCTAATGTATTACAATCCACTTCTTCATGCAATGCATACCATCTTTGCCCTATCTAGTTAGATACCCATCCGGCAGTGCCTCTTTCAGAACTGGCTGCAGCATAGGCATAGCATGGTTAGCCAGGGCTCAGTCTCTCATGGAGAGTTGGAGGCGAAGACATTTAACAGATTATTTCTCGCTAGTAAAAAAAATATACGATAACCCAGCTGTCGATTTTAGTGTGGGTTTTACTGCAATGACAACTGCCACTGAATCAAAAGCAAAAACGTATTAATGTTCACAATCCACGGGTTTGAGGGTCGTCTCTGCCATGTCCTCCAAAACTGGGTAATTCTCTAAAGGTGATTTCAGTTCATTTTGCAGATTGCTTACATACATCATTAAAGTACAGCATTACTTTCTCTTCATAGGCATGCAAGGGCTGCCTTTGAGAAGTGCAATATGGCCGGGATGCCTGTCACCCCCTCCCAACACAATCCCCAATGATGGGAAGACGGACGCAGTTCTGAACTTTTGGAAGGCGGGAGGGAGTTACCCTCCCGGCCGTATTTATTAAAATATGAAACAAAATTAAAACATTAAAATAACAGTTTCAAATCATGTACAATTTTCATTTATTACATTTCGATGAAGACATGTTCTTTGGCTAACCTTAACAAATCTCTAGTATAGAGGATTTCCTAGCCGAGTCTAACATCCTGCAAATGCATACTTTCTAAATTAAAATTGTACATCCTAACATTACGGGCCAACGGCAAGGTCGCAACCGGTGTCAGATCCCTACTACCAGAACTCTCCCCCTCACGGTGTGAGGGCGGGTGCGCAGAGGACTGTACCTCTGTGCCAACTCCAATTTCCCTTGTCTTCCGGGGGCCCCCTATTTTAACTCGACGCCATCTTAAGGGTCGTCCGAGGACTCGTGTGAGGTATCTGTAAGAAGGTAGCGTGGACCCCCCTCCCACCCCACACTGTCTATCACATCCGCCGTCGTGGATATCCGGGCCCCGGGAAATTTGTAGGAGGGGCATCTAGCCGCCTCCTCCCCTGGAAGAGGCCTATGACCGTCTTCCCTTAGGCGACCCATACTTAGTGGGTGCCGCCTCCCCGTGTGAGGGGCCAATGGCCGCCTCCCCCCGGGCGCTCCCATCCATAGTGGGTGGCGCCCCCCCTCTAGGGACCTTGAAATTACTGCTCACCGATCATGACCTTACCGCCCGACCAAAAAATAAATACGACATTTGTTTAACTACTAAGGGAGAAAATTTCACTGCATATAGCAATAACTGTCTCTACTACTAGACATTCATCACATCAATAAACTTAGACCGTTATCGTCTGCTAAACCAAGGTAAGAAAATGTTATCAAACAAAATCACTTTATTGCAGAACTAATATTGTCATGGTATCAGTCAAAGCAAATCACTTTATTGCAGTACTAACGTTGCCATAAGGGGCTGGTGGGTGGGTCAAAATTGCTCCTTGTTCCGTCGAGGGCTCACGTGCAACGAGTGGGTGCAGCTTCCAAGCACAGGAACAAGAGGATGCTTCTTCGGATTCCCTCTCTCTTTATTCTTCTTCGGGAGGGCGTGTACCCTCCTCCGGTACGCCTCCTGGGCGTGGACGACGATGTAAGTGTCTAGGACAACCCCTCTTGGGCGGGAAAAGGTGTGCCCCGGCTACGCCACTGCGGGCATACCAGCCGTGACACGCCCCCTGCCCAAAATGGTTTCCCGGGGGGATCCGGGCCCCCAACCATACGTTCGGGGGGACCGAGTGGTCGCCCCTTTCCATATGGCCGGGATGCCTGTCACCCCCTCCCAACACAATCCCCAATGATGGGAAGACGGACGCAGTTCTGAACTTTTGGAAGGCGGGAGGGAGTTACCCTCCCGACCGTATTTATTAAAATATGAAACAAAATTAAAACATTAAAATAACAGTTTCATATCATGTACAATTTTCATTTATTACATTTTGATGAAGACATGTTCTTTGGCTAACCTTAACAAATCTCTAGTACAGAGGATTTCCTAGCCGAGTCTAACATCCTGCAAATGCATACTTTCTAAATTAAAATTGTACATCCTAACATTACGGGCCAACGGCAAGGTCGCAACCGGTGTCAGATCCCTACTACCAGAACTCTCCCCCTCACGGTGTGAGGGCGGGCGCGCAGAGGACTGTACCTCTGTGCCAACTCTAATTTCCCTTGTCTTGCGGGGGCCCCCTATTTTAACTCGACGCCATCTTAAGGGTCGTCCGAGGACTCGTGTGAGGTGTCTGTAAGAAGGTAGCGTGGACCCCCCTCCCACCCCACACTGTCTATCACATCCGCCGTCGCGGATATCCGGGCCCCGGGAAATTCGTAGGAGGGGCATCTAGCCGCCTCCTCCCCTGGAAGAGGCCTATGACCGTCTTCCCTTAGGCGACCCATACCCCCGGGCGCTCCCATCCATAGTGGGTGGCGCCCCCCCTCTAGGGACCTTGAAATTACTGCTCACCGATCATGACCTTACCGCCACAGGCCGGATAGTTGACCGGCTATCCGGCCCCCCCACAAACTCCTACTATAGGTCATGTTTTTCCAAACCCCTTAGCCATGCTACGAAGTCTCCTATGAGTAAGACATTTCCCTCCCGGGACAAATGGACCCCATCATCGAGATACATGTGATCCCCCCGAATACATCCGTGCGGAATACAGTGCAACTGCGTCGAGCGAAACAACCTACCAAGCTTCTTATTGACCTTTTTAACTGAATGGTTCAATGCTGACACAGAGAGGCCCCCCCGCCACACCTTCCTGGGAATCATGTGGGACCATGCTATCGTGCACCCCGGGATTCTTCTCGCCAGCCAGCTAACAGTAGACAACACTCGCTCGAGTAATACTCGCCTCCCGAGTGTCACCAAGTCATTGCCCCCCAGGTGTTCTATGATTACAGATGGCGGTGACCTCTGCCGCCCTAACAGACCCTCAACAAAAGATTCAAACTGGTCAATACAGAGCCCGCCCCTTCCGTGGAAGGTCACCCTGTACCCGTATTCCCCAGCTGCGTGAGTCACGTCACCTGCTTTGAATACGTCCCCGGCTGGTCTCACGTATGAGTGGCCACACGGGGGACCCTCGCATGCGCTGGACAACAATACTGTCTCCCGTAGCATTCTGGTCGGTCTTGAACCTGGTTATTGTGACCATCATTGAGTCACCCTTAATCAGAATGCGGTCCCAACACAGACCTCCTTCCACATCATTCTTATTTCTAGCAACCAGCTCGCTAACTCGCATAGCCCCATGGAACGCTAATGCGAAAGCGGCCCGGAACAGCACTGCCTCGAACTGGGAGGAGCATGTAGTGGGGAGTATCGCTATCAGGAGGGACAACCTTTCTAACCCAATCGGGCGCCTCTCGTCTACTCTACGACCCTCAAGGCGTTGCCAACCACGAAAGGCTTTCCTCACTAAAAAGGACGATGTCGGGTCCTTGATGCCATACGCCTGCGCCATAAATGAAATGGCGGCCCGGTGTCTATTGGCCTTTGCCACTGATCGGCCTGCACTGTGCAGTGCTACTAGAAACTTCAAGACATAATCCTCCTGACACCAATTGTCCCCCCCAGCCGGACCCAAAAATGCACAATAGGAACGAAACGCTCCTTCGTATGCCTTCCTTGTCCTGGGAGCTAAGCTTGCTGCCACGAGGTCTTGTAATCCGGGGCACCGAGTAGCCAGAGTGCTTCGGGAAATGGTGCCGCCGCTAGGTCCGCGGAAGGTAGATAACCCCTGAAAGCCTGCATGTGTGAACGAGAGAGTGCATCAGCCGCCTGGTTCAGTACACCGGGCACATGCTTCGCCCTGAATTGTACGTTCAGTCTCATGCAAAGTAGTACAATTTCCTTCAGTAATCTCAATATCCACTTGCAGCGTGCTGCCTGATATTTTATACATTCCACGACAGTCATATTGTCGGACCAAAACACAACAGATTGATCTCGGAACTCATCCGGCCATGCCTTCAGAGCCACAAAAATGGGGAACAACTCGAGAAACCCAATGTTACCTGTGAGACCGCTGGTGCGCCACCACGTCGGCCATGTTTGCGCCCACCATCGATTACCAAAGATGGCGCCAAATCCCACGCTCCCAGCCGAGTCGGTCCACAAACCCAGCTCGTCCGAGGACGCAGGTGGCTTGTTCCATACCACTCGACCGTTGAAATCCGCCAGAAATGCCAACCAAATGCGCATGTCCTGGCACACTTCTGCCGACAGTCTCGTGCGGTGGTGTCCCTCTTTGAGACCAACCATGGCTTGTGCAATAGAGCGGGAAAAGGGGTGGGCCATTGGTATCACTCTTAGGGCAAAGTTAAGCTGGCCCACTGCTTGTTGTAGCTGATGGAGGGTAACTTTCCCTTTGCTAATGCACAGTTCTAGGGAAGCCCTGAACTTCGTTACTTTCTCCACTGGCAAACGGAAACATCCCTCCACAGAATCGAGCTCAATTCCCAGAAACTCGAGTGAAGTAGATGGTCCTACCGTCTTACCCGGTGCCAATGGCACCCCGAACCCCTTCATGAGAGTTCAAAATTCCTGTAACGCCTGCGCACATTTTGTGTCGCCGGCTGGCCCCAAAAACAAAAAATCATCTAGGTAATGCATAACCTGGGCATGGCCAGTGGCCTTGGTGAACGCCCATTCCAGAAAACAACTGAATTTCTCAAAATAAGCACAAGAGATGGAGCAACCCATTGGCATACATCTATCCAAGTAGTATTGGCCCTGGAAAACAAAGCCTAACAGACGCTGATCCCGTGGGTGTACCGGGAGCAACCGGAACGCCGACTCAATATCTGACTTCGCCATCAGCGCTCCGGGCCCCAAGCGATTCAACATGGCGACGGCATCATCGAAGGATGCGTACCGCACCGAGCAAACCCCTGGGTCAATGGCATCGTTCACCGAAAGACCCCTCGGGGCTGACAAGTTATGGATCAGCCTAAATTCCCCCGGGTCCTTCTTGGGAACCACTCCCAACGGGGAACAGATGAAATTAGTTAATGGCGGGTGTCTATATGGGCCAACTACCCGGCCAAGGGCAACCTCTTTTGCAATCTTCCTTTCAACCACCGCTGGATTATGCTGAACCGACAGTTGGTTTCTACAAAGTGATTCCCCTCGAAAATCCCCCGCCAGGATGTGGAAACTATATAAGAAGCTGTTCCTCAACACCCCAGCGGAGACATGATCAGGGTATTCGTTTAGCCAGGGGATCATTGCCATGATATCTACAGGGGTAGGTAGCGGTACCCAATGGTCCCGCTCAGACCTGCTTAGCCCCTCCTCTACCCCCTGTATCACCATTCTTGGCTCGGCACGAGCTCTCGGGGTGTGAAGAGTTTCCGCAACCTGCACACACATGTCTGAACTTACACGTCCCTTGTGGCCTAGTGCAATTGCCTCTGTTAAAATTCCAACAGACCCCTTTCCTACCCCCATTCCCACCATTCCTTGGTTGGTGGTCGCCCGCGGGGCCTGCTCGAAAGGGCGCGGTGGGCTGATGGCGGGAAGGCCCCGACCCATTCCCGCCAAGTGAGGACGACTTCGTCGCGCCCGGCAGGAGCTGCTTCTGCCAAGAGATTGAGTCGAGACAATCCCACGTCAGAGATGAATCGTACTCCTTGGCCTTACGAAACTTCATATTGTACCCCATCCATTCGTCACCCTCATATGTATCATAAAAATCCATTATTCGTGCCTGATAGCAGGACAATTCGGTCAAAACCTCGGGCTTACGTTCCCCAATAATTGCAGAAAACATTGCAAAGGCCCTGGCCCAATTCGAGATAGTTTCATCCACCCTGAATCCCGCCATTTTGGCTCGCCATACACTCGGGTGCCACAACTCCTTCTGTGCCTTAACATACTCCATCTCGCGATGGTCAGTCAGCAGGGAAAACATGTTCACATACTTATCAGCCCATATCAATTCTTTCGTGGCCAACGGTATATGTTGGACCACCTTCTCCCGCCTTGAGGGCAAAGACCCCTCCCTTGCCATCGGCAATGCTTGCTTACCCGGCTCCGGTGCTGTTCCCGCAGTTGCTTCGACACCAGCTGCCGGTCCTTCCGTGATCACCTGTGGGGGAACAAAAGGGAGATTCGCCTTCGGGGCCTCTTGCGACTGCCGCAACTGCTGCATTAATAACTTACCCTCTTCGGCCGTGTCTGCCGGTGCCGTAGCACCCCCTGTCTTTCTGCCAAGCCATGCGGCCAACTGGGCGGCTAATTCCGGAGGCATGTCCTCCTCGCTGGCGGGCGTAACAACAACCGGAATCGGTTGATCCGCGTCTGGGATCGGTACCGGGGCCTCGACTGGATTGACCGGGCTTGCCGGGGGTAACTCGGGAACCGGGACCTCACCCCCTGCCGCCCTATTCCTAACCCGCTTCCCCCTACCCTCGGGGACAACCTTCGGCAAAGCCGGGCCTATTACCTTTTTCGGTCTACCCGGATTGTTCATCGCAGCCATCTGCTTCTTCATGTTCGCCATATCTCTTACCAGCATGCGAAGCATCTGGTCGGTTCCGGACTTCTTTCCTGCCTTCTTGCCAGGCATTATTATCGAGTGTCCGATCTACGTTGATCAACGCAGTTCTGGACCCTGAGCCTCGAAGTCACTGAAAGAGAAACACAAGAATTACAAGTTCTCAAAATTGCTCCTTGTTCCGTCGAGGGCTCACGTGCAACGAGTGGGTGCAGCTTCCAAGCACAGGAACAAGAGGATGCTTCTTCGGATTCCCGCTCTCTTTATTCTTCTTCGGGAGGGCGTGTACCCTCCTCCGGTACGCCTCCTGGGCGTGGCCGACGATGTAAGTGTCTAGGACAACCCCTCTTGGGCGGGAAAAGGCGCGCCCCGGCTACGCCACTGCGGGTATACCAGCCGTGACACGCCCCCCGCCCAAAATGGTTTCCCGGGGGGATCCGGGCCCCCTACCATACGTTCGGGGGGACCGAGTGGTCGCCCCTTTCCAGGAGAGGGGGCAGTCACAGAACAGGTACCACACTCAGGCATGGGATTGTGTAGGTGTTGCCGGAACTTAAGGATATATTAGAAGAAGGAATACATACGGAATAACCGGCTAAAATATACAATATTGCACATGATGTGATCTGGTGACATCATAAACGATGAGACTGAAGTGTGATTAGTTTTTAAATGCAACAAGAACCCCAAGATGGAAACATATGACCATATTGCACATGTTACTGTTATGTATGTTTTATATTTTCTTGGTATTTTACAGTACTTATCTTAAAAGCTGTTTTGTTCAAAGTGCAGCTATCAATCTGCCATGTTGGGAATCAGAATGCTTAGGTTTTGTTTAACTTTCAAGAATGAAAAGTTGATAAAGCAATGGGCAATGCTGATGGCTGACAATTATTGTAATACTGTGGCTGCAGCAGTTGCTGCATGATTATTGATTTACTGCATTTGCCACATCGTTGCCACATAATTTGCAGATTTCATCCCAAACATTTTCTACCTAAAACAGATGAAAATAACGATGCCTAATAATGTGCTACATAATTAGTATTGCTACAAAGAGCAAAGGAAACCCAAAGGAATTGCACTAGGGGCCTTGGGCGGTAATCTATTTTAAGGAACAGTGGTCCCTAGTTTAGTCAGAATCAGAGAATGATAGACATACACAAGATAACATGTATGTCCTTTGTCCAGCCGGACAGGATTTTATTAATTTCAAATTGTTTAAAAAAATAGCTCAAAGGATCAACATAAAATGACAAGTGGGCATGACCCATGACCCATGGTGCACAAGACAAAACAAGAAGGGAGTTTTTTGGTAAAGGCGCAGAAAGCGGTCTGTACTTATATTCAGTTACACAGACTTGATTCTATTTTAAACACACCATTGTAAAAGGCATTATATAACATTATTTGATACATATGGTGCTCATTGGTCGACGGCGTTTCGATGCCACACCTTAAATACAAGGCATCATCATCGGGACAAAAATGTAAATCATGTTTGTCTTAGCATACTTTCAAACATTTGCATACATGTCATTTACTTAATACATATGTGAAAAAATAGAGGGAGGAAAACGGGAGAGAAAACAATTGAAAAAAGGGGTTAAAATGTATGTATGTAAATGTATTGGCATTTTATATAGCGCACTACTTACCCGTAGGGTCCCAAGGCACTTCGACCGCTGCGAAACCCTTCCTGGCTTCCCTGAGAGATGGTCCCTTAATGGGTATCTCCAGGGTGAGACCTGGCATCCCCGGCGGTCTGGTGGGGCCGTTAGTGAAGATGAGGCAAGCTAATGCCCAGAGTTGCCGAGTGTGATCGCTGATTAGAGTGGGCACCGAGGCGAGAGAATTATCGAGTCCGCTGACCCTGGTCCAGAAACCTGCCGCGCCGGGAATTGAACCCTGGTCCCGGGCCGTCCTCTGCTCTCAGGTCTGCCGCCTCTAACCAGTGAGCCACACTACTTCACAAAATGCTAGGCATGATGCGGGAACACATTTAAAACGACATATCACAAAGGTGAAAAGGGTATCTGTGGGCCGTGGTGTTATAGTCGAGGATCCATGCTTAAAGTTGTTGGTAAAAAACGAGTGTTGGCCCTGGTTGTGGTAGTGGTGGAGTGTTCAAGAGTCTTTTTTAACTTATTACATGTGAGAAGAATGATGCAAAATACGGCGCAGTGAGGTTGTGAACACGTTACATAAATCGTTCTTAGCGGCGCAGTGGTGATTTCGTGGCCAGAGTTAGGGAAGGGCGGAAAAAGCAGGTCCTGGGGGGGAGGTACCTGGTTTTCGGAGGTTGCACTCCTGTTTAGAGTGGCGTCCAGGGTCGGTGTGAGATGTGCCTGCCTGAGATGGGCTCAGGGGGCCTGTGAGGGGTCGCTGGAGGCTGACGGCAACAAAGTGGAAATTAGGTACTTTGTGCGTGACTTCTGTCATGGATAAAGTAAGGACTAGGTTTGAGTGTTACTTACAAGGCTTACTTGTTGGCCGGTAGCTCGGTAAGTAGCGCCTATTCCAGGAACCTTCCACCCGAGTGCTCTACTTCGCCCTTTAATCCCGTTAATGATTCCACCCTTTTCCCTCAGATCTTTGGATACGCAATCCGCCCAAGCCCTGCCACGTTTATCCATACATGGCAACATTGCTCAGTAAGTAACCCTAGATATTCATGACACACTACCCAGGTCGGTCTTGGCACCACCCCGTCCCCAACCTATCCTTCCTCCCTTCTTCCCACAGCTATCCTCGCCACTACTCTAACACGCCCACTGACAGTGAGCAAAGCCAGCATCTCACCGTGCCGGTTACCACGCCAACGGCAAGCCTTGTAAGTAACCCTTGAACCTAGTCCTTACTTTATCCATTACAGAAGTCACCCACAAAGTACCTAATTTCCACTTTTTTTGTCGTCAGACTCCACCGTATTTTGCATCATTCTTCTCACATGTAATAAGGTAAAAAACATTCTTGAACACTCCACCACTAGCACAACCAGGGCCAACACTCGTTTTTTACCAACAACTTTAAGCATGGCTCCTCGACTATAACACCACGGCCCATAGATACCCTTTTCACCTTTGTGATATGCCGTTTTAAATGTGTTCCTGCATCATGCCTAGCATTTTAACCCCTTTTTTCAATTGTTTTCTCTCCCGTTTTGCTCCCTCTATTTTTTCACATATGTATTAAGTAAATGACATTTATGCAAATGTTTGAAAGTATGCTAAGACAAACATAATTTACATTTTTGTCCTAATGATGATACCCTGTATTTAAGGTGTGGCATCGAAACGTCGTTGACCAATGAGCACTATATGTTTCAAATAATCTTCTATAATGCCTTTTACAATGGTGTGTTTAAAATAGAATCAAGTCTGTGTAACTCAATACAAGCAGACCGCCTTGTGCGCCTTTACCAAAAACCTCCCTTCTTGTTTTGTCTTGTGCACCGTGGATCATGGGCTGTGCCCACTTGTCATTTTATGTTGATCCTTTGAGCTATTTTTTAAAAAAAATTGAAATTAATAAAATCCTGTCCGGCTGGAGAAAGGACATACATGTTATCTTGTGTATGTTTATCATTCTCTGATTCTGACTAAACCAGGGACCACTGTTCCTTAAAATAGATTACCGCCCAAGGCCCCTTGTGCAATTCCCTTGGGTTTCCCTTGTTCTTTGTAGCATTATGTAGCGCAATCGCTGGATTGCAAGGTATTGTAAAATCATTTACCCCTTTTTCAAGTGGGTTCTCCGCTGCGCCCCCCCCCAAACTTCCCTCCCTCTTCCTTTTGTTCCCTTCCTACTCATCCCCGCACTTTGCTCACACCTATGTATTTGCTTGCTAGGTATGTCTGACCATCCCCCACTCTACACTCTCGAATACATTATCAAGATTCTAGGAGGCCCCTCTCTTCTATCAGACTCTGCCAATACCCCCAATGAGCCAAGTACCACGTCAGTGACTGAATTTGAAAAAGCCAAGAAAAAAGAGGTGAGACTCATACTAATGATAAAACTTCTGACAGACTATCTTAAAGCCAATATAATACCAGTTGGCCTTCAAGTCCGGAATATTCCGGGTGTCTTTACAGACAATTCGAAATACCTCAACGGATTCAGTTACATCAGCACTACATGTTCCCGGCACTGGATGGTGCTTGGGATTGACATTGCCACGGAAGAGCTGCAAAAAATTATTAGTGAAATTCAAGACCTTGAAAAACAAATTAAAGATCAAAACACGACCACTGAGGCAAATAAACTGCTGGATCAAATTCAAAAAAACATAGAAGAGTTCCACAAATTTGAACTCAACAAAAAAAACATAAAAGTTAGAAAAGACATTAAAAATTTCACCCAAGAAAGAGCCTATCCATACCTTACTAAGGACTATTATACCAATCGTTCCTACAGCGGCCCTCAAAACCAAAAACCGTGGGGTAGGTTTAATAAACGACAACATTTTGTAGGATTCTCTGACAGCTCAGCTGAATCATCTGACAATTCTGACCAAGGCAACAGCCCAGGCCCCTCACACAGGAATTTTTTAGGCCGCGGGCAAACAGAACCTCTAGGGGCCGGGAAAGGGAAGCAACCGCAGAGATGGCAGAACCCCCCGAATCCCCCAGGCGAACGTTTACCCACCGCCAACATTACCGCTGGTAAGAGACACCAATATCCAGGCCAGCAACATTTCCAACATAGAACAAAGGAACACTCTCCTCCCAATTTTCAATCTGACCAAACACACCTTATACAGCAGCGAATTATCCCTGTTAAGTAAAGGACTAATGTTTGTTCCAACTATATGCCCAAACTTCTTGGACGCACAGACAGAACTTTTGCGCTTCTTCAGAAAGGTCAGATTACATAGCTTCTTTACTTTAAACCCCACTCCAGAGAAGCATGCTAATACACCTTTTAAACCACCCTCTAAATTTTCCCCTACGGGTGGTATGGTCCCCCCGGAAATCCCAACTTTTGAAAAATTAGTCCTTAAAGGATTGGCTGACCTAGAACAAAGATCTTTTGTCCCCTACAATATTACAATCCATGAAAAGAATGCCTTATCCACTCTCAAAAACAATCAGACTCTGGTGATAAAACCAGCAGACAAAGGTGGCGGTATTCTTATCCAAGAAATTGACCAATATAAGAATGAAATCTTACGCCAACTGAGTAATCATGAACATTACTGTAAATTGCCCCGTAACCCCACCAATGAAATACAGAAACTGATCCTTGAAGTTACTAATGATGCCCTAGAAACAGGCTTTTTATCAAAAAAGGAATATGAGTTACTGAACACAAAGGCTCCCAGAACCCCAGTTATATACTGTCTACCTAAGATTCACAAAAATCCAGACCACCCACCAGGGCGCCCAATAGTTTCAGGGTGCGGCTCCATCTTGGAGGCCCTCGGACACTACATTGATTATTTCTTAAAGGCATTTGTCCCTGACACCGTGTGTTATATAAAAGACACCATGTCAATGATTAATCTCATTGAAGAACACCCATTTGATCCCACATCCAGCACCATATGTACGCTGGATGTGGAATCACTCTACACCAATATACCGCAGTTTGAATCCTTACGTGTTATTGAGAAGGTCCTAGAAACCCGTCCTCGCCCACATAATGACCCGTTCCATTTCATTCTCCAATTGTTGGAAATATGAAATGAAATGAAATGTCAACTTGTAAAGTGCGATTGCTGCCCTGGGGCGTCCAAGCGCTAGCGGCCAAAATATGAAATTGCTTAAGAGTCAAAGAGAGTTTAGACAGGAGCATTGAACAGAAAGGTCTACAGCTTTTTTCGAAAAGTGGAGAGATTTGAATTAGACCTGAGTTGAAACGGAAGTGAGTTCCACAGCTTGGCTGCGTTGTAGGAGCACGTCCTGCTGCTTGTTCTTGCCTTTTCTATTCTGGGAACTGTGGCCATACATGCCTGGCTAGAGCGAAGAGTTCTGCTGGGTTGGTACTGTGTTGCCAGGTCCTGAATAATGGCCGGTCCTGTGTCCCAAAATGCTTGATGGAATATACACATTGCCTTAAAGGCGACTCTCTGTCGAACTGGAAGCCAGTGCAGACTGGCCAGCCCGGGTTTGGCTGACACCCTGCGCGGCAACTGGAGCACGGCACGAGCCGCACAATTTTGCACAATCTGAAGTTTGCGCAGTGTATATTCCGGAGCGCCGAGATAGAGGACGTTGTTAGAATCCAAGCAGTACTGAATCAGACCCTTAATGGCCACCTGCTTTGCCTCCATCGGCAGAAGAGGAAAGACTTTCCTCAACATCCTTAGGAGGCCAAAGCAAGTAGCCGCGAGTTTTGTGTGTTAAAAGAGAGCGTCTTGTCCAACCAGACCCCCAGGCTTTTTATATTGTCCTTGGATATTGGGGCAATACCAAGACACGAGGGCCACAAGGGGTTGATCGAGGTAGGATTAGAGGGGCCCAGTAGCATCATCTCTGTTTTGTCCCCATTAAGTTTAAGGAGAGAGGACGTCATCCAAACCTTAACCTCCTCTAAGCATTTAGCCAGACCACCTGGGGATGGCGAGCCCTGCTCCTGCGCCAGGGAGACCACTAGCTGAGTGTCGTCCGCATAGGAAATGATCTTGATGCCAAACGGACGAACAACCTCAGCCAGTGGTCTCATGTAGATGTTAAAAAGCGCAGGGCTTAGAGAGGAGCCCTGCGGGACTCCACACTTCAAAGGCCTGCTTGAGGATACTAGTCTCCATCAAAAATTTGGAAAGACCTATCACTCAAAAAGGATTTGAGCCATAGCCATGCTCCGCCAACTATTCCGACACTCAACAAACGGCCCAGAAAGATTTCGTGGCTGACCGTGTCGAATGCCGCACTTAGATCAAGGAGGATCACTGCCACTGACCCTCCCTGATCCAAGATCATTCTGGTTGCATCGGTGACTGCCAGCAGGGCAGTCTCTGGCCCGTGCCTGGGTCTAAAGCCCTTCTGGGTAACATCTAAGAGATGGTTGTTCTCGAGGAAATGCATCAGATGGACATTAATGTGCCTCTCGAGAACTTTGCTTACCCAGGGGAGCAGATAGATGGGATGATAGTTACTGAAGTCACCGGGGTCCAGATTTTTTTTTTTTAGCAGAGCACGCACCATGGCCCGCTTCCAAGCAGGCGGCACAATACAAGAAGTAATGGAGGCATTTAAGAGGTTCAAGACGATCGGCAGAACAACCTGTGATGCCATCATCATAATTTCTGGGGGTGCTGGGTCACATGGAGATCCGGATTTTACCTTGCTGGCTATGGAAGTTAAAGATTCAAAGTTTAGTGGGGGGAAGTGATCTAGCGTGACGAGAGAATGGGATGACGTATCCCTCAGCATTGTCTGGTCCTGGGCTATAGGCTGTAGTGCTGTAGAAGGAAAAAAAGAGTAAATTTGGGTGATTTTCTGGTGGAAAAATTCTGTCAAATTATTGCAATGGGCTGTGGATTTGTCCAAGTGCATGATGGGAGAAGGAAGTTTGGTCAATTTCTTCACTATGTGGAAAATCTTCTTGGGCTTGGATTTAGCTTGTAAAATTTTGTCAGCAAAATATGTAGATTGGGCAGATTTAACCTCTGCTTTATATTTTTTAATTGCCTCTCTATATTGGGCTTTGTCGTCCAGTGAGTAGCCTAAACGCCACCATCTTTCCATTCTCCTACACTGGCGTTTCTTATCCCTAAGGAGTTCTGAATACCAGGGGGCAGTTTTTTGAGGACGTTTCAGTGTAATTTTGCTAAGGGGTAATGTGTCATCAATAGACTGTGCAATCCAGTCTTCAAATTCCTGGTTGGCTACGCATGGATCCTCATTATAGGAGTGCTGGCCCGTCTCAAGTCTACTGGTCCATGAATCGACTGGTAGTTTTGACCAACTTCTAGCCTTCCTTACAGTGGATCTAGAGGGGGGTGCCTTGGATATTGTCCAGATGAAAGGCACCAATAGATGGTCGGTCCAAGGGAGGGGAATTGGCAATCCCACCGCAATCTCTGGGGAATTACTAAACACAGGGTCCAGCAAGTGACCTTTGATATGGGTGGGGGCCTGTACTCGTTGGACTAGCTGTAATGCTGATAGGTCATCTATAAGCGAGATGGCAGTATGGTCCAGGGTGACATCAAAATGCAAATTAAGGTCCCCTAGCAAAGTAAAGTTAGAGGCGATTCTGACCCGTTCTGCTAGGATCGACGGAAG
Source organism: Lissotriton vulgaris (assembly GCF_964263255.1). Taxonomy (NCBI): domain Eukaryota; kingdom Metazoa; phylum Chordata; class Amphibia; order Caudata; family Salamandridae; genus Lissotriton; species Lissotriton vulgaris. The sequence goes on along the minus strand of NC_141695.1, from coordinate 984,426,789 downwards.
TTGACTGTGAAACTGTTTGGGAGGGTCCGGGGGCGATATACAACGGTGCCTGAAAAGCAGTTGTTAGGAGAAAATTCCAGAGTAAAAGCTAGACTCTCACAATCTGGAATTAATTCTGGGATGACTCGACAGTGATATTGTTCTTTATATATTATGGCTAGGCCCCCTCCTCTCCCCTCGGGGCGATCCCGCCGGGTGATGTGAAAACCTGAGGGAAGGGCTGTCGCTATATCAGGGTCAGAGTCCGTTGTGAGCCATGTCTCTGTGAGAAAGACGGCATCTGGCATACGTTCTTCCAACAGAAGGGCAAGTTCTGTTTTGTGTTTCGGAAGAGATCTACAGTTTAACAATAGCATGCAGTATTCCTGCTTCGCTTCATGAGGCTGCATAGGTTTGAGGCTCTCTTTGCACCTTGGGCAAGACGCTGGTAACTCTGGAGCATAGAAAAGAGTCAGGCAGCATCCAGGTACTGAAGGCCTCATACCGTAAAGGCATTCCGCACTGTAATACCTGGACATTAACGGCTGCGGTGCAGGGGGGGTGACCCTAGGCCCGGTCCAGGCGTGGACGGGCACAGATGGGCTTGCCTTTGGCGCGCCGCCAGAGCCCTCGCTGCGCCCGCCCGCTGCGCGGACGGGAGAACGTCATCCTTTTATCCTGAGTGGAGGAGGGCATGGAGTGTCCTACTGCTAGAGCGCTACCCTATTCCTACCACCAAGATGGCGTCTCCCCTCTTAGCCTTCCGGCATCAGCACCTGAATCGGCTGTACCAGTCAAGAAACGGCTGCAAGGGGCCTCAGTACGACATAATTCTCCCACCGAGGGACCAGGGATGCGTGCTGATAAAAGTGAGCAATTAAAATAATTACAGTATTTTAAAAATTATTTCCTGCAAATCTGTTTGTTAAAATGCCCATAGGCAACAGGGATAGCGTAAAGAACCCCTGGCTTCCGCCTCAGTGGAGAAAAAAGCTATTCTCAAATCTTCAAATATGCCTTACCAAAAATGTCTTCCTCTTTGAAGCCATCCTCTATATGGATAATTTGGAAACTTCCTGTATCCTGGAGACATCTAACCCTTTCCACAGTGGCATTGCCCTGTGGAAATATCATATTGACGATATTTTTATGCTGTGGACTGACTCACAGGAGTCACTCAACCAATTCTTACTCTGGTCTAAAAATAACAGTGGAGGACTCAAATACACTCTGGCAACAAGCAAAGAATCAGGCAAAGAATCAATACCCTTCCTTGACACAGAAATTAAACACACTGAAGGTCGCCTTACGACGAGTCTCCATCGCAAGCCCACAGAGCGGAATACTTTACTAAATTACAGTAGCCACCATCCTCGCGCCCTTAGAGACTCCTTACCGTATTCACAGTTTCTTCGCAAGCAAAAACTCTAAGCGACAAACTCAGACAAAGAGGCTATCCACGGAAATTAGTACGACGCTCGCTCAAAAGAGCATGGTATTGCCCGCGAGAGACCTTATTAGAACCCAAACCCAAAAAAAACCAAGATAGAATCACATGTGTAACCACATTCTCCCTGGCATCCAATGCCATAAAGAAAAGTATTCTGAAGCACTGACCAGTACTGAATGCAGGTGCATTGTCCATAGAACGCCCAATGTTTGCCTTTAAAAGGGCAAAAAACATAAAAGACCACCTAGTGCACGCTTCACTACCACAACCTGCGGCAAAAACTACGCTTAATGATATGTGGAATCTACCAGCGCTAATAGGTCATGCAAAATTTGGTAACTGCATCTCATGTGATACAACTGTTGAAGGTAAAACGTTCACATTCGGCACAATCAAGTATGATAGACAATACTTCACTAACTGCAACTCATCGAATGTAGTGTATGCAATCTTCTGTCCCTGCATGCTAATATATGTAGGACAAACAAGCCAGAAAATCAAGCTTCGGATGGGCCAACACCGAAGCCGGATCCGATGTCAAACGGCCAATGAGCCCCTCGTCGAACATTTCATGGGCAAGGGCCACAATGAAACAGAATTCACATGGACAATAATCACGCAGATAAAAGCCCCCCCATGGGGAGCAGACATTTCCCAACTCCTTAACAAGGAAGAACTGCACTGAATTTTGAAAACGAACAGTATACGTAAAGGCCTGAATCGATTAGAAGATTGGACCTCATTACTGTAACCACACTGTAGATTGCTCTCTACTCTCTTATATGAAAATGCAATGTTTATATAAACCCAAGGGGTTTGCTTCTGACAATATGTAAATATATACACGATTTTTTATGTATGTGTCACACTTCACAAACACTGGCTCACTAGCCCCACTTCAAAGTGTCTTGTCTAACAAAATGTGATTATTATATATAGTTGTTTTTATATGTCAAAATTCACAAACACGGGCTCACTAGCCCCACTCCAATATGGCCACCATATTCCTTTCCCAAAGCCAGCCCCATGATGGCCACTACACCAGCCCCCGCAGTCCTTCCTCCCTTTCCACACTCGTCTGAACCATAAATATGGTATCCGCGAGGCACCGAGGCAGCGATCCCCGCCAGACCTCCCCCGTGCCAGCCACAGAGCTACCGGCCAACAAGTAAGTAGCACCTATTCCAGGAACCTTCCACCCGAGTGCTCTACTTCGCCCTTTAATCCCGTTAATGATTCCACCCTTTAACCTCAGATCTTTGGATACGCAATCCGCCCAAGCCCTGCCACGTTTCTCCATAAATGGCTACATCGCTCAGAAAGTAACCGTAGATATGCACACACTACCCAGGTCGGTCTTGGCACCACCCCGTCCCCAACCTATCCTTCCTCCCTTCTTCCCACAGCTATTCTCGCCACTACTCTAACATGCCCACTGACAGCGAGCAAAGCCAGCATCTCACCGTGCCAGTTACCATGCCAACACCAAGCCTTGTAAGTAACCCTCAAACCTAGTCCTTACTTTATCCATGACAGAAGTCATGCACAAAGTACCTAATTTCCACTTTGTTGCCGTCAGCCTCCAGCGGCCCCTCACCGGCTCCCTGAGCCCATCTCAGGCAGGCCCATCTCGCACCGACCCAGGAGTGCAACCTCTGAAAACCAGGTACCTCCCCCCCAGGATCTGCTTTTTCCACCCTTCCCTATCTCTGGCCAGGAAATCACCACTGCGCCGCTAAGCACGATGTATGTAACATGTTCACAACCTCACTGCGCCGTATTTTGCACCAATTTTCTCACATGTAATAAGTTAAAAAACACTTTTGAACATTCTACCACTACCACAACCAGGGCCAACACTCGTTTTTTACAACTTTAAGCATGGCTCCTCGACTATAACACCACGGCCCATAGATGAATCTCTGACAGAATATCGACGGACAAAAAAACGACCTACAGCAACATCAACGCTGGAATATCGAAGGCAAGTATATCAACACCCTATCTACAACATGGTAAGTACAAAAATATCGAAACTAAAATATCGATGTTAAAAATATCGTAATTAAAAATATCGTTTTTTTCTGTGAAAAAAAGTTAAATAAAGTAAATAATACTTATGAATAAATTAAACATATTTAATAATGTTTAAAATTAATAAATAATACATTTTTAATAATACAACTTTAATTAAAAATAAACATACAATATATAATATACATACTTACTTAATAACAATATTTATTAATTATTTTAACTAATTATACATTAATAACAAATACCATAAATTACAAATACATCTACACACATAAAATAATACCATAAATAAAAAAAAATATATTTAATAAATAAATAAATGAAATATTCTTTCAATATTTTAAAATTTAATTAAATACAACATTTTCTAAACTACATTAATGAAAACAGTGGACAGCGTAGAATGTAAAATTACTGTTCCCACTCCAGAAAATTAAACAGTAGGGAAAGCATTAAATAGCATAAGGGTAAAACTTACTATTCCCACTCCAGAGAGTGCAAAAGTAGGGAAAGCGTTGGATAGCGTAGAGGTAAAAATTACTATTCCTACTCCAGAGACTGCAACATTAGGGAAAGTGTTAGGAAGCGGGTGGGTAAAATTACTATATCCACTCCAGTGAGTGCAACAGTAGGGAAAGCGTTGGATAGCGTAAGGGTAAAAATTACTATTCCAACTCCAGAGGGTGCAACAGTAGGGAAAGCGTTGGATAGTGGGTGGGTAAAAATTAGTATTCCCACTTCAGAGGGTGCAACAGTAGGGAAAGCGTTGGATAGCGTAAGGGTAAAAATTACTATTCCAACTCCAGAGGGTGCAACAGTAGGGAAATCGTTGGATAGCGTAGGGGGTAAATTACTATTCCCACTCCCGAGAGTGCAACAGTAGGGAAAACGTTGCATAGCGGGTGGGTAAAAATGACTATTGCCACTCCAGTAAGGGCAACAGTAGGGGAAGCGTTCGATAGCGTACGGGTAAACATTACTATTCCAACTCCAGAGAGTGCAAGAGTGAGAAAGCGTTGAATAGCGCAAGGGTAAAAATTACTATTCCAACTCCAGAGGGTGCAACAGTTGGAAAAGCGTTGGATAGCGTAAGGGTAGAAAATGACTATTCCAAATCCAAAGGGTGCAACAGTAGGGAAAGCGTTGGACAGCGTAAGGATAAAAATTACTATTCCAACTCCAGAGGGTGTAACAGTAGGAAAAGCATTGGATAGCGTAGGAGTAAAAATTACTATTCCAACTCCAGAGGGTGCAACAGTAGGGAAAGCGTTGGATAGCGTAAGGGTAAAAATTACTATTCCAACTCCAGAGGGTGCAACAGTAGGGAAAGCATTGGATAGCGTAGGGGGAAAATTACTATTCCCACTACAGAGAGTACAACAGTAGGGAAAATGTTGGATAGCGGGTAGGTAAAAATTACTATTCCCACTTCAGTGAGTACAACTGTAGGAAAAGCGTTGGATAGCGGGTGGGTAAAAATTACTATGCCAACTTCAAAGGGTGCAACAGTAGGGAAAGCGTTGGATAGCGTAGGGATAAACATTACTATTCCAACTCCAGAGGGTGTAACAGTAGAGAAAGCGTTGGATAACGTAGGGGTTAAAATTACTATTCCAACTCCAGAGGGTGCAACAGTAGGGAAAGAGTTGGATAGCGTAGGGGTAAAAATTACTATTCCCACTCCAGAGAGTGCAACAGTAGAGAAAACGTTGAATAGCAGGTGGGTAAAAATTACTATTCCCACTCCAGTGAGTGTAACTGTAGGGAAAGCGTTGGACAGCGTAATGGTAAAAATTACTATTCCAACTCCAGAGGGTGCAACAGTAGGAAAAGCGTTTGATAGTGTAAGGGTAATAATTACTATTCCAACTCCAAAGGGTGCAACAGTAGGGAAAGCGTTGGATAGAGTAGGGATAAAAATTACTATTCCTACTTCGGAGGGTGTAACAGTAAAGAAAACATTGGATAGCTTAGGGGTAAAAATTACTATTCCAACTCCAGAGGGTGCAACAGTAGGGAAAGCGTTGGATAGCGTAGGGGAAAAAAATTACTATTCCAACTCCAAAGGGTGCAACAGTAGGGAAAGCGTTTGATGGCGTAGAATTTAAATTTAACATACTTATAAATAATTTTTATATTTAAAATATTGTATAATTACATTTTTAAATAAATCTACATCATTAACAGACATTTAATAATTATTAAAAGCAATTACATTTGAATAATTAATTAACAATACATTATCAACAAATACCAATTAATATTATTTATTAAATATTACTCACCAAATAATTAATATTAAAGAATTAAATACATTTCATTACATAAAAATATGATTTAAAATTAATTCACAATTAAACATGATTAAACAATATACCAAATAATACATTTTTTTTAATAAAATATTGATTACCAAATAATTACAAATATTTTCCAATTAACAAGAAATAATTACCAATTAAAAATATTAATTCCAATTAACACAATAATTTCCTATTAAAAAATGAATTACCAATGTAAAAATTATTTACCAATTACAAACATGAATTACCAATTTAAAAAATTTGTTAACAATTAAAAACATTATTAACCAATTAAAAAAAAATATCAATTAACATAAATAATTGTCAATTATTAATTAATTTAAAATAAATTATTTATCCATAACAAAAAAATTATAAATCAATAATTATTTACAAATACATTACTTACCACCCAATTCCCCTATAAACCCACAACCCACTACAGAAATTGATACAAAATTAATAAAAAATAATTTATAATTCCTATAAATTAGTAATTAATTTAGTATATTTAAATTACTTCCCACCCTATTCCCCTATAAACACACAACCCGCTGCGGTACTGAAACATATAATGTACTTAAAAATTAACATTAAATACCAATAAAAAAATTAATTTATCAATTAAAAAAATGAATTGCCAATTAATAATTCATTTATCAATGAATATAATTAACTGTCAATTAATAATTAATTAATCAATTACAATAATGAATTGGCAATTAATAATTAATAAAAAAAATACTTATCCATACAAATAAAAAAATCATTAATTAATTACAGTTAAATTACTTCCCACCCAATTCCCCTATAAACACACAACCCGCTACAGAAATAAAAAAATACATTAATTAAAACGAATTTATAATTCCTAAAAATTAATAATTAATTTTGTATATTTAAATTACTTCCCACCCTAGTCCGCTATAAACCCACAACCCGCTCCGGTACTAAAACATAAAATGTACTTAAAAATACCATTATTTATATATAAAAATAATACACATATAATTAAAAAAAATTAAAATACCTAACAAAAACATATTACACATACATAATTAAAAACATAAAAATAATAAAAAATATCGATATTAGTAACATCGAAATGAGTTCCATCAATATATATGCTATCGATATTACTAACTTCGATATTACTTACATCAATATAAATACATTCGATATTACTTACCTTAGGGTCGATATTCTGTCCAACGATATTCTTGACATCGAAATTCTGTACCGTCGATATTTGCAACACAATATTTGTGTAGGTCGCCAATTAGGACTCGATATTTTGACTGTGTACCCCCATAGATACCCTTTTCACCTTTGTGATATGCCGTTTAAAATGGGTTCCCACATCATGCCTAGCATTTTAACCCCTTTTTTCAATTGTTTTCTCTCCCGTTTTCCTTCCTCTATTTTTTCACATATGTATTAAGTAAATGACATTCATGCAAATGTTTGAAAGTATGCTAAGACAAACATGATTTACATTGTTGTCCTGATGATGATGCCCTGTATTTAAGGTGTGGCATCGAAACGTCGTCGACCAATGAGCACCATATGTATCAAATAATGTTATAAAAATGCCTTTTACAATGGTGTGTTTAAAATAGAATCAAGTCTGTGTAACTGAATACAAGTACAGACCGCCTTGTGCGCCTTTACAAAATACCTCCCTTCTTGTTTTGTCTTGTGCACCGTGGGTCACGGGCCATGCCCACTTGTCATTTTATGTTGATCCTTTGAGCTATTTAAAAAGAAAACATTAAATTAATGAAATCCTGTCCGGCTGGACAAAGGACATACATGTTATCTTGTGTATGTCTATCATTCTCTGATTCTGACTAAAATAGGGACCACTGTTCCTTAAAATACATAATTAGTATTGTTTGGTTTGTAGCTCAGATCACCTTACAACATAATTTGGTCTTCTATGCTCAGACAACTCAGACAAAATGGAGGTGCTCATCCTAGGATTTTCACCCTCAGCTTGGGACGAATCTTGGTGGCCTTCAGCTCTGGGCACAGCACCCACACCCACAGACCATGCACGTAACCTTGGCTTCATTCTAGACTCCTCTCTCTCGATGTCCAGACAAGTCAACGCCGTCTCGTCCTCCTGCTTCAACGTACTTCGCATCCTCAAAAAGATCTTCCGCTGGATCATCCTCTAGACAAGAAAGACTGTCACCCACGCACTGGTCACGAGTCGACTGGATTATGGTAACACACTTTACGCCGGAATCACAACAAAATTACAGAAAAAACTCCAGCGCATCTAAAACGCGTCAGCGAGACTCATATTAGACATCCCGCGCCAAGATCACATCACCGGACATCTAAAAGACCTCCACTGGCTTCCCGTCAACAAAAGAATTACCTTCCGCCTTCTCACCCATGCACACAAGGCCCTCTACAATCTAGGACCCGAATGCCTCAACACTCGATTGTCCTTCTACAAACCCACCCGCCAACTAAGATCGTCCAATCAAGCCCTCGCCGCAGTCCCGCGCATCCGGAAATCCACCATGGGTGGCAGATCCTTCTCCTTCCTGGCTGCCAATACCTGGAACTCACTCCCCACCCACCTCCGCCTTAATCAGAACCACATCTCCTTCAGAAAAGAACTGAAAACCTGGCTATTCGACAAATAAGTGTACCCCTTCCCCTAGTGCCTTGAGACCCTCTGGGTGAATAGTGCACTATACAAATTCCTGAACTTGAACTTGAACATGCTGGATATTCCTAGTATCTCTGACAATGGAAAACTGCAAAACTGGAACACAAAAACTTCTTACCAGTTTTTCTTCAGTTTGAGACCATGGCTGCCCTCGAGTTGAAGCCATTGACATTGAACTGCGGGTTAGATTCAACCTACTGGTCTGACCCACTGAATAAGATCTGACTTCAAGGAAACGTTTTTAAGTCCAAATGTAGAGAGCTTCACCAAGAGTGATGTTGAACCGAAGCTGATCGACTTCGAAACCTTCTTGGGCGCGGACGTCAGGTTTGTCCGCTTGGAGAATTCCCACCTTCATCATTGACTGCACAGGGACTGCGCTCTTCAACAATCTGTGAGTGTTGAACTCTGACTAGGATCCATCTTGCACCTTTCCCTGCAGATGACTTGGTGATGACAACTTTTTCTCCATAAACGTTTCTAAGGCCTTAGATAATTCTTTGACCGGGACCGACCTGGTTGTCTTATCTGACCTGCTCTCCTTCGCAGTCAGTCTTAAACATGACATTTGTTCCGTTCTAGCATGACTAGTTGCCCAGGGTTGGTGCTTTGTGATTTTTGGGCACTATTTGTATTTAAATCTTTAAATATTCATATTCCTGGCCCCCTTTATTAGATTATGTTTTTTATTTTGGTGTCATTTAACATACACGTACATGCAGGAAGAGGGTTTGGGTCAGCAGTCTTCGCCAAATGGATTGTTTGGGAGACCCCCTCTTTCAGGAATTGGATTCATGGTCCATGTTAGAACTGGGGGTCTCTAACTGGCAAAGGTGGGTACTATTGTCCAAGTAGGGACCCTTACGTTTGGTCAGGGTAAGGGGGATACACACTTTAGAAAACCCTTGCTCACCCCCTTGGTTGCTTGGCACAAGCAGACAGGCTTATCTGAAAGGCAATGTGTAAATTATTTCTACTCCAACCACCCAGTACCACAGTGATAACATCACAAATGGACACCAAACCAGTTTAGGAAAAAAACTATCTTTATCTAAACTCAACAAGACCAAAACGACAAAACTCCATCATACATGTAGTCAAATAGCACTTAAAAACAGTTATTTCCAAAATAAAGCTTGTAGAAAAAAAAATAGCTTCGCCTGGGGCTAATATGATGTTGTGACAGCAATTATCCAAAGTACGACACCCACCGTGAGGTGTGCGGTGTCGGGCACAGAGTCACATGGACCCCCACGAGGATGCTACATGTTGAATCCAGGACAGGGGAAGTCATTTGAGTTGGCAGTGAAGCGTTTGTTCTGGTGAGGTGATGCGAACACGACAAGTTTGTGGAGTCCCCCTTGATGGTTATCGGGGCTGCAATAACAGGAGGCAGGCACTGGTGGTGATGAGTCGGTGCAAGCGCTGGTGGTGGGTATGCCAAAAGCTACAGGCATCGTAGAGCGTTGGAGCTGCGGAGCAGGCCAGGTGGGGCGTTGTGCACTTCACAAGCGCTTCCCCTGGCCTTGGTGCAGGTTGCGGCATCACAGCAGCGTCGCTGACAGAGTCCGAGACACATCTTCTTGCTTCTTTCAAGTTGCTTCCAGCTCCCAAGAGGAGGAACAACCTCAGGAGGCCCAAAAGTGGAATAGGCACCTCCTGGCAGGTCAAAACTCTCAGCAATAGAGTTCAGGGGAACTGGGGGTGAAATCTTTGAGTGTCCCTGAGACGTCAAAACAGGAGACCAGCACACACAAGTCCTTGGAAATTCTTCTTCAAGCAGGTTCACATCAGAGTTCCAGTCTTCGTCCTTTCCTTGGCAGAAACAGCAACTGCAGGCCACATCCACACAGCACACAGCAAAGGGACAGGACTCCTCCTCACAGGTCTTCAGCTCTTCTCTTTGGCAAAGAATCCTCTTAAGTACAGAAGTGATCTAAAGTTCTGGGGTTTTAGGTGTAATACTTATACCCCAAAATATCTGTGTTCTCTTTGTACAAGGGTCTCCGAGCCCAGCCCAAATTCAATTCTGTCCTCACTAGTGCAGTATGACCACAAGGGTGGAGACATCATTTTGTAAGGGAGACAGGCCCTATTTGCGTGCAAAGAAATCTTCTCCCACTACTCTAAATGCAGCCAAGCCCCATTTAGCTCAGCTCTGATTCATCCAGGAAGGGTCAGGCACACCTCAACCCCTCAGTGGCAGTCTACAGTGAATGCACATCCTAAGCCCTTGTCACTCCAAAACCAGTCAGTCTCTTCACAAAAAAAGGCAGAGGCCCACAGAATGGTTAAACAAGAAAATGCCTACTTTTGAAAAGTGGGATTTTCAAACAGGCAATTTAAAAACCATCTTTACAAAAAACGTGTTATTGAATTCTGAGTTCAGGGAGCCTAAACTTTATTCCTTTAACTTGTCCCAATGGGAAGTTATACTTGTAAGATGTTACAAAGTATCTCCCATGCCATCCTGTGGGACACATAGCCTTCCAATAGTGAAAAACGGAATTGGCAGTATTTCGCTATTACTGTACATGTCCTACCTTTCATATACATTGCACCCTGCCCACAGGGGCACCTTGGGCCTAACTGAGGGGTGTATTTCATGTTAGAAAAGGGAAGGTTAGTGCCTGGCAAGTGGGTTCCAGGTTGACATAGCAGTTTAGAACTGCGCACAGACACTGCAGTTAATGGTATGAGATACCTTTTAAGGGATACTCATGTGAGTGGCACAATGAGTGCTGCAGGCCCACTAGTAGATTTGATTTGCATGCCCTGGCACACTCAGTGCACTTTTCTAGGGACGTACTAGTAAATTACATATGCCAATCAGGGAGAACCAATTGTAATAACAATTTACACAGAGTCTTTTTTACAATCTCGGAGGCAAGATGGCGTCCGGCTAACATCGCCGCTGCGATGCTCCACTGAGCATCCCCCGAACATCTGCCTAACTCATTTCTGAAAGGACCTTCAGAACCAAACTAAATGGTTTATGAGCCTCCAAGAAAACATCCAATCTAAGGAATGCAGCAGGAAAAACATTTCAGGGGCTTTCAGGTATCTCTTACCTTGAGGACGTCCGCCTGGCTCTGGCTTCCCGGATTCACGCTGACCTGCATGAGCTTCAATTGGTATGGTGGAACTGCAGGAGCACAGATAGGAGCCGTAATGCGCTCCCTCTCCAGAGGATGAACTGCCAGATCTTACAGAGTTGTGGCCGCTACGGGGATTTCTTGAGAGCCGGCATTTCCACAATGCAACTTTGTGTCAGCAACCACGAGAAACAAGTAAGAATGACAGGCAAAGGGGCACAAGCCGGGAAAGTGAAGAATGCAACTGTATCCTCACAGGCTAGCACAACGCTGGGAATTACACAGAAGAAAAAGCTGGACACCCTGGGCATGAAAGGCAAAGGCGGGGGAGAGAAAGGAGAGAAAGGGAAGAGCTTTCATAAAAATCCCGGGGAAAATGACATAGAGCTTACCACAACCACAAAAAAGGGCCCCGCTTGCCTACACAAAGAAACCGGCGATTCTTAGCCTTTGATCACTAGTAGCTTTGGTGCTGTGTGTGGGGGGGAACCGCTTCCATTTCTCCTGCAGAATCCCCTGGAGTGGTAGGTGACACACCGGGACAGATGGAAGGAGAATCGACTGGTCATACTTCACCACTGTTATTGAACGACCTACAGCCCCCAGATACCTCCTCCCCCACAGTCCAAGGCAATAAAGCAATCAAGCATAACACCTTCTGTTCAGATTGAAGGTGGCCCTTTGGACAATACTGACAGTTTCAACGAAAACAGTAGTATCCCAAGTGGCAGGTCAACTATCTCAGAAGAATCTTCAAATGCTGTACTCACATTGCAAGCCACTAACAATACACGGCAAGATTACACATTGAAAACGCCTGATAATCAGGACAAATTCTACTCTCTCACAGAGGAATCAGAGGTGGCAGAGATTACTATTTCTCTGTCAAGCGGGGAAGAAGAGGTCAAGTGGTATAGCAGATCTAATACCGACCCGCAGAAAGACAAACATGCCTCAAAAGAACTACAAAAGAAGAAAAGCAGGGACCATCATATAAATAATTATGATCTATCCGACAAAGAGGACACCACAGACCTGAAGTGGGATAACAATGATACCCAGCTCACGATTTTTTCCAACACAACGGCTGCCTTCGGTGGGAATCAAACAATCACTGGTACTGACCAAATGGAAAAAGCACAGCGACCTAAGAAGTGAGCCAGCTATAACAGACATTCTGCAATCTATTAAGAGCTTCCAGGCAGAAGCCAAAGAAGATAGTCGCAGATCTGGCCAGGCAGCAAAGAAGCTGCAAGGGGCAGTCAGAAAAGTGGGCAAAACCTGTGCCAAAATTGTAGATCGAATGGCTTCGGTGGAAGAAAGAACGGAACAACTATAAAAGGATGTTACCATGCTTAAAACACAGAATGACGAGGATGATTGTGTGGTTAAGATCTTATGTGGAAGCTGGAGGAACAGGAAAACCGTCGGAGCTGTGACAACCTCTGCTTTCTGGGGATTCCAGAAGGGGTCGAAAAAGATGACCCCAGGAAATTTATGATCACGTTTCTTAACCCCTTCGCTGCTCATGACGAGCTCAGCTCGTCATGAGGCACGGTTGAGCTGTGCTTATGACGAGCTGAGCTCATCATGAACAATGGGAAAGCCTTCAAAGCAGCACAGGAGGGGAAAACCATTAGCAGCCAAGGTGTTAAAGGTGCATTCCCAGAGCAACAATCCTGGGATTGGGACAAGGAAATCCAGAGAGCTCATAGGTTTCCTCTGTCTCCTTGTGAAACATCACAACAACATCCTTGTGCCATGCTTTTATTTTTCGGTAATTTCTTACTCCGGCAAGCTCTTTATGATTTGGCTAGACCTACAAATAAGCGGTCCTTCGACGGAATAACTTTTTTTACTAGGCCTGACTTTGCACACACCACAGTTGGAGACTCAGGCAGCTCTTAGACCCATTTCAGAAACTTGGGGCGACGGTGTACCTTCAAAATCCGGCCAGACTAAAAATTGTCTTTCAAGGGGCTACTCGCAGCTTCATCTCTGAAATCCAGCAAAAAAAGTATCTAGAGGAAATTTCAGGACACCAGTCATGAATGCAATATCTTTTATATTAGAAATGCCTTTGCCCCGGCCTGACAAAGTGAGCTAGATAGTGATATTGATTACTGGAATCAGATGTTAATAAAATAAGTGAGGGGGGCTGTGTGGTTTCTATTTTTTCTTTGTATCTGCTTTTTGCTGCTTCTCTTAGTTTTTCCTTTTTTCTTGGTAAATAGCTTGGCAGGGGGCTTTTTTGTCTTTATAGAAGGTCATCCCACAGGGGGGGAATCTCAGCGGGCACGTGGTGCTCTGCCTGAAGGATGTCACAGGCAGAGGGTGGCGGGGTTGGAGAGGGTGGGGAGGGTGGTGAGTGTGGAGGGTCAGACAGGATGGTAATAAGAGTAAGAGTAAGGGAAAACTCAACAGGGCAAACTGTTATGTTGGCAATACCAAGATATGGAGTAACAAATGGGCTATGCAAAATTTAGAGCAAACATCCGGATCACACATGCTAACAAGATGCGGGTGTTAAGAGTTTTATCCATAAATATTTGTGGTTTAAACAACATCAAAAAAAGGCAAATTGTTGCGGTATGATTACAAGCTTTGGGCACAAACATTGTTTGTTTACAAGAAACACACATAGAGGGCTCACAAATATACATTTTAAAAACACTGGGGTATAGGTTGGTTTGTGCAGGGTCACGGGGGCTCGGGTATGGGGTGTTGCTATTGTAGCCATGGGCTCACAGTATGTTTTTAATCACTCCAAAGATGATAAATTTGGCCACTAGGCAGTTACAGAATGCCGATATGGAAAGGGGCAAAAGATAGCACTTTGCGCTATATATGGAAGCAATAGTGATGATCTGTCATTTTTGACGAGATTTCCAACAAACTCACGCCTTGGCCTCTACCTTTATTGATTTGTGGGGATTTTAATATCAACCTTCCCAATGATTGGTCTATGAAGGATGACTAGCAATATAACGGCCACAAACCTAAAGTGTTTAAGGCGATGAAACATACGTGTTATACGCACTGGCTAGTAGATGGCTGGCAGATTTCAAATCCTAATGATCTAGGGTATACCTTTTTTTCTAACCCGCAATGTACCCATGTAAGCATAGACTATATGCTGATGTCTAATTCACTTCAATCTAAGTTTCAAATAAAAATTGCCTCGAATCCTATCAGACCACAACTCTCTAATCTGCACCTTAGAAATAACACCAGAAAACACAACACCTAGATCTTGAACTTTTGAAAAGTCCCTGCATCTTGATGACGAATATTGTGCTCACATGAGAGAGTGGATTTCTAACTTTATAAAGGATAATATCGGGAGCGTATTAATTGAAGTTGTGTGGGATGCCCTGAAGGCAGGGGTTCGGGGAGAGAGCATGCAATACTCACTAAAGGTCAATAACCTGGCTAGATAATCTATGAGGGGACTGCAGGAAAACCTTAGGCTGGCTGAAGAAAGTTTGATAAGGGTGGCGAGAGGGAACAAAGGAGTAGGAGAAATAACCAAAGCACAAAGCCAGGGGGCAATCGCTAAGGCCGCAATCAGAAATATTTTTACAGATAAAGCTGTAAAAAAAGCAACTATACAGAAAGAAATGCTGTATGAGGTAAATGAGCAAGTTGGCCATCAGCTGGCTGTACGTATGAGGCAACAGGCTTCATCAAATTTGATACGTGAAATACATGACCCTGTGGAAGGCCACATATCCGACCCAGAACATATTAGAGAGGCCTTCTGGTGATTTTATTGGGAATTGTATATGGAGGAGGGGAGGGAAGACTTAGAAAATATTGAAAGATACTTAGATAGTGGAGGTAATGACAGGTTTGATGATGAAGATCAGTCTATTCTAGAAGAGGCCCCTAATATAGAAGAAATCTTAACCACAATTAAAAACCTACTGAAATGGAAATCAACCGGACTGGATAATAATTCTTCAGAATTCTATTTAGCTTTTCTAGATCAAATCAAAGGTTTTTTACTTGATTTAATTATACACATTTTTAAAGGTGGTCAGCCTCTAAAGTCCTGGTCTGGGGCAAAGATATTCATTTTTCCTAGGAAGAATAAACCTCCAGAGCAGCTAAGTTCATACCGTCCTATTACTCTTATTAATGCAGATTCAGAAATATATTCGAATGTTCTGGCGAATCGAATCACCCCTATTATCCATAAAGTAATTGCTATATGCCAGCACGGTTTTGTACCAGGAAGATTGACTATTAACCACATCCAGAGAGTGATCACCCTATTTGATAGTACGGAAGTTGCAGGAGACACTATGGCATTGGTTCTTCTTGACGCTGAAAAGGCCTTTGATAGGGTCTCCTGGCAATTTCTGTGGGCTTCTATGTCCAGGGTTGGAATTTAAAAAGGCTTTATTCAGGCAGTGCAAAAACTGTACGTCAACCCCAGGGCCATGGTAATGGTGAATGGCAGCCTCACTAAAGAGTTAATAGTATCCTGAGGAACACAACAGGGTTGCCCTTGTTCACCGTTGCTTTTTGCGATCTATATTGACTCCTTCATTCGCAGACTAGAAGGAAATAGAGAAGTAGCACCTATTTTGTCGCAAGAGTTTTCAACTAAGACCTTGGCATACACCGACGATATAGCTATTGTAACAGCCGACCCTAACACAGCTATGACTGTTATTGGAAGTGATACAAAAGGGGGTGGTGATGGACGGAGCATCTGAATCAATCAAACACTCACACCCAGTCAAAAGATCTGGGTTTAATCCATCACCGTTCTTTAGCCCACTCTGCCACCCCAGTTCAGACATGGCTATATGCAAATCAGTCTGACCCTGTGCCTCATGGGAACAGTTAGCCCGAACTTCCAAGCCATGTCTTCCCTGGACCGGAAACAAGCTTCCGAGGACCGGTTTCTGGCATTCCAGCCGTCTTCAGCCCGGCTTGCTTGAATCCAGTGGCAAAGTGAGCAAGGGACTCACGTCTGAGCATACCCTGCCAGCCGTTATTGAAAGTGAGGCTAATATATTTGTACTAGTATCCGGATATGCACTCAACCAAGGGAAAACACAGATCGTGTTAAACAATAAAAGCGAGATGAGCGATCCCCTAGTGGTAGAAAAGGCCATATACTTAGGAATCTGCATATCATCTAATCTTGAGAATATGGTGGACCTAATCATCAAACCAATGTTGGGCTCAATAAAGAAAGATCTCCGTCATCTAGATAATCTACATCTCTCTATAATTGGTAGAGTTAATGCCTTGAAAATGGCCTTTTTCCCTAAAATGTTATATCTATTCAGAGCAATATGTCTAGAATTTTCAACTCACTGGTTCAAATACATAGAACGTGCGTTCTCAAGTTTTATTTGGGCGTACTCCAAACCCCGGTGTGCTTATAAACTTCTTACCCCTACTAAGGATAGAGGAAGATTAGCTCTCCCAAATTCAAAAGCAAACTACTGGGCAACAGTGCTTTTATATAGTAGTGAGCTATTACAGAATATCGGGACAGAGGAGGCGCTCGGGGGCAGCTCCTCATCTATCTTTTAACTAATTCTGGGCAGTAAAAGTAGCGGATATCTCTGGCGACATTTGCATGACAGCTACCCTAAAAAAGTTACATTTAAAATACTTTATAGTGAGTTTAAGGTGTGGAAGGTTGTGAGAAGAATGCTTCGTATAGAGCAAATATTGTTTTATAGCCCCCTAAGTGATAACCCAATTCTGCCGGAAATCTTTAAAGATAACTGTATACACAAACGGAATGAGGCAGGAATAACTCAAATAGGCTGCCTCGTCTCCCCTATAGGGATACAATCCTTTGAAGAACTGAAAAAAAAATTCAATTGGACTGGCGGGACTTCTTTAAATACCTTCAAATCAGAGACTTGTTGTTACGAAAGGTGGGAGGAAGGGTTGTGCCTGAAAAAACTAACCACAGTGGAAACATAAATTGACACCAAACAAACTATTGAGGGAATATACTCCCTTATAAATGCACTACTTCCGGATGATTTGGAGAAAACTTTACAGAAATGGCAGGGAAATATTGGCACAACTATGGACAAATTTAACTATGCTTACTTAATGTCTCAAACAATTCTCATATACACAAAACTACAAGCACAGTTTTACAAAACTTGTTTTTCCTTATATAATTGTTGGAAAAAAACGAAAAAAGATATTTAAAAAAACTATTTACACAGAGAGCATATGCTACTTTAGTATTGATTACCAGTAGTAAAGTGCCCAGAGTCCTAAAGCCAACAAAAATAGCTCAGGCAAAAAGGAGGAAGAAGCAAAGAGTTTGGCGATGGCCATTGCAAAGAGGCCAAGTCCAACTGTCCCTCTGTCACTTTTTTGATCAGTCCATGCCATTTTGCTGATGTGTACCTTTCTTCAGTTTTCTCCTGAAATTAGGCTAAGGTAAAACTATGTATTTAATAATTAATTTATTTTGTGTTTGCTACATTATCTTTTTTTCCATTTGTGTACTGGTTCTCTTGCTGTACTGGCATCATGGATTCACATTGTACAATACGTATGCCATCATACTGCTTTTCAACACACGCAGCATCTGGGGAGCAACCTTCATTACAGCACCTCTCAATTCTGCCATTTCAATGCCACTGGGCTGCTCATATGCATGCAGGACACACAGTAAGCAAATTTCATCTCCACATTTCCGTGATGCTGCTATCTGGCTGTGTGTCCCATTTGCCTTCCGGATGCTGCGACCAGGCCCATACTGAAGGTCTAGAGCACCTAAAAGCTCAGAATTTCAAACTCTTTCCTTACATGGCATTGAATCATTTTAAGCTGAAGTGAATGTTCCCCCTGAATATATTTTAGACTCTTTCTGCATCACTACGACAGAGCTCAGAAAAGCATCCACTGAACAGCATTCATCTTCTCTGTACTCCCATATGCTGATGCCAGGCCATTGATGTAGAGTCAGAAGACCAAGCTGACCTCCAGGCCATCTTCAGCCCCCAGACAGCTCCCCAAGCTACCATCAAGCCACTCAAATAGAGATGCAGTGTTGGTTGCTTGCTTCTGTAGAGGCACAGCACTCAGTTAGAAACCTCTAGTTCTTTGTTCCCCCATGCTGCCTCAATGCCAGTACTGTAGAGGAACATTATCTGATGAGCAACCTTTAGTTTCTCCTTTCTTCTCCATACTGCAAACACCCTGCTGTTGTAGAAGCAGAGAAAGCTGCCCAGACCTCCTCAATAGCCCCTATAGCCCCTACCAAGTTGTATTGCCTCTGTGCATCTCCAGTACATGCAGACAAACGATTGCGACTATAACAGGAATTAGGATTCTGTAAAAGCTATACTTTCTTGCACATGTGATGTTTAATGCAAATGGCCTGTCAATGGTAACACCAACCGGATACTTGAGGATTGCGCTGCTGTCTCCTGACTGCAGGACTTCCTATTTTGCAATCACATTTTCCACAATTCCAAAGTTTTTTGATTTGGTTGAGCTGAGACACAGCCACTAGAATTGCTGTGTATATGGCCGGTCTGGGTCTAGGGAGGCGTAGTGTGTGCAGAATTGTGGAAATGGGTGCAACTCATGTCCTCCCATCGTTCATTAGTAAATCAAGCATTCCATCCAGTCATTCCATTTAGCCAGCTGACACCAAAAATGAGGAACTCGTCACCCGTGGATCTTCGGTTAGCCCCCTCTGAAACAATCTTTTGGAAAAAGCTGTAAACCTGGCTTTTCAAATCTGGCAAAGTATTTCCCAGTTGGTGTGCATCCTTTTTTCCACAGTCAGCTGCCCAGCACTGGGGAGACATTATTGAAGTAGCCATACACTCTACAAGTGAGATTTATATTTCTTCTTCTTCTTCTTCCTCTTTTTCTTCTTCTTATTCTTCTTCTTCTTCTTTTTCTTCTTCTTCTTCTTCTTCTTCTTCTTCTTCTTCTTCTTCTTCTTCTTCTTCTTCTTATTATTATTATTATTATTATTATTATTATTATTAATAATGTTATTATACATCACCTTGCATTTTTGTACATTGCTCTAAACAGTCTGCATACATGCATGCACTACCTAATTGATTGATTCTTGCTCCTACCTATTATTCACCCATTCATACATGTACACGTTCTTTCATCCATTGTTAGACAGTTATGCTTTTGCCCTGTTCACCCCCATTTTTTGCTGAATTATACTGGTGGTACCTGACTCTGACTGTAACATGGGCTCTGCTAACCAGTCCCAGGGCCAATGCTATGTTTCTATAAGGTACATGTAATAGGGTAAACTTACAATTGGCAGTGACAGACTATATACGCGCCTAGTAGATAATAGGGTCAGGGGGTGAAACCTGCACATAGGTTCCTAGTATATAATGGGGCATGGAGTTTTAGAGATTTCTTCACTCACATGTGTGCGCTGCTGTGTGCCTGCTGTTCTTTTAAAGGCGGTTCTGCCTCGCAGCCTGCCTTTAAAAGTGAATTCTCACAATTGGTATTTACAGTCCCGATACGTCACTAGTATATAATAGTGCTATGATGTTCAAACTACCTATAAGTCCTAAGTAAATAATTGGGCATGGAAATTTAGAGCCCACCAGATTTTCTTCACTTGCATGTGTGCACTGCTGAGTGCCTAATGTCATTTTAAATGCTACCTGGCTTTGCAGGCTGTCTTAGAAAGTAAATTGAGTGCAAATTCAACTTTTTGTGGTATAGGTACTTTAAAAGTGATATTCTACCTTATTTGTACATATTAAGCACCCCCGAGGTCTCCCCTAGGTGTCCCAGGGGTAGAAGATCATGTAACTAAAAGCAGGGACATAATAACACATATCTTATATGCCTAGGTGAGGGACACAACTGCCAATTTAATTGTTCCCCATTGTAGATACTCAACTCCATAGGCTAACATTGCAATATTTCATTTAGGTATGAATGTTGGTGGGTAAGGAGTTAAAAAAATAATTCTAGGACTGAAACGATTGGTATTGATAAATTCAACAACTTGCTACTGTTGATTTTATCATAAATGGTACAGAAGAGAAGTAATAGAACTTTCTCTTCTGTAAGCCAAACTCCAGGCTTCCAGTGCTCTCTGCCTATGGGTCAATCATAACAGGCTTAGCCAGACTGTTTTGATTTGGTGATAAGTGGTGTGGCCTGAGCAGAGGTTATCTGATGGAGAGAGCTCCATAGCTGGAGGATAGGTCATACAAAGGGGGCTGGGCAAATAAAACTGAGCTTAGAGAGAGAGCAGATCAGTAAGAAATGCCAGTGCATTTCTACACCCACATCTTGTGCCCCAACCAGACGACAGGGTTGGGACAGGAATTTGCAGATGTCAAGGGGAGGAGAGCAAATGAAAATGAGACACACAGTAGGTTGGTTTAGCCAGCACTTACTCCTCTGGATAGAATCATTCATGTTGGATTATGAAAGTTCAGTGCTTTGTGGGATAAAAAGATGCCACACTTTGAAGGTAGTTGTCATGCATCTGGGTGGCATCCAGCATCTCATTGGATAGAGGTGCTGCTCTGCTTGTTCCCCAGGACACTGAACAAATATTTGGGAGCTGCATAATCTCCCGGATCTGCTGCCTGAAAGTACAAGGAGAAGGAGGACTGTCCTGCTCGGATCTGAATTTTCACCTAAAGGCCTGACTTTGAATGACTGCATCTGCTGCAGAAACTGGTAATGCAGCTCTGGGGACTGTGGCTTGCATAAATAAGGATTAAGGAGGGAACTCCCTGCAAGCTGCAGGTTAACAGAGTCCAACTGTATCATCTCCACCAAGAGTTCCCATCATGGAGTGCATCCAGTGGACCTTTTAGGATTTGGCCAGGTTATCTGTGGGGATCTTAGTCCAGACAACCCAGAGACCATCTAGGGGATTCCAGAGCTTTGGATTGGCGATTTGTACACTTTGAACCTACAAGGAGACTTTCCGGAAGTGCCTCCTTCAGTTTAGAGATCTTTGGAGAACTTATTTGAAAAAGGTCCATGAGGTGATTGACCCGAGATTCAAACTGGTTACCATCGAGAATGACTTCAAGGTTTTGACTGAGGCTTTGCAGAAAGTCAAGCCGGTGAGCCCTTTCTGAATTTGGCCTGCTGTGGAAGATTGAGCAACATCAGAAGAAAAAGCTCCAGAAAAGTTTTAAAGTGTAACATTTTGACCGGGGCCTCCCACTTATTGTATCGACCAGGGTTCCATCGCAGATGGCCTCAAACTTTGAATTTGTCCCGGTCAAGTGTGACCAGATGTCTCTATGTTTTAAAGCACCATAAAGTGGTTAATACTCATAAAATCATATCTCTGGTTTCCTACATTGAATTTTTGTTGTTCTAGTGTCAAGATGAAGATATATATTTACTATTTTTTATAATTGGGTGTGGGAATTTTATTGTGTGTTGTGTCTTACTTATTTGAGGTATTGGTGTTTTTGAATGCTTTACATACCTGTCTCCTAAGTTAGGCTTGACTGCTCGTTGTCAGCTGCCATGGATTGGGCGATGGACTAATTTACTTAGACATTTACTGACCTTATACTGGGCTGGTGGCCTTATTGTCAGTGAAAAGTGCATACTTACCCTGGTCAATAACCCACGTTCAAACATCCATCTATAGATGTACTCTTGGATCCAAAACACCAAGCTCCTATCTACACCACCACACTGACAAACTTACAGATTCCACATTCATTTTTAAAATAGCCAGATCTATTGGCATTGTCAATGCACATTATCTGCAATGTACTGAAATGATGCATGGGAATCCACGTCTCTTTCTTTCACATGAAGATGCTTGTTACTCTTCAACATTCCAAAATAGATTGTGTTTGCTTTCATTGTTGTTTTGCATGAATGTAATTTATTAGGGTTCTTAATCTATTTGTTTGTCATAACCCGGGTTACTCAATGATTTAGAAGAAAATAGTTGGACTTCCAGAAATAAGCAGAACCTCTTGAAAAAAGAGCCCACTGATTTTTTTGCTTTTTTGCCATCATAGAAAGAATGTGTTAATCCACTGCCAAGGTCATTAGATGAACAGACATTTCAAATTAGGGGTAGAGATCACATCTGGCAACACTTCCCACATCAGTGCATCAATATCTTTAAACAAATTTAGCAGATATGTTCTAAATTGTGGTTCAAGTGAACAAATGGCATGCAGAATTAAGTCTTTTAGTGTATCCTGAAAATATTCAAACCCAGCAGTGATCAAGAGAGATCCCCTTGATGCCACCTTCTAAACAGTACTTAAAAACAAATATCCACTAGTAAAAACTACTTGCGCACACACAAAAACCTGTGTTCCAGTGGTATTGACAAAGGTGGCATTCTTCATGGTAGCAGCAGAGAAAAGAAGTCTGATGGTGCGATGAGACTGCAGACAGTGAAAAAAACATCCACAGCATTGCAGAATACTGGCAGAAATACAAAAAAGAATTGTGAGCGGTGCCATTAATCTACCTTGGATCCTCTCCCTTTCCTTTCCTTGTGGAGACCAATGTTTTCTCACATGTCAGTGGGTTATGGACATGATATTCTAAAGAGTTGATATCCGTTCTCAGACAATGTTATGTTATGTTATGTTATATTATAATGGCTTTTGTAGAGCGCACGGCTACTCAAAAAGAGTGTCCCGGCGCTTTTAAAAAGGAGGGCTGCAGTATACTAACATAACACATTAAAAGAAACAATCCTATTAATCCTCCACCATCAAGTCATACCCCTATTGATCATTTGTCAAAGAAACTTGGCAAAAGCTGCACAGGATGATGACAAAAATGGTTCACCTGAATGCACCTCAGTGTACTGGGAAGCCGATTTATCAACACTTTTGGCCTGATTCTGATGTGGGTTGGAAAGCTTCCTGACCGAATCGGTGTGGAAATGGTTTCTGACCCACTGGGATCGGGAGAGTCCGACCTACGGAGTACAATGCATCCGGATGCTTCCAGATACGATTTGGTTGACTCCCATTGACTTCAACAGGAGCATATTTTCCGCATCAAAATTTGGCCCATGGTGGGGAAGAACGTTCCCGATCCGATTTGGAAGGAGCAAATGCCATTAGGAGGACTTCCTAACCACATCAGAATCAGGCCTTAGGTGGGAATGCTTTTCTAACCGCATCAGAATCAGGCCCTTTGTGTAGCTGCGCAATCTCAAAGGAAACTCAAACTTGCACAAAAATGGTGTTGATGATGTATTTCCTGCGCTATAATGATGACCTAAAATTAATCTGAGTATCCATTGTGTGGTACATTAAAGTTCCTATGCTACCACCCATGGTTTTTGGTGCTAAGCCCTATCTAGTAACAATGGTTGAGAGGGGTATGAACCAAAAAAGAATGCCTCCCCGAGGCAGGTGCTAACAATGAGAAAAGTTTTTATTTCTAACTTTTCACACATTATATGTGTAGCACACTGAACAGCACATATACAATGTAAGACAGGTTTTATAGTGTGAATGACGATAGGATTATGCATGTAAGGTGTACCTTTCCAGTACCAAAACTATGCTGGAAATCAAACATACACCTTTACACTATGATGTGTGTGTATGTGGCACTAGGCAGTATGAAAGAAGGCCAGCACATGGAAGAGAATCAGTGATATGTTGCAAAAGATATGGTGCTGCCATGCTCTCTAGTCCTAGTACAACATGATACAGCAACCACTTGCTGTGCTGCGTTATGAATTAATAAATCTCCCCGGGGTGTTCTTCAAAACCAGTGCTGGACTCAGGGCACCAGCAATACCGATGACTGACAAACTGATTTTCTATGCGAAAGACACACATTGAAGAGGCTCGAAATGATTTGAAATAGGTTGCAGTGTTTTCCGTAAATTGCAAACTATAATCGAAGTTTCGAGTTGGCCAGAGGCTTCAACAGTGTTTACTGGCCTCGCTACTGCAACGAACTAATATATCTTTATATATGCCCTATTTACCTAATGTTTGCATATTGATGGTGAGACTCCTCATGACACACTGTAAGGAGATCCCTCACTGACCTCAGGAATTTATGATTAAACTTTAGCTCATTTCACAGCTGCTTGAATGTCTCGTATGAGCAGAAAATGCAGTGCACGTGGCACGATTATAAACTGACAATATGTGGATTGACTATTCAGGACAGTACCTAACTCATGTAGGGACCTAAGAACGAACATTGGTAATTTGTAATAGTTGAACATGCTCTCAAGATTGAATTTGAAATCAGAATCCTGTCAAGAATACATGGAATACTTGACATGACTTTACCACTCTTAATGGAACGCAAGAGGCGAGTGCCTGCTGTTAGTGTGCCTGGTTTCTTAAACGTTGATGAGCCTGATTCTGACATGTATTGACAGGTCAGAGCAGATGTCCGAGTGAGAACCATCAGAACTTGGTTAAAGAGCTGCTAGCAAGCCTGCACAGACACGCATGATATATGCCGATGAACTAGAGTAAATAAAAGTCTATATATTTAATGTCGCATCTCATGTCAAGAAGCAGTCCAGGAAAGGATCTTTTATAGTTTGGAGGCCATAATGGGGTGTCAGTGTAGACATTTTGCTTAGCAACTCAGCACTTTTGGGGCAGTAGTGTTCAGTGGAAACACAAGTTCAAGAGTGGGAACATATCACACAATGCTGTATGGAACAGCTGGTGAGAACACACGTAGTATTGTTGCTGTTGATGGTGACTAGATTTGGTATTCTCTTTAGACATACTGGAAAAAATGAAAGACGTGCACTAAAAGTTACCAGCATTGTGACTCTGGTCCTCCTGACACAATATGGCAAGACGTCAAGATTTAGGTCCTGATTTAGAGGAAGAAGGACGGAGTAAAGACAAGCAGGCTGACAGAGGACATCATTTTTACATCTGTCACACTGCCTTTACACCACTCACCTCAATTAGAGTTCATATCCGGCCCTGCAGTCAACTCTACAGGTTGTATGCAGTGGAGTAGCAAGGTCAGGAGGTACCCAGCGCGGAACATTTCTTGTCACCCCCGCACATATTGAAATTATTGAAATAAGGAAAATAAAGAGAGTTACACATATTTTTGCCATTTTGTCACCCCCCTCAGTGATGACACCAAGGGCACCCCACACCCACTGCACCCCCCTTCCTATGTCCCTGACTGTATGAACCTCTCTCACAGCGGTTCATACAAAGCCATACAAAGGTTTGGTGTGTGTACATCATTAGTCAGAAATGCCTGCACCAAACCCTTAAATATTTTTTTCTTCTCCTAAAAGAAAACCCTAAAGATGGAGTATGTTTTTGGAAAAGTAAAAACTAATAGGTCCAGCACTGTGGGAGTTTTCTCCTATGGTGTGGGGTAATTTTTCTAATGTTACTGACCACCCTCACCACGATATCCTAAAGGTGATAGATAGTAAAGGTTCACTGACACAACATAGATGAAAAAAAATATAGATGTTAAAAATATTTATTAAAAAGAAGAGACAACAAAAATATCAACTCCTATACCTAAACAGATAAATACAACAATATCGACAAAAAAATATTGATTTAAAACATAGATGTATAAAATATAAAAATGTCTTTAAATTTTAAATATTATTTATTAAGTATTAAATATAATATTAACAAAATAAAATAAATGACATACATTTTAATAAAATAAAACAGACACACATAATAATGTATACCTATATATTTACTTTAAAACTCTAATTAAACTATTATTTTGTATTTATGTTAAAAGTTTGCAATTATATAAAATATAAAAATATACCTCAAATTATAAAAAGCAAATTAAAATATAAAACTATTAGAAAAATATTTAAACTTACATTTTACAATACAATCAGTGAAACAGTAGGGAAAGTGTTTGATGGTAAAGGGGTAAAAATAACTATTCCCACTCCAGTGAGTGCAAAAGTAGGGTAAGTGTTGGATAGCGGAGGAAGTAAAGTAACTATTCCAACTCCAGTGGGAGCAACAGTAGGGACAGTGTTGGATAGCGTAGGGGTAAAGATTCCTATTCCCACTCCAAAGAGAGCAACGGTAGGGCAAGTGTTGGATAGTGGAGGGGAAAAACTACTATTCCCATTCCAAACAGTGTAGCAGTAAGGAAAGTGTTGGATAGCGGAGGGGTAAAAATTACTATTACCATTGCAAAGAGTGCAACATTAGGAAAAGGGTTGGATAGCAGGGAGTTAAACAAATCACTATTCCCACTCCACTGAGTGCAGCAATAGAATTAGTGTTGGATAGCGGAGAAGTAAAATTACTATTCCCACTCCAGTGAGTGTAATAGTAGGGAAAGTGTTTGATAACGGAGTGGTAAAAATGATTATCCCCACTCCAGTGAGTGCAACAGTAAGAAAAGTGTTGGATAGCCGAGGTGTAAAAATGACTATTCCAGTGAGTGCAACAGTGGGGAAAGTGTTAGATAGCGAAGGGGTAAAATGTACTATTCCGATTCCAGAGAGAGCAACTGTAGGGAAAGTGTTGGATAGCGGAGGGACAAAAATTACTATTCCCACACCAAAGAGTGCAACAGTAGGGAAACTGTTGGATAGCAGAGGGGTAAAAAGTACTCACTGCACTGAAGGCAACAGTAGGACAAGTGTTGGATAACGGATCGGTAAAAAAAAAAATACTCTCCAGTGAGTGCAACAGTAGGGAAAGTGTTGGATATCGGAGGGGTAACATTTATTTCCATAATTAACATAATTAATAAAAAACGAATATACATGAATTGACTACACACACTTTAACACTACAATATCGACAACACACACTTAAATTAAACGAGAAAATAATAAAACACAATTAAAACGTATTCTTAAATTATAAACTAAAACTATTAATAACTAATAATATTCACGTCTGAGATAAAAGCAGGGGAATATCTAGCAGAGATCACGGAGCTAGACAAAGGAAAGGAGAGTAGAGGTAGAACTCCACCGAAAACCCCACCAAACAGCCCACTAAAAACCCCGTAAGTGATAATATCAAAACATAGTATACAAAGGTATATCTAACAGATGAGGGATCAGGATAGGAGAGAGTAGCGACACTACAGACTACAGGGGCTACACATAGGTCAGGATTGACCTATTTGCCTGTAGTAAGGGGGGGTGGGATCCAAAAGGGAGGGGGGCAGAGGGGGAAAGGGTGGGGGGAAGTGGAGGGGGGAAAGACATGCACTTAAGAGGTGGTTGTAAGCACAGTACACGTAGGGGAATAAAGGAAGACTTGCGTGACAGGTTCCACAATAGATTAGTAAGTAAAACTGCAGGTAAGGAAACAATGAAGCTTATTGAATATTGTTGGCACAGGTATATACAGAGAGTAGGAAAAAGTAATGTAATGTAATGTAATGTAAATACCAATTTATAACGCGCGACAATCGCTCCAAGGAGCATCTAGGCGCCCAGAAAGGACCACCAGATGTTAGGTAGTTCCTATGCTTACTTGACCGAGACCCGAATTACACTAGGCTTTGGGCAGTCGTGTCTTGTAGATTAAAGATCCAGGTTTTTAGGTGTTTACGGAAATCTATTTCTTTATCCAGTGATCTCAACTGGGGGGGAAGGGTATTCCATGCTTTTGCTCCCAGTACCGCCAGGGATTTACCCCCTCGAGTTTTAAGTCTGAAACTTGGGACAGTAAGCAGGTTGGCCGTTGAAGAACGCAGTGCTCTGGTTGGGCAGTATCTGCTGAATTTTTTCCTCAGGTAGGATGGGCCTAAGTTGTGGACAGCTCTAAAAGTAATTAAGAGTACTTTAAACAAGACCCTTTTTATAATAGGCAGCCAGTGTAATGCCTTAAGGGCTTTGGTTGCAGATGATCTTTTCGGCCACTTTAAAACCAACCTCGCAGCTGCATGTTGCACCATCTGAAGTTTGTGTGTGACAGCTTTATTTGTGCCAGCGTAGAGGCTATTACAGTAATCGATGCGTGATGTTACTAGTGCAACCGTAACTGTTTTCCTTGCTTCAAGGGGCAAAAGATCAAAGAACTTTCTCAGTCCCTTTATTACCCCAAAGCACATGCCTGCCACTCTAGCCGCTTGTTGTCTAAAAGACAGGTCAGAGTCAAAATGCACCCCCAGATTACGGGCCAAGTTGGTTGTGTGAGGTGGTATTTCAGCTTTTTCTGGCCACCATAATCGTGGGATGAACTCATTATTTTTGGCCTATAGGCATGATCTCTGTTTTGCCTGAGTATGAATTATAATGACTTGTACGATAGCCTCAATAAACATTTGTGGGCTAAATGAGATAAATAAAAGGCTTAAAATGGCTGCCCTGCTAAAATCGTTAAATCTCGACTTAGTGTGCCTTCAGGAAACACACATTGAAGGTACTAAGGCTTATTTATTGGACCAGCTTGGCTTTAACGTACTAGCAAAACCTAACCAAAACACAAAGACGAGAGGTGTGGTGATCCTGGGTAGGAGACAGGGTACGCAGGTTAAGAAGAAGAAGGAGGATCAGTGGGGTAGATGGGTTATAGTAGAGCTAATGTTTAGGGGGGAAAATATCACGGTTGCCTCGGTTTATGGATCCACAGGAGAAGATCCGGATATTTTTCAATTTTTAGACACAGAACTGGCGCAATGGCCGGAGCCCATTATACTTTGCGGTGATTTGAATCTACACGACGCAGACAGTAGTTTTCTAGACCCTTGTAGAAGATATTCAGGGAGGAAAAGGAGGACTTATAGAGCCTTAGCTGATATGGTAATGCATAACTCGCTGGAAGATCCGTGGTTAAAATATCACCCAAACCTGGACGGGAGCACCTTTTTTTCAGCCCCTCATCAGATTATGGTTAGGCTGGATTACTTTTTAATAACGAGAGGGCTGATGGATAGAGCAAGAATAGATAGGGAACCAAGGATTATCTCAGATCATAGTCCGTTAGTCTTAACTGTAACAGTTGGGCAAAGGAGAAATAAAGAGCTAAGACAATGGACATTTGTTAGAACGCTGCTCCAGGATCAGTGCTATAGGGAAAGAATGAGTAACTGGATTAAGGAATACTGGGAGATAAACAGGGGTACATCATCGCCAGGGATAGTGTGGGACGCTTTCAATGCGGGAATAAGAGGGGAAACCCTGAGTTATGTTATTATGGATCAAAGAAAGTGGAAGGCAAAAGCTGAGCAAGCTAATAAACTAATTAGGAAAGCAGAGGAAGCACTTATGTCAGCTATACATATGCACTCACCAATCGATCAGATATTATAGAAAATAGTTGCTCTTAAAGCCGAAGCTATGGAGGGGATGGCGAAAAAGACAGTAGAGAGGTACATGATTAACAAAGAAAAGGTATATGAACTCAGCAAAAGAGTTGGTCATATATTGGCTGTGCGAGCCAGGCAAAGGGACGGATGGCTGATATTAAGGAGATTAAAAATTCTCAGGGAATTAGGGTTAAGGAAGTTGAACAGATCAGAGAGGTTTTCAAACAATTTTATACGGAGCTTTACACAATAGATGGTATCGAGAGAGAGGAGGATATAAGAACTTACCTAAATGAGATAGAGCCCTCAGTGTTAGCAGAGGAGGACAGGAAGGGGTTGGAAGAGATATTGCTGTTTGATGAATTGGTTGAGGCTTTGAGGGACTTACCATCTGGGAAGGCAGCTGGTCCGGATCAGATTCCGGTAGAATTTTATAAAATCTTTCAACCTTCTCTCTTAAAAGAAATGTTTAATATGATGCTGCTAGCACAAAAGGGCGATTCTGTTCCAGAACCGAAGAAGGGTAAACCTACAGATGTCCCGGGGTCCTATCGCCCTATTACTCTAATGAACGCAGATGTCAAGGTGTTCTCCAGAATTTTGGCGAAAAGGTTATCTAGGGTAATCGAATCACTGGTGACTCCCTCTCAGCATGGGTTTATTCCGGGTAAGGGAACAACTCAACATACCAGACAACTAATTACGGCATTTGATGCAGCAAGCACTTTAGAAGACCCTATGGCCCCTTTGTTTCTGGACGCTGAGAAAGCATTTGACAGGGTCTCCTGGAGGTACTTGTGGGAAGTTTTGAGATGGCACGGTATAGGGGCAGGATTTATTAAGGCCCTGCAGACCTTATATGTAAATCCGACGGCCAAGATAAGGGTTAACAGAGGACAATCATCGGCAGTTAATATTCAGAGAGGAACAAGGCAGGGATGTCCCTCTTCTCCCTTGCTTTTCGCTCTATACCTCGATCCCTACATACGTAAGTTGGAAATCAATGAGCAGATTCCACTGCTAGTTCTAAATGGTTGTAGATTTAAAACGTTAGCATATGCTGACGATGTGGCTATTCTGACTGCAAAACCTACAGTAGCTATCAGGGCAATTGAAGAAGAAGCTGAGCGATTTGGACAGTTCTCAGGATATAGCCTGAACAATGCTAAAACTCAGATTGTTAAAAACCAGTGGGTAATATGTAACGATGACAGAGTGGTGGGAGAGGCAACTTATCTAGGGGTGCAAATTACATCAGAGGTAGATAAGATTGTTAAAAAGAATATGGACCCTTTAATAGCTAAAGTCAAAAAGGATCTGGAAAAAATGAATAACCTACACCTGTCGCTGGTAGGCTGTACAAACATCATCAAGATGATGGTTTTACCTAAATTTTTATACTTTTTTAGGGCTATACCCCTGTTGTTTGATTCCAGCTGGTTCAACGGCCTAGAGGCTATATGTAATAGGTTCATCTGGGCACACGGTAAGACCCGGAGGGCCTATAGGTTCATGACACTTTCTAGGGAAAAAGGGGGCTGGGGTGCACCAGATTTTCGTTTATATTATATGGCTACTGTTTTGCAATATATACAAGGATTAATTGGGGGGAATACTGATGATGTAAGAATGCATAATATGTCTACTGAGGTCTATGATGTTGTGCTAGGGGCAAATGCCTATAATTGTTTTCTAAAATGTACGGATTTTAGTTACTTCAAGAGAACCAGGTTTAAAACTGTTATGGCGGCAGTTACGGTATGGAACGCTTTTACAAAGAAAGTTAAGATGGGGAGGTATAATAGATATGTGTCCTTGATTAATAACAGATCACTCCCAGCGGAAATATTTGCTGATCAGACAATGACAGAGTGGGTAGCAAGGGGGATTACACAAATAGGAGATATGTTCTCTCAGGATGGTTTTAAGCAATTCTCAGATCTGCGGGATACATATGATATAGACAACAGGGGTTTTTTCAAGTACTTGCAGATTAGAAGTTTTTTAGAAACAAAGTGGGAGGCCCCGCAGGCTTTAATAAAATAGAAATAATGGAGAAAATTAA
Source organism: Lissotriton vulgaris (assembly GCF_964263255.1). Taxonomy (NCBI): domain Eukaryota; kingdom Metazoa; phylum Chordata; class Amphibia; order Caudata; family Salamandridae; genus Lissotriton; species Lissotriton vulgaris. The sequence continues at coordinate 984,394,943 of NC_141695.1, read as the reverse complement.
GCTGATGGGAGACTGCACAATTAGGTCCTTTTACGCAACTCTGGTGAAAGAGGAGCAGGATGACCTAGAGAAATTTAGCATGAAATGGGCAGATAAACTGGGAGTTGAAAGTAATCTGTTCCACGAATCTCTAAATTTAGGATGCACAATATTAAGCGCAGCCCCTCTGCAGTCTCAGCATTATAAAACATTATATTTTCTATATTTTACGCCTGCAAGGATAGCAAAATGGGGTGGGAACACAGGAATCAATTGCCCCCGCTGCAATGCGTTGGAAGCAGATAGCATGCATATCTTTGCAATATGTCCTCAGCTACAACCATTGATTAAAGAGATAGAGGGATTTTTAGCAAGGTCCTTGGGTATAGTGATCTCTCTTGTACCATCTTGGATCATGTTAGGAGTGGCTGAACGGGAGCAGGATCAGTATGCAGAATTTTTGTTTGTTATAATGGCTGTTTACAGATTGACAAAAGCCAGGGCTTGGCTAGATAAAAATCCCCCAAAATTCCAAACTTGGTTGGCAAATACGCTGTACGCATACAATATAGAGGAAAAAATCTATGCTCGGAAAGGGAGGAGAGGAAGATGCTTGGGGAGAAGAATATGGGAGCCATTAAGCAAATGGAAGGAGAAGCAAAGAAAGGACGAAAAGGGGGGGGATGGGAAGAATGTGGGGACTTAATTAATTTTTCCTTTTATTCTCCGTTTCTTTCCTCATTGTTTGTTCTGGATTCCCCTATTGTCTAAAACAAAGTGCTAAAATAACTTGGTTGAATTTATTATTTGTATGGCATTTTTCAAAAATGAAACTTATATAATAGAAATTAAGGAAACTATTGTAACCGTTAAATTGTATTCAGTGTAAACTGTGCTTATTATGGTGAAGAAAAAATAAAATCTTTTAAATAAAAAAAAATAAAAAAAATATCAACTCCTATACCTAAACAGATAAATACAAAAATATGGACAAAAAAATATTGATTTAAAACATAGATGTATAAAATATAAAAATGTCTTTAAATTTTAAATATTATTTATTAAGTATTAAATATAATATTAACAAAATAAAATAAATGACATACATTTTAATAAAATAAAACACACAAACATAATAATGTATACCTATATATTTACTTTAAAACCCTAGTTATAATTAATTAAATTAACAATAATAAATCACTTTAACTATTTAACACTATAACCTCTCAATTAAATACATATTAACAAATAAAAAATAATCATTACATTTTATATTATTTATTTATTTATTTATTTATTTATTTATTTATTTATACCATTTATAAAGCGCGCTGTTACCGAGCGGTGTCCTGGCGCTGAAATGATAGCTCCCCTAAGTGTCAAGCCCCTTCTAATGATTAAAAAGCCAAGTTTTGATATTTTTCCGGAAGGCTAAGAGGTTCGCACTTTGTTTCAACGCCTATTCCCCTCTAAACCCAGATCCTGCTATGGAACTAAAAATGCTAAATTTAAATAAATAAAAAATGTATATCTACTGAAAATTTAACACATACATTTAAAAAAAAAATCTTATACAAAAAACATACTTCACATACATATGAATTTGAATTTGAATTTAAAAACATTTATTCAGCGCACTTTTACCCAGCGGTTTCATGGCGCTATGTGTGATGCAGTGGACAGCAGCAGCTGAAAGAGGTTAGGCAGTGTAAGCTTGTGCAAATAGGAAGGTTTTGAGATCCTTCCGAAACTGTAGGTAGGAAGGTGATGTGCGGAGGGCAGCAGGAAGGGAGTTCCAGAAAGCTGGAGCAAGAACAGCGAACCTCGCTCCACCAGCCTTCTGTTTTTTAAAACGGGGGGTAGCTAGAAGGGCCAGATGAGTGGAGCGAAGTTCTCTGCCTGGAAGGTAGGGCTTGATGGCAGAGCATATGAACTCGGGGGCAGTGCCCGACCTAGCCTGGAAAGTGAGGCAGCCAAGTTTGAAAAGGGCGCGCTCTCTCACCGGAAGCCAATGTAGTGCTTTGAGTAGTGGAGTGGCCTGATGGTATTTAGGAAGGCCGTGGATCAGGCGGGCAGCCTGGTTCTGTACCAACTGCAAGCGGTGGATCGCATAGGCAGGAGCCCCATTATAGATTATGTTGCCATAATCAATGCGAGATAGTACCATGGCCAGCACAATGATTTTTAAAGCAGAGGGGGAAAAGAAATGGGAGACTTTCCTTATTATTCTGAGGGAAAAGAAACAAGAAGAGACCACTGAACCGACTTGTGAATGAACAGAGAGTTGTGAGTTTAAGAGGATCCCAAGAGTTTTAACTTTAGGTACAGGGAGTGGAGGGACACCAAGTGACGGGGGCCAAAAGGAGGGGGACCACGGACTGCAACCACCTCCGGTCAAGACCAGCTCGGTCTTGTCCGGATTGAGTTTGAGGTGGTTGCAGTTCATCCAGTCCTGAATGAACGTCATAACTGTCTGGACATTCTGGGCGGATGAAGATGAGTGGGAAAGGTTGAAGATTAGCTGGAGGCCATCGGCGTAATTGAACACCGTGACCTCCAGCTGCTGTAACATAAAAATAAGGGGGTAAATGTATAAATTAAACAAAAGAGGGGAAAGCGATGAGTCCTGGGGGACCCCCGCACTCTACCTTGCGGGAGGCAGCAGCGAAGCCAGCCAGATGGACCGCTTGAGCTCTCCCGGCTAAGAAGGACTCGAGCCACGAGAAGGCCAAGCCCTCTATGCCCGCTGCCCTGACACGGTTGAGGAGGATGGAGTGGTCCACCGTGTCAAAAGTGGCGGACAGGTCCAGGAGGATCAGGGCTTGCGGAAGGTTGATGTCAATACCTTCACGCAGTTTGTCCATTACTGAAATCACCACCTTCTCCGTAGAGTGCAGGGGACGGAAACCGGCTTGACAGGGGGAGAGGCAGTGATTTGCCTCTACATGGGTGCTCAGAGTGGTCGTGACATGAGTTTCGAGAACTTTTGCTAAGTAGGGCAGGAGGGAGATAGGGCGGTAGTTGGAGGGAGAAGATGAGTCGGCGTCAGGTTTTTTTATGATTGGAATGACAACCGCCGATTTATGTGGGCTGGGGACAGTGCCGTGTGTGAGCGAGTCATTAAGAAGGGTCAGGGGTGGGGTGGGGCAGGCTGATTAGATTTCCCTAAGGATGTGAGCTGGGGCGAAATCCAGGGGGGAACCTGATTTAACCCGATGAAGCAGCGGGAGAAGTGTATCATTGGTTAACAGCGGAATAGTGGTCAATTTAAGGACAGTGGGGGGTGGGGAGGGATTGACAAATGTAGGGGAAGGCGGAGGATGTTATGTTTAATTTTGGCAACTTTGTCAATAAAGAACTTGTTGAGCGAGTTGCATAGGGACTGGGAAGGGGGAATGGTGGCCGTAGCTCTGCTGGATGATGCCAGTTCATGGACAGTAGAGAAGATTTCCTTCGAGTGGGACTCTGCTGCCATTATCCTGCTCGTATAAAACTCAGTTTTGGCCTCGAGGATGCCCTTTTTGTAAATATGTAGAACGGACAAATAGATTGTCTTTTGCGCGGGGCTGTAAGTTCTTCTCCAAGCTCGCTCGGCCCTCCTTGCAGCTAATTTCTTTACTTTTAGGTCTGGGGTAAACCACCGATTGGCTGCATGGGCCCGCTTGACTGTAAGCCGCCTTAGGGGAGCGAATTCGTCGCCCGCCAGGGTCAGCCAGTTGTTAATAGCAGCCAGCTGGGAAGTAGCTGCAAGGCCTGAGAGGTCAGGGCTGGTTTTGGCCAAGGTTGAGCAAAGAGAACACATGTCGGTTTTGCCCCATTTCCTGATCCAAGTGTTCTTGGGGAGCTGGGGTTTGGCCATAGGGGCTAGAGCAAGGGAAAAGGTGATAATGGAATGATCTGACCAGGAGCACGGGGATATTGTAGGGGATGTGGACGGGACATTCAATGCCCAGATTTGGTCTAGCGTGTGGCCATGTGTGTGGGTGGGACTGTAAATGAGCGATGAGAAGTTCAAACTGATCATGAGGCTGGTGAACTCTTTGGATTGAGGGCTTTCGGCAGGATCACTGGGCCAAAAGTTGAGGTCCCCTAGGACTAGTACTGATGAGTTGTTGATCACCAGGGTAGCCAGGAGGGTCTGAATGCTTGAAAGGAAAGAAGGAGTAGGTTGAGGAGGATGGTAAATTAGGACAAAAGTGAGGGGTGCCTGGTGAAAGGTCGAACGGGCTACAAGGTGGTCTACGTCAGGGATGGGGGGAAGGGAGAATCAGAAAATTGAGGTCAGTACGGGCTATTAGGGCCACTCCTCCGCCCCGCCTGCCTTCTAAGCGGTCCGCCCGAATGGCGGAATATGAAGGTGGTAAAGCGGCTAGCACATTGGGCAGGGAGTCGGCCTTGAACCAGGTCTCGGTTAAAAATAAGAGATCTGGTTCATGAGAGTCGAGTAATCGAATAGCTCGTACTGATGGTTGACCGCAGACCTAGTGTTTAGGAGTGTGGCCGAAGTGCTAAATACCGGAACAAGGGGGACAGATGGTGGTAGAGGAGCAAGGGGAGGTGTAGTGGATGACGAGGCTAGATGTGATACAATCCCGGGGGGAAGGTGAGGAGGGGGGTATACAGACCAAGATGCATCAAGTGAGTAGTTGTTAAGGGGTCAATGGATCCTGGGGCCCAATACGAGCAGAGCAGAGAAGGCGAGTACGTGGTTAGGCGGGCAGCATCTCGTGCCCCTAGCCCAGGCCAGCCGCGGATGGGCGCAGACGGGCTTAACTCAGGCGCAACTCCGGCGCGCCTTCGTCACGCCCGCTGCGCTGACTCATACTGCCCGTTTAAATAGGGGCGGAGCGGCGGGGGAGTGGCAGGGCTGGGATAGTGAAGTCAGCCCAACCCAAGATGGCGCCCGCTGTCGCTGGGAGCCCACAAGCACGATCAGCCCCAGCCGGCAGCTCACCTCTAAGAACAGAATAGAAATCAAGCCAGAACCTGCATAATTTTAAAAAGGTTAGTGACAGGTTAAAATACAGTAAGCAGCGTAGTAGCGCCTCCGCTCGCATTCAGTGGGGCGAGATGCGTGAAGTAAAGGCAAGGCTCTCCTAGCGTTCACCGGTCTGCCCACTGCCATCGGGCCACTGGCAAACACGAAGGAAGAGGGGATCGCGCTCCTAAATAGGGGCGGAGCGGCGGGGGAATGGCAGGGCTGGGATAGTGAAGTCAGCCCAACCCAAGATGGCGCCCGCTGCCGCTGGGAGCCCGCAAGCACGATCAGCCCCAGCCAGCAGCTCACCTCTAAGAACAGAACAGAAATCAAGTCAGAACCTGCATATTTTTAAAAAGGTTAGTGCAAGGTTAAAATACAGTAAGCAGCTTAGTAGCGCCTCCACTTGCAATCAGCGGGGCGAGATGCGTGAAGTAAAGGCAAGGCTCTCCTAGCGTTCACCGGTCTGCCCACTGCCACCGGGCCACTGGCAAACACGAAGGGAGAGGGGATCGCGCTCCTGAATAGGGGCGGAGCGGCGGGGGAGTGGCAGGGCTGGGATAGTGAAGTCAGCCCAACCCAAGATGGCTCCTGCTGCCGCTGGGAGCCCGCAAGCACGATCAGCCCCAGCCAGCAGCTCACCTCTAAGAACAGAACAGAAATCAAGTCAGAACCTGCATAATTTTAAAAAGGTTAGTGACAGGTTAAAATACAGTAAGCAGCGTAGTAGCGCCTCCGCTCGCATTCAGCGGGGCGAGATGCGTGAAGTAAAGGCAAGGCTCTCCTAGCGTTCTCCGGTCTGCCCACTGCCACCGGGCCACTGGCAAACACCAAGTCAAAATATATACAAAAATACATAACATTAATTAAAAAAAAGATATTTTTAACAACTATATTCTTGCAAACGATATTAAACGCTTTTATATTTTTAAAATCGATATTACTTACCTTAAGTCGATATTCTTGACAACAATATTCTTGCTGTTGATGTTTCTGAACCTCGATATTGACTCCATATTTGTGCAAATCGATATTTTTACTCGATATTCTGTCTTTACACCAACAGTAAAAATGCTATGCATCCACCCAAAGTAAATAGGGTGGAGAGATGAATGGCTTATCTGTGTTGGTCCAAAATAGCTCATGCTGTTAGAGGAAGATTTACATTAATGGAGTTGGTTTTACTCCATCATTGTAACATGGCAGTCTGCACAGCTCAAAATTGTATGTTAAGACCAAGAGTTTGGCAGACAGGGTACTCCATCGACCCTGCAATGGAGGATCATGCCTGCTAAGCTCGTAATTGGGCCTTAGTATTTAAGAGGCACTTTTGAAACTCCTATCCTAAACTAGAATAGTAAAAATAGGGGTATATTCACAGAAAGGTGTGATAACTACTGCAAGAGTAGCATAACACAACTTTCAACATCGCAGCCTAGCGCGGGAAAATAACCCCATGTAAATGTGGAATTCACAACAAGGCAGTAGCATGCGATAGACACCTGATAATGGAAAAAACACGCAATGAGGCAAATCGCGGGACAAAAATCAGAGAAAACCAGCCACAGGCCTGCAAATCCCATGCTTCTTGGGGGAAAATGCTCTTTAAAAGAAAGAAAATAATAAAATAAAAAGGAAAGAACCAATTCTAATTGCGTAGCACCATGGATGCACCCGGAGTGCAGAGGACAAGCCGAACCCCACGAGCCCCACAGAGGACCAGCATGGAACCCTATGTTCGGGGAAGAGCAAGGAGAGGAGGACGAGGAAGACGGGGTTTAGTCCGTAGGAATGCAGGCTGGAAGTATCTCTCCCACGTCTGGACACCAGCGAGTAGTAACTGGGAAAGTCAATGCCCAGCATTACTTTATCTAGCTATTGCTGCCACTGAGCCGCTCCCAGATGACTGCAGCGGGAACATCGACACACACAACTCCTACCCCTGATGCTGCCCCATCACCCTCGCAGTCTGTTGTTTCAGTGTTACACAGTGATGCAGCCATCACCCGCCACATACACAGGACATACCGGACACAGAAGAACCCTTATCAGGGGAGTAATAAGGGGATGGGAATTACTGTGTGAGGAAGGAGGCAGTAGCATTCATCACCGACATATGCCCTGTCCCTGCTTAGTGATGACCTATGCAGCATGCCTTGGAAAACACCTCCTACTGACCCCCGGAACATTCAGCGACATTTACCCGGTACCCGACACGGACTCCCATTTCATCACTGCTGCCCAATTACACAGCAATCCTGCTGTAGACTGCTCCCTCCCACTTCCTAATCACTTCTCAATCCCCAAAGGACTGTGGTTTGCCCACCACTGGGCTTCCATTTGATGTGGACTTGGATGGCCATGTACAGCTCTAGCTCCGTCAATCAACTGAATGTGAATAAAACATTTTGAATCACACAGATGTGTCATTACTAGCTTGACTCACATATGGATGTATTGCTGGATGTAGGGGCAATGCTTGCACATGAAGATACACAATGGTAACTGACATCCATGCGAATGTGTATCCCTGAGACACATGGAAGATTAGATGACTGTAAAGGTGAGTACTAGCAGTGGCCCCATTTCACATTAACAACAATCTCACAAACACCCAACGTAGGCACACGTCCATGTGTTGAATAGGGCAATGTGTAGGAGTGACCAATTCAGTAGCAGGCCAGGAGTGGTGTCCTACATCACATGTGACAACAGAACTTCATTACGCATACCTACTTACACATCTGTGTGGAAACATTCTGTTACGATAAAAGACATTGCTCCACATGGTCGGCGGTTGGACACCATACTCACATTGCTGAAGTCACGTAAGTGCATGTTGGCCAGCACCTATCCAAAAACAATGTCTGGCTCACAGAGCTTGAGCTTGCAAAAAGGGACCCACCCCCATTGCACACACATCAGTCAGTTCCCCCCTGTGTAGGGACGATGGGGCGCACACTCAAGTCATAGTCCAATTCATCTACGGTTGTGTTGGATAGGCATACATCCATGGTACACTCAAATGTGCATGTTCGGCAGTGGAACCAGGGCTGGACGGACGCAGGTGATGTAGGCAATGCGGAATCTGAGCCGGTAACTGATGCACAGGGACTGCCAGTAGCACTGTGCCCAGTAAATGCAGCATACATGCATGGTAGTGTTCCACATGACGGGGGTTGTGCATGTGGCCGGTATGACCTGCCAGTGCCTTGATGCATCTCGTGGAACCGGCACTCTTCTGAACTGCGGCAATTGTGTGGAGGATATGCCACAGCTCTGAGCAATGATTCAAATGTGTCTGCAACGTTGTACTGAATGGGTTGCTGTTTCCGTGAGTGTCAAGGGCATCCCATGTGGGGGTACCTCCGGCAGGGGCTTCTGTGTGTGGGGTGTGAATGAGTCGGATAGTTCATTTGCGCTACGCGTTGTGTGGGAGTCCTCCACAGCTGCCATGGCATCTCTCTCAGGGTGTTCCAGGCGCCTTCTGGACCAAGGTCAGAGGTGCTGGTGTCCTCCTACTTTCTGCATTAGGACTATGGAGCTTTCATCCCTGATATTTGTCTGTCTTCTACTTGCGTTTTCGAAATGTGATGTGGCTTTGGCACTGAGATTGGGACACAGCCTTGAGGTCATGGTGTATGGATGGCGATGCACACACACATGTTGGCATGTGGGGCCAGGTGCCCTGCAAAGCCTTGTACTGCTTGTGCAATTTCAAGCTGTCTCTCTCCCTCACTCTCACCCTCTCTTTCCTTTGTTGGGTGCATGGCACACCTTCTTCTCTTGGATTTAGTGATCCAGGCTGTGTCCTACGGATTGTCGAGTGAGGACCCACTATGTCTTATCCGAATGGTTGTTTTGCATTTGTTTGTATGGTGTTTAGTGTTGGTGATTGCGTTGCTGTATGACTGGATCTCCATTTTCTGGCCTCGCATGTATGTTGATTTTCCTGCAGGCCTGAGTGTGGTGTTGGTGGCTGATGTGGCCCTCTTGAGTGTCCGTGCTGCATGTTCAGTTGCTCCTTGGCATCTGTTTGTCTTCAGGTTTGGCTGTGGGCTGGTCTCCCTTTTGTGGTGCAGGCTGTTGTCCGACTTTACACCAGGTAAGAGCAGGTGTAAATTTTACTGCTGCTTACACGCCTTATCATGTGTTTTGTGTTCTTATTGCCAATCTGTCTGGTTGTTGTGAATGTCGAGGTGTGGTTTTGTTGCGGGTTTTGGCATGGGAACGCATACTCTGCATCTCATTAGCGATAGTTGCGTGGGTCCTCTGTGGCGGTGTTTTTTGAGGATACTATCGCAGGTAAACTGATGCTGTGGACTGTTAGCACCGGCTTGTGAATAGGGAGGCAATTTGATCACGACTTTGGCTGTGCTAAAGTGCAGTTAATTCTCCTAAGGCTCCTTGTGAATATGCCCCATAGTGTTTTCCTGTATAGGACAGGATTGACAGAGGTAAATTTACACATGCAGAATTGCTCATATGTAAATCTACTCTATGCCTTTCTGCTATTCACCATTTTTCGACTGTAGATGTATAGACTTACATGTCTCTATACCAGGTGAGCCTCCTACAAGAGGATTTACAAATGTAAAGTTACCACCTGTAAATTTTCACATAGAATTAGAGATCACCACCTCCATGGTCGAGATCTTACTATGGGAAAGTAGTGGGGCAAATACTAAAGTTTTCTGTTCTTTAAAACGATATTAAAAATATATTTTAATACAATATATATAGGTAAATTAATTTTAAATATGTATTATGAAACTAGAACTAATGAAGTAAGCTGTTTTAGAGCAAAAAATCATCAAATTATGTGTGTTAAATAATTAACTCAAATATATTCATGTAATGTATGAAATTCTTTTTAAAGAATAATATTTTAAAAAAATCTTATGTAAATCATCACTAACATTGTAATTTAATATGCAGTAAACCTAGTTACAAATTGGGCTGAATTAATTTACATTATTTAATTTTTTTAATACAAGTGTAAAAGTGTAATATATTTTTTATTATGTTAATTATTACATTTTGAAATAAGAGAATAATAATCAATAGTTATATGTATTTTACCACACACACAACACAAACATAATTTCTTAGTGATTCCAAGACTGGCCTGGAGTACATTTGAGCCTTGTTTGATGCCTTTAAGGCTGTGACAGTTTAGAAGTGTAGTTTGTGAATAGCAATGGTCTTACTCCTTTTGGATGTGTATCTCTATTAGCATGTTCAAACCCCTCCGTAGATTTTCTTGAACCAATCCGATTTGTTAGTTAGTGTTTCATGCATCCCAGCTATACCCTTCCGCATTTATTACCAACATGTATATGCGGAGATCTATGCCACTTTGGAAGAGATATCTGCACAGAAAAGATATGATAAGCAGATCAGATGTCTCCTCCCACAGGTTTGTTAATAGCATTTGTAATACATGTGTAGTACTATTGTAGTACTTCTTCAAGTATTACAAAAATGCAGTTTGATACTGGGGTCCTCAATGGGCACACTGGACCGTACGCCCCAAGTGACAAACATGCTCGAAGCTTTTTGGTGCCCGTTCTCTCTAGAACTTTTAGGAATCTGGATTACAAACTGATATGCAACACTCATCAATCATCAGAAGACTGATTTTGGTGAGAAATTATCAATGCTCTACTCAATAATGACTTTGATATAAAAAAAATATGAAATTGACAAATTGCATTTAATTAACATTAATTGTCATTTTTGTATGAATGGACGGCCCAATCCACGACTAACAGAAATAACTCATTGTCTTACTGACTATCAAATAATTTATGAAGTAAAAAAATAAAAATTTATGAATGTACAAAAATAAACACGATACATTAGGAAAACACACTATTTCGTTGGGGAAACCCTTGTAGTGCTACGAGTTCCTGTCAATATAAATAGCAAAAGGCTCCCAAAAAAATCAGATATTCTACATGTTATCGAGTGGCCAGCGGCTCTGGGGTGAGCAATCAATAATGTAGTAGGTGGAGTGTCAGCAGAGTGCAAGGGTGTCAGCGGTCCACAGCATCCATTTTCAGCTGGCTACTTATTACCCAACCAGTTGTTCAGTGGCCAGTTTCTGTAGGGCTTACAGCACCCTTGCTTTGGCGCCAAAGCAGCTGCTTGCCTGAGACCTCATTTTGATTGATTGCATTTCGTCATACGCAGGGGAAGGCAGTGATGCCCACCAGTAAGGGGAGACAGAGAGACAAAAGTTGGCCTGAACTCAGAGATGGCCCGCTTATTTATTACAGGGCTCCCAACAGAAGTATGTTAGGCAAACGTATTGTCCAGGACACGAATCACAAAATCCCTACCGACCTACACTTGCACGTTATGCAGGTTTTATAGAAGCCTAGTAAGTGTGTGCACTTCGCAAAGCATGATCAGGTAATGCTTTAACTTTTCGCATTTGAGCACAGTCTGTGTCACGTGGTCTAAAATAGGTGAGAAGCTACAGGCAGATGCATTAATGCAGGACCAACGAGTTTTCTTACCCAAAGATAATTCCACTACAGTTTACGATTTCTAACATGGTGCTGATGCTTAGTTGACTCCCAGAACCTTCTCATATAAGTTTAAAGTGTGCACACGATGAATAAAAGCACACCCCACGGTATAAGAAGACGTTTTTTATAAATTATTTTGGGAGGCAATAAAAATGTGATATTGCTTATTATAGAATTCCGACAACAACCGCGAGGCCCATTTTCTTCCTTGCATTAGTGCGCGTGACACACTGGTTACTTTATTGAATGATGAGATTATTCTGTGTGCAAATACACACTTTCCTAATTGACGTCCTTATTTAGTTCCAACCTCTAGTCTGAATTAATCACTGTGAACTGCAGCGTTCACCTGTAAGCAGTGGCCTGTTATTGTGTTATTGTGGCTTGCCAGCAAATGCTTTCTAAAGGCCAGGGAAAGACCAGTGGCATTATCAAAGCACTGCAAAGTATTTTCTCTTCAGTCCAATGACCCAAGTCTGGTAACCTTTGCAGAGCTCAATCTACAGAGGAATGAGATATGAAATTTACAAAAGAGGAGGCTAATGGCGCCTCAGCTCCCGTGGATTCGGCTATCACAGGCTCGGCACGCTGCTGTGGTTCGTGAATGAAACCTGAGCTAAAGGTGAATGATTTCAAACCACCTCTGGTGCTCTATATTTTGCTGCCGAGTCCTTGTCAAAGGTGTAGTGAATGCAAGCGGGCTCCCTCCTGATGAACATCATTGTCAGATGCTTACCAAGGTGATAAAACCAGCCAAGGCATTGAGAAACACCGGTGATAGCATGGCATACACATGCCATGCTTTCTGCATCACTGCGTGCAGTTTTAGAATACAATGCTGTGTGTTTGTAGCGACATTGACAGAATAAGGTGAGAAATCTACAATGGACGTGGATGCATTGCCACCCCTGCCTCTCCATAGGAAAGTAATGCATATACTGTAAAGTAAATTAAAATACCATTGCTGACAATCTCTCAACGCGGCAGGCTACTGCATCTGAAGGATTGTCTTTCAGTGACCGTTTGAGTTTAGAAAGCATTGTTTGGACGTCTGCTGATACTCAGTTCTGCCTCTCTCTGACGCTGGTAGGATATAGAAGCAGTGCTGCCTAATGAGTATCCTCCTGTATATCAAATGTCATTTCCCTCAAAGATATGTGTTCCCACGAGGTGGAAGCCAGAGCTTTCGGTCTCATGCTTCCACTCTGTCCCCTCGCCCCACTGACGCCCAGATTGCGCCTTTAAATGATAGATTATTGGTGGTCTGAGGGATTCAGCTTTAACAACGTGCCAAATGTAGTCAAAATGGTTCTTTAACAAAATCAAAGGCACACACTAAGGACAGTTTGCACAAAGTTAGATTTTTTGTGCAGCAGCAAATGTTCTTTGTTTTTTGTGCCGATTATGTCATCATCAGTTACAGAATAATGTGCCAAGACAGTTACCGATACCAGAAAAGGTTCAGTACCGAATAAAAAGGTGCTGCAAAGTTGCTAGTGAATGAGGGATATGACCCGGCCACCTTAACATGGTTGATTTATGCATACAGGAGCAGGATGCCATCCCAGGGAGCCAGGATCAATAGATTAATGATAAGAGGCAGAGCTAGATCAAATTTACTGATGAGGACGTGTATATCCTCATCTGTGAGGGAACAAATCACAAGGACACATGTTGCCTCCCCCAAACTACCTCCTGTATAAAAAAGCTCTCATTTGGAACTACATTACTGGCAGTACTGATTTGAGCCATGTGTTGCAAGAGTGGGCCATCAACACTCTTTTTGGGGACCAGCACTTATTTTTCCTCACGAGGGTTTCACCCAGAGCAAAGGAGAGAACATTCTAAATATGGCAAAGAGGAAGGCAAAAAAACAGTGACGAAGCCAGAAAGCAGGGATGGAAACAAATCTACAGAAATAACATACAAATGCAGGGAGTTCCTGGTGGTGGAATCAAAGTTCATGGATGAAGTCCAGGCTACACTGCCTTTGGCATTCAGCACTCTGATATTCAGTAGCACCGGCCACAGGCGTCTCACCAAAACCTTAGGCCATGGCACTTATTCCTTTATAAATTAAATACTGATCCCAGGGAATGTAAAAAAATGCTACACACAAGAAAGTCTGTGGATGAATTGAAGAGGTGGTAGCATAAAAAAAAGAAGAGCGCAAAGGAAACCAGTGTTTGCCCAAAAGCAGCACAGACAACAGGTGGTGGACTAGAGATCCGGGAACCCATCAAATGGAGACAGGTCAAGCAATCTGCACTAAATGTGGAAAATGCTACAAACAGCCAATTTGCCTTTAAAAAAATCAAAAATGATAGCAGTAGCCTATGTCCCTGTCACTGAGGTAGCTAGCTACTACAGTTTACTAATATAAAATCCTTTTTACAAACAAAACAAACACAAACTAAGCCCCCTTATCAATTATTTTGAAGATACTTGGGTTTCCAGACTACATCACGTCAGACACAAACACCAACCCATTTTCCAAACACCATGGTGGGATTTCTATAAAAACACCTTGGCACAGGAAGTCAAAACAATGAAACAGTGGAAGGGTGGCACACTTCTTTCGAATCCACACTAAGCAGAACCCAGCCATACTCCATAAATGTATAGAAGCATTGCAAAAAGAGCAAAGCTACGGACTATGAATGGAGCAATGTGTTACCAAAATTGCACTTAAACTTAGCTTACAAATCATAAGAATTTATGACATGCTGTGATTTAAAGTATTACTCCATAAACAAAAGAGGAATAGATTACTTAGCAATAATAGGAAAAATCATTTTATAAAATAAATGGAAACCTACAAAAATCCCCCAAAAATATAGCTAATCTGAACCAACATTACAAATCAATTTTTATATATAATAAATTTCATATTTTATTACATCAGTCTAAACATTAACTAAAACTTTAATCTTGAATCAGACTGATATAATAACATAATATATAAATTATTTATGTGAAAATTTAAACCTTACCAAATAAAATGCTCAAAGAACAAATCTAATTAGTTACATAACTGACTTACTGTTCTGTAGCTGCAGATCATCCTCTGTATACAATTAGTCAAAAAGTATAATCCGCCAACACCAGGAATGTTATTTTCCAAAAGCCCTAAACAGCCTGCAAAAATAAAACCATACAGTGATCTATGAAAGCAATCCAAAGTATTTAGTAACCATTAAAAAAACAGAAAAAGTATTTCTAAAACAGCCACACTTCTGGACACTTCAAATCCAAATGCCCATTGAACATGTTCATAGAGAAAAACTTGCAAAGTAAAACAGAAAGCCCACCCGCAAAAACTATTACATTCCCAAAAGTACATATACATTCCACTTACTCATCAAAAAGCAAGTAACATAACACATTATCACATAGCTTATCATAAAATTTCTGAAACAGTGTACAGAAACTTAAACCAGTAAACTATAACAAAACACTACAATTAATACAACTAAATATCCAAAACATCACAAACAACACCATACTTAACTTCTGGAACTCTCCCCTCCATCCTCACTACCCTCACTACCCTCAAAACCATTAAAAAATACTAACCTGATGAACAGCAGCGCCCTGCTGCAACCTGGATCCCTGAAAATAGATATAAAAGGAGACAAATAGACTACAAAATAGAAAGTAGAAGAAGGTAATGCCAAGCATTTGCAATGCAATTGGTCTCGCCTTTGGGACCTTATATATATTTAGCTATGCAGCACATAATCCTGGGTACTGAACCATCTCCTGTACTTTAACATGGAGGGGAAGTAAGCACCAAACTGCGTGACACCCCAGGTATGGGAACCCATGGAGAGAAATATTGCCTTTCAGCAGGAAATGGTATTGTCCAATGCTCTGTTTTTAATATGAAATCAGGGCCTTCGGTGGTCATATCACTGAAAATACAAGATTTGAAAACATTTTTATTGCCTACGGATGCTCCTGGATGACAATTACTATGAACTGGCATCTAGAGAATGCTAAAGTGATTCTGGTATTTTACTGACCTTTGCTGGTCGTTTTCTATCAAGAAAGTTAAATAGAGGCTGTTCCCAGAAAAAAAGAAAGCCCCTCAGCAGAAAGCAATTGAGGTATTTTACTGACCTCTGCTGGTTGTTTTCTATCAAGACAGTTAAATAGAGGCAGTAGAACAGAAAAAGAGTCCCTAAGCGGAAGCAGACAAGTCCTGATCTCCAGAGCCCACAAAGTACATACACATATAAATATATACTAAAGTATATGCAAGAGGTCTCAAATGCTCAACCTAAAAATGGCAGCTAAATGAAACCAAATGACAAAAACTACTTCTACTACATAGAAATACAATTTAACAAAAGAATTTCACACTAAACCAGTTCAATTAAATATTCACGCTCCAACGTAACCCATTTTGGAAAAAGTGCTGTAGGCTAAAGGGGCCCCAAGGCTTGCAACTTCGTATGTGAGTCAAGTCAGCATACGGAGAACTGTTTTTCCTTTGTTGGCTGGTTCTCCAAATAGTGATTATTCAAGTTGGACCAAATGTACCCATTTGTAGCGGGTTGGATTCTGGCAACTCTGACATGCAAGTGCGACCCTTTTGGGTGACCTGCTAACATATCCGTTTGACTCGAGATATCTTTGGATTGGCTATCAGAATCACAGGTTAATGGTAGACGACGAAGTCCTGAAGAGAATTTACAAGTGTATTTGGGGTCGAAACATTGACATATTTACTCATATGGTCTAATATCAATTTGTGAAATAATAATAACATTGGGAATTGTAAAGTGTATTATATGTTTTGTTTGTATTTATGTATCTAATTGTAAGTACTACGTTGCCTGCACTATTCTATTCACTTTTCTCACACTTGAAAAAACTGTATGTTCACACATGCTGAAAATGGCAAATAATATACATACTGTGTCATTCATTTCGGAGTCCAGAACCCTACATTAGATGCTACCAATGTCAGTCATCTTACAGTAATTAATTGTTTCAATTAATTTGTGGGACAGAATTGATTCAAAAAACATTTTTAGGGCTTTCAGATTTACAATCATAAAACTCTTAACTAGTGAGTCCCACATGACATTTGTGATGTACTTACGGAAACCTGGATGAACACCTCCTCATCCCCCGACATCGCCATAGCCATCCCGGACGGACAAAAAATCACCCGGAAGGACTGCGTCAACAAAACCGGAGAAGGAATCGTCATCATCTACAGGAACACTATCAGCATCATGACCAACGCAGATGACACACTTACTGCCGCCGAACACCTACACTTCCAGGTCCACACCGACCCCCAGACCACCCTCAGAGGAACGCTCATCTACAGGCCCCCGGGCCCATGGACACAATTCAGCGAAACCATCGCCGACTTCATCAGGCCGCATGCCCTAGCCTCACCAGAGTACATCCTCCTACGGGACCTGAATTTCCACTTGGAGAAAAACAACGACAACAACACCACCACCCTGCTCGACAACCTCACCAATCTTGGACTCAAGCAGCTAGTGGACACGCCCACCCACCTCACTGGCCACACGCTTGACCCCATCTTCTCCGCCAGTAACCACGTCTCATTCAGCCACTCCACCATACTACACTGGACCGACCACAGCTGCATCCACTTCACCTTCAAGAAGACCACATCCCACCACCACACGCTACAGATCCCCCACAGTTGCTGGAGCAAAGTCACCACAGACCAGCTGACCACATCGCTGAGCCAGAACCCACCTGTCGATACCCCTGACACCAAGGCCCAGCAGACAACTTTGCACAGTGGATCACCAACTGCGCCGACGACCTCGCTCCACTGAAGAAACCCCCAGGCAAGACTAGCAACAGGAAAACCCCATGGTTCACAAACGCCCTTAAGACCGCAAAGAAATCCAGCCGAACCCTCGAAAAAGCCTGGTGCCACAAACGGACATCAGAAAACATGACAGCTCTCAAGAGCGCCACCAGCGAAAACCACCAGATGATCCGCACCACCAAAAGGACTTCGTTCAAAGAGCAGCTGGACAACAACTCCCACAACAGCAAGGAACTCTTCAGCATCGTCAAAGAACTTTCCAACCCCAGCGCCAGCAACAACAACATCACACCGTCGCAAGACCTCTGCAACTCCCTCGCCACGTTCTTCCACTGCAATATCGCAGATATACATGACAGCTTCTGACCCCAGGCTCCACCTCCCGCCACCAAACATCGACCCCCACCACCAGGCTCAGCGCATGGACGCCCATCAGCACTGAAGACACCACCCGTGTCATGAACACCATCCACTCCGGCTCCCCCTCCGACCCATGTCCTCATCATATCTTCAACTAAGCGGACACCAGGATCGCACCCCACCTCCGGAACATCATCAACAGCTCCTTCACGTCAGCCACCTTCCCTGGAAGCAGGAAACACGCAGAAACCAACGCCCTTCTGAGGAAACCAACAGCGGACCCTAAAGACCTCAAGAACTTCTGCCCCTTATCTCTTCTCCCCTTCCCGGCTAAAGTCATTGAGAAGACCGTCAATAAACAGCTGACTGCATTCCTCGAAGCAAACAACTCGCTTGACCCATCCCAGTCTGGATTTTGAGCCAACCACAGCACCAAGACCACCCTCATCGCAGCCACCGAGGACATCATGACCCTGATGGACAACGGAGAGACAGCCGCTCTCATCCTTCTGGACCTCTCAGCAGCATTTGATACCATCTGCCACCGCACCCTAATAACCCGCCTCTACAACACTGGGATCCAAGGAAAGGCCATGGACTGGATCACATTGTTCCTCTCCGACAGAACCCAGAGCGTCCGCCTCCCTCCCTTCCGCTCCGAGGCCACCAAGATCATCTGCGGCGTACCCCAGGGCTCCTCACTCAGCCCAACCCTCTTCAATATCTACATGAGCCCCCTCACCACCAACCATCGCACGCAAAGACAACATCAACATCATCTCCTACGCCAATTGACACTCTCCCTCACCAAAGACCTACTCACCTCCAAAACCAACTTCCAGGAAGGAATGAAAGATGTCGCAGAATGGATGAAGCACAGCCGTCTGAAGCTCAACTCGGACAAGACGGAGGTCCTCATCCTTGGACAATCCCCATCCACCTGGGATGACTCCTGGTGGCCCACGACGCTTGGCACCGCACCAACACCCACGGACCACGCACGCAACCTGGGATTCATCCTGGACTCCTCCCCCATGATGACCAAGCAAGTCAACACAGTCTCGTCCTCATGCTTTAACACCCTACGCATGCTCCGAAAGATCTTCCGGTGGATCCTCACCAAAACCAGAAAGACGGTCACCCATGCCCTCGCCACCAGCCGACTGGTCTACAGGAACGCCCTATAAGCAGGAACCACAGCCAAACTTTGGAAATGCCTTCAAAGCATTCAGAACGCCTCCGTACGACTCATCCTCGACATCCCTCGCCACAGCCACATATCCGCCCACCTGAGAAATCTGCACTGGCTCCCCATCAGCAAGAGGATCAACAACCGCCTCTCGTTCTACACCCTCACCCGTCAGCCCCGCTCCATCAGCCTCGCCCTCACCACCGTCCCACGGGTTCGCATAGCCACCACTGGAGAAAGATCGTTCTCCTACCTGACAGCCAAGACATGGAACTCCCTACCTGCACACCTGCGACTGACCCAGGACCATCTCATCTTAGGGAGACACCTCAAGACCTGGCTATTCGAGCAGTAGCGGCACCTCTCTCACTTCAGCGCCTTGATACCCTCACGGGTGAGTAGCGCGCTCTACAAATGCATTGATTGATTGATACTAAACCGGAGTGGTCAAATTTACTATTCCCACTCCAATGTAAACCAATTTGGGGATGATGGTGGACACTAAAGGTGTTACATTTACTATCCCTACTCCAATCTAAACCAACTTGGGGAATTTGACACTATAGGGGTGACATTTACTGTTGCTATTTTAATCTAACCCAATTTGGGGAAGGTGTTGGACCTAAAGGCGTGATATTTACTATTTCCACTTCAATCTGAACCAATTTGGGGAAGGAATTGGACACTATTGGTGTGATATTTACTATTCATAATCCAATCTAAACTAATTTGGTGAAGGTGTTAACACTAAAGGGGTGACATTTACTGTTACCAATCCAATCTAAACTAATTTGAAGAAGGTGTTGGGGACTAAAGGGGTGGCTTTTAATATTACCACTACACTCTAAAGTATTTAAGGCAAGGTATTGGAAACTAAAAAATTTATATACACAATTAATACTCCATACGCACATATTTTTTGATGTATAAAATAAAAATGCAATAACCCAAACAAAAAACTAATATAAAATAATTTCCAATCACTATTGATAATTGATATATTTTCATTAATATTTATTAATATTCCTCAACTTTGAAAGATAACATAAAACAGTGCTCAATCTTAAACTGAAAATCATTAAATTAAAAAAAACTTGCAACTAAATATCAAACTATTCATAAAAATATGTTTTTATTACATAAAAATTAAATCATTTCAAGATATACATCAGAATCAATGAAACGTATTCCAATAATAAAAATGGAAGTGATCAAAATTTTGTTTAATACATTTTAAAGAAATAAACCTATAACATATAAATAAAAACAAAACCATATTTAAAAATCATAAACAATACATACTTATTCTATTTTCTTAATTGAACCCTTTCTGTTCCAAGGACGTAACGGTTACGTTCTCCACCATGGTGGCTGTGTGAGGAGTACGTAACCAGTCCGTCCTCTGCAGGAGTCCAGGATATACCTCTGCTGTGTACAGCAAAGGGATTTATTTTTTATTTTTCAGACTCTGGAGGAGGCGAAGAGCTTCCCCTGCCGCCTGAGGCATTGTTTTCAATGTAATTATGATTGCCACCCATGGAGCCCTGACTTCATTTACACTGAAAGTGAAATGAGCTGATCGGCTATGTGGAAAAAAAAGGGCCAGTGTTTGGTAGAAAAATGTGCTGCTCCATGTTACATTTTGGGTCATTTCATGTTGTAGGCACTAGGTCTACCCACACAAGTGAGGTACCATTTTGTACCTGGAGACTTGGCGGAATGCCGGGTAGAAGGATGTTTGTGGCTGCCAGCAGATCCCAGAACTTTCCATCACAGAATTGTGAGGCAAATGTGTGTTTATTAAGGGTGGGCGTAGTATGCGTAGTGGGGCTACGTGAAGCTACGCAAAGTGGGCGAGAAACTACGCCCACCTACGCACTTCGCGTAGCCCAACTATGCACCGCCTGCCCCCCTCCCTCTCACGAGAAATGCACATGCGGGCGGCAGCGCATGCGCATTGGTATCCAAGACGGTGGCGCGAACGAGAAGAGGGAGCCCTGGGAAGTGTCTTTTATTTACTTTTCTTTTAGTATTTGCACAAATTAGGCATGTAGGGGAGGGCGGGAGGGAGGCGGGTGGTGGGCAACTTCGCTACGCTCAGGGAGTGGGCGTAGTTTTGCCTGCTACGCCTACTTTGCAAAGGGTGAAGTAGGCAAGACTACACCCACTTCGTGGGTGTAGCGAAGTCCTTCGCCCAGGGTTAGTTTTTATAGTGAAAATTGAGGTTTGCAAGAGATTCTGGGTAATGAAACATGGCAAAAGCCATGCAAGTCAGCCCACCCTAGATAACCCTAGGTTGGCTAGATTTCCCTAGGTGCTGGCAGGGCAAGGGTCCATAAAAAAAGGGACAAAAGTGGTGGAACAAATGTAATTATCAATTTTCCAGGCACAGGGAGGCTTCGCCTGCATGGCTGGGTCCAGGAGCTCTGACCGGGCCCTGGCGCACCCCAAAGCAATGGGACGGGAGTTCCTGCTCCTAAGCACCAGCCTGCTGCACTGCCCTAGACGGGGTCCATCTGGCCTAGGGAGTCTCCCCCTGCTTGATGGTCCAGAAGCTCTGACTGTGGCCCCGGCACGGCCAGGGGTGGTATTACCTGGCATCTTTTGGCATGTTTCCCCGGTCTTCTTTCTTTCTGGCATCCTGTTTTTAATGGTATGTTGCACTTCTTTTTGCTCCTTTAGTGCCTCTGTGCACTTTCTCACTGCTGTTCAGTGTTAATGTGCAAGTGCTCTTACTGTAAATTGTCTTAATGGATTGGTTTTTCCATGTTTGGCTTATTTGATTTACTACTACGTCCCCAGTACAGTGCATTGTGTGTGCCCAGGGCCTGTAACTCAAATACTAAAGGGAGCCTGCAGCACTGATTGTGCTACCCACACAAGTAGTCTTTCATAGGAGTTTCAGAGTTGCCACTGCCGTGTCTGCATGCAGCTTTTACTTCCAAGTTGACCTGGCAAGTACACCCACATGCCGGGCCCTAGCCTTCCCTTTTTTTACATGTAGGGGACCCCTCATAAAGGCCCAAGGTACCCCCATGGGCAGGGTGCAGTGTTTGTGTAAGGTAAGACATGTTCTGGTGTGTGTGACATGTCCTGGTAGTGAAATACTGCCAATTTCGTTTTTCACTATTAGATGACTATCTGTCCCATAGGCTAACATGGGATGTGCTTTGTAACATCTTACAAGTTATAACTTTCCATTAGGGAAAGATAGAGAATTGGAGTTTAGGATCTCCTCTGAACTCAGGATTTAATGACACATCTTTTTAGGGAGATGGTTTTTAAATTGTGTGTTGGAAAATGCCACTTTTAAAAAGTAGGCATTTTCTTCGTTAACCATTCTGTGTGCCTCTGCTGAATTTTATATTGATTTTCTGGTTTTGGAGTGACAGGTGCAGGGATGAATATTCACTGTACACAAACACACGGGGGGTTGAGGTGTGTCCTGCCTTTCCTGGGTGACTCATAGTAGGACTGAATAGGCCTGGTCTGTATTTAGAGTGGTTGGCGGAGTTATCACAATCACCTGAATGGGCATTGTCTCCTCTGCACAATGCGGTCTCCCCTCCTGTAATTAAGCTGAGGCAGAACGGGTTTAGACTGGGTTCAGAGACCTTTGCCACAAAGAGAGCAAAGAGCAATTGTGGAATAAATATTGGGGCCCTGGCCCCAGGACTTTTTTTAGCTGTTTTTTGGATCAATTAACCTGTCAAGAAGAAGAGCTGGAGAAGCTGTGAGGATGAACTATCACTTTGCTGTGTGCTTTGCTATCTTGACCTACAGTGGCTGCTTCTGTCTTGGGCAGAGAAAGGACTGAACTGATCTTTCTGGAACTTCTTTGTTTGAGGTTCAACAAGGGTTAGAGGTAGAGCTTGTCCTCTGTTCAATAAGTCTCAGGAACAGCACAGACTTCAAGTTCATCGACTACCAGTACTGGGAACTGTTTGTTTTGTGCTGCAACAGAAGAAAAAGCAACCTGCCACCATCTACAATGCCGCTGATGGCTGTGTGTCTTGAAGGCCCTGCCTCCATTCGCACCGCAACCCTAGTCTCACCGACGACAGCCAATGCCACCACTGAGCCACTGCTTGCACGGCAACCTGTGGGCACTGCACTTTGCACCACCTTGCTTCACGCCGTTGCTCTGGTATCTACAATGATGATGGTCCACAAAGACCTTGATGCTCCTGCTTGTGCTGTGGTTTGAGGGGACTACTCGTTAGTTAAATGACACACTGTCCTGTCCCACACCGTAGCCTTGGCCTACTGATGCCAGCACTATTGACTCCGCTTTGTCAGCAGATGACAGCCCTTCAGTGATGATGATGCCGCTGGTTGCACTGTGAACTGCCAGCATCATGACGAGCACCACACCACTTCACACCACAGCCTTGGTCTCACTTATGCTGCTGGATGACCGTCACCAAGCCGCGGCCTGCACTGCAAAGTGAGGGTACTGCAAGCCCAACACCCACCAGCGCTCCTAACTTCAACCGCATGAGATTCAATCTCCACTGTGTGTGAACTGAAGGGACAGATGACTCCTGCACCGACGTCCGGAACCAACACCTGCTGACACTAGCTCTTCAGAGCTCACTGCATGATTCCCGATGCCCTACATTTCTAAACGTGCTGTAGACACCGTATTTGGGCCGCGACACAACCATCAGCCAAAACTGTTTAGATTTGTTGTTCACGACGGCATGATAACCCCGGATGGAGCTATTGACTTCAATAAACTTTATTTAAAGTCTATTGGTGCTCATTGTTATTTCTAAAAGCTCTATGGTGGATTCATATCGTTTTTGGTCCTGTTCGTACAGACAAAATATTGGAAATTTTTTCTAGGGGGGGGGGCTTAGTTTGTGTAGTCGCGCTACGCAAAGCTCAGCGAAACGGTAATAAATCTCCACAAGCACACAAAAGTTTTGCGAACATGCGGAATTGCTTTTTTCCTGTTCGCGAACGCTGTTTGCGTGCTCAGGGAGAAATATCTCGTGAACATGCCTTTTGAAAGCACAATCAAGCAAAATGTCCCTGGAATGCAAAATAACCCATATTCTGCAAATTACGCGAGCGGAACAGAATTTACCACCCAGGCCTAATTTGTTCTGAAACTGGTGTGGTGTCCTTTTGTAGTGTTTTCACTGTATTACTGTTGTTATGTGCAAATGCTTTACAACTGCCTCTGTGATAAGCCTGACGTGGTGAGCAGGGGCTATTTTAGAAGTGTATCCCCCTTGCCTTTACTAGGAAGAATGGTCCCTACTTGGACAGGGTAACAACCTGCCAACTTGAGACCTCCATTTCTTACAGGTGGGGGAGCCCCATTCCGGGCTCCGTCCTACGGTTGCCACATGGCCAAACCCCCGGGATGGAGTCACCTGGACATAGGGAGCCCTCCCCTGCGCAGCCAGATTCAGGAGTTCTGACCGGGACCTATGCCCTGAGGCCTCACCAAGACCCAGGGCAGATGATCCTTCCCTGGGCTCTGTTGTCAAACCTGCTGCACCACCAAGGGCCTGAAACGGGGGTCCATCGGGTCAGGGGAGTTTCCCCAGCTTGGCTGAGTCAAAAATCCTTGACCGGGGCACTAGCGGGCCCTTGGGTTGGAGCCCCCATTTGAGGCACTGCCTTCAGCTCACTGCATGGCAAAGGATTTGAGACCAAGAGCTCTGAACGGGCCCTGCCAGGCAACGGGATGGGTGCTCCCTTCCTTGGCTCTGTCCTCCAGCCTGCCATGCCACCAAGGGCCTGGGACAGGGGTGCAGTGGGACCTGCACCCTTGGAATGCATTAACAAATTGCGAATCGCATTTTCAAATTCGCAATTTGTAAATGCCTTCCAACAGGCCCAGGGAGGCCACACTCGGATTGCCTGAATGTTAGGGAGCCCACAAGCCCTGTGTTGGAGGTCTTTCAGGGTCACCTTGCAGCCATGTGCCTGAGGCCCAGCTGGGGGCCTGAGCACCCGGGCCACAGGGTCCCCTGAGCCTGGCCATTGAGTCAAATGCCATGCTTTCCACTGGGGCGATCAGATGATTAGGCTGCCCTGAATTCCTGACGAGAGCCTATTTGCTTCCTTGAAGCCCAGCCAGGACTCCAGTAGGTCTCTGAATTTATGCCTTTGGTCCCCTCTGTCACTTGGTGTGCACAGATTAAAAGAAAGCGGAGTTGCCTTCCTCCATATTGCTAGGGACAGGGTACCCTGGACCCTCTTGTTGTCTGCTGGATCTTAGCCAGCAACCAAAGACCCAGGACTGAGGCCTCCTGTGGGCCCTGGCATGTGGGGCTGCCCCATATTGATATCCGTCCTCAGGCCTTCTGTTTGGCAGAGTGCCTGGAATGGGGTCCTGTGAGCCTGGGGAGGTCTCTCCTGTGTGGCTGGGTTCTTGAGTTCCGACCTGGCCTCGACAGGTCTTCGGGTAGGTGCTCCCTCCCTGGGCTCCATCGTCTAGGCAGCTGCACTGTCAAGGGCCTGAAACGGAAGTCCAAAGGAACCAGGGAGGCTTCCCTGCTTGACTGGGTTCCAGAGCTATGACCAGGGCCCTCTCATTCTGAGCTCTGTCGTCAGCATGCCGCGTGGTCAAGCCCCTAGGAAGGGGTCCCGCAGGCCTAGAGGCCTCCCTGTGCAGGAACTCCCACTGGGAGCCTGGTTCTGCAAGGGCCCTAGAGCAAGTTCTCCCACCCTGGGCTCTGTCCACCACCCGCAATACCGCCAATGGTCCGGCATGGAGTCAATCATGGTGGGGCCCATCAGGCGGGCTTCCGCCCGGGCCACTCCACGGAGGCAGTGGTTCTTGCACTCTTGGACGAACTCAAAGGGAAAGGCCGACTCTAATCTCCCCCAAGCGCTGGTCCTTCTCTATCTGTCCGCTGCGTTTGACATGGTTGACCACTCCATCCTTCTCGACCGTGTCAGCGCAGCGGGAATTCGAGGCGTGGCCTTTTCTTGGCTTGCGTCTTTCCTTCGGGACAGGTCCCAGGCGGTTCACCTTTCCGGCTTTTCTGCCCCTCCCCACCCGGTTACTTGTGGCGTTCCCCAAGGTTCCTCTCTTTCCCCCCTTCTCTTCAATCTTTATATCCATCCCCTCATCACTTCCCTCCTTGAGCTGGGGGTCTCTGTGTATAACTACGCAGACGACCTCCAGCGCGTTTTTGACCTCTCTTCTACCCCTGACTCTCTTCCTAAGTTTTGTTCCGCCTTAGTTTTTATTTCTGAGTGGCTGAGCGCTAACCATTTGAAGCTTAATCCAGACAAGAAGGAACTTGTCCTCACTGGTGGTCCCTCGAACCCTTGGTCCCCTGCACACTGGCCCCTCTCTTTTGGTCCCCCCCCCCTTTGCCCGCTCCTTCTGTTCGCACCCTTGGTATTAAAGTCAGTCACGACTTATCCATGCACAGTCAAATCAGCTCTGTCGTGTCTTCTTGTTTTTTGTCCCTCCGTCTTATCCGGACAATTTTGCGGTTTTTCTCCATCGACGGACTCAAAACCATAGTCATGGCCCTTATCACCTCTCGCCTCGACTACGGGAATGGCCTGTACGTGGGCATACCTGCCTACTAAACCCGCCAACTCAAGGCCATTCAAAACCAAGCTGCTCGTCTCATCCTCTCTCTCCCAAAATCTTCTCATATCACCCCTGCTCTCAAGTCCCTTCACTGGCTTCCTGTTCGTTTTAGATCTTTCTTTAAACTGGCTTGTTTAGCTTTTCGGGCTCATTCCCGCTCTGCTCCCCTGTTCATCACTTCTCTTATTTCCTCTCATGCCCCTAGTCGCACTCTCCGTTCTTCTTCTCTCTCTCTCCTGCATATCCCCCATTTCCGTAAATCCAGAACGGGAGGTATCCGGTTCTCAGTCCTGGCCCCCCAGTTTTGGAACAGTCTTCCACTCTCCATCCGCTCTATCCCCATCTACACTCACTTCCGCAAAGCCCTCAAAACCTTCCTTTTCTCTCAGGCATTCCCCTCCTAGTCTCCCTGGGCTCCCTCTGTGACTTCTGATCAGGTCCCCAGCGCCAGGAAGCCGCTTGGCCGCAGCGCGCGTTATCAAATATTTTGTTCATTCATTCATTCATTCATTCATTCATTCATTCATTCATTCATTCATTCATTCTCCTGGTCGGCCAGGTTGAGAAGCTCCAACAAGGCCCTGGTGGGTCCTGGGGGGCCCTTGGGTGGGTCACCCCTGTCCTGGGCTTTGCCCTCCAGCCTGCCACATGGCGAGCCCCTGGGACAGTGTCCTTCAGGCCTTGGGAGTCCTTCCCTGCTCAGCCTGTTCCAGGAGCTCCAACCGGGGCCCCCTCAAACCTCAGTGTGGGAACTCCTGCCCTGGGCTCTGCACTTTGGCCTGCTGCACCACCAAGGGCAAGGGACAGGGTTTCATCTGTCCCAGGAAGGCTTCCCCTATGTGGCTGGGTTCAGGAGCCCTTATCAGGACCCCAGCAGGCTCTGTCCTCTGGCCAGCCATGTGGCAGAGTCCCTCAGGAGTTCTGACTGGGCCCTGGGGCCTCACTAGGGCTGGAGGAGGCACTTCTACCTTAGGCTCTCTCCTCTGGTCTGTCATAACACCAAGGTCCCGGTCTAGTGGTCCATTATGTCTGGGGAGGCTTCCCCTGCTTGGCCAGGTTTATGACTTTTGACTGAGTCCCTGCGGGCCCTGGAGTAGGCACCCATCATCCTGGGCTAGAAGAGCGCACAGTCAAAGACCAGAGGTCTGTCAGGGGCCCCCCTTGCAGCCCTTGCCTGAGGACCAGTTTGGGCTCTGAGTGCAGACCCTGCAGAGTCCCAATACTCTCCAAATCCGGGCCTGAGTCTTCCTAGCCATTGAAGGAGAAACAATGAAAAGTGTGAGGGTCGGGTTTATGCCCATCTGACTAGAGGATCCATCCATAGCTTGATTTAAAGCACATCTAACATAGATACATCGTGCATTTGAAACGGCTTGATGTCTCCAAAACTCCATAGTTCAATAAAAATACCTGTGATGCATTTGGCCCCATTGGTATGATCCCTATGTCAGATACCACAATTGCTGAACAGAGAGTGGCTAACCTATAATAACAGGCCCAGCAGAAACGATACACAATGTTTGTCCTTTGACATTCTCTGATGCTCAATCAAGCGAGTTGTACACTCATTCTGGAGCAACACCAAAGAGAATGCAGGAATGGGACAAAAAAAGAAAAAAGCTAACCGCTGACTGTATGACAGCTTCCTTGTATCACCCTTCAGCCAAGTTTGTCCTCTGTCTCCCAGTGTGTAAGTGCCTAACCAGCAACAAGAACAAATATTTAGGTTTTTTATAAAAAAAGCCCTTTACATCTTTTGATTTACAGTTTCAATCTTTTATATTGTCTCTCTCAATCTAGACTCAATAAACCTCGTAAAAACATTAGTTAGTTGTTTCTTCACTAGAATGTAGCTAGTCTCTGTGTTTGGCACATGCTGCATGGTTTCCTCAATTTCTCTCTCTGGTTAGTGCAGATTGCTCCCTTCACCAAATGACAATTAAGTAGGTAGGGCGGAAAATCCGTTCCGCTCGCTGATTTTGCGGATTTTCGGTAAATTCGCAATCCGCGAGATTCGCGAATTTCCGAAAAATCAGCGAGCGGAACGGATTAGGTCAAAAGTTCAAGCTGACCTTTGTAACTCTTTTAGAATGGCGCCAGCACGCTGCCAGAGCCATTCTAAAATAGTTACAAAAGTCAGCTTCAACAGGAAGCTCTAATAGATAAAGTAAAGCAGGTGCTCCAGTTGAAGCTCAAATTCAGTTACACAATCATTAATCACCCCAATACTGGGGTGATTAATGATTGTGTAACTTAATTTGACCTTCAACTCGAGCACCTGCTTTACTTTATCTATTAGAGCTTCCTGTTGAAGCTCCTTGTAGCTATTTTAGAATGGTGCAGGCAGATTGCTGGCGCCATTCTAAGTGGGGCTGAGGGCAGAAGGGCACAAAAGTGGGACAGAGGGCAGAAGGGGATAAAAAATGAGTGGGGCAGAGGGCAGAAGGGCACAGAAATGAGTGGTACAGAAAGCCGAAGGGCATAAAAAACTAGAGGGTGGCAGTGATTAACCAGGAAAAAAAAAAAACCCGCGAACACGCAAAGCGCCCCACGAACACCCGCGAACACGCAAAGTGCCCAGCGAACACACGCGAACACCCAAAAATAAAACAATCCACAAATTCTCATGAATTCGCGTATTTTGCAGATTGCGAATTCGCAAATCCGCAAATTTGCAGATCGCAAATTCGCAAAATTCGCCCATGCTTACAATTAAGTACCTTGTAAATAATCAAGTATCTTGAATTTTTGTCCATCAAATTCTTATATTGATGCTCAATTATGATTCCTTTGTCTCATGTTCCTGAACTGCTTGCACTCGTGAAAGAGGTAAACTTCAAATATTCATAGTTTCTCTTGTCTCTTTTATCACTTGCAGATCATCAAGAACTCTCTCCAGGAAGCGCATGGTTTACAGAGGAAGGTTTCCTGGATGCGCAGGTAAGCTGGGTCAGTAGGAGAAACACAGGTGATAGTATCACTAGAACTCTTATTGCCTAGCAATGGGTGTGGTCCAAGGGAGTGATATTTATACCCTCCAGAAATCAAAGACAGCTGCTACCATCATGTGGCTGTTTTCAGAACCTTTTGGCGTGTTCCAGGACATTTTGGCTTGTTTCAGAGAGATCAATCAATCAATCAGGATTAATGAAGCGCAGCAAATCAATTGTGAAGGTCTCAAGTTGGATTGCCATGTGCAGTCAATGTCTATTTAATGGCTTGTTCCAGAACCTTCTGGTTTGTTCTTGAACCTTCTGGCTTGGTAGAGAACATTCTGGATTGCAATGTGCTTTCAAAGTCCATATAGAAAGTGATTAGTTTACAACCTTGTTTCCTTTTACCAACAGTCTTAAATTATGTTTGTCTGTTACATCTTTTTGTACCTTGGCAACTTACCCAAAAAAACGAACCGCCTGGGATGTTCTGGGAAACCCTCTGTAAACTGGTTGGTCCTAAGACACTTATCCAGTGGCATGTGAATATGAGTCTTTGTAGTCGTCCTGTAAATTAAAACAAACTAAATTAGATTATTTACTGGAATTCCAAATTCTGGATATCCATGAAGTTCCGTAAATAGACATATTGTGAGTAGGGTTAGACATAACAGGTGTAATTCTCTTAAGCATAATTCCTCTATATTACCTCAAAATTACTCGGAAATATGCACAATTTTGAGAAAAGCATCACCCGAAATTTAGCACTATTTTCTTAATGCAAAATGCACATTTGCATCCAAAATAGGCCCCGGGAGCATTTTTCGCTAAGGAAATAGCAGTAAATGCTACATGACATAAAAAGCAGTAGCCAGCATTCCCTCACTGTCTCCAGTTTCGTTGTTCCTGTGCTCCTGCGGTAGAATTTCTGCCCCAACTAACTCTTACTCACTCAATCTGGTGGAATCGCAACTTTACTGAAATCACTATGATTACTGAGGAGTAATTAACATTCCTCCAAGGCCTAATTGTGAGCTTATACCAAGGCATTCTTTGGCGTTAGGTTATCAAAAAATGCTGTGCTAAAAATAGTTGAATGATTCTCATAGTCAGCATTACATGTCTAACCATGCCCTATTTCAAAGTGGACACAGGGTCCAAGCAAATAAAAAACATTAGACATTGGCTTTGCAGATATTTTGAATCCTCATATAACTGAAAGGAAATCTGATTTAGATGCAAGAGACCCATTTGCTGAGGTCATGGATAAAGCAGACATAAAATATACATTTACAGAAATGCCCACCAACTGACATTCGAGGGAGTATTTTTTTCAAGTACGCTGGTGTTTGGTATGTAAAAGACAAGTGGGCTTTCTCTTATTCAGGAATTTGCAATTAGGAAATAAAAGACTAATTGTTGATGGCGTGCAATCAGTTTCTGAATTCAGTGACTCAGAAGTATGTTGTCCTCATTGCAAAATTATTGGTCCCAACTCCATTATCAGTGCAGCTTCAAGGAGAATTACTAATGTTCTTAGATGACTAGGCTTCAGCATCACATCCTCAAATAATTCACAGCTAATGGATGGTGTTTGGATTCAGCCATATGGCCAGCTGCAGTGCAACATTTATTTGGATGGCATGCAGTGCAGCGCAGCAAGTCATCTTGTTGTGCTACACTGCTTGACAGGTAAAGAGCAGGAATGTGCAGTGTTTAAGGCAATACGGCACATTTCTGTCCTTTCCGTTTTATTGGTACCCTTTTAGTAGCCTAGCGTCAACACAGGCACTCTTGCTCAATAGTGCATGGGTGCCTGCTTTGCGTGCATGATTGATTGTGTGCAGCAAAGGACACCTTCTTGCACAAAAACAATCCTCGGAGGCAGAATTGAGCAAATATAGAAAGGGGACAACACTAATTGAAGCAGAGAAATTCCTCCTTGTTACGACTTCCGAAGTGGAGAAGTGTGGCTCAATGGTTAGAGCGGCAGACCTTGATGCAGAAGTCTGGCCCGGGTCCAGGGTTCAATTCCCGCCTCGGCAGGTCTTGGGCGCAATTTCCTCAGACCTGTTCATTCTTGCCTCGGTGCCTATTCTAATCATGGGTCCCACTCAGCAACTCTGGGTAATAGCTTGCTTAGGGCCCAATATAGGTAAATTCATTTTACCACTTCATAAATACCGAATCATACCGATTCGGTATTTAAGAAGTGGTAAAATGGAGGGGGGGGGTGTAGGTATTTCAGATTCAGTAAATACCGAATCGTTAAGATTCGGTATTTACCGATTCTGTAAATACCGAATCGGTAATGCCCATTGATTCCTATGGGCATTGAAGCCCATAGGAATCAATGGTCATTACCGAATCAGTATTTACCGATTCGGTAAATACCGATTTTTGCAAGGGTGCAGGGGGTGTCACTTTGACACCCTCTAGCACCCCGAATTCAGGCACGTGTGACATGTGGCACACCTGGATTCAATATTTTACCACCCAATTGGATTGGGTGGTAAAATACCGATTCTGTAAGGCCTGTGGGACTCAGAAGAGTCCCACCTACATCTCCAAGTTACCAAATCGGTAAAAATACTGATTCGGTATTTTACCAATTCGGTAAATTTACCGATTCGGTAAATTTACCGAATCGGTAAAATAGGGCCCCTACATCAGGAATGACCATTTACCGGTCGGTAATGGCCAAAATCGGCCATTACCGGTCAGTAAATGGACACCTACATCGGGCCCCAAATCCCAACAATGGCTCCAACAACGCTAGGATGCCTGGCTTCATTTTGTGGATACCCAGGAGTGGGCACTTCACAGGAAGAGGCCAGGAAGGGTTCCTCAGGGGTATTCATACAAGCGCCGAGAGGCCTCCGGATAGTCGTGCGCTACACAAGTACCTCTACATTTACATTTACTTCTCTGGGAAAGTGTAAAAAATGTGTGTAATTCCAGGTTTTCAGGTTCTTGTAAATCCGAGGATGAGTCAAAATCATTGGGAACTGCATGGGAACAACCTTGCAATGCCCATGGAATGACTTCTTAAGGCAAAATAATGCAACACAACAATTTCCGCTGTGTTGCATTACTTCTGGAGCCACGTAGGGGCATAGCGACAGATTTCTTACTGCTGTGTACTGTTGAAAACTATCGCCTTGTTAGCTACATATTTACAAGGCGTTGCTACATGGTGATAGCTTCAGGCATCATCGGTGAAAACTGCTGCTAACATTAGCGTGATGGCGATAGAAATCCCAGCATTAGCGGGCCAAAAACCAACGAAAGCCACATTAGCGGCAAAAAACGCACGTTAGTCAGCCCAACATTAGTTTTTTGGCCTCTGATGGAAAAAATAGCCTATCCGTCAACTTCCAATAGGAAAATAGGTTAAAAAAAATGAAATGCAGAAAGGAGCAGCCAGGGCCAAGTGCAGCACACATCAACAACCCCCTCAAGCCACCCAACATCCAGGATGACCTGGATCTGGAGCCTGGATGCCACACTGGACCTGCGTCTTGAGCATGGATGCCTTGCAGGACCAGTTTCTGGAGCCTGGATGCCTCGCTGGACCTGCGCCTGGAGCCTGTATGCCTCACTGGACCTGCGTCTGGAGCCTGGAGTGGGATGCGGGGGAGCTGAAGAGTCTATGACCCATGTCGGTAGACATTGAGGTGCGGCGATCGCCCGTCCCTGGTGATGAAGTCTGGCTGGTCGCATGGAGATACGTTGCTGACCTGTGTGGGAAGACCGCCTTGTGCCCCTTGTAGCTGAGAATGGTAGAGGCGCTCCTCTGCACCAATGTAGGAAGGTCTCATTGCATACTACGATCCACCACTACACCGGGATGCATGAGGGGATTGCCAACGGTGAGCGGCACCTCTCTGCATCACAGGCCGGATGAGGTTGTGCTGGCCGGATGCTGTGGAGGTTGAGGCCCTGAGCTGCAACAAACTTGTGTTGTAAGAGTGCTGCAAGTTCATGTCTAAGGGGACACTGCTGCATCAACTGTGCCTGTTACCTTTGCAGGCGGGATGGGGGGTAGGGCTGCTCCACTCACAGAGCAGGTCAGGGGCGTAATGGCATGCCCCTTCAAGTGCGCAGTGACTGTTTGGTCAGCCTGTTCAGGCCACACAAAGCAGTTATGCGCACTCTCCTGTTTGCAATGCAGGCTGCATTACAGCCTGCATGGAGAACATGCCCACACCTGCATCCCTTGGCTGAACGCCGCATCCCAGTTCCAATCCAAATGCTGCATTGCAGCATAGTGGTTGGCTTTGGGGAGGGAGCCTGGTTGGCCCCTTCCTGTTCATTGAAGCAGACTCAGAAGAGCAGGAGCAACAAAGACACAGGACCCGGCCTTGAGGTAAGATTTCTCACATTTAAACATTTACAATACTCGCTCTCACAAACACCCCCGTGTCCATGCCCCATCCAGTGTTCTTTCCGGCATTTCCCACCTCCCAGTTGTCCAGTCCCCCCCGCAGCACTATTCAATGGCGGCCGTTGTGAGGCCATGCGCAGCGGGCGTACCACTGATGTGCCAAAGGTATATATGGAGTTACAATGCATACCATTATATCCCATTCCATTACAAAGCATACTATTACTTGGCATATTGCAACAGTAGGAAAGGTGTTGGATTGCGGAGATGTAAACATTACTATTCCCACTTCAGCGAGTGCAACCCTAAAACTAACCCTTGCAACCCAAAGCAAACCCTGAACCCTAAAATTCATCTTTGAGCCCCTGAAACACACTGTAAAAATCATATTTGACCCAAATGCACACCCCAATTTTCATATTTGACCCAAATACACACCCAAACACTAAACCCACCCCAAAAATGTAAAATACCCCACTACTGACCTCACAATGTGTTGTAATAGAATGCGATGTAAGGGCACCTGCGTTCTTGGATTTGCATTGTAAAGGCATTACGATTGTAATGAACGTCTCCCGTGCCAAAGGCAAGCCTGGCTGCATCCGTCTGCCCCTGGACGGCACTCAGGACCAAGGACCCTTCCTCTCGGACACTCCACCACTACGGCACCAGCACCCTCCTCACCATCAAACCTGGAGGCCACATCGCCTGCGAGGACCAACATCTGCTCCCGACCAGACATCGCCATCGCCATCACTGACCGCTACTGAATCACCTGCAAGGACCACCCCGACCGTCCAGGAGAAGGCATTGCCATCTCCTACAGTTGCACACATTCGACAGACGATGCAGTCTAATGACCCAACGGTGACCATGGAACAACTTGACTTCCATATCAAGATCAACGCCAAACCCATCCTCTGTGGCACCCTCATCTGCAGGCCCCCCAAAATGATTTGCCAAAATCAGACTCAAGCAGCTAGTCAATGCAGCAAGCCACATAGCAGGACACACGGTCGAGCACGTCTCCTCCACCAATGCGACCTTCAACTACAGCCACACCACCGGAATCTCCGGGACCGACCTTCATTGTATACATCACGTCTCCACCTTGCCCACCATTCACAACTGCCATCATCGCCCTCTTTGCAGCTGATCAAGGCAACCGAAGTACGTCTCATCACTTCCCTCAGCTCCACCACTCCGCCAACGCTTACAGACGATGACACCACAGTGCACAACCGCCACCAATGTATCTCCAAATGCTTCAACACCTGGGCATCCCTCAAGAACTGCACTGTGTCAGTACCTTAGGCCTGCATGATGGCAAGCGTAAGGGTGACGCAGTGCCACAGGGATAGGCTGGCCCTATGCATTGCAGAAGTTGCGTCATGGTTGTGACACGACTGCAGCATTGCATGACTTTAGCACACAGATACGTCAGGATTCCAGACGTATCTATCATTACTTGCGTCATGGAGCATTGTCCAGTGAATACAGCGCATACGTGGTGTCGCCAAAAGGGGGTAGTGAAAAGTGTTGCAATGCCGTCTTGTCGCAGCGCTGAGTGAGGCACAGGAATGCACATTATCTTATTGATGGTGCGCAGTCCTGCCCTGTAGTTTGTTGCATGGCAGAGAAGCGCAGCAACATTGCTTGCAGTGCGGTCCAGCAACAAAGCCTGCTGAAATGAGGCCCCAAGGGTTATCTCTATTTTCAAATCCAGCTATTTTCTGGTCTTAAAAAATTGCCTTTAACTGCAGTTAGAGGCAGTTTTTTTTGGTCCTCCAAACATAAGCCAATATTGTGCAGTAGGGTAGCGGCTGTTTTTGCACAGTAACGCCTCCCTTGCATGTCATTATCGCTAACAGAAGTGGTGATTTTTATAATGGACGTTTTCGCCGAAAAACTGCCCCTAACAGAGGTCAGCGACAGCTTGTACATATGGCGATAAAAATATATCCCCAAAACCGTCAAAAAGTGCCACTAATGCGGTTTAAACTCCTTGTACATATGCCCCTCAGACTTCAAAAGTCTTTGTTACTGTTTGGGTCGCTCTTGCACCACGTTGCATGGTACAAGAGTGATGCAAAATGCCTTATAAATAGCCCCTAAGTTATCATCTCCCAAGTGACAGACAGATTCTTTACCACATACTGGCTCTGTAACTGGAGGCAGAGAAAGCTTTTAGATAGGGTTGAATTGGGGGATTTATTTAGAGGTGTAGCAGGGTCTGGAATATGAAAAGCCTTTATCGACAGGATTAATAACTTTACTCCATCATATTTGTCAGAGAAAAATATGGCAACATCTATGAAGACTACGTGAAGATCCCCACGTTTCCCTGGTGGGGAAACTCTGGCACGTCGAAGTCAGTCAGCGGGGCACAGGGACACAAGGAAGCAACATGTGAAGGTCATTATGCTCACCCGAAATAAGTTCAATAGCTAGAATTTGAAGCTGATGAACACCTCTCACATTTCTTTGGTAAAATTATCCACTGATGCAAATATGAAGCATTATCAATTTCAAAAGTGGCAACGGAAAGCGAGATGTTCTAATGTCCAATACCTTGCAGAATTCAGGAATTATTGTTGAATAGAGAATCACCTTATATGAAAAAAAGACAGTATGCTTTGTATATTTGCTTCAGTTTCAAGTGTTTTGCAGAGGTGGTGAAAACTGCAATTATCACTTTGCGTCTTGGCTCAGGTTGTAAAAATAATGAAGATTCCCACATTTAATTACTTTTCGGCTTTGCTTAAATTATATATGAAGAAGAGAATTTAGTATGTCATGACATTTATTTTTCGGGAAAGTTTTGGGGGTGAGGTTTGCAACGTTCGAACATTACTCAGGTTTATAGTTAGCACAAATTACATTTTAAAACATCAAGTCGTAGTAGCTGCCATAGTAGATGGTTTAGACACTTTTTCTAGTCTTTGGTAAATATTAACAGGCATTCTGTAACGAGGGAGGCACGTTAGAATCTTCTTAATACAGTGTTTCTGTGCAGACACCACGGATACAGTATCCTACAAGACCGTCGCTGTTTTGGGCTCGTGAGGCTGTTGGGAGCACGTTTGCTCACAGCCTGCAGGAAGGACTCAAGGGAGCAGGGACACGCTCGATCCATCAGCGCTGCCGCTGCAGGGACTCAACTAACCAGGAGCCCCTGCATTCCGGCACACCTGCTGACCTGTTGCCCCTCCCACCCCTCGCTCAGAGGGTGAAAAGAAGTGGAATTCTCCACTCCAGCGGGACACTCACACGCCGAGGGCTTACCGGCATTTTCCTGTGATCGCTGTCGATATTGGTGTAGCTGCCTTCTGCTACAACTAGCCGCACCCGCTCCGCGGGTGCCGCGTCGCTGTTTTGGGCTCGTGAGGCTGTAGGGAGCACGTTTGCTCACGGCCTGCAGGAAGGACTCAAGGGAGCAGGGACACGCTCGATCCATCAGCGCTGCCGCTGCAGGGACTCAACTAACCAGGAGCCCCTGCGTTCCGGCACACCTGCTGACCTGTTGCCCCTCTCACCCCTCGCTCAGAGGGTGAAAAGAAGCGGAATTCTCCACTCCAGCGGGACACTCACACGCCGAGGGCTTACCGGCGTTTTCCTGTGATCGCTGTCGATATTGGTGTAGCTGCCTTCTGCTACAACTAGCCACACCCGCTCCGCGGGTGCCGCGTCGCTGTTTTGGGCTCGTGAGGCTGTTGGGAGCACGTTTGCTCACAGCCGCCAGGAAGGACTCAAGGGAGCAGGGACACGCTCGATCCATCAGCGCTGCCGCTGCAGGGACTCAACTAACCAGGAGCCCCTGCGTTCCGGCACACCTGCTGACCTGTTGCCCCTCCCACCCCTCGCTCAGAGGGTGAAAAGAAGCGGAATTCTCCACTCCAGCGGGACACTCACACGCCGAGGGCTTACCGGCGTTTTCCTGTGATCGCTGTCAATATTGGTGTAGCTGCCTTCTGCTACAACTAGCCGCAACCGCTCCGCGGGTGCCGCGTCGCTGTTTTGGGCTCGTGAGGCTGTTGGGAGCACGTTTGCTCACAGCCTGCAGGAAGGACTCAAGGGAGCAGGGACACGCTCGATCCATCAGCGCTGCCGCTGCAGGGACTCAACTAACCAGGAGCCCCTGCGTTCCGGCACACCTGCTGACCTGTTGCCCCTCCCACCCCTCGCTTCACGCTTCCATAAAGGAACGCCTCTTCCCCGCCGTGCGGGAGCACGCGGGAGCATCGCGGGAGAAGCCCGGGACAAGGGCGGGACCATCTTTGGCCATCAGGGGCCAGAAGAGGCCGGGCCGGGCCACATCTCTTGGCTCTGCTAAGCGGGCACGTGAACCACAAGAGCATGGCCACAGGCACCAGAGCAAGCAAATCTAGGAAAGCTGCGGGAGACGTAGTCATAGGCACAATGGACCAATTTATAACTCGAGCTGTCTCCATTGTGGAAAAGGAGATAATCCTAGCTGAACGAAGATTATCCCGGGACTCCAGGGGCCTATCACACAAGCGCTCTTCTCTGGGCGCCCTTGCCCTTGCCCCCAGCCCTGTAAATGTACCTACCACACCATTGGTGGTAATTGACTCCCCGGACATTGACAAGAGAGTGAGTCGGATTAGGGCAAGCCTAGAAAGGGTAACTACCACTGCACCAGACATTGCTCATGATTCAATACACCCAAACCCATCCGATCCAACTGATCCTTCGCTGGGGGCACAAAATTATGAACTTGATTCTGAGATCAATAATGCCCTTAGCCCCTCTGCGATGCCCAACGAAGCCTTAAATCTTCCCCTCACAGCCATATCTATCGAAGCTAGCACATCCCTAGCAGCGGCTCCAGAAACTACTCCATCAGGGAAATTAGCTCCAGGACTAGCTGCACACAGGAAGAGAAAGCGTCCTGTTAGTCCTCGCAGGGGGGGCTCCCAAAAGCCGCACAGTAAAGTAAGCAGGCACAACGTGACCAAAGGGGGTACCACCACAAACCATGTTCTACATCCAAAAACCCCTACCATCCATACTAGAGTTACTGTATCCGAGGGCATATCAGGTTCGTCAGCTCCTCTAGGTACCACCACAGTCCCCCAGGTTGTGCATACTGACATCGCCACTCCACCCTTAGATGTCGAGAGCATAATCAGGTCTGTGGTGATGCCCCTTGTAGATAAGATTGACAGTCTCACACGTAAACTAGCTACCCTTGAGCAATCAATGTTGGATAATTTTTACGCTGTGAAATCACTGGTTAAATTCCACTTCAAGGCACAGGGCGAAGACAATGGAGGGTTAAGGAGTGGTGCTGTCACCTTAGTCTCCTCTGAACCAATGTCTCGCCAAAAAGCGCCTGCACCGGGGGAGGCCACTCAGTCACATCAATCTAACACTGGAATCAGCCCTGCCCCACAAACCCCTACTCTTGGGCCCAGCTCGGGCCGCCAAAAGAAAAAACCGAATACCCAAGCGCTTAAGGCCCCCAAGGTCAACTTTGCTCCAAATCCCGAGCCTATAGCGTCCACCTCTAAAGCAGCAGGAAATTTGCCAACCACGTCGAATGGAAACATAACTCCATCCTTTTCCACTCCTGGCAATCAGGCTGCGCCTAAATCCCTAGCTAAACCCTTAACTAAATCCCCAGCTAAAACACCAACAGACAGGGCGAAAAGGCACATACCCAACGCTAGCCTCCCCCTTGGTTGTAAACCGTATGTGGTAATTCTAACGGGGGTTCCGGAGCTTGAAGAGGGTTCTTGTGAGTTGTATTCTGATCTTAAACACAAGACCCTCTCCTGGCTTAAAGCAAATAGACCCCTCCCAGGGCACATTGATGGCAGAATAGCCTATGTTCGTCGTGTGGGGTGGATTGGCAATAGACGTAAGGATTTAACTGGGGACTGCGTGCTGATTAACTTCAGCGATCCTAGAGCAGCAGGTATGATCTGCAGCCAGCAGTCGCATCACAACTTCTGCGACATCCAAACTAGGGACTTGGGGTACTTTTATCGTCCCCCCCCCGACATCTGGGCACAAGAAGTTTTTGCCGGATGGGGGTAGAGGTGCATGGTACCCGCATTACCCAACCTTGGATGCTAGAGCAAGGGCATGGACACCGACCCAAGCGGCCCCATCCCGGGGATGGGGTTGGTGACTTGGTGATAAAGCGGTAATAAACGCCCCCCCCACCTAAGGTTATCGCACCATGCATAGCTGGGAGGGTCTCGCCATCATTAATTAACACCCCTGCGCCCCATCTCGCGCCCAACTCCCCCATCCCCTCTTTCTTAGGTTGTCGGACTGAGTACACTGAGTCCGTGGATGGGGTACAAATCTCGGGGGCACCGGGTGGGGAAGCTGGATGTGTTGAGTCTCCGAATCGTCCTACCCTGAAAGCTATCAGCTGGAATGTGGCAGGCTTAAATAACAAGTTGGATGCCCCGGACTGGGTGGCGCTCACTGAGCCCCACGCAGTCTGCGCATTCCAAGAAACGTGGTGTGTGGAACCAAGGCATAGAGCAGGTTATGCCACCTTCTCTGTTCCGGCAGGTATCCCAGTATCGGGAAGAGGGCGCCCTTTTGGAGGTCTCCTAGTCTGGGTCGATATATCCTTAGGATGGGGAGTACACCACCATCCCCAAAAATCTCCAGACTTGATGTGGCTCACAGTAAAATGCCCAAGGAAAGCTGAAAAGCTGGAGATCTTCAATATTTACACACGTGGGGCTTCAGGGAGGGCTTCGTCACCAACCCTCATGGCTCTGGAGGCAGCCTTAGGGGAGTGCCGTGGAGACTCCCTAATTTTGGTTATGGGGGACTTTAATTGCACATTTGAGCCCCTGTTGACCGACGAATCCCTGGACCTGTACGACGAAGATTCAAGGAGAGGCGTCCCGTCCCTCGATCTTCCAATTGTCAAAAGATGGACTCCTAGAATCGTCCAATTGAACTCCCTCACACTAGAGTATGGCTTGGGAGCAGCCAACGGGAGAACACGGTCAGACCTAGCGGGGGCACACACGTACAATAGGGTGGGTCACTCATCCAGGATAGATTACATCCTTTTAAACTTTCCTTTGTGGGCCCACATGAAGGATATGATAGTTCTACCTTCCTTGGATAGTGATCACAATGCACTCTCACTATCCTTAACATACTGGTGGAGGGTCAGCGGCTCATCTTGTGGAGCTCATGGCGCATCCGAGCTAAGGTCATCGGGGGGGGTGGTCCCCTCGAATTGCCTCAGACGCTTAAAATGGGACAAAGTGGCTATTGATGAAGAAAAACTATCCTGCATCAGAGCCATTACTGCTGCAGCTTGTGAACTTCTGGAAAGTCACCCTCCCAGCCCGCACAAGATTTCAGCCATGTTTAGCGAGGTTTCGACGTCGATTGGGGACTTGTTCATGGTTAAACTAAATCCCAAGGGAAACAAAAACCTTGACAAGCGTCAGGGCAAATCAGGCTGGTACTCGTCGGAGTGCCGTGCTGGAAAGAGAGCCCTAATTCTGGCAGTAAAGAGCGGTGATGCAACATTAATAGCTACCAAACGCAAGTCCTACAAATCTGTGCTAAAGGCAGCAAGGAGAGACTGGGAAGATGCCTTTTGGCAGGAACTTCGTGTCGCCAGCGTAGAAAAAAACGCTAAAGGTTTTTGGGACTTGTTGCGAAAGAAAAATAGACCTCTAGACACTGTCATCACATGCAATATAACCGAAGATCTGTGGTATTCACACTTCTCAAAACTGTACACAGCATCTGCAGCAGAAGCGATGGACTTCCCACTACCACAGATCCTTCGAGGTGATGGGAGCTATGAGGAAAGTCTATTCACCAGGAAAGAAGCTGAAATTGCCATAAAATCTCTGGTCCCTCGCAAAGCAGCTGGTCCTGATGGCCTTCCTGGCGACCTTCTTCGCATGGACACAGACGAATGGGGTATGCTAATTGCATCGTTACTGAACGCCGCTATGGCAGGGGCCCCCCTCCCTACTTCTTGGATGGCCGCCGAGGTGGTCCCCCTGCACAAGAAAGGCTCAAGAGACGATCCAGCTAATTACAGGCCGATCAGCCTGATAGATTGTTCCCAAAAAGTAGCGGGCAAGGTCCTCTTATCTAGAGTTCAGCAGTGGGCAGACGAAAACAAGATACTCTCGGACTTCCAGGCTGGGTTCAGAGCCGGCACAGGAACAATAGAACAATCGCTAAGGCTGCTCATGATCCACTGGAAGGTCGTCACGATTGGCAAGGGTACCTTATACCTGGCCTTCATCGACCTCCGGACGGCTTTTGATTTGGTGCCCAGAAACAACCTATGGAAGGTACTGTGCGACCTCGGTATGCCACCCTATTTGCTTCACTTGATCATGAGGTTCCATGAAAATAACTACGCCCAAATACGCTGGGGGCCAAATGGACAAAAGACCTCAAGAATAGAGGTGAATAGAGGTGTGCGGCAAGGTTGGGTACTTGCCCCAACCCTATTCTCCCTCTATGTAAATGGGGTGGTGGACTTCCTGACCCAGATACCAGCAGATGCGCCCCGTTTGGCAGGTCGCCTAATCCCTACCCTGCTCTTTGCTGACGATACTTTACTTTTGTCAAAATCCCCAATGGGCCTCCAGCAGCTTCTCTCTGGTTTTGAAGATTTCTGCAAGCAGAGAGGTCTCTGTATTAATACAGATAAAACAAAGTATCTCATTTTGAACCCCCCACAAAAACTCGGCCCCCGCCAACATTGGGGTCCGTTGCACTGGAAAGAACTAAGATGTTCGACTATCTGGGCATCCGGCTGGTGGACTCCATGAAATGGGACTGTCACTTGACCAAAATGTTGTTGAGCTTGAAAAGAGTGACTGGGGTCCTGCTGAAAGAGCAGAGAGCAGCCTCCACAAAACCAATAGCGGCAGTAATGGACATTTACTCGGCCAGAGGAGTAAGTGCAGCACTCTATGGGGCAGAGCTCTGGGGGATGTCAAATATGAAAGAGCTAACTCGAGCCGAAAACACCTTCCTGAGAAGTCTAATGTCTCTCGGTCCATCTGTCCCCATCCTACCATTGCAACTGGACATGGGTTGTCGGGCGATTGAAGATCAAGCAAAGTTACGCCCCTTGCTACTGTGGGCCCGCATCTGGAGA
This sequence comes from Lissotriton vulgaris, assembly GCF_964263255.1. NCBI lineage: Eukaryota > Metazoa > Chordata > Amphibia > Caudata > Salamandridae > Lissotriton > Lissotriton vulgaris. Next base: position 984,352,039 of record NC_141695.1, on the reverse strand, counting down.
GTGCCTGAGCTCTCAAGTTAAGCGGATGGCCTTCGGGAGATAATCAAATCCACAGGTTGGGCAAAAATAAAATGGCTGAGGGACATCAAGGCCCTACTTGCCAACCTGGGGCTGGAAGAAGCATGGCACCAACAGTCAGCCCCGCCCAAATCTACGTTAAAAAAACTCTATTGGTCATGGGTGGCAAACAAAAGAAACTCTTCGTCAACGACCTGTAAGTCGACTAGAAACTTCGTGGAGTTCAAAGATGTCCCCATCAGAGAACTGTATCTGGACATTATCTCTGCCCCATGGGAAAGATCCCTGTATTTTAAATTTAGAGTAGGTCTTCTCCCTGTAATGGAGCTCACATGCCACTGGAAAATTCCATATCAGACTGCTCCATGGTGCCCCTTCTGCCCTCAGCGCCGTGAATCTGTCCCCCATTTGTTATTCGAGTGCCCTGCCTACAAGGTTCCTCGTATGAAATGGATTAAACCAATGTGTCTCACCTTGGGCACCAGACATTGTAATGTGGCACTAAGGATATTACTTACAGACACTCGTACATTTTTTGCATGCGCCACCTCGAAATACCTAGGGTGGGCATGGCGGATTCGTTCAAAAAAACTTAGGCAAATTGTTTAATCATGATTTTAAACTTATGGTCTGTTTTCGGCCTAACTCTTTTAGCTAATTTAAATAATTCCCCCTCTAGAAATTGTAGGAAAAAAACGTTGATTCCTAGTATGTAAGGGGTTTTTTATGCTTTTTATCTAGTAATGTTTAAAACTGAATTCATCATGTATGTATGCTTTTTAAGATATTTTTTATGTCGAAATAAAGCCTATTTGGCTTGACTTGACTTGACTACAAGACAGTATGATTATAGCATTTTATTATTCTTTACTGTGAATGTGGTTCAAATATTGTTATGGCTATTTATTTTCTAGCATTTAGTAGTATACATTAACGTGTATTTTAGCGTGCCATATCTTTGTTATAATGAAACTAAATGTATGGTAATTTAACTGAATCTCTTAAAGGGAAACTGAAATACAAAATATAACCTTCTGACCTATTTTTGTCTGAGTCATCAAGGAGAGCCACCACTAACATACAGCAAATGGAAGCAGATGTTTCACAATAATGATACAGCACGTGGGGTAAATTTGGGTATAGAAATAAAATTAGCCCTGTTGTTGCACTAATTCAGGAGAGAAGAGCAAGAAGTTTTAGCGAATTAGCCACAATCAGAAAGATGCAGCACGTGGATACAGTGAGTATGACATTTGTATTAAGACGTCGGATGACAAACTACACTTGAATATATTAATTTCCTCACCTGTGACTCTCTGTATCTCAATCCACCACCTTCCTGTTCACTTACAGGGTTCCCAGACAGACGGAAATCTTCAAAGATTAATTCTGAAACCCCTTCAACACTTAATTCATCCACTGACACCACCCTCGACGTTGATTGAGTTCTTTCTTTTCTTTATCTATAGTTATACCGCTTATAAAGTGCCCTATCACCTTACATGTTTCCTGGCGCCGAGGGCCTATATGTAGACAAAGGTGCATACTTCTATCGAGGGTGTGTAACTGTGATCCTGGAGTTACACAGGGGAGAGCCATGATTTTCGGACTTTTCTGAAGTGTAGTAGATCCGTTGCTGGTCATAGGGTGACTGTGAGCTTATTCGAAAGCTGAGCTGCTCTGACAGAAAGGGCTGGCCCACCCTGTTTTTTCTTTAACAGAATTTTGCGACTGATGAGTTTTGCAGTTGCTGAACAAAGCCAACTCCCTGGGACATTACTTTAGAAACTTTTTTAAAAAGTTCAGAGGGCCTTTTCCCGGAAGTGCTTTAAAGATTATGCACAAAGAATTAAGTGCTATCCTCTGCTTAATGGGAATCCAGTGTAGACAGACGCTCGCCTTGGCCTATTCAGTACCTATTTTGCAGCTGATTCCTGAACTCGATCCAGTCTCCAAGTAGCTGTGCGTTAAAGTAGTCGCGCCTATTTATTGCAAATCAAATAGTGGAAATGGAGGGTAACGTAAGGTACAGAAGATGGTAAAGGGTTTGAAGATAAAATATATGATGTCTGACAGCTTTGGCTGCATTGAATAGCCATATGCCTGCAAACGTGAGCCTGCGTATACTCCCACTGATTTCTGCTTTTTTATCTTGAGAAAGAAGCGGAAAAGTAAGAAGTGAATGTAGACGAACTTTGTAATAGCAATGAGAGTGTGCCGGTATTCTTGGTAAATGTTATATGTTAATTGTATGTATGTTTTGAGCATTAAGTTATCTTGAAAAAGTTAATAAGAAAAGAAATTGTATTCGAGCCTTCTGAGATTCACGCTTCGCATGATCAAGGTTTTTGCATGTGTGGGCAGCATTGGTATGAGTTTCCAGAGAAGAACAAAGCAAGTGACACACACTTTCTTTTTCCAGTGCTAACTTGTTATCTAAGGTGACTTCTAGGTTACATACCGTTCCTGGTTGTTTTAATTTGGCTTCTTTAATCAGTGGCCAGAAATTCAAAGGGAGTTTCATGGGGATTTTTGTAGCTGGGCATCACAGGAATTCAATGTTGTCCCCATTGAATTTTAGTTAGTTGATGTCTAGCCAATTGCCAATAGCATTGATGCAGTTATGAAAGAAGACCAGAGCGTCCAGTTTGTTGCTTTCAATAAACAAGATCAGTGATGTGTCATCAGTATTATTCACCAGCCTGATGTTGTGGGACTTAATGAGAGTCATAAGGGGCCTTATATAAATGTTAAAAGCATTGTACTGAGTGTCAATCACTCTGGGACTCCATGCACGTGGCTGTGAAGTCAGAGCAATGAGGAAGCAGCAAGACTGCTTGACAATGTTCTGACAAGTAGGATCAGTTGAGTGCTGTCACGCTGACCCCAGACCTAGGTAATCTTGCCAGTAGTGTCTTATTTCAAATTTCAGCTAAATAAAAGACAAAGGAGTCATTCTTCACAACATCATCACTATGCTCATCTGGTAGAATATGTAACTCCATCAACCCACTTGAAAGGTAACATCAGTGAACTCATAACCATGAACAGGAATCCTCCTATATCTGTGTCTTGGATCACCTTCTAGCCATTCCGTCAGCATGTTGATATGAAACCAGCAAAAGACCAATCAAGAGGTAAACACAGTTTAGTGCCTTCTGTTGAGTTTACCTTACTTAGAGTTGTGGGTTGATTTGCCAAACAATGTAGAATTTTTGGTTTACGTATGTACTTTGTCTAATCATTATCTTGCATTTTAAGTATAGTCTTTATTAGCATGCTTCAGATGTGGCAAGCAGATAGTGAGGGATTGAATTTAGGATCCCTATATTGATTTATTGGGAAGCTTGAGGTATTAGTGCTGGTCCTAACAATGGATTTACAAGCCAGAGAGCAATTCTGAGCTCCATCCTGGCCTGAGATCCATTGTATAGGAGCACATTGCAATCTGGCAGACTATCCACAGGTCTAGAAGTGTACTGAAGATTTAATGTCTAAGGTCTAATATTTATACCTGTTGGCCTTTCTCTGGTAGGGTGGAGAAGTTTCTATTCGAAAGACATGAAGGTCCCAACTAGAAAGGCACAATTCTTACCAAAATTATGTCGAACACACCTGGTAGGTGTTACAGGTTTGCATCAAGGCACAAAAGACAATTCAACAATACAAATTTCACAATACGTCAGTAGAGCACAGCAAATGAATTACAAAAAAAACCTAAATAGTTCCATTAGAATTTATTCTATGCAGTTATATAAAACAAAATTTTAAAAAAATATTTATGTATGTGTTAAAAACAATCACAAAACATTTATTAGAAAACTGAAGTTTACGCAGCATTTCGGTGAATGTTCAATTGGTCACCTTCCTCAGGACAGTTTTCAAACAACAGAAACAATAATTATTCACCGGCTCTTGTATTACTGAGGTAATTAAAAGAGTGCCTCCAATTAATACATATCAAGTGCTATCCCCATATCACACATTATTGTTATTACAATAACAGTTCTATGAACTAACATTTTATTCGATGGCTGTTCACTATACATTATGTTGTGAAGAAAAGGAACAAACTATATATATATATATATATATATATATACAGAATATCATACGTATAACATCAGGAAAATGACTAACGTTCTGATTTCTAAGGCCAGCAGCAATGTGTGTCTTAAAAACAGGGGATCTTGATGTTGTCCCTCACTTAAAACCTATTTGAAATGAAAAACAGAGCGATGCGGAGGTAGATCCAAGATTTTGTGCTCTCTAATTAAAACATAAGAATATTATTGCTTTAATAGTACTGCTCCTTTGTTACATACCTTAATGTAAATACTGAAAGGATATATGTCGTACACGTTGGAAGCCACCGTCCGATAGTTGTTCATTTAAAGCGAACAACTGTATCAGCTGAGAAAAAGAAGGTTATATTTCCAATTAATTTACGCATCTACTAAAGACTTCCAACATTTATTACTTTTGGGGGGTTTTCTTACTTTCTTTAATAAGAGGGCCAGGTCCGCACCAAATGATGTCATGACTGGAAGTGATCACCGCTTTATATAGCCAGGAGTGGAGTGAGATTTTCACATACTATACAAAATAAATATAGAGCAAAGGGTCAGTCTTGCATTCCTTTATCTTTCTTTTGATTTATGTATTAACGTTACTAAATTGTTTCTTTACCTGTGCTTGTAGGCAAATGTATTTGTGCCAGAAAAAAAACACGGGCCTGTGAAGGTGAAACATCAAAATGTGTTACCATCGGTATACCAATATCCCCCAGAAAATGTTTACTTTTTATAGATAAATAACATACCTATGTCGAACATTCTTATACTTTCACACTGTTTATTTTAAAGAAAATATATCAAGGGGCAGATTTATGTCGGACTTGCGCCACGTTTACACCGCCGTTGTGTGACGCAACGGTGCGGAAACGTGGCGCATCCCTGCGACCTATTTACAACGTGACGCATCCAGGCAGATGTGTCACGTTGTAAAGCCCTGCGCCGCATGGAACCTGCATCAGGTTTCATGTGGGCGTTCTGTCGCAGGGTGGGCGTTCCCTCGTAGGAAAGCCCCGTAAAACTGACGCAGTGAAATCTACAAGATTTCACTGAGTCAGTTTTACGATGCTGCTGCGTCAAATCCTTACGCCTGCTTGAAGCAGGCGTAAGGAGTGACGCACCACGTTATGTATGGGTGGCCTCTGTACATTGCAGGAGTTGCATCGCACTTGCGACGCTACTCCAGCAATGGGCCGCCCGTACACCACAAGATGTGTCACGCATCTGCCCTTCCTTGCACCATGGTGCGCCGCATTGTAAATGCGGCGCATCTGTGGTGCCGCAAGGAGGGAAATGCGTGACGCATCAGTTCTGGCGCATCCCTGCTGATTTGCAGAGATGCGCCAGGACTCATAAATCTGCCCCCTGGTGGCTATTTTGAAACAGTCTGTAAGTCATTCGTAAAATTAGACACCGCTGTTAGTCTTAAAGGTGAAAAGTCATATTATCGGTCTTTCTGGCAAGATAAGCAGTACTTGGTTGCTTTTTTTTACCGTTTTGTATATTAATGTATAAATGCACAGGTTAAAGTCACGTTATATCTTTTGAGCAATCCGAGGAGTTTCTAGACATTCCCTTCGAAGTTCCAAGGCATCCTGCATCCCCTGTCCTGGTTCCAGATTAACTGCAGGGGGAAGCAGACTGTTGTGTGAAGGCAGGGCACAGCCCCTTAAGGTTTAAGTAGAGCTGAGCCCAACTCTACCTTCTCATCCTGCGAGTGATGGCCCATCCAGGCACACCTAAGCACTCTATTGTGTGTGACGGTCTATGAGGTATACACAAAGAGCAACCATTAGCTACACTCAGTCATGTGATGCAGAGACAGGCTACAGGCACAAAATGGTTAGGGCAGTAAAGTGCCAACTTTCTAAAAGTCCAATATTAAACTGCTGCGCCATTGCATGAAGTATTCAAACTGCACAGCCACACACACATGTATAGCATCCAACAACATGATTTCAAGTAAATCATTGTACTATATAGTAAACCATATTAATCCCGAATCTATTCAACGTTCATCCGAGTTCATGATGGAAGCAATAAGAGTCCAAGCTTCAAATAGGAATAAATGCCCATCTAGGCCTTTTATTGCAGCACGTTAGAATCCACTTTTGTCATGAGTAACCCATCAAATATTCTCCCGATGCATTTCGGGCATTATGCCCTTCGTCAGGGGTAGCTGTAGTAAAAAAGCATACCATTCTCTGTTTATTGAAAATGTTACAATGATTAACAATATGTTCATATAACTATTCCAAAAATACCCTAATACTCCCCACAACGAGTCCTTGCAGACTTAACTGAAAACACCCAAATTGGACTTCCATATCTGTGACCCATTATAACTGAACATTACCCAAGGCTAAAAATGATGTTTACTCTGAAATTAAAAACTATTGTATCTAAAAAATAAGTGATGTAACTTTTGTGCAAGATCTCCTATAGTAAATCACGTGCAGGCAAATTAAACCAGTGTCCAAAAGTGCACTTACACAACAATCAGTAAATGCAATCTAATTCAGCATCTCATCGCCGTTGTTAGCACCGTGACCACTTCAGCACATATTCCAGATAGCACATGAACAGACTAATTCTTATCTTTTCTAAAAGTGGCATTTTCAAAATCAAATCTTAAAATCTAATCCATCATAAGTTTTATATTTTTCATTATAATTCCAAAGACACTGAACATGAATTGGTTACCAGTTCCCACATGGAAATCGCATCTTATTAACTTTAATAAATTAACTCCAATGTTATTCTTTGAGAGAGCTAGGCCTTGCAGTAGTGATAAACACATGTAAGAGTTTTTTACTACGAGGTCCTGTACAACATACAATTACATGTCCTACATTTTAGATACACTGCACCCTGCCCTCAGGACTGTCCAGAGACATATATGTTTAAGAAAAAGGTTTTAGAACTTGCAAAAGGTGTATTTTGGCACTTCAAGATGACTGTCTAAACTGCACACACAGGCTGCAATGGCAGATGTAAGACATGATTAAAGTGCTACTTGAGTAGGAGGCACAATCAGTGCTGCAGGCCCACTTCTAGCATTTAACTTAGAGACCATGAGCACAGTTAGTACCACTTTACTAGGGACTTACAAGTAAATTAAATATGCCAGTTGGGTATAAGCCAATTCTACTATGTATTGAAGAGTGAGCACAAGCACGTTACCACTGGTTAGCAATGGTAAAGTGCACAGAGACCTAGGGCCATCAAAAACGAATTCAGCAAGGTAAGGGTAAAGACAAACAGCTTGGGGGTGGCCCTGCAGAGAGAACCTGGTTCAACAGTATGCATCTTGTTCGGGTTAATGATCAAATCTTGACATGCATGTATACTTATTCCTAAAAAAGTAAACTTGAAAGGGAGTCAAAATTGAATAAAATGTTAACATTGGCTTTATCAGTCATTACAGTTACAATTCACCTTGCTACTTTCACCTTACAGCCTACCTGTCCCTTGTATTTCTAACCATGAGACTATGTTAATCTTAACTTCCACACCTATTGTTTCTTAAGAGAGGTTGTCATGAGATGTACTTGAAAGTGATTATGTTTGCAAATGTGTAAAAGAAGATATGCTGGCATTACTAAGTTATTTGAATGAGTGACAGTGTGACTCTACGATAGCCTGTGTTTTAGCACATAATGATGGGTTTTTGGTGTATGATGGTGGATATATGTGTGACCAATAGTTTAAATATCCGATGGCAGGCCTGTTGATGTAGGATGTAGGATGGCTGTGTGCGTTTTTCATGGTAGCTGTGTGGTGGCATTTTTATGGTGGGTGTGAGGTGTAATTGGTTGTCGGTGTATGACTATGGCTATGTAATAAGTACTTTTCAGATGGGGTGTGAAGGTGACTGTTGGTGGTTGTGCTTATTTATAATGGTATGTGTTTAAGCATATATGATTATGAATGGGATGAGAGTGGTGACACATGTATGAATGAATATGTTGAGATATGATGCTGGATTTTTGGGAAATGTTATTGTTATTGTATGTTTTTTGCTTCTTTGTGTTGACATGTGATGCTGGTTGTGTGGATGTATAATAGTTAGTTATATTGACAAATGGCAGAGGACATGCTTGCATATAATGATGGTTGTGTAGATTTGCGATAGTGAGAGCATTTGAATTGTTTTATTGAGTGTATGTGTGATTTATGATTGATCTGCTGTCGACTTTTATTTGGCTTTATTGTTTAACTCTGTACTTTTATGGATGCTTGTTCAGCCGAATAAAGTTGATTCGACTTGACTTGAATTATGATTAAGGCTCTAAGTTTTCAATTTTTCTGATTTTTACAGATAAATACTGACAGAAAACAATGTGTTTCCTGTCTGTATTTACTTTTAAAAGTGGAAAAATGCTGAAAATTGTGCTGCTTGGGAAATAATATCAGGGCTGTCTTCTATGACCTCCAGCAAAAGCTGAACAGATAGACAGCATAGAGAGTTAAACCACAGGATGAGATTTCCTTAAATACAGACATATGTTAACATATATTTGTAGTACAATGCGAATATCAACCTGTGGGTGTAGTTTTATGTTAAACAAGGATACTTTATTAGCTAAAACGCGACAGGTATCCACGTGTGGGTGCATGTGTAAGAGTTACATTAATGTGGAAATATACCATTTTGTGACTCCATTTATTCTCATACAACAAAATACATATACAAATAAAAATACCATAAAACTGGAAGCCTTGATTGTGAAATGTGTGTTTAGGGTACTGCAGTTATTGTGTTGTTATATGTATTGGTTGTGATAGTTTCAATATGATGTTGGTGGTTTGGACACATTATGGTGGATACATTGATGTATGACGTTGATTGCATGTATATATAATGGATGTGTGTTGGTTTAGGACAGTTGGTGGATTTGTGTATCATGGATTCTTGCTGTCACTTTCTATGACCCTTCCACTATGCAAACTGTTTGGAAATCCTCACTGTGACACCCTAAATGTAAAGGGTATACCCAGATGTAGCTCCTTTGCTCAATGTGACACTGGAATCAAGCTACACTCTTCTGATGAGTGCAGAATAGGCGAAAACCAGTTTGGGTTGTTTGCTTCAGTTTCTAGGAGATATGGCAAGGAAATTTGTGCTGGTTTCCTCCCCGTATTGAAGCAGTACCAAGATTGACTTCCATATGACGATAGACTGGATGGTGGCCCGAGATCAGGGGCGTAGCTAGGGGGGGCGGTGGGGGCGGTCCGCCCCAGGCGGCACTATTTGGGGGCAGTGGCGCAACCCTGGTGGCACATGGCGGCGCCGATTATGATTTAATTGGGGACACTGACGCCTGCCACACACATGCTGCTGTGAATCTGTCGCTGAAGTCGGAGCACTGTTCCACTGAAGGTAAAGTTTAGTCTCAGAGTAAAAACAGCCCTTGCTAGAAAGTCTTTACTTCTTTTCCGGATCTGCGTGTCCGACGCTTCCAGGTGCCAAATATCACATATCCTATGCGATGATCCGTATAAGCATTCCATGATGTGCCATCTTGCATATCATGCAAACACCACGACAGTGCATTTAAAAATTACATTTGTAGAATAATAAATGTCTTGAAAACAGTGTTGTAACATGATAACCATAAACTGCAAAAAGTGCTGTATCACTTACTTACAATAAAATGAAACTCAAAGAAATATCAAAAGAAGAGCATCATCATAATAAAGGTTCTAGTCAACATCAGCAGTCACACCCTAGCAGCATATTGTATTGTAATTGCATTTATATAGCGCTTACTACCCCGGACGAGGCGCCAACGCACTTTTTTGGTGAGTAGCACGCTACTCTGGGACCCATGGAGGATCAGTGTTGAATTAGTATAGTGAAACATGCAAGTACATTTTAAGTGGTGGTTAGGTTAGTCAGTTATTTGGATTTGGAATGATAGCAGAAGGACAGAGGTGGAAAAAGGTTTGTATTTATATAGCGCTTGTTGACGCACTCTAGTCAGGAAGCCCATAAAGGATTAGTGGTGAATTAATATGGTGAAATATGAAGTAATTTCAGTGGAGGATATTTAGTCAGAATATTTGAGTGAGAAGGATAGCGGAACGGTAAAAGGGGAAGAAAGATTTGCATTCATATAGAACTTTTTACCCCTGAGGGTGTTGAAGCACTTTTCTTATGGTGCTTTTCTGCTTAGATTGTGCCTCCAATCCCACATTGACTTTTGAATTCTTTGCAATTTAAGAAAATAAATTACTGCTCGAAGTTTACTTTTCAAAACCATTCAACCTATTACATTTATTTATCTAACCTGTGAATGTGGTCCATGTTCTCTTTTCCTCATCCTTCCCATTCATTGACCCTGTTTCCAGGCAGGTCATTCCCCACGCCGCGTAGCTCCACCTTACTGCACCCATGATTCTCCCCAGTCTCTGCCGAGTTCAAGGCCCGCCTGGTAGGTCTGGTCTGCTTTGTACTGGTCACTCAGTGGTGTTTTGAAATACTGTTGTTTTGTACATCGTGCTTTTTTCCTGCCCTGCTCTGTTGTTTTGTAAATCTTGCTGTTTCCTGCCTTGTCCTGTTGTTTTGTATTTTGCGCTTTTCCTGCCCTCTGCCTGTGCTTGTGTTTGCCCTATCCTGCTCCCTCTCGCTGGTCCCGCTTCCCTCTGCTGCGTCTCATGCGGCCCCGCACCCTGCTCCCATTCGCCCCTCTCCCCCCATCCAGCTGCTCCTCCCTCCCTCCTCCCCTTCTAATGCTGGCCACTACGAGGCCGTGCAGCGGATGCACGCAGCGGGCATGCCACTGCCGTGACAGAAGCGCACCTAAGGCAAGCCCGTCTGCGCCCGCCCATGCCTGGACCATGCCCAGTGCCAGAACCCCTTGCCCCACGGATGCAATAACACCCATCTGAGCTACAATGCCAGCACCCTCCATGCAATCAACACCGGCCGAGAACACACCTGCTACCGGGCCACCCCGAAGCGCACCCAAGGACTCTTCACCTGCCGGAGCTGCAGCTTCACCAGCATCCGGCCATCCAAACCGCCAACCAAGATACCCAACGACCTCAACTGCATCCTCCTCAACACCCGCCCTGCCCGCAAACACGCCGTCAAACTCTTGGACCTTTTCAGCTCCACCACCCTGGACGTCACCTTCCTGACAGAGACCTGGTTGAACCTCACCTCAGCACCTGACATCGCCATAGCCATCCCAGAAGGCTACAAGATCACTAACAAAGATAGTACCAACGGAGTAGGAGGAGGAATCACCATCGTCCACAGGAACGACCAACACCGATAACACCCTCAGCACCGCCGAACACATGCACTTCCAGATCCACGCCGACCCAAACACCACCCTCAGAGGAACCCTCGTCTACAGACCACCCGGACCCAGACCGCAGTTCATCAGCATGCACGCCCTCACCTCCACAGACTACATCCTCCTAGGAGAAATGAACTTCCACCTCAAGAACAACAATGATGCAAACTCCTACACCCTGATCAACAACCTCGCCAACCTCGAACTCAGAAGGCTCGTGAGAACACCCACCCACGCCGCAGGCCACATGCTCGACCCCATCTTCACTGCAAGGCCCCATGTCTTCTCCAACCCGACTGGACAGACCACCACTGCATCCATTTCACCTTCAGGAAGCTCACCACACACCACGGCACTGATCAGAGGCCTCAACATTGCGGGAGAAAAATCACCGAAGACCAGCTAACCACCTCGCTCACCCTGACCCGCCCTCCGACTCCACCGATCCCAGCACCGCCACCCGCAACCTCAGACAATGGATCGACGACTGTGCCAACACCCTCGCCCCACTCAAGACACTCTCCAACAGCTGCACCAGCAAGACTGCTACCTGGTTAACCAAAGACCTCCAGGCCTCCAAACAAACCTGTCAAAAACTGGAGAAGACCTGGCTCCACGAACGATCACCGGACAGCTACACAGCCCACAAGAACGCCACCCGCAGACACTATCAACTCATCAGAGCCGCCTAGAGGGCCTCCTTCAAGGACCGCCTAGATAACAATGCACACAACAGCAAAGAGCTCTTCAACATCATGAAGGAACTCTCCAACCACAGCTCCAACACCAACAACATTCCGCCTTCGCAAGTCCTGTGCGACTCACTGGCCACCTTCTTTCACCGCAAGATCACCGACATCTATGGCAGCTTCAGCGCCACGACCACCCCGAAAACCACCACCCCCACGACCTCTTGCTGCACCAATCACCTGCTATCCTGGACCAGCATAAAAAATGAGGACACCAGCAACATCATGAACACCATTCACTCTGGATCACCATTAGACCCATGCCCTCACCACATCTTCAACAAAGCCAGCACAGCCATCGCACCCCATCTCCGGAGAGTAATCAACATGTCTTTTAAGACAGCAACCTTCCCGAAGAGCTGGAAGCACGCCAAGATCAACCCCTTACTCAAGAAACCATCTCCCTGCTTCCGATCCCAGCGAAGGTCACAGAAAAAATCTTCAACAAACAAATGACCCGCTACCTCGAGGAGCACAACATCTTGGACCCATCCCTGTCCGGTGTCCACAGCAACAACAACACCAAGACCGCCCTCATTTCCGCCACCAATGACATCAGGACCCTGCTTGACAATGGAGAAACAGTGGCCCTCATCCTCCTGGACCTGTCAGCCGCCTTCGACACCATCCACCACAACACACTACGAACATGCTTACACGATGCCGGAATCCAAGGGAAAGCCTTTGACTGGACCACATTGTTCTTCTCCAGCAGAACTCTGAGCGTCTGCCTCCCCCTCTCCCGCTCCAAAACCACAGAGACCATCTGCGGTGTACCCCAGGGCTCATCCCTCAGCCCAACGCTGTTCCACATCTACATGGCACCCCTCGCCCACGTCGCCCAACAGCACAACATCATCTCCTATGCCGAAGACACCGAGCTGATCATCTCCCTCACTAAAGACCCTCACATCGCCAAAACCAACCTCCACGAAGGAATGAAGGACGTCGCCAAATGGATGAAGAACAGCCGACTGAAGCTGAACTCAGACAAGAGGATGGTCCTCATCCTCGGCCTCACCCCCTCAGCCTGGGAAGACTCTTGGTGGCCGACAACCCTGGGAACAGCACCGACACCCACCGACCACGCAAGCAACTTAGGGGTCATCCTCAATGCCACCCTTTCCATGACTAAGCAGGTCAACGCCGTCTCCACATCCTGCTTCAACACCCTCCAAATGCTCTGCAGGATCTTCAAGTAGATCCCCACCGAAACGAGAAAAACATTCACCCAGGCCCTCATCACCAGCAGGCTGGACTACGGAAACGCCCTCGACGCAGGAACGCCAGCCAAGCTCCTGAGACGGCTGCAATGCATCCAGAACTCTCGGCATGCCTGATCATCGACATCCCCCATCGCAGCCACATCACCCCCCAACTGGGAGACCTGCACTGGCTCCCCGTCAACGAGAGGGTCACCTTCAAGCTCCTCCTCCACGCACACAAAGCTCTCCACAACACCAGCCCAGCATACCTCAATAGACGACTCAGCTTCTACATCCCTACCCGCCATCTCTGCTCCACAGGCCTCGCCCTCACCACAGTCCCTCGCATCTGAAGAACGGCTGCCGGCGGTATATCCTTCTCCCACCTCGCCGCCAAGACCTGGAACACTCTCCCCACAAAACTACAACAGACCCAAGACATACTGGCCTTCAGAAGACCCCTCAAGACCTGGCTCTTCGATCAGTAGCTGCACCCGTTCCCCCCCCCCCAGCGCCTTGAGACCCTCACTGGTATGTAGTGCGCTTTATAAGTGTCTTGATTGATTGATTGATTGATTTATACCCATCACGATACTCCTTTACCCGAAACCAGGTTCACTTCTTTATCCAGCCCACCCATCCAAGGTCACCAAATCTTTTAAGCAATTCTGCCTGTTCTCACTTTCTCTCTATGTACAAGATACCTTGTATTGTTTGAATGGACAGCAGGAGAGGAGGATATTTATGGTGAGTGGGGCTGGGGTTTTGAGGATTAACCTCATTTGCCTAAGAGCCGGCGTATCTGGGAGAAAAAGTATTTCAAGGGGGACGAATTTCACATCTCTTTGGTGACATTTCTAGAGCCTCATAACATCCTTTCTGTGGATGCAAGTTCAGTCGGAACAGAGGTCCTAGTCCTCGCTATGCCTTTCAAAGGAACTGTAAATATGCATGGCTTATTTGGCTTTGCCTGGCAGGGTGAGAATGGCGTTTGTCAGGCGATCGGAAGGGTGAGCCAATAGTTAATGGTTCAATGGTTTTCATTATGTCTTCTTGATGAGATGAAAGCAGGAAAGGGAAGCTTGGCAATAATCAAACTTAAAGCAAGGTGTGACATGAAAACAACATACAGAAACACACATATGAAAAGGACCTGATGAGGCTTGAACTCATGACCCCTGGTTTATAGGGCAGTGCTCTGCTCCAGAGCTATAAGGCCAGTCTGCCAGTAGTATGTAAATCGCAACATGTATTTTTACTTTGGCATGAAGATATATATGATTTGGACAGTGTATGGAAACGCAGTTGCATATGAATGTCTCCATGAAGAGCATGCTTAAGGCACTTTTCTTGGAAGTAGAAAAAACTCCATTAGTATATGAGAACATAAGAATATTCACATTTCTGACCATACCGATAGCTCAAGTTAGTATGTCCGCAATCAGTGACTGATAGAGAAACCACTTATTAGAACTGATCTGTCTCTGTAGGGCAGACATTTGTAAACAGTTATGCACTTTAGATGGCTGAAATTTTAGGAGTAAGAGCTGCTTTCTTATCAGTCTATATATCCAAACTGATTAAAAGGCCAGAAGAAAGCCAATCCTCTGGACACTCTATGAAAGATCTAATTTTTATTAAGCACAAAATACTTCACTTTGTTTGACATAATTTCCAAAGTGGAATAGTCAGATGGGCCCTTCTCGTGGATTATGGCTGTGTCTTGAAAGAGAGTGTAATTCTACTACGAGAAATGCCGACCTTCAAAAGAGAGTCTGATGGCTTTTCGACGAAGGTGGGATTAGCAGCCAATGGCTACAACCAGGCCACCTCATCTGCCCTACATGACCATCTTCAACCTTTCTTCACAAGAGCTACTGAAGTGTCACTATACTGTACCTAAAAAAGAAAAAACAGCTGAGGCAAGATGTCACTTTCTATGTCTTCCCTCAATTAGGGACCTACATTTCATTTTTGGGGAATTCTTACTATGTGCTAATTACAAATAATCATAAGATTCCCCTAGACCATAGGTCTTCAAACTGTGGGGCGCGCCCCCCTGGGAGGGCAGCATCCCTATAGAGGGGCGCGCACTTCACCCCACCACTTTACCTTCGCGAGCCGTGTGTCTCAGCCTGGGCTGCTGCAGTTCCAGCTGCTAGGGGCTCGGCTGAGAGTGTCTGGAGTCACAGGACAGAGGTCAGAGGCCAGAGGCGCAACAGTTGGGGAGGGGAGCTAATTCTTCCAGAAATAGGAAGAGTAGACATTCAGGGCCTCTAAGAAGGGGTGTAAAAAACAAAGCCTCGTTAACGTGAAATGGTCTTTTAAAGACCTGTGAAGTACTCAGGTCAGCTGGCAGCTCCAAAACTGTCTCTGTGTGTGCCCGGGAAGCTGTCTCAAACCAGGCTGACACACATCAGGAAGCCCTTTAAACCCTATGGCATTGAACACCTGATGTGAAGGCATCTGTATCCCCCAGGTCTTAGTCAGAAGCCCCTTTATGGGCGGCACCCTTATCTGGTCAAAATACACCACTGGGCCCAGCAGCTACCTCATCCCTCTGGTCTTTGCAACTGAAACTTGTCAAACGATTATGCCTTTGTTCTGGATTGCTCTTATCTCTGATCCACAGTTTGGGGACCCTCCTGCACCCACAGGGTGTGTCCGAACTGTGACCCTTTGCAAGTCTAAACTGGTCAGATATGAGGTCCTGTATGTTTTTTAAGGCCTTTGACATGGCTGCCGCCACCGATTCAGATACTGTCAATTCTATAAATCTGTGTCCATAACATATCTTACTGTTGTAAGATATGTCTGCATGGAGGTGAGTGACAAAGGGGACTACGGATTATCAGTATTTAGCAATGCAATCAGACCCTACGGCCGTAGCTGCTGTTTGAACTTGCGGGGAGGGCACAGATTGAAATGGGACAGCTCACAGGGAAGACTGCCCACTGGAGCTCTCCTCGAGCCATGTGACGTCTAAAACCGGAAGCATAGCAACACCTGGCCGTGCTCCTCATAATCAATTTTTCAATTGTGTCAGAAAGTGTGTTATGTGGAACTTCTTTTTCTGATATCTTGTTTAGGGGCAAGGATGTGGCACAAAAGCCAGAGCTGATGACTGTAGAGCTGGGAACCCAGGTTCAATTTTTGATGTCTGCTCAACATCCTGTGATTCTGGGCAAATCACTTAATTTCCCTGTGCTTGCAAAAAATGAATGTGTGCTTGTGTAATGTAAAAGATGCTCCTGTAAAGCACTCCGGTGCCTTTGGGTTATGTTCGCGCTATATAAAACTGCAAAAAATATATTACAAAATGTTGTGAGCACTCATGTTTCAAGGCACTGCCTAAGACGGGGAAGTGGAGCTCAACCTAAGTATGGCAGAAGCAAGAATCCATCCACACATTGTCACTCCCACACCTGTGTTTTGGGAGTGTTTTTGCTAATCCATCACAAATGTTGTGTTTTATGTGAAAAATAAAGCACCAATGTATTTTTTTGTGCTACATTTTCTTGGAGACTTGTCATTTGAACTTTAGAATAAGCACATGGACTACCAAAACTTCAGTTTACTAAACACTTTACCTTTATTTAATAATATTTGCCGTATACCACCTGGGCTCTGCAAGTTTGAATGGCCATCAATGGTGCAGAGTGCCAGCTTCCAGAACTTTTTTGTCACGTGGTGATAGCGGTGGCGGGGGGGGGCGCGGGGGCTCGACGTGTAAAAAGGTTTAGATGGGTGGCTCAGCCTCTGCCCAAGACTGAGACAGATCTGGCAAAATATAATTGCATAGGGTTTTCAATGGACTTTCAATCATATGTTATAGAACAATTATCGAACCACCTTCTTTTAAAAATTATAGGCCCCACTAGAACATCTTTATTGTTGGCAGAAATGTTAACGCTAAAAGACACATCCAGCCATCCTCGACCTAAGTCTCTTAATAGAGCAATAAAACCCCTCAACACGGAGAAGAACTGGAATGAAACTATTTAATATTTGCCCTTACTAGCCAATCAGATGAAAGTTAAATCCAAGAAATTCCAATGACCTGCAGAGACAAGATACTCATGGATCATCTTGAATTCATGTAGATTTTGCTGCTGCTTGACTCCTTCTCAATGGAACTCACAATCATGTTCATCAGGATTTTTTACCTGTAGTTGAATCCACTTTAGCTACAAATCACCCACACCATTAGTGATTGCTAGCGCTGCAACTATAAATGGAGAAACCAGCTAAACCCAATATGGCCTGTCTCCGTAGTGGAAAATTGGCAAGACATCAGAGACAGTTCGAGCACAATTCAGAAACTGCATTTAGTAGAACCTTTAGAATCAGTACAGTAGTACTACTCTCAAACTACAAAATGCAATTCACAAACCCATGTGTGGAGACTAGGTATGGGCGAATTTTGCGAATCTCGCGTTCGCGAATTTTGCGGATTTGCAAATTCGCGAGGGTTTTGTACAATTTCGCAAATTGCAAAATTGTACAAAACGAGTGCAAACTTGCAGAAACGCGTGCGAACACAATGTGCCCAGTAGGGTATGTGCCTCGTCTTGTGTGAATAAAAGGTCAGAGAAAGATCAGTTCAGCAGATGAAGAGAAAGAAGCTCCTGGTCACAGGAACAGCACGGGTATTGCGCTCGTGAAAGTCAAGGATGCAAAGCCTATCCAGCATCACAGCTGATTTTCCACGGTAGATTTGGGAAGAAGGCACACCTGTCCAGCCTCGACGACGCTCACGATTGTTTTTGGGCTAATGAATGAGTCACTGAATTTGAGCATCAACTAGTTTGAGCGTCCATGTGTGTGTTACTATGCAATCGTCCCGAAAGGCGCAGGGGTCCCTTGAGTGAGCTGTGAGCTGTAACTATTTTACAATGGCGCCAGCAAGCTGCCAGCGCCGTTGTAAAATAGTTACAAAGTTAGCTTGCACAGGAAGCACTTAGATAAAATAAAGCAGCACCTGCTTCGTTTTATCTAGTGGTTCCTGTGCAAGCTAACTTTGTAACTATTTTACAACGGCGCTGGCAGCTTGCTGGCGCCATTGTAAAATAGTTGCATGAGTGGGGGTTCAACTTTTGAACCCGTTACGCTCGCGGATTTTTTTTGGCGGATTTTGCGGGAAATCCGCAAAATTCGCGGATTGCGGATTTCCCAAAAATCCGCAAAATCCGCCAGCGTAACGGATTTCCCGCTCACACTTAGTGGAGACCTCTACTACTTCTCTGTTTTATGTGCTGAGATCTCCACCCAAGGAGGTATACGTTTAAGGTGTAATAACATCTATTCAGACCAACACATTGCCACAGCATATAGTACTCCGGTCAAATTTTTGGTTAAATATGCTAGAGGTTGCAAATAAAGTCAACCTTGATACCTCTGTACTTATATATTATTAGTGCAAAAAGAACAATTGATGGACAGAATACAGAACAATGTCATACATTCACCCCAGTACAGAGATCTGGGTCTAATCCTTCGTTTTTCTGCTCACTATACCATTCCAGTTTGAACCCAGCCATATGCAAACCAGTCTTGATTTGCATATGACCAAGTCTAAACTGGGGTGGCATGGCCAGCAAAAGAATTATGGATTTAACTCAGATCTCTTGACTGGGGATGAATGTTTTGATTTGTTCTACATTCTGTCCATCAATTGAATGAATTTGTACTGCCGGTGTATTCAACTGTGTAGCCTTGGCCCCTGTCATGTATGTGCATGTAACTTGCATGATCAAGGTAACAATAATCGGTTATACCACATGTCTCTTGGACCTCTTTCAAGTGCTTGCCGTTCTCTTTACACTTATGTATGCTACAAAAAAACTGCCAATGCTGCTAATATAAATCAACTTCTCTCTTTGTATTCCACACATACGAATTAAACACTATGTGGGCTAGTTCTACTTTTCATGAGTGAATCTTTTTGATTTTGATTTTTCTTTCAAATTGTCATTTTTTCATTTGTTTTTAGCGGATTTTACACATTTCGGTAAAACATTTCAAACAAACATAGTATCAACATACATATATTTAAACACTATTACACCCCTTTATGTCATTCATACACACTATCTCTAATGATCTTTATCTATCATACTCCACACACACTCACACTCTAACATTCTAGTAGCACAAATATTTTTGTATGTACACATTATGTACAATTCTTGAAAAACCATAGAGTACAATTTGTGAAATAAATCAATATAATGCAGGTATCATTTTTTTTTTATGGTTCAAACAAAACAAGGTCTACGCATTTCGAACTCTCTTTGGTACGGAGTTCTCATCAGGACCGTAAACTGTAAGTGAAGGAAAGAGAGGGGAGATCCTTATTAATTGTTTGTTAGTTATGACCTGAAAGCTGTTCTGTGGCTCAACAGCCACCTCTCTGCCTCTTACCTCTCTAATTGTCAATCTGGTTGTGAATTCTTATAATCACCAACAACCGCGACGCTGAACCACCTAGATGGTAAACGTATATTTTAGCATTTTCACTCATAGTATCACAAAGGTCAAACAACACACCCAAATTGAATCTAAATGTGACTCACCTCTTACATGTCATCAACGAGGGTACAAGAAGTTTGTAAAACGGAGATGTATTTAGGGGTAAAAATTTCTGCTAACTTAGAACAAGTGGTTACATTAAATTATGAAACTTTGTTAAAAGAGACAGTCATCTTGCTGAAAAATTTGCATAAGGTCCCTCTCAGTATAAGTGGACGTATAAACTTAGTATTTGTTCCGCTCCATTCCTTTACATATCAACAACTAACATTTTTAACGTTTAGATTTCATACTTAGTAGTTTCATCTGGGGGTACAAAAAAGCATGGCGTGCAATTGATCTATTAAAACTTCCATTCAGTCAAGGAGGTCTTGACTTTCCTGATTTTAAACTCTACTTTTGGTCAGCATTTCTGGGTCGGATGCATAGCTTAATAAACCCAGGTAATGATCGTTTTTATTATGTATTTATTCTAGGAGAAGAAACCAAGATGTTTGTATACAGAGTCAATGACCCCAATTACTACAAACAGGTTAAATTCAAGACTGTACGAGATACTATATTTATTTGGCGAGCTATCCTAAATAAATATAAAATATCAATCTACCATTCTAAATTCCCTTTATGGGAAAACCCAACACTCCCGGGAATATTTCAGGAGGTAGGATGGAAACAATGGGCTAACCTGGGTACTGTAAATTTAGGAGATTTGTATAACTCCAATGGATTCTTAACATTTGAGAGACTGAAGCTTATATATGACTTTATAGAGAGAATGCGATGGAAGTATTACCAGATACGTGATTATTTTGTACGAAAATTGAAGCTTACGGTAATTCTGGATTCTAATCTATGGGAATGCATATATCACTGGGAGAATGAATTGATGGTTAGCACTGGTTATAAAAGCTTTAACTCTTATAAAGAAAGTGATTGTGCAAGAATAGCTGTACGGTGGAGTAAAAAAAATGGGGTGTAATATATCTGCCAATATGATCTCGTCTGCACTTAGCGGTATATGCAAAGTGGTGCATTCATATAATTTAAGATTACAGCTATATAGAACTATCTGTTCTTTATATTATACCCCAGAGCGAATATCCAAGTGTGCATCAAACTCCAAATGCCCGAAATGTGCTCTGGTGGCAGCTGATATTCAACACATGTTTTTCTTTTGCCCTATGTTGGGAGACTTCTGGCAAGGGGTGACTAAAGTCGTGTCACTTAAATTAGATAGACATATCTCATTCACAGTGTCTTAATCGGGGGACAAAACTGGGACTCTAAACAGAAGGATTGAATAACTATATTACTGGCCTGTGCTCGATTAACTATAGCCCGGGCTTGGATTTCAAAATCACCACCAGCAGTGATGGAATGGTGGGGTATGGTTAAAGATATACATAATATGGAGCTTTTACTTGCTAAATCTAGGTGGATTCAATCGCTCTGTAAGATGAAAAAAATCTGGAGAACCTTTATGTAAAGCTTGGCTTTATTTTTCTCAGTTTCGTATTCCATGCCATCTCGTATTTTGTACTATTATTCTCTGGTTGCATTTTACCCACTGATGTCTGTCTTCATGTATCAGTATTACTAATGTTTTACTTTATTTTTTGTCATTTGTGTATGATAAATGAACTCATGTTAATAAAAAATATATAAAAAAAAAGGAATGTTCCAAGAAGTCAGGAAAGCATCCTTCTATAGTAAAAGAGAGTATGAAACTCCAACAGTGTGAACGCTAAATTATAGCTGAGGCTCCCTGTCTTCTGTTTTTACAGATTTTTACAAATTTTTACAGATAAATACAGACAGAAAACAATGTATTTTCTATCTACATTTATTTTTTCAAGGCCAGATGGGGTGGCAGTAGCTTTAGAGTGGCTGCCCTCAAACTCCAGAATGAGCTCCCCCTTGCCATCAGAACTGTCCCTACTTTATTTGCCTTTAGGAAGGCCTTGAAAACATGGCTATTCGATAAATAGTCATCTTCATCTTTCTCAGAGACTGGCATAATTCACTGCTCAGCACCAAGCCACCTCCGGGTATTTGTGCCTTAACTAATTTAGTAACATAACATAACATTTTTAATGTGGAGAAATACAGAAAATGTTGCTTCTTTTAAGTGACTCTCTGTGGTGTTTTTCATGAATTGTAGCCTAACCAGCCGAGGTCCATGCAGGTAAGAGCAGTGGGGGAGTGGGGTCGGGTAAGAGGGGATTTCGACAGATGATGGCGAGGGAAAATTAAAGAAATAATTAATTTTCAATCGCCATTGTCCCTAGAAATACTACCACACTCGTCCCCACTACTCTTACCTGCACGGGTCGTGGCTGTGCCTAACAGCCGAGCAGGTGGACACCATGGGAAATTAAAAAACAGGATGAAATTTATTTAAATAATGGCATATGTCAACATACATTTGTGGTATAATGCTAATTTTTAGTGGATGTATTGTTACGTAATATTTGACAGTTTAAATAGTTAAATCATGACAGGCATCAAACTATGAGTGTCTGTCCTCTTAGTTATATAAATATGGAAATGTACACTTTTTCAACTTCATTTATACACAAAATAAATATGACTAAACACAGATAAAATAGCCCAAAAATAAATATGGATGAAAATTGATGAACATTTAAAAAAAATAATACCATAAAACAGGGAGCCCTAATTGTAACACAGTCCATCCTCTAGGTAACACCCTATTTTTACGCACCATCAGGGGTCCATTGTTTTTGTCAGTTTTTAATGTTGCAGACTGCAACATTGGGGGACATCTCACACTGGATATGAGAATGAAATCAGTTTCTCACTTGCAAGCTAAGTGCCAACATTGCTCAACAAGCCTCTCAGTTGACTCTCTAGTTCCCTATGTTTCTTTTGTCAAGGTCTTCTTCTCATGCTGTTTCTCTGTCTATAATGCATATGAATCCCTGCAAGAAATGTCACGTTAGCAGAGAATGAAAAACAGCATTTATGCAGCATGTTGAAATACAGGTCTCCTTAGGATAAGTTAAACATTAACTCATTCGTTCACATTTAATATGTGTGCGCACATTTACACACATGAATATACGTTTCTTGTGTATCATACCCACATTGCATGTAACATTCAGTAAGTCATTAAAATATTCATGTGTAAATATGGTGAGGAGCTATATTTAACTCAAGTATATGAGGTTTTAATGCAGCCATTACATAATTATTTTAGCGTTTTAATTAAAATCACATTCTACATCATTAAGAATGGTCTCTATTCTGTTTGCAAACCAATAAATGTTATTCACAATATTAAAGCATGTTATGAAAATCGAATTTCATCTTTATAGTGAATACATTATCTACTAAATGAGGAAGATTTATTAATGTCTAATTGGATTCAGTTAAAACACATAATATAAGCAAATTCCCTAATCGTACATCGAATGAACTCTTCAATACTGAAAGACAAGTGCAGCACTTACATTAGTTCATTGAACCATACAAGAAACATGTCTTAAGAGCATGTTCATACCATGTTCCTGATAAATATTTCTGAAGTATAAAGAGTGAGCAGCTTTTGTGATGAACCAGTCCCATGTATATACCTCTGTTCATTTTGTCTGTAATGCCTAAAAATGAAATTGTGGGATTAAACCCAGATCAGTTGACTGGGGCTGAGGGTTTGCAATGTTCAACACTCCGTCCATCATCCCCTTTGGTTTTGCTTTGTTCGTCCAGGGAAGACATGGCTTGGCAGTTCAGGCTGGACTGTTTCCATGAGGGACATGGTTAGACTGATTTGCATATGCCATGTCTGAACTGGGGTGGCGGAGTGAGCTAAAGAATGATAATGGATTAAACCCAGATCAGTTGACTGGGGGTGAGTGTTTGCAATGTTCAACACTCCGTCCATCATCCCCTTTGGTTTTGCTTTATAAATTAAATTGGGACATTGAAGGGAGGAATGGGGAAATGGACGGCCGGTGATACTGATACTGGTGCCAGTAAACCAAAACAATCCAATGTATTAGCTGCCGATAATAGTGTATTAAACAAAATAATTAGCCTGATTGAAGAAGAAGAAACTATACATAACCCTGCTACTTCTAAAGAAAACACTGACAAAGATAAGAAAGGCAGAATTTAAAAATAGTTTTCAAGAAACAGCAACATTCTCTCCTAACTGCACCTCCTCTTGAGGCTGCGAATCCTGTATTTTAATTAACTTCAGTTAACAAATCATTGACACCTGATATATATTGAACCCTCTATTCCATGTACAAACAGGTTCACCCCTCTAGCCGAGCAAGAACTGATTAGACTGATGGGGACAGTGGTTGGGATTGGAGAAAACAAAAAATAAAACGTTCAGAGAACAACTTGGTTGTAAAATTGCTATAATTGATTAAAGGGCTGAAAAATGAGGTAAGCTATCTAAAAGAGATGGTTATGAATTTCAAGATCAAAATTCTAAATTCCATCTGCAGATAAGTACAAGCCCATCTACAACCTTTCAAATTAAGGATAAGTAGCAAATAACGGAGCATCTCCTACTGTCTACTAACTTTTGTAGTTCTATAGACTATGCTTTTCGAACCTATCTTCCACTTTGCACTAAACAGAGCAATCCTACTTGTGGCCATTTACCTACTGACAGCCTTTCCAATCACTCTGAGAGGTGCAACAGGTTTCTTAAACATAAAAGGAGGTTGGAGACAGATGTTGATGGGTTACTTTTACAGTTAAGAAGGGTGCAATGTGACTTATGGGCTGATCCTGATAGGGGAAGATGAACTCCACACAAAAATATCAACTCTGACAATGTGACACATCTAATAACTACAGAAGAACTTGTCCCTGCAGCCCAGCCCCCCGTAGTAGTGACTGCAGTGAGGTTGTTTGGAAAAGGCAGCCTTTCCTATCCTAGATCTGTGAGGAGATATTACTCTGTGGCACAATGAGAAATGTTCTTGACTTCCAATCCCAAAGTTTTAGATTCTAATACTAAAACTGAAGACTTCTTAATCAACAAGGTAATATACCGGTTGAGTTCTGTTCCCATATGTCCATCCATCATCAGAGAAGATATCTATTGGGCAGATGGACAAATAGTTCCAGTTGGAAATCATTTTTAAGTGGAAATAAATTCAGTTCCTACTCATAACATCTCAATCAATCATAGCATTTGTAAAGCGCACTACTTACACATGAGGGTCTCAAGGTGCTGGGGGGGGGGGTGGGGAATGCTGCTACTGCTCGAAAGGTCAGGTCGTGAACAGTCTTCTGAAGGTCAGCAGGTCTTGGGTCTGCCGTAGGTGGATGGGGAGGGTGTTCCAGGTCTTGGCGGCGAGGTGGGAGAACGATCTGCCACCGGAGGTTGCTCTTTGGATTCGGCAGACTGTGGCGAGGGCGAGGTCGGTGGAGCGGAGCTGGCGGGTGGGGGTGTAGAAGGTGAGTTGGCTGTTGAGGTACACTGGTCCAGTGTTGTGGAGTGCCTTGTGTGCGTGGGTGAGGAGCTTGAAGGTTATCCTCTTGTTGACGGGGAGCCAGTCAGGTCTCTCAAGTAGGGTGTGATGTGGCTACAGCGAGGGATGTTGAGGATCAGGTGTGCAAAGTTGTTCTGGATGGGTTGAAGCTGTTTCAGGAGTTTGTAGCTTAAAGAGTTCCACCGGCTGCCGGACGTGAAACGAAGAGGAATCTGTACCATTCCCCCCATATCTTGAGGGCACCGCCTGGTGAAACCGCCGCTTTGCCTGCCCTTCTATGAGAATGCAGATGTGGAATGTGATACATCTAGCGCCCGAACACCCTGTCTCATAGAGGATTACAAGTTATGGTATCATCCAAACCATAAAACGCTATCTAGAAGAACGCAACTTTTGATTCTATCGCATCTCCATACCCTCCCACCTTAAATATTTATTGAGGACCCCAGGAAGGTGCCAAAAACGTGCCATTTATCGAAGCAGATTGGTCATCATTTCTCCACAGCGGACTATACGCTGAGGTGTTGCTGAATCCAAGAGCACTTGGATATCAGATATATTTCACTACAGAATACAACCCCTCCTTCCCCTTTCTTGCCCTGACGAAGGTGCAGCCTATCTTTGGGGCCTGGCACCGAAACGCGCGTCGGCGTTGAAACCATCTCCCCTGAACATTGTACGATCTATCCCCGGCCTATGGCTGAGAGGAATATTCAGGATGTTCTCAGAGCAATTTACCTCAAAGTCCATCTGAGCAGAATGTTTGAATGAGCCTTGTATGAGTATGATTGGTTGCGATGTATGAATTTGTTGAAGTTTGAATGTTGGAAGGATGACGGGTTGTGTATATTTATAGATGTTTTTATCTTATAATTTTTCAAAAAAATGAGTTTGTACAATTATGTTATGTATAAAAATATATGAATCAATCAAGAATAAAAATGATATATTTTCTATAAAAGTGCTTCTGCTTAAATTGTATGCGGTCTTGAGTAATTGGTGAGCGCTAAAATGGGTGACTTTTGAAGATTCTGGACTCTTACTGAGCCTATACCTGATCAAACACGGGGCAGATCTACCTTCTTCTTTAAGCTACTTACTGTCCTCTCCCCCGCAGATCTGCCTCACATCCTACCCCCGGGGGGCCCCTCACTTTGTGATTTAGTAGATGTTTCAGGAGTTTGGCCGGAGGCTCCTGCGTAGGGGGCATTTCAGTAGTCCAACCTGCTGCTGACGAGGGCCTGGGTGACCGTTCTTCTAGTTTCGGTGTGGATCCACTTGTAGATCTTGCGAAGCAGGACGAAGCAGGACGAAAAGATGGCGTTGACCTGCTTAGCCATGGTGAGGGTGGAGTCGAGGATGACCCCTAGTTTGTGTGCGCTGTCGGTGGGTGTTGGAGCTGTTCCCAGTGCGGTCAGCCACCAGGAGTCATTCCAGGCCGAAGGGGTGGATCCGAGGATGAGGACCTCCGTCTTGTCCGAGTTCAGCTTCAGTCGGCTGTTCTTCAGCATTTGGTCGATGGCCTTCATTCCTTCGTGGAGGTTGGTTTTGTCACTGTGGGAGTCCTTGGTGAGGGAGGTGATCATCTGGGTGTCATCGGCATAGGAGATGATGTTGAGGTCGTGCATTCGGGCAACCTGGGCGAGTGGTGCCATGTAGATGTTGAACAGCGTTGAGCTGAGAGATGAGACCTGGGGTAAGCTGCAGATGATCTTGGTGGCTTTGGAGCAGAAGGGGAGGAGACGGACGCTCTGTGTTCTGCTGGAGAGGAAGGAGGTGGTCCAGTCCAGGTCCTTCTCTTGGATCCCGGCGTCGTGGAGGCGTGTTCGTAGTGTACGGTGGCAGACCATGTCGAAGGCGGCTGACAGGTCCAGTAGGATGAGGGCTGCGGTTTCTCTGTTGTCTAGCAGGGTTCTGATGTGATCGGTGGCGGCAATGAGGGCAGTTTCGGTGCTGTGGTTGCTGCGGAACCCGGACTGGGATGGGTCCAGGATGCTGTTCTCCTCGAGGTAGCTGGTCAGTCATTTGTTGACGGTCTTCTCGATGGCCTTCGCCGGGAACGGGAGCAGGGAGATGGGCCGGAAGTTCTGAGGTCCTTGGGGTCCGCCTTGGGTTTCTTGAGTAAGGCGTTGATCTTGGCATGCTTCCAGCTCTCAGGGAAGGTTGCTGTCTCAAAAGAGATGCTGATGGCTTTCCGGAGATGGGGGGTGATGGCGTTGCTGGCTTTATTGAAGATGTAGTGTGGGCAAGGGTCTGACGGAGATCCGGAGTGGATGGTGTTCATGATCTTGATGGTGTCGTTGTTGGTAATGTTGGTCCAGGAGAGCAGGCCGTTGGTGCGGATGGTGGTCATGGGGACTGAGGTCACAGTGGTTGTCGGGGAGGTTGTGGCATTGAAGCTGTTGTGGATGTCTGCAATCTTGCGATGTAAGAAGGTGGCCAGTGAGTTGCACAGGTCTTGCGAAGGTGGGATGTCGTTGGTGTTGGAGCTGGGGTTGGAGAGTTCCTTCACAATGTTGAAAAGCTCTTTGCAGTTGTGTGCATTGCTGTCTTGGGGATCTTTGAAGGAGGCCCTTTAGGCAGATCTGATGTGGTGATGGTGTCTGCCGGTGGCATTCTTGTGGGCTGCGTAGCTGTTGAGTGTTCGTTCACAGAGCCAGCTTTTGGCAGGTATGCTTGGAGGCCTGGAGGTCTTCGGTGAACCAGCTGGCTTTCTTGCTGGTGTGACCGTTGGAAGGTTTCTTGAACGGGGTGTGGGTGTTGGCGCAATCGTCTACCACTGTCTGAGGTTGCGGGCGTCGATGATGGCGTCGGTGGGGTTGGCGGGAGGGCTCTGGGCGAGGGTGATGGTTAGCTGGTCTTCGGTGACTTTGCTCCAGCAGTGGTGAGGCATCTGTTCGGTGTGGTGGTGCGTTTAGGACTTCCGGAAGGTGAAGTGGATGCAGCGATGGTCGGTCAAGTGGAGTTCGGTGGTGTGGTTGAAGGAGAAGTGGCGGCTTGCAGAGAAGATGGGGTCGAGCGTGCGGCCGGCAAGGTGGGTGGGTGTTGTGACGAGTTGTCTGAGTCCGAGGTTGGATAGGTTGTCTGAGCTGCTTTACATAACTGCAAACATCGGCATGCTATCAGAATGATATTGCACATGTTTACCCAAGTTTGTTGCAGATTAGTAAAGGGTAGCCAATCTCAGATTGCATATGGATTATGGTGTCAACCTCAGCTACAGAGAATGCAACTGCACGTCTGTGATATATTATCAATCCACTTTTTATTGTAGAGCATTAAATCGTTTTCCCTTATATGGCTAGCATAATTTATCTTAATATTACACCTTATAGAAGAAACATATTATTCAGAGATATGCTCATAATAACAAAATACTTTTGTCATGACTAGAATCAGATGTCAAGAATTAGACAGAAAAAGCAACTGTCAAGGACCATTTATAGCACCCTACATGAAGTATTGAGGTGATCCCACCCTAATACTTGAACATCCACGACTCACACTTAGGCTGAACCTTTTCGTAACTGAATAGGAAGAGTAATCTAGAGAGTCAAAGAACGCAAAAAACGACAAACATTGCATGACTAGAGAATTGTCCATTTTTGTAAAATGTCTTCAATTTTCTCTACTTCACATCTCATCAGACAGCGTATTTAGAGAAATCCCTCTCAGTAGATAAGACAAGTAGGTTATAATTACACATTACATTGTCTTTATTCTGTACTTAATTGCCATATAGTGTTAATATTTATTTGAAGTTAATTAAATGGTGGACGATTTTAAATGCTGAAAGATTTAAACATCATTTTGTACTCGTTAGGCTGCCAATTGCCACTGATGTGAAACGTTAACATCTTAAATGCCAATTCAATCTAATCCAGGACACACTGCAGGTCTTTAAATGTAATTAAAACACAATTGCCTTTGGGTCTAGTAGTTAAAGCTCATATCGGATTTTTTTCAAGTATTAGAGAACGCTTCACCTCAGTTCATCTGAAAAATTGGGTTCCTTCACAGCACATCAAACACCCCACTCTTGAAACTGAATCTGATAAGGATGAATGCAAATATCACTTCATCGCTTGGCCAGTGCTTAGTGATAATTTCCTTCGAGTTTCTGGTATACCTTGAATGCAAATTAATATTTTCGTGTGGCCACCTTGGGCAGATTTACATGCCCCTTGCGATAATTTTATGCCAATGTTGTATCACTTTTGTGTTGTAAACAATGCACCACGTTGCAACACATTTACAATGTGACACATCTAGGGAGATGCATCACCTTGTAAAGCCCTGCGTCACATTATAACTGCGTCAGGCATAATAGATGTAGGGTGGGCATTCCGACGCTAGAATGTCTCGTAAACGTGACGCAGGGAAATCTACAAGATTTCACTGCATCACTTCCACGACGCAACTGCGTCAAAACCTTACACTTGCTTGCAGCAGGCGTAGGGAGTGATGCAGCACAATAGGAATAGGCATTCTTGAGCATTGCTGGAGTTGCGTTGCACTTGCGACACGACTCAAGCAATGCGTTACCTTTACGCCGACACAGGCATGCGCATCTGTCAATCCTTGCGCCATGTAAATGTGAGGTATTCATGGTGCCGCAAGGGTTTTTTGCTTAACACAATTGAACTGACGCATGTCTGCTTAAAATGCAGAGATGGGTCAGTTCTTGTAAATCTGCCCCCTTGTTTGGTTTCAGTCTGGATATTGACCACCGCTACTGTTTTAGGTTCATTAAGATAGTATGTAAGACAGGTATAGAAAACAACCCAAAATTTCTGATTATTTCATCCCTTTAAATTCTTTCATAACGAATGTATTTTGGGAACGTGCTTTTGAGAAATGTCAGGTTTACTGGAATTTGACAATTCAGTCTAGGGAGAACTGAAACTCCCTCATATAACTTTTTTTCATTGTAAAGTAAACCACAAGGTAGGTGGCCTGTGGGGTGCTAACTAATGAAAACAGCATGTGGGGATTCTTGTGCTTGCATACCTTTGCACATTAAAGCCAGTCCTATTGGCTCTGAAAATGCATGTCAAAGACGTCCTGGCACTTAGCTGTCTCTCTTTTTCAAACGCTAATGTACCCTTGCATGTCTCTATGGGGCATAGTACCAAGCAATAGTGATAATTATCGCTATTGCTTGGTTAGAGACAAAAATTTACCGCTGAGCTGCGGCGATTTTTACCGCAAATAAACCTTGGTATTACCAAGGTTTATCGCAAATGCGATAAAAATCGCCACAATGCATGAATATCGCTGAAAAGTCAGCGATATTCATGCATTACCGAGCTAATGCTCTTAGCCATGTTATCCACCTCCCATTGGATAACATTGCTAAGAACTGCTCAGGGCAGGTGTTAGCTTTTGGAGATATTTGCGCTTAGCGCGAATATCTCCAAAAGTTGGTAATAGGAGATAGCAATGTTAGCGACTGTTTCCAGTCTCTAACATCTTGGCACGCCCACTTTGCATGGCATTAGTGATAAATATCACTGACATGCAAAGTGGGGCCCAAGGTGGTCGCTATCTCCTACTAGCTGTCGCTAACTGGTGTTAGTGAGAGCTAGGTAATAGGGAGATAATTTTATATCCGCTTTCTTGGCTTTTAAAGCCAAAAAAGCGGAGATAAACCCCCTTGATAATATGCCCCTCTGTTTCTCTCTCTATGTTTATCCGTATTTCTCTATCTTTATTCCTCGCTTTCATCGCCACTCTCTTTTTTGTCTTCGCGTTGTCGAGTACATCATGTGATATCGCTTGTAACTATCTGGCATAAAAAATATGTGTAAATTAAAGTTTTAGGATGATGTACTTCATTGCCAGGTGTGCAGAAATACATGCATGTAACATAACTATTCTCTCTTAGAAATATATCTGCGTGTGAATACACATTAAGATAGAGCAAGTGTACATACCAGAAAAAATCATGCTTAAACTTGTAAATCGTGCAGTGCACATTTGTACTTATTACCATGTAACGTAGCTCTCATACTGCTTAAGTTATTTACATAAAGTTGTAGAAGATTAAAGTTACCAGGAATCATGTACTATGGGTAGTTTGAGGCAAACGGTCTGGTATCTACACAAAAATATTGGCTTGATAATCCCATGTTGCCTCTAGTCAGTGCTTTAGACGTTTGGTAAACATAGCAAATAGAGAGAATGTCAAATAAAAACAGACAGCATTTTAAGGGAAGAGATAGGTGGGTCGATTGGAGGGGTAGAGGTGTCTATGTTATCACCCAGACATTTCAGATTTTAGTACTGCTTTCTTGATAAAACACCCCAAACGTTCATGGGGTTCCATGTCACTATGCCGAGTAATACAAATAAAATATTCATCTGCCACAATTTCGGGTGGAGGATTTCGAATGACAGTACATCCTTCAAGATAAGTACATATAGTTAACTGTAGAATTACAGTTCTTAATTCCAGATCTGTTTACATTAAAGAGAAATATGTCATCAAGCTGCACACATGTGTAGAGAAGAATAGTAAATCTAGTCTTCTCTCCGCTTTAGCAGCAGGAAACTCCTGCTAAAGAGGCGATAATGGGCTTGATAATATGCTCTTGTGAATTCCCATTGCAGCCCAGGTTCTGGTGTTAACCTGGGCTGCTATGGGAATTCACAAGGACATATTATCAAGCCCATTATCGCTGCTTTAGCTGCAGTTTCCTGCTGCTAAAGCGGCGATAATGTTATTGCTGTTCTTGATAATATGCCCCTACATCCCTCATACGTCCCTCCTGGCTTCTGACTCGCTGGTGTTTCCAGCCATTTGTTGAAAACCCTGTCCAATGCTCTCTGCTTCCTTACCGAACACCAATTCTGAAAGCTAGGCCACTTCCTTGGGACGGCACTGTATTTCTTCCTAGTCTCTTTGGCGCCGCCGTCTCCTGATCGGTGCACTCTGATGCTGGTAATGAGGTTTCTTTTAAGGTGAGACGGTGTGGCATGCACAGTCCATACGTGTGTATCTGTGGTGCGCTTGGGGAAAAAAACATCTTACTTTGGAGGGCGAGGGAGTGGGGACTTGTGGAGCTGTGGGTTTGTGAATACAAGTGCACTAGCAAGGTGCTAACATTAGGTCTATTGTGGACGGAGTACCTGGGGTGTTAGCTGTTCCCCACTTCTCCCATCTTTGATGTAGGGTTTGGGAACCTTGTTTGACTGATTACCATTTTACCTTTGAGTTTGTGTCGTAAATAGAGAAGAAACCGGACATGCACTCAGGTAAAATACTCTACACTACAGAGATAGATCTGAGCTGTAGTGTACTTTTCAAGTCTTATTTTTTGAATGGCAAATACCCAAATGAAATCACTTGTGTCTTATTCGTGCGGTATGGGTTGCAGCCACAGGTTTGATCAGTGAAATCGACAAAAGCAATTAAAAATAACGTAGGTACATCTTGTGCATCAGGTGTCAGTTCCAAAAAGCTGAATAATAAGATAAAAAGTCCACAACACAGTCTAGGGTTGACACATTCTGTTATGAATACATTAAGTTCCTCCGTTTTTTCTGAAGTGCATGTACAGAGTAACTTACATATTTTTTAAGGGGGGAAGGTACAACGTGTTCTGATCTGGAAGGTGTAGCATACTGTGAAGAGTGAGGATGATGATGATGATGATGAGGGATTTATAAAGTGCGACAAATGCCCTGGGGTGTCTAGGTGCTGCCCTTAACAAATACAGATCAGGACGGACAAAGCATGAAAATTATGTCTTAAACAGCCACGTTTTTAAGCCCTTTCTAAATTTTAAGCGAGGTTGGCAAAGAGTTCCACAGCTTAGTTGTTGTAGCAGTGAAACTCTTTCCATCCCACCCAGCCCTGCTAACTCTTGCAACAATTATGTTTCCATGTTCAGCACATCTGAGGGATCTTGCAGGAATATACAGCTTAAACAATTTGCCAGTTGCATTGGCCGTAGGTTGTTAAGAGATTTAAAGCCAATGCAGAGTGATTTAAACTGGATCCTTTTGGATACTGGCAGCCAGTGAAGATGGAGTGCTGCCTTGTGCTGAGGAGACAGAGTTGAATTTAGAAATACCTATGAGTACGCTTGCTGCTGCATTCTGAGCAGTCTGTAACTTTTGAATGCTGTGCTTGGGAGTACTGGGAAAAAGGGCATTGCAATAGTCCAATCTGGAGGATATCAGGACCGATACCACAATTTTCCTCAAGTTCATAGGTTTGACTGGAAGAATTTTCCTCGACATTTTCAGGATAAAAAAGCAAACCAACGTGAATGAATTGGTTTGCGCTTCAAGGACAGCTTAGTGTCAAAGATAACTCCTTTGTTTTTGGCTTTGAGCACTGATTTAGGAAAAGTATCAAGTTGGACCGTCTACCAGCTATCTATCCAGAATGAGGGATTGTTCCCCAACACCAAAACCTCAGTCTTGGATGAATTCAACTTCAGACCATTGTATGTCATCCAACGAGCTATATGGCACATTCAGTCATGCAAGCCAATAGCTGTCAGGCTCGGTTTACTGCTCACTGAGACGATAATCTGTGTATCGTCCACATAAGATACAAGGGCAAATCCATATCTTTTTACTGGTCTGGGATGGGGCTAACATAAAGTGTTGGGCTCAGGGAAGAACCCTGATAAACTACACACGGCAGCAAAAAGGAAGGCGAAATATAGTTCCCCAATGCCACTGAGAGCTTTCGAACAAGAAGGAGCCCAGCAGGGAGAGCTCCTTATCCCTTATCCTGATAGAAGCAAGACGGACCCGCAGCAGCTTATGATCGACAGTATCAAACCCTGTTGATAAGTGCAAAAGGATAAGCACTGCGCTTCTTTCACTGTGTAATGTCTGTCTGAGCTCCTCCGCATCTGTAATAAGGGGCAACTCTGTGCTATGATAAGCACTAAATCCAAGTTGGGAGGAATCCAGAAGATATTTTGATATTAATAGCTTTCTCCATCAACATATCAGAAGCGTTTAGATCCCTGGCGTATATGTAAAAGCCCCTATCGCCATGGGAATGTCACTTTTTCCAACGTTCTTGTGGTGATAGGGGCTTCACCTTATTTACAAGGCAGCATGAAGCCTCTTAACGTGGCTTAACGCTGCCTTGTAAATAAGGCCTCCTTTCATGCTATGCTTAATGTGAACGGTGCAAAACAACAGTTGATGGACAGAATACAGAACAATGTCATACATTCACCCCAGTACAGAGATCTGGGCCTAAATCCATCGTTTTTTTGCACTCCACACCACCCCAGTTCAGACATGGCCATATGCAAATCGGCCTTGACCCTGTGCCTCATGGGAGCAGTCCAGTCCGAACTGCCAAGCTATGTCTTTCCTGGACCGGAATCAAGCATCCTAGGACGGGTTTCTGGCTATCAGCCGTCTTCAGCCAGGATAGCTTGACTCCAGTGGTGTGGTGTGAACGGTGGGCAGTGGTTGTTGCGGTGGGCGTCCCACCACAACAAACCTTGATTTTGACACTTCCCCATATTTGCAAAAGTTGTGTAAACAGGAGGCAGAGCCAAAATAAATACCAGGGAAAACCTGGTCTTAAGTTGGCGAAACAAGGAAAATGATTTATTTCTCCTCTTTTTTCGTTTGTCTATGTGTGCTGCCTTGTGCAGCACACATGGAAAAAGCAAAACGCTGTGGATTGTTTATGTGTACTGACGAAGGTGTCCCTACCTACACATAAACTATCTATAATAAAATATGAACTTTGTAACTTTCATGTGGGCTGCATTAAGCAGCACACATAGAAGTGACAAAACAGCATTTAAAGATTGTTTATGTGCAGGAAGGGACACCTTCCTACACATAAACAAACCTACCCTGCACGCAGACACTCTTGCACTATGGTGCAAGAGTGCCTGTGTTGGCGCTAGGCAGGAAAGTGTAGCTCCAGCGCAGGGGGAAGCGCAAAGCTGCACCATATTCTTGTAAATCTGGTGCAGCCTTGCAATTCTGAAGTGGCTGAGTGAGGAGGTAAGTCATGACTGCTAACACCTCACTCTGCCACTTCTTTGTACATATGCCCCCTAGTGTTCTTTGTTGTTTGATATCCTGATTCTCCTCCAATCTATGATTTAAATGTGGATTTCGACATTCTCCGAACACCGGTCGACACAAATGAGCAGTTTAAACCATCATGTGACATATTCTCCTTGCATCATTCTTGCAA
The DNA here is from genome assembly GCF_964263255.1 of Lissotriton vulgaris. Lineage (NCBI taxonomy): Eukaryota > Metazoa > Chordata > Amphibia > Caudata > Salamandridae > Lissotriton > Lissotriton vulgaris. Next base: position 984,316,484 of record NC_141695.1, on the reverse strand, counting down.
ATTTTGCAAAAACCAGAGTCAGGGAAGCAGGGATAGACAATAAAAACTACTGAACAATATCCCTTTACCTTATTAATAGATGGGGTTCAATCACTAATAAAATGACAGACTTTGATCCTGAGAGAAAGAGAACATTAATGAACAGCTGCTTAATTAAAACATTGGTGACCATGACAGCAGTGTACTAAAATATTCCCAGACTAATGACCCTAAGTTTCCTCTATTTTAGAAAATATTCTGGGAGTGATAAAGGAGATTAAACAGTGTCAAAGGAACACCGCAGGTCAGCTCATGGAACGACTAGATAAACTGGCTGATAAGATGACTCAGTTACTAAATAGGGTTGAATGACAGAGCAGCATATCTTAGAATATGAGGATAAACTGGCACATGCATCAACGTACGCTTTTGGGGTTCCTAAATAGCGATTTTTAAGCAATCACTATTTAGGAATCGCAAAAGCCTATGCATGTAGGAATCGCTATAAAAATAGCGATTCCTAATCATTCCGTAATTGCTACTCGCAAATTGCTAGTCGCAATTAAGGAATGCTGTCCAATTCATTCCTATGGGCTTTTGGGATGATGCATCCCAAATGCAAAAATACCAGTGGCAAAGGGGCGGATGCGGAGGATCTGCCCATTTGCGACCGGTATTTGGTTTGATGCATGGGGCCCAAATTGTTTAAAGAAAAACATCAAGTTGCATAGTTGAAGGCACAAATACAACACATTCAAAATAAGCAGAGGTAAATGGAAAATAATTCATGGCATTCCACTTTGAGATTTACAGGTCTTTCTAAGCACAAAGAGGACAATGTTGTCCTCACAGAAGTTACCCAAGATCTAACAATATTAGTTCCTTATCAGATTATGCCACATGCAAAATATCCCACGTTGGAAATGGCCCTTTTTGCAGGGTTATCCCCATACGTTTTACTTCTTCTTCCCTTGTTTTTCTTGACCTGTGGTTGTTGGCAATTGGACTCGGGGCACTTTACCACTGCTGATCAGTGCTAAAGTTCATATGCTCTCTCTATAAAATATAATTGTGATTGGTTATCCATGATTGGTATATTTGATTGACCAGTAAGTCACTAGTAGAGTGCACAAAGTGTGCCAGGGTTGGTGTTTCAAATGCTACTAGTGGGCCTGCAGCACTGATTGTGCCACCCACATGAATAGCCCCAAAATTGTGTCTCAGTCCTGCCACCCAGTGCCTGTGTGCAGTTGCTAACTGCCATGCTGACCTAACCAGTGTCCACACTGGCAAGGCCTAACCCTTCCCTTTCTGTACACATTGGGCACTCCTATGGAAGTCCCTAGGTACCACCCTGGGCAGGGTGCAGTGTATGTGAAAGGTAGAGCATGTACTGGTGTGGGCAGCATGCTCTGGTAGTGAATTGCAGACATTTTCATTTTCCACTATTGATAGGCTATCTTACCCATAGGCTATAATGGGGAATGCTGTGTATAATGTTTACTTGCATATCTTCCCATAGGAGCAAGATACAACATTAAAGTCTGGTATCCCTGAAGGCTGTAGAGGTCAGATACAGAGACCAGGTTTGTTTAGGTTCATTTTACCTTCTGACGTAATCTCTGAACTGGAAGTCAACAATCATCCATGGGGCAAGGCACCATGCTGTGGCCAACATGGTTTTTGCAAGGCTAGAATGTCATCAGAAAAAGTCCAGGTGAAGCCCTTGACTTTCAGTGGGAATCTAAGAATCTTCATTGGATTGCCTTGGCAGGTTGATTCCTGTGTTCTCTAGATTGTCCAGGCAAAATGCCTTGAAACTGTTTCTAAATCCATACTTTTAGAGTTAGACAGGAGTACACTCTAACACTTATCTATGCACCCCAAGACCTTAGGTCTTGGGGTGCATAGGCTCACTCCAGTATAAGCCACTGGTAGGGTCAAGGGCAGCTCCAGTTTGAACTGATTAGCTGTGACCTTTAGGGAAGTAGGCTTCCATCAGCTTTTGGGTCCATGAAGCTAAATCGGTCAGCCAACTGCTTTTTGGAGTTCACTTCTTGGTGCTGAGTGCCAGTGAGAGCAGGCTAAGCCCATATAGCTCTCCTCAGAGCAATATTGTGAACAGCATACCGGGGGTGCCACATTCATGCCCAGTGCCAGCCTGTGGGTTGGGAAAACAGCGGGCAACTGCCTATAAATGGGTTAACAGTTCCCAGGGGTGACCCGGCCCACATTTACAGCAAGCTATGTGTCTTTTACTGTAAATTAACTCACAGTGCCATTCTCTAACTAAAACCAAGATGGCAGAATCTTTATTTTTCTGTGCCAAGCTCCATGTGCCCACCTAGAGGTGTGGCTATAATAATGGGAAAACCATCTCTTGTGGTGACTCAAACCTGGTTCTGAGAGTAGCTCCTCTACAAATGGAAGTGGTGCTGGGCTGGCCAGCAGATAAATAATAGAGGAAGGGTGAAGTGTGATCTACATCTGCCTGTGATAAGGTAAGCATTTTTTGAAGTTAATTAGGTTCCTGGGCACAGCCGAGTCGGCCATCCTGAATAGTGAGCGCTGGCAAAAAAGTTAATTTGGTTCGAGCAGGAAAATTTAAATTTCTAAAAGTGTCATTTTCATAATAGAAATATAAAACCTGACTTGCCAATTCAATTGGAATCCAAAAAAAAATATTATTATTAGGAAATTTTGGATACTCCCAAACTGAAGTTAAGCATTGGATAGTAAGGTTTTATAATGTAATCCATTGCTTTCCTCTAAAAAAGCTAACATTTGTTCAATCAAAACTGACTTAAGAAGGGTTTTACTGGCAGGACTTGTAAAACATATAATACACATGTCCTACATTTATATCCAATGCACCCTACTCTATGAGCATTTAGGGCCTATCATAGAAGTAAATATTAAGGAATAAAAAGGAATGTTTAGGCCTGGCCAAAGGTTTATTGTGGCAGGTCGAGTTGACAGTTTTAAAACTGCCCATCCAGAATGCAACGGCATTACATGTTTTGCACTGTCACTTAAGTCGTGTTTAAATAGAGCTTAATTTGTAAAAGATTGAGAGTTGGTGCTCAAACTCCTTGATCGGATGGTGCTATTAACGTTTGGTGTGCCAAATACCAAGGCTATCTAGTGTGAAATTCATTTAAGGGATCTTTAATCTGCTACCAAACATTTATCAAATCCTTCGCAGTGCTTGCTTTCTTCTGTGCCTGATTTTCCATCTTTCTCTTCCTCCTTCTTTCCTCTTTGTGTGTTTTTCTCTTTCTTAGTCATGGTCTGGTGGGGAAATATAAGTGCTTGTCCCAATAAATGAGTGGAAATGGGCCTCACTGACAGCCACAGCCTCAATTTAAGCACTGAACACAACAGTGGCATTTATCTTACATGCCCTGTGTACCCTTTTGTACAATACAGTAGGTACCTATCAGTAAGTTAAATATGGCAATCTGGCGTAAAGCCAACTTCAGCAAGTTTACAACGTTTGAAGACAAGCACTGGATACTGGTTAGCAGTGTCTCTGTTTGAAGAGGCTAAACACCAGTAGAATAATAAACAATAAATGAGCACAACCACACAGAAAAGAAAGAGGAATGTTTTACATGGGATAAAACATTGTTATCAGAATTACAATGTGCAAAAGGGGATTTTTTTCATGACATGAAACAACAGTCAGCAATGTCTTGGTTTGGGATGCCTTCAAAGTATCTCTGAAAGCAGTAAGAATAGCTCATGTAACAGATAATAGGCACAATATTAATTGTATTTAAAAAGAATTAGAAAAGCATGTTATCACTCTTTTAATGCAGGCTTCTCCAACAAGTAGCTCATGAGCTACCGGTAGTTCCCAGCTACCTGTCAGTAGCTCTGCTGTGTGCAGCCCAATCTACTGAATTTGAAGCTTTTGCTTGGTTGAATTAATACATTAAATTGAAGAGTGTGTATTTTAGACAAAAATGTCTATATTTTCAGAACCCATAATTTCCTAAATATATTTAAAGCTGGTATCTGACTGATGAATAATGCAGCATTACAAGTCTTGTTACTAATATTATTACCTTGGTATTATTATCTTGTTGCAGGGGCCATTGCAGCTGTGGATGTTATGTATTACATGTGTAAAGGCGTTCCAAAGTGACCAAGCCTTTTTTACATTACTGCTGGAAATCCTGCACAGTGGTGATCACTACTGGAATTTTTACAAAGGGTTTCTGCTAATGTCATCTTATCTGATGTGTACTACACTAATAATATTGGTAGTTCAGGATAATTCTCATTTAATATAAGTTGCTCTTATTAGTGAAATGGTTGGAGACCCCTGATGCAATGCATACATCCAATTCCTGTATAGTCGGTCTTTAGACTTCATAACAAGACTTCAAATACTATGATAATGCATCTATGTGAATCATGCAGTATACCTCCGAAAAATGTATAAGGAAAGTGACTACTCAGTGAGATTCCTTGCATGGCAGGCCTGGGACAAATCTGCACAAAGAATCATAAATGGATTATATTGAACAAAAAGAAAATCTGAATTAACAACAAAAATTAATTATGTAAGATTTTAATAATTGTAAATATATTTATAATAAACATCAGGAAAATGATTAATACATTTAGGCAACAATTACCTACTCCTTTGCTATTGCAGAAATCTGCACTCTGTTTGATAGAACACTGTACAAAGCTGTAATTTTAGCCTTACCCAATGGGAAATCCAATGGAGATGATGGACTCCTTGCAGAAATGTGTACAATACTCAAGGACATTTCCAGTATTTCTTTGTTAAAAATAAAAAAAACTTTTATTTTAGCAGGCGGTGCAAGCAATTTGTTCTTTATCATAGGGGTATTGGCCAGTTGTGTGTTTTTAAAGGCAAACATTCTGAGCATCATGTGATTAGCCTTTTTAATCCTGATTATACAATTATAACAAAACTGATAGCTAATGGAATTATCAGAATTGTGGTTAGGCTTCTCCATTAATTAATTTAATTAATTAATTGCAGGTTTATATAGCGCTAGGATCGACTCCCGGAGGAGTATCTCCGCGCTTCGACCGCTGCGAAACCCTTCCTGGCTTCCCTGAGAGATGGTCCCTTAATGGGTACCTCCAGGGTGAGACCAGGCATCCCCGGCGGTCTGGTGGGGCCGTTAGTGAAGATGAGGCAAGCTAATGCCCAGAGTTGCCGAGTGTGATCGCTGATCAGAGTGGGCACCGAGGCGAGAGAATTATCGAGTCCGCTGACCCTGGTCCCGAAACCTGCCGCGTCGGGAATCGAACCCTGGTCCCGGGCCGTCCTCTGCTCTCGGGTCTGCCGCCTCTAACCAGTGAGCCACACTACTTCACTTAGGATCAAAATGGTTGTATTGCTTTCCATGTAAACAAAAACTACTTAAAAGAGGCTCTGGACATTTTTTATCCTAAGCAAATCCTGACTACGTCATTTTTATTAGATGTGAAGAAAAACCTTTGACCTCATGTTTTGGGAGAGGGTTTCTATATTTTGAAGAGGTTAGGTTTTCCTTCCAAGTTCATAAGGATTTAGCATTCTCTTTAGGTCAGATTGATTCTGAACTCATCAGATGTTGGCTCCACCAAAGTAAATTGAAATAAGGCAGTACAGGAGAAAGTTTGCAAGATGTTATCATGTTATTAAGAATTGCATAGCAATCAACTTAATTAATTGAAGACAGATGTTATATTAAAGCAATTGTACCCCAGATGCGCTAACCATAGAGATGTGGGAATCATATAATAATAAAGCAAAACGTTATCTTGAGATTTATGAGGCATTGCATTTAGCTAATCTATACGCCCTAAATTGTAGTTCTTTGCATTCAAAAGTGTACTCTTTGTCATCAATATGAAATCTTCTCTGAGGATTCTTGTTAGAGTGACATATCAGAATGCTGTTTTTTTACCAATATTTAAGTTTGTTTTGCTACTGTCCACTGTGTCCTGTATACATTTGTTTTTTTAATTTTAAGAAATAGAAAATATGTTGTTCTTCATTTATTTTATGGAAGCAAAACCCAAGAGTGTTACTTAACACTTCATATACATCCACAGCAGAGGGAGACATAGCTGTTCTAAATTTTAGAATGTAATATCTTTTATTGATGCACTTTGAAAATAGCAATTTGATAATCATTTTATTGTTATGATCCTTCATGAAAATAGAATAAAAACTATTCTGAGGCAGACAAAGTACTTTGAAAGTATGTTATAAGGTGCATACCTAAGAAGGTCAAGTCAAGTCAAGTCAAAACCACTTTATTCGATTAGTTAAAATCATAAAAGTATTCTAGACATATATCAGATAAATCAGACATATTAAAATCAATGAATACAGTATTAAACATCACGTAGGTTTAAAACACAGTTTAAAAAGAATATTTACATAAAATTCATTTCAGTTTACACTCAACAGTACAGTAGACAGGAATTAATTATCAATCCTCAATTGTAAATCCAATCTTGACCTTAATCTCTTGCTTCTAACAGATGCAGCAAGGAAACTAGCAGTGCAATACATAATTACATCCAATCTTGACCTTAATCTCTTGCTTCTAACAGATGCAGCAAGGAAACTAGCAGTGCAATACATAATTACAGAAGAATTCATCATCTGTAAATATAACAATGCAGGCTTATACTGCGTGAAACCCAACTCCTTCAGGATTGGTTTTAGATATCGGATACGAGGTTCACGATAAAAAGAGCAAAAGAACAAAAAATGCGCATTATCCTGGGTGGAAAAACCGTCACATTTGCAAGGGGACGCCTCCTCAAGCTTACACCAGTCTTTCTCGTCCCACAGGACCGTATAAATTTGATTGAAGCGGAACTTGGTAAGTAACCACCTATGAAAGAAATTAGTGACCACTGCCAAGTAAGGAGCCAGCTCAAAAGATGAGGTTATCATTACATGTGCCCTCACAGAGGGTTTGCATAGCTCATCCACTTCACACTCGGCGACACGTAACCTGATAAAATTAGTCTTCACCCACATTAGGTCAGCTTTACCCAGGATTTGTGGATTATCGAAGATCTCAGGGCGTCCCAGCTTCGCGGCCAAGGACTCAACATAGGACAACCACTGAATATCCCTCCTGTGGTCTAAATTAAGACAATCTTTAATAATCCTGTGGTTAAGGCTAAGGTTCGGATTTAGCCAGAGCTTGATCCACATTAGGAGCGGAGCTAGATTTATTGTATCTAGAATATAACCCAGGCCTAGCTCCAGGTGTAGAGAATGGGTTGCAGTTGACTGAGGTAGTCCCAGCACGGATCGAAGAAATGTATTTTTCTCTGTCTGGATACATTTAGAGTTAGCATATCCCCAGACTGCAGCCCCGTACCTCGCAATCGCAGCAGTCTTGGCTTTGTAGATAGCCAAGATAGCCTTGATTGGTTTTCCTCCTAGTGTCTTTGCAAACCCCAGGATTGCAAAGGATGAACTTCTCACCGCATTTGCTTTTGATGTTAACTGCGGTGACCAAGTACCCCTTTGATCAAAAATAACCCCCAAATAGGTAAAAACTTTAACACTTGTGATAACCTCGCCGTCACAGAAGAAGGTTCTTTCTTTAGATTTGCTACGACCTGCTGACATAGTGTGGGATTTACTCTTATTAACCACCAAGTCAAGACTAGACATGAAGTTTCCAAATGAATCAAGTAACTTTTGCAGGGCAATTGGGGTCCTGGCTATTAGCACCGCGTCATCGGCATGGAGGAGCACCGGAATTGGTGCACCCCCCATGCTCGGGATATCCTGCGTGGCTGCCGTTAAGTCATCCTCCAAAGAATTCACGTATAACGTGAATAACATTGGGGCCAGTATACAGCCCTGTCGGACCCCTCTAGTTGATCTAAAGCTTACCGTACAATTCCCATCTGTTGTCATTCTGATGCAGGCTCTCAGATCTTTATGGAGCTCAGCCAGGAAATGTACTAGCGAACTATCGAGGCCCAACTTCAAGAGCATTGCCCACAGCCTAGATCTATTGACAAGATCAAAGGCTGTGGACAAGTCCATGAAGCCTAGGAATATCGTTCCCCCTTTTGCCCTTGTATATTTGGAAATTATAAGGTGGAGATTGAGGCATTGATCCTCTGTACTCCTCCCTGACCTGAATCCATATTGTGCCTCGGACAAAATATTATTCCCTTTAGCCTAAGAAGCTATTCTCGCCAGGACAACCTTGCCTAAAATTTTAACCGAGGAGTCCAGCAGAGATATAGGTCTATAGCATCTAGGGTCTCCTCTCTGCCCTTTTTTAAATATTGGTACTATCGTTGCCAAGGACCAGGTATAAGGGAATCCCACTGCTGCAGAAGCATTAAAAACTTTCGTTAAGATGTTGGCCCAAAACAGCGGATTTGCCTTAAACATATCCGCTGGTACTCCATCGAGACCCGGGGCCTTTCGTCCTGCAGTGTCCTCTATTGCTCTGAGCACCTCAATTATATCAAAACTCACAGGCTCCAGGGGGGTATCAGAAGTGGGGACTACAAAGGGTTCCAGCTCCCTGTTGCTATCATAAATTTTTTCGAAATGGCTAAGCCAATCTGCCTCTGGTATATTAAGTTCCAGCACAGAGTTTTGGTCACCTGAGAACAAATGAGTGTTGATAATTGACCAAAACTTTGCTGCACTGTTTTTTAGGGTGGCTTTGCCCAGGCATCACTCTTTAGTTCATTTTTACGCATTTTAATTGCCATAGAGTAATCCTTTCTTAGTTGCGCAACTAGTGCTTTGTCCCTTGGGCGAGTATTGAGTGATTTCTTAAGGCGATTATGAGCTTTACTGCAGTTATTATCGAACCAGCCCTTCACCGGTTTCTGTTTACCCCCCTGACCTTTAGCTGTCAGGCTTGTAGCCACAAGCCGGCAAACACTTTCAAAAGAGGATATAACCTCCTCGCTCCCAGCGAGGGGATTAGCACAAACATTCAGGTCTTCAGCAGCCAAAGAGGTTAGGTTTAAGAAAAAATCGTCAGGAACAACCTTTTCCCATTTAATTCTTCTCCCCTGGTCCTTAACCTTTAGTGACAATATAGCCTGGGGTGTGACAAATGATTTTAATATCAAAGAACTATTTGCTAGCTCCAACCCCACAGGATTATGATCACTCATTGGCATAGCAATCGCGTTGTAAGAAAACACATGTTTAAGGAAACCTAATGAAACAAAGATAAAATCAATTATCGAGTCACTAGCCCTTCCCGTATAAGTAGCGACCCGTGTACTGTTATCATAAAACTCTGGTTCGTACAAATCATTTTCCCTTAATAAATTTTCAAGCACCAAGCCCTTCTGGGTATGTTCTAGATGAGGGGGGGAAACACTATCAGGCCCATCTACATCTGTTAAAGCACAATTAGAACATAAATGTACATTAAAATCACCCATTAAGATAAATCGACAATAAGTGGTTTGTTTTTCCTTATAGAGAGTTAAAAAATCTGCTAACCATGCAAGGTACACAGATTCTGGGTATCCGTTCGGTGCATTATAACAGTTTACAAGAAGCAGTTTACAGCCATCATCCAACTTTATCTCTAAGACAAGAAAATTGTGAGAGGCACAGTCAATCATAGTAATTTTGCCCTTGATGTTCACCGATACCAACGTCAAAAGGCCTCCTCTATTCCTGCCTGCTGGGGAGGGCAAGGCAGGTACAAAAAAGGAAGTAAAACCATCCATCCAAAAATCACACTCCATGTCCCAGGTCTCTTGGATAGCAATAATGTCATAAAGCTTTACAAAGTTCGACCACTTTGGGTCTCCTTTCTTTGACCGTAAGCCAGCAATGTTCCAGGATAGCAGCCTGACTATGTCCCCTTTTACAGTACCAATCTCAGTTGAAATATTGCCATCCTCACCGGAGGAAGGTACAGGAGCCGTGGGGATAGATTCCACTATAACTTCATCCACTGTACCCTCTCCGGCACCCCGTCAATCGCAAAGATCGAGTCCTGAAAGAGCATCGAATCTATTGTGAGTTGTAATGGGGGGTCCAAAAATGAAGAGATTATCGCTTCCCTGGGTATGTCTTTGACTTACCGATCTGGGGTCCACCGGAGTAAAGGGACTTAGCCCTTGTCTAGAGGGAGAGGCTATAGTGAGATGATTGTAGAAATACCCTAACGGGCGCACTTGAATGCTGTTGCTGTCATTAGTCAACGATGCAGCCCGTAAAAGAACTGTGGCCACGTGTTGTGGGTATTTAAAGTTCACTACCACACAATCCCCTCTACATGTTTTTCTCGAGGGACCGATCCAATTTACCCTCCTGGTCGTGATGATTTCGCCGGCAAATTTTGTGGGAAAACCACATTTTGAACTTAGCCAAGCCACCACTTTGTTTTTAAGGGAATCGTGAGATTCCTCGTGTGGCTCGCATGTAGCCGGGTTATAGGTCGGGACATTTGCCAGCACAACTACATAGGGGGCGCAATCTGGGGGTAGATTAATGTAATTACTATGCCTACTTTGGATGGAATTTGTGTTTTGTGCGAGACCTGGCTTTGGACCTGGCTTTGGATGTATAACAGCTGAGTCTACTGGCAAAGGACAAGAACCTGATGGGGCAATGGGTCTATTGTCAGCTCTGTTAACCTGTAGAGATAAGTCGGTTGGCTTAGAGACCTTTACAGCATTTTTCCCTACAGCCTCTAAGCTCACTGTACCAGTTGAAGGGAGTGGGGGATTCACCTTATCTGGTTTGGCCAGCTGCAGCTCCAACAGGCCTCCTAGTCTTGTTATCTCAGCATTAGCAGTATCCAGTTTGGCCGCTAGGGAGTTAAGGGATTCCTTGAGTTTTAGATCAATTTTGGCTTCTATGGTTTGAATCAACAAGCCGAACTGCTCAGGACTCAAGGTGATACTAGTCTCCTTTTTGCCCTCTACGTTCGGGGTCACCTTAGGGGAGTTGTGGCTATCAGGCAAGTGAGTGTCACCCCTTCTCCTGTGGGTGATCCTACCCCCCCCTTTTGCTTTGCTGCTTTCTACAAGTTCTGACAGGTCTCGTACTTTTATTCTCTGCAACCACCTCTTCCTCAGAGTCCGAAGATGATTTATCAAGTGTTGCTGTGTCAGGGGCCTGATGGATCAGTGCTACTACTGCACTAGCTACACTGACTCCGCCTTGCCCGCAATCAGTGCTATTCTCAATCTCTGGTGGAGCCTCCGGCGGGGACAGTCCCACAAAGGAAAGATCGTGGTCTGATGAACCACCTTTGCCCAATGAAGCCCTTCTGTCGTTGTTGATTTTGTTCACCATTTTAACTAAGAAATTGTCAATGGGACCTGCCCCTGTGACCGCCTTATCTTTCTTTGTGCACGACATGGAAATAGTTTCTACAATACAATGCTTTTTTAAACCTTTGCAAAGGTGTCACACGGAACTCTTTGCCCAGTTTTTCAAAGTATGTACAAGAAGACCCACAGCCTTATCCGTCGCAGTTCCAAGTAAACAACAAAGGTGCACAGTAGAGTACTCACAGGGTCTCTGGCCCAGCCCAGCCTCCTCCTGCCTCTGACAGCCTCAGACGGCCCGCCCTCTGCCCAGGCTCCGCCCGGCGTCGCCCGTGCGCGTCCTGCGACGCGGAGGAAGCGTCCTGCAGAAGTACCGGCGAACCGGAAGTCGCCGCTAGGCTCCCTCGGAGCTGTTGTCTCCAGCCGCGGGCCGCGAGGTGTAGCAATGCGGCACGGCGAGACTGCAGTGTTAGGGACCTAGGAGTCTTTGTTTGCCCGATGGTGTGTCTCCTCAGCTCCTCTGCATGATGGAAATGCTCTCCCCCGCTCCACCGAGGAAGCGTCCTGCAGAAGTACCGGCGAACCGGAAGTCGCCGCTAGGCTCCCTGGGAGCTGTAGTCTCCAGCCGCGGGCCGCGAGGTGTAGCAATGCGGCGCGGCGAGACTGCAGCGTTAGGGACCCAGGAGTCTTTGTTTGCCCGATGGTGTGTCTCCTCAGCTCCTCTGCGCGATGGAAATGCTCTCCCCCGCTCCACCGAGGAAGCGTCCTGCAGAAGTACCGGTGAACCGGAAGTCGCCGCTAGGCTCCCTGGGAGCTGTAGTCTCCAGCTGCGGGCCGCGAGGTGTAGCAATGCGGCGCGGCGAGACTGCAGCGTTAGGGACCCAGGAGTCTTTGTTTGCCCGATGGTGTGTCTCCTCAGCCCCTCTGCGCGATGGAAATGCTCTCGCTGTTCTAAATTTTAGAATGTAATATCTTTTATTGATGCACTTTGAAAATAGCAATTTGATAATCATTTTATTGTTATGATCCTTCATGAAAATAGAATAAAAACTATTCTGAGGCTGACAAAGTACTTTGAAAGTATGTTATAAGGTGCATACCTAAGAAGGTATGTTGTGAAGAAAAAATTTATTTTAGGATTTGTTCTATTACACATATCAATACATACATGGAAAATGAATGGATTTGTTAAATTCAATATTGTTTTTAGCCAAGGGTGACTGGAAAACTGGGGTATATGTTGAACCATCAAAAAAGTATTTAATGGAAGGATTATGTGTTTGTATGATATAAGTCACCATTGTTTACCAATTTCTGATCCAGGCATATAAGCATTAATATGGATTCAGTCCTGCACTTAATAAAAAATCCCAGTGTGAAATCTACTGACCTGTGGAAAAAGTATATTTCAGGCTTTTCTCAAAAATCTCAAGTAAACTGGGAATTGAGAAAACTGGTGTTATGACATTAAATATGTGGAAAATAGGCAACAATATATATTTTTTAGTTATTATAGGGTATAATTACCTAGGATGCAATTGTTTGCAAAAGGGTTAAGTTATCATATGTTTTCAAATAAAATCAAACTCACATGTCAAGTTAACTGTTTTAGATGTGGCTCAGTAAAACCTCGGTCTCATATTATACGCTGCTGTAACAGGATAGACAATTTTTGGGATATAGTATTTTAGTATTGTAAAAACCTACATTTTAAATTACTTCGAGATCCTGGAACAAGGATTATCAACTAAGATGTATGAGTTGAGTTATGTTTCTGTACTTATAGCTCACTGATTGATATTACAAAAATGGAATTCAAAATAAATTACAATATTTTCATAATGGCTGGTTATGAGTTATAGAGTAAATAAACTAGAACAGACATATGTTTTTCAAAAGCGTCTTAAGTTGCCAGAAATATTAGTTTAAAACCATTGTATCAATATGTTCCCTATTATGATGAAATTCCATATTTAAATGTTACTTATTGCAATATACATGTATATTTATGTATAATGTATGTATATTTCTCAACAATCTACTATACATTTGGTATTAAAATATGATTTAAGCATTGTTGGATTTAAATTGTTATACATGCTTCATTATTCCTTGGATGAAAAAAGTGTTGTTGCAGTGAGATTAAATAGCTCATTTTGTGCCAGCGTATCACCTATAGCGATTACTTTAACAACAGTACAAGCTTTTTTTTTCAATATTTCTATTAATTACTGGGTGCAAAACATTAAGTCCTAGTAATGAGAGACCCCTTTTTTTTGTATATGAGACTCACATTCTAGACCGAAAATTCAGACTGAGTCTTCACACTACTTTCCAATACCTACTTTTAAACTGCATTTCTTTAACACAAATTGTTTAAAAATGTTTTGGGAAAACACCACATTCAGTTAACATGTTCTTGCAAACAAATAACAGAAATGAAATATTGGGAAAACTTGAAAATGTGCCTGCTGATTCCCTTGATGTTTCGCAAATTTTTGATGGGATATGTGCACTATGACACTACTATTCAATGTAAAAGTGTGTGTGCTCTGTCTCGAAAACCCATATTGTAAAATTGGTTTCAAACAATTGGGTTACTGTGTTTTCAAATAAAGTCATTGCAATTTGGCATGAAAATGTAATCAGTAGAATGATGTAGGAAATTGGCTTATTGTAGTATGGCCTGAACAATTAATAAGTCCACAATTACCCTTACTGGAAACCAAGCAGCCCATTGTAACTCTTCATTCTCTCAGGTTAGAGAAGCAGAGCAGTCCAAGGTCTACTCAGGGGAGGTGGTGCGGGCTAATAATCACCATTCACTGGCATGCAATATTAACACTTAATAATAACACTTAATAGTCTTCCAGTGCCTTTTCTTTAGAAGAAGGAGGGGTATATTTATTACACTCGCATAATACTAAATACTATACAGTAAATCACAAAGACATACATTGGTAGATGGAAAATACCAATAATGTCATTACATAATCACCTTTGACTCCCCCTAAAAGGGTCCTGCAACCATATAGGATAAGGCTACTAGTTTGGTCAAAGGTTCAAGAGCAGCAAACGACGTGGTAAATACATCCTTTTGTATGCAGATGCAATCATCAATAATAATATTCATGTGTGAATGCATTTATTACTGTTAATAAAACATTTACACTGTGAGCAATAATCATTGTCAAAATTAATAGTTCAATAAAGCATTTAAAATGAGCAAAAGATGTGTCTGTGAATTGTTTATAAACTTATAACCATAAAAACAGAAACTAGAGGGAATCACAATTCGATTGTATTACACTGCAGTATTAGACTTAACTCATAGAAGAGGTTTCAAGACATATACTTTCTTAACAACAGCTTTACGCCACAATTAATGCAAACCTATAGTCAGCCCCTAGAGGGTGCTGCACTCCCAGTTGTAGAGCAGTCACTTCAGCCTTGGGAGTAATTTAAATATATTTGAGAAAGTCCTGGTTTTAAGAACCACCTAAACATAGGGCGAGTAACCTTAAAAATGCTCTACGGGGGAGGTGCATTGCACCTGCAGCACCCATGCTTTCCTGATTTCATTTGCGGTGCCCATGTCCTTCTTTGTCCACCATACGGCAAGACAAGCGTAATTAAGGAAGCCCAGCAGGGCATTATGGGGCACTCCAGAGAGGACCAATACATATTTTAGTATCAGCTCTCCTGCTGTGTAGAATAGAGAACCAAGCTGGATGTTAAAGGTCCTGTTCCTAACCATGTCTGTACAGGAATCTCTTGCCAACCACACGATAAATCACTGAAAGCACCTTAATGAAAAAAGGAAATCCTTAAGGATCTCTTAAATACCACCCCATAACTGACACTTACTGGATCTGTGATGCAAGACCCAAGGAGAGGAATTAAAATGCAAGACTGGATGGGTTGACTTACTTTATACCCAAACTGAATGAGGTCTATGACAGCCAAACAGACCTAGGACTGTGCGTGGAAAATGTTTAATAAATGAATGATATATTAAAACTAAATAATCTGTTTTTCTAGATATAGCGCCTAAATTGTGTCAATCCGCTACAATGTAACATGAAAGTGGTGGTATGCACACCGCGTTTATTCTATTTAATCATTAGTTAATCCATAAATCTTTACACATCTTAGTCAGTTCGCTTGCGGAACTGGGCAGTGCCATGCCCTGAATGCACCATTTTAAAGTACAATCCTGTGGAGAACGCCTGGTTAACGCTCCACTCCCAGACGCACAGCGCGTTTTTGGATTCCAAATCCAACCATTGTTTATCCATTTTAGCATTCTCCATGTTCGTCATATTTGTACAATAGTATTACCATGTTTTCATTTTCTTTGTTAGCTATTCCACGGTTAAATCAAATTGTATTTCGGAAACTTCACATATTCACACGTGCCAATCCAGGCCGCCTTGTAAATAGGGTCCAATACAACCAGTGGCTTAAAGCAGCATCTCTTTATTTCAACCCAATGCATTTTGGGCTTTTGTAAGCCCCTTGTCAGGGGTAACTGAAAGTCAACAATAACATACATTATTTTACTATGTATTTTGTTCTAAGTGAAATTATTTACATCTTGATTTAACATTACACATGTAACGTTTTGCATGTGATTTAACAGTAACCATTACTTAAAATAGCCCAATTTTTATCTAATGTTCATCCCTTCATTAACATAGTGATACTGAAACAAATGTATCTAAAATGTCTGTACATGCTTAGAAGCCAAACTTTGTTTTGTTAGGAATCGTGCATTGTGCCCTTTAGTCAAAGCAAGAACCCAGCAATTCACACAGCGTGTTTATTACTAAAAGAGCCCCGAACTCATGCTTTAAATATGAGCACTGTCCCTCGACATATGCGACCTGTGGGGCTCTGAGGGCACTGCGACGGACCTGAGTGCAACGGAGGGCAGCAGCGTCAGACTCGATTGCTGGCCGGTGAGGAGCGGGACCCGGGGCAGATCGGGGAGCCCGTGGCATTGCTGGCGCGTGAGGGCATGAGAGCAGCTTAGTGGCACCAGGAGCGGCTGCAGCGGAGTTGTGAGACCTCCTGAGACGAGACGGGTGGTGGAAAGTGGAGGCCTGCCGGGATCTTGCTGCCGCGTGAGGGGGTGCCCTCGGAGCTCTGCCTGCTACTGTGCAACCGCAGGTAGGACTGGAGGACACACAGACACAGACAGGAATACTGCACCATAGGGCATCTGTAATGGGAGAGTAGGTCCGCCAGCGATTGGGCACGACCATCTTCACCCCCTGAGGCACTTTCAAGGCAACACGTTTGGCCACTCGCTCACGAGCGGGTATTGGAGGTCGCACTGGCAATGAGAGCAGAGGCTGGTGAGGGGACTGGACTGACGCGGAGATTTGGGCCCGCGCCAGAGAAGCGCGACTCGGCACGGCAGGGGGCACAAGAGAGACAACTGGGCCTGTCTGCGCTGGCAATCGTTGGAACACCTCCCAGGCCTCAAGTGGGTAGCTACTGGATGACTGGCGGGGGACGATTCTTGGATTACCGAAGAACCAAGGTAGGATCTTTACAGTGTATTGCCCAGAGCCTACCAAGCCTATCCCCGGACACAATAAGGAAGTAGTCTAATAAACTGTCTGTTCACTTGCATGGGTGTGTGAATTTAGCTGCCCCATGACGACTAAAGTACTCTACAATCAAACTCCTGCCCAGGGTAGATCTACCTGTATCTAACCAGGGTGACATCGGCCATTGCTACTATCGAACACAGCCTTCCCAAAGATGTCACATGCTGTGAAGGATCCCCCTCAACTCCACTTGGAAAGGGGCGACCAATCGGTCCCCCCGAACGTATGGTGGAGTACCACGATCCCCCCGGGAAGCCATCTTGGGCGGGAGGCGAGTCTCGGCTGGTATGCCCGAAGCGGCGTAGCCGGGGCGCGCCTTTTTCCCGCCCTAGAGTGGGCTGGCCTAGACACCAACGCGGCCGGCCACGCCCTCGGAGGCAGGCGGGGGCGGGTTCACGCCCACCCTGAAGACGGATAAAAGGAGCGGAAGCCAAGAAAGCATCCTCTTGTTCCTGTGCTCTGAAGCTGCACCTCCCCGCTGCACGTGAGCTCGAGACGGAACGAAGAGCAATTTTGAGCGTTGTAATCCCTCTTTTTGTCTTACAGATATCCCGTCTAAGAATGCCCAAGAAGGTCGGAAAGCGGGTCGGTACCGAGGAGATGCTCCGCATACTCATGAAGGAGATAGCCGATCTAAAGAGAAAGGTTGAGGCTAAGGACGGGGAGGGAGGACCGAAACGGCCTTTACAGGGAACAATTCCCGGTGGAAAGAGCAAGAGGCCCAGAAGGGGAGCACTTGGGGGGGAGACCCCGGTTCCCGAAACGCCACGAGAGGAGCCAACCCCGGCGCCGAAGGAGGGGAATCCAATCCCTGTGGTGGTCACCCCTGCGAACAGGGAGGATATGCCCCCCGAGTTAGCGGCGCAATTGGCAGCGTGGTTGGGAAAAGATAGCGAGGGCGCCACGGCTGATGACGCCCGGGCAGTGATGAGGCAACTACGGGAATCTAGGGAGGCTACGAAGACGCCATCTTCTGTTACTCCACAGGTCCCGGCGGTTGGAAGTACAGCAGGCCCAAGTTCGGCGACAAGCGTGGGGTCTACTTCAGGTAAGCGGCCATTGCCGATTGCGGGGGGGGAGTCTGCACCTTCTCGAAAGGAGAAGATTGCCCAGCACGTCCCACTAGAAGTCAAGGAGTTGATTTGGGCGGATAAATATGTAAACATGTTTTCATTGCTTACCGACCATTACGAGATCGAGCATGTAAAGAGTCAAAAGGAGCTCATGCATCCGAGTGTTTGGCGCGCAAAAATGGCTGCCTTTAAGGTCGACGAGACCATTGGTACTTGGGGCAGAGCGTGGGGAATTTTTACTTCCATCATGGGGGAGCGCAGGCCTGAGTTGTTGACCGAGTTACCCATTTATCAGTCACGTATTATGGAGTATTCTGTGGCATATGGGGGCAATCAGTGGTTCTGCTATGATAATCTGTTTAGAAAAGCTAAAGAACACAACCCGTTGTTGTCTTGGGATTGTTACGACTCTGTGTCTTGGCAAAAAATGGAGAGTACAGGGATGTTGAAGGTGCCATTAGTAGGGAGTAACGGGGGGGGAATCCTCCCGCCAAAACTCTGGGATGCCCTTTCGTACGGGTGCAGGTAACGAGTTCCACACGAAGCCGAGTGGCAGCACGGGTAAAAGGGGGATCTGTTGGAATTTTAACAGGGGCAAATGTACCAGGCCCCAGGGGTCATGCAAATTCAGACATGAGTGTGGGGGGTGCGGGCAGCCATCCCATCCTGAGTCCATGTGCAGAGCCAAAACGGGTGATAACGGTGGTAAGGGAGGCGCCAAACAGGTCTAATATAGTCCGAGGGGCGCCTTTACCGACCCCGATTGATACTATGGCAATGATTCCTTGGCTCAGCGAATACCCAGATCATGCTTCCGCTGGGGTGTTACGGAAAGGGTTTTCATATGGTTTCCGCATCCCGGTGGGGGATTTTCAGGGGGTACCGGACTGTAAGAATCAAATGTCGGTCTTACAGCATACGGCAGTGGTGCAGGTAAAGATCGGGAAAGAGGTGACTCGAGGTCGTGTCGCCGGTCCTTTCGATCTGCCACCAGTTGCTAATTTTGTGTGTTCTCCTCTAGGGGTGGTTCCCAAGAAGGACCCGGGTGAGTTTCGGCTGATACACAATTTGTCAGCCCCACATGGTCTTTCCGTGAATGACGCGATAGACCCGGAAGTATGTTCGGTGCGGTACGCATCTTTCGATGAGGCCGTTGCCATGTTGAATCGCCTGGGGCCCGGGACGCTGATGGCCAAATCGGACATCGAGTCAGCGTTCCGGTTGCTCCCGGTACACCCAGACGATCAGCGTCTCCTTGGTTTTCAGTTTCAGGGTCGCTATTACATGGATAAATGTATGCCAATGGGATGCTCGATTTCATGTGCCTATTTCGAGAAATTCAGTTGTTTCCTGCAGTGGGTATTCACGAGGAAGACAGGTTTTCAACATGTTATGCACTATCTCGATGACTTTCTGTTTCTGGGGGCAGCCGGGGATTCTGAGTGTGGGCAGGCCTTACATGAATTTTGTGTCCTAATGAATCAATTCGGTGTGCCATTGGCGCCAGGTAAGACGGTGGGTCCCTCGACCTTAATCGAGTTTCTGGGGATCGAGCTCGACTCGGTGGAAGGTTGTTTTCGTTTACCTAAAGAAAAAGTGTTAAAATTCAGGTTATCCCTTGAGACATGTATTCGTGCAACGAAAGTGAACTTGCATCAATTGCAACAGGTGGTTGGTCAGTTGAATTTTGCCCTAAGAGTAATGCCGATGGCACGCCCCTTTTCCCGCTCGATTGCACAGTCCATGGTCGGCTTGAGGGAAGGACATCATCGTACGAGACTCTCGGCAGAGGTTCGCCAGGACATGCGCATTTGGATTGCATTCCTGGCGGATTTCAATGGTCGAATTGTCTGGAATAAACCAGCAGTGTCCTCCGAGGAGTTGGGGCTGTGGACAGACTCGGCGGGGAGTGTGGGTTTTGGCGCCATATTGGGTACACAGTGGTCGGCTCAAAAATGGCCGTCATGGTGGCATGAGTGCGGGTTGACGAGTAACATTGCTTTTCTCGAACTGTTCCCTATTCTGGTGGCCTTGAAAACATGGCCAGAAGGGTTTAGGGATCACTCTGTGGTGTTCTGGTCTGATAACATGACCGTGGTTGAGTGTATCAATAGTCAGGCGGCACGTTGCAAATTGATTCTGAGACTGCTCAAGGAAATTGTGTTGTTGTGTATGCAACTGAATGTACTGTTTAGGGCGCGACACGTGCCGGGGGTGATGAATCAAGCGGCTGATGCGCTCTCTCGTTTCCGTATGCAGGCCTTCTGGGGTTTTCTGCCCACAGCGGACCCGGTGGCGGCACCCTTTCCCGAAGCTCTCTGGTCTCTCGGTGCCCCGAACTACAAGACCTCGTGGGAGAGAGTTTAGCACCCAGGACGAGGAAGGCATATGAAGGGGCGTTCCGTTCCTATTGGGCCTTTTTGGGTACTGCCGGGAGGGAGCTTTGGGGTCTGGAAGAGTGTGTAGTGAGATTCCTGCTCTCTTTACGTCACGCAGGCAAGTCAGTGGCAACGGCCCAGAGGCATCGGGCCGCCATTTCCTTCATGGCAAGGGCTCATGGGATCCAGGACCCGACAGCGTCTTTCATTGTGCAAAAAGCGCTACGTGGGTGGCAACGCCTTGAGGGTCGCAGAGTAGACGATAGGCACCCGATAGGTCTGGATAGGTTGGCCCTGTTATTATCCGTGCTACCGGTAACATGTTCATCCCAGTACGAAGCAGTGTTGTTCCGAGCCGCATTTGCATTAGCATTCCATGGGGCTATGCGGGTAAGCGAATTAGTGGCAAGGAACAAGCAGGATACGATGGGGGGACTGTGCCGGGAACACATTCAGGTCAGGGAGGAGACAATGACGGTCTCGTTTGTCAGGTCCAAATCCGATCAGGATGCAATCGGGGACTGCGTAATCATCCAGAGGATCCCCGGGTCTGCCATGTGCCCTGTGGGGTGCGTAGAGGAATATTTAGCACAGAGGGTGGCAGCATGGGGGGGGACCTTGTTAAGACACGCTGACGCCACCCCACTGACGAGGTTTCAGTTTCAGCGGGTGCTTGCGATGTCGATTTCTGCCGCGGGCTTGAACCCTGGCGACTTTGGGACCCATTCCTTTCGGATAGGGGCTGCTACGGAAGCTACAGCCAGGGGTCTGAACGTTGAACAAGTAAAACGTGTGGGGCGTTGGTCCTCGAACTGTTATAAGAGGTATGTGCGGTTGCACATGTTGTGAAGCTGTAATGATGTACTCACGCTTCTTGTTTTTGTTTGGTCTTCAGTTGCGCAAACCTACGAGGCGGGGCGGACTGTCCAGTCGACCCGACACCGGGGGGCCAGCGGTCAGACATTGCCGGCTGTGAAAAAGGAGGTGTGGGTCGTGGGCCACTCATACGTGAGGCGTGCCGCGGACGTATTCAAAGCAGGTGACATGATTCACGTGGCTGGGGAATACGGGTACAGTGTGTCCTTCTACGGAAAGGGCGGGCTCTGTATTGACCAGTTTCGATCATTCTTCGAGGGTTTGTTAGGGCGGACAAGGTCACCGCCGTCTGTAGTCATAGTACATCTTGGGGGCAATGATTTGGTGACCACTGGTAGACGACTTCTTCTTGAGGCGATGCTTTCCACGGTAAGTTGGTTGGCGAGAAGAGTTCCAGGGTGCACAATTGCATGGTCCCATATGATCCCACGGAAAGTGTGGCGGGGGGCTATTTCTGTGTCTGCGCTGAACCATTCAATAAGGAAAATTAATAATAAAATGAGTAGATTGTTTCGTTCAAGTACACTGCATTCTGTTTCGCATGGTTGTATTAAAGGGGACAGTATGTATTTGGGGGACGGTGTTCATTTGTCCCGGGTGGGGAACGAATTACTCATAGGAGACTTCATAGCCTGGTTAAGGAGTTTACAGCATGACCTTTAGGTAGGAGTGTTTTGTGGGGGGTCCGGATAGCCGGTCAACTATCCGGCCTGTGGCGGTAAGGTCATGATCGGTGAGCAGTAATTGGAAGATCCCTATGAGGGGGCGTCACCCATTACGGATGGGAGCGCGCGGGGGAGGGGGCCAATTGGCCCCTCAACGGGGAGGCGGTCCTGTCTAAGGAGAGGCCGCCGGAAGGAAAGGAAAGGTGGTCAAGGCCCCTTCCTGGATAGGAGGGGCTACGGCCCCTCCTGGGGAATTTCCCGGGGCCAGGACATCTGCGACGGCAGATGGGTAAGTTGTGTGGGGTGCGGGAGGGGGTTTACGCTACCTTTTAGACACCTCACACGAGTCCTCGAACGACCGTTAAATGGCGTCGAGTTTATTGGGGCCCCCGTCAAGTACAAAGGGAAATTGGTAGATGCACTTGAGGTACGCCTCTGTGCGGTCGCTCCTCTCACAAGTGAGGGGGGTATTTCTGGTTTAGGGATCTGACACCGGTTACGACCTTGCCGTTGGCCCTTAACGTTAGGATGTACAATTTCAAGTCAAATGTTTTGTAGGATGTTAGTTCGGCTAGGAGAACCTTTGTATTAGAGATCTGTTAAGGTTAGCCAACATCGTAATGTGGAAATGAAATTGTACATTATATGAAACTGTTATTTTAATGTTTTCTTTTGTTTCATATTTTAATAAATACGGCCGGGAAGGGTGACTCCCTTCCCGCCTTCCAAAAGTTCAAGAACTGTTTCCGGTTTCCCAATTCTTGGGGATTGTGTTGAGAGGGGGTGGCGGGTATCTCGGCCATATGATTCGCCGAACACTGTATTGTTGAAAGAGCTTAATGGGATTTGTAACACTAAGTATAACATTATATCGCAGGAAGATGAACAGACTGGTCCCTATTCATGCCCTGTGGGTTCTGGAAGTCCGAATCCCAGAAAACCGCAGCAAGTTATTAACAGTTCCCTGGTAAACCCAGATGTTGCTTTAGTAGAAATTCCCACCGCCCAATCGATAGAATGTCCACAGGTTCTTGCTCAGGGTATTAAACGCAAAAGTGCAGCATGCAACGGGAGACCATCGAAACACCCAAAAACCACCTTAAATCCACGTATGGTTACAGTTGCCACCACCCCTGAGAGCCTCAATCAATTACTGGAAAAACCTGTATCCCTCCTTCCAGCCACCCTGCTAGCTAGCCTAGAAGAACTGCTTAAAAACCTACTTGTCCCGATAATCGACAGGATAGAGAGAATAGGGGTAAAGCTCACAGAACTAGAGGTAAACAACCTGACAAACAACCAATCTCAGAGCATGGCTGCTTTAAATACCTATGACACCGTTGTCAATCATAAAACCCCCCTGGGTCAACCATCGGACCCTGAATCCTGAGCACCTAAAAGTAAGGAGCCCTTTAATAATTGCATTACAGCCAACAGCTCTATCTCTAGAGCACGGCCGACCCAACCAGGTAAGCTTCCGAGGGTCTAGTAAAAACTAACAACTGCATACATTTACCACCAGAGGCAGGACCCTATGTGTGTGTCCTATCGGGAGTGCCGGAGCTCACTGTTGGGAAAACTGAAGGCCATCAGGGCCTTAAAAACAAAGTTCAGTATTGGCTGACGAAAAACAGACCACTCCCAACTAGTATCAATGACAGAATTTTGAGTGTTAGAAGGGTGGGGTGGATAGGGCCTCGGCCTAAGAACATGGTAGGTGATTTGGTAATTGTCAATTTTAAGGATAGGCAGGTCGTTCCATATTTGCCTAGCTGGGAGCCACAAAGAGGAGATGGGCAAATAAAAACATGAGAATTGTATCACTTCTACCCCCGTACCGCATATACGTTGAACTCTGTTTAACATCATTAACTAAGGTCAGAACGCTATAGCCATGATGCAGTCTATTCGCCCCACTTCTCCCATTTATAACCGGTTACTGTACTTTTGTTCCTGTTTTTAATTGTTAAAATCTCTTTTAATGTAATATCTTTGCGAAATCTTGTGTATATTTTAATGTAATGAATTTTGTATTCTGTATGCTATTATGATTATCGATTGTAAAAATAAAGTACCGTTGACTTGACATGAGCCAGGGAATTTTGGCTGCACTAGGACAAGTTAATATTTCCTTGAGTTCTAGCCTATAGTTAGACAGCTCTGGCGTTATCCAGAGTCTACGCCATAACCTAAGAGGTTTAAGTGCTAGTTCATCTTCAATAGGTCTCATCCCCAGGTCAAACCTTAGAGGGAGTAATGAAGTACTTTGTGGGAGTGCCAACAACCGTCTAATACATTTATTTTCGGTTTTAAGTGTTTCAGGCCTACACAAGTATCCCCACAACTCCCCATCATAAAGAATTGCACCTCTTGCCTGTGTTTTGTAGATCTCCAGAGGGGGACTAACTGGTTTATAGGTAGATGAATTGGAAAGCTTAAGTATTCCACCGCAAGCTGGGCCAGCCTCATTTGTGACTTTATTTTTGGGGGCCCCGTGACAAGTTTTCATTAATGGTGACCCCCAAATAATCAAAGGTCGTCACCCTTTCTAATCTGACAGGGCCTAAGCTGGGATTCGGCCGGGTGGTTGCAGGCGGGTTGAAGATCATAAATTTTGTTTTGCCTGCATTGATCTACAAACCAAGACCTCTGCAAAAGACATCGAAGCGGTCCAGTATGCGCTGTAGCCCCATAGGAGACTTGGAAAGCAGCAGGGTGTCGTCTGCGAACATGATCGCCGGCACCCTGCTGCCTGCCAACCTTGGGGCATCATGGGGAACACCATCTAGATGGGCAATTACCCCTTTGACATAGAGGCAGAACAGGGTAGGTGCCAATACGCACCCCTGCCTTACCCCCCTGCTAACAGGGAACCTGGAAGACAGTGGCCCATTCTTACCAAATCTAACCTGTGTGAAATTCTCCGCATGGAGCCTCATCAGAATGGTTAAGAGTTGGGGCGGAATGCCCAATTCTTGAAGCAAAGTTCACAATTTCCCCCAGGGCACTAGGTCAAAAGCCCGGCGGAGGTCCACAAACACCATATAGAGCCTGTCACCCTCTATATTCACCATTTTCCAGAATAGTAAAATTAGGCGAAAGATTTGATCTGTGGTGGAAGAGTTCCTCCTAAATCCCACTTGGTACGGACAGAGGATTGCGTGCTCCTCAATCCAGTCCTGCAGGCGATCTAAGATTAGCGGCAAAAAATTTTTGCGGGACATCGATGAGGCTAATGGGACTTTAGTTGACTGGGAGCAGAGGAGAGCCCTTCTTGAAAATTGGGACAATCTCTGCTCCCAACCAAGTACAGGGCACCTCCATGCACCTCAGGACAGAATTAAAAAGTATTTGAAGGTAAGGGCCCCAAATCCGAAGTTGATGTCTGAAGAGGTCTACTGGCGATTTGTCAAGGCCTGGAGCTTTTCCCAAAGCAAGTTTGCCTATGGCATTGCATACTTTTTCTGTCGTGAACTCCAGTCCATCATACTGGGACATAGGAGATGGAAGCACTGGGATACTTTCCGCACCTTGTTCTGCGGAATATAGAGTCTTGAAATGGCCTTCCTAGACTTTGGCATCAATGTTTAGTTCGATAGCCGATCTCGGTTCTCCACAACCGACATTGACTATCAACCAAAATCTCCGCGCATCCCTTGATTTAAGGGTGTCGGTTAGGCTGGTCCACTTTTCTTGATCTCACTCTTGCTTTGCATATTTCATTACCTCTTTATACTCTTGTTTCAGAACTCCAATCTGGGGTTTATTACTGCCGAGCTTCATGGACTGAACTAGCGTAGTCTTCGCATTTCTGCATGCTGCATTATACCATGAAGATGCAGCAGCTCGTTTACTCCCATCAGCCACCAGGGATTAAAAACCTCAGCTAATTTGGATACTATATCCATATGGAGTGCCTGCATTTTATCATTAAAATCAGAAGGCAGGGGTTGTATATTCAACACATCCAACTCCACAAACAAGGGTACAATTCTATTATATATATTGCAAACTTCTTCTGGGTTTTCTGCAATTTTGTCCCGTCTAACCATGCGTCTGTCATTTGTTAATATAGCCCTTTCTCCTAGGGCCTCTTGATTTACCATAGCATTCTCACCTGGGCTAGGAAAAGCCAACTCCAGGCTTAAAGCATTATGATCACTCTCTACTCTAGTGTTTACCTTAAAATCAATGACCTTCGGCCATAGCCGCGTCTCTACCATGATATAGTCGAGGCGAGACTCCTGGCTCATTTTATTAAAGGTATACTTTTCTGGTAAATCTTAAGGCATAGGGCCATTGCAGGCCCTGATAGAGTGGTTCATGGTTAGGGCTGTGATCTGTATTGCTAGGGGGGACCAGTTCTTTGGGGATGGCAATTGGCTCGCTGGAATAGCCCAGTGATCATCCTCTGCCATAAGGGCACCCTCATTCAACCCAATTCGAGGCTCAAAATGGCAGTTCAGGTCACCCCCCACCAGGAGATGGATTTCACCAGAGAGAGTGTGCGTAAAATGCGACAACTCATCAATGGTGCTCGACTCACTGGCCATCGTCAGAGTGGGTGGGCACAGTCTCAGCAACACAGCCCAGATGTGAGCCGACCCAGATGGTGAGGCCTCCTGACTGTCGCCCCTCCCCCCCCCAGCTGGCATACATGGAGTGCAGCATATCCTACACTAAGTTGTTCATCAGGAGCCCAGGTCTCTTGAAAGAAGCAGATGTCATTCATGTCCACAAATGAACCCCACTCAGGGCAAGCCATGTTATTGGGTAAACCTGCAACATTCCAGGATAATATTGTAACGGAGCTTAGGTTTGTGCCATTGGGCCTGATGTCTCCACTCCCCGTTTGGGCACCTACACTCGGGCATGTCTGGGAGTACTCAAATGTGCCACTTGTCACAGTTCTCCCAGGTAGGTCAGCACTACTAACTATATTTGTACCTAAATTGGGCAAGTAGGGTTCTGAGGAGTCGCGGGTTAGTTGGCTGATAGCTAGTTCCTTGGATCCCTCGTGGTATATGTTACTCGTACTTCTAAAGTTCCCATTATTACCAAGGCATCCTTGTTGCAGTCAATCCACCATTTCCAGGCAACTGTACCTATTTTGAGTGTGTATGTCACTGGATACATGTGGGTGAGCATGCCGCCCCCTATCGACCCTGCTCACTCCCCGGTGTTCTACTAGGGTCCAATCGCCTTCCCTACCTGATATGTGGGGCGGGGATAGAAATATGACAATGGGAGGGGTTTGAAAGTTGACCCATGAATATCGTGCATCTAATGGCAGATATGCCCCACAATCTGTGGGTCCTTAAAATTAACCAACACACAGTCGCCCTTTATGGTTTTTGGCCTATACCCAACCCAGGAAAACCTGGGCACCATCAAGATTTCACTGGTAGTGTGGCCGGGGAGTGGTCTATTTTTGTTAAGCCAATCAGAGACTTTATTTTTTAGGGACATATAAGGGTCCCTACTGGCGTTGTTTAGTTCGGTAACCCCCGTTAGGACTACCAAGTACGGGCTAGATTCTGGGGGTAAGTCAATTCTGATTTCCCCAGAGGAGCCCACATTGGGTAGGACCTAACAGTCCTCCTTTGGGTTTAAAGCATTAATCCCTGTTGGTGTGTTAACAAGTGGAGCCACAGGCGCCACTGGCATAGTGATAAGTGCATTAAGAGGTTGTAGTGCTAATGTCAGTACAGATTTTTGTGGTACAATCCCCCTGAACAATGTTCGTATGTGCGGTACCCATAGACCGCACACTAAACTTTATACAGTCCACAGTCTCTAGCGATGCTTTTTCAATCTTGGCCAACCGCCGCTCAATCTGCACTAGTCTGTCTTCAAATGGCTGGAGAGAAGATCTTAGTAAAGTGCCCAGTTCTTCAAGAAAAGGATCCTCCGGTGTGACAGTTGCATTCACGAGGTTGACCTCTCCAGGAGGGTTTACAGTCTGTGGTAGTGGGCCATTTTTATCCATTGCCTTCCTATAACCACAGTGCTGACATGGAGATCCTCTTTGATTCATAACTTAGACGTATACCACAATTCAAAACAGTGATAACATCAAGCTCTCCCTATTTTTCAAAAGTATTCATTACTTCAAATCACACCACCATGTGGAGTTGTAAAGAGCCTCATCAGGTCTTTTGTGGTCTATTGCAAAATCCACTAAATTTAGGCTTCGCTAAAAACTCATTTCCAGGTTACACAGGATGCATGATTTGGCAGCCAGAATGCGACCGAACCTTTGTAAACGAACCCGTATCAAACTTGTTGTAAAAACTCCCTACTGTCTGCCAATTGAAACCATTGTCCAATTCACAGTTTTCTGTGGCATACTCTGTGACTTCTGGGTTAACAGCACAAAAAACGTTGGCTGAAGCCTTAGGCGGACAATACATGCATCTGAATGAAACAGCTGGTTACATATCCTGACATTCGTTAGTTTTTCAGTTTCTCTCTTTGAATACATTTATCATCAATTTCGACAAAGATATTTTTTCGCCTTTATTTCCTTAAAAGCCTAATCATCTCTGTTCGCCCTTTTATATTAGAACTGTAAATTGATGTCTTGCTATCAGGGCTATTTTTTTTATAAAAAACACCTACCGCAGTAAGCTGTGGGATGTTTAAAACATGTCCGGATAGTGAATGCCACAACATTTGACAACAGAGAAAAAAAAAGGGTATGCTTACATAATCACAGTGATACTTAACAGCAATCAGGTTTCACAGATAGAGGGCTAATTAAATATCAGTAGGTTAATAAGCTAAAAAACAAAGCAGAATCTTCAAACAAAGACTGCATAACGTGAAGATGTAGTAGGTGTTGGACAATATGCACAGTGAGTTAATATCAGAAAGCAAATAAATCTATAGTTTGAATGTTTTGAGGGACTGTGCCATCTTAGATGAGCCTGGGGATTGTTTCATAAACTTGCAGCACAGCAATAGAATGCGTGTCTTTTTGTTTTCCTTTTCCTTGTCATGGGATTTTCCTTAGTCAAATTGCTATTACTCAGAGTAGTACATGTGTTGTCCAGGATTAAGGGGCAGATTTACAAGCCACTTGCGCCACTTTTGCGTCCCTTTTCCCATGTTAAAAATGACGCAAAAGTGGCACAAGGGGCTTGTAAATCTGCCCCTAAGTATTTTCATCTAAGCAGCTATGTTGCTGTAATTGATTAGCTTATCATTGTCTTGAATTTGATAGGGTATGAAAATGGAGTCAGTGGAGGTCCTCAGGTATTGGGATGATGTGTGACTTTATTGCATTATTTTTCACCATTAACCAGTAGGTTGGAGCCATGAAGGGTTGGTTTTAAAGGGATGACTGCGGCTTCAGGGAAACCTGCTGTGTACAATTCTGTGCCTTTGGTTTATGAGAGGATGCATGTTTGCTCAGTGAGGAGGATGGTGTAAGCTGGAATTAATGTGGGGTCTGGCGTAATAGCCTGATCAAATCCAATGTAGACTGGATTTTTTGAGTTTATGTGGTTGAATTAGTTCATGATCATTTGCTGCAATTGGTTTCCATTTAGAAAAAGTAAGCCTAATTTTGTTTATTTTGTTTGAGTTCACCCGAAGGTAGACTTTTGTCATTCAGCATTTTCTAATGTTCAGAAAGTGATGTGGTCTTTGGCCATCAATTTCTCTAATCAATTAAGGTACAGGTGAGTGTCAACAGTGACAACTGGTGCAAGAGTGGTTTGGTGATAAAGAACCTGATGCTGGTGGAGAAATTATATCATCAAAATAAGACATTTCTTTTGTCAGGATCCTTAGTTTAAGTTTTTTATTTAAGTATATCATTCTGTCTCTAGAACCCTTGTTTCAATGGCGTCTCTGAATTCTCTGGTGCTATTTGTCTCAAATGAGGATTCTGTTTTTTTGCTTTTCTCCCACATGCTCCTTACCCAGTGATTTCATGCCTACTCTTCAACATTCTATTGTGCCCCAACCAAAACCCACACTCCTCCTGACCCTTTCCACTCTCCATACCGACACTGGGAACCCTCCAAACAACCATTTTGGGTAATTCATCGTACCGTTTGATCCTCCCTTGTCTGGTGTTTATTTATGCTGTGCTTCCATCTGTTTAATGAAACTCTCAACCTCGGTACAATCTTTTATGTTGTGCATTTTGTTGTTCCACATTATCCTCAAAGTTGGGGAAAACGTCAATTGAACAGTAGATCCCAAAGATCTGAGTTCTTGCATGCACTTTCCAAACTGCCATTGCCTATATTAAGTTGCCCTGGTAATGTCCTATCTAAAGGGAAAGGACCACTCACCTTTTTTAAACTTACTGGCCTTCAGGGCCTGTCATAGAATCTTCTCTTTTAGGGAATAGCACTTGAAATTAACCAGTATCTTCCTAGGTTTTTCCTTGTTTGGTTTTCTTCTAAAGGGATTCCAAATAATTCTATTTATATCTACATCAAATTAATTTATGTCTACAATGAAATACACTCCTTGATCAGGGTAATCATAAAGCCTTCCACCAATTCTGTAATGCTCAGTAATCTTATATTGTTCTTTCTTGCATTGTTTTCCAGAGACTCCATCTTGTCACAAAGCTCTTTTTCCCCCTGTTTTAGTGACTGAATTTCCTTGAGATTAGCCTCAGCCTCCTTCTTTAATTCCTCCATGTAGGCTTTCATTGAACACAGTCTCTGCGTAGGGTCATTCATTTAAAGCTCTAAAATATCACAAACACCTTGTATCCTACCCTGATTCTTTTCGGAGATTGCAAATTCAGAATATGGGCCAGATTTAGATCTCTGCGGATGGGTTACTCTGTCACAACAGTGTTGAATATTCTGTCCTCCAAAATATAAATTCCACTAAACCCTATGGAATTTATAGTTTGGCGGAAAGGAAATCCGTCACCTGTGTAGTGGTGCTACCCGTCCACCAAGTTCTAAAACAGGATCTTAAGCTTCTCTGTCAGCATTACTTGTAGAGATGATATGCCTGCTTGCCTGGTAATATCCTGTGGAACGTGAATGGGCTAAGAGTGAAAAGTAGAAGCAGATGAATTCTAAAATATTTAAGACTGTCAGATAGTGATGCAATTATATTGCAAGATATAAAAAAAATTCCAGGACAAATGGGACAGTATTTTAAAGGGGCAAAAGTGGGTTATGCAAAAACAACAATTGATGAATCCGTTTTTATGCTCACCAGTTTGAACCCAGCCATATGTAAATCAGTCTTGACCCTGCGCCCAATTGGAACAGTCCAGCCTGAACTGCCATGCCAGAACCTCCCTGGACTGGAAACCAACATCCTAGGACTGTTTTTGTAGTTTCACCCCTCTTCAGCCAGGATAGCTTGACTCCAGTGGCACGGAGAGCACAGGACCCACGTCTGGGCTTACCCGTCCCACACGGGTGACAAATGCAAAAACAACCATTGATTGACAGAATGCAGAAAATGTCACACATTCACCCCAGTACAGACATCTGGGCCTAAATCAATCGTTTTTGTACTCACCATGCCATTACAGTTTGAACCCAGCCATATGTAAATCAGTCTTGACCCTGTGCCCAATGGGAACAGACCGGCCCAATTGCCAGGTCAGTTCCTCCCTGGACTGGAAACAAGCATCCTAGGACCGGTTTTGGGGTTTCACCCCTCTTCAGCCAGGATAGCTTAACTCCAGTGCATGGAGAGCAGGGGACCCACCTCTGGGCTTACCCGTCCCACACGGGTGACAAATGCAAAAACAACCATTGATGGACAGAATGCAGAAAATGTCACACATTCACCCCAGTACAGACATCTGGGCCTAAATCAATCGTTTTTGTACTCACCATGCCATTACAGTTTGAACCCAGCCATATGTAAATCAGTCTTGACCCTGTGCCCAATGGGAACAGACCGGCCCAATTGCCAGGTCAGTTCCTCCCTGGACTGGAAACAAGCATCCTAGGACCGGTTTTGGGGTTTCACCCCTTTTCAGCCAGGATAGCTTAACTCCAGTGCATGGAGAGCAGGGGACCCACCTCTGGGCATACCTGTTCCACACGGGGTGACAAATGCAAAAAAAAACCAATTGATACACTGACTGCAGAAAAATGTCATACATTCACCTCAGTAAAGAGATCTGGGCCTAAATCCATCCTTTGTGTGCTCACCATGCCATTCCAGTTTGAACCCAGACATATGTAAATCAGTCTGGACCCTGTGCCCAATTGGAACAGTCCAGCTCAATTGCCAGGCCAGGTCCTCCCTGGACTGGAAACAAGCATCCTAGGACCGGTTTCAGGGTTTCACCCCTCTTCAGCCAGGATACCTTGACTCCAGTGGCATTGAGAGCACATGACCCACATCTAGGCATACCCGTCCTACTTGGGGTGACAAATGCAAACACAAGAATTGATGGACAGGATGCAGAACAATGTCATACATTCACCCCTGTACAGAGATCTGGGCCTAAATCCATTGTTGTTGTGCTCACAATGCCATTCCTGTTTGAACCCAGCCATATTCAAATCAGTCTTGACCCTGTGCCCAATGGGAACAGTCTGCCCCAATCAGCCAGGCCAGGTCCACCCTTGACTGGAAGCAAGCATCCTAGGACCGGTGTCAGGGTTTCACCCATCTTCAGCCAAGATATCTTGACTCCAGTGGCATGAGAGCAAGGGACCCATGTCTACTTGAGAAGCTTGTTTCCGGTCCAGGGAGGACCTGGTTTGGTTGTTCGGGCTGGACTGTTTGTAGTAACTTAGTCCGTGCTTGTAAGATGTAGTTTAAGTTGGTTTATTCAAGTAGATAAACATGTAGCTTAGCTGCCTCCTGTACAGCAGCCCCAACAGGAGCAGCCTGCTAGCTCCTCAGCTCTTCCACCAACTGTCACCACTCATACCCAGTCACTCAAGCATTCCACCCATAGCCCACACACCAACATTCCACACAGAACATTCACACTGGCTGAGCAGCTAGGAACAAGATAGCACAATACATAATAACACAACATGAGAATACTACATTGTTCCCATAAGGAACAGGGTCAAGACTGATTTGCATATGGCTGGGTTCAAACTGGGGTGTTGTGGTGAGCAAATAAATGATGGATTAAACTGAGATCCTTGTGACCGGGGGTGAATGTTTGCATTGTCCAGCATTCCGTCCATCACTTATTTCTTTTGCATATATCGCCCTAAGTGGGAAGGATATGGCCAGACGTGGGTCCCGTGCTCACTACACCACTGGATTCAAGCTAGCCTGGCTGATGAAGGATGAAGCCCTCAATCCGGTCCCAGGATGCTTGTTTCCGGTCCAGGGAGGACCTGGCTTGGCAGTTCGGGCTGGACTATTCCCATAAGGAACAGGGTCAATACTGATTTGCATATGGCGGTGTCCAAACTGGGTGGTGTAGTGAGAAAAAAAAATGATGGATAAACCCAGATCCTTGGTACTGGGGGGGGGAATGTTTGCATTGTCCAGCATTCCATCCATCAATTGTTTCTTTTGCATATGTCGCCCTAAGTAGGAAGGGTATGCCCAGACGTGGGTCCCGTGCTCACTACACCACTGGATTCAAGCTAGCCTGGCTGATGAAGGGTGATGGCCTGACACCGGTCCCAGGATTCTTGGTTCTGGTCCAGGGAGAACCTGGCTTGCCAATTCTGGCTGGACTGTTCCCATGAGGCACAGGGTCAAGACTGATTTCCATATGGCTGGGTCCAAACTGGGGTGGTGTGGTAAGCAACAGAATGATGGATTAAACCCAGATCCTTGTGATTGGTGCTGAATGTTTGCATTGTCCAGCATTCCGTCTATCAACGGTTTCTTTTGCAAAAGTGGAGCAGCCATTTTGCATGTCAAACATAGAACAGGCTTTTGTAAACTTTGTTCATGGTATATATACAGATAACCTAAAAGTTACAGAAGAACAGATAGGCAGCAGCTTAAAAAAAGTTACTCTCCCTGCATTAAAATCAGAACTAATGCAGAACTTAAATCAAATGAGTTGTACAGGACATTAAAAGATTAAGTTACTCCAGTGCTGACCAGGCTATTAGTTGCTATATTTTCGGAAGGCCATGTTGTGCTGCTGTCAAGGGACGAGGCAACAATTAGTGTAATTTTAAAACCTTACAAGGAACCCAAATTCTATGAATCGTACAAACCAATCTTGTTGTTAAACAGTGACTACAAGATCTTCACACAATTGTAGACAAAAGTGCTGGAGAATGTGATTGGCAGACTTGTGCCTGAAGACCAAAATGACTTTTTGATAGGCAGGCAATTATATGACTTAAGTCACAACGTATTGAGTGTAACAGACTTTGCATTGTAGCAAATCCTTTCCTCACTGTTATGATTTTTGATGCCGCTAAGGCATTCAACAGAGTGAGTTGCCCTTTTTCGTTTGAATAATTAAACAGTCTGATCTAGGAGAAAAAGTTCTCAGGGCAATTAAGTTTATCTATAGGGAGCCTACTGCAAGAATTGTAGTTAATGGAAATTTAACAAAGCATATTCAGATAAGGAGAAGGACACGGCAAGGGTGTCCCCTGCCCCCCTGACTTTTTAATCTGTATATTGTGCCGTTAGTGAGCAGTATTGGGAAAAATCAGGAGGCTATCCCCAACCAATATCATGATTGTGTGAAAGAAGTTGCATTTTATGTGCATGATATGATGATATACACACAGGGTTTAGAGATTATTTTCCTATCATTTCACATACACTAAATTATTTTGGGACTGTTTCAGGCTAGTTAGTCACTAGCAGAAAACAGAAGTTATGACATAGAATGCCCCTTCTAATAGGTCTTTAGAAAAGGAGGACATCAGATATTTAGGGATTCAAGTGGTAAAGGATCTGGATAGGAGGGCCCAAGAACATTTTAACAACCCTTTCATAAAAACAAAATGTATCCTTTGAACGCATGGGCTTATCCCCACTCACAATACTAGAAAGAACTAATGTAATAAAAACGATGATACTTCTGAAACTACATTTTATTTTTGATACAATACCCCTAAACTTTAGGGCACAATGGTTCAGAAAACTACAAGGGGAAAGGTTGATTTGGGTTCGCAAGGGAGCGACATTTGCTTGGAAGAAACTGCACAAGAGCAAATTAGAGGGAGGCATACCATACCCAGACTTCCAATTATATTGCTGAAGAATGTAAGACTACTGCTCTCTGGAAGCTTCCAGCATATTTCCCTCTATTCTGACTAAAAATCTGACTAGGAGGGTGACTATTTTATTTTTAAATTTTGCTACCCATTTTTTTTTAAAGAATAGAATAAATACCTTGTATGCTGCATGTAGAGTCTGAATCCAGGTTATGCATATGTTCGGCACTGCATACTACAGTGACTTCACCCCAATATGGAATTCACCCAGAATGCCATACTGTCTGCAGGAATTATTGTCTTGGGTCCTAATAGAAGCTGGGGTAGAAAGGTGGGGCTAATAGATTGAGGGGGGTAGCCTGGCGTCATGTGAAACACTATTTTATCTCACAGTCAACAGTCTTTCTAAATTTACATTTTTACCAGCTGGCAAGTTGGGCATGCAAACTGTATAATGAAGGGGAAGGAAGTACAGATTGGGAGGAGAAACTGCAAAGCTCCCCCTTCCAGAAAAAAACAGGTCCTAAAATGGTATTGGATGCTGGTGCAAGGTAATGAAGGGGTCCTTACACTGCCAAAGGAGACTTGGAGAATGGGCCTGCCATCGCTGGGTTTAATGCATTTATTTGAAGTATCATTTCATTTATAAATCTTTATTTCGGTAATTTATCACCATAAAAGATATTAAAGAACATTTCATAAAAATTATTAAACATTAAAACATTAAAACATTCCAACATCCATCGGAGTCCATAAAAATATTTCAGTAGTACAAGGTATCACAGTTTTACTGCGGTAGAGTTCAGGGACCGGCTTTAAGGCACTGTCTTCTCAGAGACCACATTGAACCTAGGTATTTAGCCACGGCAAAAACAATGTGTTCCGACAGGTCAGTTTTCAGAACTCTGAATGCGGCCAGGCACTCAGCAAACCCCAAGTTTCTGCATATAGGAACAATCCATTTCTTACGAGACACATTATAAGCCGGGCAGAAAAAAATGATGTGCAGCTCAGATTCATTGGCCACTCTGCAAGCCGGGCATAAGCTGACCGCTGATTCGCTCCACTTGCTAGTTAGGGCTCGAAGTGGGAGAGTCCCGTGCCTCCATTGCAAATAGAGTTTCCTGAGTAAGGCAGGATATAATTTGTCCAGGGCTGGTTCGAAGCTGTAGGTGTCCTTGTTACGTAAAAATGATTCCGTAAATGTCCCAAGATTTTGTCGACGACAGAGTGCCGCTATTTTGCTGTTGTGATAAATCTTTGTCAATCTCTTTTTGAGAATTAATGGGCAGGTGGATAAGGGGTCAGACCAGAGGGTCGATAGGCCTAGACCCTCCAACTCAGTTTTAATGAATTTAAGCCATTTGATTTTCCTTGCGTTTGGCATAGCAAGCACCTCCTGAATCCCCTGCCCATAGCTAATCAATTCCGGAACTGCCCACAACCTACGCCAATAAGCCAAGGGACGCAATGCCAGTTCTTCATCAAGAGGTCGCATCCCCAGATCTAGCCTTAGTGGAACTAGAGGCGTACTTGAGGGAAGTGCTACCACCCGCCTGATGAACTTGTTCTCCTCTTTCACCAGGTCTGGAGCAACTGCGTGGCCCCAAAGCTCAGAACCGTACATGGCAGCCCCCCTTGCCTGTGCCCTGTATATCTGGAGAGGTGAAGTATCAATGACTACCCTTTTGGGCTCTGTGAAATGTGCACCTATAAGGAGAAATACTTTATTTACATTACATAGGGCATATTGGTCTCTAAAGAATTGTTCAAGGCTGGGTCTTCCAAAGGTGAGCTTCTGTCCCAAATGCGGGTTGAAGAAAGCAGATAATGTCCATTTATTCTGCCAGTGTCTCGCCATCCAGCTGTTCTGGCAGGAAGTGAGTATGGCTATAAAAGACATAATGGGAAGAGAGACTCAGTCAAGCCTTGCACTGGTTGTTTTGGGAATTTTCGAAGGTCATGGGCCTGAAGGAAAACTACAGAAGTTAAAATCACATCAGATTGCTTCTCCTCTCTTACCTGCCAAGGACTGGGGACTGCGAGCACTTTCACGCCGGATTGCTCTTCCCTTTGCTGCCACTCCTCAGGGGTACCCGCTACACGGGTCCCGCTTCGCCTACGGGATTCCTGGACTCTGTCAACTGTGACTCTGGGAGCTAAGCCACCGAACAGCCCAAACTCCATCTTGGGGCGGCAGTAGGTGCAGGGCTGCGAGCGAGGGCAGGCGCAGGACTCCAAGTCCCAGGAGCGCCTGCCCCTCTGCATTGACAACAGCTGCGACGCTCTCCCTGCTGGCTCCTCCCCCGCCTCAGCGCTGTTAAAACCCTTGTGCCTGGGGTCATCGTTGGATTGCTTCTCTTCTCTTACCTGCCAAGGACTGGGGACTGCGAGCACTTTCACGCCGGATTGCTCTTCCCTTTGCTGCCACTCCTCGCGGTACCCGCTACGCGGGTCCCGCTTCGCCTACGGGATTCCTGGACTCTGTCAACTGTGACTCTGGGAGCTAAGCCACCGAACAGCCCAAACTCCATCTTGGGGCGGCGGTAGGTGCAGGGCTGCGAGCGAGGGCAGGCGCAGGACTCCAAGTCCCAGGAGCGCCTGCCCCTCTGCATTGACAACAGCTGCGACGCTCTCCCTGCTGGCTCCTCCCCTCCCACACCTGCAATAAATCATCTCCTAGGTGCCGCGGCGCGGGAGCGCGCCGGGAGAAGCCCGGGACAAGGGCGGGACCGTCTGTGGCCGTCCGGGGCCGCAGGAGGCCGGGCTGGGCCAGGTTATTTGCATTTCATTACTGTATACTGTGTCAAGATCATCATTTAGCTTTCTGCCAGTAGTGTGTTAAGTCCGTTTCATTGTGTTGTGCAAGTTCAACTTGTTTTCTCTTGCTATGAGTCACTCTGCCCCCCCAGGTGTAGGTATCTCTGTTCTCGGCCCACTAGACAAATTCTTTAAGAAATCCATCAAGGAGGTAGATAAGGACCTACTCCTTGCTGAGAGAAGAGCAGAGCGCCGACGCTCAATTGAGCAGCTAAAGAACATCCCACTGCCCATACAGTCAGCCTCAAATCACACCCATGAAATGGCTACCCAAGGGTTGAGCTCTATTGAGGACGATACCACTGATATCAACCAAACCCCCAGTATATTTAGGTTCCCAATTATCTCCCCGCCTTGTGTCAGTGCTTCCAGCGGAGGCAACTTAGTTTGCCCCCCTATTGATCACTCTAGTTTTGTAGAAACAAACATCCCCGATATCCAAACTACGGATTCGGAATCTCGTCCCATGCTGCCCAACTTGTCTCTGGTTTGCATAGACCCAGGCGAAAGTATACCAGTAACGAGTATATGTAACTCTAGAACCAAGCCTGACTTGACCAAGAGGGTTGTGCATTCTCCCCCTAGGAAAAAAAGGGGAAAGGGTGGGGTAAAAAGGAAAGGTCAAAGCTACCAGTCACCATCACCATCTCTATCGAAACCAAACAACGAGTTAGTGATCCCACCTAACCCAGAGCCACTGCCGCCAGATTTAATGGATTTGGTAACCCCTGAGTTAGCTAGAGAAGGAGTTAACGAGGTGTCCTATGTTATTATAGAGAAGCTTATCAAATCTTATATGCTACCCCTGCTGGAGCGTGTTAGGACAATGGGTGATAAATTGGACCGCCTATTGGCGACTATTGAGCCTACACATCCCTCTTGCTTGGATAAGCCCAAGGGACCACCCAATAAACCTCCTGGTTCACACCATGTTCCTGGTAATATAACTAATCCCACTAGCCAACAACCCAATAGTGCATCCAATGCAGCCACTACTACAAATACAAGTTCGGCGCTGCCTACTAAACCCCCTAGAGCATCCACTAATGCCAAAGCAAACCCTAGGGTGGTAGTCAACAAACCACCTGCTAAGGGAGTAGCGTCACAGACAAAGAAAAGGATGGGTAAACCCGCTAACGTCACTGGTAAAACTAATAAACCCCTACCACAGAAGAAAAATGTAGACCTGCCCCCGGATTCAATGAATTATGTAATTGTTATGACGGGTGTGCCACCAGTTGCGGAGGGGGATAGGGAAAATAACGACAGCCTAAAAAACAAAGTCATCTTTTGGCTGAAAACAAACAGACCCCTTCCTCTTCATCTTAATGGGGATATTGTTACGGTCAGAAGATGTCAGTGGGTAGGGGTCCGCCCTAAGGATATAGAGGGGGACATAGTTATTATTAATTTTAGGGACCATAGAGTAGTAACCCATCTTACAGACTGGTATGTGGGAAGCAACGAGGGAGGGATCTCCACGAGAAATCTTAGCTATTTTTATCCTGAGACCCTGATTAACCCAACAGATCAACCTCCTGCTAAAAACAACAAAAACAGCCTCCTTAAATGGTCCAACTTTACATCCAGCTTTCATGGACCTCATTTTAATCCGGAGGCGCAGTATCGCTCCTACATCCAATCTAGCTACACTTGTCCCGTACAAACGCCTGGCTGGGCTAAGATCAATACCCAGCCCATAGGTCCTCCAGCCCTATTAGATCCGCCTTACCCCAACAGGCCCCTGTTTCCCACGGTTTCTACAACACCTGCTTTTACACAGTTTCAACAACCCCCAAGTTTCTACCCAGCACACCTTTATCCCAATAGGTTTACCCAGCCTAAAGATCTCTGGAATATTCCTCTGAGAAATCTATATGACCCACTATCAGGGCTGTCGACCAATGATTGACCAGTAGCTTCGACAAGGGATGATGAATCTTACCCTGAGTGTCTGGGTGTGGGAGATGACCTGTGCATCTCAGCAGGTGATGTTGAAAGTCTGGAAGACCAATCCCATTATTGTGTGGAGGGAGGTATGGCTTATTTGGGAGAGTTAGATATACCTGCCTTGGTACCCACCACTTTGTCTCCCAATGATGCTAACAGTGTGGGTGCCAACCCGGAGTCAACTGTACAGGCTGGGTCAATATGTCTGCCAATGGAGGGTCTGATTATAGGTGCACCCATGCTTGCAGAATCCTCTCCCCAGTCCATCGATCCCTTCCAAACAGCTGTAACAAAAACGTGTGACCAAGTACGTGAAAGGGGTACTACTTTGGGTTGTTGGAACGTTGCAGGAATTGATTCCTGTATCTGCATTCCAGACTGGGCTGATTTCATTCGACAAGGTGATGTTTGGTCTTTCCAAGAGACCTGGGCAACCCAACCAGTTTATTTTCCAGGTTTCCTGAATTTTACCAAACTAGCAGTCAGAGGCCAAAGAGGTAGGGCTATGGGTGGCCTCACTACCTGGGTCCGTCAAGCTGCAGGTGTATCTGTTAAGGAAATCCTTATTGATTGCCCTGATATATTGATAATTAGTATGAAAACAAACAGTGGACTGGACATGCTGCTTATCAATATATATGCAAGAGGAACTGTGGGTGGCCGAGTTTCAACTACCCTCACTCGTTTGGATGACTTCTTAGGTTCCACTCAAATTACAGGTTATGTGGTTATTATGGGTGATTTTAATACCTGCTTTGAACCTTTAAGTATAGAGGATGGGTTACTAACCGAAGCTGAGGATCTGACCTGGGGGATTCCACAACTTGATTTACCCCCGATCCCTAAATGGTCCCAGTCAGCCACATTCATTAAAGGTCTCTGCCTGAACTGGGGGTTGAGAGCCCTAAATGGACGCGTAAGCTCGGACAGGATGGGTAATTACACATTCTTCAATGGCAGACATAGTAGTCGCATTGATTACATCCTTGTTGACATCAAAATGTGGCCCATAGTAATGGACATGATAGTTAAGCCACGTCCTGAAAGTGACCACGAACCTCTCATAGCAGAACTAAAGGACTTTGGTTTTGTGGGGTCTATCGAACTACAGCCCAACCCTGTCCAGGAGGCCGTGGTTCTTTCAAATGACATGAGGAGGGTGCGCTGGCAAAAGGTTTCTGTAGATGTGGATGCTCGTATAAAAATCAGAACCCTGATTTCAAATTCCTTAAAGGAAATTGAAAAGTGTGAAAACCAGGAATCGACGACCACAAACATTACAGACATACATGCTCGCCTGTTCCTGTCCTTAAAATCATTGTTTGTAAAATTTGTTGTCAACAAGGGTAGAGGGAAGGTTAAGAAACCCGCAAACTGGTATAACGAAGCTTGCCGAGTGTCCCATTTGCTTCTATTTAAGGCCTTAAAATCGAATAACCCAGCCCTAATTGAAACCAGTAGGAAGGCGTACAACGAAGCTAAACGTCGTGCTAAAGCTACTTGGGATGATGAGCGTTGGACATCCCTAGCCGAGACCTGTGGCTCCAGGAACTTACTGCAATTTTGGCACCTTCTTAGGTGGGGTCAGTCACAGGACGATCGCCCAAGCCCAGCATCCGTTGAACAACAGAAATGGGTGTCCTATTTTGAGGAACAATTTAGATGCCATAGCACCACACAAGATTCCATTAGGTGGCCAATAACATTTGACACACTTGTGTTCTCAGCCAAAGAAGTTGAAACAGTCCTGAATGCCATCCCTAGGGGTAAAGCGCCTGGTCCGGACTGTATCCCAGCGGATATATTCCAACAGGATCAAGATCTATGGGTTCCGTACCTAGTGCGTTTGGTAAATGCACTGGCTATGGGGGCCAGAGTACCCGATTCTTGGGCTGGCGCAGAAATATTGCCTATCTTTAAAAAGGGTGACCGGTCGGTTCCATCGAACTACCGGCCGATCAGTCTAATTGACGCGGTCCAGAAGATCATATCCCGTCTTGTCTTGTTAAGGGTCCAGGCTTGGATTGAGGAACATAACATTCTTACTCCTCTCCAAGCTGGGTTTAGACCACATGTGAGCACCCTGGATCAGGCATTTCGTTTCATGCTTTTGCACTGGAAAACGGTTACCTTGGGCAAAGGTAACCTTTATGCGGCCTTCGTGGACCTAAGGTCTGCATTCGATCTTGTCCCGAGGGACGGGCTTTGGAAATGTCTATTAGATTTGGGCATGCCTCCCATTTTGGTACGACTTATTGTGAACCTTCATGCACAGACATTTGCATTCGTACGATGGGGTAAACCGGGTGAGGTGACGGAGAACTTTTCAGTGGCCAAAGGTGTCAGGCAAGGTTGTGTTTTGGCACCCACCTTGTTTTCTCTATATATTAATAGAGTCACTAAGTACTATGCCAACTTTTCCACTGATGCTCCAAGTTTGGGTGGTATGAAAATCCCCCTGCTCATGTTCGCTGACGATACTCTCCTGATTTCACGAACCAGACAGGGTCTGCAGCAAGCACTGTCAAGGTTCGAGAGTTTCTGCAGCGAACATGAGCTGGAGGTAAACGTGTCCAAGACCAAATTTATGGTTTTAAGGGGGCACAAACAAATAAATGCCAGGGTTTCCATGGGGGGCACCCCTCTGGAGCAGACAAAGCACTTCACCTATCTGGGAGTTACTTTTAGTGACACCATGAGTTGGACCCAACAGATCGAGCTCATGACCTTGAAACATCAACAGCTGGGCGGGGCACTGATCAAGGAACACAAAGGGTCTTTTACAAGGCCAATGTCCCCGCTTATCAAGATCTATGGTGGTAAGGTTTTGTCTTCAGTCTTGTATGGCGCAGAACTATGGGGTGGTAGCAATTTGGACCCGCTAAAACATGCTCAAAACAAATTTCTAAGAATGGCTACAGGGTTGCCACAGTCGACCCCACTAACCCCCCTACTTTATGACTTAGGATGCCATTCGGTGGAGGATCAAGCAAGACTACGTCCACTTGCCTTCTGGCGTCGTCTGTGGAGGACGCCGGAACTCCATCACTATGCAGAAGCCTGCCTGGAGGTAAAAAATAGCTCTGGTGCCACAAAAATTGGATGGTTTAGAGACCTTAAGGCAACTTTATTAGCCTTGGGTTATGGAGATTTGTGGTTCTCGCCTGAGTCAGCCAATTTTCCCTCAAAAAAGGAACTTAAACAATGCTATTGGGCATGGGTGACACACAGTATGTATTCAAAAATTAGTTTGAGCAGTCTTACTGGACTGTTCATTGTACATAAGGACACACCCAAGTTAGAAGGGTATTGGGATATTATAACCAAACCCTTAGACCGCAAATTATTCTTTCAATTTAGATGCGGTTCACTCCCAATTGGGGACTTCACTAAAAAGTGGGGATCAGAAAGGTCGGGGTTTTGTCCTATGTGTGAGGGGATTGGGGAAAGTCTGAATCACTTTTTGTATGTGTGTCCTCTATACTCTGCCCCCAGAGCCAAATGGCTAAGTCCGGTATGTAGAAGTCTAGGAACCAGATCAGCTGCGGAAGCAACTAGATTGTTAAAAACCAACCTGGATTCCCTTATTGTTGTGGGGGTTGCCAAATTCTTTGGGTGGGCGTGGGTGCTCAGAAGTAGGCATATCAAAAATAATCAACTGGGGATTTAAAATTGTAATTGTCTGACCCGCGACCTATTAAGTCACGGTTGTATTTGAGTCTTTTTGTAAAGCTTTGCTTATTTGCACATGAAGTTGATTAGCTCGTCACTGATTTAATACTTGTTTTAACTGTTTTATATGTATATATTGTATTTTATGTCTTTTATGATGAACTAATCGAATAAAGACTTTTTGAACTTTAAAAAAAATCACAACTTTTATTTCTATTAGTATTAATTGAACAAAGATAAATATGCATGAAATGGGTGTCCATTAATCCACTCATTTGAACAGACTAGGCTACATCTTCGCAATGTATTAGAAGGGTGGGATGTGGTAGCGGTTCAAAGTAAAATATTGAAATGTGGGAACCTTTTGCATCATAGTACATTCAATTATAAGGGGAAGATACACATTGAGGATCCTGCTAGCCATGATGTCCGAGAATTAAGGACAAAATCAACAAGGGAGAGGTACAGAGTTGGTTATGTAAACTCTTAAGGAAGGCTGAATGAGGACTTGACCAGAAGAAGGTGGCCCTTAGCAGGATTCGGGCTCGTAGGTGTATCTCATAATGGACTCCTTGCCTCTTATCTCAAAAGAAGACATACAAAAATATTTATTGAATAAAGCTGAACAATAAAGGGGACTATTTGTTAATGGATCACAGGAAGGAATATTGCTTTCAGGAACTCAACAAGTGTTGTTTTTCAGATTCTGATGCTGGCGTCCTTTCATATCTGCCTTGTTTTCTCAGCCTACAGCGAACAGTATATGTTCACCATTTCTGTATTGATTGAACACGCGTAAAACATTCACATCTTTTTTTGTCCTCTGAGTTAACACAAAAATAGGATTCATTTTGAGGATTGACAAATGTGGTGACAATGAAAACACGTTGAGTTTATGTAGCATTAGGCCCCATTTATCTACTCTTTTAAATCTGTGCCCTTAACATTTTGTAGAGAAAAACAGATGTAGTGCAGAAGGAAAGGATATTGAATATTCCGATTTTAAAATAGGAAAGACATTTTGAGAATTATGGCCCATTCATATTTGCAAAGTCGTACAGAAATATGAACTGCAAGCAATCAAGTACTTTTTCAATCTTCTGGGTAAAAACAAATCTTAGTAATAGAGACAGGGCAGCCTTCATTTTTGACGTATTGCCTGAAGTCCAACTGCAGTTTCCCGCGTTACTTCATTGAGAATGTGTTAGAATGCATGATACTTTTTAAACCTTTTTCATTTTTCAGATCTACTTGCGAGACAAGTAGGTGAACATTGGTAAAGAAAAAAAAGGTCTGTAATATGACGTGCGTTGCCTGTAGAGCTTTACTCATACTCAAATATTTTACAGGAAAACCGTAGTATACATTTATATAACATTTAATGCAAA
Source organism: Lissotriton vulgaris (assembly GCF_964263255.1). NCBI lineage: Eukaryota > Metazoa > Chordata > Amphibia > Caudata > Salamandridae > Lissotriton > Lissotriton vulgaris. Next base: position 984,271,670 of record NC_141695.1, on the reverse strand, counting down.
TGTGTCAGTGTTCATCCAACATTGCCCTTTTTCGTGTAAAAATACGCACGAGGCTTCAGTTTTGACAGATATGCGGGGTATGGAATTCAAAGAAAAACTATATAGCATCCATTTTTAATGTAAATAAAGAAGTTCCTATTTATTAAAAGTATATTTATGCTGTCACATTTGTTCTTGCTTGTTGAAGGAATATAGAGCATCTGCTTCGCACCGAACCTTTATCAAGAGTAAGGTAATAATTTCCGACTCAGACTGTGAGGAGGGAGTCATCAGTAAACTACCCCCACCCCCCCACCCCCGCTCTGCAGTGTTCTCTACCAGGAAGTGGAACACCAGTGTTGTGGCCGTCCCACCACACTGGTGTGTGGTAGGACAAGTGCGAAAGGGAAGCAGCGAACTCGAGCTCATGCCATGGGTCATGGGGAGCAAAGGTGGGAAGATAAAAGAGAAACAGGAGTTAAGGGCATCCAACAAAAGAGAGCTTTGAATGTAAATCAACCCAGGGCCATTCAGAGGCTGAACATGAGTCATGTGACAGACATGGTAACACGCGTGGACCACATACTCGGATATGGGCAAAACAAACGCAAATTAGAAATAGGGAGAGACGTGGCACGAAAGGAAAGGCTACAGTGGGAAGGTTTCTAAAAAAGGATTTGGGCGGATTGGAGGAGGAAGATGAGACAGAAGAGGAGAAAAGACAAACGAGGGAGAACGCTGTTGTGCAAGAGATAAATCTTCATTAAATCAATTCTCACTATGTGGCTAAAAATAGGCATCTGGAGGAGAATATTGATACAGCTGCTAATAGAGAGAAGATTCCTGCTGGCTTTGTAGACTCTAGTTGGTAGGAGCAGTCCCGGAGCTGAAAGCTCTGGACAGAGATTATTCACAACTTCTGCTCCTGAGATTGAAGTGTTTCTTTTTGTGAACTGCTCTAACGATAATCGACAAGGCCTTGAATTTGATCCTTTTATTGACCAGTAACCTTTCACGTTGATTCAACCAGAGCAAATTGACACCTTAGTAGGGCAGTTAAGGGTCAGACAAGTTGTCACATTTTGAACCAGATAAAATGTATTTATCAAATAGGCAGGGGCTCCTAGACATGACAATTTGGCATATTCTAATCTAGAGGCCAGATGAAAAGAAAACAATCGATTTCCGAGTTTGTGTTGTTGGAGAATTGAAAGTCTTTTTTAAACATTCCCTAAAACTTTCCTTTGCAGAAAAAATCTTCCCTATTGCCAAAAAACGTTTCTACTTAAAGAGTTTATAATTATAGTAAAGGGGAAGTTTATGATTATAGGAAAGGGAAAGGTTTGTAGGATATTATTTTGATTGTTATTAAAGACATTTTATTCAACGTGAAAAACTAGGAGAAAATTTGCATTTAAAGTATACAGGGCCCTTCGAAAGAGAATACTGTTAATATAGTAACAAAAACAGGACTGTAAATACTTTATTTGTTGATTGATTAAAATCATTACAAAAACAAAAATATCTAACAAGCACATAATCTGATTGAACATATATGAATACAATGCCAAAATATAACATGCCCGACATCTGATTAACCACTTTCCAGTTTTGGAGGTAAAGTGCATAAGTGCATGTTATAGAAGCTTATAATTTCTAGATAAAATGCAATGAGCTCCCATGATAAAAAATAATAATAATTAAAGTGCTATGTACAAGCAGCCAATATGACTTAATTTCTCAAATAACTATAACTATTAGCAACAGAGATACAATAGTATCCCAACATCAATACTAAAGTGACATGTGCTTTCAGCAGCAAACTGAGAAATGCATTACATTTTCCACCGACAAAACTAAAGTGCCACATGCTAGCAGCGACAAGTTACTGTTTAATTTTAAAACAAATCTATACAACATAGCACCGTACAGAGTTGGAATACATATACTCAAGTCTTTAAAATTATTGAATAGATCGTAACTACAAAGATGGACAAACAACATTGAAATATCGCAATGATTAACAATGATTTAGGAATACCTTAAAAACGCCCACAGACTCCCTTAAAAACAGTAAAATCATTACTTCGTAGCCGTAGCAGGTTAATTAATTACTTTAGGTATCAGCCTTACATAATTTCTTTTCAGCTTTAAAGATAAATTGTACAAATTGCTGTATAATATAGGCATTGACGCAACTTAAACAGGATATTAATGCAGATCTACAAGTTCTAACTCCGATTTCTTTGGAAATAGGTTTTAAAATTGACTTCCTTTCCTGACACATTTTTGGGCATAGTATAACAATGTGCAGCAAAGTTTCCTCATACAGCCCGCAAAGCCTACACGCGTTTGATGACCATTTATACTCCCACTTAGGGGTTCCATCTTTAGTTGGATAAATGCCGAGGCTTAAGATCATACATTTCTTTTTAAGCAAGGGTTTTAAAGGAAAAAGTAAATATGGTTGGGCATACAATTTCTCAAAGGAATTTGCTATAGACCAGAAATGAGTTCTTTTTCTCAGTTCATCTGAGAAAACATCTTTCATCTTTAAAAACAGGACTGTTCCTGAAGTATCTTGAGAGGACTCAGAGTTTGAGAAGTTAGCATGAAAGAATAATCTGAGAATAATTGAAATGCAGATTATTTTACTACAGTTGTGATATTATTCTTGAGCAGTAACTCCCAAATGTTTGAGAACCACAATCAACTTTATGGAACAACAACCTTTAGCAGGCTTTAATTGACATGAGGCGTGCAATATTTTAAAGCAAATGAGGCAGCATGTGACAGCGGATTGTCATTTACAGACACCACATTTTCCAATTAAATGACCACTAAATTTGCACAAATGCAAAAAGAACAAGTGATGAACAGAATGCTGAACAGTGTCAGACATTTACCCCAGTACAGAGATCTGGGCCCAAATCCATAGCTTTTTTGCTCCCCATGACATTCCAGTTCACACCCAGACATAAGCAAACTCATGAGAACAGTCCAGCCCCAACTGCCAGGGCAGGGCTCCCCTCGACCGGAAAAAAGCATCCTGGGACTGGTTTCGGGGTAACATCAGCCAGGCTATCTTAACTCCAGTGGCATGGAAGTTCGGGCTGAACTGTTCCCATGAGGAACAGGGTCAAGGCTGATTTACATATAGCTGGGTAATAACTGGGGTGGCAAGGTGAGCTAAAGAACGTTGATTGATTCAACCGAAATCTGTGACTGGTGGTGAGTGTCTGCAAAGTTCCTTGTACTTACATTTAAAAAGACATACAGTTTTACTGAAAAAAACTATACTGCACACAAATGGTATTGTACGGAAATTGGCTTTCAGTAAATATTCATCATTTGTGCATCACCAAGAAAATTGTCTTGATTTGTTTTCCTTTTTTACATCACACAGAATTATAAATAATGTACTTCATGTTTGCTTTACTAACTGCTGAAGGTGTACTGTTCATTTACAGGTATTTACGTTTTATTGTCTGTTACAAAGGTTTTTCCTACAGTCATTCCTTACGCACACTGTATGCCAGCAAAATTGTCATTCAATGTACTTGTTTTTTCTTATTACTAGAGCAAACTGAGAGGAGTTTGTAAACACCAATTCCCATGTTAAAAAAATAAGCTGCGACTAGTCAGAAGACATCCTTACATTTGACCTCTGTCTTTGAATCACACCAAATGTGACAAGATAAATACAGAATTTAAAAGAATCTTTAATTATTGCTTGGAGTTTAATGACCCAACAAAAATCGGCTTGTGACCCACAGTTTGAAAAACACTGTTCTAGAGACAAGTGGCAGCAGTAAAGAGCATTTTGTGCAGTAGCTGTGAATCATGCTGTTATCATTTGGACTGGGAATAGTTTTTCGTTATGCATGCATAATCTTTGCAATCGCCAGAATTTCATGTAATGGAAGTGATGTGTAATGCCCAAGATTGAGTCATTATGCTGCAACGTGCAAACAAAATTAATGTCGGAAAACAAATCTTGGCAACATGAGAATATCTCTGGAAGGATATTGCAAATACAAGCGGTTGTTTTCAATGCGAGGCACCTATATTCAACACTAAAATTAATTTTGAGTTGAATTTTCATCCAAAAGGGTAATGTTGTTAGTGCAAAATACATTTTTTAAACACATTGGGGCATATTTACAGTGAAATGGCACAGGGCTGCAAACGTGCTGCATCATTTAAAAAACGCAGGTATGCACCATATTTAAAAAAATATTGTGCACCCCTGTGTTTTTCCTTGCACTGGCGATAAAAAAGCTTCCTAGCACCAGCGCAGGCACACTTGCACCATGGTGCAATGGAGCTTGCATTGCAGAACTGATTATTTTTGTGCAGGAAGGGACACCTCCCTGCATAAAAACAATAATGAATGGGGTTTTCCTCCTTCTTTGTGTGTTGCAGATCGCAACATGCATAGAAAGAGCAAAAAAGAAAAGGAACACAAATATTTCTCCTCATTGTGCAAACTTTATTGCTTCCTTTTGAAAGGCGCTGCCTCAGATTTTCAGATCCTTGTATATCTGGAGCAGTATCAAAAATCATTGGGTGTGCGTGGGTAAACCTACAGCAACACCCATTGCATCCCTGTTCACGGCAAAAAACTGGGGCGAGGAGGGCCCAATTTACAAGGTGTAATTAAGCCATGCAAAGTGGCTTAGCACTGCCTTGTAAATATGGAGCAGGGCATTAGGTCAACAGAGCGTAGGAAAAGGTGATGCTCCTGTGGCACATTGCCCTCGCAAATACACCCCATTGTGTTTTCATAGGTAACTGCCATAGAAAGTAATGGTAGTGGAAATACAGGAATTTACTCTATTGAAAGACTACTTGCTGTTCTTTGTCCAGGCCTTGGTAATTTTGGATTGTTGAGGGAGGGTCTATAATATGTGCTGTTTCATCCAGCCTAGGAATTGTAATTTTATTGGGACAAGTACATTCAGTGGTGTACTTTGCACTAAGTCTTTATAAGGGAGTGCAAACACTATGGTTTTAAATCTTTTTTATTATTCTAATTTAATTGTGGATGGTTGGTCGGGGTTTCAAGTAGGAGGAGCAAGCATGGCCACATGCGATTGGATGAGCATGTTAAGGCAGTAGACATTTTGGGATTGTAGAGGCCTGTGTTATATATATTTCATCCTTTTCCTTCTATTTCTTTGGCCTTGGCAGAGTTCCTGGAGGTCTGCTATGCGGGAATCTGCGAAGTGAAAAAACTCAGCTGCGCTCTTTGTATTTGCGCAAGCGGCGAGTGTGGGAAGTTGCACTGCTCGTGCTGATTGTTAGTGTTGGGAGTTTGCCCCACTCTCTAAAAACAGCACAAACTGCACCACACGCAGAACAAGAGGAAGGTGCTTATTTTGTAACTTGATTAGATGTTTTACTTGAGCGGCTGCTTCCTCAGTGTAAGCTACAGGTTTCTCAACTCAAGCAGTAGTGACCTGCCGCGACCAACTGCATTGAGAAATCTCTCAACAAGGTGGTCTATTACATAATTTTCCTCGCTCGCACTCACTAACTTAATGTTGGTGAGCAATGAAAGAGGAAAACCATGAGCGGCTTCGTTGAATTTTTCAGAACTCGAAGCTCTCTACAGAGTGCGCAAAACTCAGCGAACTATGCTGGCGGAGCATTGCTCAAGACACACCGTTAGTGTTTCTGTGAATGTTGATTTGTCACTATATAGTATTTTTGAGGCCTAATCTGTAGTAGGCTATTGATATATTTTGATGTTGTTTTTAATTTAATTCTCACTCTCCTACAGCTGCTTTGCTAGAGATATTATTTAATAGTTAAGGATTTAGTGGATGACTTTAAATTCATGGGTACCTTAGGGTATTTTTTCTGTTTGAATGGGCTTATTAGTGGCAACAGTGTGTGTGGTTCAAGGAGTCCAAGACCATGTAGACATTTATTTTTCTTTGTTCTCAGCTACTTTCTTCCAATGTGCTAACCTATCATTGTATGTGTGATTTTGTATGTGTGAGATGGTTGGATATTGTGTGGGTAATTGTTGCCTAGGGCTGTTTGCATTTCAGGCATTTTTAAAGGTTATTTTAATTTTTGCTAACAGTTTCCAATTTTAATATAATATGGAAATTATGCATTCATCAATGAAAAGGAAATGTTGTTCTTATTAACAGAATTACTTATTGTGAACTCCACATCAACCTCGGCATGCAAAAATATGTAGTAAAGCAGGCTCTGAGACCAAGGCCTGGGATTTCGAATTGATAGGTCACAGGTGGGAGGGTGTGTAGCTGGCAGGCAAATACCCCAGCAGGAATCGCTTGATCAATACAATGGACAGGCACTGAGACATTGCAAGGGTCAAGGGAGATTGCCCCAATAAGGATCACATGGCCAAAGGGGTTACATGCACTCTTAAAACACCATAAAAAGCCATACCCCACATGTGATAGGAGCACAGAGCCAATGGGGACCTAACAGACACAGTGATCATGCGCTCCTCATGCCGGACATTACATTATTTGACAAAACCACCTCAGTATCAACTTAGCAATAGGTGACATTAGGAGCCTGCTAAGGAGCCTAATTGTGAAGCACACAAGATGAGTAATAATTCCCTTAGACAATCAACAACTGTATCTAATCTTAGGAGCTCAAGAGATTCCAGTCAAAAGCTAGGGACAGCAGGCCCACCTGAAACACTGGTAGAAATCGGGGAGTGGTCCGATGGAGTGGGGGTTCCAGGGATGCAGGATTCCAAGCCTCTACCCTTGCTCCAGATGTAACGAGTGCACCTCTTCCAGGCTCACCTCCATTGCAAGCATAGTCCGCTCACATTGCTCCAACCTTGCAGGCACAATCCAAGAAAACAGTTGACCCTGAATTCCAACTCCACTTCCGCAGTATGGGGGTAAGGGAGCCACAGAGCCATCCTAAAGCCAGGTATTTGATGCTACAAGGCAGAGCCACGTAGCACAGCACATGTCTTGACCAGGGAGATGCACAAACATAATAATGTTCCTGGGACATGTTGCAAGCACCAGCAACACCAAACTGCAACATGCCCCCTTTTCACACATTTCCGTACACATGTCATGAACATACAAGGACTGAAAGCACACCTCATAGCAAATGCAAATGGGGATAATATCAAAAACAGGTGCCCCCAGCAGGAAAATTGTCTCAGGAATGTAACGCACAGTAACTGCGCTTTTAGGTAGGCACCAGGCAAGGTGTTTTTGAAAAAGCTAGTGATGCCTAAAGAAAACCTGCTTAAGTCACACTACTATCCCTCTCTGAATACATTGGACTGCTCCACAACATATCTGCCCCCCCAGAGCCAAAAATGTCAGTGAAGATCCCAAAAAACCCTAATAGGGTACGGAGGGCTCAACGGCTTATAAAAATAAGGTCTTTCTCAATAATGCTGTTTATAGTATTCACTCTTACTCCCCTAATCACTGAAACAAGGGTTACCCCCCAATACCGCGCCAGATCGCAACTAGTAGGTTGATGGGATCACACCCCTGTGGTAAAATACTCAATAACCATTAAGAATGGAGCGTATGTAACTAAGCTGAATTAACAGTCAATAAAGTTCTTATTCAAAAATAGGAAGTCGCAAGGACAGCAAAGTACACCAAAGCCGACTTGCCATCAAGCCCCACAACCCGAGGAAAAATAACATTAATGTACTTGAGCAAATGGACTGAGGAAAAAAACACAAGCTATCAGCGAGGGTTCTATTCATTACTCTCGGCCATCAAAGAGAAGGAGAAACATATGTGGGTGCACCATTTCAATGTGCAGTCAAGCCCTTTCATGGCGATTTTACTCTAGAACTGCAAACTTTCTTGAACTGGTCATAAGGAACACAGTCCCTAGTGGAGTGCAAAGAACTCCCAGGGGCCCACACCTAGAATTGCACTGTTGTAACAAAATGTATGCATTACCTACTGGCGGTCGCCAGTAGGTAGTTCTAGTAAGGTTTTAGTATCCATAGGAAGAAAAAAATTATTTTGCTTATAACTTTGCATCATTTGATGAATCTTCATGATATTTTCCCAACATTTTGTTCATATCAGCTCCTATGTTGCAAGTTTGGGGCGAGATAAAAGGGGGTCCCAAAACGTGTTTTTTCCATGCAATTTCCATAGGAAACTTTAGACAAGGCTACAGGTCGAACAGGTGAATGGAATTACCACAAATTTGGCATCGAGAAAGGTCTTGGTATAGAAAGAACGCATTTGGTGTAAATCCGTTCAGTAGTTTTGGAGAAATATGGAAATTTACAGATATTGATATTTGGGAGTTCTACCATCTGATTGGCTGGGGAGTTATGAACACGAGCTGCGAGCGTTTGCAACTAGGAAGTGTTAGCCGCCATGATTTTGTTGAAATGAGTAAGGGGAAAAAAGGGCGAAAAAAGTAGGAAAGAGGAGGATAGGAGCACTGTAACCTGTGTGGGGGAGTGTGAAGTGAAGTAATCACTCCTACTGGTCTGAAAGTGCGGTGTTGCTCAGAGTGAAATGGTGATGGGATGCGCTACACTCAGGTATGAAACCGAGAGCCTAAACCATGAGTTAAATGCTGTAAAGTGATGTGCTCTGGTCTTTGTAGCATACGTGTTCAAGTAGTGTTAGTAGGCGTTTATACCATACAAGGAGTGGGAAGCGAACTACTGACCGCTACCGTGCGTTTATACTATACTGGAAGTGAAGTACTCACGCCTACCGGTGTGAAGACTCGGGGATCAAACTGAGCTGATTGCTGTAAAGTGATGGGCTCTGGGAGGTGTAGCAAACTGGCTGCTGTAGTATAACTGCGTAAGTAGTGTTAGTATGCGTTTATACTATAGAGAGAGTGGGAAGCAAACTACTCACCCCTACTGGTCTGAAGACTCTGGGATTAACCATGAGCCTAAAACATGAGCCCATTGCTGTAAAGTGATGTGCTCTGGGTGGTGTAGAATACTTGTGGAAGTAGCGTTAGTTTGCATTTATACAATACAGGGAGTGGGAAGCGAAGTACTCACCCCTACCGGTCTCAAGACTCGCGGATGACACCATGAGCTCATTGCTGTAAAGTCATGTGCTCTGTGTAGTATTCTAATGTAAGTCATAGTAAAATGTTAGTATGTAATGCTAATAGAATGTAAGTATGTAATGTTAGATTGTAGGGCTGTCATGAGGGGAACCTTGGGGAGTTTTTATACGGTGCTGGAGAAGACGGTTGCCTTGCTGTCTGCTCCTGTTGGTGGCTGTTTAGGCTGTCTTGTTTTTCTGCAATAAATCTACTTATAGGATCCACTGCTATCTGTCTCTTCAGTACATAAAGTTTGTGACGAGCGGTAGAAGGTAAAAAGAAGGCAGCACTCACCAATATTTTGAGCTAGCTTGCGTTGTGCTGAAGACCCGTTTTCTTCGTGAAGCTGTTTCTACTCATCCCAGGCTCATCGGCTCATTGAACTATGTCATCTGAACTCTGGCAGGATTTATATTTTTAGATTTTGGGCTTCCTCTGCCTTTTTAGTACACTCTGGTCGCAGTACTATACATGTGCAAGTAGTGTTAGTATGCATTTATACTAATTCTATAGTTATGCAGTAACCAATGCATCATTGTTCTAGGGAGCGCCACCTCCCAGGCGCACCTCATACAATGTACCAAGGTGTGCATCCACGGCACATTTATGTTTGCTATTAGAGAGCGGGTGCATGGCTTCCACCCTGTGATAGCAAATCCTTGTTTGCCTTGTTGAAGCACAGATCCAGATGGTAAAAACGGATGAGGGGTCTCACCCATTCATTTATTTATTTTTATTTTTATTTGCAAAGTTTTATATAGTGCTGGCTAGAGGTATCAGAGAGCTTTACATGAAAATCAGAGAGTTACAGGTTACTTAGTTGTATCAGTTGGATCATCGAGTTACCGGTTACAAAGTTACAACAGTTTGAATCAAAGAATATAGGGAGGAGGAGGGGGAGGGAAGGTGACACAAACGGGGAGACGAGGAAGACGAGGAAGACAATGCTAGATGACCGGCTGGGTAGGTGGCGGCCAAGGGGCCAGACTCCTCTAAAGTTGCATAGGACAGCTCCACCGGGCATCGGACAAGGTTGCTCAGGCTCAGCAGAAGGTATCTGCATCAGTTGAATCAGTGAGTTACAGGATACATAGAACATCTGTTACAATCCAAACAATCGAAGAGGAGGGAGGAGGGGGAGGGAAGGGGACCGAACGGGATGACGAGTAAAACAATGTCACATGTCAGGCTGGGTAGGTGACGGCCAAGGGGCCAGACTTCTCTATAGCTGCATAGGACAGCTCCACCGGGCATCGGCCAAGGTTGCTCAAGGTCCGCAGAATGTATCTACATCAGTTGAATCAGTGAGTTATAGGATACATAGATACATCAGTTAGAATCCAAACAATCGCAGAGGAGGGAGGAGGGGGAGGGAGCGGAACCGAACGGGGAGACACGGAAAACAATGTAAGATGTCAGGCTGGGTAGGTGATGGCTGAGGAGCCAAACTCCTCTATAGCTGCATAGGACAGCTCCATCTAACATCCGCCAAAGTTGTTTGGGCTCCGCAGTAGGTATCCACATCAGTTAAATCCGCAGGTAAGTACAAAATAGTATCCCTTTCTTCCCATGGGGCATAGTCCAAGATCAAACTCATTAGATGACGCAAGGAGAGATCGAAGGAGGAGGAAAAGGAAATGGCTACCTGGAGGAGGGTGATGTAGAATTGTCTTGCTCAGGGGGGGTTATGTGCAACCACAAGGCACCAGGCACACAGGAGGCAGATGGGACGCTGTGCAAGCTGACACATTGCATCAAATGCTGCTAGAGAGACCAAGTCAGATAAGGTATGACCTCTGTGGAACCGTGGTTCGCGAACTGGGTTCGATGGTTCCGAACCCGTTCACTAAAGATTGTTGGAAATGGACGATTTTGGTGTCAGCAGACCGCAAATGGTGAGTGTAGCGTGTCTGAGTGTTTTCGTATGAATCGATATAGGAGAACACTCTGTATTTGAGGATTTAGCTTGAACCTCCGGGTTCCATTTTGTATACGGCAGCCATTTTGTGTGGTTGCCCTAACATAGGCCCGATGACTGTGGTTGAACGAGTCCTTGAGACACGTATGCCTTAGCTGACTTCTGGGTGACCTGGCCGAACTGACTCCTTGCCCGAGGCCGACCTCGCTGAGCCAGTTCCTTGTTCAGCAGCTGGTCTGATAAAGATCAAAGAGCAGGACGTGCCCGAGTTTATGGTACACTGCTCCCACCTTTCTATCTCCTTTCTAATCTGTTTCTGCCTTTCCTTTACGACATAATCATTGATTTGGGTTGAAGGCTTTATGATGGGTTTGTCTGGCCTGATCGAACAGGAAACTTGGGAATGTGCGTGGTCACTTCTGGTGGGCTGGACAACGGAAAATGGGATTGTCTGAGATTGTCGTCATACGCTACTTTCAAAATGTTACATTGTCATTGGTCAGTTTTTATGCACCGAATGCTAATTTGAAATGTTGCCTGAGGCTTGATTTTTGGCATAAAAGACCATGCTCCGCTTATTGAATTTGTGCAGTCTCTGACGAACCACCCATGTGTGCTTTGTAGATCTCTGTTCCTGGTTGCAGCCAATAAACTTTGGTCTTTGACGTCAACAAGAAGTATCCCGTGTCTCTGTTTGCCAAGACAGGGGAACTCGAAGGTTTCAAGCGTTCTCCCTGACGCCGCTGGGTTATAAAAACCCGGTCCTTCAGTTGGCGCCCAACGTGGGACGACTTCAGCGGTACCGGTCCAAGCCAGAGGTTCGTGGAAAGCTTTGTGTGAAAATTCTGGAGGAAGGCCAGCCACTTCATCGACCCCTGTATGTCGTCGTGGTCCAAAAGTCTTTGCTGCGAGGTTTCCCGCTTTCCGGCGTTTACAAAGGACTGCTGCCCTGACTGTCGCCCTGTTTTGGAGCCTTAGACGTTTGTAGAGCGAGACGATTGACGGGTCTTCTGGTGATGCCATCGACATTTCAGTTAAGTATAAGCGGAGCGTCTCCTAGTCCTTAGTTTGTTTTGATATCCTTTAGTGAATCGCTTTGATTTGGTACTAGCAGGCCCCAAAGCCAAGGGATTCGTATATTCACAAGACTATCGTTTCTAGATTTTCCTTGTTGTTTGAAGCTAGACTAGTGAGCAAGATGCCTGGTTTTAGCAGTTTTAGACACTTGTTTAGTTGTGGTATATCAAGGGATTCCCGGTTAGAGGATTCGTGTCCGGTTCCTCCGATCGGAACTCCTACATACAATCTATATGTGAAACATGGTGTGGGCCCTATTAGTTATAATGAGATCTGGGTAAAATATACGAAGAGTGACGGTGTCCTACAGTGGCCCCGTTACGGTAGTTTTTAAACTGAAATTCTAGATAACCTTGAGGTGAAGTTGTTCAAGAAGAAAGCCCGGCCGGCGATGTTTGACTCTTTTCGTATATGGCGCAAAGAAGCCAAACAGAAAGAAATGAAATTAGTGAAAAAGAATAAGCGAGAACGAGGTATGTCAATGGTGCAAGCTGCCATTGCGTATAGAGATAATGAGGAAAAACAAGAAAGTGAACAGATGCTTAGAGTGAGGAAGTTAGCGGTAGATAGATGCTACCCAGCCTTGCCGCCTAAAGAGCAGAAAGACGAGAAAGATCTTGTGAAAGATCCTTTAATGTCGCATCTGTTAAATTTACCGCCACCCTATGCGCAGAATGCTACGGCACAATGCTACCAGTGGTGGCTGTGCAACTGCCGGTTGTTTTGCCTCCTGCGATTCCTCTACAGCCAGCTCTTCTGTTGGCCACTGTTCCTTTGGCGCAGCCTCCTCAGGGGCCGCCAACTTTGCCCTTTTCTACGACTGCTACTCCTATGCCTGTCCCTGATACTTCTTCAGTTCCGACTGTAGTTTCTCCTACTTCTGTTTCGTCTTCCCTTATTCTTCCGACTACTCCTTCTCCTAGACAGCGGATGACTGCTGCCTTTTCTGGTTTCCTGACTCCTTGGTTGGGACAATTGGGTATGTCTCCTGTGAGTGAGCGTAGACAGTCGCGTAGTCAGTTGCCTGATACAGATGAACGAGTGGTTTTGGATCACATGGCACGTAGATGGGTTACGTACACGTCTCAGTACGATCTTGAGGGTATCATGGATGTTTTCCGGCAATGGGAAGCACCTAAGCAACAATATGTTTTTGAGATTATGTGTGCGTTCCTCCATGACCAATGGATGGATGAGGTGGGTAAACCTCCTGAAGAGTTGTTTCGATTGCGTTCAGAGTTTGCGAAAGGGTCGATTGTGAGTCTCCTCGACATCGAGAGAGCGGTGTCGTCGTTATTGTCATTTCAAAATAATGCTTCTTCTGAACGGCTGTTCGAGCCCGATTCGTCAGTTGGGAGAAAAGCGCGTCAGTATCCAATGCGAGAGGTTCCTCTGGTTTGGAGACCTGCTGATGCAACTGCTCAGCCACCTGTTGTTGCTCACTTTCAGCGAGTGTGGGTACATGTTCCTTGGAAGCGTGCTGAAGTTCTAGCGCTTAAGCAGACCTTGCCTGATCCGCGGAAAAATCCAGCGGGATATTATAAAGAGCTTACGCAAACTGTGAGCTCGTGCGTCATGAATTTGGCAGACATAGATATGTTGTTTGGGAATGTTGTTCCACAGCCCATCTGGAATGTCATTCGACATACGGATCATGATAATGAATTGGGTGATTCGTGGGTTAATCTTGTTGCTGCGAATGATAGACAAGTTGGAGGTGCTAAGCCTGAAAATATTATTACAGAACTTCCTGGTAGGATTATTACTCTCATGAAGACTTTGACGCCCGAAGTAGGTGTTAATTGGGACAAGTTGTCTGCATGTAAGCAGAAGAAAGATGAGACTGTGTCAGATTTTTTCACGCGTTTCGAAGAAACTTTTGTTGATCATAGTGGGCAGGATATGGCTACTGAGGGTGGCCAGAGATTGTTTGTCGACAAATTTGTGCACAATATTCTTCTCGAGTTATGCACTAAGTTGAAGGATTCTGAGAGTGCTTGGCCTGTTTCTACATCAGCGCAGATTTTAGCTACGGCTCAGTACTATGAGAATAGACGCAAGGATGAGTTAGAGAAAGCTGACAAGAAGACTAAGGAATTGAAGACTAAAGTTCTTCTACAACAAGCTTATCCACCCCGTGTTAATAATCAGCGTGATTATCAGCAACCTCAACAGTATTCGAGAAACTCGCAAAGAGACGAGACTTCTCAACGGCGTTTTCCGTATGGCCCTAATCAGTGTGCGTATTGCAAAGAAGAGGGTCATTACAAGAATAGTTGTCCGGTCTTGCTACAACGAGCGAATAGTGCCCCTGGTGTGAGAGGTAGAGGTGCTCAGCAAGCGCCTAGAGGTAGAGGTCATGGACAGAACGTGCGTCCTTTGCCTCCGCAGAATTCGATGAATAGCTTTGATCAGCAGCAGAGTTCGTCTGGTAGGACAGCACAGTACTACGTAGATGATTATTATGTTGAAGGTGACGAAGCAAATGGTAGTAATTGTTAGGACAGCCATGGACAAAGAGAGGGAGTTGTTTCAGTTCCAGTAGATCAGAGTGGACCTTATGTTGAAGTGATTGCATCAGGTGTGTCAGAGCCTTTTCTGCTAGACACTGGTGCTATGAAGAGTTCTATTATGCATTCTAAACTCCCTGGCGCACCTTTGTCTGGCTTTAATAATGTTTCTGTAGGTTTTTCTGGCGCCCCCGTTACGAATCCGATTTCTGTTCCATTGCCCCTTTCTGTTGGTCCTCGTAGGTTTGAAGCACCCCTTCTTTTGACTACAGGTTGTAATGAGAATTTTTTGGGATTGGACTTGTTGAAGAGATTGTATGCGACTTTGTATTGTTCTCCGACAGGAGTACATCTTACTTTGGGTGAGAATGTGATCTCTCCGATGTACGTGTCGAAAGATTGTCTTCCATCGGAATTGTCTTTGTTACTGGATTCATTGTGGGCTACGGGTCCAAATGATGTGCGCCTGTTAGATATTCCCCCATATGTTGTGACACTGAAGGCGAAAACTAAGTTACAGCGCATTCCGCAATATCGTATTTCAAGTGATAGTGAGCGTGCACTTTTGGCGATCATTTATGATCTGATCGACAAGGGTGTTATTGAAGAAACGCGAGGTAATGTGTGCAATAGTCCTGTTTTGCCTGTCTTGAAGAGAACTGATCCTTCACAGCCTCCTGTATATAGATTTGTCATCGATCTTCGTGAAGTGAACAAAATTGTTGTTCCACAATTTCCTGTTGTGCCTGACATTACTGCATTATTGACTTTGATTCCGGCTTCTGCCACGTGGTTTTCGGTGATCGACTTGAAGAATGCTTTCTTCAGCATCCCGATTGCAATGGAGAGTAGGGATATCTTTGGATTCTCTTTAGGAGGACGAAGTTTCCGCTTTAAGCGCGCTCCTCAAGGCTATTGCGAGAGTCCATCGCTTTACAGTCAAGCTTTAAAGACACAACTTGATCTGTTGGTTTTACCTGAAGGTGCAGCCCTTATTCAGTATGTTGATGATTTGTTAGTTGCTGCCGATACTGAGGAGATTTGTAAGGATGCCACTTTGTCATTATTACGTCATTTGTCTGATTGTCATCACAAAGTTTCTCTCTCGAAACTGCAATTCTGTCGACAAGAAGTTACCTACTTAGGTCACCTCTTATCGAAGGAGGGAAGGAAACTGACCCCAGAAAGAATTCAGGCTATTGCGAAAATGAGTGTTCCTACGACACAGAGAGAAGTACGTGTGTTTTTGGGTATCACGTCGTATTGTAGACAGTGGATTCCCAATTTTTCCTTGTTAGCGAAGCCTTTGATAGCTCTTACTGTTAAGGATACTCCAAATCCTATTCCTTGGACTGATGAATGTCAGAAAAGCTTTTCTGAATTACGCAATGCGTTGTGTTCGGCTCCTGTGTTGGGTACTCCCGACTACAGTAAGCCTTTCACATTGTATGTCCACGAGAGAGAGGGATGTGCATTGTTGGTTTTGACTCAGCAGTTTGGCGATAAGCAATGCCCATGTGCCTACTTTTCATCGACTTTAGATCCGGTAGCTAGAGCGTTGCCGAGTTGCTTGAGAGCCACAGCGGCAGCGGCTGTTTCAATTCGACAATCTGCTGGTTTGGTTATGGATAACACGTTAGTGGTTATGGTTCCACATGCATTGGATACCTTGTTGAATCGTACCAAGACACAGCACTTAACTAGTGCTCGGTTGTCAGGGTATGAGCTTACACTGTTAGCGAGTCATGTGCACATCAGAAGGTGTAATACCTTAAACCCAGCTACATTGTTGCCGATCTCGCTTGAGGCAGATGATGATAGTGAAGAACAGCACGATTATTTTCTAAGAACCGAAGAAGAGACGAAAGGGAGAGTGGACCTCTGGGATACTCCTCTTCCTGACTGTGATGATGCCTTGTGGGTTGATGGTTTGTGCTTTAAATTGCCGAATGGTGATACGACTGCAGCATATGCTGCGACGACTTTGCATACGATTGTTGAAGCTGCACGTATCCCACATAACTCAGCACAAGCAGCGGAATTGATTGCACTTACGAGAGCGTGTGTGTTGGCGAAAGGAAAACGAGTGAATGTGTACACGGATAGTCAGTATGTGTTTGGTGTGGCTGATAGCTTTGGACGTTTGTGGCGTGAACGTGGATTTTTGACATCGCATGGGATGAAAATCCAGCATGGGCAACTGGTGAATGAACTTCTCGAATCTCTTACGTTACCATTGCAAGTAGCGATTGTGAAATGCAGTGCCCATAAAAAGGTTACGGATGATGTTGGTCGTGGTAATGCGTTTGCGGATGAAGTTGCAAAAGAAACTGCAAGAAACGTGGTGAGTCGAATGTATGTTGCGGGTCCAGCAAGATGGGTGCCAGAGAAGAGTATGTGTGAAGATACCATTGAGAGCGTGAAATCCATTCAAGGTGAAGCCACAGAAAGAGTTGAATGAATGGAGAGAAAGTAAGGGTAGATTGGATTCGAATGGTTGTTGGACTGATTTGTCAGAGCATCAGAGATGGTTGTTGCCTAATGCGTATGTGCTTCCAGTTGTTACAATGGCTCATGGAATGGCACATATTAGTGTGAAAGGGATTTGCAAGCTGTTGGCCCCTGTTTGGCAGAATGTGGGAATTCCCAAATGCGCAGAGAATTTGGTCAAGAATTGTATGGTGTGTTTGATGCATAATCCTGGTAAGGGAACTCCAACACCAGCTGGTCATTTTGCTCCTCCTACGTATCCGTTTGAGGCTTTGCAGCTAGATTTCATCCATATGGAGAGATGCAACAACTTGAAATATGTATTAGTAGTTGTTTGCTCCTTTTCTAGATGGGTAGAAGCTTACCCCCTTAAGGACAATACTGACTTGTCCACAGCGACGGTTTTGATAAAAGAGTTTTTCCAGAGATTCGGAATGCCGAGAATTATCTGGAGTGATAATGGGAGTGAATTTGTGGGTCAAGTTATGAAGAGAGTGTGTGAGGGTCTCGGAATTAGGCTGAAATTCCACGCTGCAAATCACCCCTATCAGCTGGTTTAGTCGAGTGCTATAATGGTACTTTTAAGTTAAAATTGGCCAAAATTCAAGAGAGCACTGGTTTACAATGGCCAGATGCCTTGCCATTAGCACTTTTGTCCACAAGAATGACTGTGCATTCGCGAACTGGTTTGAGTCCGTATGAGGTTGTGTTTGGTCGCCCGGCAAATATTTGGGGCGTACCAAGACCAACGAGGTTCAGTGACCTCGAGCATCCTGTGTTGCTTGACTACTTACGTGAACTGACAACTAAAATGAGTGTTTTACGCCAACAGGTGCATGACAGCCTTCCACAAGCTGCAGAAGATCCAGGGCATTCTATTGAACCTGGATCATGGGTGTTTGTACGTAACTTCCAGCGGACCAAGAACGAACAGCCCCGCTGGACAGGGCCCTACCAGGTGCTCCTATCAACAAGATCTGCCGTCCGAGTGCGAGGAAAGCGGAACTGGATCCACGGATCCCATACTAAAAGGGCACCTCTGCCCTTGCCATACGATAAGTGGGTCCAGGAGGGTCTTGCAGACTCTGAAACGGAAGTTGTCCCACGGTTTATACCGTTCAGCGATGCTCGACTGATTGGAACAAACTCAGAGAAAGAGAGTGAGAGTATTTTGCAAGAATCAGTACCTCCTGCAGATCGATTGGACACTGCAGAGCCTCACCTTTAGTTCGCTGATCAAGAATTAGCTGGAAAGAGCCGCTATAATTTGAGATCGAGAGTTACGGACAAATGAATAAAGACTAATAAAGTTTGATGATTTTTCTGTTTACAGGTTAACTCTCCACCAAGGATCTACTCATTTTTGTTTTTCTTGAACCGCCATCCAGTTCTTGCTGCTAGGGTCGCGGTTGCCATCAGTCTTGGGAGTGCAAGCCTGAGACACTAGGTTAAGGGTTCTGTTGGCCCAAGGCAGCCTTTCTGGGTTAGCAGAGGCATTCCTGAGCAGATTCAACCTACCACCGCAGGCAGCACATTTAGTTTAGAATGGATTTCTTTGAGTTGGAGAGACCTGTACAGACACTGACTTTTAGAAAAAGAATATGTAAAATAATATCGAAGAAGAGTTTTTTGATACCATGTTTATTTTTACTATTGAGCTTTATGATATTTATAGCTGGTTATGTAACATTTTCTTTTAAAATGACGTTTAATCCCACTGTGCAACCTACACCTTCACCTACTATTTCTTCTCATTCTTTCCATCCTTTGCCTGAGCATGAGGTAGTTAGACGGTTGGAATTTGCTAACAATTCCTTCATCCAACTTCTGCATCAACACCAGTTAGTGATGAATACAACAAACTGTTGGATTTGTGGTTTGATGCCTCATAGAACCGATAAGGGTATTCCCTATTTAGTTTTGCCCTTTAGCTTTAATAGTTCGATTTGGGCTTACAGAACAATGTTTATCTACGCCCATAGTGTCTACCCCCAACGTTCATTGAAAGACAACCCAAAGAATAGCGCTATAGTTAAAGGCATTGTTGGCATGATTAGAGGGATTAGCTCGTATGAGACTATTCCGAGAGATGAGACACTAGCCTACGTTGGTTGGAACGTTACTGGATATGGAGTTAGTCTGAGTGTTAACCAGCGAGCGAAAAGTTCTCCACCTATTTGGATAGTGCCCCATCAGGGCCACTATTGTCTGCAGGGAAATGGCAAGAATCCGAAGGCTCAGTTAGGGAAGAGTGTTTGCGCTGAGACTTATGTATTTGCGTCTCAGTCTTCCCCAGCGTTCTTAGCTGCCAAGGGTACCTACTTTGTTTGCTACGACAAAGCATATACATGGTTGCCCCCTGACTTCTCGGGCAGATGTTTTGTTTCCTTTCTGTTACCTCCCACTTTTACAGCTGCGGCAGATTACCATAAGACGAGAGTTGCTAGAGGTGTCTTTAGTCAAGAAGACACTGCAGGAAAAGAACTGGGAGATTTCTTTAAGGGTTTTCTGCCGTTCTGGGGACCTATGGCTAACAGTAGGAATCTTCGCCAGTTGACGAGAGTGGTTGAGTCCACCATAGTCGAAACTGCCAGTGCCCTTGGTAACCTGACTGCTGAGCTTCAGTCGGATAGACTCATGACACTTCAAAATAGAGTTGCCCTTGATGTTATTTTAGCAGATCGAGGTGGAGTTTGTAAGCTGATTCAATCAAGCTGCTGCGTTTTCATTCCAGACAACGCTTCTTCAGTCTTCCAGGCCATTTCCAAATTGCATAAAATCTCCGACTCTGTCCATTTGGACAAAGGAGATTGGTCGTTGATGGGATGGTTATGGGGATTGATATCCACTTGGGGTTGGAAGATTTTGATGGTCATTGGGATGGTCTTAGCAATCCTTTTCATGTTCTGTCTCTGTGTACAGTGTGCTCCTGCAATTTGTGGCCTCTGTGCTACTTCGTGTGCAAGGAGACCTGTACAGAGAGAGGTACTAAGTAATAGGATGATGCTACAGCAACATATCGATGATCTGATGAATATAGATCCGGATTCAGATTAACATGGGTTTGGGTCTGTTGCCTATGTAAGGGCAAAAGGAGGGTCTGTGGTTCCGTGGTTCGCGAACTGGGTTCGATGATTCCGAACCAGTTCACTAAAGATTGTCGGAAATGGACGATTCTGGTGTCAGCAGACCGCAAATGGCGAGTGTAGCGTGTCTGAGTGTTTTCGTATGAATCGATATAGGAGAACACTCTGTATTTGAGGATTTAGTTTGAACCTCCGGGTTCCATTTTGTATACGGCAGCCATTTTGTGTGGTTGCCCTAACATAGGCCCGATGACTGTGGCCGAACGAGTCCTTGAGACACATATGCCTTAGCTGACTTCTGGGTGACCTGGCCGAACTGACTCCTTGCCCGAGGCCGACCTCGCTGAGCCAGTTCCTTGTTCAGCAGCTGGTCTGATAAAGATCAAAGAGCAGGACGTGTCCGAGTTTATGGTACACTGCTCCCACCTTTCTATCTCCTTTCTAATCGGTTCTGCCTTTCCTTTACCACATAATCATTGATTTGGGTTGAAGGCTTTATGATGGGTTTGTCCGGCCTGATCGAACAGTAAACTTGGGAATGTGCGTGGTCACTTCTGGTGGGCTGGACAATAGAAAATGGGATTGTCTGAGATTGTCGTCATACGCTACTTTCAAAATATTACATTGTCATTGGTCAGTTTTTATGCACCGAATGCTAATTTGAAACGTTGCCTGAGGCTTGATTTTTGGCATAAAAGACCATGCTCCGTTTATTGAATTTGTGCAGTCTCTGACGAACCACCCGTGTGTGCTTCGTAGAGCTCTGTTCCTGGTTGCAGCCAATAAACTTTGGTCTTTGACGTCAACAAGAAGTATCCCGTGTCCTTGTTTGCCAAGACAGGGGAACTCGAAGGTTTCAGGCGTTCTCCCTGACGCCGCTGGGTTCTAAAAACCCGGTCCTTCACCTCAACATGTGCTGTCACCGGTGGAGCTTTAGTGCATGTGTTGTGAGGTTGGTCCCTCTGTTCCCCTCATTGGTGCGTAGCTTTATTAATTCACCCTTAGGGAGAGGATTGAACTGCCCTAGTTTTTCCTTTTGGGCCCCAGTCTTGTAGTTGCTCTGTCCCTCTTTATTATCAACCTTGCATGCCGTCGCTGGCACTCGCTGAGTTATTGAAGCCTGTGGTGGTCTCAAACGGCCGCCATTTTGAAGTCAGGCAGGTCACTGCCCACTGCCTTCTGTATCAGTGTCCCAGGGGCTTCCTACAAGTCCACCCATATCGGGGTCAGTCCTCCGCAATTCCTGCACATCAGAGCCCCTTAACCACCGTCTTCACCTTAGTCTCTAGCTGGCAAGGGTGCCCAGATCCACACAGTCCACGACAGCACCATGTGCAATGTTCCGGGGCCAATCCTATTATTACATTGTGGGGTCTCTGCAGCAGTGGGGACCTTAATCTTACATGTAAATTAGGCACGGGAGGGCACAGAGACGTTTCGCAGACTAGGGGATTGCCGAATCCTTGGGTATTGTTTACTAATTGTTCGGGGGGCTTCGAGGCCAACTGAAGTTCGGGGATTGCCACCCTCTGGGGCTTTACTTAAATATTTAGGGTGGGCCTCGCCAGTCCCGAAAGCCTCGGTGGTCCTAGGCAGTGCCTTATTGGTTCTGTAATCACACGGGCAGTACTTGTGGTGTTATAAAGTGATACAAGCATAAAACCCTTGCAGTTGTAGAATTATGCAGGCTTCATTTATGTAATAGTCTGTTGGTTTATAGTTGGTAGGTGCACCGAAAAATTACAAATGTTTTCCCTCATAACCTCCTATAAACAGACGATTTTCACAATAAACTACAGTCAAGTCAGAAAAAGAACAACTATACACTCACTTATTTGTTGGTAAAAAAATAACCTTTATTAACACAAATAAATGGAAACACAAGTATGTTAGAACAAACAGTATAACATGAAATAAGTGGGTGGGACTCCTCCGGAAGCAGCATACAAAACCTGCAAGATAAAAAAGAAACATAAGTATGTGTGCCATATCGAAGAGAAAAAGAAAGGTAGTGAAAATGAAAGGAAGATAGTGAGAATAGGACAGAGAGTGAGTTGGTGGAAGGGATAAGGGTAAGGAGAGTCAAAACAGCTGAGGGAAGAGGAGACAGAGCGTCGGCTTACTGCACCCAGCCCTCACTGTGTACCTCCCGCCACCTTTGTGTCTAGAGCGTTTGGGTCTGTGAGAAAGAGTGCGGTCCAGCAAGTCCTTAAAATGAAACAGATATGAATGAGGCCAGAGATTACATTATTATCTATGGTAACATCACTTGCCTAAACCTGTGAACCCAGGCTGCTGAACCCCAGCCCCTTCCCTCGCACTGTGCTCAATTGCAGCTCCTGTGCACCAAAGCTTCACTGCTCACCTGCCACAACCGGTGTGTCCAACGACGTGCCGGTGCAAGCTCCGACTCCGGGGTGCCTATCTAGGGTGGTACAGCAGGTCTCCTGTAGGGAACGGTGTCCTGATACCATGATGGAAGGCGTCAGAATGCCCAGTGTATCATCACGGGGTGAGCACCAGCTTCAACACCAGTTGAGTGCATCCTTCCTCCTTGAAGTTCGATCTACCAAATGTTAGTGGTAATCGTGGTTCAAAGAGGAGTTGGAGTGCACGAGAATACACAAGGTTAAATAATAATATTTTATGCCAACATTCACATACAAAGGAACTGAGTGCCTGCTAGAAACATTATGAGCACGTGAAATGCAGTGGCGCAAACCTGTGTGCATGTACACTTAGTACTCAACCCACTGCAATGCCCCAAAAGCCAACGCCACATGTCTGTAGGGCAGAGCTGCCTGCTGTCTCAGGCCTACAGTACGGTCCAGCAGGTCCTTAAAATGAGACATACATGTGACTGCATGAGGTCAGAAATTACATCATTACGCACAGCAACATCAATTGTTCCCACTTGCGCACCCAGGCTGTTGCACCCCTCCCGCAGCAGCGCGCTCAATTGCACCCAGGCCCCACTGCCCACCTGCTGTCATTGTTGTGTGTCCAAACACAACGGGCGGCAGTGTTCAAAATTCATGTGCAGTGTTGCTTGCAGGATGGTGTACACCTCATGGATCCCTTTCGATACACGACGTCCAGTAGGGTTCACAATTCATGTCCGTGTTAATTGCCAGGATGGTGTATACCTCATGGATCCCTTTTTTTATTGCACATTGTGATATGCAAGGTTGATGCAGCCATATCACCTGAGGCAGTATGGAAGAACTGGGACATGGAGTAGTCATTATCCTATTTATACGTACGCACAATGGGCTGGGCTTGCATTGGCCAGGCCAGCATAGGGGTGTGAATAATTGTGCCGGGGACATGGGCATTGTTCAGTTCCTGCCTGGCCAGGAAGTGTATTTATGTGTGTTTCTGTTGCAGTTTTGATGTCGCAGAATGCGCAATTTACAATAATGTAGCATTTACCGGGAGGGCGGCAACTATCGCTAATGAGATGCTGTTCGAAAACATTGAATGGACAACATCACATGTCGTTGTCAAGCTTGTGGATATGTGCGGACACACATGTATATGGTGGGCGGTATTATTGAAAGTGTTTCTATCCCGAATCGCACACATTTGAATATGCTCGGATGGAGGGAGGATCAGCAGTAAGGCTACATCATACATAGTGATAACGCTCATTACAGTCAAGCAATGCATGTCAAACGTGAATCTGAAAGTCTCACATATGACACACTACTAAACTAGTGAAGCATGACAACAGAGCATACAGCAACACATATGTACACATTATTCTTTACTGTTTGTCACATGTGATCTAGAATGTGCACTCTGCCCGTGGCTGATGATACCCCTTCGAGCCACCAATACCCAGGCCGAAAGGCAGCACAATAATGTGCACACACACACCAGGGGCATCGTGTAACACGCATTTGTTTTTTGATGTAACGTTTCAGATACATGGCCATCACAAGTGGAAGGCTAATGTACAGACCATGAATATTGATCAAGATGTTCGATGCATGTTGTGTGTAGCATAAGATATGTGTACACACTACACAGCAAAAAAACTTTTCCAAAAAGCTCTCTAAGCAGAAGGGTTGTGTTTCATCAAACGCTGTAAAGAGAATGTCTCAAATGTGTGGGTTCCTCCAACTGTTACAATGGGAAATGGTATTAACGAATCAAATGCTTTTTTGTAAGGTCACATGGCAATCGTGCATCGAGGGCGCAAGGAGGCCGCACCTGACGCAATTTTGAGAAACTATATTTATCATAATATAAGTTTATCACAGTTAGAAATATATAAATGTTTAAAATATTTTAGATTATCACTTGCTCTCATATACACTTCAAAGTACTAAAGTAGCAGCTGGCGCGACCTCATATGTATATGATGTTACACGGCACGTGGTGCCACGAACCCGTCGGATACGAAATGCGCATCATTTATGAGTTTAGCAATATGGCGGATAAGATGTGCGTAATATTGGAGCTTGGTATACTACCGTGATGGGACTGCAGTTTTCTCCCCCCCCACAAAAAAAAAAGTTATACATTTTTGGGGTAGATGTAAAACATTACATAATTCTTAAAGTTAAAAAAAGAAGGATAATAGAGTTCTAAAATATTACAAAAAAATAGAAAAAAATAGGTTTTATAAATATTAAATTAGGAAATTAAAAAACCTTCAAAATTCACTGAAAAAAACAGGTTTTACAGACGTTAGAGTTAGGAATTAGCATTTAAGAAACCTTTGAAATTCACAAAAAAGACTATAGGTTTCAGGGACGTTATAGTTAGTTGGACATTTGATTTATATAAAACCAGAGAAATTCACCTGTTATAGTTATTTAAGCTAATTATAACTTGCGCGCCGGCAATGCACTGCTGATGGTGTCACATATTACATCACTCATGACATGTTCAGTGTAAGACCTGGCATCACTGGCGTGAGTCTCCCTTCTATTATGTCGAATTGCCTCCTCTGTTTTTAATATGTTTTGCTGGTTATATGCTTTGGGCACTGTGCCACTGATATTCAGTTGCACAGTGATAGTGCTCCCTACGTTAATTTGATTGATTGATTAGTGACTCCATGATTGGGTTATTTGATTTACTTGTCAGACCCTAGTACAGTGCACCATGTGTGCCCAGGGCTTGTAAATCAAATGCTGCTGGTGGGCTTGCAGCACTGGTTGTGCAACCCACAGAAGCAGCTTGTAAGGTGTGTCTCAGGCCTGCCTTTGCAGAGCCTGTGTGCCATTTCGACTTGGCCAGTGCACCCACTTTCCAGGGCCTAAAACTTCCCTTTTCTTCATATCAGACACCCCTAAGGTAGGCCCAAGGACAGGGTACTATGTAACGATAAGGTAGACATGCCCTGGTGTGTGTGGTATGTCCTAGTGGTGAATTACAGCCATTTTCATTTTTAACTATTGCAAGGCTACCTATTCTCGATAGGCCAGAATGGGCAGTTAGATTGTCAGGTTTTATAATCCTAACTGACTCAGTGAACATGGTAGAAATTAGAATTTATTATGCCTGAACTCAGAATGATAAAATACATCTTTTAATGAAGTTGGTTTTAACAATCTGTGTGTGAAAATACCACTTTTAGAAAAGAGATATTTTCTTGCCTAACTATCCAAGCCTGCCTCTGCTAGGTTGTGTATTGTGTGTCTGGAGACAGAGCTGGGGGATTCCAGGAGACAGGATGAGCCATCCCAGTGGTGAATAGAGAGATCTGCATATATAGGGAGGGAGGAGTTGTACCTGGGACCTAGGTAGGGCTGTGCCTTCCCTCCAAAATGCTGGCTCCACCTCCTGTGGTGTGTCTGATGTATCTGCCCTGCACAGTGAAAGGAGAGAAGGAGTCATGTCAACAGAGTGCTCCAGAACTTGTTTGGACAAGGCAAAGGCCCCTCTGCATTCAGAGAACAAGGAGAAAAGGAGTATAAATATTGTGACCCAGACCCAAGAGATTTAGATCACTTCTGGGAACAAGACACACCTTTTGCCTAAGAGAAGAACCAAGGAAGCTGCAGGAGTTTGGACTGCCCCTCTGCCAGTGTGTTGTTTGCTGGGTTGGCCTGCAGTGGTTTCTTTATTGCCAAGGAAAGGAGAAGTGTTGGAATTGGCCCTTTTTGCAGGGTTATCCCCAAACTGTTTGCTTCTTCCTCCCTTGTTTTTCCTGACCCGTGGCTGTTGGCAATAGGACTCTGGACACTTTACCACTGCTGATCAGTGCTAAAGTGCATATACTCTCTGTGTAAATTGTTATTTTGATTGGTTATCCATGATTGGCATAGCTGTATTACCAAGAAGTCCCTAGTAAAGTGCACTGAGTGTGCCAGGGCTGGTGATTCAAATGCTACTAGTGGGCCTGTAGCACTGAGTGTGCCACCCACATGAGTAGCCCTAAAATGGTGTCTCAGGCCTGCCACCGCGTTGCCCGTGTGCAGTCTGTGAACTGCCATGTCCTCCTAGTCAGTATCCCCACTGACCAGGACTAACCCTTCCCTTTCTGTATACGTTGGTCACCCCTTTGGAAGGCCCAAGGTACCCCCTTGAGCATGGTGGATTGTATGTGAAAGGTAGAGCATGTACTAGTGCAGGTGACATGCTCTGGTAGTGAATTACAGCCATTTTAATTTTTCAATATTTTAAGGCTATCTTGCCCCATAGGCTATCATGGGGAATGCTGGCTACAGTGACTATCACAATATTCTCATAGGAGCATGATAGGACATAACAGTCTAGTATCCCTGAACTCAGAAGTTAAATAACACATTTTCTAGGAAAGGTTGTTTTTAAATCCTGTTTTTGAGAACAGCACTTTTAGAAAGTGGCTGTGCTCTTGTCTGACCTTTCTGTGTGCCTTGGCCTGTTTTATGAATTGACTGTCTGGTTTGAGAGTGACAGGGGCTGGGGAGCCCGAAGGAGGCTGGATGAGACAGCCCTAGGCTGAATGACTGCATCTGCATCTTGAGTGGTGGGAGGGGATAGCACCTGGGACCTGAATAGGACTGTGCCTGCCCCCAAAGTGCTGGCTCCACCCCCTGTGGTGTGTCTAGTGAGTGCATACCACTACGCCACGGCATACTATGGTTGAGGTTTTTTTGTTTGGTTCTATTTTTTATTGTAGCCCTGAAAGAATCCAAGCATCATGTCTCTGAATGGTAAACCAGCAAGTGAGGTTGCAGAACTGGAGTTTGATATTGAAATGTTAAGGTATTACAAAGTAGGTCAACTCAAGCAGTTCTGCAGGAGCTTTGGATGCCCCATGAACCGCCGCTCGAAGAAGGAGGAGATAAAGAAGGCCTTAAGGCCTGGTGGGAGACCATAGAGGCTGGGGAGACAGATGGTGCAGAAGTGGAAGAGGATACAGAAAGTGATGGTTTCAGGCCACAGGATCTGCCTGTGTCCAGAGCAGCCTCCAGGGCTAGAAGCAACCATTCAGGTAAAAGTTTTTTCCCAGAGGAGTTGGAGGAAAACCAAAGGGCTAGAGATCATAAGTTAGAAATCTGGAGGCTTGAATTGAAGCAATTGGATGTAGAGAGGGCAGCGGAGGAGAGCAAAAATGCCCGCACCCTGGAGGAATTGCAATTGACCTTGGCCTATGAATTGAGAATGAGTGAGCTTGATTTGGAGCTCGAGAGTCTTAAGGCCATGAGTGTCTCAGCTGAAAAAGAAACATGGGCAGCTCAAGAGGTGAGCTTTGCTGAGTTGGAGGTGGAGACCAGCTCATATGGTGGCAGCAAGATTGTAGTTTCCAGTGCTGAAAGAAATGCACAAACACCCAGAGATGTGGCGCCTGACTTGAGGGAGGGGGTTGACATACACCAGGGGGTTTAGGTTTATGATGTAGTTCCGGTGCTGCACGCGACCTGTCACTGCTCTTTTTTCGTGGAGGAGGACGTGTCGGGCCGTGACTAATATATCGCGAGCCGGTTGCTGACATCAGATGGGAAATTTGCCTCTCATTAATGGGCTAATAGGTACGCATCATTTTTAGAGGGCCCAATTGACATGAGAGACTGAGAGCACAGCATCAAGAATCATTTACATTGATTACATTGATTAGTTCTTTGAATCACTAAACTTGGCTGCACGCTTTCTTAAATTAACGGTCACAACCATTTTTTTGACATATCCAACAATCAACACTGACCTCCGCGCCACATTTCCTGATTTGGAATTTTGGGATGTATATGCCCCTCATTTATACTAAAGGCTCGAACATCTGATTGATCCTTGCCATCACCTTTGATGTTCTGGTCATCCCTGTGAGGACTCTTTTTTGGACACATATATTACATATCCAGTATCAAGATCCAGGACTTATATTCGGCAGATTTAGGACTTACCAACTCGACTGCTTGAATTAGAAAACCGCCGGAAGAAGTCCCAAGTGGACAAAACGCATCGGCTGTACAATCTTTTTCCACCACATTTTGGAATAAAAAGAAATCAAAACTAAGGAAGTCTACTCCTGTTATTATTGTAGTTAGAATTTATTATATTGCTTGAGTTTGTGTTGTGCACCTGTGTGTTTATGTATATTGTTAAAGTTCTCCTTTGAACTAGCATTGTGATGGTGTGTGCCAATCAGTGTGCACACAAGTCCCTCAATTAATAAAAAAAGGGAATATGATAATGAAGAGTTACTCAAGTTAAGTGCTGTGATTAGGAAGGCTCCACTGTCTCCCTTGTTTCAAGTAGTTCCAGTGGAGTGCAGTGTCCCTGAAGTAGATTGGGGGACTGGCACTGGGGACCATATTCCTAGTGGTAGAAGGTACACTCTACTGACTCTAGATGAGAGGTACAGGGAGAGGAGTTCCCCCTTGGTAGAAACCTTGGTGTGTGAGTGTGAAGACCGACCAGAAGAGTGTGGGTTGTGTGACAGAGACAGTCTCAGGAGAGTGGGGTGGGGTACTTGTGTGAGGCACTGGAAAGTGAGGCAAAGGGTAGCTTGGTTAACAATAACCCTGGGCGAAGAACTACGCTCCGTTTGCGGAGTTTGCGGAGTTTTGGCAACTCCGCGTTCCGCGGAGTTCGCGTAGCTGCCGATAACTCCGCTATCCGGTGCGGAGCGTAGTTGTCGCGCGCTAAATAACATTGTCGCGCGCTAAATAACATTATCGCGTGCACGGCAATGGCTTACCTTGGTTCTGCGTTCGCTTTTTCCCGGTCGCGTCTGCCACCATGTTTGTAAACCCTCCCGTGCGACTGTGCGAACGCGATAACGTCATTGGAAGCGCGATAAAGCCATAAGGACGCGCGAGTATGTTTGTTGGTAAGATCGAGTTGCCGAACACGCAGAACCTGCAATCTCGCACAGAATAACTCGCAAGCATGTTAAAAGTTAAACCATAATAATAAATTACCATTTTGGTTAGCAAACAAGTGAAAAACCCCTCAAAGTTGTACCTTTGGATGTATTTTTTGGGGGGAAGGAGTCCTCTTTCTGTTTCTACTCTATTTTTGAATATTAAGGAGGAAGGGCTCTGGAGTTTACAACTTCCTGTTCCTGTCCACCAGGCTCCTCCCAGTGCTTTGTCCATGAGGTGGTCACTTTCATTTGGATTTTGAGCTGGCAGGATCACTTTCTGTGTGTGTTGGCTGCATTACTGCTTTTTTTTAATTTTACTGAGGAATTTTGGATTTTGAATTCTCTTTTTCAAGTAAGTTCAGTAATGTATGAGTGAGTATGATGTTGTAGACTTGTGTTTGTTTGATTTTAAAATTTTTAACTACAGTATTCATTCCTTGATTTAAATTATTGATGGGTGCCTATACTTTTATGAGGTCCCAACTTGTATTTCTTTTTAAATTTCATCCAGGCTACATAGAGAGGTACCCATGGGTAAAATCATAATTCTGTGTTTAAATTTTTATTCAAGTTTGTAAACAAACATCATGGCTGGCATTGGATTATGGTCATCATTATGCAATAGCAATGTCTGCTGTGGAATTTCTGTTTGTGCAATTAAAAAGTTTTTTATTTTTTTAAGCCAATAGCTGACCCTAGTACTCCATGTAGTTAGTGTGTAGGCATGTTTGAGTTCATTGTAATAACTTTCTGTGGTTGGCCTGGCCATGTGTTGTTGGCGGCCATTTTATGTTTCCCAGCCACTTTGCTCTTGCCATAGGCCTCCAAACTTGTGGCCTACTCTACCAGTAGGCCAGAGGTACTAGTCATAGGGTCATGAAAGGTAATCAACTGTTTTTCTGGTGTACCTCTAATTAGAAAATCATGGATAGACTGGTTTGATTTAGAAAATCTTATGTTTATGTGTGGGGTATGTCAGGTTTTGGGTGTCTGTCAATTTCTGCCATTAGGTAACCCTAGGAATACAGCTCGGGTAGTTTTGGTAACGTCGCACCGTGTGAGAATGCGACCTTACCTTTTTTGTCTTGTTCGCGCGCTCAATGTACTGGCTCGGGAACGCGATAACGACTTTTCACTCGATTTGCGTTGCCGAACACGCCGATTTTGCATTCTCGCGAAGAATATGTCCCGAGTTGCATAAAAGTTCCTCGAAAATGTTTAATGTGTCCCCTGTGCTACAAAAAAGTCCTCATTTATGTGTTATTTGGTTGTAGTTTTGTCTTCCTGGAGCATGGGCCACTCCCAGTTCCTTTCTGTCCTCTATGTAATGATTTCTTGTTTATGGTTGGGGTGACCAATTTGGGGGGTGGTGTCTGGTGTGTCCATTTTGTGAAGCTAAGCATTGTCCCTTTGGCATAGGCATTTATTGTCTGTCTTCTCTTTCTTTTCATGTAGTGGTGAGGGCCATTTTGTGTGTACTTACTTCCTTTGTGATGATTCTGCTATGTTGTTGTTGGTGGGCAGGCCATGTGGTGGCGGCCATTTTGTGTATGCTTCCTTTGTGACTGATTTTGCCATGTGGTGGAGGCCATTTTGGGTGCATCCCTTTTCCATGTTGTTTTTGGGTGTCCCTGTCCTCCTGGCCCTATGGAGGCGGCCATTTTCTGTGTCCTTCCCTTGTTCTCTTCTTTTGCCATAGCCATCCAAGGCTTTTGTAGGTACTACTACTCACAGCCATAGGTGCATTCAAGTTAATCAACTATTTTTGTGGTGTAACTTTAATTACACCGTGTATGGCTTTGGATTGCTTCACATTTTTTGTAATGGTGGTACTTTCAGTTTTTGGTTGCTTGTGTGTAGCTAATATGGCACTCCCTGCCAGTAGGTAACCCTAGGAATACTGTTCGCGTACTTTTGGTAACGTCGCACCGTGTGAGAACGCGACCTTACCTTTTTTGTCTTGTTCGCGCGCTCAATGTACTGGCTCGGGAACGCGATAACGACTTTTCACTCGATTCGCGTTGCCGAACACGCCGATTTTGCATTCTCGCGAAGAATATGTCCCGAGTTGCATAAAAGTTCCTCGAAAATGTTTAATGTGTCCCCTGTGCTACAAAAAAGTCCTCATTTATGTGTTATTTGGTTGTAGTTTTGTCTTCCTGGAGCATGGGCCACTCCCAGTTCCTTTCTGTCCTCTATGTAATGATTTCTTGTTTATGGTTGGGGTGACCAATTTGGGGGGTGGTGTCTGGTGTGTCCATTTTTTGAAGCTAAGCATTGTCCCTTCGGCATAGGCATTTATTGTCTGTCTTCTCTTTCTTTTCATGTAGTGGTGAGGGCCATTTTGTGTGTACTTACTTCCTTTGTGATGATTCTGCTATGTTGTTGTTGGTGGGCAGGCCATGTGGTGGCGGCCATTTTGTGTATGCTTCCTTTGTGACTGATTTTGCCATGTGGTGGAGGCCATTTTGGGTGCATCCCTTTTCCATGTTGTTTTTGGGTGTCCCTGTCCTCCTGGCCCTATGGAGGCGGCCATTTTCTGTGTCCTTCCCTGGTTCTCTTCTTTTGCCATAGCCATCCAAGGCTTTTGTAGGTACTACTACTCACAGCCATAGGTGCATTCAAGTTAATCAACTATTTTTGTGGTGTAACTTTAATTACACCGTGTATGGCTTTGGATTGCTTCACATTTTTTGTAATGGTGGTACTTTCAGCTTTTGGTTGCTTGTGTGTAGCTAATATGGCACTCCCTGCCAGTAGGTAACCCTAGGAATACTGCTCGCGTACTTTTGGTAACGTCGCACCGCGTGAGAACGCGACCTTACCTTTTTTGTCTTGTTCGCGGGCTCAATGTACTGGCTCGGGAACGCGATAACGACTTTTCACTCGATTCGCGTTGCCGAACACGCCGATTTTGCATTCTCGCGAAGAATATGTCCCGAGTTGCATAAAAGTTCCTCGAAAATGTTTAATGTGTCCCCTGTCCTACAAAAAGTCCTCATTTATGTGTTATTTGGTTGTAGTTTTGTCTTCCTGGACAGGCCATGTGGTGGCGGCCATTTTGTAGGTACTTCCTTTGTGCATTTATCATTGGCCTCCCTGCTTTTGGTCTGATCTGATAGTAGGCCAGAGTCCCAGAGGTGGTAGTTACTAGTTAGCGGGGCTGCTTTATGTAGCTGTTTCTATTTGGTCTATTTAATTACCATCATTACGGCATGTGTGTATGCCATTGCATTTCCAAGTTGGTTGTCTGGGCAGGGGGGTAGGTAACTTTTTTGTGTGTGTAATAATTTTATGGCTTGTATGTGTTTTTGCAGTGAAGTTTTACAAACTCTTAGCCATGGGGTATTTTGATTTTCCTTGCATTAACCTGTCATGACTCATGTGTAGCAGGCATCCTCCTTTTTCTGTCTATATTGGTATATGATAGGCCTGCTTGACTTTATTATTGGTTATTTCTGGACTTCATGTGGCTGGGAGCTGTGGTGCTCGTAGTATTAGTCTTCTTTTTTGTGTTTTATACATTGGCCTGTGTGTCTTTCAATTGTTCATGTGTTGGCTTACTGCTTGTTTGACTGACGTGTTCTGTCTTCTTTGCTTGTAGGTGCACAGAAAAAGACTGAGGAGGTGCTGGCTGTTTTCATCCATCGCCCGTTCAAATGCCAGACGGACGTCCTTCAATTGTACGCCACGTGTGGTGTGTGACTCATCTGACCACACATCTCTGCAATTTGTGCTACTGAGTGCTGCTGTGTGCTGACATCAGAAGAAGATGGGCCCTAAGAGAGCAGGTACCAGGTCCTCCACCACCAAGAAAGTTGCTGAGAAGAAGGTACAGAAGAAGGAAGTGTCACTTAAGGCTGGTATGGACCCCCAAACCTTTTTTGGGCCCCCAAAACGTACGCCTGCAGCAGCAGTGTCCGTGGTGCAAGCTGGAGCCAGCACATCCGCATTAGCGGGGGCAAGCCACCAACCCAGGGCCAAGCACATGAGGGTCGAAGAGGTAGCCGGCCTAGTGTTACAAAGCAGTGATACTGAGCCTGAACTTAACTTATCGCTGTCTCAAAGTAGCACACAATCCACGCAAGATGAAAGTGCTGAACAACCGCCGCCAGCAGTAGATGTTCAACAACCACAACCACTTCCCGCAATAGTTGTTGAAAAACCACAACCACCGCCCGCAATAGTTGTTCAACAACAACAACCAAATCCCACAATAGTAGTTGTTGAAGAACCACAGCACGCTATAGTACTTCCTCAAGAACAACAACCACCGTCTCCGCACGCAATAGTGGAAGTTGTTCCTCCCGATGTCGGGGCAGTTCAGGAAGTAGAGCCTCATTCCGAGCAAGAAGAAGAGGAAGCCACTTCTGGAGGTGATCTACTGTCTTTAAATTTACGAAAGGAAAGGAGGGTTAGTGGCAGTGCATCGAGTTCTTCGCATAGCATCCCTTCAGATGACCTTGATAAGGAATGGCATCCACAACGAAGAACTGAGCATTCAAAGGAGAGACATCCTAAGACCAGGCTGGGAAAAAGGAAGGATCCGTCAAGGCTTGAACTTCCGGAGTTCGATGTAGGTGAACAGGATACTGATGGTGATAAAGACGGGTCTGACACTGACAATGTCATCATCACAAGCGTTATTCCTGGTGCAGAGGATGTAGAGACCAGCATTTTCACCCTATCCAGAAGGGCTGCGATTAGTGATGAGCAGATAGCACGTGTAACTCCTACACACTCAGCGCCCAAAGTAACACCAGCTCCCATTTTTGCATCAGCGAAGGCCCGGCAGCGTGCAACATCCAGCGCAAGCGCCACCTCAACAGAAGGAGGTAGTGGCAGTACTAGTACTGAACTGTCACATAGGGAAATTCAACAAAAAGGCTCCAGTTCATCCGGCATTGGAAGTGGGTCCTCCTCTTCCTATGGCAGGAGACAAAAGTTTAGCTCCCCAGTCTGGGATTTTTTTACGGTTCACCCACATTAGGAGAACATTGCTATATGCACCATTTGTCACACCAATGTTAGTCGTGGTAAGATTGGTACAAACTATGGTACTGGAGGCCCAACGACCCATATGAAAAAAACACACACAATTGTATGGGAGAACCACCTTGCAAGCTTAAAAGATGTAAGCACTGGTGTTGGTGGGGAGGATACAGTACTACAAGGTCCACTCATGGAAGAAGAGGGAGACGATGACCTTCTATCTGGGAGTGGTACACAAATGAGCCCTGTCGCCAGCACTGGAGTGGTGCAGTCCAAATCCTCAGCATCACCAACTTCTCAGTGGCACCAGAGTCAGCCGGAGACACCAAGGGCAAGGAGTGAAAAGTCTGCGTTGAAAGGTGGTCCGTCTAGCAGAACAGAAAGAATTACCAAGCAGCTTACCATTACTGGCATGTTTAGGCAGGAGGGAAAGTACGAGCGGAACCACCCAACAGCACGTTTGTACAATGCGAAACTTGCAAAAATGTTGGCACTCGACCTTCTCCCATTTTCATTTGTTGAGGCAGTGGGATTTCGGCAATTAGTGGCAACACTCGCCCCAAAATGGGACGTTCCCAGTCGCTACTATTTTGCAAGAGTTGCTATTCCAGCACTACACCACGACGTGCTGGGATTGATTGGGAAAGCCTTACAACAGAGTGTTGTCCATTGTATCCACCTGACAACCGACATGTGGAGCAGTCGCGAAGCCACAGCAGATTACATGTGCATCACCGCACACTGGATCTCTTTTGCAGGTGTGAAAGACAAGTTAACATCAGGCCTTCTTGACGTTGCTGGGATTTTCAATGACACTCGCAAACATGCAACTGTAGCCATGTTTGGTATGGAGAAAAATCATACTGCTGACAACATTTTGTCTGACTTTAACTGCAAGGTCTTTGAATGGCTGAAACCAAGAGGCCTTAAGATTGGTTTTGTTGCCACCGACAATGGCAGTAATGTAGTGAGGGCAATGAAAGATGGACAGTATTTCAGGGTACCCTGTTTGGCACACTGCATTAACTTAGTCGTGCAAGACTTTCTGAAAAATGAACTCCAAGTCAGCACCATACTGACCATCTGCAGAAGAATATGCACGCATTTTAACCATTCTTTCAAAGCGCGGAAGCTGCTACGCGTCATTCAGCGGGTGCATAATTTGCCAGTCAAAGCACTGATCCAGGAGGTCCCAACACGTTGGAACTCGACTTATTTCATGCTTGAGCGTCTCTTTGAGCAGTACATACCACTGAATGATTATGTAATGTCAAGAAGATTAGTGGATCCTACTGTTAATCTTAAAAGCCTGACCGTTGAGATGTGGCAGTGGGACATCATTAAATGCTTGACAGAGATGCTACAACCTTTTGAGGTGTTCACACGTGCAGTTAGCAGGGAGGACTGTACTATGGGCCAAGCCATCCCATTGTTGTACATGCTCGAGCAACAGCTGAAGGAGGTCTGTGAAACATACGAAGGTGACGA
This sequence comes from Lissotriton vulgaris, assembly GCF_964263255.1. Classification (NCBI taxonomy): domain Eukaryota; kingdom Metazoa; phylum Chordata; class Amphibia; order Caudata; family Salamandridae; genus Lissotriton; species Lissotriton vulgaris. Next base: position 984,235,751 of record NC_141695.1, on the reverse strand, counting down.
AGAAAAAGTTGATGCATGTACCTTGGCCAAGGCCTTACGCAACCGCTTATCTGTAAATGCAAGGCTTAAAATGATTGTGTCAGATCCAAATTACATAACTGCAACAATCTTGGATCCACGGTACAAATTGTTTGTCAGCAGTAGCGCAGTCATTCCTTTTTCAGATGGGGATGTTGCCAATTACAAAAGTTCCATAGCTGTGGAAGCTAATGATTTCGAAACTGAACGGCTGTTACTTAAAGGCCTGACAGTGCCAGCCCAGGACAGTCAAAGTACTCCAGGCCATCCTCCTGAGGCAACTCAGGCAAGTTCATCAGAGCATGAGAGCGGTGCGTCCGCTTCCCAGCAGGCACCAACAGTACCAAAAGCAGCACCTACACGATCTGATTCAGCAGACACAACCAAAAGCATAACTGCTTTTTTTCTACAGAAGGGGATGGGTAAGTCCGTTGCTGTTGCAAAGGGGAAGGAGGAGCAGCAAAGCCGAGCACCAATGAACACTGAGCGGATGGTTCAGGCCTATCTGGATGACACAACAGAGGTGTTCATGGAGCAAAGCCCATTGGTCTATTGGTATGAAAGAAGGAGACAGTGGCCAGTGCTGAGCAGGCTGGCGATAAAGTATTTGGCTTGTCCTGTAGCCAGTGTCGCCTCTGAGCGGGTTTTCAGTGCTGCTGGTGCCATTGTGACATCGAAAAGGACCAGTCTCTCCCCCAAAAGCGTCGAGAGGCTGACAATGATAAAAATGAATCAACACTTCATACCACCAGACTATACTGTACGTGAATCAGAGCAGGATGAAGAAAGCGAGCCCGAAGAATTCATCACTGCTGGGTTACATGACCTACTGCTGTCCGGACCCACAGAGTTTGAGGACGAGCACCTCTTCCCTGACCAATAGGCTGTTAAATTGTGACTTTTTCCCTTCTTTTATTTGTGTTATTTATTTTCTTATTAAAAATGACTTTCTGGTGCAAAACTGCTAATCTTAAAATAAAAAGCTCAACCAAATCCATCCCCACCACTCATTCTTTTAATGTACCTACTGGAGTTGCACACCTGTGCATTTATTTTCGCTGTATCTTTTTTAGTTACCTTCTGGAGTTGCACGCCTGTGCATTTATGTTCCATGTTGACTGCACTCCTCAGAGTCTTGCTCCATCTTCTTGACTCCCACTCAAGTCAATACAATTCCATCTTGGCAGCCATACATTTGATGTTGTAGATGGAGTATAGTACAATAACAATAATGTAGCCTCTAACAGTCCCTCTATAACAAGTGAACCGTACATGACTACAGCCATCCTCTATTTCATTTGAAATCTGCAACTCATAATAACTGCCTTGCTGAGTCTTACTCTTAAGGCTACCACCTCTGTCTGCAGGCATTCAGAGACGACTCTTCTGTGTCAAAAGAAACTTGAGCAGGCATCCACAACTGAAGTCAACTTGTTGTGATGACTCGCATTACAAAGGCTCGGCAGCATCTGTGATCAATCTTCTGACAGTGAAAGAGAAGAGCAAAACAGGTATAAAAATGAACGATGCCATGCATTGCATTGGATGTATTTTTTTGCTGACTCTGAGCTAATGTGCATGGAGTTGAAGTATACTAGTAACTTCAGTTCAGACTCACGTGATAGCCAATTTTTCCATGTTATTTACTAATAATAGAAATTATTTACGCACTTGTGTTCCTACTACTACAGATGCAGTCAGGACTTAATTTATCGTAGTCACTCACTACAGACTGAGTTGCTGATGATAATGATGGTGACCACCATATCTTTGCTGTCAGGCAGTTGGATCTGAGCTGATTGATGCACGATGTTTCTTGGAGTGGAATACAAGGTAATAAATAAATACAAATAAGAGGCACAGCACAGTAGACCCAGGCTACTACATGTTTGTGCACAGTGCTGTGGTAGAGTACAATAGTGGTATGATTGATGACTGAGAATGACGCATTGATTTTGTTGATTAATTTTGTAAATGCTAGGTTGCTTTTTCAATTTCATTCACCTTTCTGTGGCTCTGAAATTTTTAGGGAAATGCAGTTTGTATAACGGGCAAACCTGTGTCGTCGTGGGCCTGTTGTTGTGTGCTGGCTCCTGTCTTTTTTTGTACTTCTAGGATAAAAATGATATGCAACTAGTAGACTTATACAAATTGTATCCAAGCCGCCTCAGTCTGAAAGTCCTCTCATACGACTACTCCTCTTGTATTGTTTTTTTTATCTTCACTGTATTAAAATTTCTTTAGGTCATTCACATTCTTTTGTATTTGCCTTTTCTTTTTCAGGCTGGACGTCTTTCACCCACTGCTTTATAGTATGAGCATCAACTCTCACCCTTACCACAAATCCTCATCATCAAGCAATTGGATTGCGGGAAACCAAAAATCATATTCAGCGTGTCCTTTTCTTACGTCCATTGCTTACAATCATTAGCTAGCGGATCAACATCATAAATCATCGTCTTCATTGTTTTGCTTTTGTTGTCTCCAATCTCCATGCGTACTGTTTTTCTTTCTCAAACCTTTCCCAAAACCCCCGTACCCATCCATTAAACAAACCCTAACCCTCTTCCCCCGGGCTGCGTGGTTACATTGAGGTGTGATGTTTCTTACATTAAATATACACCAACAATTTGATCACGCGCTTGCTGGGGCAGATGTGGTCAAAGCAACAATAGTGAAATGTCAACAAGGCATGGCCAGGATCTTCTGCGGCTTCCCAACTCAAGCTCTGTGTATAACGCCAAATAATTTACCATTAACATCAAACAACGAATGCATCTAATGAATTGGCGTAATTTTTTGGGTTTAAAGTGTAAAGCATTATGATTTAGAAAAGTTTGACGTTGCCGTGAGTATTACAAGTAAAGTTGAACTTCTTATCTTCTCTTGCACTTAGTTTCCAGTCCCCAAAACCATTGTTTTGTTTCAGTTTAGCAGTTGCAATATTGGGTCACCCATGCAATGTACTGTACTTACTTATACTACCCCCACATTGTCTGTCACGCAAATGACTGTCTCTTTCTTTTTGTCGCTACTGGCAGGGTCTGTCTACTACTATCACAGAAGTTCTGATTCTGAACCACAGATTCTTCGCCATTGTCTTGGAAATCAAATGCAGCCCTTGCAGTGCCACACTTCATGATAAATCATCATCATCTCATCAGCAATCACAGGTAAGATAAGTTTGCAGTGAGGTATAACGCAAGACAGACTGGTCGTTCTTCTAATACTACAAATATAACTCGGTGAGGGTTTACTGCATCTATCTGTTTGCATGTTAAAGATGTGGGCAATATATTTTATTATTAAAAAGCACTGTCCGCCGACCTGCATGGCCAAATTAAACCTTGCGAGGTTGCACAACGTACATTATTTGGTGAAACACTCCCCCCTCCAACCCCACAAGAAACGCAAATGAACTTCAAATCTTTTCTTTTTAACATAACTTTGTGTCTCGTTTATTTTTAACATAATGTAATATATAACTAAAGATGATACAAAAATAAAATATATATAAATCCTACACCACAGCTGTCCCTACCCGCCTCCCCTAACCCCAACAAAATTCCCACGCTCAATGTCATGTAAAAAAAAAGTAAAAACCCAACACCCAATTCCCACCCACCAACAAAAGGATTGAAAAAGGGGCAAACAGGGTCCATCTCATAGCCGGCGGGCTTTTAAGTGTTGATCCACCAGGATCTTTACACGCTCCTCTATTTGTCTTTTAGTCTGACTGCTTTGAGCCTCCAGCCTGGCTACCCGGAGGAGAATTTTTCGCTGGAACTGGCGGCACCTACATTGGCAGCCATGTTGTTGTGGGGGGGTGGACGATGCGGGGAAAATCTAGCGGCGGGCGGCTGCCTGACCACGCCGACGTACTCCTGCAGGCTTGGGGGCCGGGGCATTGGAAGAGGCAGCAGCTGCTGCAGCCGCCTCCTCCTCCTCCTCCTCGGCCTGAGCCACCAGCCGGCGGTAGGCCTCAACGATGGCCTGCAGTTTCCGCTGACGGGCCCGGACTGCCAGCTCCTTCCTCGTTGGTTTAGAAGGAGTAACTATAAAGAAAGAGACAGAATTGTTGTAATCAAAAATCCCAGCAAATCAAGAACACAACATGGATCCAACACATAGTGGGCGGCACAGTACAGTAGCAATAGCAAGCAAGTTGAGTACCTAAAATGTTGTTTTATCTATCTTGAACATTCTACGCCTTATATACTTCATTTGTCTGCCTTTTTGGCACGGCATTATGCCTGCCCTAGTAACATAGGTAGCATGGGTGTACTTCAACGGTCACATACGAACACCTGTCTTTTTCATATCTCGTTTTTTTATATCATATACTCTGTGCTTCCGGGAAAAGTGACAGTCTCCAACTAACATTAATTAACAGTGGCCAGCTAGTACTAGTAAATGTCTACTCTAGAGACTATCATTCTTTATATCGCCAACAAACGTTAGGTGGTTTGTGTTTCGCCAGCAACGACCCGGAATGCATCCAGTCGTCCCCTCCTTCCCTTGCCTTTGGGTTTAACCAAAACACCGCTGCCAACACTAGTATCACTATCCACTAAGCACCGATATTGGATGTGTCTCCCACCCACGCAGGCAGCTGTGTTTTCCCCTTTCTATGCTTCCACAACAACCCACGCATCCAACTGCTCTCAAACACCTGCATTGCTGATTCCAAAGTATCCTTCTATATTATATGATTGGAGCTTTTTCCTTGCTCCTTTCATCATACTTAAAATCAATCTCATGTTAATCCATCGCGGTCATGTAATGTTGTGGATAAGACTTTTTTAGTCTGCCACCAACCTTTCACAGCTGAGTTGTAATCACATAGAAGAGGCCTGTATAACTTATTTTATCAATTCTCGCCGGTGGTAATGCTTTTGCTAAGCTTGGTAATGACAACGGTGGCGTCATATATTGTCCAGTAGAACTTCAAGTTCATTATAAATATCAGAGTACAGTGAGGAAGTTTTCCCCACCCACCAAGTAATGCGGATCACTATTGAATGTAACTTACCATCGCCCACCGTTGTTGTCTCCTCCCCCGCTGCTGCCGGTGCTGCTGTAGGTGCCTCTGGTGGTCCTCCATTCCCCTCCGGGATCGCCTCTGCTGCAGCCGTTGCAGCGCCGCTGCCCCCGTCGGCACTGGTGGATGGTACCGGTTCTGCAAAAATAAAAATAAGTAATTAAGTACACCTTTTTAGATGGATGCACAGCCCCCATTGTACTTGTTCACCAAAAACGGAGTTCTGCAAAACAGTTAAGTACAACGTAATCAGTAGTAGTCCACATTGCCTAGTACAGCAGAGTAAGTAACACACTACACATATTAGCATTTGTTTGGTATGGTATGGTACCCAAGCTCATCTCATCTATACTGCTACTCTAGTCTAGTCCTTGGAAAGTTCGACTGAACCATGTAACCTAACCAGTTTGTACATCAATGACATGTCTACAGTTTTGCGCATGCTACCTCACAGCTTGTTGCGCAGTACGAGAAGACGCCTTTGAGGCCACATGATAGTTCAAAGCATACACCTGAAGAGTTCGGAAAATAGAAAGGCCCGTATTTACTTTTTGAATGTGGATTGTGGAATCGAGTTTCCTTACAGCCTCAGGTTACACCTTTTTTTTAGCATGACAGCTAAAAAGTTGAATAAATGTATGTAATGTTTTCATACTGTCTAACGTGCACCACTTTTGTCATTATCTTTCGGCAGATGAGAAGATTTCCTTCTACGAAGCAAAGATTTCCAGAGCTTACCAAAAAGAGGCATATGCAACCAGTATACGTTCAATGGTGAGGGGTCTCCGACATTTCCCATATTTCCCTATCGTGCACTGGTAGCTGTACAAATGTAGATTACTTTTTATTCAGCCTTTTTTAACTCTGGATTTTTTCTGGTGGCCCTGCCCTTGACGCATTTCACAGAACAACTTAAAAACATTGATGTTACTTACTTAGTTACTTCTAACAAAATAAAGGTTTTGAAGTACCACATTGACTCGGGAGTATATTTTCAGTGTCTGTTGTCTTGTAGACTTACACGAGAGAGTGAGCAAAAGGGGGTTACTTAGGTTATGGATTGTGTAATAAAAGCATTTGGCATCTTCATATTGGGGTTCAGGAAAGGGGTAATTGAATAATTGACCAATGACTGAGCCCATATAGGTTGTCGTTCATTGAATTGTGGGTTCCTCTGAGTTCTGTGACTGAGGTGTAAGACTGTAAGTAAGTAAGGTCCAACCTGCCTATCAACAACAACATCCAATTTTGGGGTGCATACATAGTTATGTATGTGACTGCATAGAAGAATACCCGCAAGAGTAGTAGTGGTATTCATTACTAACGCTTACAAAAATAGTAGACCAACATCTGGATGCATACTTGGTTGGTGTCAATTGGCAAAGAAGAGACATTACAAAGGAAAAAGCATAAGACAGGAGTGGACCCTGTGCCTTCCGCTATTCGATCACAGATTTTTTGAAAAGATTGATACCTTAACTAAAGAGTGGGCAACAGGGCAAGCTTACCTACAGACAGTCTAGTAGTAGCACAGAGAGTCATAAGAGAGGCTCTTTCAAGGAACAGAAAGGCAGGGACAGATAGTAATACCCAAAATTTTGAAAACATAAAACAAAAACAAGCATTTGTCAAAATTTAGTTAGGTGAAATGTCATTAATCGGTTGGAAAAAAAGCTCCGTTAGAAAGTTAGGGAAATATCATTGTTCCAAAAGAAAACACTGTTGGACTTACTAGGGACAGCAGCAGGATCCTCAGTAGAGGAGCTCTGTGCCTGTGGTTCTTCGCGTTCACCCGCCGACTCGGTCCCAGTCTTCTGCTTGCCCCTGGGTTCTGTGGTTCAAGTAAGAAATAATAATAAAGAAAGAGGAAAACATTGAGTGCTGTGAAACATAGACAGCATTTCAAAAACCACTGCTACAACATTAAAAGAAACAAACATTGGTCTACCAAATGACTACTGCCTTGCATGATTCACTGACTAGTGTACTTGGAGAAAACAAATCAAATGTTCCATAAACATTCTGATTGCAGATTACTAAGTAACACAGAGGCAGTAAGACCTGAACAACACCACATATTCAAGAATGGGGTAATCAATCAATTATCTGTAAGTAGCCATTTCTTTTTCATTTTTTGCCAGCAAAATGCATAGATCACAAGGAGGAGACATGCTTAACTTTGTGCATACTAACTAACACGAAATTGTACGTTCATGGCATCATATTTTGTTTTGCTACTGACTGAATGCTACTGCTGCCCTACCCACTCAATAAACAAACTACATCAGTTCTATGGAGGGCTGAGGCAGGGGCGGCTCTAGGCTCATGGTGGTCCTGGACTCCTGGCCAGGGAGCATAGGTGGGGGGCCCGGAAGAGGAGGTCGGGGCGGAGCACGGAGGCCAGTGAAGAGGGGGGAGTCAGGGTGTTTGGAAGTGGAACAGAGCCGGAGGCACCAAATCCCTGCCAGGGGCCGCCACGCAAATATGTATCCATCCTCTGAGGATTATTAAATTAAGGATATATATTGGTGGGGTGGCCCCTGGCGTTTGGTGGCCCTGTGCAGTTGCACAGCTTGAACATGCCTAAATCCGGCCCTGGCTGAGGTAAGAAGAACAAAGTAACTTTTGCATTCATTGCCAGAGGAGTATTCATGCAGAAGAGAAGGCCGTGAAAAAAAAATTATACAATATGCATTGCAAACACGTACAATTATCCATCAACGGCTATTTCACTGACGGACAAAGGAAGGACAAGACTCTATTAATAGCATTAACTAACTTCAGTTCTCTACAATAAAGAAAATCTCACACCAATAAACAGCAAAAGCTAGCGCCAAATTGAACACGCAAGAGTCAGTGAAGATGAAGAAGCGCAGCATAGACCAGTGTCATACAATTACAGTAGATATAATAATGGAATACATCGGAAATGTAACTAGGAGCACCAGTCATCGCGTTACTTATTCAGCCAAGATTTACAAAGATACAATAACAATACTTATACTACTATAGAGATATATTATACACACACTTTTTTTTTTGGGTAGCCACTCACCAAGACCCACGACCTCGACGCCAAGCAGGTCCAACAGGTCCTGCTCCCGGTCCAAAATGTCTGCCCAACGGTGGGTCAGCTGATGGTGGGTACGCCGGATACCGGAGCAGCGGAAGACTGCCCGGCGCACCTTCACCCACCGCCGGAGACGCTCCTCAATATGCTGGTAGCCGGAGCCGGGCCTGCCACCTGCTGCCAACATCAAGGGGAGGTAGCGCTGGATAAAAAACACCAGGGCAGCCACCTCCTCCTCCCCAAAAAGTTGGCGGGGCCTCACCCCTAGGGGGCGCATTCTGCCGCAAGGCAGCCTAGTTTTTGGGGGCACTGGCGCCTTGCCCTTTGAGCCGCCGCTGCTGCTGGCGCCCTTGACCATGGTTCTGGGTGGAGGGTAGAAGAAAACTAAAAGTTCAAGACAAAAAGGTAGGGGAAAGAAGAAGCAAGGTAAAAGAACAAGAAGGAAGTAAAAAGCAATAGAAAAGTTGTAAAAGTAGAAATAAAATGAAAAATATAAACCTAGGCACAGAGAGAAATAGGTAATAACTAAAGAAAGTTAGAAAAAGTGGGTAAAAAGACAAGGATTAAAGAGATTTTAACAGGATGCAAAAGTAGGCCCAAAACCATAGCCAGAGTGTGTGATCCAAGATGGCTGCGCCCATCGCGACCGCATGGGTAGGTTTGCGCGATATTTAGCGCGATCACGCACTTTTGTAGTGCGAACAAGAAGATGAGTTCCCGAACATGTCTTGCACAACGCGACCACGTTACTTGTGACCCGGAACAGGAAATAAGGGAATGCAAGCAGGTGGGACAAACCTCTGGGGTAATTTAGCGCGCTAGCCATCCCGAGCATGCAGGCAACGCCCCGAACACGCGCACCGCGCTCCCGAAGACGAAAAACGGCACGCGAACGGGCCCAGCAAGCAACTCCGCATGGTTGCGGAGCTACGCGTAGTTCGCGGAGTGCAACTACGTCTTCGCGTAGCTCCGCGGAGTCCGACTCCGCGAACTACGCCCAGGGTTAGTTAACAACTGTGGGGGGCTGTGTGATTCATTTGTTGCAGAGCATATTTTAAGTCCCTGTTTTCCAGAGCTATGCCAACACCTGGTGGAGTGTGAGTTCTCTGATCCCAGAGAGCTTGCGTTGGAAGCAGACCTCTTGGTGGTTTCCAGAGAGTCTTAGGAGGCTTTGGGGAGTAATCCCAAAAGGAGTGGCACAGATGTCTTCCAGAAGAAGAAGTGCAATGTAGCCCAGTTAGGTCCCAGTGTAGTGGGAGGGTTGTAGGGGCTCATGTCCGGTCTCAGTGGAGAAGGAGTGAGTGTGGGACGGCTTGTGCTTTGGAACTTTGTCGCATTTAGAGGTACTGTCGGCTAAACGTGACGCAACTTTGAACTTTTCACGCAACTGTGGATTATTTTTATCACAACCTTTAGAACTCTTTCACAACCATATTCTTGAACTGTGTATGTTGGATTTTTGTTGTTTTGGTCTTCTGTAGTTTAGATTAAATACATTTGTGGAGTCAGTTGGTGGTGTTTTCACTGTGTTACTGTGAGTGTTGGTACAAATACTTTACACATTGCCTTTGATAAGCCTGACTGCTTGTGCCAAGCTACCAAGGGGGTGAGCAGAGGTTATCTAAAGAGTGTTTCCACCTTACCCTGACTAGAAGCAATGGTCCCTATTCGGACAGTGGTACCTACCTCTACCAACTAGAGACCCCCAGTTCTAACAAGAAGGAACTTTCAAAGAACGTTCATCATCTTACAGCATATTTCTCCAAGGGCTTGAACTTGTGCTTGCCTCCTGCTGAAGTCTCAGGGACAAAAGACGTCACCACCAGCTCCCCTCTGAATTTCCTTGCTGGGAATTCTATCTGCAGAAGCCTGCATGTCGCTGGGAGCTGGAAGCGTGACACAACGAAAAGAAGCGTGTCACCGCCGCAGCTGTAGTCCTCACATCGGCAGAGAAGTGTGCCACTGCCGCATCTCCCCAGAAGCGTGTCTTTGTCGCAGCTGTCTGCTGTCGCATCACCGCAGGGCCTGTTTCGGCTCCAAAGTACAGAGTCGTCGCAAGGCTGCCAGGGCATGTATGCATCGTCTTCGCATCATTGCATCAAGTGTGCCATCTTATTGCATCGCACCAGGATTGTCACATCGCATCCAGGCACCTTCTTGCGCATCGCAACCGGACAGCAGGCCAAGAACCTACACATCACACCCGCACCGGTAAGGATCAAGGCGCATCCCCTACTCTGCACAAGCATTGAGGTGCCACGCATCATCTCCACCGGAGTGCCAAAGCCACCCAGCTCCTACTCTGCAAGCCTTTTGTTTGTTTTGTGTTACGCATCCAGGTACTTTGTGAGAACTGTGTCACATTTATCACCAACTTGAACGAAGTAACTTCTACCATCTTTAAGTCAATCTTCAGTACAGTATTGTAGATTTTTGTCATTTGTGGTTTTGAGTTAAGTCTATATAAATAATACTTATTTTTTATAAAACCTGTGTGGTGTCCATCTGTAGTGTTTTCACTGTATTACTGTGTATATTCACAAATACTTCACACACTGCCTCTGGGATAAGCCGGTTTGCTCGTGCCAAGCTACCAAGGGGAGAGCAGGGGTTATCTAGGAGTGTAATTCCTGTATCCTGACTTAGAAGCAAGGGTCCCTATTTGGAAAAGGTGAACACCATTGCCAACTAGAGACCCCCAGTTCTAACAGTCAGTGACATCACTGATGACAGCACTCATGACATCATCCACGTGATAATTTGATGCACATACTGATGCCCTAATATAAACTTTGATACACCCATTCTAAAATGCAGAATACTATTTTTGAAACCATACACACAAGAATGCCATATACTACATACCACTCACTAATTCCTAGGTCTACACACACATCCAGTCACTTATACATGTAGTTACTCATCAATACAGGATTATAATATGCACTCATACATCTATACCTGCAGTCACACTCTGCCACTCATCCATAGAGTTGCTCACACACCTAGTCAGTAATGCAAAGAATCACTCACATACACATTTACTCCTGTATACAGTTATACACACCAACTCCATTACATATAGACATACCACATCACGTATTTATACAGATACTAACACATATTTACTGTCTTATACAATCACTGAGAGAAGCGTGCACTTATTTACACACCCACTCTTCAAATAACTTACTCTCACGTATAGTCATTTATATACTCCAACACTCACATATAGTGCCTTGCAGTGCCTTAAAACATATATAGTAAGTCACAGATATACCACTGAGACATTCATTCACTCATCAACACACCCATACACACACTAACTCACCCATACAGCCCTCACCGGATGCACTTTTGAATCCAAACAAACAGTGAGTCACCAACTCAGACATCTATGCACAGACTCATACAGCCCCCACCCAGCCACATAGACACTTAGGGACCCCTACAGATACTCAGACAACAAATCAATAACCCATATAGACATACATGTAGCTATTCAGCAACCCATGCAGTTGTTTACACAGCAACTGAGAGACTAATAGAGACTTTCACACAGTTTAGTCACTAACCCATGCATTCAGAAAGACACGTACAATCACTCTCTTATACAGTCGGTCACGCACCTACTAAATAATCCCTTCAGGCACTTGTGAATGCATTCATTCTTCAATACACCTTGGCATAGATATACATGAAAAATATTTAAACTTTACAGAAACCCACATTCACTGGATGATGTCATGAATGATCTCATTTGAGATGTTATCAGTGATGTCACTGACCATGTCATGAGTGATGTAATATGTGACATCATCAGCAGTGCATTGCGGGCGCGCGAGCTGTAGTTAGCTGAGCTAACTATAACATGCAAATTTATATGGTTAAATCAAATGTCCAACTAACTATAACGTCCCTGAAACCTATGTTTTTTAAATGCTAATTCCTAACTATAACCTCTGTAAAACCTACCTCTTTTTCTGTGAATATTTATACTGTTATGTTCAATCTACCTACTATGGATAGTCCCACAATACTGAGGAACAGCTGAGTCAAAAGAAGTTTACTAAATGAAACTATAGCACCTGCGGAGGGCTCTCTCATACATTACCTACAATTTCGCCAAACACAGCATCAGCATGCCACATGCACTGCACAGCACAATTTCACATAACACCTGGTACCAATACATGACCACAGTCTTCTTCCAAGCATCAGCCAGGTCATGTTATATCTGTTTATTAATCCCACATGCGGTAGGTGCAGATAGGCTTTACTTGTCCCAAGAAGTAGCTCTGAGAAAGCAAAATACACTATGCACCTCTACCTATGTGTAATAAGGGTCAAGATCCAACCCAACAAAATAAAACCGCACAAGGAAGTTGTAAACATAACATGATGTGACACCAACCCAACAGCTTTATACATCCTAACTGAATCCTCTGATATCCAAATTGAGTTGGACAGGATGCACTGGAAAGGCCACATTTGGAAAGATTAGCATCATTTTAAAAAAAATCTTTTTATTAACATTTTTTACATAATAAATGCATTCCCACCCACCCCTCTCCCCGACTCCCCAACCAAGATCATGTCATAAAGAAACAACTTATTACATTCATAAATCTGAAATTAATCCAATATAATTGGCATTTCCTGAGCATAGAAAGAGAAAAAGAAATAAACAAACAAAATACATTCATGTATGTCTCTGAATCCACAGCAAAAGCGGTGCCCAGATCAGCATGCCCCTTAATCTTTTTTTTGCTCCTTTGTTCCTATAGATTGCCATTTCCAGACTGCAGGTCGCTAATAGTCTAGCCCTCCATTGTTGGAATACCGGTGGGTTAGGATCTAGCCAGGCGGAGGCGATACTAAGTTGGAATATTGCCATAACCACAAATATCAATCCTTGTGTGTTTGTATGTTGTTCACCATTCGCTACCCCCAGCATGATTTCCTCTGTTGAAACTTCTACTCTTGTTTGGCATACTTCAGAAAGAAATTCCGACATATCTTTAATCAGGCCAGAGAGCGTGTTACAAGTGGCACACATATGAACAATATCAGCCCCATAGAGTGCACAGCGAGGACATGTAGTTCCCTTCCCTGTTCCCCATTTGGCGATTTTCTTAGGTGTGTAATACAGGGAAAAAAATGTTTATAAAATTGTGCTTGTAGCTTTATCGACATTAACAAGTTTAGGGCTAAATCATAGGCCATGCGGGGGATTGTAATATGAACTCCCAGCAGAGCCTGCCAGACAGTGCATTGTTTATCCATATCATCTGGGGAGGCTAGATTCAATATTTCATAAATTTCCCCGTTCCTGGGAGTAATTTTTTACATAAATTATCAATCACTTGATTATTCTGGAAACTCTCCCACCCGCCAGTTTTCTTTATTAAGAAATCTCTGACCTGCAGAAACTTAAAGAAGTCCCTATGGCTAATATTATATTCCTCATGTAGGTCTTCAAACATCTTGAGACAGCCTTGTTTATAAAAACAGCCCAGCTGCACCACCCCTACCGAGGCCCATCTGTTCATACAGCTATCGTGAAATATTGGCTGTAGATCGTTATTGCTGTTCACTGGCGTATAAAGTGAAAATCGCCCCAACCCCAAAATCTTAAGAACACTACACCACACTTTATAAACCCCTACAATAGTTTTAAACTTGGCTTTCTTAAAGTAGCTATCGTTGGTATGTCGCCAAAAACAACCAGCGCAATCTTCTCCTAGTATAAGTTCTTGAAGGGACGGGATCTCTAGGTTAATACCATCATGTGAAATCAGTGTAACTCAATATTTCAGGACAGTGGCCCAATAATACAGTTTAAAGTTAGGTAGAGATAAACCTCCTCTTTCCTTTGGTAGTACCAACCGTTTAAGGGCCCTTTGGGGTTTCTTATATCCCCAAATAAAGCTTGAAAGCATAGATTCAATAATCCTAAAAATTTGGGGGGAGAACTTAAGGCAAATGGTCCTAAAGAAATATAAAAATCGGGACAAAAAAGCATCTTAATCAGATTTCAGCGGCCCCCTATGGTCAAATGTAGAATATCCAGTTGGGCCAACTCCTTCTTAGTTTGGGAGATCAATGGGTTTAGGTTGATATCCACAATATTTTAAATTTTTGCACTTATTGTAACGCCTAGGTATATGGCCTCCTCCATCACTCTTGAATCTCCCATCACAATCTTATTGTTGAGTACAATCTGGGTTTTTTTGGAGTTCAATTTATATCCAGATACTAATCCGAATAGGTGTGCCTCTTCTTCTATCACTGGCATGGCTAGATTAGGGTCTCTAGTGACAAGCGCGATATCATCGGCGTATGCCAAAATTTTAGTGTTAAAATTATGAATTTGAATCTGTGGTATAGATACACAATTGTCCAACCACCGAATAAAAGGATCAATACAAATCGCAAACAACAGAGGTGAGCATGGGCAACCCTGTCTGGTTCCTCTCATGATCGCAAAGATCTCTGACAGGAGCCCATTAACCAATACTCTAGCACTCAGCTTATTATATAGCCCTTGGGTAGCCATAATGAATCTGTTATTAATTCCACAATGAGACATTGCCGCCAATAAAAATCTCCAGGAGACCCTATCAAACGGTTTCTCCGCGTCAAGGAGGATAAGCGCCATAGGGTCTCCTGTTGACTCCGTATAATCAAATAGCGAGATCACCCGTTGAACGTGGTCAGTTGTTGACCGTCCTGGTATAAACCCATGTTGATATTATTTTATTAATTATTGGTGCCAATCTAGCTATTCCGGATATGAAATGGGGCACCTCCCTGCTGATGGGCTGCTATTGGCAGTGCGGCGAGTGCACCTAAGCTCAGTCATGCACACCCTGAACCTGGTCATTTCTGAAGAAGAGCTATCAGACTTGTACCAGCACCCGTTAAGGACAAAGACAACCATGCTGCAACTAAGCTCGTGAAAGGAGAGCTGCAGACAATTTTGGCTGAGCACAATTCAAAGACGTTCCAAAAGACCTTAGACTGCTCATATAAGCCCAGCTGGGCACAGGAGGGTTGATACCCTTCCTCATCCTGGAAACAAAAGCTAATGCCCATCTGGTTACAAATATCCTGGTGGGAAATGCTGAAAATGAACAGCATGGAGTTCAGCCTCTATTCAGTCAAGTAATGCGAGCAATCAGCCTCATGGCAATGCAGCCCTGATATGTATTGGACTTAATGACCTCAATAGCTGGAGGGGTCTGTTCTAAAATCAGAGCAGCTTGCTGTACTTTTATCCCAGGGAATGATGTGGACAATGGTATACATATGCTTGCCATTTTAAGCACTGCACAATCTACAAAGAATCATGGGGGGAAAGTGAGATGCCCCTGAGTCAGAATGGTTTTGAATTGGTTTTCCTGGCTCCCACGATGGATATCCAGTTTATGCAAATCCCTGTTGCCAGTTATCATTATTTTGCTATTAGTATATGTTATGCAATTGGGGATCACCTGTGGCAAATGCACTGTTCTCAAACTGGGAAGAATGCAGGTAAATAGGAAGGTAGTTGTTGTCAAAAGTGAGCATAAGGAACAACAGGCTCCAAATCAAATAACCGTCAAAAGGCTTTAGTTAGGTAGTGTCTGTGAAGAATCAACTAGAGGAGGGATGTTAATGAGGAAATTGATGCATTCATTGATGAAAATGAAATCTTATCCTAATTAACAGAAACATCCTTTGTGAACTCCCCCTCAACCTTGACTTGTAAATATGTAGTCAAGCAGGCCCTTAGACCAATGCCGGAATTGTTGATTGATAGTTCACAGTTTGGAGGGTGCTTAGCTGGTAGGCGAATGCTCGGGCAAGAAACTCTTGATCAATCCCATAGATAGGAGCAGCAACTTTACACGGGCCAAGGCAGATTGCCCCAATAAAGCACACATGATCAGAGGGGGTATGAGCACTCCTAAAACGCCATACAAGTCGGATGCCACCCGAGTTAGCAACACATAGTCAATCCACGTACCACACACAGTGACCATGTCCCCCCCAAGCCGAACATCTGGACACGTTATACACTGGGCACATTTTGTCCACGCGAGGTCGAGACCTACCTGTTGTTACCATTATACAGTTAATTTACAGCAAGGCCTGGGCGTAAAATAATGCTCTGCTTGCAGAGTTTTCTGAATTCAGGAACTCTGCGTTCCACAGCGAATGTGGAGTTTCAGATAAACTCTGCATTTCTACTCGTGGCAGAATTTGTTTTTGACAGGTGTTCTCAAGCTGAGTTTTTTGCACATGCTGCTGAGTGTGATGAGTCTTGCTGAGTAGTCGTGAGTCCTAGCAACCCTTGCTGACCACTCTCGAGTACTGATGAAACTTAAAACCGCCCATGAGTGCTCATGAGACTTACAGGCCACTAACACATCTTTAGGCCATGCCAGCGACATCCGGTGCCTTTTTTATGACAACCGTGAGATTGTGCGAGGGACCTCACCTGCATCCACAAGCAGATTTTCTCCTCGAGAAGCCACTAAATCTACTTGATAAGATGTTTTGCGGTAATAGTCTTTACCAATGGACCGTTCAAATTGTTTTCTAGTTCTTGTAACCTTTTTTTATTTTACTTTTTTTTCAACAAGGAGACTCAAACTTTCTGTTCCTGTCCAGCAGGCTCCTTCCAGTGATTTGTCCATCTCCTGGTCACTTTTCCGTCACTCTCTTTGACTGCTGCATATATACCATTGGATTTAAGGACTTTGGGCCCGATGCAGGTAATTAGTATTTACCGATTCGTAAATACCGAATTTTACCGATTAGGTATTTACAAATCGGTAAATGCTATATAGATATTTTTACTGAATCAATTACCGAATCGGGAATATTCGGTAATTACCGAATCGGTATTTACCAATTCGGTAATTGCCATTGATTCCTATGGGCCTTGAGACCGATTCAGTAAAATTACCGAATTGACAAGGGGGACAGGGTGTCACTTTGACACCCTGTTGCACCCCTGATTCAGGCTTGTGTGCCATATGACACACATACATGCCCTTAGGGCATGTGTGTGTGGCACATGGCACAGGTGTACATGCACAGATGTGCATGTACACAGGAATTCGTTATTTACCATGCAATAGTATTACATGGTAAATAACGAATTCTTAGGGGCCTGTGGCACTGTTTGCAGTGCCACTTACATATAGATTTACCAATATGGTAAATTTACCGAATCGGTATTTTATAGAATCGGTAAATGTACCGATTTGGTAAATTTACCGATTCTGTAAAATGTAGGCCCCCTACATCTCAATCACCAAATACCGGTCGGCAACGGCCGAAATCGGCCGTTACGGACCGGTATTTGGTGACCTACATCTGGCCCTAAGTTTTTGTGATATCACAAGTAATGTCAAAAACTGTTGTATAAGGGTATTGTTTGTTTGATAGAGGACCTGCACCAGAATATACTTTTACTTTTATTCAATTTTTTTAATGTATTATGATGGGTGGCGTGCAGTTTTAGTAGGTTCCATGTTATTGTTTCGCATTTCATTTTTTATCTTTTTGTGAAGAAAAAATTTGGCACAATTCAGTACACTTTCTCCATGTTTCTTAATACATTTGCATTATTCATGTATTTTAATATGTGGCTTAGGCTGCCAATGGACCACCCAGCCAGTAGGCCCAGTACTTGTCATGGGTGTATGAAATAACTGTTTTTGTGGTGTCTGTTGAATTGAACACCATTTAGGCTAGGGATGGCATTAAATTACATTAAAAAATTATTTTGGGGGTTATTTTTTTCTCCTGCAATTTAGTAATACATATTTGAGGTGATTGGAGGATGCGTGCTGTTGTATAATCTTTTTCCTGTATTACCATGTTTCATCTATCTGGTCAGTGTGTGAGTGCCATTTTGCATAGTCATTGTTTATAGACCGGTATGTTTTCTTTGCTTTCCATGCCTGCTTGCTTGTTGTTTGACTGTGTGACTTTCAGCTATTTTGTGTAACCAGCCAGTGTGCTTTGGTCACAATCATACATGGGTTCTTTGTTGGTGCCATGCCTCCTTGCTGGTTGTTGTTATTTGACAATGTGGCTGGTGGGCATTTTGTGCAGCTACTCAGCATGTTTTTGCCATAGGCCTTCATGTGTTCTTTGTTTTCCATGCCTCCTTGCTTGTTGTTTGACCATGTGGTGGGCGGCCGTTTTGCTTTGCCAGCCATTATGTTTTGCTATATACATGCATGCATTCTTTGTTGTGGCCATGCCTCATACAGGTTGTTGTTGTTTGACCATGTGGTTGGTGGCTTAGTAACCAGCTAGTGGGTTTTTTGGCACAGTCCTAGATGTATTCTTTGTTGTGGCATGCCTCATTGCTGGTTGTTGTTGTTTGACCATGTGGTCGGTGGCCATTTGGTGTCGCCAGCCAGTGTGCTTTTGCCATAAGCCTACATGTGTTCTTTCTTGTGGCCATGTCTCCTTCCTGGTTGTTGTTGTTTGACCATGTGGTCAGGGGACATTTTGTACAGCACCCTTTCTGTCCAGCCACCTGGACTATGGAAACTCCCTGTACATAGGCATCACCTCACAAACACTGAGTAGACTGCAAACAATCCAAAATGTTTCAGCCAGACTCATCCTCAACCCCCTGAGAAGAGGCCACACCATCCTCCACCTCAGAGCACCCCACTGGCTCCCTATCCCAAAAAAGGGGCCAGTTCAAACCAGTGACCAATGCCTACAAGGCAGTATAAAACAAAGGATTGCCCTACCTCAACCACAGACTGAACTTCAACTAATCTGGCATACAACTATGCTCCACCTTCCTCTCCCACAAGCCCTGCTTCCACAAATCAATCAATCAATCAATCAATCAATCAGTGAATTTATAGAGCGCACTACATACCCGTGAGGATCTCAAGGCACTGGGGAGGAGGTCGCAGCAGCTAGTGGTCGAAAAGCAAGGTCGTGAGTAGTCTCCTGAAGGACAGCGGGTCTTCAGTCTGTTATAGTAGGAGAGGGAGGGAGTTCCAGGTCTTAGCGGCGAGGTGGGAGAAGGAGCTACCCCCGTGGGTGGTTCCGCAGATGCGTGGGACGGCGGCCAGTGACAGTCCGGCGGAACAGAGTTTTCTGTTGGGTGCGTAGCGTGAGAGTCTGTCGTTGAGGTAGACTGGGCCGGTGTTGTGGAGTGCCTTGTGTGCATGGGTCAGGAGTTTGAATCTGATTCTTCTGTCGAAGGGGAGCCAGTGCAGGTTTCTGAGGTGGGGGTGATGTGGTCTCGGCATGGTACATTGAGGATCAGGCGTGCAGAGGCATTCTGTATTCTTTGAAGTCTGTTGATTAGTTTGGATGGGGCTCCGGCGTTGAGGGCTTTGCTGTAGTTGAGTCTGCTGCTGACGAGGGTGTGGGTGATGGTTTTTCGCGTGTCTGTCGGGATCCATCTGTAGATCTTGCGGAGCATGCGCAGGGTGTGGAAGCAGTTGGAGGATACTGCATTGACTTGGTTGGTCATGCTGAGTTTTGAGTCGAGGATGACTCCAAGGTTGCGTGTGTGGTTTGTAGGTGTAGGGGGGGAGCCCAGTGATGCGGGCCATCAGGAGTCGTCCCAGGCTGAGGGGTTGGACAGGAGGATGAGGATCTCCGTCTTGTCTGAGTTCAGTTTGAGCCGGCTTTCTTTCATCCAGTCGGTGACGGCCTTCATGCCCCGGTGGAGGTTTGCTTTGGCGGTGAGGGGATCCTTGATGAGGGAGAGGATTAGCTGGGTGTCGACGGTGTAGGAGATTATGTTGAGGTCGTGTAGTCTGGCGATGCGTGCGAGAGGTGCCATGTAGACGTTGAATAGCGTCAGGCTGAGGGAGGAGCCTTGCGGGACGCCACAGATGGTTTTGGTGATACCGGAGTAGAACAGGGGAGGTGGACACTTTGTGTTCTGTGGCGGAGAGGAAGGAGGTAAACCAGTCCAGGGCCTTGTCATGTATTCCTGTGTCGTGGAGGTGTGTGCGTAGTGTGTGATGGCAGACGGTGTCGAAGGTGGAGGAGAGGTCCAGGAGGATGAGGGCTGCTGTCTTGTCGTTGTCGAGCAGGATTCTGATGTCGTCTGTGGCGGCGATGAGGGCGGTCTCGGTGCTGTGGTTCTTGCGGAAGCCTGACTGGGAGGGGTCGAGGATGTGGTTGTGTTCTAGGTAGCGGGTGAGTTGGGTGTTGACGATGTTCTCGATGACCTTAGCTGGGAACGTAAGCAGGGATATGGGCCGGAAGTTCTTGAGGTGGCTCAGGTCCGCCTTGAGTTTTTTCAGTAGGGTGTTAATCTTGGCGTGCTTCCAGCTCTCCGGGAAGGTCACCGTCTCAAAGGAGAGGTTGATAATGTTACACAGGTGGGGTGCAATGGAGCTGTCGGCTTTGTTGACGATGTGGTGGGGGAGAGGGTCGGATGGGACACCTGAGTGGAAGGTGCTCATGGTCTTAATAGTGTCCTCGGTGTTTACGTTGGTCCAAGTAGTGAGGAGGTCGTTGTCGGTGGGGTTCGGTGGGTATGGTGTGGTGGGGTTAGCTGGGTTTGTTCGAGGATTGAAGCTGTCGTGGATGTCGATGATCTTGCGGAGGAAGAAGGCAGCAAGGGTGTCGCACAGGGCTTGTGACGGCGGGATGTTGTTGGTGCAGGAGCTGGGGTTTGAGAGTTCCTTAACGATGTGGGAGAGCTCCTTGCTGTTGCGTGCGTTGTTTTGGAGGCGGTCTTTAAAGGAGGCCTTCTTGGTGGTCCTGATGAGGTGGTGGTGGTTGCGGATGGCGTCTTTGTGGGCTGCGCGGCTGTTGGGCGTCTTCTCTTTGTGCCAGATGTTTTCTAGTTTCCGACAGGTGCGTTTGGAGGCTAGTAGTTCCGGGGTGAACCAGCTGGCTCTCTGGCTGGTGTCACTGTTGGCGTGCTGTCTCAATGGGGCTAGCGTGTTTGCGCAGTCTTCCATCCAGAGTCTGAGGGTTCGGGCCCCCTCCTCGGGGTTGGTGGAGTTGGTTGGTGGGTTGAGTGCGAGGTGTGTTTGTAGGGGTTCCTTGGTGACCTTGCCCCAACAACGTTGGGGGATCTGCAGGGCGCAGTGACGTATGACGGGTTTCTGGAAGGTGAAGTGTACGCAGTGGTGGTCAGTCCAGGAGAGTTCGGCGGCATGGCTGAAGGCAACGTGGGGCTGGAGAAGAAGATGGCGTTGAGCATGTGACCTGCGATGTGGGTTGGTGTCATAACAATCTGTTTCAGTCCGAGGGTAGCGAGGTTGTCAATCAGGGTGGAGGAGTTGCTGTCGTTTTTTTTCCAGGTGGTAGTTCAGGTCGCCGAGGATGATGTAGTCGTTCGAGGTCAGTGCGTGTAAGCTGATAAATTCAGCGATGGAGTTGCAGAATTGGGGGCGGGGTCCGGGTGGTCTGTAGATGAGGGTGCCTCTTAGGGTGGTCTTGGGGTCCGTGTGGATCTGGAAGTGCATGTGTTCGGCGGTGGTGAGGGTGCCGGCGGTGTTTTTGGAGATCCTGATGGTGTTCTTGTGGATGATGGCGATTCCTCCGCCGACTCCGTTGGTACGGTCTCTGCGGATGATCTTGTAACCGTCAGGGATGGACACTGCAATGTCTGTGGCTGAGGCTCCGTTCATCCAGGTCTCGGTCAGGAAGGCGATGTCTGATGCTGTGGAGTCAAGTAGGTCCTAGAGCTCGACAGCCTGTTTGTGTGCGGAGCGGGTGTTGAGCAGGATGCATCGGAGCTGGTTTGGCTCTGTTGTTGTGGAAGCCTCGGCTTCTTTGAAGGAGGAGAAGCTGCAGTTCCGGCAGGTGAAGGGGCCGTGGGTGCGCTTAGGGGCGGCCTTGTGGCAACTGAGTGGTCGTCCATGGTTGAGTGTGAGGAGGGTGTTGGCATCGTACCGGATGTGGTCTTCGTGGATGGTGCGTGGTCCACAGGTTCTGGCGCTGGGCGCGGTCCAGGCAAGGACTGGGGCAGACGGGCTTGCCTTAGGCGCACCTTCGGCGCGCCAGCCGCGCGCCCGCTGCGATTGTCCGCTGCACGGCCTCGCATCGGCCGGCATTTAAGGGAAGGAGGGGAGGGAGGCTCAGCTGGGAGGCGCGAGGAGGGGCGGCATGGCCAATGGGCGTTGGGGGGGCAGGGCCGCAGAGGGGGCAGCGGCGGGACAGCAGGGGAAGCGCGGGGCTTGAGGCGGGGGGAGCGGGGCTAAGGGATGATCGTCAAGGCAGCAGGGACAGAAGGGAACAGGGCAGAGGGGCTACACAGGAAGGGCAGCGGAACGACGGGCCCAGGAAACGGCGGCAGGAGCGGGAGACAGCAACCATTGGCAATCGCGTCGGTACAGGGCAGGAGGCACGGGCACGGGATCGGAAGAAGCGGGCAGTCTTCAGGAGCGACAAGGTGGCAGAACTGGCACAGGAGCTGCGGCGGGAGGGGAAGCGACCTACCAGGAGGTCAAGGGACCTACCACAGAATGGGCAAAAGCAGTAGCGGCCGCCACACCTTCTCCTACCTGGCTGCAAAGACCTGGAATGGCCTCCCAGTCTACCTCCGGACTTCACCCAGCCTACAGAAGTTCAGAGATGGCCTAAAAACCTGGATGTTTGACTGACAACTCCCAGCAGCGGCCCCTTCAGTGCCTGGGTACCCTCATGGGTGATAAGCCGCACTCTGTAAATTGATTGATTGATTGAGTGATTGCTTGATTCTATTGCCACCTGGATATCCTGCCATAGCTGCACAACACACATCAGCATTAATTTTTAAGCATTAATAGCTGCACAACACACACCATGATTCATTTTTTAAGGAGTAGTCCATTTTCCACTGGAAAAACTGCCTGCCATAGGTGAACAATACACACCAGCATTCATTTTTTAAGGATTATTCAATTTGCCCCTGCACCTCCCTGACTGCCACAGGTTTCTTACTTAGATGCATGCATTGCCCACAAAGCAAACAGTTACGTTGTTATCTTGATTGGAAATTAAATATTATGTCTGGTTCTGTGTTTTGAAATGTACCGTTGTTGTTAATTATTAAGGATCATAATTATAACTTAAGAAAGTACACTAAATGAAATTGTCTTTATTAATTGAAACTGCAACAATGGCAATTTCCACTAATGTTTTTCTTGCTTGTTTGCTTTTAGGTGCACAAGGTTTTGCACAAGGTTTTGGACTCCCTCTATCTCTGGTGGGACGTTTGCCCATCGCCAAGATGGTAGTCCTCCTCAATTTTTTATACACCTTTGCCAGCCTGTCACTCCCCCTCACTGCCGCATTTCAGCGCAGACTCCGCTCCAATTTGATTATGTTGGCTTGGATGGGCAGACAGCCCCGGGTGACCTGAGAAATCTTGACGCTACCATTTGAGCAGGTCAGGGTGGCGGCTCTAGAAATGGAGCTTCAATATAACTGTGCCGAGCATAATTTGCTTACCATTGGGTGTTCCCTACCCTTTTTATGTTGCACACTGCCCCGGATAGTGAAAACTCGGATCCAACGCCATTACACATGGCACTGTTTGGACCACCATGGAGACCACGGGCCAGAGTGGACACTGTGGGCTGCACGGGATGGGCATAGCAAGAACTTAGGCATAGAGCATGTCTGGGACTCACATTTGCCCCCTCTATCACACTCATTAGACATCCAGAACTGCCCTTCACTGCATAGGCGGGTGTAGGACAAAGACTGCGACATCTTCAACTTCACACATTGGGGCAGGCATTTTGCAATGGGGAATTTGTCACCATAGAAGAAGTACTGGGCGACGATCACACAGGAATGCTGGACAGGTTTTACATACTATTAATTGAGAGCGGCGCTGCATACACTGTATGAATCATTTCCTATCGCACCACCAACATTTCTAGTACTGGAGGAATTCCTAGTGAACCCCTCGCCGTTTAAGCTTATCACTCGACTCTAATCTGGTATGCAACGTACATCTCCTATATGCTCATCTCGGGCACAAGACGAATGGGAGGAGATCCTGGGAGGGCCGCTAGCGGAGGGAACGTGGGCATATTGTTGAGCGCAAATTCTAATTTCTAATTTAAAACATTTATAAAGCGCAGCGTGCACCGTACGGTTTCTTGGCGCTGGTAGGGGGTTCGGCAACCGAGTACAAAAAATGGAGCCTATAAGAGAGAGAAGGGGAGAGTTACACGGAGAAGGCCTGACTGAAAAGGAACGTTTTTAGGTCCTTGCGGAAAGAAAGATAATGAGGGGCAGAACGGAGATGGTCAGGAAGGGAGTTCCAAAAAGCGGGAGCCAAGGTAGAGAAGTTGGTCCCACCCCACTTTTTACGTTTAAAACGTGGGATCTGAAGGAGAGACTTGGAAGAAGAACGAAGCTCTCTGGTGGGAACGTATTCTTTTATTAATGAAGAAATGAAGGCAGGGGCAGTGCCTTGGCGGGCCTGGAAGACCATGCAGCCGGTCTTAAAAAGGGAACGTTCCTTTACAGGAAGCCAGTGAAGCTCCCTGAGAAGGGGTGTGGAGTGGTGATAGCGTGGGAGACCATAGACCAACCGGGCCGCTTGGTTCTGGATCATCTGGAGTCTCCGCAGGCTGTATGCTGGGATGCCGTGGTAAAGGGCATTGGCATAGTCCAGCCGCGATATCACCAGGGCGGCCATGATCAACTTAAGTGCCTGAGGGGAAAAAAAACGGGAAACAGTGCGGATGGTTCGGAGAGTGAGGAAACAGGAGGAGACCACAGAACTGATTTGTGAATGGAGGGTGAGCTGGTTGTTCATTTTAACACCCAGTGTTTTGACCGTGGTTGAGGGGGAGGGTGCGGGACCAAGAGAGGAGGGCCAGAAAAGGGAGTTCCAGGGGCTGGAAGAACCACCGGTGAGAACCAACTCGGTTTTGTCCGGGTTCAGCTTAAGATGGTTGTGGTTCATCCAGTCCCTGATGAATGTCATGGTTGACTGGAAATTAGAGACAGAGAAGGGGGAGGAAGATAGATCAAAGATGAGCTGGAGGTCATCCGCATAATTGTACACGGTGACCTCCAGCTGCTGGAGTGCGAAAATGAGAGGAAAGATATAAAGGTTGAAAAGTAAAGGAGAGAGAGAGGATCCCTGGAGGACACCACAGGTGACAGGAAGTGGGGTGGTCGTAAAGTCTCCTAAACGGACCGCCTGGGTGCGGTCCCTCAGGAAGGAGGAGAGCCAGACCAGGGCTGATCCCCCGATTCCAGCCGCCTTGACACGGGATAGTAAGATGGTATGGTCCACCGTGTCAAAGGCGGCGGAGAGATCGAGGAGGACCAGTGCCTGGTGTTTGTTATCATCCATACCCTTCCTGAGGTTGTCCAGGACTGAGACCACAACTGATTCAGTCGAGTGCCTAGGACGGAAGCCGGCCTGGCGGGAGGCCAGTCCCCCATTAACCTCTACATGGGCGCTGAGTACCGCGGTGACATGGCGTTCCAGCACCTTGCCCAGATAGGGCAGCAGGGAAATGGGGCGGTAGTGGTCTGAGATGGACGGGTCAGCGCCAGGTTTCTTTAAGATGGGCACCATGGTGGCTGATTTGAGCGCAGGGGTCACTACTCCCTGTGCTAGGGAGCTATTGAGGAAAGTAATGGGGGGTTCAGGACAAAGGGAGTAGATTTGTTGCAGGATTCGTGCCAGACAGACGTCTGCCGGGGAACCCGACTTCACTTTGGGAAGTATCTCCAGAAATATTTCCTCAGTGAGGGGGGGAATGGAGGTAAGATGGCATTGAACGGTGGGAGGGGAGGGATCAACAAAGGCAGGCGAGGGAGGGGGGATGTTGGCCTTGATGGTTACGATCTTATCCAAAAAATAGGTGTTAAGTTGATCGCATAGAGGCTGGGAAGGAGGGATTTGGGGTGAAGCTCTGTCTGAAAAGGCCAGTTCATTCACTATACCGAAAATTTCCCTGGGTTTATTTTCGGTTGACGTTATTTTTGTAGAAAAATAGGTGGTTTTGGCGGCAAGGATTGCAGTTTTGTATTTGGCAAGTGATGTGAGAAAAAGGGTTTTTAGTAAGGGACAGTAATTTTTCCTCCACTGCCTCTCTGCCCGTCGAACGATCAGTTTTAGCTCTTTTAGGTGGTCGTTAAACCATCTGTTGGAATCCTTGGGTCGACGGATGGAAATGCGACGTAGGGGAGCCACTGAGTCACAACCTCCAGCCAGCCAGGTATTAATAGCGTTGGCTTGAGAGACGGATGAAATACCAGAAAGGGTCCGAGTGGAGTTCCGAAGCAGGGAGGTCAAGGAGGGAAGATCCGGTCTGTTCCAATTCCGCGCCCAGGTATTTTTGGCGTGCGGGACTTTGGATACCGGGTTAAGAGAGATAGAGAAGGAGATAAGAGCATGATCGGACCAGGGACAGGGAGAGACAGTCACCGAAGACACTGGAAGGTTGAGGGACCAAACCTGGTCAAGTATGTGCCCGTGAGAATGAGTGGGGACAGTTATGTACGGTACAAAATTGAGAGAAAGAAGGGATTCTGTGAATTCTTTCGAGGCAGTACACTCAAATGGGTCTGAGGGCCAGTAATTGAAATCCCCTAGCACCAAGACCGAAGCGTAGTTGACCACCAGGTTGGCCAGCAGGTCTTGAAATGCCGGCAGGAACAGAGACGAAGACTGGGGTGGGCGATACATTAGGAGGCAAGTAATCGGGGGGGAGAAGAAAAGGGAACGGACTACCAGGAAATCTGTGGGGGGGATAGAGGGAGAGGGAAGTGTTTGAAAGTTCAATTCAGACCGAGCGATTAACGCCACCCCACCACCAACCCTGCCCGCCGGGCGGTCGGCACGTAGGGCAACGTAGGAGGGGGGAAGGGTAGCCAAGAGAACGGGGAGGGAAGAATCACAAAACCAGGTTTCGGTCAAGAGCAGTAAGTCAGGCTTCTCTGAATCAGCAGGACAAACAGCTCATGGTGGTGCTTGACCGCTGACCTGGTGTTGAGTAAGAGAACAGATAGTGATGGAGTAGTAGGGGGGGGTCAGGTGGGGGGGAACAATGTAGCGGAGAAGCCAGCAGCGAAGGAAGTGATATTGGAGGGGAAGGAGGGACAAGCCCTAATGAGGTGATGAGCCTACGGACGGTATCCGAAAGTGGCCAGTGACCTTGAAGGGTGGTAAGCTTCTTAGAAGAGTATGATATGAATTTGGCATGGAGTTGTGCCCCTGGCCCAGTCCGGCCGCGGACGGGCGCAGACGGGCTTGCCTTAGGCGCGCCTTTGGCGCGCAAACGGCGCGCCCGCTGCGCACGTCCGCTGCGCGTTCTGAAATTGCACATTGAAATAGGAGGCCTCAAGGGCGGGAAGCGGGCGTGGCCTACAGGTGGGCGTGGCCAGCAGCGATGGAAGCCGGTAGGAGGGGGTCACGTGAGCGTTAAATCCGCTACACGGCACCCTCAGCGTGCAAAGTGCAGTAGCAGCAAGTAAAAGTATTTAAAAGCACAATTATACAAAGTAAAACAACTTCTCCCGGCTTTTCGCCTCAGGAGACTCGAACCAGCAGAGCGCTCGTGAAGCAGCGCTTAAGAAGGGCTGGAAGGGGGCGTGGCCTACAGGTGGGCGTGGCCAGCGGCGATGGAAGCCGGTAGGAGGGGGTCACGTGAGCGTTAAATCCGCTACACGGCGCCCTCAGCGTGCAAAGTGCAGTAGCAGCAAGTAAAAGTATTTAAAAGCACAATTATACCAAGTAAAACAACTTCTCCCGGCTTTTCGCCTCAGGAGACTCGAACCAGCAGAGCGCTCGTGAAATGAAAGAAATGTCACCCAATTATAGGATGCGTCTTATTCATTTTAAGTTTCTTCACAGATTGTACAGGACCCCTGCCTGGTTGCATAAGGCCGGTATCACTGAGAATGTAAGATGTGTGCGTTGTCGGGACCCAGAGGCCTCCTTCCTGCACCTTGCTTGGGAGTGCCCAGAGCAGTTTTGCTATTGGCAAAGCGTATTTATGGTTCTAGCCTCGCTGATAAGCGCTGCAGTGGACTGTTACCCCATGGTGGCCTTGCTGGGCTATGTACGAGGAATAGTGGTTGAGCACAGGAAACTGGTGACCATGCTATTGCTCCTGGTGAAGAGGAGGGTGGCCATCTGTTGGGGTTGCAAGCGTAGTCCGAAGCTAACGGAGTGGTTGATGGACATAGTGTTCTGTCATAATCAACTGTCCGATTACTGGGATTTGATGCCTGCCCAGGCAGCCCTAAAGATATATGGGCCCCATTTCAAACCTATTTAGACTCTACCTCTTCGCATACTGATGATACTGCACCAACGTAAGCACAGGTTATTCGTATAGGGCACCCTGTATATCCATAGTAAGTTGGAAGTCTGGATATCACTGGAGAAACTCATCTTGGCTTGAACCAGAGAGTAACTGTTTCCACCCCTCCCCACCACCCATTGGGTTCACTTTATATCTTTCTTTGTACTTCCTTCCTCTGTATCTCCATCCCTTCCCCACTAGGGCCAGTGAAGAGCCCTGGGCCACAATTCAGGAAGATGGATGTCATAGAGGGCAGCTGAATGCATACAGGGTTTGGGGTACTGTTTTACTTATATACTCATGGATTATGTATGAACACTAATGAAGATATTTTGGTTTATAATGAAGCTGTTAACTGTACGCACAGAGCCAGGATGCTGATCTGCTTTTTTTTCATTGTTTATGTTTATTCCTGTGAAAAATGTAAATAAAAAGAATTAAAAAAACACTATAAATTACTTTAAAAAAATAAATAGAAAATTATAAATCACCTGCTATATTTAAAAGTAAAATTAAGAATATTTTTATAAACAATAAGAGCACATGAAATATATACATCAGCAAAAACAAATTAAGGAAATTGAAAAACAATATTTTTAAACCACCATGTTACTGAAAATTATATTAAAATATGTTAAACATTAATATTATTTAAAACAAAATTACTTACGTCAAAAACGATATTCTTGCATCATGAAATGTATGTCTCACAATAGTCTATTTCCGATATTTCTGATTCCCAATTTCTAGAACTTGATATTTTGTCCAAACACCACCAAAATGACTTCAGACATTTTTTCAAGGGAAATTTGACCTTCACAATGCCCTTTCATTTTTGAGAAAGGCTAGGTACATTTCAGGAAATCTAGAAATGTTCCTTGGAGGCAGTGTTCTTTGGTACATCTGATCTCTACAAAGTTTCATACAAGGGCCAGAGGCCTTTGTTACTTAGTGGAGTTGTGCCATCAACTGAGCACAATTACCTAGATGTTTGCAATGGCCACCTGTGCTTCTTTTTGTCAGATCCGGAATGTCAAAATTCTTCCAGACTTCTTGCTATGTAAACAATGCTCAATTTGAATAGAGACAGTTTTTGAACTTTTGCTGGATATAAACTAAGAGACATCTTTTCAGTTTACAACTGGACCTCTTGGTATCAGTAGTCTGTTGTGAAAGATCAAATAGTTCTTCAAGTTGTGTTTATTATCCTTTCGCCTTCTGCATAGCAATCACAGTAAAGGCCCTCACAAATGAGTTTTCTGATGCTCAGAGAATCTCAGTTGATGTTTCCTAGGCCCATTGTAAGCGTCCCTGCTAATTGTGATAAGTGCAGTAGCTGGAGTTACTGCACATTTCCAATTATGATTTGTTTTTTAAATGGGCAGGTCAAACCTGATTATATTTAATAGGGGAAATTATATTCCTTGAAATTGGGTAGTATTAATTACACCTGATAAATTCCAACTTAGCTGAGTCGAATGTTATCAGGTGTGATCTAAATCACACCAATCTCCGTACCATTCGTATGGCGGCATAACACTTTATTCCCTGCTCTATAAGTGTATACATCAGATCGGTGGAGTTATTTATCCACAGTAAGGTTATACATGCATTTCTACTTTCTGCAGTAGGCCAGTTAAGAAATGTAAGGGCAACATACTTACAGCATTAACGGAGAGTGCGTTCAGGTACCTGTTCATGACTGTGATTCATCATCTTACCAACTTAGTCCCTTATAGTCTTTTTAGAAATGTGTTTCCTGCACAAGCACTAGGTCAGGGTGTTTGATATTCAAGAAATGGAGGACTTTTTATCTCTGGATGTTATGAGAAAGTCCGATCACATTCCATGATTTGACCAATAATGCTTCTTGAAGATTGGGCATGTGAAAATATTATAGGGCGGACAAGCTAATCATGCCTGTTGAATGACAGTAGTTCCCCTTGAGGCTGTCTTATAAGATATGTATAGTGCATAACAAAAATTGTGTGAACTGTCTTTTGCATAGGCTTGATGAGCTTCAAGAGTTTAACTATCTGAGCAGATGTGATATTTGCTTTGTCAATAATATGAAAATATCTAAGTGGTCACTGTAAGTATTAGATGTCATGAGTGTGGAAAAGAGAAGAGAGGGAAAGCACTTACTTTAGAGAGGTTCTACAGAGGGCTACTGTGATCCTAACTGTGTGCCTAACTCAGGAATCATCAATCAGCAATCCACTGATTGTGTTCAAAGCTATACTTCCTGGTAGAGGGGTATATTTTCCCAAACAAGTGGTTGGATGCTGTCAGGAAACAGTAGCCCCTTGTTATGCCATTCCCCCCATTCCAGCACAGCCAGTCCAGTCTTTCAGGGCCCACATCACATGTCCTTGTGTCTGCTTGCACAGTAAAGACCAGATTTATAAAAGGATTGCGTTGTCATTGATTCTCACATGGTGATATAGATCAACATAATCCTTAAGTCACATTTACTAAGCCCTTGCTAGCCCTACATTGCTTGGTAAATCTGGTGTAACTCAAGGCCAGCACAAGATGATGTCTTGCATTACTCTGTGCCAGGAAGACATTACATGAGGGAAGTGTAGGTGTTTCCACACATTCACCAAAGCTTTTTCATGCATTCCCAGAATTACCAGGGCTTTTAAACCTTGCAATGTGTCAAAATAGTGCAAATTCTTGATACAGGCACAACGAGGAGAAACACATGCCTTCTGTTGAACAATTCAAAAGAGGAAAACACCTGTAAGGATTGTTTCTCACAGAAGGTGTTCCTTCCTGCACAAAAACATTTCTTCAATGCAGGCACCATTAGACCATGGCAAAAGGGTGTCCGCTTTGGAGTTAGGCAGAGCACAGTGCGCCAGTGAAGGAGAGAGAAGGAAGGTGGCATATCTTCATATATATGGCACATTCCTGTCTTCTATATTTGAAGTAGTGCAGCGAGTTGTCTTGCTTCATTGCACTGCAAAATATAATGACAAATCTGGGTTCAAGTCACTAGGAGTCATCAAGTTCTGACTGCTTGGTGTTTGCGGAATTGTGACTAGCCATTGTGCAATCTGTTACATTGTGTTCAGTGTGGCTCCAGTTGCTTCACGTCTTGTCCTGTGGTGGGTGGGACTTACCAGACTCTGCACTGAACTTGGGGTCTAGAGAGATCTCACACCCATCTTGACTGGGGCTCAGGTATTTAAAGGATATCTGGTCTATTCCGGTTGCTTTTTATTGAGAAACTACAACAGAGAAACATTTCACATTTGCACTGAAAGAGGCCTTTTTTTCTCGAACCAAGATGGGAAGAATAAACTGCACCCTCGTATCCTCTAGAGCCTTAAAACTAAAGAGGTAAGAAGTGTTGGATAATTTAACAGTGAGGAAATTTCAAAAGTGCAAACTTTGGACAATACAAAAGTGAGAACGTTGGAAACACTAAGTACGTGAGAGACCTATTAATCATCACTATTGCTGCGGAGCACTTGGCCTAGGAATGTTCATGTTTTGAGAGTGCTTTGAGTAGACAACTCTAGCTTAACTTGGAATTCATGTCGAATTACTGACAACTCTTGAGGACAAACATCATAGATGCCAAAAGCTTTTGTGAAAGGCCCAATACACATTTTAAGTCTCATCAAATCTTTGGGACACAATGTGCATCAGATGTCTGATGCAAGATGTCTAAGAAGAGAGTAGGACTCATTTTTCTTTCTCTCTCTCAGTTCAAACATTTGAAGTACATGTAGGCGTAACGGTTGTGAGCAGTTGGTAGAATTTAGACTAGACTTGAAAGGGGATCGATATTGGTTAATATGTATATCATATTTGCAGAGAGTATAGAACAACTTGTTGCTCCCTATTTCCTACAACCATTCCAGGAAGCTTAGTGGGAGAGTTTGTTTCCTCTGAGTAACTCCTAGGAAGAAATCAGAAACATGTGTGAGTGCATTTACACATTAATATTGAGACCTTGACCGTACTTGAGCTTAAAAGACTACCCCCAGTGACAGGCTTTATCTTCTGTCTCAAAGGATCTACTTTGTGGTGATCTCTTCTCTAATTACTTCCCAGCATGGGCTGCAAGATCTTGGCAAAAATGGGCCAATTCTTGGTTGCGATGAGCCAAAAACTTCTTATTTTGCTTCTTCTTTAAAGAGGAGCTCAACTGATGCCACACCAAAGGTTCAGGGCCAGGGATTTAACTTTTGGGGATCAGGAGGACGCCACACCAGCAGAGGCCCTCAGGACTCAGGTAGGTCCAGTTGCAGGTCCAGGAAGATTAAAGTGGAGCAGCTTTGCTAGGCCATTGCAGAGAGTCCTCTGGAGCATGTTGTATTCCTGTAGCTCAGAACAAGAGGTCAGTCAGCTGACATTTGGCGTCACTGCAGCCTAGTTGGAAGGTTACAGGTCCAGTATTCCATCTCACCAAGAAGGGCAGGTCTCATGCAGCAGGGTGTTTATCTTCTGTATTATGCACAGGTCCAGGAGTTTATTGCAGAGTGGTTCAGAGGGTCCCATTTTATTTATACGTGGTTCCTCTTGAAGCAGGCAAAGCTTCTAGGGTTGTTTCCCAACAGATTTGTCTGAATTTCCTTCCTCTCTGCCATGGCCTCACATTGACTAGTATGAAACCCTTTGTGAGTTTGCTGAAGCAGCCACTTTGAAGTGGAAGTGTGGTAGGTGATAGCTCCAACCCCCATTCTGCCAGAGATGGTTGATCCTGCCAACACCCAACCTCTCGATTTTGATACTGTCTAGGAGGAATACACAAGCTGTCAACTGCCACTAAACCTATTTATGTAACTCTAGAAGAGGATGCAGGTACCAAATGGTTTGAAAAAGAAAATGACAGGTTTCTAAGAGCTTGCACCCCAAAGTTTCAAGTTTAAATTAGGAAGAAATGATCATCACGTAGACAGAAGATAAAGAACATCCAAAGTGGAACTTTTGTTTTAAATGAAATGATCTCAAACATCGACATCAGAATGATGAGACAGTTGAACTTTGCTGCTTTAATGTTTTTTTTTTCATTAAATGCATTTTTTTATTAAATGCATTTATTTATTTTTAGGTCACACACTTGACGGGTGGGGTTAGGAAAGGTTACTTTCAACTTTATATGAGGTTTTTTCACATGTTGGAAGGTCCAGGGGGGTGAATTTGCTTTAGTTGTTTGTGACAACAGGGGGGTGTATTGTGGGTTTCGTAGTGCATTGCATAGGGACATGCCACTGAAGTGGAGTGAATCATGGCTTGATTGGTTACAGGTGGGAGAGCTCCTTCTTTATAAATGGCCCGAGCGGCATGGAAAGGCAACTAGATTTTGTGAAGAGAAAGTGAAATGAGGTCATGCTGCCGGTTGTAGCACTGAGAATGTAAATGGGAGATAAAGAGGGTAGTTTGGAGTCTTAAGGAATTTGTTAGTTGGTAGGGAGTTGAGATTCACTATATATATATATATATATACGTTGGTAAAACCAGGGATGTTTACTTTGTGAGCTGGAAAGGTGGTGAGCATGATGGGGGTTTCACTTTTAGTGTTAACAATGGATTGTTTGCAGTTTAATTTGGGTGTGGGTGGAGCCAGAGCAACGAGTGGGACTTTTTACACATTAGTAATGGTTGAGCAGCGAGTTGAATTGTTTTTTATTTTCATTTTAGTTAACCCCTGACGAAGAATTGTAAAGATTCAAAATGCATTGGGAGAAAGGTACTGCAATAAGACCACTTTCAAAACATGTTTGACCTCACATGCCCTTGTAAAAGCCTGGATTGGCAACGTTTGGCCCTTGAAAATATTGAATAAAACATCAAAGCGCAAACATGATGTCTCTGTGGTGGTGAAATATTAAGAAATAAGCCTGATATAAGGTTTTGGCTACGATTGATGAATTGATAACAATGATGTAAATTTGGAGGAAGTGTCTCGTTCAGGAAGGATTTCCTTTTCAGCAGTGCGATAGTTGGGCGCAGGAGAAATGTGCCCTTTTTGCGTATAAGGTTTCTAAGGGTAGCATTTTCAGAACTGCAACTTAAAATCCGTCTTTACCATTAAAGAGGATTTTAAATTACAGTTTCTCAGACACCAAACATAACTTTCCTACTTGCACCCAATCAAAGGTTAACACTTAATAAATGCAACAAGCTAACCCAATGTTATCCCATGGGAGAGGTAGGTCTTGCAATATTGGGAAACACATTTGAGACTTTTTTACTACCAGGGCATATAAAAGTATACATTTCATATCTAGCATTTTAAATACAATGCACCCTGCCCTATGGGATGTTTAGGGCCTACCTTGTGGTTACTTATATGTATTAAAAAGTAAGGTTTTGGACTTGCATAGGATTGATTTTGCTAAGTCGAAATGGCTGTTCGCACCTCCATACAAATGCTACAATGGCAGACTTGAGACATGTTTAAAAGGGCTACTTAATTGGGTGGCACAAGAAGCGCTGCATGCTCTACTGGCATTTTATTTACAAGCCCTGGGTATACAAAGTACCACTTAATTAGTGGCGTACAAGTAAATTAAATATGTCAATCAGGTGTAAGCCAATGTTACCATGTTTGAAGGAGAGAGAAAAAGCACTGCTGGCAGCAGTAAAATGCACAGAGTCCTAAAAGCTAACAAAAACGTGTTCCCAAACAGGAGGGTTTAAGGCAAAAGGTTTGTGGTGGTTCTACAGATCGAGTCAGGTCCAACTTAGGGATTCAGACCTAACAGATGTGTGTAAAATATAGGGTCAATATCACATAAGGAGCAAGATGTTGACCAAGCCAACAAAATTCCACATCGAAGAAAGTAAGGGCCAAATCTAATGACCTCTCTGACAATAGTGGCAAGGTAACTCTCCATCATGTGGATGGTTTTTAAGAGAGGTCGAGTTTTAACTCACTTGTGGATATCTACAAATTTCAATTAGGAAATGTCTATTCCTAGTGCATGAAGCACTTTTTTCCCAAATAGTGATTCTTAGTAGGTCGCAAATCAACCTACCTTATGAATATTAATGAGGTAGATTGCATTTTAAAAGTCATTCGGAATCGCAGCCATCACAAGGATGGTGGCCTGCTGGGGTCAGCAGACCACCATTTCTGTGATTTTTTTTAATACAGTAATCTTTTTTGTTTTGGAAATGTAGCCCATTTTCCTTATAGGAAAACAGGATGACTTTAAAAAGAAAAAAAATGAAACTTTTAAGTTTCTATATTTTGAACGTAGGCACTGGTCGTGAGACTACTACCTGCTTTTACAAATATTTTTTTAACATTCTCAAAGGGGAAGTGTTTCCCAGGGGACACCTTTCCGTTTCAAATGGGTTACCACCATTTTTAAACTGGTGGTAAAATATTACTGTTTGGCAACTGGTATTCAGTAGCAAAACATTAATACATCACACATCGATTCGGTATTTGAGAGGGATGCCCAAATCATGCCCCTTCCAAATACCCAATTGAAGATGCAAATTGCAATTCTGTAACAAGTTACCGAATAGCATTTTGCATTTTTGAAAAAGCATTTTTGTGGTCGCAAATGGCTTAAATCTGTGAATCAGGCTTTTTTCTACAGCAAATATGGTTTGTACATCTGTATCCAAATTTTCTTAATCCATTTGGGACTCCTGTCAACGTTTTCTTTATGGACTCTCACTCTTTTCTCCATACTATACAGGTGCAGCTGAATAAATGTTGGGTCCTCGCACATCGATTTAACTTCAATAGACATTTATGTCGACATGTTAGTCTATTCTGGAGCCTTTGACTGATATTTCTTACATGGTCCTATCCAAAGTTGTTTCTTGTATTTTGTTAGAGAAGTTGAATGTTTGAGCCATGCTGAAAGGAAAAGAAGCTGTTGCACCGTTTTTTTAAGACATAAAGGTGGCTGTGCATTCACAAGATTTCATCAGAAAATTTAGCCACAGCAGGTATCTGCAAATGCATAGAAATTTCATGCGCAGCCTCCTCATGGTCATTAAATATATCAACATGAACTTCACTTTGTAGGAAGGAAGAGACCAATTGTTCTTATATGTACACATTTAAAAAAAAATGTAATCTATTGGTTTAACTTATTGGTTATTCAGTCATCAACTCTTGTACTTAATGATTTGCATTGTCTGATGAAGAAACCAGCACCCATCTGCCTCACATGCTGAATATTGAGATTGGCAGTGTCAGATTTTCACAGCCCGAGAAGCATGGACGGTAGTGTAACTGAAAGGTATTCTATTTGTACAGCTAATAAACCACAGGTGCACGAGAACTGCACCTCCAAATGTTATGCTTCACACGTTCCTCCTACATCTGTAGTTATCGTTTTATAAATTTGGGATGACTATACAAGCTAGTATTATTCTTGTGTTGACTCAGTTCGGGAGCCAGAGTTCATGTCGGCAATCTGATAGAAGAGTGCACAATGACTTCCATACCACATAGCCCATAACTGAGTGTAGATTTCTCCTCACGTCCTCTTTACATTCAGAGTAGGGGAGTTCCTGCTTCTCCCCAGCTAGTGCAAGCCTCCCCCCCCCCTTTTTTAAAAAAACAACTGGGGAGGCAGAGGTTTTGTTCATTGTGCATCTAAAGGATGGAATCAACTCCCGTTCCAACTCAGAAATGCCCCAGATCTTTTTACTTTCGTGAGGGCATGAAGACATGGTTCTTCTCTCACTGTTAGGCCTCATGCTCTTCAGGTAACCAGTCCTTAGCGCCAGGACACCCTAGGGTAACCGTGCGCTCTACAAGTATAAATAACATAACATAACAAACAGCAAATGGGTTCTCTTGCAAACCCCTGCCCATGGCCCCGTCTGACTCCCCAGGATGTCTGTCAGGCCCTCTATTGGTCGAAAGGTTCATTCTACATAAGGGCGGGGAAGGGGTGCCAGGTTCTACCACATTTTTTTAGTACCTTTTCCTCACTGATTCATGTGACTCATTAGTCCAGACTGGGGCACTTCCTACCATCCAATCCACTACTCTAACTGCAGAGGTATCCCCTCAGGATTGGAGCAAGCCTTCGAGCATGCACCAGTCAACAGAGCCCATCTGCAAACAGCTACCTTGGTCATGACTAGGCTTCGCCCGCTGCAGTATATCCTTCATGATGATATAAGGAATAGGTTAAAGAAATTAGATGGACTTTCAAAGAAAGGATTTGCAGACAAATGTCAGTTCCATTTTCAGCAGCAGTGTAGAGAATCAGGGTTATCCTATATTGGGTAATGGCAGTGTAGTCTGAGTACAAGGCTGATATTCGATTTAATTTAGAGACTTAAATATATTGACATCAATTGTCCTTGAAGCTTTTTCACTTCTGTCAGTGACCATCTGCTTATATTTTGGACACTTATTAGCTAAGCCTACCTTGTTATCGGTGTGAATTTGAATTTGAAGTTAGAAGGAGATTTTTTTTTTTTTTTTTTTTTTTTTACATTCTTCCCGTTTTTGTGTTGCAATAGGTCTTGTAGCACTTGGGGAAACTGTTTTATACATTTGGCCATAAATGTTCTTCTGAACAACCTTATCGAGTTTTTATTTTTCAAAAATACACTTTGCAGGGACAAACATAAAAACATCTGATAATCTGTATATTATTCCTCCTCTAACATTAAAATTCCAAACTCACTAGGCAATCCACTTTTCTATCTTTCCAAATGGATTAAACTCACCCACCTGGGTGCCTTTATTTGTATTGCCTCTCCATGCAATATATTTTTTATTATTTGAGTCACTTGTAAATATTTTCAGCACTTAAAGAAAAAGGAAAATAAACATGAAACCGAAGAACTGGCCCCTTCCAATGCTTGGTCTATTTTAAATTGTAGTAAGAGCTGTGACTAAAGCTACAATACCACTCCAATGCACTGGAAAATTTCTTAGGCCCTCACTACGAATTACCTAGTAATTTGTAATATGTGTGGTAGCTCATTTTCCTGCACAAATCACAATTAGGAGTTCAGTGGCAAAAATCGTACTCCGACCCACAGTTTTCCCTTTATAAATTTAAGCAAGATCAAATATGCAAAGGTTTATCAACGATTAAATGGGTGATCATAACCGGGTCATGTGCATTTGGTTGAGCTTTTTATGCATTCCCATAAATTCTAAATCAGCAGAATTTTAATTTTATCAGGTCCCATAAATATTCCTCCATACGCAGGCCTACTTGTAATGACAGGCATAGAGTCAACAACCCATATGGTGAGTTAAAATTGTAGCAGCTCCAGAGCACTGCTATTGTGAAAAATGCTCGGACTAACAGCTGCATAAAGGTACGTTCATCTATATGAAAAATTCACCAATGTGCATCCTTTAGCTATGAGATGATGAATTTATAACTGTTCGTTTTTTCATTGCTGTTGTATTATGAGTATCATTGTTGTAATTGTTTGCATGCAGTGTACAAACTATTATTTACCTGACCACTCTCACAAGAATTTTCACGTCCAAGGGCAACTCATTTCTATGTGGGCATAATGTAAACGGGGATTGAGTTCCCCTGGGTTCAGCTAGTGTCCTTACATTTGAAATTATTTATTTTGTGTCCGTGTGCTGCCAATCACAGTTAAAGCCACACATGCTAGTCAATCATTTACAGCGTTCCCCACCTCTGTTTCCAAAATATGTTTGTACAGACGCTAGAGGCCAGCTTTAAGGTAATATTACATAAGATATGCCTTGTCAATGCATTAATTCAGGAGCCAGCTGCTATTCCTCAACTTTTCTATTCATAATCTTAAGAATAAATACATGTGATAACATCTTACTAGAGCCAAAAAAAGGCACTTCCTACAGATCCAAAATCATTAGGAAATTGTTTCACCCTTAGGAGAGTAATAACCTGGGCTTTGTATTTGACAATAATATAACAAGTTGCCTACAGAGGTAAAAAGAGCTGCAGTATATTGCAGCTTGGATATCTTTAATAAGAATAGGTACGTTGAAATCGCTTGGCGACTGCTTGAACATACAGATCTTTGATGTTCCCTCATCTCTACATCATAGAAGGAGCTCAAAGGGTTAATTAACATTTAATGAGATTCGCAGTACTTTGAAAAAGTTATGAACTTGGTTGAGATCAATCACTTCCATGGACTGCCTGACTTCAAAGCAGACATTATGCAAAAGAAAAAAAAAAGAAAAAACTTCCATTCTGCACTGAATTCCTAAGTAGGGAAACTCTCATTAGTGCTCAGCTCACAGAGACAAGTAGTGCAAACCGAAAGAGGTAGAACACAAAGGAAGTTTCTAGGATCAGAGCTCTGATAACAGCCACCTTTTGTTGAGCGGTAGCAAACGCCTGCATTCTTGTACACACGCAGCTCCACAGTGCACACATTATATTCTATTGAAATCATTTAGAATGCTAATATTTTGAACATCGCCATTTTACACACAGTGAACACGTTTGGATCCTCAAAGGAAAGTATGGACCGGGACACAGCATAGGACTGCAATCTTCAACTGAACACAAGGTGATGTAAAGGTACATACCGTTTCATTTTTAGGTTTAAATTAATCTAAGACATTTTTCTCTTACTTATAATGTTTATATCATGTGTTTTACTTATAAGGGCTTTCGGCCAGATCTCTTCATCTGTTGGCCTGTTGTTCTCGCACCCACTCCAGCATTCAGCATGGTTCCGCCCACTTTAGCCACTGGCTTACTTCATAGTGAAAGACGACATTCTGCTCCATTGCAAAAACATTCACACACAAAGGAGTTATTTTTAGTGCCAGGACTACTATGGCAATCGGTGTGTGCTTTTTGAGACCCAAAACTTTAATTTGGTTTCAGCCAATGCTTTTTCTTGTACATTAGTAATGGCTCAGCCGCTCTCTCAACAATAACGTTTTACAAACACCATGACAAAATAAAACAAGCATGGACATAGTACAAGGGCTGGCAGCAGCCAGTGCTAGATCTATTGGCTTCGTCAATAAACTTTTGGGGTAGAGAAAGAGTCGGGTTGAACAGAGTTGATTCTTTCTCCGTAATCAAAACCAGCCTTTGCTTTCCATTTCTGAATATCTGAGTTCAGTTAATATTGTATTGTATTGTATTGTATTGTAAGGGGTGCTTGTAGAGCGCACTGACACCATGGGTTTCCTGGCGCTGGTTGGAAGTAGAGGGGACAGAAAGACTAACCAGATTGGGGAAAAAGCCAAGTTTTTAAAGACTTACGAAAAAGGGTCAAAGAGTTAGAGGTTTTAAGAGAAAGGGGGAAAGAGTTCCAGAGCTTGGGGGCCAGGTATGCAAATCTCCGGCCTCCAGATCTGCAGAGCTTATAAGAGGGGACAGTCAAGAAATGGAGATGAGAGGATCTCAAGTTACGGGATGGGCAGTAGGGTCTGATGAGGGATTTCACGAAGGCGGGACAGGGCCCAGCTAATGACTTGAAGATAAGGCAGCCGGTCTTGAAGGCTGCCCTTGAGATGACAGGGAGCCAGTGGAGTTTGGCAAGGAGGGGCCTGGCGGATTGCCACTTCGGAATCCCTAAGGCCAGTCTCACCGCCTGATTTTGGACCACTTGCAGTCTGGCCATCGATGTTTTAGGCAGACCATGATAGATCGCGTTGGAAAAATCTAGGCGGGAGAGGACGAGGGCCATGATAACCTGCAGGAGGGCATCAGGTGTAAGGAGGTATGCCACTTTCCTGATCCTGCGCAGCTGGTAGATACAGGACGAGACCACAGTCCCCACCTGCGGCCCTAGGGATAGAGCGGAGTCAATAGTGAGCCCCAGGCTCTTCACCGAAGCCACGGGAGTGGGAGAGGGGCCCAGTTCCGCCGGCCAGAATTGAGGCCCCCAGAAGGTGGCACTCCTACCGGGAAGGAGGAGCCCCGTCTTACCGGGGTTCAACTTTAGCTGGTTGTGGCCCATCCACTGGAGAATGTGGGACATGACTGCCTGAAAGTTGGGAATAGCAGAGGGGGAATTGAGAGAAAAGATGAGTTGCAGGTCGTCCGCGTAATTAAACACGGTAACGTCCCACTGCCTCAAGGAAAAAAGAAGGGGGCGAAGATAAAGATTGAAAAGAAGAGGGGACAAAGAGGAACCCTGGGGGACCCCGCAGAGCGAGTGCTCCCTAGCAGCCCTGAAGGTGCCCAGGCTAAGGGTCTGAGACCTGCCAGTCAGGAAGGATTTGACCCAGGCCAACGCCAGGCCCTGGATGCCAGCCTGCTCGACACGGTGGAGAAGGATGTTATGATCCACCGTGTCGAAGGCGGCTGACAGATCTAATAATACCAAGGCCTGGGGGTCACCCTTGTCGACACCGTCTCTCAGGGCGTCCAGCACGGCCAAGATCACTGTCTCCGTAGAGTGGCCGGGACTGAAGCCTGCCTGGTTGGCCTCGAGAAAGTTGGAACTCTCGATAAACTGTGAGAGACAGGTGGTGATGTGGGCTTCCAGGATTTTTGAAAAGAAAGGTAAGAGAGAGATAGGGCGGTAGTTCGCCGGGACGGCGGGGTCAGCCCCCGGCTTCTTCAAAAGGGGCACCAACACGGCCTCCTTGAAGGAGCCTGGCACCATACCGGAGGAAAGAGAAGAGTTTAGCAGGGGGAGAATGCAGTCAGGTAGAGAGTGGCAGATGTCCCGGAGTATGGAGGGGGGGCAGCAGTCATCTGGGGATCCCGACTTGATTCGGGTAGCAAGAGTGGCCAGAGAAGTGGAATCTAGAAGAGGAAGTTGTGTGAATGAGGAAGTGTTGTGAGGGGGGAAACAGATCCAGCGCCAGGAGACGTGACAGGGATGGTGTCCTTAATCAATACAATTTTTTCGATGAAAAAAGTGCTGAGGGTATTACATGCTTCCTGTGTGGGGGCCTGAGTAGGGAGCGTCCTAGGGTCGGAGGTAAATTCGTTAAGGACTTTGAAAATTTCCTTAGACTGGCAGGGGGCAGATAAGATTTTACCTGAGGCATACGTTTTTTTTGCAGCAAGAATGGCGAGTTTGTACCTATTGCGGGCAGCCACATAGGCATCTCTGCTTGGAGGGCAGTAGTCTCTTCTCCACTTACGCTCAAGCTGGCGAAGTTCCAAATGG
This sequence comes from Lissotriton vulgaris, assembly GCF_964263255.1. Classification (NCBI taxonomy): domain Eukaryota; kingdom Metazoa; phylum Chordata; class Amphibia; order Caudata; family Salamandridae; genus Lissotriton; species Lissotriton vulgaris. The sequence goes on along the minus strand of NC_141695.1, from coordinate 984,193,294 downwards.
AGGGCTTTAAGATGGGGGGTAAACCATTTGTGGGAATTGCTGTGCCGAGATTGGGGGAACTTAGTGGGGGGAGCAAAAATGTCACTGGCTGTAGTGAGCCAGTCTGCCACAAGCCCATGGAGCTCATCAGTACCAATGTCGTTGGGTGACAGGGGATAGGTTTGGGACAGATGAGCCAACAGTTTGGGGGGATCGACAGCCTTCCACTTGCGAGCAGTGCCGCCCTCCCGTGGGGGGACCTTAATCTGTCCAACCGCTGAAAATGTGGTGTCGATCAGACAGTGGTCCGACCACACACAAGGTGTTATTAGTGGGCGATAGGACTTGACTCCATGGGTCCAAATATGATCGAGGATGTGGCCACCCTTATGGGTGGCAGACCTGACTAGTTGGATAAAATTCAGGCTCGAGAGACCCTCGAACAGTTCGGAAGCATGTGGGCCAGAGTCCTCGTGCTGAAACCAGTAATTGAAGTCGCCAATGATGACGATACGGGGGGAGCAGGTGGCAATGTTGGTCAGCTGGTCGATAAAGGATGAGGGGAAAGACGGCATGGGGTGGGGGGGACGATAAAGTAGCACAAGAGTGACTGCACCTACCTCGATCCCAAGGCTAAGGACCAGGGTGTCCACTTCCGGTAGGGTCATGGCCGCAGAGGCAATAATCTTAAGATCCTTGCGTATTACCGCCGCCACCCCTCCCCCGGTGCGACCCCCTGATCGGTTGGTGTAGACATATATTGCCTATGTTTGTTGATACTGTGGTTAGTGGTGTCATATTAGTATACCAGATGGGAAGATCACTTAAATTTGATTGATTCAGAAAACTTACTACAGACTTTGACGAGAACAGCTTAAATCCCAGTATACAGCCATTCAGTCTTCTGAGGCTAATAAATTGTGTATGATGAAGCTGCCTACTACCACCTGTTCTATAGTGCCCAGAGATGGTTCATATATTGGCTGTGCTTTAATAATTATCCCTGGAAATACGTTGTCCGCGCAAGTTGATTACCAGCAACCATTCTCAGCAGTGTTCAAAGCTAACAAATTCTGTAAATCACTGTGTTGGACCTGGCATCCTACGGAACCTACATACCAGAATCCATACAAGTGGCCTTCCTCCCCATACAGACCGGATTCGTCGCAACACGCCTGCTGCTGTAGCGGGGCTGTCGAATCGCCTCCGCAGGGTCTCAGGAGCAACGCATCGCTTGTATTTCACTGCACAGGCTTCAGCTTTTGGAACTTTGTCGCAACTAAAGGTACTGTGCCTGAAACGTGACGCAACTGTGAACTTTTCACGCAACTGTGGATTATTTAACGCAACCTAAAGAACTTTTATTGCAACCTTAAGAACTCTTTTGAAACCATATTCTTGAACTGTGTATGTTGGATTTTTGTCGTTTTGGTCTTGTGTAGTTCAGATTAAATACCTTTATTTTTCTAAACTGTTTTCACTGTTTTACTGTGAGTATTGGTACAAATGCTTTACACATTGCCTTCTGATTAGCCTTGACTGATCGTGCCAAGCTACCTAGAGGGTGAGCAGGGGTTATCTCAGAGGCTTTCTTCCTTACCCTGACTAGAAGCAAGGGTACCTATGTGGACAGTGGTACCTACCTCTGCCAACTAGAGACCCTCAGATCTAACATTGTTGGTCAACGGTGGGGATTTGAACTTGTATTTGTACTAGACCCACAGTGATTGGTGTACATCACTAGTGAGTGCAGACCACTACGCCACCGCATACTACTGGTTTTTGATTTTGATTCTATTTTTGAGTAACTCTTCAAAGTATCATGTCTGAGAAGGGTAAGGCACCCAGTAAGGAGGCAGAAGTAGAGTTGGAATTTGCCATTGGGGATTTGTATTCATACAAAGTTGAGCATCTTAGGAAATTCTGCCACGAGTTCGAGTGCCCCATAAAGACCGCCTACAGTAAGGAGGAGCTACAGAGAATCTTGGAGGCCCATTGGGAGGCACAAGATGAAAATGATGATGTGGATGCAGAGAATGGTTTTCAAGTCACAGATCTGCCAGTGGGCAGAGTAGGCTCAGGAGCTGGCAGCAACAATTCCTGTAGGGGCCTCACCCCAGAAGAGTTACAAGAAAATCAGAGAGTAAGAGAATATGACTTGGAAGTCATAAAAATGAAAAGGAAGCAATTGGAAATGGATAAAGAGAGAGAAAAGGCGGTGGAGGAAAGCAAAGGTGCCCACGCCTTGGAGGAAAATAAATTGCTTTTGGCTCATGAGTTGAGCATGAGAGAACTGGATCTTAAAGCCAAGGAGGTGGATGCCAGTTCAAATGGTGGCAGCGCACACCCAGTGCATGGGGGTAAAGTATATATTCCCAAGGATCTGGTACAGAATTACAATAGGAGTGAGGACATTTATGCCTGGTTTACTTCCTATGAGATTGCATTGAGAATGAATGGTGTGTCTGAACAGCATTGGGGGGCGGGCCTGTGGAAACATTTTGAGGCTTCTGGGAGGAGTGCTCTAGAGCCCTTAGAATTAGCAGGTACCATGACCTACCCCAATATGAAGGAGGCCTTATGTCTCAGGTATGGACTTACTCCAGAGCAGTACAGACTGCAGTTTAGAAATTCTAACGAAGAAAGAATCTGTGACTTGGATGGAGTGTGTGAATTTGTACTCGTGTGCACTGGAAGTTTGGATGAAGGTCAGAAAAGTAACTGATTTTAAGGGGTTGTTGCATTTAATCAGTTGGGAGCACTTGAGTAGTCTTTGTGTTCCAGAGCTGCGCCAGCATCTTTTAGACAGCAAGCTGACAGACCCCATTGAGCTTGCTAAGGAGGCGGACCACTGGACCAGTACCAGGGTCCACAGAGGAATTGTGGATACCACACCCAAAGGTGGGCAGGGTCCCCAGCAGAAGAGTGGGGGGGACAAGGGCAATCAAAAGGAGTCCACACCAGGGCCCAAAATAGTTCCCAGGAGAAGGAATCCCAACCCCCAAAACTAGACAGCCATGGCCCCCCAGGGGCAGGCGGGACTACAGAGATCCCAGGGACAACAGAGGTCCCCCTACCTGCTTTCACTGCAATGAGGTGGGACATGTTATCAGCCGGTGCCCCTGGTGCTCCAGCCCCAGAGTTAGCAAGTGTAGCTTTGGGGGGGATCTGGTTTCTAGTTGGGAGGTGGGGCTAGCAGTTCTGTCCCTTGTCTCGTTAGGAGACCAAGAGATGGTCCAAGAAACCTTACACGATGTCGATGCCCACCCGCTAAAAAGGGGTGCTCACCACAGGGAAGGGTTGGAGGGGTGCCTTGCACTTCACTCCAGTCTTGCCACTGGCCTGACATGTTTTGCAAGACCTACACAAGGAACCAACATGCTTCCTCATCTGGGGCCAGTTGAAGTGTGTGACAAGCCTGTTTAGGGTCTTCTCTTGCCCCAGATGTCCTGCGAGAGGCACGTCATACATCAATCATTAACATTAACATCATGGTGTGAGCACTTCACAGATAGTCCACGTGTACATGGACACATTAATTATTAACAATGACATCATTGGGTGATCATTTCAGAAATAGTCCATGTGTACATTACAACATCGTGGTGCATTTCAGAAATATGTCTACGTTCACACTTTACATTATTCCTGACGGATCTGACCATGCAGATGCTGGTTAATCTTTACACCACTACCTCCTGACCCACAGCCTTCGGTCGGTTATCTTTGAAATGTCAATGTGCACTTGTTTGCTCTTATCAGCAGAGGCCTGTGTTTTCTGCTTTCCCATACAAATGACGCACCTGCTATCTGCGATGAGCAAACACTTTACCCTTTCACTTAACCGGGCAAGGGGCAGACCAAACTTGGCACGTCCTAGGTCAGCGAGCCCTTTTCTAAGAAATTGGCTCGCTGAACTGGCTGAACTGGCTCTATACATAAGTGAAAAGCTAGTGAATCATTAAACAAGTTGGAGTTACAGCAGAATTGGCACGTACACGTTCACTTGCCATTCTTTCTGGTTTCAGCTGAATTTCAGACAACTTAATTTTAACCATTTGTGCAGCATGGAGCTACCTTCCATTATGAGTGGCTCATATCATTTACAGGCAGATGTCAGGCATAAATTAATATAAACTACGGTTCATTTAAATGTATTCATTGAAGAGGGCCAACTAATTTTTCATCTTCTACAGGCCCCTGGACCCCAAGACAGCCTTAGGCAACAGGTTCATCCTGGTCTTGGTGGACCATGCCACCCAGTACCCGGAAGCAGTACCTCTCAAGACAATCACAGCACGCGTGGTGGGCCGTGCATTGATGGGGATCTTTTTCCGTGTGGGGCTCCCCAGAGAGGTGGTCTCTGACCGGGTTACCAACTTCATCTCTAGGTACATGAAGTCTCTGTGGGAGGAGTGTGGGGTAACTTATAAGTTCACCACTCCTTACCACCCGCAAGGAAATGGGTTGGTTGAAAGGTTCAACCACACCCTGAAGGGTATGATTAGGGGCCTAGAAGAGCCCATGAGATGGAAGTGGAACGTCTTGTTACCATGCCTGTTGTTTGCCTACAGGGAGGTGCCTCAGAAGTCCTTAGGGTTCAGTCCCTTTGAATTTCCGTATGGCCAACCTGTTAGAGGACCTCTCACACTGGTGAAGGAGGGGTGGGAGAAATCCCGTGGGAAGACCCCCCAGGATATGTTCAGCTATGTGTTGGCCATTCGCATCCAGACACAGTGCTTCAGGAAGCTCACACAGGAGAACCTGGAGGCTAGCCAGGAAGAAATGAAAAGATGGTATGACCAGAATACCACTCTGATCGAATTTCAACCTGGGCAGAAAGTGTGAGTGATGGCGCCAGTGGAGCCTTGCGCGCTCCAAGACAAGTGGTCTGGTCCATATGAGGTGGTGGAAAGGAAAAGTGAAGTAACCTACCTGGTTAACTTGAAGACCCCCAGGCAACCCCTGAGAGTCTTACATGTGAACCACCTCGAGACGCACTTTGAGAGGTCTGAAGTGACAATGCTAATGGCTACAGATACTGGAGGGGAAGAGGATAGTGATCCTCTCCCTGACCTCCTGGCAGCTAAGGAGCAAGACAGGTCAGTGGATGGTGTGGTCCTCTTACCCACCCTGACCCCAGAACAGTAGAGGGACTGTCGCCAAGTGCTGGGTCAGTTTTCCCCTCTGTTCTCCCTGACCCCAGGTATCACCAATTGGTGCGTCCATGATGTGGACACTGGAGATAGTTTACCTGTGAAACAAATGTTTTACAGGGTAGATGACAAGGTCATGGCCAGCATCAAGGAAGAGGTTTCCAAGATGTTGGCGCTAGGGGGGATTGAGCCCTCCAGCAGCTCCTGGATTAGCCCAGTGGTCTTAGTGCCAAAAGCTAGTGCGCCAGGTGCCACATCAGAACTCAGGTTTTGCGTGGACTACTGTGGGCTCAATGCGGTCACGAAGACTGACGTACACCCCATCCCCAGAGCTGATGAGCTTGTGGATTGGTTGGGAGCTGCCCAGTACCTCAGTACCTTTGATTTGACTTCTGGGTACTGGCAGATTGCCTTAACTGATGGGGCCAAAGAGAGGTCCACATTCTCAACGCCTGAGGGGCACTTCCAGTTCCGAGTCATGCCCTTTGGGTTAAAGAATTACCCTGCCACATTCCAGAGACTGGTTAACCAGGTACTGACCGGGCTGGAGGAATTCGGCGCCACATACCTGGATGACATTGCTGTGTTCAGCTCCACGTGGGAGGAACACTTACAACACCTCTGCGAAGTGTTGAAGGCTCTGCAAAGATCAGGCCGCACTATCAAGGCCAGCAAGGGCCAGATAGGGCAGGGATCTGTGGTATACAAAGGGACACCAGGTGGGCAGCGGCCAGGTGGCGCCCCTACAGGCAAAGATTGATACCATTCTGGCTTGGTAACCCCCCAAGACCCAGACAGAGGTGAGGGCCTTCTTAGGTTTTACCGGGTATTACAGACAGTTTGTCAAGGGATATGGCACCATCGTTGCCCCCTTGACAGAACTGACTTCTAAGAAGTTGCCCAAAAGAGTGAACTGGACTGAAGCCTGCCAGACTGCTTTTGATGCCCTGAAGACTGCCATGTGCACAGCACCGGTGCTCAAAGCACCTGATTTCTCCAGTGAGTTCATAGTGCAGACAGACGCTTCAGAGCATTGTGTGGGAGCAGTACTCTCACAGATCACTGAGGAGGGCGGGGACCAGCCTGTGGCTTTCATTAGTAGGAGACTACTCCCCAGGGAACAGAAGTGGAGTGCGATTGAAAGGGAAGATTTTGCTGAGGTCTGGGCCCTGAAGAAGCTGAGGCCCTACCTGTTTGGGACTCACTTCCGTGTTCAGACGGACCACAGGCCCGTGAGGTGGTTGATGCAGATGAGGGGGGAGAACCCAAAACTGTTGAGGTGGTCTAGCTCCCTACAGGGAATGGACTTTACGGTGGAACACCACCCTGGTACAGAACACGCCAATGCTGATGGTCTGTCCAGATTTTTCCGCCTTAGTGAAGAGAACTCCCAAGAGGGTGGGCAGTTCCCCCCACTTTCAGCTGGACGGGACGCGTGTTAGACCTGGCATCTTTGGTGTGGTTTCCCCTGTCTTTTTGGCCTCTACCTCCTGTATTTTTGATGTTGTGCTGGATTTCGTTTTTGCTGGTTTAGATGCTTTGGACACTCTGCCACTGCTGATCAGTGCCAAAGTGTAAGTGCTCCCTGTGTAAATTGTTATGATGATTGGATATACATGATTGGCATATTTGTATCACCAAGAAGTCCCCAGTAAAGTGCACTGGGTGTGCCAGGACTGGTGATGACAAATGCTACTAGTGGGCCTGCAGCACTGATTGTGACAATCACAAGAGTAGCCCCCAAATGGTGTCTCAGGCCTGCCATTGCAGTGCCTGTGTGCAGTCTGTGAACTGCCATGTCCTCCTGGTCAGTGTCCCCACTGACCAGGTCTAACCCTTCCCTTTTTGTGCACATTGGTCACCCCTATGGAAGGCCCAAGGTACCCCCCTGGGCAGGGTGCAGTGTATATGAAAGGTAGAGCATGTACTGGTGCAGGTGACATGCTCTGGTAGTGAATTCCAGCCATTTTCATTTTCACTATTGTAAGGATATCTTGCTCCATAGGTTAACATGGGGGAGGCTGGCTACAGTGGCTACCAGCATTTCTTCCCATAGGAACAAGATAGGACATAAGAGTCTAGTATCCCTGAACTCAGAATTTATTACCACATCTTTTAGGAAAGGTTGTTTTTGAATCCAGTGTTTGAGAACAGCACTTTTTGAAAGTTGCTGTTCTCTTGTCAGACCTTCCTGTGTGCCTTGGCCTGTTTGTTTATTGACTGTCTGGTTTTAGAGTGACAGGGGCTGGGGATTCCCCAGGAGGCTGGCTGAGTCAGCCCTAGGCTGAATGACTGCATTTGCAACTTGAGTGGTGGGAGGAGATAGCACCTAGGCCTGATTAGGGCTGTGCCTGCCTTCCACAATACTGGCTCCACCTCCTGCTGGGCGGCTGACGACCCCGCCCCTCACTATGAAAGGAAAGGAGAAGCCAGGAAAACAAAGTGCTCAAGAAACAGCCAGAACTGGTTCAGACCGGGCTCAGGGCCCACTTGCACAAAGAGAACAAAGACTTTTAGGGGTTAAGTACAGGACCCCTGACAACAGAAAATTAGATCATCCTGGAATCAAGAAGAAACCTCTGCCAAGGAACAAGCTGAAACTGAAGAAGGAAGATTGTCCAGCTGTTGCTCTGCTGGATTGCCCTGCTGTTGCTTTGCTGCCTAGGAGAGGGGAAGGACTTTGCTTTGTGCAGTATCCCCTTGCTTGAAGGAATTTCCAAGGGCCAGAGGAAGAGCTGGCTCCCTGTTCTGAAGTCCCAGGAACAAAAGGATTTCACCCCCAGCTTCCCTTGAGCTCTACTGAGAGAGTTCTGTCCTTCCTGGAGTGCGTGGCCCATGTGTGGTGCCTCTGGAAGTTGTACCTGTGCTGGGAAGCTGGAAACCAAGATTTGAGAGACTTTGCTACAGAAAAGTTATCTCATTGCTCGCTTCAGAGTGCATCCCTGACAGTGCGAGGAAATTCCTGTCGCTACGAAGGTTGAGAGTGTTGCAGTGCCTGTTGCCGCTGTCAGAGCCGTTGCATCCTTCGTTTGCGGGACACACCCGATCGGTGCGGGAATCCTAACATCGCTGCGAGTGTCATCGCAGAGCCTGTCGTCGCTTGGTGAGATCGTCGCACCACCTACTTGCGGACCGCATTGCATCGCTGCGAGAGTCATCGCCGAAGCCGTCGCATCGAGGAGCTGCGAGAGAGAAGATCACCCCTGGTCCGCGCATCGTCGCCCCGGAGATCGTCGCAACTCCAAAGATCGTCGCATCGTGCCTTTACGAGAACAAACTTCCTACGGAACCTACGCACCGGAATCCAAAGAGGCCTTCCTCCCTATAGAGACCAGATTCGTCGCAACACACCCGCTGCTGCAGCGGGGCTGTCGCATCGCCTCCCCAGGGTCTCAGGAGCAACACATCGCTTGTCTTCCACCGCACGAGCTTCTGCTTTTGGAACTTTGTCGCAACTAAAGGTACTATGCCTGAAACGTGACGCAACTGTGAACTTTTCACGCAACTGTGGATTATTTTATCGCAACCTAAATAACTTTTATTGCAACCTTAAGAACTCTTTTGAAACCATATTCTTGAACTGTGTATGTTGTATTTTTGTCGTTTTGGTCTTGTGTAGTTTAGATTAAATACCTTTATTTTTCTAAACTGTTGTGGAGTCAGTTTGTGTTGTTTTCACTGTGTTACTGTGGGTGTTGGTACAAATACTTTACACATTGACTTCTAATTAGCCTTGACTGCTCGTGCCAAGCTACCTAGAGGGTGAGCAGGGGTTATCTCAGAGGGTTTCCTCCTTACCCTGACTAGAAGCAAGGGTCCCTATTTGGACAGTGGTACCTACCTATGCCAACTAGAGACCCCCAGTTCTAACACTTCATAATTACAATGTAAGATTTGCTACAATGTCTGCTCCAAATTACTGGGGGATTGATTGCATGTCCCAGTTTCCATTCACACTGCCCAATGCTTCCAGCACTAGGAGAAATAAAACCACAATAAAGTGGCTTACTTTGGTGTGCGGATAAGGAGCAAACAGAGCAACTTGTCACAGACTATAGTATGGCTTGGTGGGCCCAGTTGTCTGTCTGTTAAGTTGGTGGATATTTTACCCCTGAGCCAGCTCCTGAAATGATGGCAAAAGCAGTGTTTGAGGACAATCAGCAGCATGGTGGAACTAACTTTTTTCCCCAAAAATAGACATCAACAAAAAATACTATATCTAATGACTGTGACATGTTGTGAGTTTTTTTCCCCAGGTCATGGGGTCATTATGAGTTCTTTCTATTTGAGACCTTCACGGTTAACTTGGTGGATCTGAAGTAAACATGAATGGCATCAGAGGAGATGGCCATAGTTTGGTGCCTTCCACATTAAGACCAGGCCTGTCATAAGGGTTATCCCAAAAATGGCAAAGATGCATTTCTCCCACTGAGTCGACAGCAAAGTGCACATCAAAAAGGTTTTTGAGGATGTTCCACCCCCACACTAAGAGATTTCTTTGTGGTCTCTTCCCCTGCCTCTTTTTTCAGCTAATGCAGGGATGTCAAACATTCTGCTTGCATCTAGCAACACGTTTGTTTCTTACTGTGGAACATGCAGGGGGCAAATCCTGAACTATTTGTCTAGGACCCATCTGTATAACTATACTGCTTCTTTTTATACCTAGAAGCAATAATGAGAAAATAAATGCCCAGAAGGCATGGACCAAATCAGTTTGTGGGACTGCCTTGCATGCTTAGGCAGTTCATAGGTAGACACCAAAAGAAAAAACAATTAAACAAACTGTAAGAACGTGTTTGAATCTCAAAATGTGGGTTCTAGATTGTGGCGGAAATCACTTTAAAAAACAATTAAAATACAATTTAAGATACAATTTCGGTACAAAAACAAGGTCTACAAGGCACCACTTGTGCAGTATATGTCCTGTTACTCAAACATCTTACTTATGTGAGTGAACAATACAAGCTTGCTTTTAGTCAAATGGAAAATTAGAGAACATATTATTTTCGTGAAGCGTGGCATAATCACTTTATTCTGATTCACTCAGTGGAAAAAAACTGAACATCTCTTCCTAGATCTAATCCTCCCACCGACCACCACTGTCACGACAGGGGTTCTTTATCCGACCGACTGTTGGACCTCCCTGTATTCCCTGACCGGCGGCGGTGCCTGTCAGGTACCGCCAAAGGGGTCACAATATCCCTTTCTGCTGGTCTTTGTGCAGCAGTCCAACTGCAGTGAAACATCAGGAGGGAACAGATTTGGGGGCGCTTAGCAAGGTACCCTAACCCCCTGGTCCAGGCACATAGGCCCCCCTTCATATCCCTACACCATTTGGTAGACACCGCATGGTGCCTGCCACGTAGTGCAGGGATATGTGTGGGGTGTCTGTTTTGTCACCCGCTGCAAAACAAAACATGTTTTTTGAACAACAGTGGTCCCATGCATTCAAGTATATCAGAAACATTAAATATAGACAGAGTCAGATCTATATTTTGAGCGACATGTCCAGCCAGACAGAAGTCTCAAATTTTACTCAATAAACAATCCAGAAAGAGATACCTTCAGCAGTTCACCAGTGTGGTACACAAGCCTGTGCCCAAACACTAACAGATCAAATACAGAAGGTAGTTTAAGAACAAAGCAGGGCTTTTTAAGGCAAACGTAATGGTTTCTGTTTAGAATGAATTACACAGAAATATCTAGAGAGCACCATTACATCATATTGAATCAAGTTTGTATAGGGTGCTAGACAGGTCGACGGCGTTTCGGTCCCCCTATTAAATCATGGAGACCATCATCAGGACATACAATTAATGCCTTAACGTTATTAAGCCTCTAATTGCCTAAGGAAGAAATAGGAGAGAGATAAAAAATTACAGTTTTTTTTTAAAACGGGTTATAAAGTTATTTACACATTTTATTCGGTGACTTGAAGTGAATAGAGAAGCTATTTGAATTATTCGCATGTGAGTCAGATTCATATCGCTATGGTGAAGGTGCGAGGTGAACCTGTCAGAGCGGGGAATTAATTCTCTATTTTTGCCGGTATTGTGGAAAAACGGCAGAAGTGGTATCACAGGTGTGCCAATTTGGTGGCCGGTTGAAGAACGAGTTTCCGATCGTGTCGGTATTGTGGTGGAAGCCTACATGCAAAACATGGGCAATGCGACCGCCAAGGTTGTAATGTAATTTGCCCTGTGGGACCATAGTTCCATGACATTTTAGAGGAACTCAGCCCTTGGCCTTGTTACTCTATGTGGTCATAGAACTCCTTAAAATGTCCATCAGTGGGCACGCTAACCCTTGTATATCTCACTCTTCAAATCAAATGAATGAAGTAATTGCAACAAATCCAAAATAGGGCGGTAGCAATGCTTTAGTGCTTGAAAAAAAATTAACTATTTTAAAATGTCTTGGAAATCTCCAAATATGCTACCAAGGCAGCACCTATTTGAACAGTAGGTCCTCTCTGTTATGTATTGCAGAATTGGGCAAAATTATTTCAAAGCATTGGTGCAAAAATTAGAAAATTGGAGGATGCATTTCTATCAACAGAACTGCAGGTGCAATGTCACCAGATACTAGGGGGCATATTTATGTGCCCCTATACCAGCCGTGGTCAGTAGTGGGAGTACCTGCAGGGCGGTGACGTGGGAAGGGGGAGGAGCAGGGTGGGGGGTAGTAATCTATGTATTATAGAGCTTTACAGGTAAGTAAACATATAAATAAATAAAACAAATTTCGTTGCGTGCACTGCATCCCCAAATGCGATGCAGTGCGCGCAAAAAAAGGTGTTTTATTTATTTATATGTTTACTTACATGTAAAGCTCCGTAATCCATAGATTACTACCCCCTACCCTGCCCCTTCCCCTCTCCATGTCACCGCCCGGCAGGTACACCCACTACCGACCACGGCTGCCCTATGCCTCAGTCTTGCACCACGCAATGTGGTGCTAGAGCAACACATTTTAAACATTAGATTTCTAAAGCCACACAAGATCACCTTGCGTGGTCCTGAATGGCGTCATGAATCTCAAGTAATGCTACGCAGTGCAAATCGCTGGGTTGCATTTTTCTACACCTGAGATGTATTCCATGGGCGTTGCATGGGTGATCACACACAACATCCATGGATTTTCATGCATTTCCAGATTTACCAGAAATAGTAGACCAGGGAGTGCACCAAAAACCTACGTCTTCCCAGGTGAGCTGTAACGAGAAGAAATATGTTTATTCCTCATTGATTTATCTTTTTCTATATGTGTTGCATTCTGCAGCACATATAGAAAGAGGAAGAAGCCTCAGGAGATTGTTTTTGCGCAGGAGGGTGCCCCTTTCTGAACTATAACCATCCTCCTTACAACTGAGTCACCCTTGTAGCATGGTGCAAGGGTGATTGGATTGGTGCTAGGCAGCCAAAAGGCTTCCAGCACAGGGTAAAACGCAGGAATGTGTGGTATTTCCTTAAATATGGCACCTTCCTGTCCTATCTTCTCCCAGTCATGCAGCGCAGCACGGTGACTTGCTGCACTGCATTGCATGACTTGGCCCTAGGTGTCTGAGGGGGCCACAGGCCTCCAATTATGGACGTGTTTCAACACCCAACAGAGTGTGGTGGGGGTGAGGAGCGTACTTTGGGTTCTTGCATTGGGGCCACTGGCATCTTTGCTATGCCACTTAGTTTTGGCAGACTTTACATTCCTTCAAAACATTTCTTAAGAAAACGCTGGTAGCTCAAATTGAACAGTTCAGTGGTTCAAAATGGTCAGTAACTCTGCACTTTTGTCCAACCATTGACCAGTCTCAAGAGAAATGTAAAATATATCTGTCCGAAATTTGCTGGGAAGGCAACACTGTGTGTGATCCATATTGTGCCAGCATTCTATTTTTCAATTTTTTTTGGCTGGTTTTCATTATGTCTTTTGATGAGTGTACTCTTCTGTGGGCATTTGCATGTACATGACCAATGCTTTATTTTAGCATATCATGCTATTACAATCAAATCGGAGAAAAAACATGATAAGCATCATCTTACACCAAAGTTTAGCAGTCGATGAAACTTTTTTTTCAAAACTTTCTAACGAAAAATAACACTTTCTAGTATTGAACACTTTTGGGGGTTTACATTTTGGAGGCAACTCTTGGAGTTGAAGGGGCAGATTTATGTTAACTGGCGCATCCCCAGGGATGCGCCAGTTAACATGCGCCACAGTGCGCCACAGCTCCGCCAGCCATGGTGCGCCGCATTTATAATGTGGCGCACCATGGTGCAAAAACGGCACAGATGCGTGACGCATCTGTGCCGGAAATGTGGCGCATTGCTGGAGGTGCGTCGCAAGCGCGACGCAGCTCCAGCAAGGCTCGGGGGTGCCCCATTTTAACAATGCTGCGTCAAGACCTACGCCTGCTTCAAGCAGGCGCAGGCTTTTGACGCAGCATTGGCTTAAAAGTAACTGAGTGAAATCTCATAGATTTCACTCAGCCACTTTTGCGAGGCGCACCTGCCCCGGAACGCCCACCCTGCGCTGGAACGCCCACAAGCGGCGCAGGGCTTTACAACGTGACGCATCTGCCTAGATGCGTCACGTTGTAAATCGTTCGTAGGGATGTGCCACGTTTACGCCGCCTTGCGTGACGCAACAGCGGCGTAAACGTGGCGCAAGGGCCTCATAAATCTGCCCCGAATTATATATATCATTACTTAAGAACGATACTTTCCAATAACGAAGTCTATCATTCTGTCTCGGGCGAGAATCGCACTCACGAAAACCATCAGGGAATATAATGTTACTGCAGGTTGTAGTAGTACTACCATGTGGTTTTACCATTAAATTCCGATCAAACTAGTCGTACTACTACTATCTTTTCTGAGTCTGACAAGAATGTTTATGAGAGATACAGGCTCATCAAACATGAACTTTACACATCAATGTGAAATGCAGCCGCTCCCATGCAAACAAACACAGCACAGTTAGGAAACCTCATCAAAAACCTGCAAATCTCGCGTGCACATCTGCTTGTCTCTGTGTGATATAAATCAACTTGGTGGTATATTCTAGAGTACATTCTCAAGATCGTTCCTGGATGCAATGCAGGTACGAATCAAGAAAGAGGATTGCTTTCTGATAGACACAAGTTGTGAGTTTTATGGGTGGGCACATTGCCCGAATGTACGAGACTCTGTGGCTGGAGGATAAACAAAATCTTTAGGTCCCCTTACATATTGTCTCCTATATCCCATAGACAATCATAGGCCTTAGGTTAAATGAGGACTCACTGAAGGGTGCATTAAACCCCTGCTGTTTGAACGGAACAATGAGACCCAGGACTCCATCATTATTAAACTGGTGTGCTCTGCAGAGCACATCATCTCAAATCCAGAGGCATCGTATTTACTTTATCCTGGGAGTACACATGACTCCTACATGTTCCACCATTATGTCCTATATGACCAGCTAGCAAAAGTTATTAAATCAATAATTATCATAGTACCATCATAATTTATATTTCAGTGGACATAACAAAATTTCCGGTTATATCTGTGACTAATGATAAAGACACCCCTCGTGAGCTCTGGCTGCCTATAGTGTGCGCATATAATGCAGCACATCACTAGCGTAATGAAACTTGAGGGGGCCCCCTGCCAGGTACGTGGAGGGGCCCACTCTGGACTCAATCAGGAGTTCTCAAGCTAAAATACTGTGCTGGGGGCACCCTGGAGCTTGGGAACCCCCTCAACACGGGGCTGCAGGGGCCTGTGTTATGCCACTGCCACACATCAAAGTCTAGATCTCTGGACAGCTTTTGCTGCAGCCTTCTGGGTTCTGCTGGCTGCCCTCAGGTTGATACAGATATACAGGGTGTACTGCCTTTTTAATCTCTGTCACTGTTTCATTGATGAAATGTACAGTCAGGGCAGGCCTATCCTCAGACAGTAATCACTCTAACAGAGGGGGCCACCAGGGCAAAATGAATTTAGAGAACAATGGGGGAAATAGGCATAATGCTCAGAACAAAAATTCTCTACCTATATGAATCAAGGTGTGCTATACATCACAGAATAATGGACACCTGTGGGAGGGCAGGCTTGATAAGCAGGCGTGGAGGCTTAAGTACAGGTTTAAATGAAGGTTTATTAACAAAAGTATTAGTAGATGCAGGTTGTTGTGTTATAGGTATTGGATGTTTTTCCTCTTCGTCTGATGTTTCCCTTGAACTGAAATGGTCTGACGAGGATAAAGATGTCCTGCCTTCATATTGTCCTTGACCGTGGCGTTCACCCCGGATGCTCATAGGAGGATAAAGAAATGAAAGGAGCCGTCAGAATGAGATATGGCACTGTTTCAGAGGTGTATTTCCATCACCATACCTTGGTGCACTATATTTGTTGAAGTGCCTCGAGGATAGTCCCACAGCCAAAGTAAAGGCAAGGCAAGAAAGGCAAGGTAAGGAAGAGGAGAAACGGAAAATATATCTATAAAGATATCTTTAATACTTTAACATAGATTCATTCAGTGCCCGACTGGGAATTGAAAGGGTGCGCATTCACATTCGTTTCGACGGTCAGTGGTTTAACTACGGCGGCATATGTAGTCACAAAGGATTCAATATGATTCTTGTACCTCTGTTGTACGCTGTGGCCACCCACTCTTTTCCACCCTCTCCCACCTATTCCCAAGACACAAGCACTAAACTGGCTCCGCCGTAACTCTCCTGAGTCACGGCCGCTCCCCAGCCACCTCCGGACACCACCAATCCTTAGACCAGGTTTCTTCACCGTCCTCGGTACTCCCCGATGTCCAGGTCTTCTCTGTGTCGGGTCCTGCGTCTTCTTTCTTCAGACCTGGTCCCGCGTCTTCCTTACTTTGGTCGGATCCCGCGTCTTCATGCTTGAAACCGGGTCCCGCGTCTTCCTGCTTGAAACCGGGTCCCGCGTCTTCCTGCTTGCAACGGGGTCCCGCATATTCCTGCTTGAAACCGGGTCCCGCGTCTTCCTGCTTGAAACCGGGTCCCGCGTCTTCCTTCCAAGTTGACTCCTTTCCGCTTCCTTCTCCTCCGTCATGGTCATTCCACACCTCTGTTATTGGTCCCGGGTAACCACTTCCGGTTCTCGAAGGTGGGACTTCCGGGTTGTAGTCCTGATCGCATCCCTGCGGAGACAGAGGAGAGTGATCTGGATTTTGTAGTCTTGGGGATAGGTAAGGCAGTTCGCTTTGTACAGGAGCTTTCGCACAACACCTAAAAAGCTGGCCTACTGACAAATGGAATAACAAAGCTGGGATATCAAAATATATAAAAAAGTATTAATGGTAAATTCACATTATTTTGTTATGTTATGTTATGTTATGTTAAAAGTACTTATTAAGCGCGCTTACACCAAATGATTTCATGGCGCTGAGAATAATAGAGGAGGCGGCCTCCACAGGACAGTTCGCTTACTCGTATGCCTGAGAAAACAGCCTGGTCTTGAGTTGTTTTCTAAACTGAACATAAGAAGTTGCAGACCTCAGTTCCACAGGAAGCGAGTTCCAAAATTGGGAATCTGATACATCCGTGTTTTTTACGTCTGAATGCAGGAGTAGTCAGTAAGTTCAGATAGGACGAACGCAGTTCACGGGAAGGGATGTAGCACTGAATCCTTGAAGAGATAAACGCTGGGTCATTACCGGAAAGCACTTTAAAGATGGTACAGACCAGCTTGAAGGCACATCGTTTAGCCAAAGGAAGCCAATGGGGACTCTTCATCAAGGGACTTACATGATGGTGTCTAGGATGACGATAGATTACCCTAGTTGCTTGGTTTTATACCAACTGCAGATGGTGTTGTTGATATGCTGGGATGCCAACATATAGAGAGTTGGCATAGTCAATTTAAGAGATTTCCAAGGCCAAAGTAGCCAGGGTCAAGGCCTCAGTGGTCAAGAATCTACTGATCATCCGGATTCTACGTAGATGGAAAAAGCAAGCAGGGACCACGGAGCCGATCTGGGATTTCATGGACAGATCGTTACTAATTATGATCCCTAAACCCTTGACAGAGCCTGCTGGGCAAGGAGGGCTGCCCAAAGATGGAGGCCAAAAATTGGAGTTCCACGGGTTAACAGTTCTTCCTGTGAGTATCAACTCAGTTTTATCAGGATTTAATTTCAGTTGATTTGCATACATTCATTTGCTGATAAAGCTCATAGTTGATTGAAAATTGAGCACTGAGGAGGTGGAAGAATCAATGTCAAACACAAGCTTGAGATCATCAGCGTAGTTAAAGGTTTCGAACATTCTTGTATGCAGAGACCAAATCAAGGGTAGCAAATACAAGTTAAAAAGCAGGAGCGAGAAGGAAGAGCCCTGAGGAACTTCACAATTCAATTTCCTTTTTTTTAGATGAGAAATTTGCAACCCGGACTGCATGAGATCTATTACTGAGAAAAGAAGAGATCCAATGCAATGCCAGACCGTGGATCCCGGCATTGCTGACACGGTCTTTCAGGAGACCATGATCGACTGTGTCAAAAGAAGCTGACAAGTCAAGCAGAACCAGGGCCTGGGCAAGGCCTTTGTCGGCCCCCCTCCTCAGCTCATTTGTGACTGCCAGGATGACTGACTCCGTAGTTTATGCGGGACTAAATTCTGCCTGGTGGGGGTCAAGGAAGTGGGAGTGTTCAATGAATGAGCTAAGACAGTTTGCTACGTGGGCCTCTAAGAATTTTCTCAAATAGGGAAGAAGGGAGAGGGGGCGATAGTTATAAGGACCAAATGGTCAGCATTGGGTTTCTTCAAAATCGGGGCGATTTCTGCGCTTTTGAAAATGGCGGGGACAATGCCTTTTTTAAGAGAGTTATTCAGAAATAAGAAGGGCGGGTCTGAACAAGAGAGGAAAGCTTTCTATAGAATATGAGGAGGACAGCAATCCATGGGGGAGCCAGATCTGACTTTTTTGAGTAAGACACAAAATTCTTCCCTAGAGATTGGGGGGATTTGATCACTTAGGAATGGGTTCTTACAAATAGTAGTTGAGGTCATAGAAGAGGTGAGAGTAGGATGCTAGCCTTAATGATGGCAATTTTCTCAATAAAGTAGCAGTTGGGAGAATCACATAGGGATTGTGAGGGGACAGGTTTTGCCATGACTCTGTCCAGTGGTGCAAGTTCATCAACTATGGAAAAGATGTCCTTGGACTTCTTAGCCGAGTTCATGATCTTTAAGGAGAAGTAAGCTGCCTTATTCTGGAGGATAGCGTTTTTATATTCTTTAAACTGAGTTATGTAGATGGCCTTTTTTTCTAGAGAATAGTTTCATTTTCAGCTACGTTCAGCTTGCCATAAGTCAAGTTTCTTTGATTTCATGTTGTCGGAGAACCAACTTTGGGCATCATGAGGTTGTTTAGTCTTAATTATCTTAAAAGGAGCAATGCTGTCACTAACGGATTCAAGCCACTGCTTGATGCTTTTTTCCTGATTGCAGAGTAAATCCTGTGCAATGGACATTGTGGCCTTTATTAATGAGCAGAAATTGCCCATGTTAGCCAATTCCAGTTTCTTGCCCAGTGATTTCCTATCTGGTTGGTTTTGTTTGGGCGAGCACAGGCCATTGTAAAGGTGATAAAGTGATGATCTGGCCATGCACATGGGGAAATTAATAACTTAGAGATTTCCAGCTTGGATGTCAAAACATGATCTAGGATATGTCCTTTTATGTGGGTAGCAGCATTCACATGCTGGATAGAATTCATCCCTTGAGAGTAGATCTGTTAATTCAATGGAGCTAGCACTCTCCTGTGTATCGATTGGCCAATAGTTAAAGTCTCCAATTATGATAATTCTAGCATGGTTGATGACTAGAGGGAAATCATTTCACCTAGCAGTTGGGGGAAAGTGGGCATATGGTGAGGGGGTCCATAAATTAAGGCGCAGATAAAAGAGGACTGAGGAGATTCAAATTTCAGTATAAGACTATTGGCAAGGGTATGCCTGTGATCCCTGATGAATGAGGGCTGCAAACCCTCCTCCAAGTCAAGTCAAGTCAAGTCAAAATTTGTATAGCGCACTACTCACCCAGAGGGTCTCAAGGCGCTTGAGGGAGAGGGGTTCTCTACTTATCAAATAGCCAGGTTTTGAGTTGTTTTCTGAAGGAGAGGTGGTTCTGTGTAAGGCGGAGGTGGGTGGGGAGAGAATTCCAGGTTTTGGCCGCTAAGTAGGAGAAATATCTTCCTCCCATGGTGGCTCTTCGGATGCGTGGAATCGCGGCAAGGGCTTGATTGGACGATCGTAGTTGGCGGGTGGGGGTGTAAAAGGTCAGGCGCGTGTTGAGGTATTTGGGTCCTAGGTCGTAGAGGGCTTTGTGTGCATGGGTGATGAGACGGAATGTTATTCTCTTGTTGACGGGGAGCCAGTGAAGGTCTCTCAAGTGACTGGATATGTGATTGTGGCGGGGTATGTCTAGGATGAGTGGGGCGGAGGCGTTCTGAATGCGTTGGAGCTTTTTCTGTAATTTGGGTGTGGTTCCGGCGTAGAGGGTGTTTCCGTAGTCCAGTCGGCTTGTGACCAGTGCTTGGGTCACCGTCTTTCTTGTTTCAGTGGGGATTCATCGGAAGATCTTTCTGAGCATACGTAAGATGGTAAAGCATGATGATGAGATGGCGTTAACTTGTCTCGTCATCGAGAGGGAGGAGTCTAGAATAAATCCCAGGTTGCGAGCATGGTCATTTTGTTTGGGTGCGCTGCCCAGGGCCGGTGGCCACCATGAGTCGTCCCATGCAGAGAGGGATGATCCTAGGATGAGGACTTCCGTTTTGTCTGAATTCAGTTTTAAGCGGCTGTTCTTCATCCACTCGGCTACATTTTTCATCACTTCGTGTAGGTTGGTTTTGGCGGTGTTTGGGTCTTTGGTGAGGGAGAGGATCAGCTGTGTGTCGTCAGCGTAGGAGATGATGTTGAGGTTGTGCTGGCGTGCGATGGACGCGAGGGGGCTCATGTAGACGTTGACGAGGGTGGGGCTGAGCAATGATCCTTGTGGTATGCCGCAGATGACTTCGGTGGCCCCTGATCTGAAAGGGGGTATGCGGACCCCCTGAGTTCTTCCGGTGAGGAACGAGATGATCCAGTCCAATGCTTTACGTTGTATCCCCACGTTGCTGAGGCGATGTACAAGGGTGCTGTGCCATACTATGTCAAATTCTGCGGAGAGGTCCAGGAGGACGAGGGCCGCTGTTTCCCCGTAGTCGAGTAGTGTTCGGATGTCGTCTGTGGCTGCGATGAGGGCGGTCTCAGTGCTGTGTTTGGCTCGGAAGCCGGACTGTGAGGGGTCGAGGGATCCGTCAGACTCGAAGAAGGCAGCGAGCTGACTGTTGACGGTCTTCTCTATGACTTTGGCAGGGAAAGGGAGGAGCGAGATGGGGCGGTAGTTCTTAAGTTCAGTGGGGTCTGCTGTAGGTTTCTTCAGGAGGGCACTGAGTTCAGCATGTTTCCAGCTTTCCAGGAAAGTAGCAGTGTTGAGGGAGCAATTGATGGTATCCCGGAGATGGGGTGCGATGATGGAGTCTGCCTTGTTGAAGATGTGGTGGGGGCATGGGTCAGTAGGTGATCCGGAGTGAATGGAGTTCATCAAGCGGATGGTGTCTTCGGTGCTGATCGGGTTCCAGGCATGAAGGGTGGTGGTGGGGGGCTTCAGTTTGGTGGTAAGGGGGGTGGACTGGTCGCCAAAGCTGTTATGTATGTCAGCGATTTTGCTGTGGAAGAACGAGTTTAGAGAGTTGCAGAGGTCTTGAGAGGGGGTGATGTCGTTGGTGCTGGCTTTGGGATTGGTAAGCTCTTTGACGATGCTGAAGAGTTCCTTGCTGTTGTGGGCGTTGTTGTTGAGTCAATATTTGAATGCAGATTTCTTGGTGGATCGGATCAGCTGGTGGTTTTGCGGGTGGCGTCCTTGAGGGCGGTCATGTTGTCTGTGGTTGGGTTTTTTCGCCAGGCTTTCTCGAGGGTGCGGCTGTTCTTTTTGGAGTTCATGAGGTCGTCATTGAACCAAGAGGCTTTTATGCAACCTGGCTTGTTGTGAGGGTTTTTCAAGGGTGCGAATTCGTCAGCGCAGTGGGTGATCCATTGTGCGAGATTGATTGCTGCTTGATTTGGGTCCGATGATTTGGTGGGAGGGATTTGGTTTAGCGATGTGGTGAGCTGGTCGGTGGTAATTTTATTCCAGTTTCTGCGGGGGACTTGTTGTGGGTGGTGGTGGGTCGTGGTCTTTCTGAAGTTGAAATGGACGCAGCTGTGGTCCGTCCAGTGGAGTCCTGTGGCGTGATAGAAGGAGACGTGCTTGCTGGAGGAGAAGATTGGGTCGAGCGTGTGTCCGGCATAGTGGGTGGGGGTGTTTACCAGTTGTTTGAGTCCGAGATTGGCGAGGTTGTCCAGAAGGGTGGATGTGTTGCTGTCGTTGTTCTTTTCCAGGTGGAAGTTGAGGTCCCCTAGGAGAATGTAGTCCTTGGAGGGGAGGGCGTGTGGGCTGATAAAGTCAGTGATGTCTTCGCAAAATTGTGTGCGGGGTCCTGGTGGTCTGTAGATGAGGTTGCCTCTAAGTGTGGTCTTGGGGTCGGTGTGTATCTGGAAGTGAAGGTGTTCGGCTACTGTGAGGTTGTCGTCAGAGCTGGTCGTGATGCAGATGGTGTTCTTGTGGACGATCGCGATGCCTCCTCCTGTTTGGTTGATGCGGTCCTTTCGGATGATCTTGTAGCCGTCCGGAATGGCTATGGCGATGTCGAGTGCTTATGAGGCGTTCATCCAGGTTTCTGTAAGAAAGGCGACGTCTGGCGTTGTGGTGTCGAGTAGGTCCCATAGTTCAATGGCGTGTCTGTGGATCGAGCGGGTGTTGAGCAGGATGCACTTCAGGTGGTTATTGTCGGAGCTCTGTTTGGCGTTTGTGGATGTAGTGTGGGTCCTGATGCAGCAGAACTTGTAGGATTGGCAGGTGAAGAGTCCATGGGTGCGTCCTGGGGCGGCTTGGTGGCAGTCGGGGAGGCGGCCAGTGTTGAGTGCAGAGAGGGATGCGGCATCATATGTTAGGCGGGAGGGGCGGTTTCTGCGGGGGCCAGGGGGTCTGGCGCTGGGCGCGGTCCAGGCGCGGACGGGCATAGACGGGCTTACCTTTGGAGTGCCTTCGGCGTGCATGGGGCGCACGCTGCGCGTGAATGCTGCGGGTAAGTCTCCCTTACATAAGTGGATAGTGGAGGGGGCGGAGCGAGGGAGGAGCAGCTGGGAGGCGGGAGCGGGGTGGCGAGAGGGGGGATGGGATCGAGTGTAGATGCTGTAGGGAGCGGGGTGGGGCCGCGGGGAGCAGTGGCTGGGAGCGGGGAGGGGAGACGGGCTGGGACCAACAAAATGGCACCACCAAACAACAACAAAGTAATGCACGGAGAGATCGGGGCACCAAACAATAACAAAGTAATGCAGGGCGAGATCAGGGCACAGTCTGGCGCGGAAATTAATTACACCAGCAATACGATCAGCACAGTCTGGCACATAAATTAATGATAGCAGCAATACGGTCGGCACAGTCTGGCACAAAAAATGATTATAGCAGCAATACGATCAGCACTCTCTGCATCTAGAATTTCAGGGACCGACTCTGTGGTAAGCCATGTTTCAGAAAGGAGGAGAATATCGGGTTTGTCGGAGTCTATCAGCTGGAAAAACTCTAGCAGATGTTTCACCATTGATCGAGTATTTATATAACTAATTGCAAGTCCCCCCACCTCCTGGTGCTCAAGGATGGGAGCGCCTGATGAGTTATTTTCATCAACGGGAGACTCCCTTTGACTAGGTTGAAGAAAGAGTACTGGATAGGGGTCCCTGTGGACCAGGAAACCTGCCTTTTAGCTATAGCCCTGGTCTCCAGGTTGATAGGCCAATTGCATTGTAACTGTTGCATCTCAGATGCTGAATAGGTTAACAATTGGGCATAGTGTATGGCCCCTGGCCCCAACAGCCGCGGACGGGGTCAGACGGGTTTGCCTTTGGGGTGCCCGCAGCACGCGTCTGCTGCGCACGTCCGCTACGCGATGAGGATGGCATGCAAATTATATAGGCTGTATGCTAACCATTCTGCTCCGCCCCTGGAAGCCCCAACAGCCGGAAACCGGGATTCTGAGATGCCAGCTCCCTCCACAACAAGCAGGGAAACCCTGTGGTGGACCGGGATGCAAGTGTCAAACCAAACAATGAAACAAAGTGCAAAGTGCAGGTAGACAGCAGCAATGTATATTTCAATTTTAAAAGTACAATTTTTAAAAGTAAAGTGATAAAAACAATGTTTTGGGCTTAGTATTCAAGATACTTAATCAATTTCAGCAGCAGCAACTAACTTTTGTCTATTAGTTAAACATTTTAAAAGACAGATCACATCCCACCCCACGCTCACTTAGCAATTTAGAAAACCAAACTCGTACCCACACATACACATACGTCCTGGAACTCAGGGGTCCAATATTTTACAAAGCACCATAACCAGCATAATAGTAAATGGACCAAAACATTGCTATCTGACATTTACATCAATTTAAATGATTTAAAGATAAACTGATCATTTAACACAACAGTGACAGAATAAGTTGGATACATGTAAAAGCGAAGTGACAATACATGCAATAATTCATCAACAAAAATGTATCAGACTGGAAAATTATTCCTAAGCATTTAATGGTCTACAATGATATTTCAACGCCGATGCACATTTCGGTGTTTGACCCCAATGTGGGTCTCACTTTCCCCAGGGTGAATGCATCAGAGGCAGTGACAATGGGATGTGCCTAAGATAGACAAACAACAATCGTACATAATGTATATAAAGCAGATAAGATGGTTAAAAGGCCAATAAGTGGGTTTAAATGATAAATGGCCCAAAAATTAAGTCAGGTAGCACAGTTTCAAAAAGGTTGTCGGGATACAATCTCCAGGTAACAAGTGCACACTAAGGGGCCGATTCCGATTTGGGAAAAAGCACTCCGAATAGCCGTACAGAGTCTTTTTCCTGTACGAATTGTACCATGCAACGTCCCTGTATGTACGACGTAGTGCGATTCTCACCCAATGCAGCTCCCCGTACGAATCGTACCAGGAACCGTATGACTCGAATTCCTGTACGAATCGCAGCCGGAACACGCAGCAACCGACATTTGTACGGCTCGAAGCAGGTTTTCCCGACCCAGCAAGTACGATTCATCCGCGCGACCCTCCGTACGACTCTTTTCCTACGGGAGCTGAAAACTGTCAGAAAAGCAGAGTACTCCTCGTCACAGGTATGGAACGGACCCCCCCCCCCCGGATACGGTGCATGCCCCTGCGATCATGAGGTGTACGCACCATACCCCATGATCGCAGGGTGTACGGTGCATACCCCATGATCGCAAGGTGTACAGTGCGTACACCCTGCGATCGTAGGATACGGTGCGTACACCCCATGATCGCAGGGGTACGCACCGTAGCCCTGAGATCATGGGGTGTACGCACCGTATGGTGTGTACGTAAATGTGTGACCCTCCATACGAAACGCACTTACCTGACGTGTACCGTACAAATCGCGTCTCCATTCCACAGTCCGGATCGTACTCTGTACTCGTCGGGTCATGCAGCATGTGTACGAATCGTACGGTCCACTGTGAGGGTACGAGTCGTATGGAATCTCCGGTGCAATTCGTATGGGGTGCGACGATTCAGACAGAAACTGTCCGTAAGAATCGTACTAAGCGATTCGGACAGATGTGTACAATTCGTACGGAGAGGGCTCCGGATACGATTTGGACGGACGCTTTTTTTCCCGAATCGGAATCGACCCCCAAGAGTAGGTGTAGAGTGAAATAGATAAAGGAAGAAACAATGTACCCTCACCTGATATAGAGAGAAGAACAGACAAAAAAGTAAGCCAAGGGTGTTTACCAAATATTAGTATCAGGCATGGACAAGAAAATCCAGTCCTAATAATTTGGACCACAGAGTGGTACGGAGGTTTGAAAAAGGAAATGAAATGGGCCTAGGATTTGGAAAAGAAGGAATATATACCATAGAAGAGATAAAATACCTGGACTCAAGGCCAGGCGGGCTAGTAGCAGCAAACAGGGTTTTGCAATAAACAAAGAAAAAGAAGGTCCAAGATGGTACCTGATAGTGAGAGAAAAACTCAGATATAAACATATGAAAAAGTGAGACGATGAAAATATGAAAATAAAGTGCACAGGAAATAGAAAAGAGGTCTTACCTCAAGCCACAGACAGCATATGAAGATGTTAAAATAGAACAAGGGCCCGACTTGCACCTCATCAAGATGGACCTCGACCCCTGCCATCATAACAAGTGCTGAAAATTCACACTTGTGTGTACCCACAATCAAATCTTTCGTAGTCCCTGGTGCACCATCCTCTCAAGCCACCAAATGGGCCTCGTGGGTAGACTGTCTAGAGACTTACTTTGCAGTGGGCAGACTCAAGGAAGACAGGCAATGACCATTGCTTCTTCACCTTGGGGGTGCTGCTATCCTCAAACTGTCCAAGACAGTATGAGAAGCCGGCCCCCACACTTACGCCTTGCTCAAGGCAAGCCTCACCGCTCACTTGGCACCCTTTGCCAATCCTAACTACAAGCGGTTCCTGCGCAGGCAAGCCCGACAGATTGCTGAAGGGTCTGCAGACTTATATTATGCAGGCTATGTGAACTCGTGACCACGTGCACTCAGCCCAATGAGCAGTATGAAATCTGTACCCAATTCATTTGGGGCTGTGCATCCGCAAAACTATGTGAACACATTTTGCAAGTGCCCTGCATGATGATGGGTGATATTCTCTTAGAGAGACAGTGAGAGGAGCACTCAAAATCAAGAGCTTCCAACATGGAGGTCACACTCCAGCTGGCCATCCAGGCCTAATCCGTCAACAAAATAGGTGTCATCCCATCACCTCAATACAAGAAATACCACCCCAAAATGCTGCAAGCTGGCAGACCATGCAGGTGGTGTTGGGTTCGCAACCCACATGGGGTAGACTGTCCAGCAAAAGAATGGAAGTGTTTAGCCTGCTGCAAAATAAAACTTTTTGCCAAGGTCTGTATATCAATGCCTGCAGCCAAATGGGCTAAAGAAACAGGCTACCAACTATGTGGATAGAGAGTCTGTGATAGTGTATGACGATGACATAGATGACAATGAATCAGAAGGCACAGTCCATGTCATCCACATCATGGAACTAAACCCCAGTCGCATCTGCTGGGCCTCCCAATTCCAAGTCATGCTCAAAGGAGAACTGGTAGAGGCACTGATTGACACAGGGGCCTCTATCAACATCTTGCCACTGTCACTGCAAAAAGTGATGGCTTCACCGCTGACATTGAGCCATACCACAACCAGGGTTTGTGTCTAATGGCAACTTCACATCGCCTCTTGCTGGCAGGAGTCACCACCATCAGTCACCAAGGACAGGTCACCAAGATGAAAGTCTATGTCACTAGAGGAGAGGGAGACATGTTGCTCAGCTGCCACACCGTTGAATGATTACAGCTGGTCCAGTTCACATTTGGGGTCCAAGCCAGTGCCCTTGACTTCCTGCGTGATGAGTTTGAGCTACCTTTCCAGGGCATTGGATGCTTTAAGGAACCACTAGTACACCTCCATATTGATCAGTCAGTGCAACCGGTTGCGTTGAGTATTGTTCCATTCCACTTACACCACAATTATTATTTTTATTCGGCATTTGTAGAGTGCATAGCTACCCTAGGGCATCCCAGCGCTAGCATCTCCACCAAAGTGGAGGCTGAACTGCTTAATTTGGAAAGAGCGGCATTATCGAAAAGGTCAACCATTGTCATCGCCCGTAAGCCAAAGCAGCCTGAGAAGGTGCACAAATGCATCAACATGAGATTCCCAAACATTGCAATCAAGAGGAAGCGCCACATAACACCTACGGTGGATGACATATTGGGGAACCTGGCAGGCTCCCGCTGGCTCCCTAAGATGTAACTATATTCAGGGTACCACCAGATCCTCCTTGCACCTGAATAGCAACGCTTAACCACATTCTCAAATCACCTGGGATCGCACCAATATAAATGCCTCAACTTTGGCTTCTGCAGTGCAGCAGAGGTGTTTCACAACATCATCAGAGGACTACTGGCATGCCTCAATGGCACCCTGAACATCAGTGATGACATCCTGGTCCATGTCCCTAACAAAGAGAACATCTCCACAGTCCATCAACTGCAAAGCTGTGGCCTCACTCTGAATAACTAAAAGTGTGAATTACTGAAAGAGGAAATATGCTTCTTCAGATTCTGTGTTTCTGCAAATGGGATCAACCCTAACACTGCCAAGGTCTATGACATCCAGAATGTGCCCGCTCTCTCTACTGACACCAAAGTGAGGAGTTTGGTCATGAGAATGGTCATGCACTGTGGGCGTTTCATGCTGAACTTGACCCAAATCACAGGGCCACTATGGGAACTCACAAAGTGTCAACCCCCTGGCAGTTTGGTCCTGGACAGGAAAAGTCTTTCCGAGATACAAAGCAAGCCCTGTATGCTGGCACCACTCTTGCCTACTTTGACCTCATCAAACACCAAACTGTATGTGGATGCCAGCCATACAGGTCTGGGAGCCATGCTGTCCGAGAGACAGCAGTGAGGAGAGTGTGCTCCCATCAGCTATGTCAGTCATACCCTCACTCCCACCGAACAATGACATTCTCACACTTAGAAAAAGGTGATCACAATCCACTGAGGCTGTAGACATTTCTATATCTATCTGTACAGTATGTATCTCAAAATCAGCATGGACCGCAAACCTCTACTGCCACTCTTCAAAGGTTCTGCTTCCAAGCTTCTGCTGAGGATAGAGATGAGGCTGCACGAGCTCCAAGAATACCATTACTCAGTAGAGACCAGCCTGGGGCCCATGGCCCAGTGGAATACCTATTGAGACATGCCCAGCCTGCAACTCCTCAAGAAGAACAGGAGGCCGACAACACTGAAGAGTATGTGAGAGTCAAGTTGGAAAGGTTGCGCCCATTTCCTATATCACTGGCTGACTTCATTGAAGCTATCAGAGCAGACAACTGCCTCCAACAAGTGATGGTTGCCCCCCCAATCAAGAAGATGGGACACTATTATAGCAAATCTTCCCCAGTAAACAGTGGAGGCTCAGAGCACGCTTAAGTTACATCAGTTGAAGGAAGTTCTCTATATTTCAGCTGATGAATGCTTAGTCCGAGGACCCTGGCTCATGTGCCAGCCAGACTGACTCATCGGATGGTAGACCTTGCACATAGGTCACACCAGTCATTCAGACCAAATACAGACAAAGAATTCAACAGAATGATCCAGCAATGCAGCCCCTCCGAAGGCCTCTGTCAGAGGTGACCCCCCATCATCACTGAACTGCCACCTGGCGACCCCTCGGACGGCGCTAGTGTGGATTTTGGCAGTCTGCCAGATGGTAAACACCTTCAGATTGTCATGGATGACTAATCCTGTTACCAGAGGTCGAAAAAACAAGAGCCACCGCCGCCTAAAATCTATCCTTTAGCTGGGAAAAAGTGAAGACCACCCAATGCCTCATCCAGGAACTACGCTGAGACAATGGTGCACAATGCAAAAGCCAGGACCTGGTGAACTACGTCACATCCAGAGGGTCCAAACACCTCCGGATCATCAGAGTGTCCTAGGCCCAGTGCTCACTAGCACCAAGGACACACATGTAACAATTTAGATTTCTGGATTTGTTTTAATTGCCGGTGGTTAGGTTCAATTTTGGCAAGGGGACTTTGACTTTAGCAGAGTTTGGTTAAGTTCCCAGGCATCTTCCACAATTTTCAATGCTTTGTTTCAAGTGATTGAAAGTGCTTGAGCATAGGTCTCCAGCTATATAATACTGCTTTCATGACAAATAAATGGAGTTGACAATATTGGGCTCCTGTTAGTAGTTCCTACTTTCTACCCTTGCATATTAATTGCTACTCTAGGTCCCAGAGGTCAAGAAGACATTACTGGGGATATACATTTAACAGCAGCAGTGTTTGCTGTAGTTTTCACCTCTTACCTGCTTCTAATGCCTGCCCAGCAAATGGGACTATAGTGTAGGATTAACTGGGAAAAAGAGGTCAACCCATTGATATCATCAGTGCTGAAATGAGTCATATGCTATCATGCAATCACTTTGACTGCTGCAACTAGTGTTCTAAGCTTTGTCTGCAAAAAATACAGGTGTTTTTTCCAACATGCCTAAAGTGAAACATTAATGAAAGTCCTTTATTTACAGTTGGGCCGCATTCCGATTTGTGGGCTACAGAGT
Organism: Lissotriton vulgaris; assembly: GCF_964263255.1. Taxonomy (NCBI): domain Eukaryota; kingdom Metazoa; phylum Chordata; class Amphibia; order Caudata; family Salamandridae; genus Lissotriton; species Lissotriton vulgaris. Next base: position 984,163,846 of record NC_141695.1, on the reverse strand, counting down.
ACTGACACTGACTTAATATGGTTCCATTATTAAATATGGATTACAAATATATAGATGGAAAAAATATTGATGTACAAATATCGATTTCAAAAATATTGACTCCCTATATTTAAACAGGTAAGTACAATAATATTGACTCAAAAATATAGATGTAAGAAATATAGATATAAAAAATATTGACTTTAAAAAAAAACATAACTTAAATATTAATATTAATATTATTAACAAAATTAATTAAATTTATTATATATTTTAACTAATTATAACACATAAACTTAATTTAATAAATGTAAACATAAAAAAATCTACACATACATATACATTTGATTAACTATTATCTTTATTCTATATTTAATTAACACATTAAACTATTTAAAAAAAATAAAACATACATTTAATAAGAAAATAAAAACATTAGTCGTTAAAACGTTGGATAGTGAGGGGGTAAAAATTACTATTCCCGCTTCAGTGAATGCAACATTAGGGAACGCGCTGGATAGCGTAGGGGTGCTAATTACTATTCACACTCCAATGAGTGCAACAGTAGGGAAAGCGCTGGATAGCGGAGGGGTAAAATGTACGATTCCCACTCCGGTGAGTGCAACAGTAGGGAAAGCGCTGCATAGCGGAGCGGTAAAATGTACTATTGCCACTCCAGTCAGTGCAACATTAGGGAAAGCGCTGGATAGCGGAGGGATAACAATTACTATTACAACTCCAATGAGTGCAACAACAGGGAAAGCGTTGGATAGCGTAGAGGTAAAAAATATTATTACCACTCCAATGAGTGCAACAGTAGGGAAAGCGCTGGATAGCGGAGGGGTAAATATTACTATTCCCACTCCAGTGAGTGCAACAGAAGGGAAAGCGCTGAATAGAGGAGGGGTAACAATTACTATTCCCACTCCAATGAGTGCAACAATAGAGAAAGCTTTGGATAGTGTAGAGGTTAAAAATATTATTCCCACTCCAATGAGTGCAACAGAAGGGAAAGTGCTGGATAGCAGAGGGGTAAATATTACTATTCCCACTCCAGTGAGTGCAACAGAAGGGAAAGTGCTGAATAGAGGAGGGGTAAAAATTACTATTCCCACTCCAATGAGTGAAACAGTAGGGAAAGCGATGGATAGCGTAGGGGTAAAAAATAATATTCCCACTCCAGTGAGTGCAACAGTAGGGAAAGCTCTGGATAGTGGAGGGGTAAATATTACTATTCCCACTCCAGTGAGTGCAACAGTGGGGAAAGTGCTGGATGGACGAAGGGTAAAATGTACTATTTCCTCTCCAATGAGTGCAACCGTAGGTAGTGTTGGATAGCGTAGGGGTAAAAAATACTATTCCCACTTCAGTGAGTGCAACAGTAGGGAAAGCGCTGGATCACAAAACAATAAAAAAAATCAACATTTTTATTAAATTTAATTTCCAATATTAACATAATTAATATATACATTTAAATATATTATTATTAACAAAGATAATAAAACATAATTAACTACACATTATTTACCACTATAATATCCACAACACAAACCTAATATTAATTACAGAATTAAATGTAATATTGATTAATTAATTAATAAAAATGAATGTATTAGTATGTATTAAAAGCGTATTTACTTACCACCCTTCACACCATTCACACATATAAACACCACAACACACACCTAAAAGTAATTACACTATTGCAATTAATAATGACTAATTAATGGTAATTAATTTAAAAATATTTAATAATTAATCAATTAAGATTTCATTACTTACCACTCTTCACACCATTTACACATATAAACACCACAACACACACCCAAAATTAATTAAACAATTAAAATAATTAAATATTAATTGATTAATTGAAATTAATTAACAACTAATTATTAAACTAATATTAATTAATCAATTAACACATTCAATATTCAATACATTGTTTTAAATTAAAATACTTTCTACCCTATTCCCCTATAAAACCACAACCCGCTACGGAACTAGCTAATGTGTAATTACAATTGGCAATGACAACCTAGTATACAAGGCAAGGCCTTTCAAACTACTTATAAGGCTCTAGTATATAATAGGGTTGTGAGGATTAGAGGCCTAGTAGACTTCCTGCACTGGAGTGTGTACTGCTGTCTGCATGCTGTCATTTATAAAGGCAGACCTGCTTTGCAGACTGTCTTTAAAACTAAATTATCTGCAAATTTGACTTTGGAATTAAGGGTACTTCCAAACTGGTAATCTACCTTATTTTTACATATGTCTCCACTAAGGTCTCCCGTAGGGGCTCTAGGGATGGGTGCCATGTATGTATTTTATAATGTAATGCAGGGACATTATAAAATAAGTTGTATATGCCCTGGTGAGGGAAGAACTGTCAATTTCAGTTTTTCCCCATTGTAGATTACTGACTCCGTGGGATAATATTGGAATATTATATTTAGTGCAAATATTTGTAGGAAGGAGATGAAAAATGTCCTTCAAGAAATTCAAAGATTGGTAATGATAAATCCAATAACTTTCCACTGATGACTTTATATTAACTAGTATAGAAAAGAAGTTAAATCACTTTCTTTTCTGTGAGCCAAAATCCAGGTTTCTAGCAGCTTCTCTTGAATGATCAACCTTAACAGGTTTATCCAAACTGCTTTGATGAGGTGATAAGTTATCTGATGGGGGTGATCTCTAGGTGGAAAGTATAAGCCAGGTCGGGCTGGGTAAATACAACTCGGCTTTAAGAGGAGAAGGACAGTAAAGAATGCCAGGCCTATCCCCTCTTCCGGTACCCCCCAGCCAAATGGCAGGCTCACAAATGGAAAGTGTAGAAGGTCTAGAGGGGGAGTGTTAATGGAAATGAGCCACACCAGTAAGTTGGTTTAGCTAGGTCTTACTCTCCTTGAGAGGAATTATCCATCTTGAATTGTAAAGTGCAGTACTGTGTGGGACAGGAATATGCCACACTTTGAAGGTAGCTATCATGCTGTATGAATAGTACTCTGCACTTTATTGGACAGGGGTGCCCCCATGTTTTTCCCCCCTATTCATTGAATACATATGTGATAGCTTCATAACAACTCAGATCTGCTGCCTTAAACTACAAGAAGGACTACACTGCTGGAACCTGGTCTGCACCCCAAAGGATTTCAATCCTAAATTCTGCGCCTGCTGCACACTTGGAACTACACCCCTGAGTACTTGCCTTTCTTCAAAAGGGATTAAGGAGTGAACTCCCTGAAAGCAACAGGTTAAGAGAGCTTCCCTGCACCTTCTCTAGCAAGACGTCCCTAGCCAGAATGCATCCAGTGGACTTTTAAGGGTTTGATCATGTGTATTGTAGGAGTTGTATTCCAAGCTTCCAAGTACTATCTCAGAGCTTCTAAACACTTGGAATTTTGTTTTGAACACGTTGAACCCTCATTTGGAACTTCAGGAAGAGGAACCAGGTTTGGAGAGGTTTGGAGAAACTTTTGGAAAAAGCTCCATTAGTGGAACAACCCTATGTCGAGAGTCAAGCCGGCTACATTCAACCGTAACCAGGCAAGAACTTCAGGTATGTCCCACTAAAAGTTCAAGGACTCCAGACTTCCAGGATTTGAACGGGGCCTTGTGGAGAACCCATCCGGCAACATTGGATCAACATAGGCTTGCTGGAGGGGGCCGCACAATGTCAAGAGGATATCCTCCAGAATATTCTGAAAGAGCAAAGGTAACATTTTGACAGGGGCCTCTCGCTTAGTGTATCCGACCAAGGCTCCAAAGCAGTGCACCTCAAACTTTGACTTTGTTCCGGACAATTGTGTCTAGATGTCCCAAGTTGGTGCTATATGTTTTTAAGCACCAGAGAGTGTTTAATTTTCAAAAATCATAAATACAGTTCCCTATGTTGAATTTTTGCTGTTTTGGTGTCATTGCAAAGATAAGAATATATCCTCTTTTTATAATTCATTGTGGGTTTTTAATTGCATGTTTAGTCTTACTTATTTAATGTATCAGTGTTTTTAAATGTTTTACATACCTGTTTGCTGAGTTAAGCCTGCTTGCTCACAGCCAGCTACCAAGGTGGGAGCCTAGGGAAAATGTATTGAGTCATTGACTGGACCTAATATTGTGTTGGTGGACTTATTGCTAGTGGCAGGTGCATACCTACCCTACTAAAAATCAACCTTCCAACAGAGCTACAGTAACCTTTAGAGTTCCCATTAAGTAGTTTCATAACCATTAATCCCATACAATATTCAGTAAAAGAATGGCTAAGTGCACATATCCTGTTACTGTATTCTCAACAAAAACCTGTAAACTTTTCCTTCTTTACCCAGTGAAAAAAAAACATGCACTCAAGTGTATGCTAATCAGGACTGGCCTGTGCTGGTGCTTTAAACAGTTCATTTGACTTGGCCCTTGGCAGCCAGATCTGCCTGGTAGGAATCCTTCCAGACCTGTAGCCAGATAAATGTATTCTTCCTACATAAAACACAATATGTCTGGTCAAATGCTAGTGGGCCAGAGAGAGTGGAGAGGCATATCTCTCCTCTGCAAACTTCCTGCATCATGATCACCTGCTATCTGCTCCAACCCTCCATTACCATTCCAGGAATCAGCTTGTGAACAGGCCATTAGCCTTGGGGCACAGCTCTGCATCAGGAAAACAATCCAAAATTAGCCTGCCTGCATTGGACTATATAAGGTGACTGATCCTACGGGAGAGCTGAGCGACGGTCTTGCTGTTACTTAAGTTTTTCTTGTTTAGTAACCCTGCCACTTAATGGCACCACCCACTGCCACATCCATACATGTATCCCTGGCTAGATCAGAGTTTTTTTGTCAAAGCTAGCGCTGCAGTGTCTAATTACATTAGCAAAGTTACAGGGCCAGCACCATAGCAACCTGAGAGGACTGCAGGGCCCAGCAGCAAATTGAGGAGATGATTTACAAGCCCCCATTCCCCACCTGTGTGTCACTTTTTGTGTTGTAACGGTGGCGCATTTAACTGCTTTTTATTCACGAGGACTGGAAATCCAACCCTGCGTGACTTTTCCTGTCCTTGTAAATATGGCCCCTTTGCATGCTGCACTTTGCTGTCGGTGTTCCAATGCAACACCCATGAACCAGACACATTTCCAGATTTACAAGGAATCGAACATCTGGAAGTGTGTGTGAATGCTAAGCCTCCTCAGTGGAGGCGTAGGGAGGCGCAACAAGGAGAAATGTTTTCATTTCTCATCGTTTGCTATTCCTCTCTTTATGCGTCCTGCATTCTGCAGCAAACACTGAAAGAGGAAATTACCTCTAATGATTGTTTTTGTTCAGGAAGGGTTCCTTCCTGTACATAAACAATCATTGAAAGAATGGTGTTTTTCAACTTCTGTTCTGTGCTAATGCAGCACACATAAAAGTTGAAAAACTGCGTTTTCCAAATAGTTCTTGTGCAAAAGGGAAACCTTCCTGATCAAATGCAATCTCCCCATGACACAGGCATTCTTGCACCATTGTGCATGGGTGCCTGCGATGGCGCATGGCAGCAGTTTGTGCACCAGCGCACAGAAAAGCACAGAGATGCAACATATTGTTGAGAAGATGTCACATATCTGTGCTTTGAAAGTCACTCAGTATGACATAGCCAAATGACTTGAGGAACGCAGGATGCACATGTATACTACTTACTGAAAAGAACATTGAGAATGACAGACAATATTTGATTTTGAAACAACTTCTTTTGTGTATATGTTCCCCTAAACATGCTGGCACTTTCCGTTTGAGAGTGCAGCTCTTAAATTACTTTTGGTGATTGGGACTGCTCCTCCTGGTGCAACCCCATTCGCATGACAAAATGCCCTTTTCTACACAATAAGCGTGTGAGGCAGAGGACTCATGAGCCAATTTTGTGATGAGAGGAGGAACTACAGTCTCAGTAACAGCATTCAGAAAAGACCCATGATGTTGATTACAACTCGCGCTGACTACTTAAAAACTGCTGATATTTAATCAGGCTAATATTCAATTAGAGGTCAGTAGGCTTTATACATTGGCCATTTTCAAAAACTGTATGTTGGTGCCTTCTCCATCTTTTAATTTACCTTCATTCACCAGCAGGGTTTAAGATTGGATTTGGAAACACAAGGGGGCATATTAACAAGGCGGGCGATATGTGCTTATCGCCGCTTTAGCGGACGTAAGCGCCAATAATTCTATCGCCCTATTGGCAAGCTGTCGCTAACAGCAGTTATCATGTCATCAGTGATCAGAATTGCAATACACAACTACACTGAAGCTAGACTCAGACCTGATTTCCGATTCTTGTTTGTGCGCTTGTGCTTTATTCCTGTATTATGCGCTATTTTGACCTTTTGTGCTCTAAGGAAGATACTCATAAATTTGTATTGTGCAGATACTGTAGGTATTTTGATTACGAGCCTCACTTAAGGATGGGCACAAATGAAGCATCCGGCAAAAATTGACGAACGGCTCATCAACCATCACACAGGTACCCCACCCCTAGTAGAGGTGGGGAACTGCATGTTTTCCAATAGCATAGACTCAGCTGTCTCCTTGGAGGGGCGATGAGGTTCGGTGTTTGGGGGGGACATTCTTGCAGCAGACTAGGAGCCACAGAAATGCCATCATAAAGGCACTATAAGACCTGCCCTTTTTATGAAGTATCTTACAATACTGTTTCTTCCTTTCCAGAAATACCATTCAAAGCATGGTCATCTTAGATAAAAAAATAATTTAAAAAACACACTAGGAAAATTGCCCTTGAAAAACAAGGAAAGAAAATTGCTAAGTGGCTGCCATATCACCTTGACATTGATTGAAAACTGTCATCTTATGTTTTCAGTAGCTTCAATGTTACCCACTAACAAATAAATATTCAATATCCTATATATGTGTTTTTGGTCTTTTATTTGAAATTGGGAGCCCTATGTAAGTAAAATCACTGGGGGATATTCTCAAGAACAGGCGATAATTATCGGCAACCTAGGTGAAAGCAATTTTACATAACGCCGTCTATCGCGGGAAACTAACGCCGTGTTAACGTCGTATTCTCAACATGCTGGCAACAGGCGATAGTTTCCCGATAACACGTCAAATGTCTGCGTTAAAATTTCTGGGACGCCGATAGAAAAGGAAATCAGAATGTGAAAAAATCTGCGATGGGTCCAACAGTGAAAAATACATCAGCCATAAGCAACACCAAGCTTGCTATTCCCACGTCAGATGCGAAAAATCACCATAAAAACTGCAAAAAAACAAAAAAAACAACTACTGAGGAGCACCATGGAGGAAGCTGGAGAAACTACAGAGGCCAACCAGCACTCCACAAACCCCACGGAGGACCATCCAGGGACCTCGGGGAAGGAGAAGTGCAAGGTGAAGAAGAAGAAGAGGAACCCGCAAGTCAGTTTGCAGGAAAACAAGTTCCTGATTTTCATTGTGTCATTGGAATATGGCAGTCCATCTTGGCCAAGGTGAATGCAGTCGGAGTGAAGTGCCAAGAAGCGCTGGAATGATGTGAAGTGCAAAATCAAGCTGAAACTCACTAACAACTGGACACCTTTTCAGCCTGTAGTGGGCAATCCTCTTTCATTAAGTCTCTTAGGCCGGTGCATTTTCGGAAGGTCCACTGTCTTGTTCTGCACTGCCTCAGTGGTAGTCCGGGGGGGGGGGGTTGTCCTGAGGGTGGTCCTGGGGGTGGTGGTGGTGGGTGTTTTGGCCCTCTTGGGTCTCCGAGCTGCATGATTAGTAGCTCCATGGCATCTGTAGGTCTTCAGAAGTGGCTCTGGGCTGGGCTCCCTTTATGCTGCAGGTTTTCGTTCTACTTAAGACCAGAAAAAAGCAGGACTTAAGTCCCTGCTGCTAACGTACCTTATTGCCTGTTTTTGAACCGCATCGCCAATCTGGCTGGTCCTTGAGAATATCGAGAAGTGGTGTTATTGTGAGTTTTTGAAAGGGAACACCTACTCTGCAAATGATTAGCGTTAGTTGTCACTGTCAGCCTTGGTGATGTTTTTAGCGGGAGCTATCGCAGGTAAACTGGCGATACCAGCTGTTAGCGCAGGCTTGTTAATAGGGCGATAAATCTATCGCCACTTTCGTGGCGGAAAAGCGCAGCTAAATCGGCGATGAATCCTTAAGAATATGCCCCTATGTGTTCTGTCAGTCAGTCTCTTTACTATATTTTGCATGTCATCAGAATAAACATGTTGTTCCATCAAATCACCACATTTATCAAATTACTGGAATCACAGCGCAACTTTCTCCATGTTAATGTTAGCATCTGATTTTATTGAAAAATGGCAATAAAGAAGTGTAAAAAAAAATTGTTAGCATCTGATTATCTTTTGAGTTGATCTGGATTAAGGCTTGTTGCGCATTTTGACCGCCATAATTAGGTAAGTAAAGTAATCACTATGTGTCAAACACTGTTTGGGGGCCCCAGGGAAGACACTGGTGTCTTTGTTCGTCTCCTCATGGCTCTGGAAACTGGAAAAATGCAACCCCTTCTTCACTTGACTCACAGGGTAGCAAATGCGAACAGTCACATATGTCTTAGGGCGGTAGTGTGGGGTGTCAGAGCTGAGCGTTCAACAATCCAGCCACAGACACAATAACAATGTCCAGCCCAGTGTGTGTGTTTTAAGAAAAGGGAAAGTGCTTTTAATCACACAGAGTACTAAGTAATACACAGTTCAACTTAGTATATAGGGAATTGACCCTAGGGGTACGATCCTCATTTGTGGTACTACACCCAGCAAACACCTTTGGTAAAACCATCCTAGTGACCCTTTTGCTGCTGATTCCCCCTCTAGTGTCAGGTAACAGCATGAATCAAGCTCAGGTGCAGACAAAGTTTCCCCACACAAGTCAAATGCTCATTCAGTTTATGTTTTTCTCATTTATCGCTTCTTGATTGTGTAACGGATAGACAATAGTTTCTCCCTCACTTCTGGTATTGGCATCCCATCCCCTTTCCAACGGGATCGGGATGCAACAAGCAAATACTGTGTAAGGCAGCAAGGTGTTTCAAGCAGGGACCATGTCTCGAATTACATGCCCATTCGGCTTATTTTTGAGACTCAGGAGCTGGGCACACATGCGGTCCCACATTTTTGTGGATTTTGCAAGTAGAAGGAAGGTTTCACACCAAGCCCAGGCTGATGTAATTTGTTGCAGCCCTAATCAGGCTGAATATTGGATCTCAGCAGATGCAGACCCAACTCAGTATATACATGAGGATCATGGCAGCTTAAGCCTAGACTGGGACTATGGCAGTCACAACCCTTAATGGTCAAATGATCATAACAGCAGTAGCAGGCTACACCTGGTCTGATGGCAGTTGCAGCTCTAATCATGCTGATACTTAAAGAGATTCCCACCAGGAGTCTCTGGTGAGAGACCATTGAGTCCCTCAGCAACACACTTATCTTTCTCTCAGTTTGTTATGGACCGTCCTTAGTCACCAGGGACACGCTGGGCCTATCTCCTTCTGGACAGTCTCAGCTATTACAGAGCTAGGCAGACTCCTTCACTATCTCCATAGGCAGTCTGGTTTCTAGGCACTTGAGGTAGATCCTTTGTTCCTCTGCAGAAAGGTCAGGCTTCAGGTGCTGTTCCTTCACCTCTGGGTCAAGGACTGTCAGGAAAATACAATCCCTGGCTGCACAGTGGGCCTTTAGGTCCTCTCTGGAACACTACCTTATAGGTCAGTAATGTTTTTACACTGAAAGAGTACAGTTATTGGGTCCCACTTTTATACACATATTCCAGACCAGGGATGTGGATTCACTCTATAAAGCTGAAGAGCCTCTTTGGGGTAGATTTTTTGTAAAGTATCATCCTCAGACTGCTCCCCAGACATAGCCCTTGTGTAGAATGATGTTTTTTACAAGAGGTAGGAAAGTGGATATCACCAATATCTCGGCCTTACCAAACTAGTCATCAGTAACAGCGAAAAATGTAGGCACAAATGAGAAACAATGCAGTCCCACTCATCACCCCGACCATCAATCAAATAGCAATCTCAGCAGGACTAATCAACAGCCCATTGCTAACATAAGAGTGCATGGAATTTCTAAATGTAAACCTGTCTCCATCAACTTCACTTCACTGTCTAGATCCCCTCCCTCCAGCCACATGAATGCTGGCAATGCACATCTACTGTGAACAGTATTGATATTTATTTAGAATCCGGCTTCATCGTTAAATTGGGAGCCTTATTTATGAAGCCCTGCGTCACATTAACGCCTTCGTTGCATCACTTTGTGTGACGCTGCCGCAGCGTAAAAGATGCACCACATTGCTCCACATTTACGAAGTGACACATCCGGGATGATGCATCACTTTTTAAACCCCTACGCTACATTATACCTGCAACAGGTTCTTCCATGGTAGTATGGGACATAGTCCTGGCAAACAGCCAAATGTAGCATTGATAAAGATCTGTCTATTTGGACCATGCTGTTTCAAGATATTTTTTCACCTTTTTTCCCTTAAACCCATTTACGATTGACCATGCATGGTTTCTTTTTACAAGCGTGTCTTTATCCTTTATCAGGGAGAATTGAGTGGTAAGTTTGTTTATTGTTTTTTTGAAGCTATCCTATGCGATAGTGGTATTCCAAATCAATGTTATACCAAATTCTGCTATTGCAGTGTTTAGGTAAGAGCAGACATGTAAGTTTCTGTTATTTTTTACTTCTTGCCACAGTAAATGCGACATTTGATTGTCCTGATCGTTTTTTTATTCTGTTCCATACTTTCAGTATTTGCCCTTTCCTTGCATATAGTTGATTATTTAGCCCAAATTCCAACCTCACCTGAGCTTGTGAGGCAGTCTTTGGTAGGGAGAATAAGATTCTGTGGGTCAGATGTAGGTGAAATAGATTTACCGATTTTTAATTACCGAATTTTACCGATTCGGTAATTAAAAATCGGTAAATCTATGGGGTGGATATGTAGGTATTCCAGATGTGCTGGAATACCGAATCGGATGATTTCGGTATTTACTGATTCGGTAAATACCGAATCAGTAATGCCCATTTACTCCTATGGGCTTTGAAGCCTATAGGAATGAATGGGCATTACCGATTCGTTATTTACCGAATCGGTAAATACTGATTTTCACAAGGGTGCAGGGGGTGTCACTTTGACACCCTCTGGCACCCCCAAAACAGGCTCGGGTGCCATGTGGCAAGCATACATGCCCTAAGGGCAGGTCTGCCTGTCACAAGGCATAGGTGTGCATGCACACATGTGCATGCACACCGGAATCGTTATTTTACCATCAAATTGGATTTGATGGTAAAATACCGATTCGGTAAGGCCTCTGGGACTCAGAAGAGTCCCACCTACATCTGGGTGGCTCAGATTCGGTAAATTTACCAAATTTTTATTTTACCGAATCGGTAAAATTACCGAATCGGTAATTTTACCGATTCGGTAAAATAATGCCCCCTACATACCTATCACCTATTTACCGATCGGTAACGGCCGAAAATACCGATTTTCGGCCGTTACCGACCGACCTACATCTGGCCCTGTAAGTTTTATCATCAGCATTGTTGATCTTAGCATCCTTCCCATTTATTGCCTCACTACCATAAGTTAAAGTAGAGAGTAGCTTTGCGACGATTATTTTATAAAAGGGTAATTAGACAGGTCTCCTAAGGATTTCTGAATTGTTCTGAATGCCGCAACAAGAGTATGTGCTTTACTTGTAATATCCAGTTTTTGTGGCAGGAAATTGCCATTGTCGTTAAAAATGACACCCAGGTTTTTATAAACAGCAACTTGTTCCAATTCATTATCATTTAGGAACCATTCATTTTTAAATGTGAGTCACACGTTTTTTGTAATAACCATTACTTTGGTCTGAGCTTCATCTATTACCATGCCATTTGCTTTTGAGTACTTCATAATGCCATCAATTAATCGTTGCATTTCAATTTTTGATATGATTTAAAAGTATAACGTCATCTGGATACAACAAGTTCGATATCTGATTGTATGCTAACATTGGAGGATGTGCCTTAATTTCGTTTAACATAGTAGAGAGAGCAGCTAAAAATAAATTAAAAAGTAAGGGGGCCAAAACGCAACTTGTTTAAGACCGCTAGTTGTAGGGATTTCTTTGGTTAATATGCTTACATCACCAATCCTCACCCTAACCCAGGTTTCGGAGTGCAGAAGCCTGATCATTTTTTAACAAAGAATACGGAATTACTTGTTTTTTAAGTTTAGCCCTATATCAACACAATCAAAGGCAGAAATACAATCTACTAAACACAGGTTTAAGGGTTGTTTTACCAATATTGCCTTATAAATTAATACAGATAATGTTAGTTTATTTGTAGATGTTTCGAGGCCTTTATTAAAGCCTGTTTGATTTGGGGGCAATACCAGGCTCTCTTTTGCCCAATCAGTTAAAATCACCAATGGAATCCCAGCAAACAATTTTGCATCCGTATCCTGCAAGGTAATGAGCTGATACTTTTCCGGCATTTGCCAATTTCCTTTCTTAAAGATAGGTGTTATTAACAATCCATTCCACGTTTTCAGGATTGTTCAACTTCAAACCAGTTTTTTAAAGACATCCGCTAGGTAGGTGGACCAAAAATCTGGTGCTTCCTTATATAGTACAAACGGAAAACCATTGGGATCAGGGGCCCCATCCTTCTGTTTCTTTATCAACTTGGCCACTTGAGATTTGGTTATATAAATTTCACAGTCCCCTCCCAGATCAACCTTTGACTTCATTTCCTGATTCGTACATTGATTATATGGTGAGATTTCTGGGTTTAGATGTTTTATTAGAAACGCAACCTATTCTTCTTCAGTTTAAACAGATCCTACAGCTTGTTTGTTTGGTCTAGCTAGACCGTTAATCAATCTCCAGAACTGCCGTGAATTTGTTAAAGTACTTGCGTAAAAGATTTTAGTCCACAGATCTTGTCTGGCGTTATTTTTTTCGTTCCAGATTAATTTCCTCAGTTTGTAATTAGCATTTTTTAATAATACCTGAATTTCCTCTTTGAACGGAAACGTAACTAACTGTTTCCTAAGTCTATTTTTTTGCGTACGTCTAGTTTTTCTTTCAGTATACGGGAGATAGATATTAGATGCACTTGTTCCACTCTGGGCCATTTTCTTTCCTTGTGCACAAGTTGTATTTTCCTTATAACTCACTACCTTCTGTGTAAATTTTTCCCATTGATCCATTACTGTTCTCATCATTTTTTTTTAAAAAACATTTTATAACTAGACTTTTCGCTTTTGCTATAATCTCGTCCACATTATGAGGTTTCCATATAAGTTTCCTATAATTAATAGTGCAGGTCTGGCCTTGTATTGTCCGATACTTTTGATATTTTGGACAGGATAGCTTTATCTCAGTGATTTGTTGGCTATGGTCACTGTTCGGGACTTTATTCAAGCAGTAGGACCAGTCACTAAGGACCAGATTAGAATGTTGGCAGTAAGGATACTCCATCACAACAGAATTGAAGTATCCTTACCACCAACATAATGGTTTACCCACTATACTTAGATGCGGGCAGACGTTTAGTGTGACCATGCGGTTACAGCTCTGTCTCTGCCATGGGTACACCCCTTTGACAGAGTAAGGGCCATTGGAGGCAGACCTCTATGTCCGGCCACCTAATTTAGATGGGCGGAAATACAGGTCCGTTTTCACTGCCCGTCACTGCCAGAAAAATTGTGTTGGTAAGGGTCTGTGAAAACAGCTCAATGCTTCCTTTGACATGGGAGAGAACTCCCATGGCGAGGAAAGCATTTTTTCCCCATACAAATCCATTTTGCAATTTTCTTTTTGAAACTAATAAAATATATATTTGACAGACAGCTCTGTTATGTTGACAGAGCTGTACATCAAAATAGAAAAAGCATTGGCAAGAACTACTGTGTTGGCAGCTGCTGCCAAAGCTTTTGAAATGACCACCAGCTTGGCAGTCAATTTTAAATTTGGTGGGTGGAGTACCCTTCGAATTAGCAGATATTAAGGGGTCTATTATGATGTAGGGCGGATTGCCAATGCCCGCATGGCAGTGGCAATCCGCCCTACATTAGACCCCGCCTGCCATCCATTACCCCCATGAAAGGAAAGACCGTCCACCGGTTTTCCGCTGGGCGACCAGGCGGAGAAGTGTCTGGTTATGGTGGCGGTGTCTGCTAGACACCGCCATTTATATTAACATGGGAGCTGGAAGCAGCCTTTCCGTGGTGGCACGCATATGAATTTTGCTTCTGGGGTCCCGTTTTGGGCCCCCAGGTTATTGGGGGGGGTGGAGGGTGCACATGTAACAGACAAGGTGGTAGGCACCACGTGGTGGCTGTCACCTTGTGCATTCCAAGCATTGTGGCTGGTGGTGCTGTGAGCACCGCCCGCCACAATGCTGGGAATGAAGGATGCCACCACCACAGTGGCAGTGGCATCCTAATTGCAGCTGCGGGACTGCCGCACAACTGGCGGATGGTCCTAGCAGCGCTACGGTGGATGGCGGACTAAAGTCTGCCCACCATTCTAATAGGCCCCTAAGTCTTCCGCCAGTCTGATGTACAATACTTCATCTGCCAAAACTTAAAATGGGCCCTTAATTTGTACTATTGTTCTTGAAATGTAGGTCTCATTCTATATTCACAACTCCAGTTTCTCCCCAATACTTTAAAGTTCAAATGATCTCAAATCTGGTTTGAACACTCTTCGGGACAGGTTTTTTCTGAAAGAGTCAATAGTTTACTGATTCATTGTTTCCAAACATTTAATGCATTCTTTAAAATAAAAATATCCATATAAATATAAAACATATTTCTAGTGATGACATTTATCAAACAATTGTAGAAATTCTAATGATCCACCTGTTTGGTGAGTACACCATTGGGTTCAAAGGGCTTCAGCCCCCCCGTCGTGTGTGGCAGCCAGGGCTGAGACAGCTTCCTGGGCCCACACACAGCCACGCCTGAGTACTTAACAGGTCTTTAAAAGACCAGTTACTTGTTAATGAGGCTTTGTTGTTCTTTCACCCCTTCTTTCAGCCCCTGCATCTTTACTCTGCATATTGCTGGAAGAGTCACCCCCCCCCCAAAAGTGTTATTATCCCCCCGATATTTCACTCTAGTTGCGCCTCTGCTACACATGCACATACATTCCACTCATCAAGTTCTTCAGTTCAAGTTTTAAAATGATTTGTTAAGATACCTGAAACAACACCTTTATTAAAATTCATTGACTTGGATCTTTCTGTGAAAAATAACAGCTTCAACATTTTGACCCCTTGATTGATTTTCAAGGGGCTATTTTTACAACACTTATCCAATGTAATACTTTGAGATAGATTGAAAACAAGACACCTTTTATTTATATCTCACACTGGATTACTCTGATATGAGGAGATGGAAAGAAAATCTTATTGGTGCCACTCAAATCATTTTCATGTTCTTAAATAGTCAATTAGCAATGGGCCCCAAAAATTGAGTTACATTTGTTTGTGACATTTGAGGGAAGAAACATCGACAAGGATATTCAAATAAAACTTTCTAAATCAAATCAGTAACATTATATAGAAATCCTATATTAGACCTGTACACTAAAGATTACCTTGCTGATGAAAAGAAAATAAAAAAAGTTCTTGTTTCTAATCGGGGTTTTATTTCTTAAATTTAGGTTCATGTACAATCCACAAATCATTTTTTGTGATGTAATTTTTTTTTGTAATGAGTAAAGTACTCATTGAATTTATACAGATCAAAGCAAAAGCCCTGCCCTGAGTGCCATTCTAGTTTCTTATGAAGAAAAATTTAAAGGAGAAACCCTTTTAAGAAAACGGGATAGGGTTTTAGATACTCTAAAAAAAAGTGACAGTTCCTTTTTCCTAAGTTTGAAGAAGCAAGGCACAGGGCCCCTGAAGGATTTTAAACCAAGAGTCAAGGGTGAGCCATATGTTGTATCCAGAGTTGCACAGAGATTAACACATTTACATTTGTACCACTTTTCAAAAATCAATCAATCAAAAAAACTTATCTCACAAATGCAGTATATCACATATTGTTTCACACAAGGGATTATACACAGGGAACTAATGAGATTGTACACACAGGGGAGTATTTCTTACAAAGAATTTTTATTGTATAATTATATCGGCCATATACTTAAAAGAATTTTACACATTTATTTGTAAAAACATTAAAAACTTTAAGAAAAACAAAATGTAGCGAAATGTGTCGACGCGGCGTTTCGGTGATGTTAGTCGTCACCTTCTTCAGGACAAGATTTCAACTTTAAAAGCACTACAGAATTTAAAAAATATAAAATGTAATTACTCCACAAATCCTTGGAAACAGTATACAATATTTTTAAACAAATCGGCCCCAAATCATACTGTTGTATTCTAGTGTGATCTATCAACATTTCTAACATGTGCATTCTCATCAATCCCCCGAGTGTATTATGGGTGATCTTTACATGACAGTCTGACCACTAAATACACAAGAAAATTGTATTTATTTACAACCAAAGACATATTCTGTAACGGATAACAAGCCTGCATCCCATTTGTTAATCTCGCAACCTGTTATGGGCAAACCTTCCTTTGGTATCCCTCACTCAAATGTACTAAATTTGATCCACCTAGTGGGGTAAGGTGGTATTGTTCATTTCACCTTATTTTAGGTTGAATTATGATGACAGGCTGTGGTTTTAATCCATGTGGCAGATCAATACCTAATGTAATGTAATAATTTTATCTCTTTTACGTTGTGGCTAAATTTACACGCTTTACAGCGACCACAAACATAAAATCCCTGGACTGGATTACTTTTTCTTTTATTGGCTACCAAGGTTTGGCATACCTTGTCCTTCAAGGACCGTGGTTTTCTGTACGTGATTTGTGAGAAATCTTGGATACCTTGTTGGATATCCTTGTCAGTTCTGAGGGCACTCCAATATTTATTAATTGCTCCTCTGAATTCCCTTGCTTGGGAGTGGTAATCAGTTATGAATCTCACTCCTTCCAGATTCTCATTAGTTACATCTTTCTCTGCCACAGGTTGGTTTGTTTCCCACTCTTCTACTTTTTCGCACAGCTTCTGCAATACACTTTTTGTTGTATCCCCTGCACTTGAATCTGTCACACATGATGCCCCTGTATGTAATATTATGGAAAGCAGCCCAAAGGGCTACTTTGTGTTACTTTTTTGCACCAAATGCCAAATCAACAGTTTGCACCAGCTTGCCTTACTTTTGATGAATTTACACTGGTATAAATAAATCTGACCTAGACATTTCGAGATGCTGTGGGAAAGTCATCCATTTTGCGTAGATCACTTTCATTTTTTTGACCGATACCGGTGGTTACTGATCGAATGTGCTATCCAGACCCAGGGCCAGTGCTCTGTTTTAACGGTATATGGTAATTGGTGTCATTACAATTGGTTCAGACAGCCTACCTGTAAACCCCTAGTACATTGTACTGCGTGTAAGACCCCAGTGGACTTAATGCACTTAAGTGTGCACTCCTGTGGTGTCTGGTATCATTTTAAAACCAGCCTTGCCTTGCAGGCTGGTTTAACAAAAAAACTGTGTCCATATTTGACTTTCGAATTAAAAGTACTTCCAAAGTCAAAACATAACTTTTTTATTATATATAAGCCACCTTTAAGGGTGCCTTGTTATAAAAGGCAGTGGCACTATAAAAGAAGATTACATGCCCTGGTGATGGGAAAACAGCCAAAGTTGTTTTTCTCCATTGTAGTGCTGCTACCTCCATAGGCAAACATAGAAAGGTTTAATAAACTTTAATGAAGTCTAGCGTTTAACTGGATTGAGCTGGTCTTAGACCTGGCTTTTACGGCGGGTTTATCCCCAGACGTTTTGCTTTGTGGTCTTCTGTTTCTGACATGTTTTTGTTGGTTTTATGACTCTGGGAACTTTACCAATGCTGATCAGTGCTAAAGTGCATGTACTCTCCCTGTAAATTGTTGTTATGGATTGGTGTTTAGATAATTGGCTTATTTGATTTACTAGTCAGTCCCAAGTACAGTGCCCTATGTGTGCCCAGGGCCTGTAAATCAAATACTGCTAGTGGCCTGCAGCACTGGTTGTGCAACCCACATAAGCAGCCTGTAAATGTAACTCAGGCCTGCCATTGCAGTGCCTGTGTGCAGTCTAATACTGCCATGTTGACTTGGCTAGTGCACCAACTTGCCAGGCCCTAACCTTCCCTGTCTTACATGTTAGTCACCCTTAAGGTAGGCCCAAGGTACTTCTGTGGACAGGGTGCAGTATATGTTAATGGTAGGATATGCCCTTGTGTGTGTGACTAAGTATGGGCGAATTTTGTGAATAGCGGTTCGCGAATTCATGCGAAATCTCAAAAAAATCCACGAATTTGCGGATTTCCCTGCAAAATCGTGGGTTTTTTTTGCAATTTTGCACCACCGCTAGTGTGTGTATGGGGGGGCAAACGGGGGGGCTTTTATGCGAGTTCACATGCCTCTTGCGTGTATAAAAGGACAGGCACCGATCAGAGCACCAGATGAGGAGAAAGAAGCTTGTGGTCACAGGAACTGCACGGGGATAGAGCTCGTGAAAGTCAAGGATGCAAAGGCCTCCATCAAGCATCATAGCTAATTTTCGACGGTAGATATGGGGATAACACACACCTGCCCAGCCTCGACAAAGCGCAAATTTTTTGGGGGCTGATTAAGGAGTTACTGAATTTGACCTTCAACTCAGGCACCTGCTAAATCTATATCTGTAAGTGCTTCCTGCAGGAGCCTCATTGTCTACTTGTAACTATTCTCTGACCCTGCTTCGACGGTCTGAGCAGGGTCAGAGAATAGTTGGAAGTAGGCAAGGAGGCGCCGCTCAGGAAGCACTTCCAGGGTTACAGCAGGTGCCCAAGTTGAAGTTAATTTCTTTGTAACCATTTTGTAAATGGTTATAAAGAAATAAGCTTCAACTTGGGCACCTGCTGTAACCCTGTAAGTGCTTCCTGAGCAAAATTTGTCCCGCTCGCGAATTTGCGAATTTTACGCCCATACTTATGTGTGACATGTCCTTATAGTGAAATACTGCCAATTTCGTTTTTCACTATTGCAAGGCTATATGTTCCTATAAGATAGAATGGGTAGTTTTCTTATAACATCTTATAAGCCAAACTACCCCTGGGAATAGGATAGGGAAAAAAGGGTAGTATGCCTGAACTCAGAATGTAAAAATGCATCTTTTAGGGAAGGTGATTTTTACATTCTGTGTTTGAAAATACCACTTCTGGAGAGTAGGTATTTTCTTGCTTAGCCATCTGCTACTATGACTATTGACTGTATAGCCTTGGAGTGACAGGGGCTGGGGATGTGCAGTGGCTCCAGAGAGTCTGGATGAGTCAGCACTAGGCTGAATAGGCCTGGTCTGCATTTGGAGTGGTGGGAGGAGTAGCACCTGCACCTGAATAGGGTTGTGCCTGCCTTCCACAATGATGGCTCCACCTCCCTGTGGAGTGTCTGCAGTCAGTGTACAGACTGACAATGGAGTTTATTTTGCACTTGCAAAGTGCCCCCCAGAACTTGCTTGGACAGGGCTTAGAGCTCTGGGACAGGAGAGAACAAAGAGATTTACTGTATAAAAGGAGGGGCCCATACCCCTGTTAAAGTTGTCTCCAAGGGCTTGAAGTAGAGCTTGCCTCCTGTTGGAGGTCTCAGGCATAGAAAGGACTTCAAAGATCACTTCTGGGAAAACAAGAGGAACCTTTTCTAAGGATAAGAGCTGGAGAAACTGAGGAGGAATACTACCCCTGTGCTGTTTGCTCTCTGGGGTTGGCCTGCAGTGGTTACTTTCTGCCAAGTTGAGGGAAAAGGACTTTGCTGTTTGCTGTGTCCCCTGGTTGAGAAAGATTTCCAAGGGCTTGAAGAAGAGCTTGCTTCCTTTTCTGAATTCTCAGGGATAAAAAGACTTTACACCCAGCTCCCCTGAACTTCCGTGCTAGGAGTTTTGACCTGCCAAGAGGTGCCTGTAGCTGTTCTGGGCCTCTGGATGTTGTTCTGGCTATTGGGGCCAGAAAAGCAACGCAACAACAAGAAGCATGATCCACCTGCACCTGTTTCTGAGTCATTGCCGAAGAAATCATCACACCGCCTGCCCGCGGCTCATGAAATCACTGCATGCCACATCGAGTTCACCGACCTCCAAAGTCCAAGATCACGGCACCGATTCCAACGCAAGCCCTGCTGTGCGGCTGCAAGAACCCACACATCACCCTGGATCGCCGCATCGCATCAAGGTGCCAGGTCTGTTAAATCGTTGGTGCAGCAGTAAGGAACCAACGCATCACCTCCCCCGGAGCAAGAAACCAACGCAGCACCTTCCCTAAGTGTGAGGAACTGATGCATCACCTTCTCTATGGCCCTTTTAGTTTGCGTGCTCAACACATCCAAGGTACTTTGTATGAAAAGTGTTGCATCTGCAATTTGCTTTGAACTAAACTATTTCTACCCTTTTAGTCATATTTGTATTACTTTACTGTGCATTTTGTCGTTTGGTCTTGTTTGGTTTAGATAACTATTACTTATTTTCTAAACTAGTGTGGTGTCCATTTATAGTGTTTTCACTGTATTACTGTATGTGTTCACAAAAGCTTTACAGTGCCTTTGAGATAAAACCTGTCTGATCATGCCAAGCTACAAAGGGGGTGAGCAGGAGTTATTTTAGAAGTGTTTCCCCCTTACCCTGAGTAGAAGCAAGGGTCCCTATTTGGGCAAAGGTACATACCTCTGCCAACTAGAGACCCCCATTTCTAACAGCTGGCAACATAATTTAAAGTATCAAAATAGTAGGTACAATACTTCCACCAACCTGCCAAGGTTTTGCTGTAAAGTAATTTTAGAACTTGCTTACACAAACTAACATGAGCAGCTCCGTAACAGCCTTTTATGATGGGCCAGCCTTTGACAGCCTGAGCCAAGCTGCTCCCTGATTAGATGCGATAGGCCTGATCATGTAGGTTTGCCCAACTGAAAGCTCCAGAGCTCTTTGACATCGAAAAAGAAGACAAAGGCCTCCAGGATTTACCGAGGCATAACCACTGCTTTCAAACCGAAATCTGGATAGAAGGAACCCATTACTAGTGATCAAGAGAAAATGATCTAAAAAAGTGAATTTTCAGAATGTAAAAGCCTGACCTGGCCCTACTCCTCATCGTAGCAAAGTCTCTTTCTATTGTGGTTAGCCTGGAACGTTAACTTTGTCCTGGTCCGCCATGACCATACAGCAGAATTTGGTTCTTTTTATGTTTAGGAGCTAGAAAGCAAATTTTTGTATTTAAACTTTAAAAATGCATATCTCCGGTTCCCTGGATTTCTAACATTTTAGTGTCATTTTAAAGATAAAAATCTTCTATGTTTCTAGAAATTGATGTTAGATTAGTTTTGTGTTTTATTTATTTACTGTTTTGGTGATATTAATTTACACATCTGTCTCCTAAGTTAAGCCTGATTGCTCATTCGCCAAGCTACCAAGGGTTGAGCAAGTATTAATTTATTGGGAGTTGTCTAGAACATACTTATGATTGTGGTGGTATTACTAGCTGTAGGTACTTACCTGCACCTAGTGATAAATCACCTAATAATAGATGGCCATCATCCTTTCTATTTGCCTTTAGAGTTGTGTGGCCTCTTGGGAAATGTGGTTTCTGATTTTGCATTCAGTCACCTATGCACAGTGTGTCCTCCATAGACATTACGCCTTTTGCCAAGTGGCACCAAGTTTCGAGGTGCATCATCCGCATTTCCTATCTCGGAATGATTGCAGCACTTGTAAGTTCAGAATTTCTCTCTGGGGGGAGGGAAAGGGGGGGGGCGTGAGCACAGGAAGTGAGTTTTACCGCAGATCATGAAAGCATCCCCAAATGAGGGCTCCTATCTTGTGTGTCAAGCTCCTGGTTTGCCTGGATTCTTGGAATTATTTTTTTTTTAAAAATGTGGAGCATTAAATTTGCATCACTATCAAATCAAAAGAGATGAGATTAAAAGTGTGGCCTATAACCTGCATATGTCATGACTCGCCCTCTGCCAGTGAAGACTCTGAAATATGCTTGGCATTCTATTATGAATACAAACATTACAATTGAAACATCATTCATAAACTTAAAAGCATGGCCTTTGACCTGGCATCAAGCCATACCTACCACTAAAAAATAATCGCTTGTTTTTATGCCTTTTAACTATGTACAGTGAGTGTGAAAACAACCTTCACGAGTCAACAAGCCTGGCCTAAATACAGGTTTCAAAGTTCACCCACACTGCAGACCTTATGCCGGATGAATTTCAACATCCAAGCATTATTCTTAACATTGAAAATCTTTCCAGTAGTCACTATTATACATCATCTTGTAGAAAACAAAATCGGCTCCATGCACGGCTGTGCAAAGTGACCATGACTGTCAGATTCACATTCACAAGCCTGAAGGTCTTCCAATGGAACTAACACCTAATCCACCAAAAAGAGAACAGTGAAGGGTGTGTACAGCCTTTTGTCATGTGGTAAAGTCAATATACCTCACACAGGACAAACTGTTACACAAGATATTGGAAAGCAGCACAAAGGTTAATTGCATTACTTTTTAGGGTTCCAGGGGCTCCCCTCAATAGAGTACTGTGCCACTGCCCGGAGAGCTCCGTAATGAGTCCAGAGGGGACCCCTCCACCTACTTTGCAGGGGGCCCCCCTCAAGTTTCGTTACATCAGTGCTTCTGGTACAAAAGTCTACTACTCGTTCTCAGTGTACGGCTTAAGGGTGCCTCTCTCGGCTTTAATGTGGGGACCCTAACCGAGGCAATTTTAAATGCTAAATCAACTTTAATGCAGGTGGGAAGACATCATTTAACATTCATGGAACTAAATCACCCTTCGGACTTTTGGTAGCCTGTTATTCAAACAGAAAAACATTCATTCAAAAAGGTATTTATATCTATACAAAGTGTTGATTTCAAACATGTTCAGTACTATTCACTGTTTCTTTTGTATAACGTATATTAAGAATACCTCGTGTGGAAATACTACTGGAATCAAACCTCCTGGCTAAACTGCATAGATTGGTAATTGGCATCATGATATTTATGCATACCGGGTGGAGTCATGACGTGATAATGTTTTAAATTCAATTGTTCAAGGGCATTACAGAGCATCTTGATTGATGCATACAAAGTTCTTATGTTATCCTAACATTTTCTTTTCACTGATATATTCTGTCAAAACGATTCCGCAGAGTGTTCCAAAGAAATGAAACCTGATCCAGCCAGCAAAAGAGGGAACATTTGAATAATGTTCTTCTATCCAAGCAGGATCGGGATGTCTTTTGAATGAATTATGTTATCTTGAGGGACACACTGAAGACATTCTCTTGATTTAGATAATGAACAGACACACGTTGTTGCCACATGGACCAACTAGCACATTACATTGATTTAAACGTTGCATCTAGAGTATCCATAAAACACGACGATAACTTTTAATAAATTCAATGCAATTTTTCTTTACCTATGATGTAGAAATTGTGCAGGATACATTGAAGTGAAATTCCTGTTATTTTAGATGAATCATAGAAATAGTAATAGACGAGGCGCAGTAAAATTCACAGTGGTGGGCACATCTAAACCAATTCTTTCGTGTAAACAACAATACATGTTAACAAACGATCCTACTTCTTTCATTGATGCTCTCCTGTACGCTCTTGATGATGACAGGTGTCTCTTACTTACCGTACCCACAAGGCCAGGCTCACCGATAAGATATAAGCCACGGGTTCTCACATATTATTGTTCTAGCTGCAACTTTTACATTTTTCATCGTTATGGTTCCAGAATCAAGCTCATCTCACTATCGCCCTCGTTACAATTGGCCTCGTAATTCCAATTGAGCCATTATTACAGTTAGCAGTCCCATCAGAATGAAGACATTTACTGGAACGCACACATTTCTTTACTTGCACACAGAGATTGGGGCTGCTTAAAAACAACAGAACTCTCCATGCAAAAGTACAGGGAAAATGAGAAATTACCAGTGGAATCGGATCCAGAATTACAAGTTATCCTGTAATTCCTCATTCTAAGGGGACCTTCAGGGTCCAACTCATAATAGCCAGGATTTCATCCATGGAGTTACCGGTCACTGGATATCGGTAACTCCAGGGGAGTGGAAATATCGGTCACATTTACTTGGCCACCTTTGAGGGGGCCTGTCTAAACCCAGACTAACCCTGCCCGAACTATACCTAATGGGTCCTGCGAGCTATTTCCATATTTTTTTTTTTTTGTAATGCAACACAGCGGGCTCACTGCTCAGCCATGACACCTCCTCTAGGAAAATACTTAGCAATGAATACCCTCTTTAGTGGGCATTAACTGATTTTAGCTTCCCTGTCCTTCAAATATGACCAATAATGTGCAATGAATTAAGGCACGCACAAATGAGATATGGCAGCATGTGATCACCCTGTGTGTTAACATCCCTCCTCTTAATCGCATACATCACACATACACAAATAGGCAAGATGTCTTCACCTGTTTTATATAAGGACTTTACACTCAGCATATGCGTAAAAATCAGAGGTCAGTTTCTCTGATGTTTATCTTGTTGATTAACTATTTGCATTCCATACAGAATGCTATTTCGATGTGAACGGTTCTCTGAGGCACATTATTGCTCCTTGCTTTTTCACGTTTGACCTTGTTAGCTTTCTTGTGTTGTGTGAGATAGTGAAAGTTCATCACTACCTAGCACGTCTGAACACAATTAAAGATGCTCTCCCTAACACAACTCTGGACCACCGTTAGGTATTCTGGTAAGGGGTGTAAACATACAAGATATCAAAGGGCAGTGACAAACACAATTTCATGTGATGCCATCGTCGCCATTTAGGGGTCGCCAGGGGTAACAGTTGCAGCTCTGGCTTGTCCCTTGCGACTCCTGGCCTCAGAGGTGGCCAAGAACCAGTACCACAGCAGAGGATGTCTTGCATTATCAACGCGAGGCTGCAACCTCCTTGTTTTCTGCTCATATTGTATTACTTTAATAATCAATAATCGTCTATCATTAACTATGAGTGTAAGAAAAAATGAAGCAGCAGGAACTGTAATGGGCCCTTTACTGGGGTCTTGGGTAAGTAAAATAAAACGTAAAATAAAAAGCTTTTAAATGTGTGTTGTTTGCGTGCATGTGGGTGAAAGTGAGGTTTCGTGAGGCTATAACAGCATGAGCATGTATGTTTGTGTGTTGTATTGTGTGTATGAGTGTGTGAGTCAAAGAGAGTGAGTAAAAAAGTGTTAATGAATCAGAATCGGAGTGAGGGAGAGTGCAAATCAGTGAGACAGAGTAAGAGACTTCACTAGAAGGAATGAGTACAAGTGAGTGCCAAAGAGTGAGCAAAAGTGAATGGGAGTCATAATAAAAAATATTTGAAAACAAGTGACAATGAGTGCGAATG
Source organism: Lissotriton vulgaris (assembly GCF_964263255.1). NCBI lineage: Eukaryota > Metazoa > Chordata > Amphibia > Caudata > Salamandridae > Lissotriton > Lissotriton vulgaris. The sequence continues at coordinate 984,138,369 of NC_141695.1, read as the reverse complement.
TGCAATTGTGCTCAAAATTCTGCTGTTGGAACTGGCATGCTCCTTGGCTTATAATGGCACCCATGCAAAATGCTGGCACTGGAGGCAATACTTGTACATGCAAAACGCAGGGAATGGCTCATTGGAGAAACTTATTGGTATATGGGAGGACAGCTGTCAGGGCCGGACTGGCCATAACGGGCACCGGGTATTTCCCCGGTGGGCCGCCAAGGTTGGGGGCCGGTTTTGGGTGACGATTTTGTTACAGGGCCATTTTTACAGCATAGCTGTTACAAAATGGCAGAAACCAGCCCTGGTAAACAGCTTAAACGCACCCCCAAACCCCGGGGGGGGGGGGGGGGGGCTTGCTGGCCAAGCACTTTGCCAGGGCCAGCTTTGGGTCCCATTCCGGCCCTGATTGCTGCGGCATATGTTGAGCATCCATTACAAAATGCTGACCCTGATGTACTAGATGTTAATTTTGACGTACGAGTCAGCTACAGTACGGGTGACAGTATTGGCAAAAATCCGGCACATGGTATGTAATGTTTGGGCAACGTTAGCACCTGTAACAACTTGCTGGCCCTAGCTATGGAGGTAATTTCTGACATGCAGGCATACTCATGGAACATTTAAAAAACGAAATGGGGTCAACTCATTTGTGAGTCATGTTTCATTAGCTTGCTACACAGTGAAAGGACTTGAATATTTAATTTGTACCTTTTCATGCGTTTTAGCAAATGTATGTTAAAATGATGGTTTATTAATATGATTGTTATTATGTACTATTACAGCCCATTCTAGAAGCTCTCAGACTCATTTACTTCACTCACTTGCTACAATTCAGGTAAATATTCCCTTGACATATCATGTCAACACCTTAATATAGATACATCAAAAATGGAAATGTCAGTGTTGTGTTGGTATATTAATCATGCAGTTATGGAACTTAAATAATGTTAGTTGTAATGTTATCTGCGTTCAGGACATGTGACATCACTTCCTGGGAAGATTCCGAATCAAAGGTCATATGCTGTCACTTTCTGTGATGTCATTAAGGGCAACTTGTTTATGATGTCACTTCTGCTAACCCGTCTGCGCCCGTCTGCGCCCGTTCGTGGCCAGGGATCAGGATCCCTGGCCGAAAGTTGCTGTACTCCAGGGAAGAACTGATAAATCTGAATAACTTGCCCCACAGGCCCGTCCTCCCTGGCTCAGTCAGTAAGTGGCTGCAAGCAGAGAATCTCCTCTGTGTAGATCTTCCACAGATTTTCTCAGAGGCCCATCCTGACCTGAAGGTCGCCATGTTAAACACTATATCCCTTACCAAGCACAATCTTGAAATTTGGACATTACTGCAGGAGACAGAGTTGGACATCCTAGCACTTTCTGAGACATGGTTAGACGATATGTCAAGGCCTGACTTAGTGGCCTCCCTCCTTCTTGAGTTCACGGTTTTGACTCATAACCAGCAAGGTAATAAAAGAGGTGGAGGTGTTGCGATTTTGGGTCGCAGGACACTTGCCCCAGCGCGAATACTGGAGGAGAGCCTGGATGGAGCAGAAGTCCAGGGGATTAAACTCAGACTTACCTCCTCATGTCTGATAGTGGTAGTGGACTATCGTCCTCCTCGGCCCACCCCCCTTTTAAATTACTTGTTTTTTGAAGTAATGAGTGATCTTCGCACAATATATCAACAAATCCTAGTCCTCAGGGATTTTAATTATCACTAGGATTCGACCCCAAGAGAGGGCGCGTCCTGTAAGTTTGATGATGCTAGGACCATGTTAGGGTTACATCAAATTGTGGAGTCTCCCACACATGTGAAGGGCCAAATTCTGGACCTGCTCTGGACTACATCCTTGGCTAAACTCCAGGCCACCTGCACACCGTGAAGCTGGTCTGACCATTTTTTGGTCAGCCTTTCACTCCCCATAGATAGTCATGTTAAGCCGGCAACAACGGGGTGGAAGGTACTACGGAATTGGTGCAAATTAGATGCTGCCAATCTGAGGGATGCTTTGAATAGGATCTCAGCTCCCAGACCTCTGTCCAAGGACCTGGACTTAGAACATGAAGCATTCTTACATCGGTTGAGGCTAGCCATCGACGAAGTTGCTCCACCTCGGAGGGCAAGTATTTTGCATGGCTTGAAAGGGGCGCCATGGTACACTCATGAGTTCAGACTGGAAAAACAAGCTCTCAATCAATCAGAGCATGTATGGCGGAAATCTCTCGACCCAGAATCAAAGGAGATATTTCAAGCTAAAATGGCCCTTTATAAAGCCTCCCTCATTAAAAGGAAGTCCGCCCATTATGAAGCTAGGATTAGTGAGGAAAGAGATACGCAAAAAGAGACATTCATTGTACTGGTGCCGCTTGAGAATCAGCGGTTCAGGAACTTTTTTCAATATATATATATATATATCGAAAAAAGGTCCTGAACCGCTGATTCTCAAGCGACACCAAGCAGGTATCGACCTCTTCCCCAGGAATAGAACGTTCAATAACGGGCCATTGAACACGATGAGGTGCAAGCAGTCATAAGTTATTTATTTGTGCAAATTTCAGGCAGCTGCCCTCCACAACGCGTTTCACTCCGTCAAGCGGAGCTTGATCACATGACGCGCCACTGTAGGTTGTGCCATTTTAGGTGAAATAAAAGCCAATCCGCTTTAGAAAAAAGACTAACACCTCCTTTACACGAAAGAAGTGGAAGCCACAGCGGAAGATGGACACGGCCAATATCCTGATGTGTCCAATGAAGCGAAGCACCCCCTCGGGTCCTCACACCGCACCAACCTTCTGTCCCAGAGTCTGTTTGGAGAGGGCACTGATGACAGTGCATCTAGCCCAGTGTGAGGCAAAATAGCCACAGCATCGCTTCTCTTATGCCCGGGCGATGAAGGTGGGCTCTGGGTGATCCGATACCTCGGCAAACAACAAATGAGCAGCCGTAGCCGCCCACCCCAAAGAACACCAGGGCCAGCTTGCAGTGTGGGGGCTTCCAAAAGCGTGTCACTGGCAAACACGCAGAAGAAATCCACAAACACCTCCTTTACTCAAAAGAAGTGGAAACCACAGCGGGGGAACATCAAGGAGGCGGTTTATTCCAAAAAAACACACATGGCAGGCAAATGCATATCGGCATTGGAGCCTTCTTCAGTGCCCGGTGAGTATGATAGGAGGCGTGCCCAGTTCCCAAGAAAATAAATCCCGCTCTGTCTTGATTGGTTGAGGCCCAATATCTCCCCCTCCATGTGGAAACATCAACCTAATTGCTGACCATTGTGTAGTAATGGACCGCAAGTCCAGGAATGCATTGTACCGGTACTGGGCGATGCTGGGGTAGATCTAAACCAAGTTGCCAGATGAATTGTGCAGGCGAGTCAGGGAAGATGGACACGGCCAATATCCTGATGTGTCCAATGAAGCGAAGCACCCCCTCGGGTCCCCACACCGCACCAACCTTCTGTCCGAGAGTCTGTTTGGCGAGGGTACTGATGACAGTGCATCTAGCCCAGTGTGAGGCACAATGGCCGCAGCATCGCTTCTCTTCTTCCCGGGCGATGAAGGTGGGCTCTGGGTGATCCGATACCTCGGCAAACAACAAACGAGCAGCCGTAGCCACCCACACCAATGAACACCAGAGCCAGCTTGCAGTGGGGGGGCTTCCAAAAGCGTGTCACTGTCAAACATGCTGAAGAAATTCACAAACACCTTTACATGAAAGAAGTGGAAGCCACAGCGGGGGAACATCAAGGAGGCGCTTTATTCCAATAAAACACACATGGCAGGCAAATGCATTTCGCCGTTGGAGCCTTCTTCAGTGCCCGGTGAGTATGACAGGAGGCGTGCTCAGTTCCCAAGAAAATAAGTCCAGCTCTGTCTTGATTGGTTGAGGCCCAATAACTCCCCCTCCATGTGGAAACATCAAACTAATTGCTGACCATTGTGTAGTAATGGACCGCAAGTCCCAGAATGCATTGTTATGGTAATGGGCGATGCTGGGGAAGGTCAAAACCAAGTTGCCGGATGAATTGCGCAGGCGAGTCAGGGAAGATGGACACGGCCAATATCCTGATGTGTCCAATGAAGCGAAGCACCCCCTCGGATCCCCACACCGCACCAACCTTCTGTCCGAGAGTCTGTTTGGCGAGGGCACTGATGACAGTGCATCTAGCCCAGTGTGAGGCACAATGGCTGCAGCATCATTTCTTTTCTTCCCGGGTGATGAAGGTGGGCTCTGGGTGATCCGATACCTCGGCAAACAACAAACGAGCAGCTGTAGACGCCCACGTCAATGAAAACAAGAGCCAGCTTGCAGTGTAGGGGCTTCCAAAAAGCATGTCACTGGCAAACACGCTGAAGAAATCCACAAACACCTACTTTACATGAAAGAAGTGGAAGCCACAGCGGGGGAACATCAAGGAGGCGCTTTATTCCAATAAAACACACATGGCAGGCAAATGCATTTCGGCGTTGGAGCCTTCTTCAGTGCCCGGTGAGTATGACAGGTGGCGTGCCCAGTTCCCAAGAAAATAAGTCCCGCTGTGTCTGGATTGGTTGAGGCCAAATGACTCCCCCTCCATGTGGAAACATCAACCTAATTGCTGACCATTGTGTAGTAATGGACCGCAAGTCCCAGAATGCATATATATCAATATTTTGTACAACTATATTTTAAACATCAATATTTTTTCGATATTTTTGTACTTACCTGTTTAAGTTTAAGGAGTCGATATTTTTGAATTCTATATTTTTCATCAATAGTTTTTGACATCTATATTTTTTACATCAATATTTTGTCAGTGAACCGTGCGACGCAACGCCGCATATCAGGGACACATGGTAAAATTCTCAGTCAGTCTCTGTATCTGGCCCATGATCTATTGCAGTCGACTTGGACTTTGTCTCTGACCAAAATTGGCAATTTGAGCTTTTAGGCACTATTTTTCCTAAATATTTAAAATTGCATATTTCTTGTTCCACTGGTTGGCTTTTTGTCATTTAGGTATCAAATAATTTATTAAAATTCACTCTATTTTTCTAATCTGGTGTGGGATTTTTCTTTTGTTGTGTTTTCACTGTATTACCATTTGTGCACTGAGTAAATACTTTACACATTCCATCTAAATTAAACCTGACTGCGTTTGTGCCAGGCTACCAGAGGGTTAAGCACATTTACTTTTGTGACTTCAGTGGTTCACTCTGATGGGGGTTGTGGTTTTTACTTCAGAGGGGCTCAGACCCTCCTCACTCAAAAAACACATTTCTCACAATAACTAATTTGGACAATAGTAAGGCTGCTGTTGAGATTATTGACAAGCTTCGCTTCCACAAACTCAATATGGATAGCAAGTTCTTCATAAACAATCAAGCCCACTGGCTATCTCATGCATAAGTTTCTAGCATTTTTAGTATTTTGGCACTGCCCTCCTCTTCGGAGCGGGCCTCATACCAACTCGAAAGACCCTGAGTAGGTCTGCTTTTGATTTGTGACAGTCTACAAAGAGCTTGTGTTCCGGGTATGTGGTACTCAGATGCTCATTTATCCTCTTTCATCTAGGAACGGTAGTGCTACCTTACATACTGTTTATTAATCTTTCTTATCAGCCCTGATGGCAAGGAGGTATGGCAAATGTTTTTTTATTGGCTATGCAGCTACCACAAGTACAGTAGCCCTCAATTAGCTTTAAGAACCCTCCACTTTACCCACTTTACTTTGGTCTGGCATTGTTTTCCACTGATATATCATTCATGGACCTCTACTAATGATAAGTGATAGACACATGTCCACTAGACCTGGGCGAAATTTAAAATAGGCTTGCAAAATTTGCGTAATACTGGAATTCCATGTTACGCTTACTACAGGTAAGTCCAGAAATTGCACCATTATGCCACTTCATGTAAGTACACGCTATTCACGGTAAAAAAGTTACAATGAACACGCAATTTGCAAACCCCTAATGCCCATCCAAGGTTCTTCCAATGATGTTACAGCTTTTTAGAATTCCCCAGTGTTCATCTGGGATTCTACTGACAGCCCTCAATATCAGGCTGAAGGTCAAATTAAATCTTACTGTGCCTGAACTAAAATATGCTTTATGTTGCATGGTGGGTAATAGGGCCTTTCTTCTCGCAGCCCGTGCCTTCATCCTGGCTTCCTCTACAATTATTCTGGGGTATCCCATGTCCCTGAATCTTGCCACAATGTTCTAATTTTCCTCTTCAAAAGATACCTGTGTTGTGCAATTCTTTCTCTAATGAGCTCCTCATGAGGAATATCATGTTACACTCTGCACATCTTCACATATACCACATATACTACATATAACGAACACGCACACACACACACGCATTTACACACACACATACACCCCTAGCGATGGCATAATGCAATTATCCTCATGCAATGTACAGTATACACACTAGTGCGCTGAATACAGAGCCACCAGTTATATGGGACTTAGGGGCATATTTATCAATGTTTTGCAACACCTTAGCAAAAGGGCAATGCAAAACTCAGGTGAGATTTATCAAGCCACGCAAGGCCATCTTGCATGTCCCTGCATTGCTTGATAAATATAGAGTAAAACAAGGCAGTGCAAAGTGCTGCCTTGCATTACTGTGCTACAGGGAGGCATTCCATGATTGGAGCATGGGTGTGCTCATCCACCCACCCATGAATGTTGGCGCATTCCCAGATTTACCATTAGTGGTAGACCTTGGAATGCACCAAAATGCTATGCCTGACCAGGTGAGGGATAACGAGGAGAAATATCTCCTTGTATTTTTCTCTTTGTGTAGGAAGGTAAACAAATCTGCCTACAACGCAGGCACCCTTGCGAACATGTTGCAGTGGTGCTGACGTTGGCGCTAGGCAGCAAAAAGTGTGCCAGCACTAGGAAAAGACAGGAATGAGCTGTATAATGTTAAATACTGAACATTCCTGCACTTTGCTTTTCACACAGTGCACCAAGGTGGCTTGCTAGATTGCGCTGTGTGCAAGATTTATAAATGTGCCCCTTAGTTTGTTTTTGGTTTGTGGGATACGAACCATTACGCCTTTCAGCAGGTCCGCTGAAAATTCACAGGTCACCGTACACAATCAAGGATCAATTACTTTTGACATCTGTGCATATATGCCCATATTCGTATTTAAGTGTTTTTTTATCTCAATATGCATGCATCAAGGGGTATTTATTTCACCAGTGAGAGGGATGCCATTCTATGTGGAACTTCAGTAATTAGGAGTTGCATGTTGGACAGCACACAGAGAGCAACTGGTGGGTAATTATGCAAACCATATTGCAAGTTTGACAATTTTCTTAATTTTTGTGTCTTGCTTTTTATGGAATACGAGTTCGGTAAGTAATGCACCAATTCGATACTTTCTATGAATTGTCGAAGGCTGCTGTCATGCACGTGGTCTATTTTCTATAAATTGAATCTGATCCAGTGGCAGAGTCCAAACATATTTCATTTATTTGAAATCATCGTTCCAGACCAGAATGTGTGCTTCTGAGTCCCTTTTCGTTTTCCCCTTCCTTCCTCTAGCTGGAGTGGAAACGTATGAAAGTCATTGTTCTGCATTGCAGGGCACTGATGTGAAAAGCAGATTCAACATGACAGATATTCTGTGCTCTCCAGCTGTATCCTTTTGTCAGAGTTTAGGTCACAGAAAATAGGGATTTTTCTTTCGCTACCAGGGCACTCTTTAACGATAAGCCGTGGCACAATCATTCTGCCCGAGTATTGTCAGGAAGCACATTTTCCTGCTTTACCTTCACACAAAAAACTCTTTAATTGGACTCACTGGACCTTGACTTTCCAGTCACAGTTACATCCAGGCTAGAGGTGAATAGTTTGAGGAAAAGGTTCTTGGAAACTCGAGCGAGGATTCTTTGAATACAATTGTTATAAATTGCATCTCTGTGACACATTCCTCTGCTTCACAATCTTAGTTTTTATACCATCTGGATGGAGGGCATATAAATAGAGCAGCTTTCTTGGCAGTGGGTCCAGGTGAACAATGAAGAGGATTTTATTGTTGCACAAACAGCTATAGACAAGGACCAATATTACGGATAAGGTGATTGGGCCATAGCACTGTCTTACACTTTTCCCTCCGTGTGTAGGGCACAGACGGGGTCAGTGACTCAATGTTCCCAGGGCAGGTGCAGACTCGTGCTTACACTTGCAATAATTACTAACCACAGGGGCAGTCCAACAAACCTGAACCAGGGACTGTCAGTACATGCACCTAACAAATGGTTCAAGAGCAAAATTGCTTAAACCATACAGTATACAAACCTTAATAAATCTAAAAAATAAAGAGTCAGAAAGAAAAGAGAGCGAAAAGAAAAAGAAGCCCCTAAGTCAAAGAAATCATTATTATTTATTACATATAATACAAGCAACTAGAGCAGTTAAGCTCAAGACACAATGCTGGTATACAAACAAAACATATCACAAACCAGACAAGTGGCAAACAAAGAAATACATATCACAGTAAAGGAACAACTTAAACAAAAATAAGGTGTCCTTCTATATTTTTGGCCACATAGGCGTCGGCGGCATTTCGACCAATGTATATTTACACGGTCATCATCAGGACTCTCATTTCACTTGAGCGTTACAAACAATTCTGAATAAAAACAATCCCATCAACGTTCATTGAAGGTGATCCATAAGAAATAGCACATTGCTGGGAGGTGGACCACATGTCACTGTGCAGGTGGCAACCATTTTAAAGGGAGAACAGAGATCCACCTTCGGATGGGTGCAGTGATTGACTGCACCCACTTGCAGGGGGATGTCTTGGGGGATTCTATTTGGTGCATAAATAGTGGCCTCTATGTTTATAGTACATCATGGATGCAAAGGATTCTCTTATATGAGAGAGACTGAGCTGCACACATTTAGCACTGGCACAATCTGTATTACAGAACGGACAGTGCAAGCATCTGTGCCCCTCCTCTGTAATACCAAAGTTCGCAAAAGCAGAAGCACATGCCTGTTGGGTCCACTGACACTTTTACTAATACAGCCACAAGAGAGTATAGGTTTCATGATAAATTTTCTGAATATTCATGTTAATATTGAAAAATATGATGTCTCTGTACACAATGATATCTGTATGTATAATAAAGAACTCACATCTCTGTTGTTTAATTCATCCAATATGACCACCCCCTCAACCCCGAGTCTGAAATAGATGCTAAGGCAGGCCCTGTAACCTAAGCCTGAAGCGACTGATTGATAGATCGCGGGGGGGGGGCACATAACCACACACAAAAACGTCAACAGGAAAACCCAGATCGATCCCACAGATAGGCAGAACACCATAATGGTCTCAGGAGATTTGGGTAGCAATAAATGAAAGCTTTGAAAAGTTCCCAAATGACAGAAGTACCATTATTGATGGCCTGTAAGGTGGCAGAGTAAGTGGTATCAGGTGTCAACCAGATAAAAAGAATGATGCTTTTAATGCTACTCTAAAACATCTAAGGATAAACCGAATGACATGCAGTACTGCTGTAATGACAAGAAATCCAAGATCTAGTGTGAGACCTTCAGCCATTGTTTTTGTTGTTTTTTTAACCAACAGTACTTTGTATGCTAGGATCTGTAAATTAGCTTTTGCAAGGTGAAAACCACAAGTTCCAGATTGCAACTAACTTCTATTTTAAAAAGCGAGGAGCTCAAAGTGGGAGAAGTGACTTGGACTTGGAATAATGCAAATACGTTGTCCAAGTTTAACACCAGTACACTGACATGTGTCATTGGCTATACAGTGTAATATTTTTTCTTTATGTAGGATGTCTACTTATTCTGAATAACCACTTTTAATGTGTGGGGCCTGATTTAGAGGTGTGGTAAGGGAAATGTCTACAAAGTTGTGGAAGCTACCATTGACCAGATTACATATGGTGAAACACTACTTATATGGACATAATTACCAATGCCATGTTGTAGCATGCTAATTCTAAGTAGACAAAAATACCACTGGTATACCGCCAATGTCAAATTTATATCACCTGTCGGGAATCAGTATGTTTTATCTTTACATTATTACAAATCCCCAGTCATGCCTGCTGTTTGTCTAATTATCAAAAGGGCCTGCCTCAAAGCAACCTGCTCATGGCTGACGTCTACTCCCGCACTCTACTACACTACTTGCCACATCAATTTCTTTTTGTACATCCTAATCCTTTTGAGCTCCATTAGGATTTGTTCTTTCCATTGTGACCAGCAAATACGACTGGCCTCTGTCTCCACCTCTGAAGTATCAGATACCCCTATTTACACATCAGAAATATCACAAGCTCTATTAGAGCATTCCATTCTACTAAGCTGTGACAACATTAGACAGGCTATGCGGGACACTGGTAAAAACCAGGAGGCTTCAAACATGGCGGATATTTTTTTGCAGGGACCGCTGTCAATAGTAGCTTGTCGCGAGTTGTAAAGCCATCTTCAATGCAACAGTGCTCCCCCCAACATGGCCAGTGACATCTTAGGGATTTATTGGGGTCCCAACCGAGTAGCTTTTTTGCCCCTTTTTTGGAACCACTTTTGAATTACTGCCCATGTGGGGCTCTTTCCACTCCTTGTGATGTCCACACAATATTGACCAACATGTTAAACCGTCTGAAACAGGGATGCGAAAAAACCTTAAATCTCAAGCTGCCTCGTCAACACCAGATAAATAGCGCCAAAAGAAAGCCTGAACAAGACATGATAAAGCGATTTTCTTTTCTGGCGTTCTTGATACAATAGTGAAAATCAAAATGCTGCTCTGTGGATTTTCCTCATTCAGTCCGTTGCTATATGGTTTTTTTCTCCTAGTTTATTTTTCCCTGCCTTGCCCCTGCTCTACACTTTATATATTTGTATGCACTTCTCTGTCTAGGCAGTTACCTCTGACTGCTAAGTAGGAGAAATGTGACAGGGAAGTTCAGTTGAAGGACGAAGTCATAAAGAGAACAGTATATAGAGAGTCAGAAGTAGATGGAGAAATACTGTTAGACCTTGCCCATTCTGCAGGGTCATCCCCAAACTTTTTGTCTTCACTCCTGCTAGTTATGCTGAATTTGCTTTTGTTGGCCTTAGGACTCTGTGCACTTTAGCATTGCTTACCAGTGCATAAGTGCTTGTGTTATCTTCTTATAACATGGTCAAATTGGCTTATAACAAATTGGCTTAAGGACGTTTTTGCAAGTCGCTGGTAAAGTGATACTGCATGTGCACAGGGCCGGTAGCAGCGGTTGTGCCACCCATTTAAATAGCACTTTAAACATATCTCAGGCCTGCCATTGAAAAGAATGTGTGAAGCTTAAACTGCCATTACCACCTGGCAAGATAAACCTTTTTACAGGCTCAATCCTTCCTTTTTAATATATATAACTGACTCCAGGGTAGGCACTGGACAGCCTAGAGGACAGGGTGCAATGTATTTTAAATGTATGATGTATTTTAAGCTTTAATTTTCCTGGTAGTGAAAAACTCTCAAATTGGTTTTTCACTACTGCAAGGCCTATTTCTCCTATAGGACAACATTAGAGTTGCCTTATTACATTTTATATGTATAACTTGCAAATGCTAAGAGATAATTGGTTGATGGTTGTGTCTCTGAAATCCTAATTTACAGTCCTACATATGGTAAAGTCAGATTTTGAATACATATTCTGAAAACGCCACTTTTAGAAAGTTGGCATTTTCTTGCCTTTGCCATTAGGAGCCTGCAACCTGTCTCTGGTCACATGACTGGGTGTAGTTGGCAATTGGGCTTTGTGTATTCCTCTTAGAGAGCCACACACAAGGCAGAGCTTTGGTGTGACTGGATGGGTAATTTTTGGCAAGATAGGAGGGAGGACCTGAGGGCAGCCCCACTTACACTTGAATAGGCTGTATCCTATCTCCACATAAAGGACTTGTTAGAAATAAGATTCCTGGTTGGCTGAGGTATGCACCCAGGCCAAGCAGGAATCACCACTCTAGTCAAGGTAAGTTATAGACTCAATAAGATAATCTGTTCTCACACGCTGGCAGCTTGGCACAGTCAGGCCTATCTCAAGAGGTAAAACGTAAAGTATTTGTGCAAGACACTCGCACAGTAGCACAATGATTGAGCTTCACTGAAGTGAAGGCAATGAATCGTCATCGATCCACACAGAGCATCATCATAAGGCCGCGCATGCTGTAGAACTGCTATCGTCAAACAGCCTCTGCGTCAACATCAAAGGGAGATGCATTGATTCCGAATAGTGCAGAGGCAGGGATGAGTTGTTGTTTTTAGAAAACCGTGGCAAAACCCACATTTGAGGTCCTGTACTTGGAGGGGCACCTCAGGAATGGGCAAACACTCACAGATGGCAGAGTACAGCGGCACCAGCAGAATTGCAGGAAGTCTTTTGTATCTGAGACATAAGAAAACAGGAGGCAAGCCAGTAAAACCTTGGAGATTATTCGGAGGGAAGGCAGAGTCCAGCTTTCCTTCAGCAGAGTCAGGGAGGAGCAGGCTGAGAGGCAACACAGAGAAAAGCAATCCTTCCAGAGAAGCAGCTATTTGAGTCATTTAAGTAGCACTGCAGTCCATCTGAAAGGGGTTCAGTTCAAGATGAAGCAGTGTCTGTTATGAGGGGGTCAGAGACCCATTACTTATTATGCCCAAAAGTGCCTTTGATGTAGGGGGAGGCTTCAAAGCAACTCTCTGAAATGCACAAGAATCCCTTTAAAACCATTCCTGTCTGTATAGCCACCAGCTTAGCTGCAGGGGGCCCCCTCTGGCACAGTGCACAGGCGGCTGGCACCTGAGCTCCTGCCTGGGGTAGAGCTTGAATGACCCCCATGATCTTTTTAGGGGGTCCCACTCATGTTTCATTATCCACTGAGTAAATTTGTGCTTTGTGTGTGGAAACGGGGCTCTACCTAATGAAGTATACATTTCAGGCCCCATTCTTCCCTGCCCAGTATGACCCAAAATAATGAAGATGGGCGCTCAGAATGCAGATCAGTCTCAACTTCCTGTGTTTGTGGCTGTGTAGAGGGAATGCACAAAGTGTAGCTGTCACCCAATCCAGAAGTGTATTGGAGACAGGTTGTCAGGCACAACGATCAGTAGGTACAGAGAAATGTCCACTTTCTAAAGTGCCATTTCAAAACCAGCTATGGCAAATCCAACTTCACCAGTAAGGAGGATGTATAATTGCCATCCCAAAATTATGAAACATGATAAAGCTACCCTTCTTTAATCAAAAATTACAGCTTAAAAGTGTATCAAGGAATTCCCAGTGCTGGCTTCTGAGAGTGGTAGGCCTCACAGTAGTAAAAAACGAAATGGGCTGTTTGTCACTAACAGGACATGCAAAACATACAAGTATATGTCCTACCTTCTTCTTATAGGGCACCCTGCCCTTTGGGTTACTTAGTGCCTACCTTAGGGGTGACCTATATTCAATAAAAGGGGAGTCTAAGGTTTGGCAAATAGTTTTAAATGCCTAGTCGATGTGACAATGTGACAGTAAACTGCACACACGTGCCCTGCAGTAGCAGGCCTGGGACAAGTTTGAAAGGCTACTTCTGTGGGTGGCACAATCAGTGCAGCAGGCCCACACGTAGCATGTGAAGTCCAGGCTCTTGGGCTACATGGTATGACCCTTTACAAGGGACTTACAAGTAAATCAAATATGGTAAACAGGTGTAAACCAAATATACCATGTTTAGAGGAGACAGCACATGCAGTTTAGCACTTGTCAGCAGTGGTAAAGTCCCCAGAGTACTAAAGCTAACATAAACAAGGTCAGAAAAATAGTAGGAGAAAGGCAAATAGTTTGAGGTGACCCTTCAGAGAGGGTCACTTTCCAACATGGCTGCATACCTCCCCATAGTTAGTCTGGAGGCAGGACATGGAAGGCAGGGCATTTGTGCAACTCAAAGGTATGCCTCTAGAAGTTTTTCCACAAGGTATTAGGCTGGTTAAAAAATTGGAAATACAAGGTCCAATTACACAGGAGAGACCATTCTTAATAAATCATGAAGGTCTGGTGTTAAGGCAGGTCCGAATGATGGGGGCTTGCTGGGAAGAAAAGGATAACATAGAAATCACGATAGGTAAGAGAGTGCAGGTGCCAGGCGAAGATGCAAGTTTAGCTGGAAATAGATATAGAGCCTTGGCATTACCCAATTACGATATGTACAGGAGCCTAAATGATATTGACTAGGTATCTGGGCCGTCACACAGCCTCTCAGTGTTATCTTGGAATGTCTCTGGGTTTAAAAGAATAGAAAAGCAGTCCAATTTTAAAAATATTATTGAGACATGTGAAATTGTGTGCCTGCAAGAGACCTGGCTGTGTGACGATACCCAAGTAAGCAAAGGGTTTGCTCAACAGACAAAAGTAGCGACAAGAAAACATTTTGGTAGACCCTCAGGGGGACAAGCGACATTGGTATCAACTAAAATTGCCAAAAAAGTGGTTTTGTTGAATGCAAAATGTAAATGGGTTATAGGATGTAGAGTGTTATTGCTGAACCCCGACCCCAGGTTTGATGGCATTATTTTCGTGAATGTGTACATTCAGAGGGGGGAAATGAGGCCATATAGGGAAGAGTTGGAAAAATTGAATGAAGATCTAACATCTATGAACGCGACCTATCCAAGAGATGTAATACTAGTGCTGGGCGATTTTAATCACAAGTTAAACCCTGCAAGGACCGATCAATGGTGCCAGGATCAATTGAATTATTACAAAATTGGAAATGCAATTTTTCCAAGGGTGTGAATGTCAGAACAGGACACGGCCTTAGATCAAATATTGGGTGCGTTTGGGCTGATCTGTGCAAATGGGAGATTTGATGTAGATAGACCTGCAAAGCGAACCTTCAAGTCAGGCCAGCAACCCTGCCCAAACGATTATGTTTATATACATGCGTGGTATTTTGAGTTAATCAAAACATTTGAGGTGACAGACGAAGAGGGAAGTGATCATTTCCCGCTAAGGTTGGAAGTATGTGAGCAAAAGAAACATCATAGGGAAACAGTGTTGCCGGTGCAAGTTGAGTATCCTAGACGCCTCACAACTAGGATTACGGAGGAATATCTGGAAAAACTAGTAGAAATTTAACAGACGCTGTTGGTGGAAGATATGCCAATTGTATATGAGTGTTCCTAGTTTGAGTACTCAATTCGGGTCTTAGTGGATTGCCTGAGGGTAAAAATAAAAGAAAGAAACCCCAGAGGCGAGAGGGGAAGTACAGGGTATAAGAAAGGGAGGGGATGGTTTGACGAGGATTGTAGGAAGGCCAGAAGAGTAATGAGGCAACAGGAACGAGGTTTAAGGGTAAAATACAGTGTTGAACTGAGGGACAATCTCCGGAAGCATAGGAGGCTCTATAAAATGCTGGTGACGAACAAAACAGATGTTTTAGAAGAGCTGTTGGGCAAATTGCTGAACGCTATAGAATCCAAAGATTTGAAAGAGTTTTGGAGATTGGTGCAAGAAAGTTCAAATAAAGAAAGAGGCACCCTGAAATGTGTGATCCCCAAAAACGAGTGGGCAAATTACTTGGGGGAAATTTATGGGGCCTGGAACAAAACAGAATGCTCAAATTCTATAGTATGGAGCGGAGTGAGTAAAGAAATGGAGGCTCATTTTTCTATTGAAAATGTCCCAAAAATTGGGTCTAACTTAAATTTGACAAGAGCAGCTGGCCCAGACAATCTCCCTGCGGTGGTGATAAAAAAGAGGATGGATTGGTGGGCTCTGTTCTACTCTAAATTGTTCCAAGGGATTCTTACCTCAGGCCAAATCTCAGAAACCTGGAGAGGGGCAATAATAAGGCTGATCCACAAAAAAGGGGACCTTAATTCACCCAAAAATTATAGGTTAAATAATTTGTTGAATGTAGAGGAAAAAGCAGTCGCCAAATTGATCCTAGAAAAGCTAAAGGATTGGTCAGAGATGAACCAAGTCATACCACCAGAACAAGGGGGGTTTAAGGAGGGCCACTCGACGGTCGACCAATGCTTTGCACTTTGGTCTATAGCGGGGAATTCCATACAGCAGAATGGTAGGTTGTGTTGCTGCTTTGTGGACTTCCGCGCTGTGTTTGATTTAGTAGACCGTGGGAAGCTGTGGGAGACATTGATTGGCTATGATATCCCCAGAGAATTGCTGAGCCTAATACAACTTCTGCACTCTGCAAACTGGGCACGGATTATCTTAGACACAGACGGGAGTATATCAAGAAAAATTGAAATCGGAAATGGGTTAAGACAAGGGTGTGTCTTGGCCCCCCAACTTTTTTCACTCTTTATAGCAGACCTACCCTCTACTTTAGGTAGTGCAAGGGGGGAAAGCCCCAAAATAAATGGGAAACATATAGCATGCCTTTTATACGCTGTGACCTGGTAACAAAGAAGCTGAATAGCTTCCATGAGTATTGTAAGTTGAAAAAATTAGTGGTTAATATGGACAAAATAAAGATTCTATGTTTTAGTAGAAGGGAAGTAAGATTCAGTTGGTACCTAGGTCCTGAAAAGCTGGAAACTGTAGAAGAGTACAGGTATCTGGGTATGTGGTTTCAGAAAAATCTAAAATGGAAAACCCACCTAGCTGCTTGTAGAACAAGGACAGCAGCATCTATAAATGGCCTTAAGAAATGTAATGGAATTTACGGAGAAAAATCGGAAAGGCCAGTTTTAAAGGCTTATCTAGCTATGGTCCCCCCGCAATTCCTGTATGGGGCAGAGTTACTATTCTTGGGTGGCAAACATGGATGGGATGTAGAGGAGGGAAAAGCTTTGAAAAACGTATTCTCACTCCCTAAAAGCTCCATGGTGCAAGCTGTAAGGTTAGAAACATGTGTAACCTCATGGAAGATAACAGTTTGTATGGCCTTAGTGAGATTTTGGCAACGCCTGGGTACTGAGGACGAACTAAAGGTCTCGCAATGGTGTAAGAGAGAAGTGCTGGTGAGTGAATGAATATGGGCAAAAGGGTTAGAAATTCCCTCAGTATGGCTGGCAAACTGCTAAGTCTTGATGTAAACCCTGTGTCTCTGCAAATGGAGATCACGGGAAAGGCCTTGAGGGAGGTAGGATATGAGGTATCTCGAGCCGAGGACCTAGCTTATCTGGCGATGAAAAAGTCAGTTCAGTTTATGGCCCAGGCCTGGCAAAAAGATATACACTTCCCTTATATGGATAGATTACCGAATAGATGTCTGAGGGGAGAAGTTCTAGGACTAAGATCTGGATTGAACCCCTATTATGGTAATATTAGAGCAAAATCAGAGATGATAAATAGCGCTGGAAACTGTAAGTGTATAGTGGGAACCTCGTGTGATGTGATGCATATTTTATTAGACTGTTCAAAGCTCTTAGAATTTCGAACGGAGATTTTATGTCCAATTTTTAAAAAATATGGTGTCCATAATAGACTTGCTGCAAGTATGCTCCTAACAGAAATGTTCTGTTTGGATATCGCTTGTGCTCTGGGGAGTTTTATGCAAAAAGTTAAACAAACTATGAATTGCGATTAGTCTAAGTCTTGTGCGATAAATTGTAATGAGTTATAGGTGTATATGGTTTTAAAGTTTTTATCTGACAATGAACTGTTTTTAGAATGTTTTATCTGTTTATGGACAATGGTCCAAATAAACTTGATTTTTGAACTGAACTTCTCCCCACTTCAAAGGCACAATTGTGCATATAAAGAAGGACCTCAAACACCCCCACTTTAGTACACTTCTGGACCTGTAGATACTCTGCCAGGAAGAAGGAATGCTGCTCTAAAGGAACTGCTGCCCTGCTGTGCTGACCTGCTGCCTGCTGCCCTCCTGCCTCGGGAAGATGAAATGGACCTGCGCCTTCATCTTCAACCCAGGACCCACAGAATGACTCCTGATCTGACCGTTAGGGACATAAAAGGCCCCACACAGCTTCTGGATTAATCTTCAGCAAGTTCCTGACCCCATGTTGTGCCTCCCAGGTACTGGACTCTGGTGTGGCTCTTGACCTCTTGAGATCAAAGTTTTGGGCTCTTTACAACCAGGCCCATTTGCACCAGAACAGTGCTGCTTGCTCTGAGAATCAGCACAAGCCGCCGCCAGGCCATCTATTCATGCAGCAGCATTGACAGTCCACAGGGGACTGCAAATGCAAAGCTCTAGCCCACCCATTAAAGTCACCTGGCCTGCTCTTTGTGGCTCACCAACAACCGCCCGAGATGCTCTCCTTGCTCCCGACCACCCTCTTCAATGCAAATGGGACTCTTGCCACAAAGCTTAAGAAGGTCAAACTTCAGGAGAACTAATCTAGGACTGTATTTAACCCATGCTTTATCACGGTGAGCCTGAACTTTTGACTTTGACCTGGTACAGTGCGAGCAGATAGTTGCGGTTTGGGCTTTATGCTTTTAGACACTATATTCCACTTTATTTTTAAAATATTCATTGCTCTGGTTCCGCTGATTGGACTATTGTCATTTTGGTCTTATTTTATTTAATAAATTAAGCCCTATATATCTAACACGCTGTGGGGTCTTTTTGTGTGGTTTTTCATTGTGTGACCATTGTGTTGACCAAATACTTTACACATTGCTTTTCAATCAGCTTAACTGCTCTGTGCCAAGCTACCACAGCACAGGTTATATTGGGATTTGCTTGTGCCTTACCCTGACTAAGATAGGGGTTGCTGCTTGAGCAGGGCTCACATCCTAGTCACCAACTAACACAATTTTTAACAAGTGGGTAGAGATAGAGATGATGCAGAAAGATATATGAGAAATATAAACTAAATAGAGCAACCTTTAGGCAGAGGAAAGATAAAGAAAGGTGGAAAGAGGATAATGTAGAGAGACAAAGAGAGGAATATGTATGGTTTTAGAGTGCTGTTGAGGGTTCTCTATTTGATGCATCAACATGTAATACAATCCACTTGGAATAATGGAGATGCAGAACATCCCCTGTCTACCACATTACATACAATTTTAACAAGGAAAGTGCCATTATTACTTTTACAGTACTCAGTGATGTCACATCATCAATGATGTCATTTGAGGTATCAAGAGTGATGCTATTAATGTTGTCATTGAACATGACATGAGTGATGTTGTATGTGAAATCATAAGCAGTGCATGGCTGGGACAAATCCTTTGCTGCAGCCTGGATGGGAACAGCTGTTTTCACTGATCCAGCAGGGTGGGAGCAAAGGTGTGTTTTCATCCCAGGAGAGTGTGGGCAGTGTATGAACAGAATTAGAAATCACTAAAAGCAGCTCAGTTTCCGAACCAGGATCTTGCTTTCTGAGACATTAGGTGTAATTTATGTGCAGCTCTCTTGGCTGTGCCTAATTTTCTTATGGAAAAATGAATGGGGAAAACACGTTTTAGGACCCTCCCCCTTTTTAGAGTCTTCTCAGCCTTCTGGTATTAGTCTTTACTGCGTAGAAATGGGCAGATCAAACACTATTTTTTCCACCGTATGTATAGAACATACCCTGCAAAGGGCTGCTGCTCTATATATTACCTACTCAAAATTGTGGCGTACGGCCCAATGACCAGCTGTTGCACAGTCCTTATGATGATGTCCGTGAGAGGGACGGGCAGAAAAAAAAGCAAGGCGGTCTTACAGGCTGTTGAATGATGGCTTCATTTATTATTTTCAGTCAAAATAGACTTTGTAACTGCACAAGGTGAGGTGGTAGGGAAGGGAAACCGCGTTTGTCTTTGCCCAGGATGCTGTTGGTTGTAACTTGTCCTCCTCCCCGGTGGATTATGGCACCGCCCCGGGTAAACAAAAAAAAAACAAAGGGCAGTTAATGCGGCTGTCCCATTATGGAAAAGGTAACTTAAAGTGTGAACTGTGCTGTCACAGCGAACATAGCCAAGAATTGCCGGGTAGATAGAGAGAAGGATCAGGAAAAGTATTCTGATGTGAACCTATGCAAAGGAAAGAACAAAACTTAAAGGGCAATCTGGCCTATCGGTCTGTCGGTCTTTAGTTTAAATTGCGCTCCTTTATTCAGGAGAACCACGTCAAAAAGGTGGTTGTTTGTGTAACCGTGGTTACAAGCCTTATGGTGCGGTACAAAAGTGAGTAATGAAGGCAGTGAGCGGGAAGTGAGGGGAAGTAAGGGAATAGGTACAAAACATTATTACCCCTCTGCCCATACCCTTGAGTCGCTTGAACTCGCCGCACCCTCCCTTCCTGAATTTCAGTGACCCTTGCCCCGATTCACATATTGCAGGGGCCACGGCTCTCCTGAGCTACAGGGGCGTTACATAATTCTCCAGGGGTGACCACAACTCTTCCGTCCACTCCTCCTGCTCAATGCCAGCTCTCTCCATGTTTCCTTGGGGTTCCTTGTCTGATTATCTTCCTCGTTCTTTGTTTGGCTTGTCTGCTTCTCATCCTCACTCTTCGTTTTGGCTTGTCTGCTTCTCGTCCTCACTCTTTGTTTGGCTCGTCTGCTTCTCGTCCTCGTTCCTCAAAGGTGCTCCGTTCTATTCCCTCCGTCTCCCGATTCCTGAACACGCACACCTCGGCGTCTTCCGGGATCTCCCTTTCTGCTACTGACTCTGCCCTGTTCCTCTAAGACACGTCATTCCATTGTCAGTTGCTCGGAAGGGGGAGTTCCACGTCCTGCATGGGAGAAGGGCTGAAGAAAGTTAACTGTTTCTGGTCCGTCCCTGTATTTTTGTTGGCCTGTTCCTGTTTTATACATGGTGTCATCGGGTGGCAGCCCGGCTCTTTCTCACAATGTCCTTTAAACTACTTTCATCTGAAGGTAAACTTTTCCTCTAGCCCATTGTCTGTATCCCTGATCTCACCTCATTGACTTTGCCTTTTGCCATGCACACCCTTGAACTAGACCAAGTACAGGAATAAATAACTGAAGATGTGTCTTTGTGGACAACCCAACCAATGTTTCCAAAAGCAATTCAACATTATTATTGTTCTGTTTTCGCTAGGCTTGCATAATAAAAGGGGCCACATACTATGATAAGTGACATTGAATGAAAACACTCCTAGGAACAGTCAAACTGATGTTTATTTTCAGTTAATTTCTGCATCTCTCACACTTGGAGTAAGTTCAACAAAAATCGTGCTGAGATATTTATTCTCCAATTGCAAGTCTTGTTTGCATTTTGACTTTGTGAAAACCTGACACAAGTAATCTGACTTTAATTGATCGCATGGAATTGTCAAGAAAGCCAATTGAATAACTCTTTTCCTATAAACTAAACACCCATGCTTCCCCCCAGAAAGATACAATTGTACCTCGAATTCCAAACAATTGCTGAAGTTTGTGCGACTTTCAATCTAAATGTAATGCACATGTTTTTGATTCTAATATGATTTCACTAGAGGTCTTTGTTGAACTTTGGTAAGTGTAGGTGCTTGTATGTATTCTTTGATTAAACTATGATGGCACCTGAATCACTCTATGCTATTGAACTAAACCCTAGAGGTGACATCCGAAGTTTATTTCATGACACACCATAGCCTGTTGACAGGAGAGACTCTCTGCGATTGCTGGAATGATACATCTTCCCTCAGCCAGATCACACCACATGTGCCTAATTAAGAAACATCTCTTAAACTAGGGGCATTCTCTTAGTCATTTTGTTTGCAGATTAGAAGCAGCTGAGACTATGTAAGAAGGGATTAGGGTACAAGAGGAAGTCTAAGATCATTCTCCTCTTGTTGTCCTGTGGCATTTGCTCTGGATAAGTTTTTATTTGAATCATGTCATTCTATTTCCATATGCAGAAGGTGCTACCTGCCCCACTCAACATGTCATGCATGTATACCTCATCTAACCACCAATGAGAATCAATAAAAAAATAGGTACGGTTTTAATATTGAAATCCCATTTTATGACATTTAGTCTAAAGACAGCTTTAGTTGTCTGTCATATGTTTGTGTTAGAACATGGGTTTCTGGTAGGCATGGGTATGCACCCTGACCAAGAAGGAATTACAATCTTAGTTCGGGTAAGACAGAAAGACACTTTATTTTAACCGCTGATCACCCTCTGGTAGATTGGCACAGAGCAGTCAGGCTTAACTTAAGATGCAATGTGTAAACTATTTGGGAAACACTTAAATTACAGTAACACAGTGAAAACACTACAAAAAGAGTCCATACCAGTCAAGAAAAATAAAGAATATTTGTATGGGTAAAACAAGACCAACATGACACAAATTCAATAAGTAGAACTTGAGAAATATTTTTTTTTAGAATAAACCTAAATGTAGCACTTAAAAGCTAATAGCTCTTGGGGGTTACTTGAGGTTGCGCTGGACCTTAGTAAATCCAAAGTTCAGGCCGACCGTTATGGAGAGCAGTCTGGCTACCAGACCAAAACAAGGCCCGCTGATAAAAATAAATTGAATGGAGCAAGCATTGGCATCAAAGACCCGCTGTGTCAGGTCCGATTCACACCGTCGGGTGGAAGCAACGTTATCACGGCTTGCAGTTGGGTACCATGTTGTCAAACGAAGGCACTGCGTCATTCTTGAGCCTTGCAGTCAGGTCCCACGGCAGCATCAAGCCATGCTGGGATGTCCTCGAATAGGCACTGTGTGGGCATCAAAGGACACTGCATTGGTTCCGATTAAGTCATCACTGTGTCAAGTTGTGTAGCACAATAATAATAATAATAATACTAATCCACATTTTCGCACAATCACCCGTAAGGGTCTCTAGGCGCTGGGGGCCATCGGAAAGATTAAGCAAGCTATTGCCCAGAGTCACATGGTGCTGGGCTAATCTGCCACCGGTGCCGGGGATCGAACCGTGATCCACAAATTCTGGAGTCAGTCACCCTAGCCGCGGCGCCACACCTGTCCCAAAACAGCTGCAGATCCCACTTTAACACAGGATTGGCACCACTTGGCAGGGCAGGACTCCCAATTGACAGAACCAGCATCTGAAGCAGAGTTGAAGAAAGTCCTTGAGACTTCAAAAACACGATTCAAGCCAGAAAACCTTGGAGTCACTTAAGCGCTTGCAGGGTGTAGAGAAGCACTACCAGGCAAGAAGCAGCAAGTAGCAGGCCAACCCAGAATAGCAGGTAACACAGTGGCATTCCCTCTTACAGCACATCAATCAGCAGGGAGCAGACCAACACAGCAAAGCAGTTTACAAAGGGGCAGTCCCTTCTGCAGCACAGCATCTCTTCTTCCGGACGGAATGTTCTGAGATCCAGAAGTATACTAAGTTGGTGGTGTCAGAGGTCTAGTTCTTAAACACAGTTGTGCCTTTGAAGTGGGGGATACTTCAAAGTAAGTCCTTTAAATTACGCAAGGTCCCTGCCCTTCCTGCCCTGGCTCCAGACTCACTAGAGGGCAATGTGCAGCTCTTTGTGTGGGGACAAGCACAGCCCTATTAAGGTGCAAGTGTCAACTTCTCCCTCCCATCTAGATCGGTAAGGCCCATCAGTATGTGAATTGCTCATCTGCCACACCTCAGCTCCATTTTATGTGACTGTCTGGAGGGAATCCACAAAGCTCAGCTGTCATGTGCACAATATGTATAATGAAAGATAGGCAGAGGAACAGAATGGTTAAAGTAAGAAAATGCCAACTTTCTAAACATGCTACACAAACAAATGATGGATTGAATGCTGAATAACTCATACATTCACCCCCAGTCAAGAGATCAGGATTAAATCCATTGTTCTTTTGCTCACTGTGCCACCCCAGTTTAGACCCAGCCATATGCAAATCAGTCTTGACCCTGTGCCTCATGGGAACAGACTAGAACGAACCTGGGACCGGTTTCTGGGTATTACCCTTTATCAGCCAGGCTAGCTTGAATCCAGTGGCACAGTGATCAAGGGCCCCCATCTGGGCACACCCATCCCACTAAGGGTGAAAAGTGCTATGCAAACAAATGATGTATGGAACGCTGAATAAATCATACATTCACCCCCAGACAAGAGATCTGGGTTAAATTTATCATTTTTTGCTCACCGTGCCACCCCAGTTTAGGCCCAGCCATATCCTGGCTGATGAGGGCTGAAAGCCTGAAATTGGTCCTAGGATGCTTGTTTCCGGTCCAGGGAGGACCTGGCCTGGCAGTTCAGACTGGACTGTTCCCATTGGCATCAGGGTCAAGACTGATTTGCATATGTCTAGGTCCAAACTGGAATGGCATGCTGAGCAAAAAATCGAACGTTGAATTTAGTCTCGATTTATTTAAGGTACAGACAAATATATTATGTTCTCAGATTTTATTAAAGTATGTGACAAAAAAGCATTCCTCGTTGGCTGTGTCAACTACAGCCTTCGATCTACACTGTGGACAGCGGGGTTCACAAATTGAATTCAGCTTTGTCTGTACTGAGTACTGCTTTTAAATATAAACTGCGATCAACAGAGTTCACCACTTGATACCAGAAGCGGATCAGCACTACAGACAACATTGAATTCATTTTCAATTTATTAAAGGCAGAGACAATTGTACTGTATACTCAGATTTTATTAAAGTTTGTGACAAAAAAAGCATTCCTTGATGTCTGTATCAACTGCTGCCTTCGATCTACACTGCAACCAGCAGGGTTTACAACTTGAATTCAGCTTTGCATCTACACTATGGACAGCATTGAAGTTAGCCTTGATTTATGTAAGGCAAAGACAATTTTGTTAAATGATGCAACAAAAAACATTCCTCAATGTCTGTACTGAGTACTGCTTTCAAATGTACACTGTGATCAACAGAGTTCACCACTTGGTACCAGAAGTGTATCAGCACTACAGACAACATTGAATTCATTCTCAATTTATTTAAGGCAGAGACAATTGTACTGTATCCTCAGATTTTGTTAAAGTATGTGACTAAGCATGGGCGGAAAATCCGTTCCGCTCGCAGATTTTGCGGAATTTTGGTAAATTCGCAATCCGCGAACGCTCGTGAATTTACCGAAAATCCGCAAATTCGCACGCAGCAGATTTTCTTTTCTTGGTGATACAATTTTGTGTTCACTTACCGTCATTCAGCGTTTGCTGAGTTGTTTTTCTCGATATTTTGCGAGTGCTGCGCCATTTTGGATCTAGCTGCGGGATCCCGCGGGAGTTTGGCGACGCATCGCAAGAGTTCTCAATTGCGAACATGTAGGTGTGGCAGGCAGCAACAATCTTGCACTCGTGAAATTACAAAATTTGCAATTCTGCACAAGAAATCTACTAGCAAGCAGCATAGACCTTCTGAAAATGATGATTTTTATCAGAATAACTCCTCAGGTTGACATTTGCCTGCACTTTATTGGATTTGAGGCCTTTTGACTTTCTTTGGATCACTTTTGGATTAGAAATCAACTTTCACAAGTAAGTTTGTTTGGGGCATTACAGTTGATGTTCTGCAGAAAAACGAGTTTTGCAAAACTGAAAGCACTCAGCAGGTGCAAAAGTTCACTCATCATTAGTAACCATTCCCTGTAGTACTTCCTGAGGGGCCCCTCCAGAGTTCAGTTGCCTATGTTTGTTTGGAGCATTACAGTTGCTGTTCTGCAGAAAAACTAATTTTGCAAAACTGAAAGCACTCAGCAGGTGCAAAAGTTCAAACTCATCATTAGTAATAGTAACCATTCCCTGTAGTGCTTCCTGACTGGGGCCCCTCCAGAGTTCAGTTGCTAGTTGCAACAATTGTATGACCCTGCTCTGACCCTCACAGCAGGCTCATAGAATAGCTACAAGTAGGCCACAAAGGTCCTGGAAAAAAATTGCACTGCAACAGAAAGCAAATTACAGATGAGGAAGCAGGTGTCAGACTGGAATTTTAAAACAGTGACACATTAATAAATCAACCCCAAATTAATTCATGTCAGTTGAAGCAGGGCAGGTGTGCTTGCTTTTCCCCCCCATAATCTACAGTGATGATGAACCAGAGGGTGGCATTGATGTACCAGAGGGTGGCATGGGTGAAACAGAGGGTGGCAGTGGTGAAACAGAGGGTGCTGGGAACCTGTGATGATGAACCAGACGTAGAAACAACATAGTCGCGACCATTGCGAGCCGACAAGTAAGTTCGCAATTGCGAACTGGTACAAAACCCTCGCGAACTGGCAGAAACCCTTGCGAACACAAAAAAAAACAATCCACAAATTCGCGGATTTTGCGGATTGCGAGTTCGCAAATATGCAAATTCGCGAACGCCAGATTCGCAAAATTCGCCCATGCTTATATGTGACAAAAATAATTCCTTGATGTCTGTGTCAACTACTGCCTTTGATCTACACTGCGACCAGCAGGGTTCACAACTTGGTACCAGTGGCGCATCAGCTCTACAGACAATATTAAATTCATTCTCGATTTATTTAAGGCAAAGACAATTGTACTGTGTCCTCAGATTTTATTAACTCTGACAAAAAGCATTCATCGATGTTTGTGTCAAGTAGTGACTTCGATCTACACTGTGGAGAGCAGGGTTCACAACTTGAATTCAACTTTGCATCTACACTACCGACAGTATGGAATTCACCCTTGGTTTATTTAAGGCAGAGAAAATTGTACTGTATGTGTTTAACTTTTGTTAAAATAAGAAACAAAAATCATTCGTCCATTTCTGTGCTCAGTACTACATTCGATCTACAGTTTTTGACAGCAGGTTTCACAACTTCAAATCAGCTTTGAATCTATACTACGGACAGCATGAAATTTAGCCTTGGTTTATTTAAGGTAGAGATAATTGTACTTTATGTCCTCAGATTTTGTTAAAGGATTCGAGAAAAAGAATTTCTTGATGTCAGTGATGACTACTACCTTCGATCTACATTGTGACCCCTCGCGATTGTACATGATGCATTCCAGTAGACAAGAGACATTATACCACTGTAACCCCCCTAAACCACTAACCATCGCAGAGTGCGCACACGCTGAGTTCTTTTGGTACCTCTAACTCACTGCACTACAAGTCATCTCCCAGTAGCCTTATTAAGACAGAATTCACTAGGCAAAAAACATTACTCCCAGTGCAGCCTCCCTGCACTATGCATTATCGCAGGATACGTACAAGCTCAGCGCCAAAGATAGTACTAACTCAATGCACCATAAATCATCGCAAAGGAGAGTGAACAGTTTTATGTCACAGTGAGAATACTGTCCCTTTTAAATGTCCTTGAAACATACATATTTTAATAATGTATTCTATACATGTTCTATCTTCCACTTCAATCATGATTACAGATGATGCCCTCCACTCTAAGATCTACACTGCGGACAGCAGGGTTTACAACTTGAATACAGCTATACAAGTACACTATAGACAGTAGGGGATTCAGCCTTGATTTACTTAATGCAGAGACAATTATACTGTATGTATTTACATTTTGTTTAAATAGGTGAAAAACAGCATTTTTCTATAACTGTGCTGACTAGTGGCTTCGCTGTACACTGCAGACAGTAGTATTCACAACTTGAATTCAGCATTCTATCTACATTACAGACAGTAGGGATTTAGCCTTCATTTATTTAAGGCACAGACAAAAAATACTCCTATGGCACTGCTAGTATGCACAAACACCTTTAATCCCAGCATCCTGTTAACTATGTTCACAAAGAATGTAGAATACAGCGCCAAAATGTACCTCCACCACTGGCAATACCAAGTACCTCTTGGGCATCATCTTCAACATCGCCACCAGACATACGTCCCCATTTTGAGAAAGTTAGAATGCACTGCGTGAAATGCAATTGTTTAATTTGTTATGGGGAGCAATCAGTTGACCTAGTTTGCAGAACAATTGATAATCATCAATGGCAGTTTTTTTTCCCCCTCAAAGTACATGCAATCCAGTATGTAACATTCAATGCTTTGAGTGTAGCCCGTTCAGAACACACAGTATCACAGGGTGAGCACATGCTAAACACCAGACGTACCACTAACTCAGTACACCATAAATATTCACCCGAGGCTTTATTAAGGCAAAATTCAGTAGTCAAAAAACATTACCACCAGTGCGGCCTATCCGGACCACGCATCATCGCAGGTTACGTACACGCTCAGTCCCAAGGGTCCTACAAACTCAGTGCACCATAATTCATAGCCATGAGGCCGTATTCAGGCAGAATTCAACTGACTCTTCATTCATTATTTGCAGAGTGCAGTACCAAACTAAATAAAACGTCAATCAAACCCTATACAATATCCCTTTAGTAGCCTTCCTTGAAAATCTTCTTTTATATCAGTTCTAGGTTTAGTTGAAAAACAAAATTCATGCTGCAAGTGCAAAGGCACACTCAATGGCAGTCTACACTGTGGACAGCACAGGTCACAACTTGAACTATAATGTCCCTGAAACATACACATTTCGACAATGTATTCCATAGATGTCTCATCTTTTATTTCAATCGTGATTACAGATTATGCAGTCCAGTAGACAACACGCTGACAACCAGACGTACCACTAACTCAGTGCACC
This sequence comes from Lissotriton vulgaris, assembly GCF_964263255.1. Taxonomy (NCBI): domain Eukaryota; kingdom Metazoa; phylum Chordata; class Amphibia; order Caudata; family Salamandridae; genus Lissotriton; species Lissotriton vulgaris. Next base: position 984,109,955 of record NC_141695.1, on the reverse strand, counting down.
ATAAATTATTGCCACGTGGCCTTATTAAGGCAAAATTCAGTAGCAAAAAGACATTGTTAGCAGTGCGGTCTGCCTGAACCACAAATCATTGCAGGTTCCACACAATCCGACCCTACCTTAGTGTACCGCAATTCATGAACCCTTTACAATAGAATCTTTTGTGTATTATTTTACATGTAGTGCTCCTACCTTTGTACAGCAGATGTCATAAACCATTTACGATTGAATATCTATGTATGATATCATGATTACTATTTTACTTGTTACCAGCAGCAACGTAATAAAATGGTGTTGAGCACACGTGCCCGTACTCATTTCAACTATCTATTTGTGTCTGTGTATTTATTATGTTTGTAAAATGCTGCTCCTGCGCCCTACCACATTATATTGTGATATAAATAGCGTATACAACCATCTTACCTCTGACAGTAAGTGTGGGCTTTTCATCCTTCTTTTTAATTTTCTTTTTTAGCATATTTATATAGCGGAAAATCAAACCAAAACTATATCAGCAATTAACATGAGCACCATATTTACAAAACATTTTCAGGCAGGCGTTGATTACATCATTACTCTACAATAACAGGATGTGGATGAAACGCCGAGCCTCTAACACAGATTTCCAGCACCAAGTTCAACAGTATACCTGAATGACCACATACGTCTATATATTATCTGCCTTTCATGTGCCAAAAACTGCAACTTAAAAATTTAACAGCCCTGTATTACTACAGCTGCAACACTCCACTTAATGTTCAACAAACATTTATAATTGCAGAAATGTGTCATGTCCACTATCTTTTATGTATGCAACTGTGAATGAATATAGAGTCAGTGATACCCCGTATCTTCCATGTTGGCCATGTTGTGGAACTTTGTAGATATAATGACACATTTGCGTTTAAGACCCGGATGACATCAGCACTTCAAGACAGACACCCGAATCACTTGATTTCTCATATAGCTCATGACGGAATCACGCCTATAGCTCCAGAATCATGGTTCAGAACCTCAAGTAGCACTGGCATACGTCAGGCCAGCCCACTCCACTTATGCTTCCAGGAAAATACAAAAATGCAACATTGCCCAGATTTCCATTGTACTGATTTCTTAGTCCCAGGTCTAGTTGTCAAAACGGCACACACACACACACCCTCATGGCTGGTATACACCCACACCACACCCATCCAACACATGTGTCACTACACATGTGACCCTACCAATAAAAAAGACGGGGCGCACGTGCTCTACGCCATTTTAGTAATGGTCAGTCCTAGGGCTTCGAAGGCCTCATGTAGGCCTGAACAACCGAGTACAATGATCCATCACTACGTGCGTGGCCTCTTTGGTCACTGATTTAATGGTACTGGAAGGACTGAACGGGTGAGGAACCTGCGATGATGATAGGAGCACGAGTATGTCGTTACCCATACCGATATCAAGACTCAGCACCATATGTCAGATTTCTTGGTGGCAGAGTGGGACTGCATGATGTAGAAGGTGTCCTGTCCACAAAATGGTGAGCAATGAGGCCTAGGTGCGCATCGGAAGGAGTTAATGGGATGCAGCAGACTGGATACAAAAAAGCGACGCAGCGATTTAGGCATACACAGTCCTATATACCGTATCTTATTGCATGTATATATATTTTTTTCCAATCGCAGGAACGTTTTTATAACCGGTCAAACGTCCGGTATATAAACTATACAATTAGTTGTTTTTAAATGCGAGAGGGAAGGTGTGTGAAAGGGCGATGTTATTCAACTCCACATTAAGATAGTAAAAAATACCGATCATAACATCTTTCTTTTACTATCTTTTATATGTAGATTGTCAGGAAGCATTATATCCCGGCACGTGGTAAAAAGCACACCGGTGACAGAAAGGTGAGCTCTGAATATTCTTTTCAGTCACTCTCTCCTTTGATAAAGAAATGATACACACTGTTAACTTCCTTTGTATCTTATAGGTTGTATTTCACAAATTGGCGTCATCCCCCCAAAAAAACACCTACAAAGCTCTACGTTCGTGTGATGATGCGTGGCCATTGTAACAACATCTGAGCAGGCTGCTTCGACATGTGGTGCACCCTCTTTGAATCACGCCAATGGCACAAGGTGAGCAAATAAGCGTGTTTCCGAAACAAGAACAAGTCATCTGTGAAAGGAGAGAGTGGGTAGTGTGCAGCAGCTTCACTGCGTAGGAATGTACAATTACCTCTGAGCAGTGAGGATAGGTAACAACAGTCGGAGGGGCAGATCTACAAGCCCTGTGCACCACTTTTGTGTCACTTTTAACAAGGGAAAAGTGGTGCAAGAAGCTTGTAAATCTGCCTCTGACTTCCCTTGAAAAACACTCCCCGAGTCAATGGGGTGCAACAGTCTAGGTAGGCAATAATTAGAACTCACCGCTATGCAGTGGGAGTGCAAGGGATATACTACTTTGAAAGAAAAACAGCGTACAGACACCTTCTTACAGTGGAACTTGATAAAATCCATTATCCTGACTGTACAAATAAATAAAGCAAAAATATACGTGTGCAGTTGTATGTACTATGCTATTACTAACTCTATATACTATCTTTCAGATCACTAAACTAGAGGGTGCACTATGAACCAGCACATGCTTGGAAACACAACAGAGGCCAACGGTGAGCTTCGAGTATTTTCTCCAGTATTGACTGCTCCATCTATAACTTTCTCTCACAGTTTTAATGTTGTTTTTTTTCTCTTTCTCTCTATCACTCTCTCTCACATTGTTTCTCTTTCTCTTTTAAAGTTATACACACTGCAGTCTAATCTGCAACTAAAGCTGAGTTCAAGTTGTGAACTCTGTTGGTCACAGTGTTTACACAAGGTAAGCAGAGCGGCCTAGATATACAATACCGCCAATTAAATGCATTAGAAATAAAAGAGCTTATTTACAAGCCCCTTGCGCCACTTTTCCGTCAATTTTAACATGGGAAAAGTAACACAAAAGTGGCGCAAGAGGCTTGAAAATAGCCCTAAAGAATATTGTCCTCCATAATGACTTGATCTCTCACCTAATTCTGTCTCATCTCTGAAACTTTTTAAAGACCTGTTGGTCCATACTGTAAATCTGACGCAGTAAGCACTTCTGTACAGACACCTCTTGAACTTGGACCTATAAGAACGGTGAAATGTATCAGGCACACTGCAGACGTGCAAATTAGAAACTATTGCCAAGTATTACCTTAACTTGTAATGTTTGACCTCATTTAGTCACATCAATCTAATTTTGAACACTTATTTTCATTTTTGTTTTGCAGATTACCTACCCTACTTCTATTGGAGTCCATATCACATTTTGTTTCATTGTTTTTTAAAGTTATTTTTCTAATTATTTATTATTGCTCTCTTCCAGTTATGTTTCTAGTTATTTATTGGTGTTTTAATAAGAGTTAATTAAAAAAATTATATACATCTACTTTTTCTGACAAAATTACACTATTATTTAGTGTGATAATAATACAGTTAGAAAACATTTAAAAAAAGAAATGAGATTTATAACTTGATGTATAATACCGAGGCTAACTCTTTACCTGCTCTTTACCAGAGTCTATAGCTACAACTAACGGTTCCTATAGAAAACTTTTAAAAATCCAGCACAGTAACTGTTTCGATTAGCAACATAGTGTGGTGAACTTCTAACCTCTCTGCTCACTTAAGTGTTCCATGAACTGTTACTATGGTAACAGGCAGTAAGCCATTTGGGGGTAGTATTGAAAGCTTCTGGCTGTACAGAAACCATTATATTTGCCCAGGATCCTCTACATGACAGAAAGGAAAGGAAAGTAAAACAGAACACTGTTTACCAGATATACAACCCCCTTGCGCCGCTTTCGCGTCACTTTTCCCATCTTAAAAGTGATACAATAGTAACGAAATGAACTTGTAAATCTGCCCCTATGCACATTATGACCAAAACAAGTACACAACTCATTCAATTCTTTAGAGATCCCAATTAGACAGTGTTGCTTCACGTTTCACATTGAACTTTAATAAATACTTTGTACCCATTTAAATGGAAGATGAGATTGTTGACATTATAAAACTTAGTGGCATATTTACAAAGATGAAGTTAAAATTGTCGTCGCTTTAACAGCTGCAAACTACAACAAAAGCACCGAAAATGGACTTCAAAATCTTTTGTTATCGTACCGGAAGATTTTCTCAACATTCAAATTTCCTATGCAAGAGTGAGAGCCAACCCCCGGGGCTATAAAATAAATAGTTGGAGGGTGCTCCAAGGCCCCCCTGCAAAATTAGAAGTGTGTGGGCCTCAATGACCCCCCTCAAGCCCCGGGAACCACCACCCCCTGGGGATTTGTGTATTGTGGGAGGCAGGCTACGTGGCCCTCCGCCTGGAGCCCTCAAGGCCCTGGGGACTGCCACGCCCCAGGGCCGGCTCCTGCAGTGTCCCGTGGTGCCTGCCCCCGGGACACTACTATTTGCTATGAGAGGGCGGGAGTCTTGTGGCTCCCACCCTCCCATAGCAAAGTTGGTTTGGATTTTGAAAGAGAGAGCAGGGAAATCTGTTCTCTCTTTCAAAATCAAAACTAGATTGCTTTTCCACATGCATGTTAGCATCTCCCCATGTGGAAAAGCAATGCCGGCTCCCAAAGGACGCGGGGAACCGGTGGGACCGTGAGGGTATTTTGGCTCCCCCCACGGTCCCCAACATTTTTTGCAAGACCCGGGGGATGGGGTCCCCGGGGATACTAGAAATTACTGATAGGGGCTATTGTTTTACTGTAAAATTAGAAGTCGCGCACCCAGCGTGGGTCTAAGTGCAGCCCCCTGGTGTGCACGCGCTGGATGGATGATCATAATCTGTAGGGTGCACGACTCCAGCGCCTTTGGTGCACAACTTCTATGCGTTTGGGAGCCGGCATTGCTTTTCCACATGGGGAGCTACTAGCATGCAGCTTCCCATGTGGAAAAACAAAATTGATTTAGATTCTTCAACCAGCACCAAAGTTATTCCAAATAGAATGTTGTGGATTTCCTAAGGAAAATAGGTCCTTACTATAACTACCTACTGGCGACTGCCAGTAGGTAAAATATATATGTGATCAAGGTCTTCGGACTGAAACGCATTATGGCCGACTGAAAGAAAAGAAGAACATTTGAGCACTTACTTTGTGGTCCATGCCTGCTTTTTTCCTGACAGAAGGGGCTTTGAAGGAGGCAGGTTCTATGTATATATATATAAGTGTGCTTCAGTTATGTGCCTTTGTCTGAGATGTTTCAAGCCCACCAATGGGCCTCAACTCGCACATCCAGCTTGTCAATCCTCCATAGAAGCCTCCACATTGAGACTCTGTGATTCAGAGCTCCGTGGCCCCAAATTTCCGGGTGGTGCATCTCCTGCGGATGGGAGGCTGCTTATATATCAAAGCTCCAATGTTCCCAACCTGTTGGAGATGCACTCTGACATCCACTGCAGCAAACCTTCTTGAGGTAAAAGCCGGATCGGCGAGCGGATCCAGTTTTCAGCATGCCTGTTGATTCACGCCAGACGTGTTTCGTGCTCATTGCACGCTTCCGCAGCTCAAAAGTCATTTTGACATAGAGGTACATAACATTTTAAATGTAGACATTCAAAGGCACCCACAGGGTAAAAAGTACCATCATGCTTCATTGATGACGCCCATTGGGGTTGGACCTGTTAAAAGTAATACATTACAAGCCAGTGATCAAGGGCAGGAAGCTGCCCAAAACGGGTTTGGCCTTGTAGGGGAAGCTGTGAGTCAAGCCTGAAATGCTGCTGCCGGTAGCGCCTGTGTGAAAAACCCCTCGGGACAGGCGTCTCAAATGATGAGTGATATATATATATATTGCTCTCAAAACCATTTTGTAGCCGTGTATCAGCTTTCTCACTAGGAGACAAAAACAAAAATATTTTCTTTGACGTAAATTCCCAAACCAAGTGCAAAAGATTCCATTACCTATACAGACAGTTGTTTCCAAACATAGTAATTGGGCACATAAATACATACTGAAATTCCTAAAGTACTACTCTAGATCCCTAGGTGTACTGTTTATTCTTCCCCAGAATTTAAACCAGTGGGGGTTTTTGTCTGCAGATCAATTACATATCTTGATTCCAGCCTTCGAAGTCTCTGAACTCTATTACCTCCCCTAATATGTACAGGAACACAATCAATGGCAAAAAACTGTAAGCAATTTCTATCACTCTTGTGTTTGGTAGCAAAATGATGAGCCACCGGATAGTTAAAATCCATTTTGGCTATTCCTGGCATGTGTTCTAAAATTCTAATCTTTACATTGTGTATTGTGCTGCCCACATACAAAAGTCCACATGGACATTTCAAATTAGTATGGACAAATTCACGGGAAATTGCAAAATAATCCTCGCAGATTTTTTCCCAATTTGCACTGGAGTACTTTCTAATGGCTAATCTAGTAAGTGCTTCTTCTGGCCCTTTACGCAGCTGCAGTGTAGTAAAAGTACTATACATTTACCCAACGAGGGAGCACTTACTGATTAGCCAGTAGAAAGTACTCCTGTTGAGTAGAGGTATTGTAGAAAACGGTGGCATCTTCGTGGGCAAATACGCTGGGCAGGATTCATTCTGGCACAATGCTCCTGTCACAAAAATTAAACCTCAACAGGAAGCACTTACAGATACAAATTAAGCAGGTGCCTGAGTTTAAGCTCAAATTCAGTAAAGTATTAATCATCCCTAAAAAATTGTGAGCAAGGTGGAGGCTGGGCAATTGTCCTTTATCCCCATATCTGCTGCTGAAAATTAGCTGTAACCTTGAGGAGGTCTCTGCATCCATGAGTTTCCGAGCGCCATCCCTGTGTAGTTCCTGTGACCAGGAGCCTGCTTTCTCCTTATCTGCTGCCCAGCTCGGTCTCTGACCCTATATAATCAAGAGGCATGTGAACTCTCATTGAAGCCCCGTCCGTTTGGCCCTACCACACACACTAGCGCTATGAAGTGTATTGCCGCCCTTTTCCCACTATGATGGACAGCTTACTCAAGGGACCTCTGAGCCTTTTGGCGCGGTGGCACCCTTTGGTTCACCAGTGTCACCCACTGGTTCATCACAGCACCCTCTGGTTAACCACTGTCACCCTCTGGTTCACTACTGTCACCCTCTCGTTCATCACCGGCACCCTCTGGTTCATCACTGCCACCCTCTGGCTCATCACAGCACCCTCTGGTTCACCAAAGCCACCCTCTGGTTCACCACTGCCACCCTCTGGTTCACCCCTGCCACCCTCTGGTTCATCACTGCCACCCTCTGGGTCACCACTGCCACCCTCTGTTTCAACACTGCCACCCTCTGGTTCACAACTGCACCCTCTGGTTCACCACTGTAGATTATGGGGAGAAAGCGCACCTGCCCAGCCTCAACAGGGGACTGGTTAATGTGTTACTGAAATTAAGCTTCAATCCGCCACCTGCTTCCTTAGCTGTAAGTGCTTCTTGTTGTGGTTTAATTTTTGTGACAGCCTGGAGCATTGTACCATACTTGTAACTATTCTCTGACCCTGCTTCAAGGGTCAGAGCAGGGTCAGAGAATAGTTGCAATTAGGCAACGAACTCTGGAGGCACCGCTCAGGAAGCACTTACAGGGTTACAGCAGGTGTCCAAGTTGTAGTTATTTTTCTTTGAAACCATTTTGTAAATGGCTACAAAGAAATTAGCTTCAACTTGGGCACCTGCTGTAACCCTATAAGTGCTTCATGTACTTCAATTTTTGAAAATCCGTCCAGCTCGCGATTTCGCAGATTTTTCTGCATTTTCGCGAGATTCGCGGACCGTGAAATTGCAGAAAATCCACAAATTCCGCGAACAGAACGGATTTTACGCCCATGCTTAATTTCAAACTGTAGACAGTATGCCTGGTGTGACAAGTCAAGAATGTATTGATCGTTTTTCCTTTCTTCAACCCCCTTACATTATAGGTCAACACTCTTTTGCTGAAGGCGCAGGCCTTGCACTTACCGCAAGGGTAAAATCCATTAATTTCTTTTAAAGTGCCCTTCTTTGATGAAACTAGGTCTAGTCAAGTCAAGTCAAGTCAATAAATTTGTATAGCGCGCTACATACCCAGAGGGTCTCAAGGCGCTTGAGGAAGGGTGGTGAATTACTTGTCAAATATCCACGTTTTGAGTTGCTTTCAGAATGCTAGGTGGTTCTGAGTAAGGCGAAGATGAGTGGGAAGTGAGTTCCAGGTTTTAGCTGCCAGGTAGGAGAAGGATCTACCTCCCATGGTGGTTTTGTTGATGCGAGGTACAGTGGCGAGGGCTTGGTTGGAGGATCGTAGCTGGCGGGAGGGGGTGTAGAAGGACAGTCGTGTGTTGAGGCATTTGGGTCCGATTTCGTAGAGTGCTTTGTGTGCGTGGGTTAGGAGCCGGAAAGTAATCCTCTTATTGACGAGGAGCCAGTGGAGGTGACTGTGTACTAAACTGTCTCGCAAAGAGCGTGCTTTCCTAAATGTGATCATGGGAGCTGGTGGAAAATCAGTATATCTCAATATGAAATGAAAATAAAACAGCGCAAACAAGAATAATTCGAACGAGATGAAAAATATTATGCCATGGGAAGAGTTATGACCTTTGCGAAGAGATTTGAACAATCAAGAAAAGAAATACAAAGAAAGAAATCCGTGCCTAGTACCACTACAGGCCGAGTTGAAAAATCAGTATCGGATGTTACTGAAAATTAATATTCTGAAGATGATGCAACAGGCCATTCAGGCAGACGGCAGAAGACCCCTTTTAACGAGGAGTTCAACGTCATCCACCAGTCATGGTTGAGGGGGGGGGGAAACAAACCCCCAGAAGGAGAAGACAAACAAGAAGGGGCGGCTTGAAGAGGAACGGCAAGAAACAACCAAACACCATGAGTAACGCGGAGCAAAAGAGGGGGCAGATGGTAGAAGATACTGACCAATTAACCATAGTCAATCTAACTTCAAGATTTTAACATCAACAGAAGAAACAGCACTGAAACTAGGATTGACTTTCTGCCCAAATAGCCGCTTGAAATACACTCAAACAAGGATTGATTTGTTCAAACTAATTTGCAAACTCAAACTATATAAATACGCCATCTTTGACTGACATTGGAAGCACCTGCCCTAAGGGTGCCACGCTTGTACGGTGCAGAGGAGCAACATATATACATGTGATCAAGGCCAGCTTGTCTGGCCGAAACGCGTAATGACAGGTTGCGGGAGCACTGCATACAAAAATGAAAAATAAAGAATAACTTTAACTCACAGGAAGTGGAGTTCATGTGTCTCTCCATCGCCGTCAGGAGGTTGGGGAGTCGTTGGATTTTGTGATATATATATATATATATATATATATATATATATATATATATATATATATATATATATATATATATATCAGGAAAGTCGAATTAAACAACGTTGTCAAAAGACGATTGCGGACCCAAAGTCAAGGTGCAATTTTCGTTTATTTCGTGCTCAAACCCCCGCACCTAGCCATGACGCGTTTCGGGCCTCCCTGGCCCTTGACCACATGACGCGCTTTGGTGTGTTGTTTACAAATTTAAAGTGCAAGTGCCAATTACCAACATTAGCGTCATCATAAACATAGACAAAATACTATGTTTAAACAGTGCAAATTCAAGGTTTTAAAAGAAGATATACAGTAAAACACTGTATGACTTAACTAAACACTTGATGATCAATTTACAAACGATATATTTAAAATCATTCATAAAATCAGGAGAATTAAAACCAGAAAATCATTACAGCTCAAATAGCATGTCGTGACTGCCAGGTGGATTTTTGGAGTCTTTGTGGATTTTAGGGATAAAGTATATACATGGTATGACTGGGTGATTAATTCGTAAATATTTATACTCGTCCGAACTGATGAGTCCCAAGCCTTTCCATGCCACAAGCTTCATGTAAAATCTGCTCCAAAAGGTCTTGATTGTAGCAATGTCCACTCTTTTATAACAGTTTTTGTCATTTATGTGTCTCCAGGCCTCCTCCATATATTTTTCTCTAGGCCAGATGATGACGTTGCCTTCTTTATCCACCTGTCTGATGATTATAGATTTACACATTTGTAGTTTTTTTATCAAGGCATGGTATTCTTGGTCCCTTCTCGAATATTTAATTTTTGTACGTGTCACTTTGTGTTGCAATTTTTTAATGTTTGAAACCACCAACTCATGGTAGTAGTCTATGTTATCCTTGGCCATGACAGGACAGAAGGTGGATTTAGGTTTAAAGTCTGTTAGGCCAGCCCCTATCATTGGCTGGTTCATGGCATTTGCTGGCAGTTGGGTACCTTCGCCTAGAAGACCAATAAGGTCCATTCTGAGATCCATATCACCTGCTGTAAGTTTCTCAGTATTTCCCCCTACTGCTGCAGTGGTCCCTGTGGGTTTTGATTTTATAGCTTTGGTGGAAAAGAACTTTTTGAACTTGATTTTACGTACAAATTGAAAAATGTCCACTCTTGTTTGTGCATATTGAAAGTTACCCACAGGGCTATATGATAGACCCAATGATAAAATCTTGGTTTCTGTTGTATTTAGAGGGACATCAGAAAGGTTGATGACAGACATTTCATCTATTGCATTTATTGTCCCTTTTTGTTTTTCCAATAGTTGTTTGTTTTCTTTTTTCATGATTTTGCGTTTGCATTTCCTGCGTTGGTGGCACTTGAAGTTGCAGAATTTTGTGGCTTGTTTACCCTGGGTCTTAATGTGTCCCGACGATCCCGCCTCACACAATCGATCTCTTGCCCCAGGGTGAACCGATGAAACCCCAATTCATTGCTTTGTCCTGCTTGTTCATTATCTGATCCACTCTCTGCCACAGAGCTGTAATCAGAAAGGGAGGTTGAAGACTCAGCTCTTACAACCATCTCTGCCTGTTGCTGTGGTTGCGCTGAGCTGCGTGGGGGTTTGGTTATATTTTTTTCACATTTTGAAAGCGCTTGGCGAATGTGAAAACTTGACCCCTTTCATAATCTTCCTTTTCTCTTTGGAACTTGAATTCCTTTCTTTTGCGCATATTTTCTTCCTCTTTATTGATTCTTGCAAGCATTTCATCCCGCATTTTTATATTGGCTGGGGTTTGTTCACCTGTGTCAATTTCATTCTCTAACGCCACAATTTGCTCCTCATATTTTACTCGGTCGATTTCTGCATATTTTACCAGCAACATCATTAAATTATGTGAAGACTTTAAATTGCAGTGAGCCCATTCATTAAGGAGTTCCGGATTGGGAGTATCATATGTTGGCACCAACATAATTCGCAAGCCACGAGGCTCTCTTCCCACCTCTAAATATCTAGATAGGGGCCGGTGTTCCCACCATTTAGCCTGTTCTCCTTGTTTCAATTTTTCAAGTTTTTTTTATTTTTTCACGGTATGTCGCATCTGCCACATTGCTCGTGGCTTCAGGTTGTTTTGCAATTGCTGCAACTGACGGTTCGTCATTGAACATGTCAGTCGCAGCGTCCTCTCTACTCCGCAGCGCGCCGGCCATGGTGCAGTCAAAGGGGGGTTTATTTTTTCTTTCTGCTAGTTATGTCGATAATCAGCAAACAAGCACGGTGCAACTACAAACAGGCGGCTCGCCTTGTTGCCTTACCTGCACACTCCTTCTCAGAGCTGATCCGACGTCTCGACTTCTCTTGGCTGGCACGTCTTTCACCAGGGTCCTCCGACACTGGCGTCCGTTTCCACTCCAATGCCGAAGCACTTCAGTCTGCTCAGGGGCTGGAACTCGCGATATTCCTCACAGGAGTGGGTTACTGCTTCCGAGGTCAGGACCCTGGTCGCTTGGCTGGTTGCTCGTTCCGCCCGGCGTGAAGGAGGGGTTCCGTTTTGACCGAGACGCCACTCGGTGAATTACTGCAGGGAAGTCGAATTAAACAACGTTGTCAAAAAACGACTGCGGACCCAAATTCAAGGTGCAATTTTCATTTATTTCGCGCTCAAACCCCCGCACCTAGCCATGACCCATTTCGGGCCTCCCTGGCCCTTGATCACATGACGCGCTTTGGTGTGTTGTTTACAAATTTAAAGTGCAAGTGCCAATTACCAACATTAGCGTCATCATAAACATAGACAAAATACTATGTTTAAATAGTGCAAATTCAAGGTTTTAAAAGAAGATACACAGTAAAATACTGTATGACTTAACTAAACACTTGATGATCAATTTACAAACGATATATTTAAAATCATTCATAAAATCAGGAGAATTAAAACCAGAAAATCATTACAGCTCAAATAGCATGTCGCGACTTAGTTGATAAATTCTCAATTGATAATGACATTTCTGTCTTGATTCATTTTCATAATATTTGTAAAATTCAATTAAAATTTTAGAAGGGAAAAAGAATTTTTTGTAAGTTTGCGTCTTAAACATTTGATCTACTAGCAGCACTGTTATGATTAAAACCACAATGGAAGATGACGCATTTGTAAAAACCTAAATGTTAAAAAATATTTAAGGTCTATGGTAATGTGCAAAACTGTGCATAATCAAATATATATATTACCTACTGGCGGTCGCCAGTAGGTAGTTATAGTTAGGATTGGCTACCATAGGAAATCCGCAACATTCTATTGGTAATAACTCTGGCGTCGGTTGAGGGATTTGTGTGTAATTTTCCAAAATTTTGGCCAGCTCCGCTGCGCTCCTTCCCTGAAAAGTTTCGGGGGGGTTCGTGAAGTGGGGGCTGAGAAAAAAGGGGATCCCAAAATGTGTTTTCCCCATGTTAATTGCCATAGGACGGTCTGACAAATCAACCCAAACCGCTGAACAGAATTACGGCAAACTTGGCAAAATTGTAGGGACTGGTACGCAGATGTGCCTTTGCTATATTTGCTGAAAATTGCTCCTGTTTTTTTTTTTAAATTAACTTCAAAAACACATATATATCTATAGGCGCGCCCCGAGCGCTCACGGGTGCGCGTACATGGGAGCGCACCCGGCACGCTACGGGAGTGCACGAGCGGAGAGCTGATTGGCTGTCGGGTGTCTGTCAACATTCTAAACAGTCCGGAGAGTCCGCCATCTTGTGTCTCGGTAGAATCGAGACACAAGCGGTGAAAAAAGAAAGGGGGATATAATTAAAAGGGGGCAGAGTGGACACCCCCTGACCCCCTAAGTTTTCTGAGGGGGGCCTAGAAGGACCCTGAAGGGCAAAAAAAGTTTTTTTATTTTTTTTATTTTCGCGGGGTAAGCGCTGGGTGCGTTCCTGCGTACGTTCTCCGGTACGCGCACCCTGAGCGCACCACAGGGAAAAACAGTGTAAAAAATAGAGTAAAAGAATAATGTAGAGTGTTTAGTGGTAAGTTAGCTCTGAAAAGAGCTGGTGTGTTCATTGGGTGTTTTTTGTACCTACAAGTAGGTAGCAATGCAGAGTCTTATATTCATGAGGAAAACTCTATTCCCCTCATCTGTAAAATGCACACCATCTCTCCTATAGATGTCTTGCATGTTGTAACACATGTTGTTGTGGTAAATGGAACCCATACCATAGTCTCTGAGGTAAGCAGAAACAGATGTATTTACATGTTTCCTTGCTTTCTCAATCTGTGGACAAAATTGGTTGGACCAGTTCCATTTTTGCCGTTGGCATATATTAGAAAACACCAAGGCAGTTTTTGGAAAAAGTGACATCAATTGCCCAAAGATGTCCTTTAAAAGCATTTCCAGACCTACCCCAGTCAAAGTGCACAATTATAAGGTCAGGGTGTGGTAAATGCATAAATGATTTTATCAATGGTATCAATTGGTGACTCCTCAATCCTCTTTGTCCAATCCATACAATGTTCACATTTGGTAAATCAAGATTGTAAATACCTCTGTTAGTTGCATATTGTTGAACCCAGTGGACATAGCTATGACCCACAAGCCAGACTTTTGTCATTCTGAAGGTAGATGTGTGAAGGTAGGTGTGCTTCTAGTCAGATGAGTTGTGGAAATGAAATGGCAGTTTGATTATGATAAAAAAGTGTTTGAGAATCAGTGCAGATGAATAAGTAGAAATGATTGGAGCTTTGTTAAAAATCACCACTGAAAATTAGGGTGAATGCTTATTTTTTTTAAATGGTTGAGAAAAAGTAATTTAAAGAAACAATGCATTTTATTAGCTAGTAGATTGAGAGGTCAAGCAGGCTTGATGGATTTTTTTGCAACATAGTAAAATGAACTTGTGAACTATGTGCTGGTTTTAGAGGGAGTTACCATGGTTACTTGGTGAATGAGCACTGGTGGGATGGGTGAATGTTATGTGAGTTTCAAAGTCTTTAAATCTACAACCAAATAAAATGTGCAGTTTGGTTTTGAATTTGTGGGGGAACAATTTTTATTGGCTATGTGCAGGAATATGGCTCTGAAATCAGAAAGAATCAGTGCCATTATTGAAAGGCTCCCAGTGAAGGAAGCATTGTTCAGAGATTCTGCTTGAGAATTTCTGTTGACTGTGACTGACACTGTTTGACATCTTCCAAACCATTTTTAAAGGTGAGTAATGATTCTTTTAAAAAAGATAGAGAGTTTAAAGATGTTTTACAAGTATCATAGTGTGTGTCTCTGTGAATTAAGGAAATATATTTTTATATTTTTCCATAATGTTAGCTGTGTGTTTATAAGGTAGTCTTCTTTATAAATTGTTTTTTATGCTTGGATTCAATGCTGGTTTAGAAATTGTGTAATGGTTTCATTGGAGTTGTAAATATGCTCATTTTTATGAAGCACATTGTGCAACCTGTAGCATGGGTGGAAGGAGTGAATGTCTGGAGAGGGATAGGAATAGCAGATAGAAAACTATATGGAATGGTGGGGAGATGCATAAAGTATTTCAGTAATGGTATCAAAAGAGATGAAATATAAGATAAAGATTAACATATTTACAATACTTTTACGCAATTTTAGACATGGATGGAAGCAGAAAATGCATGCAGAAAAATAAAATATGTACCCAGACAAGAATATGAAATGCCCTGAGAGATGTTAAAATTGTGAGAGTCTACCTTATAAACACACAGCTATGTCAAAGATTGTGGACGCAGCTTGTAAATATCCAGGCAGACAAAGCAATCTTTGACATAGCTGTGTGTTTGTAAGGTAGACTCTCACAATGACAAGATCTCTCACAGCATTTCTTATTCTTGTCTGAGTGCATATTTACAAGCTGTGTGCACAATCTTTGACACAGCTGTGTATTGATAAAGTAGACTCTCACAATGTTAACATCTCTCTCATTACATAAGGTAAGGTCATGAGCTTGCCCCATGTGAAAGGATGCATTGCTGGAAATTATTATTTTACTACAATATTTTACACTGTTTTTCCCTGTGGTGCGCTTGAGGGCCTCATTTATGAGGCCATGCGTCACTTTTACGCTGCCGGTGCGTCACTTTTTGGAACACAGCAGTGGTGTAAAAATTGCACCTTGTTGAGTTATATTTACAAAGTGACGCATCTAGGTAGATGCGTCACTTTGTAAAGCCCTGTGCCACATTATGGGGGTCATTATGATTGCGGTTTTTTCGCATCCTCGGGGCCGGCGGAAGCCACCGCCGGCCCTGAGGATGCGGAAAAACCGCAGCGGACTGACCAAAGACCCACCGCCACATTAGGATGGCTGGTGGGTCCTGGTTTCCGTCCGCAGCTTTTCCGCCGCGGTCGGATTACAACCGCGGCGGAAAAGCTCTAATATGGTGACGGTGTCTTCCAGACACCGTCCACCATATTAGGATGGCCAGTAAATTATGCTTTTCCGCGGCGGGTTTTCCGCCGTGGAAAAGCATACGGAACTTCACTGCGGGGGCCCGTTGCGGGCCCCCTAGGTGAAGGGGGGGTGGGGGGTGCACATGGGGGGTACCTATGGTACCCCCCTGCATTTGCATGCAGAAAGCGGCAGGCACCGCGCGGTGCCTGCCTCTTTCTGCATGCAAATGCAATGCGTGCTTTTTTAACATTGCCGCGGGTGCAGCTTGAAGCTGCACCCGCCGCAATGTTAAAAATAGAGGATGTGACCGCCAGGGTGGCGGTCACATCCTAATTGCACAGAAGGGAATTCCGCATGCCATGCAGAGGTTCCCTCCTGCTCTGGGGTCGCAGACGGACGCAAGTCCGTCCGCGATCCTAATCGACCCCTTAATGTGCGTCAGGTGTAATGTATGCAACGGGGGCGTATTGATGCAAAGAAGGGTTGTACAAATGACGTAGTGAAATCTATGAGATTTCACTGCGTCACTTTTAGGACGCTGTTGTGTCAAAATTTTGCACCTGCCTCACAGTAGATGTAAGACTGACGCAGGCCCTTTCACTTAGGGCTTGCCCCATGTGAATGGATGCATTGCTGGAAATTATTTTTTTAAATGGCATAAATTGAGATAGAATATAAAGAAAAAGAGAGACATATTTACAAGCTGCGTGCGCAATCTTTGATATAGTTGTGTGTTTATAAGGTAACAAAAAAAAATAATAATAATCGTAGGTTACAAAGTCGATATACAAATGAATTAGCTTTTAAAAAGACTATGAAATTCACTGAAAAAACCATAGGTTTCACTAACGTTATAGTTATGAATTAGCTTTTAAAAAACCTTTGAAATTCACTGAAAAAAACATAGGTTTCACACCAGTTATAGTTAGCTGAACAGTTTACTCATACAAAACCATTGAAATTTCCACGTTGATTGACTGAGGCGTTACGAGCTTGCTGCTGATTGGCTGCGAGCGGTGCAAGCAGTTGCAACTTGGAAGTGTTGGCCGTGAAAGAGGAGGGTAGGAACACTGTAACCTCTGTGGGGTGTTTAGGGTGTGCTATAAAGGGGGTGCGAAGCGAAGTATTCACCCCTACCGGTGTGAAAGTGATGGTCTACGGAAATTAAGTGAGGTATTGCCTAGAGTCTGATGCTACTAAGGTGAGCTGGTGCAGGACTTGGGGATTAAAGCATGAGCCCAAATTGTGTGTCTTATGCTGTGAAGTCATGTGCTGTGGCAGCTGCACTACACCTGTGGAAGCAGTATCAGCATGTGTTTATACCTACTTGGATGAACTACTGACCCGTATTGGTCTGAAAGTCCTGGGGTCTGTAAAATATGTGAGGTACTATCTAGAGTCTCATGTTGCTGAGCTGAGCTGCTGCCGGACTCGTGGATGAAAGCTGGAGTCCAAACTGTGTGTCATGTGCTATGAAGTCATGAGCTCTGGACGATATGCCATATCTGTCCAAGTAGTGTGAGCATGTAGTTATACCTATTCAGATGAACTTTTGTTTCGAACATTGTAACTTGTATATGGTGCTTATGTGTTGTTATACAGGGAGTGCGAAGGTAAATTCACATGTATCAAATCCATTCAGTATTTATGAAGTGCAAACTACTCACTCCAATGGGTCTGATGGTGCTGGGGGCGTAGGCTGAGCTGCTGCCGGAGTCAGGGTAAAGTCGCTGAACCACTGACCCCTACCGGTCTGAAAGTACTGGGTACATAAATTAAGTGAGGTATAGCCTAGAGTGTCATGCTGCTAAATTGAGCTGCTGCTGGACTCGGGGATGAAACCGTGAGCCTAAACTGTGTGTGCTATGCTGTGAAGTCATGTGCTCTGGGCACTGTGCCACACCTGTCCAACTTGTATATGGTGCTTAGGTGGTGTTGTATAGCAAGTGCAAAGGTAAATCAATACAGTATTTGTAAAGCACAAACTACTCACCCCTATGGGTGAGTAGAGCCGGTGATCAAAACAAGAGCTCTGTGCTGCAAAGTGAGATGGTGTGGCTGCTGCGCCACAGCTGTGTGGAGAATACATTTTGGCGAGGGTCCGGGAGTTGCCATGACCTGGCACTAAAACAGCGGGCCTAAGTTGTAAGTTTATAGGGTGGCTCTAAAAAGAGCCTGTGTGTTCATTAGTTGGAGCTTCAAGTTATTCAGGAAAACTCAATTTCCCTAATCTGTGAAGTGTACTCCATCACTTCTGTAGATATCAGCCATATCAAAACATATGTTGTTGTTGAAGCTGGACCCGATTTTGTGGTCTTTGAGGTATGCAGACACAGCTTTGTTGCCTTACTTCCTAGATTTTTCAATCTGAGGACAACATTTTTGGACTATTTCCACTTCTGTTTGGCATATATTGGAATATACAAAGACAGTTTGAGGCAACAGTAACATCAATTGTCCAAAGGTTTCCTTCATAAGCATTTCCAAACTTACCCCAGTCAATGTGCCTAGTTCGTTTCCACCACAGTGCACAATAATGAGATCAGGGTGTTGGAGTTGCAAATAGGTTTTAACCAAAGGCAACAATTGGTGCGACTTCAGTCCTCTCTGTGCAAACCATTTATTGTCCTGAAGTACTAGAAAAACATATCATAGAGCTATACTTACCAATAGCCCATATATCACAATTACCATACATAAATCAGTCAGCAATGGAAAAGGTTCAATCATTTATTTTGCAAAAGCGCCCTGTACAGGGGAGCCTCCCTCTGGTCACAGCTCGCAAAGGTGTGCAGAGGAGACTGACTTCTGCATACCTCTTGCACCAGAAAACATAGCTATGTTCTATGATCCACACTAGCATATTGAAGGTATGGCTGGAAGGTATGGAAAGATGTCTGTAGATCCTGCAGTTACTTCAAAGAACAAGAGATATGTTTAAAGATGGGGAACTAGTTTTTTTCACATACAAAACGATACCTGATTGGGAGATGAAAAGTATTGTTTTTTAAAAGTAGGGTGCACATTTGTTTTGTGGAAAAGCATCTTTGTGATTGGTTAAGAAAAAGCAGTTTGACCGTGGAGCACATACTATAGGATAACATTTGCTCAACTCAACCACACCTGCTACTTGCATTTGGAAGGCACTGTGCAAACTTAAAACAATCACGAAGATTTAACCTGCATGTGCCGTTAAATGTTTGAGAAAATTTTGCAAAGAAATATCGTTAGGTTTAAAAATTTGATGAACCTTTAACCTGCATGTGTTGTAGAATGTTCTAGAAAGTGTGTTTGAGGTGTCGTTGAATATGAAAAAAACTCTTTATATGGAAAATGAAAAAGAAACTAATAGAGAGAAGTTTTGAAACGGAAAAGAATCAAGGAAGTATTCTAATTTGTTCTTTACATGCACTTATGTGCGGAGGAACAAAATTATAGAAACAACAGCACCAGGAAGGGGATGAAGAAGGGAGTGGGGGGATGGGGGAGATGGGAACAATGGCACACATGTACAATCAAGTACAGCACAAGTATAGACAAACAATGGCCAAAATGAAACACACAAACAAGGAGCATAAGTCACACAACCCGGCAACATCACACCACTGAACGAGCATAGAAGTGAAAACCACGCTCCATTCATACAGGATGTGTACAAAGGCCGGTCTTAGGTGTTGTGGGATGTCTGCAACTGTGCTCATCATGGATGAGATGCCAAGCACATGGCACATGGGCAGGTTCACTGTGTGTTACGTTGGCAAGCAGCTGCTCCTCCCTCCCACAAGCCCCCACACTTTTGTACGGTGCACTGTTGTATCATGTGCACTCGTATGGCATAGTATTGTAATGCCTATTCCGCCATGTCCTGCGGGATTAGAACTACACCTTGGGAGTGCTGTTTGGTGGTGGTGTATGCCACTTTACAACATCATCTGCTGCGGCCCTTTTTGCAGGGCACACCGGATCACACTTACTACACTTCATGCACATGGACATGTCCGAGACACCCCGTTTCCCGTGCCGGATAAGCACACCCATGCGCTGACCTGTGTACGCCGGACTAGCACATGTGTGTTGCGCTTGCAGGAGGATGCGTGCGTAGCTACATGTTCAGGGTCACTGCCAATGCAGAGGTAACATGGTAACGTCTGCTGAAGACAGCATACTGTGATGTTGCAGGACAAATGCCTACCATGCTAACACAATGAGCACATGGACACACTTGCTCAGATGCGGGTTTGGAGGGTGTTGGCGGTCCTGGGGTTGTTGCCATGAGTCTTGTGGCCCTCATGGGGTATCCCTGAATCATGCTCATTGACTTTATGGCACCTGTGGGTGTCCTGGTGTGGCTCTTGCCTGTGTTTCCTTTCATGCTGCAGGTAGTTATCCTGCTTAACACCAGCAGAAAGCAGGTGTAAAATTACTGGTCATAACGTGGGTTATCGCCGGAATACATTTTGCACTGCAGTATTGAAAGTTGTGATGTCATTTTTTTGCGTGCAGTACAATATACAGATTGGGCAGTGTATCCCTCCAAGATCCAGCACCTGACACACTATTCCTAATTAATATAAATACAAAGAGATTTCGTCATTGGTTTTGTGTGTACACTGTAAGTGCAGGTACTACCTCAGTGCAATTCAATACAGGATTTTAGTATTTAGAATAAATTCCAAAGGTGCGCCTTGTGTCTTTTTGCACGGGCACGGTTACTCTGCATTTCATTATCAGCACTTTAATGCAACTAAAGTTGAGATAATTCTAACACAGTATTCAGAAGTTGGTGCAAACTGCAGAGAGCACCAGAATTCTCGAGATAAGTGCTCCAAAATTTAACACCATGGTGGATACCAGCAAATAACAGTAATAGGAACAAGAACGAGTCACACATCAGTTAAGAAAACAACCGGAAATGGTAATAAAATTTTTTTTTCAAACTTACATTTTTTATAAACATATGTAAACCATAAACTATTTTAAAATGTTGTTTTTAATAATATGCATATAAAAATAAACCAATACACACAATTTAACAAACATAATAGAAAACAACAAGGTGGAAGACTCCTGTGGGGACCATGGATGTCGTCGACAGAACCTGGAAAATAAAGCACAAAATAAGGACGTGTGTATTGCGCATATCAAGGGACTGAGAGAGAAAAACAGAGAAGGAAAAACAAGTCAGAGAGAAAAAGAGAGGGAAGAAAAGAAAGGAAGTGAGAAAGGGAGAAGGGGGAAAGAAATAGAAGGAAAGGAATAAAGAGAGAGAGAAGAGAGGGAAGTGAGATATATATATTACCTACTGGCGGTCGCCAGTAGGTATATATAGTTAGGATTTTTTTGAATAGGGATTTCTGAAAATTCTATGTTGAATAACTTTGGCGTTGAAGGACGGAATTGGCTGAAATTTTCTGCAAAATTGCACATTTTGTTTCTGAGCGTCCCCTGAAAGTTTGGGGGGTTTCGTGAAGTGGGGGCCGAGAAAAAAGGGGGGTCCCAAAACGTGTTTTTAACATTGAGTTTTCCATAGGGCGGTTGGACTCACTTTTAGCTCGAACGGCTGAATGGATTTCTATGGAACTTGGCAAAATTGTAGGGACTAGTAGTCCGATGTGCCTTTGCTAGGTCTTAAGATATGTGCAATAGTGGATTTTGAGTAATTTAGGTTAAAAAAAATATATATATCTGTAAGCGCGCCCCGGTACGCGTACCGGGGAGTGCTCTGGGTGCGCTACGCGACTTGCGCGCGGAAAGCTGATTGTCTCTCGGGTGTCTGTAAACATTCTAAACAGTCCGGAGCGGCCGCCATCTTGTGTCTCGGTAGGATCGAGACACAAGAGGTGGCCAAAACAAAGGGGGACATGACCATAAGGGGGGAGAGTAGATCCTCCCTGACCCCCTAGGTTTGATGTGGGGGCTTTAAAAGGGCCCCGCGGGGCAAAAAAAAAGAATTTTTTTTTTTCATTTTTTTTGCGGGGGGAGCGCCCGGTATGCGCACCGGTAAGCGGTCCCGGGAGCGTAATATGGGGAAAAAAGAATGATAGACTTTTCAAATATTGTATGTTTATTGATTGTTCTTTTTTTTTTATTTAAGTAGTAACATGTAGGTACCAATGCAGAGTCGAAAAATTAATATACACCGTCTCCTTTATAGATATCTTGCATGTTGTTTCAGAAGTTATTGTGGTATATGGAATTCATACCATAGTCTGTCAGGAAAGCAGAAACAATATGGAGGCAGGAGATGATAGAGATGATAAATACACTTTGGAGATAATATAGTTGGAGAAAGGAAGTAACTATGAGCAAACTTACTATGTAACACAAAAAAGTTGCACAGTATATTTTAAGTCTCACTTTATATTATATCTTTTTGGGTACTATGTCATAATTTTCATATAAAAAAGAATAATGTCTCAAATATTTTTAACTTTTAAAATTTAAATTTATTGTTCTGATTTTTCAAAATCTAAAAGAATTTGTAACATTAATTCATCTGGTATGTCCTCCTTTTCATTCCATGATTCACATTCTTCAACACATTTAATTAATTCTTGGTCTAAAGTGTCATCCAAAAAATCAATTTCTTCATTTTCTTCCTTAGGATTGTTTTCAATCTTAATTTGAAAGGAAATATTATTTTCTTTCTGTTGTGCTTCCATTTTCTTGCTGTAAATTGCATAAAAAATAAATATATCAGTAGAGATAGGGCACTGTTGGGTTTAAGTTCAGACAGGTACTTGTGAGTTTTTAACAGTGAAGTTATCTTTGGGCACTGTATGATTTCAGGAAGGAAGTAGAACTATTAAAAAGTGCCTGTGATGAAGCCTAAGTAAATTTATAATTATACCAGAGAAGCCTAACTCAATCCATAATTATAACAGAGAAGCCTATCTCAATCTCTAACTCTTACAGAGGGACAGTATATAACTATCTGAAAACGTTTTCCCAAATTAGCATAGCATAGTTCTCCTTTCAAATTTTAAAAATAACATCTTACCTTTCAAAAAGAAGTTTAAGTTGTCAGTGAAAATGCTCTTGAAATGTACTTCAGGAAGTAGTAGTCAAAATGGCTGTGTTTCTCTCTCTTTCTTTATATATAGTCAGGTACATAACCAATCAAATGTCATGAAATAATAGTAGAAAATGAAAGTAACATTTTAATTGGTTGTCAATTCTAACACTTCATATGTGTTTTTGTCATGTAATTTACCTCAGGATATTTAGTCAGGCCTACAGCATAAATGTCTCAATGGAATTCCATCAAATTTGGGTAAATGGTAGGGACTGCTATGTAGTAGGGCCTATTCTATATTTGATGAAAGTGTCTCCAGTGGTTTATCTGTAAATTACTTTCCCACTTTTTTTTTTTCGAGTGCTTACCTGTGCGCACCCCGGTACGCGTACCGGCAGCGTTACGGGAGTCCTCCATTTTGTGTTTCGGTAGAATTGAGACACAAGATGGAGGGCAAACAATGTTCGGAATGGGTAGAAGGGGGCACGGTAGACACTTCCTGACCCTCTAGGTTTTCTGAGGGGAGCTTAGGACGCTCATATAGGCAACAAACAAAACAAAATCGCGTGGAGAGCGCCCGGTACGCGCACCGGTAAGCGTACCGGGGAGCGTACTTTGGTGAAAAATAGTGAAAAAATTTAGAAAAAGATAAACGTTTAGAATGATTAGAGGTAGGGTAGCTCTGAAAAGAGCTATTGGGTTCTGTGGCTGATTTAGGTACCTACAAGTAGGTTCCAATGCACAGTCTTAAATTCAGGAGGAATATTCTGTTCCCCTCATCTGAGAAGTGCACACCATCTCCTCTGTAGATGTCTTGCATGTGGTAACGCAAGTTATTGTTGAATATTATACCCATTCTAAATTCTCTCATGTAAGCAGAAACAGATTTATTCACATGTTTCCGTGCTTTCTCAAATTGTGGACAAAATTGGTTGGACCAGTTCCATTTCTGTCTTTGGCATATATTGGAATATACCAAAGCAGTTTGGGGAAAAAGTGTCATCAATTGATGAAAGGTGTCCTTTAAAAGCATTTCCAGACCAACCCCAGTCATAGTGCCCAAATCATTTCCACCACAGTGCACTATTAAGAGGTCAGGGTTTGGCAGATGCATAAAAAAATTATATTAAAAACATATAAAATATATTTTTCCTTTAAAAGAATAATACATTTTACCGCTTTTGATATTTGCTATTAAAAAATCATTGAAATTCACTGAAAAAAGCTTAGGTTATAGACCATATATAGTTAGGAATTAGCATTTACAAAACCTTGAAAATTCACTGAAAAAACCATAGGTTATAGACGATATATAGTTAGGGATTAGCATTTACAAAACCTTATTTTACTCACACAAAACCATTGAAATTGGCATATATAGTTAGTTGCACTAACTATATATCGCGCACCCGCAATCCACTGCTGATGATGTCACATATTGCATCATTCATGACATGGTCAGTGACATCACTGATGACATCACTGATGACAACTCAAATGACATCACTGACAACATCACTGATGACATCATTCATGTGATAATACGATGAACCTCTTCAGACTCTAATATAACCTTAGATGCACTCAGTGTAAACAGACACTCACAGATTGTCACTCATCCATGGAGTCACTCATACACCTAGTCAGTCATGCAAAGAATCAATCACACCTCCATTTCCTCAACTATACAGTTATACACACCTTACTTATTCAAACATATTCTAACACATATTTACTCTCTTATACAATCACTGATACAAGTTTCAATGATCCATGCAGCCACTCACACATTCACTGGCTCTTATACACAGTAATTTACATATGTCAACTCTCACATGTTCTGTGTTTTACATATGTACTAACTTTGACATGTAGCACTGAGATGTCCATTCACTCACAAATACACTCATGCACACAGTCAACCACCCATACAGCTGTTTCCACATGCAGTTTTGAACCCATACATCTAGTAAATCAACTGTTCACACATCTATGCACAGAGTCACACACCTCCCAGCCACCCACACACACACACTCACTCTCCCATACAAATACTTGGGCAACCAATCAATAACCCATATAGTTACTCATATAGCTACTGATCAACACATGCAGCAGTTTACAGAACAACAGATATAATGATGCACAAATTAAGACAGTTTAGTCACTAACCCATGCACTCAGTGAGACACATTTAATCACTCTCTCATACAGTCAGTCATGCACCTACTAAATCCTTCATCCAGACACTTATACATCCACTCATTCTTAAATATGTAAGACATATTTTAACTTTACAGAAAAATACAGTCACTGGATGATGTCATCAGTGATGTCATCAGTGATGTCACTGACCATGTCATGAATGATGTAATATGTGACATCATCAGCAGTGGATTGCGGGTGCGCGATATATAGTTAGTGTAACTAACTATATATGCGAATTTCAATGGTTTTGTGTGAGTAAAATAAGGTTTTGTAAATGCTAATCCCTAACTATATATGGTCTATAACCTATGGTTTATATATATATATATATGTAACATTGATACAAACTTGGATTTATCCAGTTAGAAATGTTTAGTATTTAAATAACTTGACTTTGCAAAAGAACGCTATAATTTATAAAATTAATGTATGTGCAACACATGAACATGTATTAATATTTTATAAATTATTTTAATAGCGATTGAAGCATGTATTGATGTCAGGTATAGAAGAAGTACTAGGCAGTATATGAGAACACAGTCTTTTTTCAATGCCTTTTAATCTTGTGAATCTCACTGAAATGCAACTCAGGTGTGCACTTTCACTAATTGTTTTTAAAGAAAAAAATGGCGCAGTTTAGCTGAATGTGATCAAGGGCTGCACAGCCCGAAACGCGTCGTCGTGAGAGGTGACAAATAAAATACTTCTTGCCTGAAACATTTGCTGCTGAGGCCTGAGTTTCCTTCTTCGCCTGGCGTTTGCTTGGAAGTGGTGGGAATCGTCTCGAATATATATATATATATATATATATATATATATATATATATATATATATATATATATATATATATATATATATATATATATATATATATATATGGAGAGAGAGAGAGAGAGAGAGAGAGAGAGAGAGAGAGAGCAAGAGAGAGAGAGAGAGACTGTCGCCTCTGCGCATCTATGAGCAAATAATTACCTGGTACCAGCGAAGTGAGCAGCAGTGGGCGGACTCCACGTGCCCGTCAAAACCCCGCCGATCTTGGATGTGTTGCTGAGTCTTGAGTCATTAATGGTGGAGACCACATCAGATACTGTGCAGATCTTACAATTGTCCCTGAGTCCTGAGTCCTGAATGGCGGAGACCACATCAGCTTCTTCCCGGATCTGACAGATGTCGCTGAGTCCTGAATGGTGGAGACCACTTCAGCTTCTCCGCAGCCTGGCAGATCTTATTCAAGTCGCTGAGTCCTGAGTCGTCAATGGCAGAGACCACCTCAGGGTTTGGTGCGGCTAAGCCTGTGGAAATCAAGTTTGTGCCATGTGGTGGTAGGCTCCTGATGGCCACATGAGTTTGGGGTGGCACTAACCCTATTCATATGAAGTCCGCGCCAGGGGTATGGTAAGCCGCTGACGGCCATACAGCTGAGGGTGCGACTAACCTTCTGCGCAACCTTTCATGGACTCTTTATGGTTGAGACCCGTGGAGCGTTCACCAGCTAGTCAGCACTGTCAATAAAGGATGTGACGTTGTCGATCTATTATGTTTGCGTGTTCACATGGCCTGTGCCGCATGTGCCGCATGGGTGTGGTGTGTGTGCAAACTTGCCCTTAGGGATTGGCCGTGAGATGTTGAGAACTAGACCACTAACCTGCACCCCAATAGCGAGTACACTTGCGACAGGTAGCTATGTGGGTTCAACATTGGAACGTAATCAGAGTGGCGTGGCGTGGCATACGACGGAACGGGGCAGGGATAGACACAATTTCACGGATGGCTCATAGTACTGCATCTGGGAGTCGGGCGAATGGGCCGCAGCTGTCCCTCTGCGAGCCTGGGTCCGAACTGTTCATAACTCACACTACATAAGTATTGAAAAAACATTTTGTGATTCAATCCGTCAGCTGGCATCTGTCCGAGGCATTTGTGAAAACATATTGGAGTTCTTTCTGTGAGTGATACCCCTTTGACTCGCCTTCCCTCCACATTAGCAAGTAATGTGTCCTCTTCCCACATTACCAACATATCCCCAACAACCTTTTTGGGTCTGGAAGTGTCCCTGTGAGGTTGGACAAAGAAGAATCTTAGTCATGTATAGATTTACATATAAAAACATGTATTTGTAGAAAAGAACAACAAATAAGACTGAAGGGAGTCTGGTGCTGTGGTCGCTGCCACAAAGTTGGGGTCACTGCCGTTCAGGACTCAGGACACAGTTACACATGTGGGATTGGTTTGTTTTAAATAGGGTTAGTGGTACCAGAAGCATTGAGACTGTATGAGCCTGTGATGATGCTTAATGTGGACGGGTCGCACTGCGAGAAATGCGTCTTGCCTACTGGACTGTGTCATGTGGAATCAGGAATGTGTCTGAATTGTGAGGCCTGCTGACCGTAGTGTAGGCCAGAGGTAGCCATGAGGAAAGGCCCACAGCCACATTGGTGGCCCTACCGGCCTGCATAGTGCAAGTTAAGTGGCACCACTTGTCGGTATACTTCAATCGGTAAACACTCCTCACTAATCGAAGGAGTGAGGTGCTGTGGTCGATGCAACGAAGTTGAGATTGCTGCCATTAAGCACTTATGATACAGTTACACATGTGGGATCGGCTTGTGTTAAAGAGAGTTGGTGGCACCACTTGTCGCCGCCGTTGCATAGGGAAATATGCCTCACTGATCGAAGGGAGTCTGGTGCTACGGTCGCTGCCACGGAATTGAGGTCACTGCCATCAATCAATCAATCAATCAATCAATCAATCATTTGTAAAGCACACTACATGTCCGTGAGGTCTCAGGCGCTGGGGGGGCCGCTACTGATCGAACAGTCAGGTCTTGAGTATCCTCCTGAAGGTCAGCAGGTCTTGGGTCTGTCATAGGCTCAGTTGGAGGGTGTTCCATATCTTGGCGGCAAGGTGGTAGAAGGATCTCCGACCAGTGGTTGTTCTTCGGATGCGCGGGATGGTGGCGAGTGAGAGGTTGGCGGAGCATAGCTGACGGTTGGGGATGTAGAAGGAGAGCCGTCTTTTGAGGTAGGCTGGGCCAGTCTTGTGGAGTGCCTTGTATGCGTGGGTGAGGAGCTTGAAGGATATCCTCTTGTTGAAGGGGAGCAGTGCAGGTTTCTCAGTTAGGGGGTGATGTGGCCGTGGCGTGGTCCATCGAGGATCAGTTGTGCCGAGGCATTTTGGATGCGTTGTAGTCGTTTGATGATCTTGGTTGGGGCTCCCGGGTAGAGGGCGTTTCCGTAGTCGAGTCTGCTGCTGAAGAGGGCCTGGGTGACTGTCTTTCTTGTATCTGTCAGGATCCATCTGTAGATCTTGTGGAGCATGCAGAGGGTGTTGAAGCTCGAGGAGGAGACGGCGTTGACTTGCTTGGTCATTGAGAGCGTTGAGTCCAGGATGATTACCAGGTTGCGTGCGTGATCGGTGGGTGTTGGGGCTGCCCCCAGTGCCAATGGCCACCAGGAGTCGTCCCAGGCTGAATGGTTGGAGCCAAGGATGAGGACCTCCGTCTTGTCCGAGTTCAGCTTCAGATGTCTGGTCTTCATCTAGTCAGTGACGACCTTCATTTCTTTGTGGACGTTGGCTTTGGCTGTGATGGGGTCCTTGGTGAGGGAGAGGATCAGCTGAGTGTCGTCGGCTAGGAGATTATGTTGAGGTCGTGCTGTTGAACTACTTGTGCGAGCGGGGCCATGTAAATGTTGAACAGCGTCGGGCTGAGGGAGGATCCTTGGGGTACGCCGCAGAGTATCTTGGAGGCTTTGGAACAGAATGGGGGGAGGTGGGTGCTCTGGGTTCTGCCGGAGAGGAAGGTGGTGGTCCAATCCTGAGCCTTGTCTTGGATCCCTGCGGCGTGGAGGCTTGCGCGTAGTGTGCGGTGGCAGACAGTGTCGAAGGCGGCAGAGAGATCTAGGAGGATGAGTGCTGCAGTCTCACCGTTGTCCAGCAGGGTCCTGATGTCGTCGGTGGCGGTGATGAGGGCAGTCTTGGTGGTCTTCATGGTGTCATCGATGCTCAATCTGGCCCAGGCTAGCAGGGGGTCATGGTTGATGGTGTACAGAGGGTCTGTTGTGTTGCTTTCTGTTGAGGCTGTCTGGGTGTTGTAGCTATCGTGGATGTCTGCTATTTTGCGGTGGAAGAAGGTGCGAGGGAGTCGCACAGGGCTTTTGACGGCGGGATGTTGTTGGTGTTGGAGCTGAGGTTGAAGAGTTCCTTAATGGTGTTGAAGAGCTTCTTGCTTTTGTGTGTGTTGTTGTCTAGGCGGTCTTTAAAGGAGGTCATCTTGACTGCCCTGATGAGGTGGTGGTGGTTGTGGATGGTGTCCTTGTGTGCTCCGTGGCTGTCCAGAGTTTGTTTACTGTGCCATTTCTTCTCTAGTTTCCGGCAGGCTTGCTTGGAGGCTAGGAGTTCTGGGGTGAACCAGCTGGCTCGGGTTTCTGTGGGGGGGATTCTTCAGTGGGGCGAGGGTGTTGGCGCAGTCCTCGATCCAGCATCTGAGGCTGTAGGCAGTGTCGTCGGTGTTGGAGGGTTCAGTGGGTGGGCTGAGAGCGAGGTTTGTGTGTAGTTGGTCTTCTGTGATTTTTCTCCAGCAGCGGTGAGGGATCTGTTGGGTGCGGTGGTGTGTGGTGGGTTTCTGGAAGGTGAAGTGGATGCAGCGGTGGTCAATCCGGAGGAGTTCGGTGGTGTGGCTGATGGAGACGTACGGGCTTGAGGAGTAAGCATGGGGGGAAAATCCGTTCTGCTCGCGGATTTTGCGGAATTTCGGTAAATTCGCAATCCGCGAACGTTCGCGAATTTACCGAAAATCCGCAAATTCGCACGCAGCAGATTTTTTTTTCTCGGTGATACAATTTTGCAGCGCACGGCGTTCACTTACCGTCATTCAGCGTTTGCGGAGTTGTTTTTCTCGATATTTTGCGAGTGCTGCGCAATTTTGGATCTTGCTGCTGGATCCCGCGGGAGTTTGGTGACCGCGATTACGTCATCGCGGCTTGCCACCTTGCACAGCGAGACTTTGTCAACGTGAGTACGCCGTGATCACGTATCGCGGGAGTTCTCAATTGCGAACATGTAGATGCGGCGGGCAGCTACAATCTCGCACTCGCGAAAATACAAAATTTGCAATTCTGCACAAGAAATCCACCAGCAAGCAGTATAAACCTTCTGGAAATGATGATTTTTATCAGAATAACTTCTCAGGTTGACATTTGCCTGCACTTTTTTTTGCAAGGAGTCCATTTGGGGGGGGGGGGGGAAGGAAGTGCCCCACAGTCTCCAACTTCCTGTCCCTGTCCAGTAGGCTCCTCCCAGTGCTTTCTTCATGTGCTGGTCACTTTCATTCGGATTCTTCACCTGGAAGGATTACTTTTTGTGGATGCTGCTGGATATTTGGATTTGAAGCCTTTTTGACTTTCTTTGGATCACTTTTGGATTAGAAATTTCACAAGTAAGTTTGTTTGGGGCATTACAGTTGCTGCAACTACAATTTTGGAATTTTCGATTTTTTGGGGCTGTTGTTGGGGCCTTTTGTCCAGGGGTACTCAGTGATGGGTGGACTAAGTCTTTCTGTGGGGTGTCTTGAATTTAAACATCATGGAGGGCCTGGATGGCTTGGGATTGTGCAGATTTTTCTGTGTTTTTCGATTTTTTGGGGTGTTATTGTGGCCTTTTCACCAGGGGTAGTAGTGGTGCATGGGCCTAGTCTTTCTGTGGGGTGTCTTGAATTTAAACATCATGGAGGGCATGGATGGCATGGGATTGTGCTGATTTTTCTGTGTTTTTCGATTTTTTGGGGTGTTCATGGGGACACACCATGTGGGTGGGGGCCATTTTGAGTGCTGCTACAGGCAGGCCCTGGCCATGTGCTGGGAGGCAGGGGGCCATTTTGAATGCAGGCAGTGTTCTTAGGTCTGCAACCATTTTGCCTAGCTTTCAACCTTTATGCCCAGGGGTAGTGAGTGATGCATGTGCCTAGTCTTTCTGTGGGGTGTCTTGAATTTAAACATCATGGAGGGCCTGGATGGCTTGGGATTGTGCTGATTTGTCTGTGATTTTCGTTTTATTGGGCTGTTGTTGTGGCCTTTTCAAGCGGGGGGAGTGAGTGGTGCATGGGCCTAGTCTTTCTGTGGGGTGTCTTGACTTTAAACATCATGGAGGGCATGGATGGCATGGGATTGTGCTGATTTTTCTGTGTTTTTCGATTTTTTGGGGTGTTCATGGGGACAGGCCATGTGGGTGGGGGCCATTTTGAGTGCTGCTACAGGCAGGCCCTGGCCATGTGCCTGGAGGCAGGGGGCCATTTTGAATGCAGGCAGTGTTCTTAGGTCTGCAACCATTTTGCCTAGCTTTCAACCTTTATGCCCAGGGGTAAAGAGGGATGCATGGGCCTAGTCTTTCTGTGGGGTGTCTTGAATTTAAACATCATGGAGAGCCTGGATGGCTTGGGATTGTGCTGATTATTCTGTGATTTGTGTTTTTTTGGGCTGTTGTTGTGGCCTTTTCACCAGGGGTAGTAAGTGGTGCATGGGCCTAGTCTTTCTGTGGGGTGTCTTGAATTTAAACATCATGGAGGGCATGGATGGCATGGGATTGGGCTGATTTTTCTGTGTTTTTCGATTTTTTGGGGTGTTCATGGGGACAGGCCATGTGGGTGGGGGCCATTTTGAGTGCTGCTACAGGCAGGCCCTGGCCATGTGCCTGGAGGCAGGGGGCCATTTTGAATGCAGGCAGTGTTCTTAGGTCTGCAACCATTTTGCCTGGCTTTCAACCTTTATGCCCAGGGGTAGTGAGTGATGCATGGGCCTAGTCTTTCTGTGGGGAGTCTTGAATTTAAACATCATGGAGGGCCTGGATGGCTTGGAATTGTGCTGATTTTTCTGTGATTTTCGTTTTTTTGGGCTGTTGTTGTGGCCTTTTCACCAGGGGTAGTGAGTGGTACATGGGCCTAGTCTTTCTGTGGGGTGTCTTGAATTTAAACATCATGGAGGGCATGGATGGCATGGGATTGTGCTGATTTTTCTGTGTTTTTCGATTTTTTGGGGTGTTCATGGGGATAGGCCATGTGGGTGGGGGCCATTTTGAGTGCTGCTACAGGCAGGCCCTGGCCATGTGCTGGGAGGCAGGGGGCCATTTTGAATGCAGGCAGTGTTCTTAGGTCTGTAACCATTTTGCCTAGCTTTCAACCTTTATGCCCAGGGGTAGTGAGTGATGCATGGGCCTGGTCTTTCTGTGGGGTGTCTTGAATTTAAACATCATGGAGGGCCTGGATGGCTTGGGATTGTGCTGATTTTTCTGTGATTTTTGTTTTTTTGGGCTGTTGTTGTGGCCTTTTCACCAGGGGTAGTGAGTGATGCATGGGCCTAGTCTTTCATTCGGATTCTTCACCTGTAAGGATTACTTTTTGTGGATGCTGCTGGATATTTGGATTTGAGGCCTTTTTGACTTTCTTTGGATTACTTTTGGATTAGAAATTTCACAAGTAAGTTTGTTTGGGGCATTCCAGTTGCTGCAACTACAATTTTGGAATTTTCGATTTTTGGGCTGTTGTTGGGGCCTTTTGCCCAGGGGTACTCAGTGGTGGGTGGACTGAGTCTTTCTGTGGGGTGTCTTGAATTTAAACATCATGGAGGGCCTGGATGGTTTGGGATTGTGCTGATTTTTCTGTGATTTTTGTTTTTTTGGGCTGTTGTTGTGGCCTTTTCAAGCGGGGGGAGTGAGTGGTGCATGGGCCTAGTCTTTCTGTGGGGTGTCTTGACTTTAAACATCATGGAGGGCATGGATGGCATGGGATTGTGCTGATTTTTCTGTGTTTTTCGATTTTTTGGGGTGTTCATGGGGACAGGCCATGTGGGTGGGGGCCATTTTGAGTGCTGCTACAGGCAGGCCCTGGCCATGTGCCTGGAGGCAGGGGGCCATTTTGAATGCAGGCAGTGTTCTTAGGTCTGCAACCATTTTGCCTAGCTTTCAACCTTTATGCCCAGGGGTAGTGAGTGATGCATGGGCCTAGTCTTTCTGTGGGGTGTCTTGAATTTAAACATCATGGAGGGCCTGGATGGCTTGGGATTGTGCTGATTTTTCTGTGATTTTTGTTTTTTTGGGCTGTTGTTGTGGCCTTTTCACCAGGGGTAGTGAGTGGTGCATGGGCCTAGTCTTTCTGTGGGGTGTCTTGAATTTAAACATCATGGAGGGCATGGATGGCATGGGATTGTGCTGATTTTTTTGTGTTTTTCGATTTTTTGGGGTGTTCATGGGGAAAGGCCATGTGGGTGGGGGCCATTTTGAGTGCTGCTACAGGCAGGCCATGGCCATGTGCTGGGAGGCAGGGGGCCATTTTGAATGCAGGCAGTGTTCTTAGGTCTGTAATCATTTTGCCTAGCTTTCAACCTTTATGCCCAGGGGTAGTGAGTGATGCATGGGCCTGGTCTTTCTGTGGGGTGTCTTGAATTTAAACATCATGGAGGGCATGGATGGCATGGGATTATGCTGATTTTTCTGTGTTTTTCGATTTTTTGGGGTGTTCATGGGGACAGGCCATGTGGGTGGGGGCCATTTTGAGTGCTGCTACAGGCAGGCCCTGGCCATGTGCCTGGAGGCAGGGGGCCATTTTGAATGCAGGCAGTGTTCTTAGGTCTGCAACCATTTTGCCTAGCTTTCAAACTTTATGCCCAGGGGTAGTGAGTGATGCATGGGCCTAGTCTTTCTGTGGGGAGTCTTGAATTTAAACATCATGGAGGGCCTGGATGGCTTGGGATTGTGCTGATTTTTCTGTGAGTTTCGTTTTTTTGGGCTGTTGTTGTGGCCTTTTCACCAGGGGTAGTGAGTGGTGCATGGGCCTAGTCTTTCATTCAGATTCTTCACCTGGAAGGATTACTTTTTGTGGATGCTGCTGGATATTTGGATTTGAGGCCTTTTTGACTTTCTTTGGATTACTTTTGGATTAGAAATTTCACAAGTAAGTTTGTTTGGGGCATTACAGTTGCTGCAACTACAATTTTGGAATTTTCGATTTTTGGGCTGTTGTTGGGGCCTTTTGCCCAGGGGTACTCAGTGGTGGGTGGACTGAGTCTTTCTGTGGGGTGTCTTGAATTTAAACATCATGGAGGGCCTGGATGGCTTGGGATTGTGTTGATTTTTCTGTGATTTTCGTTTTTTTGGGCTGTTGTTGTGGCCTTTTCACCAGGGGTAGTGAGTGGTGCATGGGCCTAGTCCTTCTGTGGGGTGTCTTGAATTTAAACATCATGGAGGGCATGGATGGCATGGGATTGTGCTGATTTTTCTGTGATTTTCGTTTTTTTGGGGTGTATAACTGAACTGATATTCCTCTGTCTTCCATTGCTTTTAGGTGCACAAGACTCAAGAGAACCACCAGTGCAAGGAAGAAGTCCTGCAGCGGTGTGTGTGTGCAGCATAACGTCACGCGACGTCACGTCTGGCCACAGACAACTCTGCAACTCATGCAACTGCGGTCTGCTGTTCTGACCTGCTCTGAAGAAGATGGCCCCAAAAAAAGTTCCCCGTAGCTCCTCTAGCAAGAAAGTTGCCAGTAAGGAGCAGAAGAAGCAAGTTACCAAGGAAACTGGTGTGCCGCCCGCCACATTTTTTGAGAGTAAAAAAAAAAGTACGCCTGCAGCAGCAGCGGGATCTGCTGGGGACCAAGATGGGAGGAGCACCCCCGCTCAATTGGGCTCAGTGCCACCACCACCACCACGCCAACTTAAGTCTAAGCCCTTGAGTGCTGCAGAGGCACTTAGTCTAGTTGTTCAATCACCATCGACCAGTGATGTTGGCTCATCGCAAGAAAGTAGCAGCAATGTCCCTCAATCAACACAGGTTGTTGTAACTCATCTGACGAGTGTTGAACAACCACAGCCGCAACAACAACCACATGTGCAAGTACAAGCCCAAGTACAAGTGGAAGGAGAGGCAGCGCAAGGAGATGTGCAAGCAGAGGTGCATGGAGGGTCACAAGTGCCCACAATAGTTGTTCCTCCTGAAGTAGGGGCACATCAGGAAATCGACAATCAAGCCGAGGTATCATTTGAGGAAGCCACTCCTCCTGATGATCATTCATTGTCTTCCACACCCCTAGCAAGGAAGAGATCAAGGGTGGTGTCTACATCGTCTTCAAGCACACCTCCTTCTGATGATATGGATCAAAATTGGGAACCAGCACCACTGCCGTCTGAGAGTGAGGCACACCATGATCTGACAAAGGTAGTTAAGCGTAAAAGGAAGCTCGTCCAAAGTCTCATACTTATGGAGTGTGATGAGGCTCAACAAGAAGTGGCGGATACTGCTGCTGATGAAGACTCTCACGACGACAACGCAGTCATCATAGGCTTCACTCCAGCCTCAGCGGGCATGCAGCAAACAGACATTTTGACCCTAGCCCGAGAAGCTGCTGAGCGTGATGATGATGTTGTCGACGAGGAGGCAATGGAAACACCACAATCATTGGAGTGAACTAGTACAAAAACACCTACCGCTTCCATATTTCTTCCTCGCCAGAAGGGACCTCCATCCACCTCGACCTCAATTAGTGGTGGTGAAAGTGCACAACGTACTAAAGTTCGGCAATCCACATCCTCCACTGCATCTGGCATTAGAAGCATGACCGCCGCCTCCTCCGGCCCCCACAGATATTTCAAGTCCGCAGTTTGGGACTTCTTTAGTGTTTGCCCAAAAAAGGAAAACTTCGCCATTTGTAGCATTTGTAAGCTTGCAGTTAGTCGTGGTAAGTTTGGTACCAACTATGGTACCGGAGGCTAGAGAGGTCATCTTAAGAGACAGCACGCTGTCCAATGGTTTGCGCACCTAAAGGAGATCAAGGAAGCCCAAATTGCAAGTCAAGAAAACGTTGATGTTTCATCTGATGATGACGAGGAGGAAGAAGACGTGTCAAACGCTTCACTTACACCCAGTACCCTGTCAGCAGCACACCCCATGTGAGCCACACTAAGAGTGTGGGAAAGAGTGAGACACCAATGCGAAAAAGTTCATCAGCGAGCGTAACTGGGTCGAAGAAGTCATCATCATCATCATCCCGTAAATGCATGGTCCAGGGCAACATTAGAACCATGTTGTTTTCAGAGGCGCCATATGATCGCAACCACCCACTGACGCGTCTGTACAACACTAAGCTGGCTAAAATGCTAGCTCTGGACCTTCTCCCTTTTTCTTTTGTAGAAGGGGTTGGTTTTCTAGAATTAGTGGCAGCGCACTGCCCTAAATGGAAGGTTCCTAACTGGTTCTATTTTGCCAGAGTTGCGGTTCCAGCACTACATGAAGATGTGCTGAAGGTAAACTTCAGGTCCGAAAAACATTCTGAAAACAAGATTGGGATGCTCAACGAGACTTCGATGGTCCCACTCAAGACTTTATAAACTTTGTGTGATGATGAGAATTTCTGATTGCATCAAGGCATCTGGAGCTGATGATTGGGAATTATTATATATTTTTTTTAAAAAAATTTTCACTTATGCACAACTGTCACTTTGTTGCACATATGTCACTATCATCTGAATTGTTCCAAATAGGTTCACATTAATCCCTGAAGACAATACTCTATGATGGTCTACATAACGCCCTTGTCCTAACAGTAGTGCTCCAGCAAACCCTATACTGTCTATCCATAGCATTCTTTCTCCATTCAAAGATGGCCGACACCTTAGCGTAGTTGCCGGCGCCAAATGACGCCTTCCGCCCACAACACGTGATCGGAACCAGTCTTACAAACCACCCCCGCGGACATGCCTCCACTCTGTAACCGGCATCGTCCGAGCACCCCTGGGAGAGGCGGCTGGCATATTATGACCTAGTAAGTTGAACGCTAGTGCCCAGCGGCACGCTCTGTCTCTCATTACCGAACCGGGCGTAGCATTTATTCCGCGCATGCTGATTCCATAATCCTTGTTTCAGCGCCCGATATCCCCGATATCCACATTGCTGAAGCCCAGGGCGAAGCAAGCCTGGAAACGTTAACTTCGTAAGTAACGTGCGTATGTCCTAGATTAAATCACGGTATTGCCACCACTTTGCAATTTTTAAGTAAGCCGAGTCTCCTCTTTATTCCCCAGAAAGGAGTCGGAAATACTTTCACAAAGTATGGTACCATTGATGTTTCTTTACATTTTGAATCCGACGCTAGCACGTGACTTATAAGGTAACCACCTCTTCCCCACATGGGATATGCTCACTAGCGGTTGCAACTTCCCGGCTCTAAATCTCTATTTTGATTCCTTGATTATAGTGCAGCCCCCCACAGACTGACGTTTGAAGTTTTAACAAGATCATATTGATGCAACCATTTAACTCCATTGAATCTTATGTGTAAGCTCAACCATATGGTACGTTTAACACTGTTTCTGTCCCAATGGTTTGTTGAGATGGTATTTTTCAATAGACTTTCCTTAGACTCACCCGTCTGATCTTATTCCCTTCACGAATCTGTTAAACTATAGACAAGGGCACTTGGCACTGCCATACAGACTTATACTAGGCTCACAATCACCACGGAGCCCCAGAGTTGAGTGAACCTCACGCATGACACTGCGATTCCGGAAGTTATGACAATATGCATTGTTTAGCTTTGTAGTTTTTACGCAACACAAAACACCATGCACTAGGTCACGCACCGCGATTTCGAATGTAATTACAATGTGGGCAGTTAGGTCTCTATGAATTCTTTGTTGGCAAAGTATCTGTAAAAACTTTGTTTTCTTTTGTTCTTTTTCTCTAACCAGGCTTTGCTCATTCAGGCATGTTTTGCTACTTAAATAAGTCCTGATGATGATCCCGTGCATCTACTAGAGCTTTTAGGGATCGAAACGTCGACACCCAAGAGTGGGTTGACACTTGAAATATTGTTAAAAATTTCGTGTACATTCCACTCCAGGCGACACTGCCAGTAATCTTTGCATTTTATGCAGTGCCCTGTCTTTGCTCTCTTTCCTTGCCTGAAAATCACCCTTTTTCTTCACCCTATATCTATTTCCTCCTTTCTTGTCAGTACGGCACAGGCTTGTGTCTTGAAAAATTGTATTGTGTATCTGACATTGTTTGTTGGTAATAAACTCCTGCCCCGGCTGGCCCAGGACAACCTGAATTGTATAGCTTCCATTGAGTTCCTATACTACATATTGTGTATATGTTGAATAAGCTAAGTTCCACTGTCTCTCTATAACAAAGTTATACCCATGGCTCTTAGCTATCCGTTGGGTTCCCCTTGTCTTAAAGAAACGTTCTAAGTGCAATCACCAGGATTGCAGGGTTTTTCTTAAACTCTAAAATACCTCACCTCTGAGGTTGACCTTCCTAGTGCCCACGTACACGCACCTTTATATCACTCTAGAAATCTAAAAATCTTTTTTCCGAGCCTCAAGAGATGTCAGACCATGCCCTCTTGTACACTGTAGATCACATCAAACACTTATGCACATTACCTTCCCTTCTCTCTGAAAACCCAGATGCCCCAGAAACTGCTGTATCCAGTTTACCAGAGCAATTAGAGAAGCTCAAGAAAAAACAGGTCAGACTTCAATTGATGGTGTTAATGCTCACGGATTATCTTAAATCCGGAGTAATTCCAGTAGGATTGCAGGTTCGCAATATCCCTGGGATATTTACGGACAACCCTAAATACATTACGAATTTTAGCCACATTGGTACCACTTGTTCAAGACAGTGGTTAGCACTCGGCATTGACATCGCCTCGGAGACCTTAAAAGCCCTTGAGATAGAGATCACTGACCTCCTGAAACAAATTAACGACTCTGACCCCACGGCCGAATGTAAAAAATTGTTAGAACAGGTAGACAAAACGATGGCCGAATATCACCGCATTGAACAGAATAAAAAATCCAACAAAATCAAAAAAGACATTAAGAACTATAGTGCTGAGTCTACATACCCATATCTGAATAAAGACTTCTACACTAATAGGCCTTATTTCAACCCCCATAACAGACCCTGGGGTCGTTTTAATAAACGACAAAACATAGTGGGTTTCTCAGATACCTCGGAGGACTCATCTGACAACTCAGATCCAGGTGAGGGAGGAAGTAACCCTAGAAGGGGTCGTGGAGGAGCACAAGGCAACAATATTTTTTTAGGCAGAGGTCAGCAAGGCACCCCCCAGAGAGGCAAGGCCAAGAAAACCAGGAAATGGTTCAATGCCCCAGGGGAGCGGAGGACCCGCAACAATTTTTACCAATGGTCCTGACCACAACACCTAATCTGACTGAAACTTTACCTATTTTTAATCTTTCAAACCATATTCTCCAACATTCTGAATTAGAACTACTAAAGAAAGGATTGTCTTTTGTCCCGACGGTGCGCCCAAATTACATGGAATTGCAAACTGAGTTGTTGCGTTTTTTTAGACTGGTTCGTCTAAAAGCATTTTTTCAATTGCACCCTGCACCTGATCCTATTCGAAATACTCCTTTCTCACCGCCCTCCACCTTTTTACCAACGGCAAGCATGATTCCTCCGGAAGTCATCACATTTGAGAAATTGATTCTCAAGGAAGTAGAGATCCTTGAGAAAAAGAAACTGTTTATTCCATACAATATACCTAAGGTGGAAAAGGATGCAATAGATTCGCTTAAATCCAAGACGGATCTTATTATTAAGAGCGCAGATAAAGGAGGAGGGATTGTGTTACAGAATATTGACACATATAAGAAAGAGATTAATCGCCAGCTAAATAATAAGGAACATTACTTGAGATTGGGCCGTAATCCTACACAGGAGATCCAAAG
Source organism: Lissotriton vulgaris (assembly GCF_964263255.1). Taxonomy (NCBI): domain Eukaryota; kingdom Metazoa; phylum Chordata; class Amphibia; order Caudata; family Salamandridae; genus Lissotriton; species Lissotriton vulgaris. The sequence continues at coordinate 984,070,235 of NC_141695.1, read as the reverse complement.
CCTGATCAAGAAAATCACGTCAGAGGCCAGAGATGAGGGCTTTCTCAGCAAGAAGGAATACAACTTCCTCAATGTCAAGTGTCCTAGACTGCCGGTCATATACACCCTCCCAAAAATCCACAAGGATACTGAGAACCCACCAGGCCGACCGATAGTCTCGGTGTGCGGTTCTATCTTGGAACCATTAGGGTCCTATGTTGACTACTTCATTAAGGACTTTGTGCCTTCTACATGTTGTTACGTTCGTGACAGCATGCAAATGATTAATCTGGTTGAGCATCAACCCTTTGACCACAGTACTCAAACACTTTGTACACTAGACGTAGAGTCGCTCTACACCAATATACCTCAGGGAGCGGCTCTACGGGTCATCGAAAGGACACTTGACTCTAGACCTCGTCCACACAGGGTACCCACATTTTTTATACTACAGCTGCTGGAACTCTGTCTTACTAAGAACTTCTTTGTTTTTGATGGGGTATTCTTCCAACAGATCAAAGGTACCTCCATGGGAGCTATTTTTGCTCCTCACTTAGCTATTCTGTACATGGACGCATTAGAGACTGGCACAATCCTAGCTGAGACTAACCCATTCAGAACGAGTATCGATTGCTGGCGACGCTATATAGACGACATTTTTCTGGTCTGGAATGGTGACAGTGATATTCTTAATTCCTTTTTACACTGGTTGAACAACAACTGTGACAACTTGCAATTCACTCTTACGCATCACAGAACTGAGATAGCATTTCTTGACCTCACAATTTACCATGAGGACGGCGAATTACTGACTCGCCTTTACAGGAAGCCGACTGAAAGGAATACTTTACTGAGGTATGATAGTAATCATCCCAAAGCCCTGAAAGACTCTCTCCCTTACTCACAGTTCCTCCGAATCAGGAGAAATTGTTCCTCAAAGGCGGATTATTTTAGAGAAGCAGGTATACTATGCGCGAAACTTAAAACAAGAGGCTACCCGAGTAGGATAGTGAGAAACGCATCGAAACGGGCATGGTACTGTCCAAGAGATGTGCTACTCCAACCCAAAACAAAGCAAAATTCAGAAAGAATTGCCTGTGTAACAACCTTCTCCCCAATTTCAAACAAAATAAGAAAAACAATTCTACGCCACTGGCCAACCCTCAACTCAGGGACACTAAATTTTGACAAACCATTGTTTGCTTTCAAGAAGAGTCGAAACATCAAAGACCATCTTGTCCGTGCAGCCCTGCCAGCACCACCTTTAAAGAGCACAATAGATTCTAATTGGGGGTTGCCAGCCTTGAGGGGACATGTGAAATGTGGGAGTTGTATTGTTTGCGATCTGACACTCGAGGGGCGCACTTTCAGTCACAATAACATCACAAATCACTTAAAAGATTTCACAAACTGCAACACCTGCAATGTGATCTATGCCATTGTATGTCCATGTCCTCTAATGTATGTGGGACAAACGACCCAGAAAATCAAGACCAGAATTAGTCAACATCGGAGCCGCATACGTTGTGGAACCATGAACGCCCCGTTGGTTGAACATTTCACAAATATGAACCATTCGGCAGACGACTTGAAATGGACCATCCTCAAAACTGTCAAAGTACCACAGAGAGGTGGTAACTTACAACAACTGCTCAACAGTGAAGAACTAAAATCTATCATCCAATTCAATACGATCCGCACAGGTCTGAATCGGAACGAGGATTGGACAACATTGCTTTGAGGAAACTTCTGGTCCGAAAAACATTCTGAAAACAAGATTGGGATGCTCAACGAGACTTCGATGGTCCCACTCAAGACTTTATAAACTTTGTGTGATGATGAGAATTTCTGATTGCATCAAGGCATCTGGAGCTGATGATTGGGAATTATTATATATTTTTTTAAAACATTTTTTCACTTATGCACAACTGTCACTTTGTTGCACATATGTCACTATCATCTGAATTGTTCCAAATAGGTTCACATTAATCCCTGAAGACAATACTCTATGATGGTCTACATAACGCCCTTGTCCTAACAGTAGTGCTCCAGCAAACCCTATACTGTCTATCCATAGCATTCTTTCTCCATTCAAAGATGGCCGACACCTTAGCGTAGTTGCCGGCGCCAAATGACGCCTTCCGCCCACAACACGTAATCGGAACCAGTCTTACAAACCACCCCCGCGGACATGCCTCCACTCTGTAACCGGCATCGTCCGAGCACCCCTGGGAGAGGCGGCTGGCATATTATGACCTAGTAAGTTGAACGCTAGTGCCCAGCGGCACGCTCTGTCTCTCATTACCGAACCGGGCGTAGCATTTATTCCGCGCATGCTGATTCCATAATCCTTGTTTCAGCGCCCGATATCCCCGATATCCACATTGCTGAAGCCCAGGGCGAAGCAAGCCTGGAAACGTTAACTTCGTAAGTAACGTGCGTATGTCCTAGATTAAATCACGGTATTGCCACCACTTTGCAATTTTTAAGTAAGCCGAGTCTCCTCTTTATTCCCCAGAAAGGAGTCGGAAATACTTTCACAAAGTATGGTACCATTGATGTTTCTTTACATTTTGAATCCGACGCTAGCACGTGACTTATAAGGTAACCACCTCTTCCCCACATGGGATATGCTCACTAGCGGTTGCAACTTCCCGGCTCTAAATCTCTGTTTTGATTCCTTGATTATAGTGCAGCCCCCCACAGACTGACGTTTGAAGTTTTAACAAGATCATATTGATGCAACCATTTAACTCCATTGAATCTTATGTGTAAGCTCAACCATATGGTACGTTTAACACTGTTTCTGTCCCAATGGTTTGTTGAGATGGTATTTTTCAATAGACTTTCCTTAGACTCACCCGTCTGATCTTATTCCCTTCACGAATCTGTTAAACTATAGACAAGGGCACTTGGCACTGCCATACAGACTTATACTAGGCTCACAATCACCACGGAGCCCCAGAGTTGAGTGAACCTCACGCATGACACTGCGATTCCGGAAGTTATGACAATATGCATTGTTTAGCTTTGTAGTTTTTACGCAACACAAAACACCATGCACTAGGTCACGCACCGCGATTTCGAATGTAATTACAATGTGGGCAGTTAGGTCTCTATGAATTCTTTGTTGGCAAAGTATCTGTAAAAACTTTGTTTTCTTTTGTTCTTTTTCTCTAACCAGGCTTTGCTCATTCAGGCATGTTTTGCTACTTAAATAAGTCCTGATGATGATCCCGTGCATCTACTAGAGCTTTTAGGGATCGAAACGTCGACACCCAAGAGTGGGTTGACACTTGAAATATTGTTAAAAATTTCGTGTACATTCCACTCCAGGCGACACTGCCAGTAATCTTTGCATTTTATGCAGTGCCCTGTCTTTGCTCTCTTTCCTTGCCTGAAAATCACCCTTTTTCTTCACCCTATATCTATTTCCTCCTTTCTTGTCAGTACGGCACAGGCTTGTGTCTTGAAAAATTGTATTGTGTATCTGACATTGTTTGTTGGTAATAAACTCCTGCCCCGGCTGGGCCAGGACAACCTGAATTGTATAGCTTCCATTGAGTTCCTATACTACATATTGTGTATATGTTGAATAAGCTAAGTTCCACTGTCTCTCTATAACAAAGTTATACCCATGGCTCTTAGCTATCCGTTGGGTTCCCCTTGTCTTAAAGAAACGAAGGTAATTGGGGCAGCTTTGCAGAAGAGTGCTGTTCACACTATACATCTGACAACAGACATGTGGACCAGTGGCGCAGGTGCTGATTACATGTGCATCACTGCATACTGGGTCTCTTTTTCAGGGGTTAAAGCAAAGCTAAACGCAGGTGTTGACCCGGACCAAGTTTTTAAAGCTGCTCGGAAACATGCAACACTAGCCATGTTTGGCTTTGAGAAACGTCACACAGCAGAAAACATTTTGAATGAGTTTAACACACAGGTTTTTCACTGGCTGTCCCTCAAAAAAACGCCAGATTGGTTATGTTTCCACGGATAATGGCGCTAATGTAGTTAAGGTCATGGAGCTGGGTGAGTATTTCAGAGTGCCGTGTTTGGCGCACTGTATAAACCTGGTTGTTAAAAAATTCTTGAGTGATGAAGACAGTCCAGCGTGCGAGTTAGTGGCCATCTGCCGAAGAATGTGCAACCATTTCAGCCATTCTTTTAAGGCCCGGAAGCATCTGAGGAGCCTGCTACATGAACGTCGAATGCCAGTGAAAGGACTCATCCAGGAGGTGGCAACACGTTGGAACTCAACCTTCTACATGCTTGAGCGTCTGTATGAGCAGTATATGGTACTCGATCACTATTTCTTAACAGTGGGTACAGCTCAGAAGGACCTGAGGCTAGATGCGGCGCAATGGAACCTAGTTAAAACCCTGACAGACATGCTTCGTCCTTTTGAGGTCTTCACGCATTCAGTCAGCAAGGAGGACTGTAATTTGGGAAAAGCTATCCCATTGTTGCGCATGCTGGAGCACCAACTGAAGGCGGTGTCTTCTATGTTTGAAAAAGATGAAGAAATGAAAGACGCTTTTCTTTTGGTGGAGAAATTATTAGAGCGCCTACTTGGTGATGAACGTCTTAAAATCATCCACTCAGAACAGCATTACATTTGTGCTACTATTCTGGATCCACGCTACAAAAAGGCGCTGGCAGGTCAAGCATTCTTTCCTTTTGGTGATCAAGATGTTACAAAGTACAAACGTTGGCTAGCCTTGTCAAACAAGAGGTTTGAAAGAGAACGGCAGCAAATTGAAGGAAAAGGCAGTACATCAGCATCAGCAGGCCATCCCAAGTCAAAAGAAAGAATCCACTTCTGCACCTGTGGCTGTGGCACAAGTGACCTCTCAGCCGTTAAAGACACTGGCAACCGGATCATCTGCACCAGACACAACAGTAACATTGGATGCAGAAGAGGATTGGCTAACTCGGCTTGGGTTTGGTTCTCAAAGGTCACAGCAAAAAGTAAGCAAAGTGGAGGAACCTTGGAGGACCTTGAGTCGATGCTGTAGGACTATCTGAATGACTCAACAGAGGTCTATGTTAATGCTGACCCATTGGCGTATTGGCATGGGAAAAAGAATTGTGGGCACAGCTCTCCAACCTGGCTATAAACTACTTGTCTTGCCCACTCGCAAGTGTGTCTTCTGAACGTGTTTTCAGTGCTGCTGGTGGCATTGTAACTTCCAAACGGAGCCGCCTCTTGCCCAGAAATGTGGAGAGGTTAACAATGATCAAGAGGAATCAGCACCTCATACCACCAGATTACAAAGTATGAGAAAGCACGCCGATGAAGATGAGGTGGACAGCAACGTAGATGAGGGAATTTCTTCTCTGTTAGGTGACACTGACCTCGCCCTGCCTGAGTTCTCAGAGTATGATGACGAAGCCTTATTCTTATTCACTGACACCGAGCCCTGAAAATGAGACAATGAATCAATAACTTTCTTTTTCGTCCTTATTCACTTTTATTCCAGTGTGTCTGTCTTTCTTTGTTGTGCACAGTTAATATAATTCAAACTTTAATCACCTAATCACAAAAACAAGCCCATCCGCAGAACTGTCTTCACTTGTTTGCTTATTGATTTGAAGGTGCCGCAGTCTGCATTCCTCAGGTTCACAAGTTCACAAGAACATGCTCCTCTATCCTCCTCCTCCAGACTCCTATTTCCCTCAAATCAGAGGGCTGGATTACGCCCAATGAAGAAAGACTCTGCACTTGTGGGGGTGTTCTACTTCTTTGCGGGTGAGTTGACAGCTCTGGGGCCATTGCTGGGAAGCTCTAATACCGGAAAAAAGTGGTTTGGACCAAATCGGAGGCGAAATTTTGTTTGCGTTTTTGCTGACTTGCTTGCCTTTCAGGTGCTCTTTGGGGGGGTTCCGGGTGTTTGCGGGTGAGTTTTGGGGTCTGGGACAGTCTAATCTTGATTGCATTTGCTTTTCAGGAAACCCGTGGTAGAAAACGGGAGTAATGACCTAGCTGCACAGCGCGTTTGGACCCAAGGCCGAGAAATATTGTAAGTATGAGATTTTCCTTTTTGGCTGTTTGGGGGTGTTGTGCTTTTTTGCGGGTGGGTTGGCGGGTCTTGGGGCATTGCTGGGAAGGTCTAATACCGGATAGAAGTGGTTTGGACAAAATCCATAAGGAAAAGCCTTTTGGCACTTTTTGTAACTTAGGGTTCGTTAGGGTCAGCCCTAGCAGCAGGATTGCATGTGTTTCAGGGTGTTCTAGATTTTTGCAACTGAGTTCTGGGGTCTTAGAGCACTCGTGGGAATGTGTAATTTTGGTTGCAAGTCATTTGAAGAAAATCCATGGTGGAAAAGGGGGGATTTGGGGGGATTTGGCATAGTTAAAGAAAGCCTTTGCCACTATTCTTAACTTAGGGCTCGTTAGGGTTAGCAGTATTTCTATTGCATGTGTTTGGGTGGGGGGGTTTTCGAGTCTTGGAGCGATGCTGGCTATGCAACATTTGCTTGCTTGCAAGTGGTTTGAATACAATCCACGGTGGGTAAGGGGGTATTTGGGCCTACTTTTACTTTCAAAGTACGTTTTGTCACCAGTTTTCTGCTAGGCCTCGTTTTTTGAGATCTGATTGGGGGTCTTCTACATTTTTGCGACTGGTTTTAGTAAGGGTCTGGGTGGGAGCACTGCTGGGAAGGTCTAATTTTGTTCTAAAACACAGTTTACAGTACACCTAGCTTGAGGGGAAAGATCCGCTAAATTAATTTGCCCATACTTATTTATCCTTCAAAAGGAGACTCAGACAGAGTACGCACTTTCAAAATATTGTACTGTCTATTAGGAAACTCAAAGTATGCCTTTTTGCACTACACAGCGTACATACCTTATATTTATTTATCAGTGGTGTTGTATTATCACTTCCTGTTTTTCGTTCAATAATTACAGGCCGGGTTTCAGTCTGTGCAATGGGGGAAAAAGGATGGAGTCAGGCTTCACATTAGCGAGCCGCAATTCAGCATCCGCCAGGCAGCCAGTCGACAGGGTGTCTTCTGGTCACCAACATTGATGGACGAAGCGTCAGCTGGAATGTAGGAGTGCCGCTAATAAGAGGAATGGTTTGCTGCATGCAACTTACTTACCAAATTCAACAGGACAACTACAACAACATACAGATACAGTATCCATTGTTTTCTTCTATGAGTGTGACAGCATTTCTTGGATCTCTCTCTGCTTCTAAATTGATCCCTACAGCCATTCTATAGGTTTTACTTCGGCTATTTTTTAAACCTAATTTAATGTAGCCCTGTACTGTCGCATTCTGTCATTCATGGTTGTCGAAAGTACTACTTACTTTTCAGTAACAATGCATTCAGTAGTGCATGCACTTCCTTTATGTCACGTAAAAGATTTATGGTTAGCTTTGTACCCAAAGATTTCTTTATGTTCAATTATTGTTTGTCCATGCTGTGCTTTTTTTTTTCTCTCAACAAAACCTACCATAAAAAAGAAACCCCCATTCCCATCCATTTTCCAAACCCTAACCCTCTTCCCCCGGGCTGTGTGGTTTTGATTGATGTGTGACTAAATGACATCAATAATTCCACACACTTGCTGGGGAGGATTAGGTCATAGCAACAGGCTGGTGAAGGAATACGAGGATATATTCTAGACTTACTCAGCTTCAGTACTATTTCTTGTAGTAGTAGCCAATGTCAAAGAAATTCAACGCAAGTACTAGTTAAACTTTCAATACTTCACCATTTGTTAGGCTACATTGTGGCACTGTTCTACTGTACTGTCACCTGCTATATTCTCTATTGTACCGTTGTAATGCTACAGTAAGGACAAACCAGGTTTCATTTTCTTTTTTTCCATAGGCATGCAACTGCCACTGTGTCACACCACTGGTACCACCGCAATGAGGACATTTCATCCGCCCAGGATTGCCAACCTTAATCGCCATTTCCCGTGGAGCCAGCCCTGGGCCGAGCCCTACTTTCAAACACAAATTACAGGTAAGATAAGCGTTTGGTGGGAGGTAGTATAATGGAGTATTAGGAGAGAAGAGAGATTGACTGTAGTAGTACTAAAGTCCTAGCACTCTTGAATTCACTTACTCTGAGAGAGGCACTTAGTTTTGAAAACATTTGGGCAATTAATTACACAACTTGAATCAAGATGCCACTTAAGTGTCACCAAAACAAAGTTACTGTGAAACCCCCACCCACAAGCCTCAGAAGCAGTAAAAAAACAAGTATGCTAAGATAGAGTTTAAAGTATATTTATATCCCTGACAAAAATAATCTCCCACAAGACCCAACCCACCCCCACTCCCTAACCCCAACGAATGTCCGTGAAAAGTCCAAAAAAGTGAAAAAAACCAACTCCCAATTCCCACCCCCCAGAAGTCTTTAAAAAAGGGACAAGGGACAGTCTCCTCCTACTGCTGGCTGCTGCTGTTGAATTTCCGGGCCAGGTCCGAATGCTCCTTGCGGAGGGTCTCGAGCAGGGATTTGGTGTTGAGCAGCTCCTGCTCAAGGTAGGAAACCCTCAGGGAAAGGCGGTGCATACGTTTCTTCCAACTGCTGTGGGGGGCAGCTGATTTCTTCGTTCGGCGGTGGTGGGTGGCTGTGGTACCCCGGCTCCGTACCGCTGGAGATCTCCGCCGTCTGGGTGGCCCAGGGAGCGGGGCGGAGGATGCAGCAGTCCCTGTAGATGTAGTGGTAGACTGCGTGTCCCCCTCCTCCTGGGCCACCAGCCGCCGATATTCAGCGACAGTGGCCTCCAGCCTCCGTTGCCGGGCCCGTGTAGCCAGCTCCTTCCGGGTTGGTTTGGAAGGAGCATCTATATGAAGAAAGAAAGACATAGTCGGTAACCAATACTCTTTAATATTAACAAAAAATTGATTCAGCAGAAAGTTGTGTCACAGTAGAACTAGCAACTTGCAAGTGCAGTACATAACTATTGTGGCCAGTATCTATCTAACTTCCCACTTCTTCACCCTTGCTCTAACGTTAGTGGGAGTTTAAGGAATCAATTCTACGAGAACTATGGACTCACTCCATTAGAGTCGACTATGACAGTACACCAGTCTTATTCTTCTTCTTCTCTCTTGTTTAGCAAAATTGGTATATTAACTTCTGCAAGCCGGCATCATGCCAGCGCAGTCAACTTGCACCCGAGGAAAACAGACGCCTGTCATGATGAGTGAGACAGACTTGCGTTACTGTACCAGTCCAGTACATACAGGTGGTGATGCTGTTACTTTTCTATTACGGGTGGCACTGAGAATACACTGTTACAAGGGCTACTGCTCAATTAATTTTAGTTTCACCCTGCGCCGGTAACCAAAAATCTGACCCTTAGTGTCTAGCATTAGGCAGTTCTTTAAACTACACTCATGCATAATTTCACAGGCCAATGAAATGAGCACAAAATCGAAAACAAATAAGCATAGTAGGAGCGCTACTGAGAAGGAGAGCAGTGCACCTGAAATGCACAGGTTTTGAAATATAATTTACCTACAATGTAATCAGCAGCATTATTGCTCTTGGTAAAAAAACAAAAATTTGCAAGATAATAACACACAGAGCAGGAGAAAACATAGTAAAGGAATAGCTACTCCTACTCACCAAGCCCGGGGATCTCAAGGCCGAGCAGGTCGAGCAGATCGCGTTCCCGGTCCAGGACATCTGTCCAGCGGTGGGTGGCATGGTTGTAGGTCCCCGAGAGTGGTGGTACATGGCCCGGCACACCTTCTCCCACCGCTTCGGGCGCTCCCGGATCCCGTACCCGCTACCGATCTTGCCGCCTGCCATGATGGTCCTGGGGAGGCGGTGCTGAACATAAAAAATTAGTGCGCCCAACTCCTCCGGGCTGAAGTTCTCCCGGGGTGCGACCTGCTCCCCCCTCAAACGCCCGCATGGTCTGGGCAGAAAGGAAGCTAAATAATAAAGAAAATAGAATAGGGAAGAGAAGAAAAGAAAAGAGTTTAAAAAAGTAGTTTAAAATTAACCAGAAGTAGCAGAAAACATAAACATATGGAGCTAGTAAAATAGAGGGATAGATAATAAGTAAAATAGATTTTAAAAAAACTTCAAACAAGCAAATGATGGCAGAGATTCAGAGAGGATAGAAGAAGCATGCCCAGAACCATAGCAATGAAACAAGATGGCCGCGCCCGTTCACGACCGCGTGGGTAAGTTCGCGCGAGATTTTCCTCGCGAACAGACGCAAAATTGTACTAGCTAGCCGCACACTTTGCGAGATTACACATCGCGCCCGGAAATGGAAAAAAGTCATGCAAACAAGATGGCCGCGCCCGTGAACGACCGCGAGTGTAACTTCGCGTCGTTGCGCTACAAGCGGCTCGCTAAAACGCACAAAACCTTGCGAACTAACACGCCGCAAAAAAACAAATCGCATATTCGCACGAATTTGCGGCTTCCGAATTCGATCTTGTGCAAGTTCGCGCCCCGCGAATCCCGCGAAATTGCAGAAAAACGAGTTTTGCAAAAGTGAAAGCACTCAGCAGGTGCAAAAGTTCAAACTCATCATTAGTAACCATTCCCTGTAGTGCTTCCTGACTGGGGCCCCTTCAGAGTTCAGTTGCAAGTTGCAACAATTGTATGACTCTGCTCTGACCCTCACAGCAGGCTCATAGAATAGCTACAAGTAGGCCACAAAGGTCCTGGAAAAAAAAATTAACTGCAACAGAAAGCAAATTACTGATAAGGAAGCAGGTGCCAGACTGGAATTTTAAAACAGTGACACATTAATAAACCAACCCCAAATTAATTTATGTCAGTTGAAGCAGGGCAGGTGTGCTTGCTTTTCCCCCCCATAATCTACAGTGATGATGAACCAGAGGGTGGCATTGATGTACCAGAGGGTGGCATGGGTGAAACAGAGGGTGGCAGTGGTGAAACACAGGGTGCTGGGAACCTGTGATGATGAACCAGACATAGAAACAACATAGTCGCGACCGTTGCGAGCCGGCAAGTAAGTTCGCAATTGCGAACTGGTACCAAACCCTCGCAAACTGGCAGAAACCCTTGCGAACACAAAAAAAAATCCGCAAATTCGCGAGAATTCGCGGATTTTGTGGATTGCGAGTTCCCAAATACACAAATTCGCGAACGCCAGATTCGCAAAATTCGCCCATGCTTATTGAGGAGAACACTGGGTCGAGCATGTGGCCGGCGGAGTGGGTGGGCGTTGTGACAAGTTGCTTCAGTCCAAGGTTGGCAAGGTTATCGATCAGGGTTGTGGAGTTGTTGTTGTTGTTGTTCTCAAGGTGAAAGTTCAGGTCTCTGAGGAGGATATAGTCGGTGGAGGTCAGGGCGTGCGTGCTGATCAAGTCGGCAATGGAGTCACTGAACTGGGGGGTCAGGGTGGTTGGTACATGAGGGTGCCTCTGAGGGTGGAATTAGGGTCTGTGTGGACTCAGGACACAGTTACACATGTAGGATCGGCTTGTGTTGAACAGAGTTAGTGGCAGCACGTGTCGCCAGCCTTCCATATGGCTGTGGGATCAGCTTGTGTTGAAGATGGTTAGTGGCACCATGTGTTGACGGTCTTCCACGGTGTAGGTCAGAGGTAATGGTGAGCAAGGGCACATAGCCATGTGCATACGTTGGTGGCCCCACCGACCTGCGTAGTACAGATTCAGTGGCACCACAAAAATCATTCACTGATTGAAGGGAGTCTGGTGCTGTGGTCGCTGCCACAAAGATGGGGTCGCTGCCATTCAGGACTCAGGAACCAGTCACACATGTGGGATCGGCTTGTGTTGAACAGTGTTTGTTGGCACCACATGTCGCCGGTCTTCCACAGTGTAGGCCAGAGGCAGCGGTCAGCAAAGGCCCACAGGCAGGTGACGTTGACTTGAGCTGCACAGATTAGGAGCATTTGGTCTTCTTGCCCATTATAGTCTCTTACACAATTTCCGTTGCTACTAATCTTGAATTGTGAACCGTGTAACCCCAGTGTAGGGAGCAGGCATCATTCAAGATGGGAGCACAGCCATGTGGCGTTGAGTTGAGCTGCACAGTTAGTAGCACCTGTAGTACTCGCGTGTGCGTACCCTGCGATGACAAGTGGTCCCGACGGGCTGCACTGGGAGCAATATCTTGCCTTGAAATGGCCACATGGAGATGATTTATGGTGCAGTGAGTAAGTAGCACATGAAGCGCACAGCGTGTGTGCATCCTGGGATGATCCGTGGTCCTGGTGGGCTGCACTGGGAGCAACGTGTCTTGCGAACTGGACTGCATCCTCTGCAATCTCTACTGCATCTGAATTGTGAGCCCTGCTGTCTGCAGTGTAGATCGAAGGCAGTAGTTAGCATAGACATCAAGGTATGCTTTTTGTCACTTTTTCTTGACAAAATCCGAGGGCATAGAGAACAATTCTTTGTGCAATTAATAAATCAAGGCTAAATTCAAGTTGAGAACCCTGCTGTCCACAGTGTAGATCGAAGGCAGTAGTCGGTACAGACATTAGTCTGTGGTGCTGTGCCGCTGGGTTCACAGGGGGCCTGTGTGGAGGAGGCCTGCAGTCATGGTGGCAGCCACGTGCCAGGGTGAGGGCCACTGCCCTGCAGACTCGGTGGTCTTCCAACAAGTGAACCACGCCCAGGGCCTGGCCTATTCATTCATACTCCTACGCAGGAGTGGCATATGTTGGACCAGCCCACTCCGCTTCTGCTTCCAGGGGGGGACAACACAGCTACATGACCGAGATCTACCCAACTGCCTGAGGTAACATGGCTGCGTCCACTGTGCACTACCCTACAAGTATCAACAGTATATCTCCACATGGAGAGGTTTGTGCTTTGCATAGTGAGGTCTGTGCAGCACATCAGCGTTACACTTGGCATTGTGTGCATTATTATTGATGGGTGACTTGCCTTCTTCATATATAGGTGGTCGCCCTATCTCCCAACATTCAGCTATTGTGCGGCTGAGGGTACATGGTATTTTGGGAAGGTTAGTTGTCCTGTTTTACGCTGCCTCGGTGGTAGTAGCGGAGGGAGGTCCGGGGGGAGGTGACATCACATATTACATCATTCATGGCATGGTCAGTAACATCACTGATGACATCTCAAATGACATCACTGATGACATCATCCATGTGAAAATCTGATGCTCCTCATCAGACCCAAATATAACACTTGATACACCCACTCTAAATTACAGACTATGGGCCCGATGTAGGTAATTCTGATTTACCTACTCTTAAATACCGAATCATACCGAATCGGTATTTAAGAGTAGGTAAATTGGAAGTAGGCAGATGTAGGTAATTTTTATTTTTCAATTACGGATTCTGTAAGATTCGGTATTTACGGATTCAGTAAATACCGAATCGGTATTTCCTATTGATTTATATGGGCCTTGAAGCCGATCGGAATCAATGGGAAATACCGAATCGGTATTTACCGAATTGGTAAATACCGAATCCTGGCAGGGGGAACGGGGTGTCACTTTGACACCCTGTAGCACCCCAATTGCAGGCTTGTGTGCCATGTGGCACACATACATGCCCTAAGGGCATGTCTGTGTGTCACATGGCATAGGTGTACATGCACAGATGTGCATGTACACTGGAATTCGGTATTTTACCACCCAATATGATTGGGTGGTAAATACCGACTCCTAAAGGGCCTGTGGCACTCTTTGAAGTGCCAGCTAAATCTCGAATTACTGATTCGGTAAATATACCGAGACGGTATTTTACCGAATCTGTAAAATTACCGAATTGGTAAATTTGCCGAATTGGTAAAAATTCGGGCCCCCTACATCTCAAAAACCAATTACCGGTCGGTAACGGTCGAAATCGGCCGTTACCGACCGGTAATTGGTGACCTACATCTGTCCCTTAATTTTTTGAAATCATGAACACACCAATACCAGTTATTACATATCCACTCACTAATTCCTAGGTCTACACACAAATCCATTCATTGACTCATATAATCACTCATATATATAGTTAGCCATCAATACAGCATCGTCATATCCAGTCACATATCTATAAAGACACTCAGACACTGCCTCTCATTCATAGAGTTATTCACACACCTAGTCAGTAATGGAAATCCTCAATCACACTTTCATTTACTCACCTGTACAGTTATACACATACCACCTCACGCATTTAAAAATATACTAACACATACTTACACACTAATACAATAACTAATACAAACACACACTGATCCATACATGCACTCTCACAATCAGTCACTCTCATGTATAGTCATTTATACAGTCCAAAACTCACATATACTGCCTTTCACATAAGCAGTTACTCACACATGTACCACTGAGGCATCCATTTACTCACCAACACACCCATACACACACTCTCTCAGCCACACGGCCCTTCACAGATACAGACTTGAACACATATGCTCAGTGAATTATCCACTTAAACATCTATGCACAGAGTCACACCCCCCACCCACACAGGCAATCAGGCACACATACAGATAGTCAGACAACCAATCAATAGGCCATATAGATTTTCATTTAGTTACTAAGCAACCTATGCAACTGCTTACACACCAACTGACAACCTAAACTGTGTGAATGTCTGTATCAGTCGCTAACACATGCATTAAGTAAGACATAATTATAATTAATCACTCAGTTGTACAGTCAGTCAAACTCCTACTTAATCACATCCTGACTCTTATACACCCATTCATTCTTCAATACACTTTGGCATCTATACATGTATAAAACATTTTATAGAAACACACAATGTCATCTGGATGATGTCATCAGTAATGTCATTTGAGATGTGATCAGTGATGTCATCAGTGATGTCACTGACCATGTCATGAATGATGTAATATGTGACATCATCAGCCGTGCATTGCAGGGATGCGAGTTATAGTTAGCTCAACTAACGAGTAAAATGTCCAGCTAACTATAACGTCCCTAAAACCTATGGATTTTTGTTGTGAATTTCTAAGGTTTTTTTAAATGCTTATTCCTAACTATAACGTCTGTAAAACCTATGTTTTTTCAGTGAATAACGACATCCCTGTCTGAAACGTGTCGGATTGCAGCTCTTTAAATAAATTTCATCAGCGCCAATACCTGGAGGATTTGTGTCGTCTCTGTTCGCCTGTCATTGTGGGGAAGTGCGGAGACTTAGTTTCTAGTTTGCCTATATGTGTATATTTATATATATCCTGTTGTACGGAAACATCATGCATTTATGCTGCTATATTTATTACTTCTATGTAATTTATTGCAATTTCTTTACTGTACATGTACTGATCATTTGAAGATTGCAATGGTAGTATTTCTTCTCTGTCTTCGGTCAGGTGACCGCTGTAACCTTTTGCACTGAAGGGCGGGTGTTATTTCACTAGCATTTATAAAAGAAAAAAATCCTGTAACAGCTTTACATGTGACCAAGGGCCCACGGGCCCGAAACGCGTTGTGCTGTTGTTGCCCCACCTGCACATTAAAACTTAACCTGATGTCAGATCCTGTGGTCAGTCTCTCTCTTTGTGCTTCGCCGATCCTGGGTGATTGGAAGTAGCGTGTGTGGAGACACTAGGTGCATATATATATATATATATATATATATTACCTACTGGCTATCGCCAGTAGGTATATATAGTTAGGATTAATTCCCTATGGGATTTTTGAAAATTCTATGTCTAATAACTTTGGCGTTTGTGGACGGAATCGGCTGAAATATTCAGGAAAATGGCACATTTTGTTTCTGAGCAGCCCCTAAAAATTTGGTGGGGTTTCGTCAAGGGGGGGCTGAGAAAAAAGGGGGGTCCCAAAACGCGTTTTTTACATTGAGTTTTCCATAGGGCGGTTGGACTCACTTTTAGCTCGAACGGCTGAATGGATTTGCACGAAACTTGGCAAAATTGTAGGGACTGTTAGCCCGATGTGCCTTTGCTAGGTCTCAATATATGTGCTTCAGTGGATTTTGAGAAATTAACGTTTAAATCAAGATATATATCTGTAACAGCGCTCCGGGCAGCGATCCGGTCCGCTTACTTTTCGCGTTTCGGAACTTTGCGCGCAGAAAGCTGATTGGCTCTCCGGTGTCTGTCAACATTCTAAACAGTCCGGAGCGGCCGCCATCTTGTCTCTCGGTAGGATCGAGAGAGAAGAAGAGGTGAAAAACGAAGGGGGAATTTAATGAAAGGGGGCAAGGTATCCCCCTCTTGACCCCCTAGGAATGTTGTTGGGGTTATTAAAGGGTCCTGTGGGGAAAAAAAAAAAAAAAAGATTTTTCACGGTAGAAGCGCTTCACGGGCCGCGAACTGGGCCGCAAACTGGTAGCGAAACGGGAATTCGCCATTTTGTGCTTCGTTAATTAAATTACTAGGTATAAGGGGGTGCGGGAGACGTATCCTAATCCCCTATGTTTCCTGAGGGTGGCTGAGGAGGCTGATATATGTTGATACATCTCTTCCAGCGGCTGCGCCATCTTGCCTTTTTTCCAATGCCACAATTTTGTCGTGCACGGCAGCCATTTTAGATGCCAGGCTGGTCCCAGGCTATCACCTACCCCTGCGGATGTAGTTTATGGCCCCAGCTGTAGAGAATTCAGACATGCCAACCCTCCCAATTCAGGCATGTGACTACTGATTTCAGTGCTAGTCTCCCGCCTCCCGATTTCTGCAAGCAAAAACCCGGGGCATATTACGAACAACTAGCGATAATTTTTGTCTCAGATAAACCTTGCTATTATCGCAGAAAAGTCAGCGATATTCATGTATTATCGAGCAAATGCTCTTAGCCATGTTATCCACCTCCCATTGGATAACATGGCTAAGAACTGCTCAGGGCAGGTGTTAGATTTTGGAGATATTCGCGCTTAGCGCGAATATCTCCAAAAGTTGGTAATAGGAGAAAGCGATGTTAGGGACTGTTTCCAGTCGCTAACATCTTGGCACGCCACTTTGCATGTTATTAGTGATAAGTATCACTGACATGCAAAGCGGGGCCCAAGATGGTCGCTATCTCCTTTTAGCTGTCACTAACTGGTGTTAGCGACAGCTTGGTAATAGGGAGATAATTTTATCTCCGCTTTCATGGCTTTTAAAGCCAAAAAAGCAGAGATAAACCCCCTTGATAAAATGCCCCACGATTCCTTGGGGGTTTCAGCTGACAGGGCTTGGTATTGTGTTACATGGTAATTTTTCCAGGAAACGTCAGAGGGTCGATGCAGGGGTTCTAGAAGAGGTGATAAACCATTTAAGCTTCATGAACAAGCGCATGGTCTTTTAAAGATTTGTGAAGTACTCGGGGCGGCGGTGTGTGTGTGCCCTCTTTCAGGAGCGGGCGGGGGGGCACTGCCAGCAACTTGCCAGGTCAGGTAGTGTTCAACACGTGCATCACCCTTTCTCTGCCTGCTATTGCGCTCCATGCTTCGGAAAGGTAAGAAAAAGAACGTGCATTTGAGTTTGAAATGTCCGATCCTGCAGCAGCACACTTCCAAAGCCCACACATGACAATAACCTGATTCAAGGCCCTATTCACCCGTTTTAAAAAAAATAGATAACACTCCAACAAAGTAAGATTATAAAACTTTATTAACTTTTAACTATAATGAACGGAACAAAAACTAAAAACATTTAAACATTTTTCAACTCAAAAAGCAACAATGGTTAGAAGCTGTCTTTTGTGCGAATAGTCCCAAGGCAGCACAACGTGCAGAGTTCTGGACGGCACCCAGGTGATGTCGCCTGGGTGCCGCACTGGTTTTGGGATCCTACAATGCAGCACAGAAAAACAGCGTGGGGCGTCCCGGGTGGTGCGGGGGGAGGCCTCGTCAGTAGCGGTCTGTTGTGCGAATAGTCCCAAGGCAGCAGAACGCGTTGAGATGTTGATGGGACTGTGTCCAGTGTCCCATGGCTGACGCAACATGTACGACAGGCACCCAGGTGATGTCCAGTAAACTGCTGCACTGGTTTTGGTATCCTACAATGCTGCTCCGAAAATTGGCGTGCGGCGGCCCGGGGGGGGGGGGCGTGGGGGAGGCGGCGTGAACGGGCCTCCCCAGGTGGCGGCCATCTAGCTGAGTTGCGCCCGCTCTTGCGGCTACAGCGTCTCGCTCACCATGTTGTTGAGTTGCTCCCACTCTTGCAGTGCAGCGATAGGCGGCTGCCACATGGCTCTTAAAATGGCGGACGGCTCCTCGGTTTTGGGCCTGGTCCACTGAAATGGCCCTGGGACACCTTGGAACTCGGACGCTTGCCTGTTAGGGCTTGGGCTCTATTCTCGAAAAGCGTCCCCTCAGCCATGAAGATTCTACAAAAGTCTTGGGGGCCCCCGACTCCCGCAGGCTTCCGGTGGGGAGCGGCTGCCATGATTGCTCGCGGAATGACCACGACGGAGCCACGAGATGGTGGTGCTCTCATGCTGACGCCAGCTTCAGTCTGAATGATCCAGAAACAAGGTGGGGCTTTCATCGTTTGGGAAAAAAAAATGTTCTAAACCAATGAAAAGTGTTATTTTTAGGTCATATGACCAAGACTTCCATCTTTAGGAAACCAAAAGTAAAATGAACCAATGAAAAGTTTTATAAACAAGTCACATGACCTGTTATGCGGCATAGGGCTACAAAAAGCGTAGAAAATCCGTTGGCACGTGAGGCGGCGTCAGTAGCGGACCGATGTGCGAATAGGCCGAAGGCAGCACAACGCGCCGAGATCCGGATGGCACCGAGGTGGTGTCCAGCAAATTGCCGCACTGGTGTGGCCATCCTACAATGCTGCGCCGAAAGACGGCGTGTCCAGCTGAGTTGCGGTCACTGTTGCGGTACAGTGACTCGAACGCGCCGAGATCCGGATGGCACCGAGGTGGTGTCCAGCAAATTGCCGCACTGGTGTGGCCATCCTACAATGCTGCGCCGAAAGATGGCATGTCCAGCTGAGTTGCGGTCACTCTTGCGGTACAGTGAGTCGAACGCGCCGAGATCTGGATGGCCCCGATGTTGTGTCCAGCAAGTTGCCGCACTGGTGTGGCCATCCTACAATGCTGCGCCGAAAGTCGGCGTGGGGTGCCCCGTTGGCTTATGAGGTGATGTCAGTAGTGGACCGATGTGTGAATAGGTCGGAACCAGCACAAGGCGCCAAGATCCGAATGGCAAGTCCTGGATGTTGAGTGCCTCAGTTGAGAGTTCTGAGCAGTGCTTGTAAGACTGTCTGAAGCTTATTTGCACCTGCTGCAGCTTCACTTTTGCCCTGGTGTGGCCAAAGGTCGCACATGACATAGGCGGCCGGCTCCCGAGGTCCGGCGGAACTTTTTTCCTTTTCCTTTCTGCTTCTTTTCCTACAATCCGTTTCATCTGAAGACACGACCAGGTCCCTGAATGTGTGCAGGGGGACGCTATTGATTGAATGAAAATGGCGGCTTGACACAAAGCTGACTCAAGCGTTACTGTTGATGCTATACAGACAAAAATTGGTTTTCAGTTTGTACCTTCTTCAGGTTTTTTTTTCCATCCAAGTCTGATTGAGAGTTTGTAGAAAAATGGCTTCAGATTTTCCACATACTACTCTTCAACATTCTTCCTAAATGTAACAATGTGAAACTCACTAGGAGAACGGCTGTTTCTGTTTCCTTTCAAAATGCTGCCAACAATATTTTCTGAATGGAAGAGACCATCTTGTAGCATAAAGGGCCGAAAGGGGTTCTGGTCTGGCCGATGGTTGGTGGAGACATTTTGACTATATCTTGGACCTGCCCGGCCTCGCCCAAAATGGCGCCGGTATAAATGGGACTCGTAACTCTTTGCCCGCAAATGTATATCTAGAAAATGTTATTGTAAGTGGCCCTGTCGTATTTTAATTACAAAATGTACGTCCACCGATTCCGCAACTGTTAGACACCTTTGTTCTTGCAACCTAATGGCCCGCTAGTTACGTTCTTCTACAGTGTAAATGTCTCCTCATCATATACGATTTCAGTTTGCTCCGTGGCCGGCCCACGTGGTTATAGGCCCGTATTTGTATACTGACATTTTCACAATAAAGGTTTTTAAAACAAAACACGGTAGTAGTATTTACATTGGTAAAGTTTTTACTTTTAGTCACTGTTTTCGAATCAGTAAAAGGCAAGTGAAATAAAGCAGTCCAATTACATGACGGATAAAAGGTATAATATGTAGGAACGCAGTAAAGATAAATGGTCAAGGGCAGTTGTGTTTTTCATGTCTGCAACATAAAGTGATCGATAAGAATCTGATAATCAGGCGTATCGGCGACTAAGACAGCAGGCCGAATCTCTTTTACTCAACGGCTCCGTTATGGAAGGAAGAAACGCCCTTTTTCTCGAAAAAGAAATATATTTTACTTGCAAGACAGTTGTAAATTTTCCGGGAAAGTACATTAACCTGGAATATTATAACATATGTTTGAAAAAAAAATATTGTTCGAAAACAATAAAAAGCGTAATTTTTAGGTCATATGATCAAGCTTTTCATCATTAAATTAACAAAAGTAAAATGAACCAATGAAAAGTTTTATTAACAAGTCACATGACCTGTTATGCTTACGTTACGCGCTGCGCGCCGCGCCTCGGATCACTTCCGGGTGCGCTAACGCGGCGTGTCATATAACGCATTACGCGACAACGTAGGTCAAGAATATAGTCAAAATGTCTCCACCAACCAGCGTTCGGAACACAACCCCTTTCAGCAGTCCAAAAAGTTCTGTTAAATGACAACAGAGGGGACAGGCAACAAGAACCATCAGTCAAAGAGGGGAGGGCAAGTTCTTCTCTTCCGGGTCATGTTGGGGCGCTACCGGAACTGATCGAATTGGTAGTCTACAGTGTTTCTGGATGTTTCAGACTAAAGCTGGCGTCAGCATGAGACCACTACCATCTCGTAGCTCCGTCGTGGCCATTCCACGAGCAATCATGGCAGCCGCTCCCCACCAGAAGCCTGCGGGAGTCGGAGGCCCCCAAGACTTTTGTAGAATCTTCACGGCTGAGGGGACGCTTTTCGAGAATGGGACCCAAGCCCTATCAGGGAAGCGTCCGAGTTCAAAGGTGTCCCAGGGCCATTTTAGTGGACCAGGCCCAAAACCGAAGAGCCGGCCGCCATTTTGAGAGTCCTGTGGCAGCCGCCTATCGCTGCACCGCAAGAGCGGGAGCAACTCAACTACATGATGAGCGAGACGCTGTAGTCGCAAGAGCGGGCGGTAAACAGCTGAATGGCGGAAGAGGCACGGTGTAGCAAAAGCGGGCGGAATGGCAACTGAAACGGTAAAGGGGCGCCCCACTACAGCGTGTCTTCAGGTCAAACGGATTGTGGGACAAGGTTCAGAATTGAAGAGTCATCAAAAGGCAAAAAGTTCTGCCGGACCCCGGGAGCCGGCCGCCTATGTCGGGGGCGATCTCAGGCTACACCAGTGCTATAAGACTTGGGGAGGGTGTCGGAGCCAAGCGTCTTCTCCGAGTCCATGGCCATCACACCGCCCCTCAGGGGCCTCCGTCAAGCTGTTTAGGAAGGTAACATATCACATTGTTTTCTAATGCAGTCAGGTCCACAAACGACACTCACTTACTTTGAGAATAGTGAAGCTGCAGTAGGTGGAAATAAGCTTCAGACAGTGTTACAAGCACTGCTCAGAACTCTTAACTATGGCACCCAACATCCAGAACTTATGCCATTTGAGAATGGCAGTGATATCGAAGCAACTCAGGGACCAAAACCATTAACGTACTTTCACGTATGAAAATCTTACTTGGGGAGGGGGCAGGAGCGAAGCGCCCCCTCCCAGTCAGCGCCACCACACCGTATGTTGAAAATTTGAAGCCATCGTTCTACAAAGTCAACCAAACTTGATTTGAAAAATCTAGAAAAATGTACAAACTGAAAACCAGTTTTGGTCTGCATAGCATCAGTAGCAACGCTTGAGTCAGCTTTGTGTCAAGCCGCCATTTTGATTCAACAAAGCACAGGCATTGAAAAAGGCTGAAATTCAGAACTCTAAACTATGGCACCCAACATCCAGGAGCTTGCCATCTGGATCTTGGAGCCTTGTGCTGTTTTCGATCTATTCACACATCGGTCCACTACTGACATCATCTTATAAAACAACGTTATGTAAATAGTTTTTTAATAAAATGTTTTACCCTGTTTCTTTGCTGGTGTGTTGTCTATATTTTTAATATTTGCATAGGGTTTGTCGTTATTTTGTGCGGTATGGGTGATGGAGCCGAGCTGTCTTGCAGTCCTCATGGTGTGGAGCTCAGTTCATCTCACTATTTTCGTATTTCTCATGAAGGGTTGTTCCTAATATTTCTATTTTAGCGAGGTCAAAAAGAGATCCAATTAGTGGCCTACTGATTTTGCTCGATTACTTTTATTTTTTTACACGATTTTTCACTATCTGCAAAGACTAAACAGAGTATTGCGACTTTGTGCTTGTTTGTAAATAGAGAATGATCCAAAGAGAACCAATTCTAAAACAGTAAATGCTTGGACAACAATCAATGAAATGGAGAGACAAGCAGGCACGACGGATTACAACGGGGGTAAAGGCCTGCGTTAACTACCCTTCAGTATCTGCAAAGAGAGAGTACTACTAAGACAAAAGAGGGGAGGGGGGGGGGTGCAGCGTTCAAAGCACATCAGCGTGCATAAATACGAAAATGTTTTTATCTATCACGTACTTGACATTTTAAAGCTTTTCATATTTGCTATTAAAAAACCAATGAAATTCACAGAAAAAACCATAGGTTATAGTGGATATATAGTTAGGAATTTGCATTTACAAAACCTTGAAAATTCAATGAAAAAACCATTGGTTTTAGGCCATATATAGTTAGGGATTTGCATTTACAAAACCTTATTTTACTCGCATAAAACCATTGAAATTCCATATATAGTTATAAGCGCTAACTATATATCGCGCACCCGCAATCCACTGCTGATGATGTCACATATTACATCATTCATGACATGGTTAGTGACATCACTGATGACATCACTGATGACATCTCAAATGACATCACTGATGACATCACTGAAAACATCTCATTTGACATGACTGATAACATCACTGATGATATCATTCATGTGATAATACGATGAACCTCTTCAGACTCTAATATAACCTTAGATACAATCAGTGTAAACAGACACTCACAGACTGTCACTCATCCATGGAGTTACTCACACACCTAGTCAGTCATGCAAAGAATCAATCACACCTCCATTTCCTCAACTATACAGTTATACAAACTTTACTTATTCAAACATATACTAACACATATTTACTCTATTATACAATCCCTGATACAAGTTCACAATGATCCATACAGCCACTCACACATTCACTGGCTCTTATGCACAGTTATTTATATATGTCAACTCTCACATGTACTGTGTTTTACATATGTACTTACTTTGACATGTAGCACTGAGATATCCATTCACTCACCAATACACTCATGCACACAGTCAACCGCCCATACAGCTGTTTCCACATGCACTTTTGAAACCATACATCTAGTGAATCAACTGCTCACACATCTATGCACAGAGTCACACACCTCCCAGCCACCCACACACACACTCAGTATCCCATACAAATACTTGGGCAACCAATCAATAACCCATATAGTTACTCATATAGCTACTTATCAACACATGCAACAGTTTACAGAACAACAGACATAATGATGCACAAATTAAGACAGTTTAGTCACTAACCCATGCACTCAGTGAGACACATTTAATCACTCACTCATACAGTCAGTCATGCACCTACTAAATCCTTCATCCAGACACTTATATATCCACTCATTCTTCAATATGTAAGAGATATTTTAACTTTACAGAAACATACAGTCACTGGATGTTGTCATCAGTGATGTCATCAGTGATGTCATTTGAGATGTCATCAGTGATGTCATCAGTGATGTCACTAACCATGTCATGAATGATGTAATATGTGACATCATCAGCAGTGGATTGCGGGTGCGCGATATATAGTTAGCGCTTATAACTATATATGGAATTTCAATGGTTTTATGCGAGTAAAATAAGGTTTTGTAAATGCAAATCCCTAACTATATATGGCCTAAAACCAATGGTTTTTTCATTGAATTTTCAAGGTTTTGTAAATGCAAATTCCTAACTATATATCCACTATAACCTATGGTTTTTTCTGTGAATATATATATATATATACACACCACGCTTTCTCAGTTTCTTCAGAAGAAAACAACGATGCCGTGTATAGCTGCCAAAGATTAATTTAATTCGGCCTCAATCGACGAAAATTAATCTTTGGCAGCTATACACAGCGTCGTTGTTTTCTTCTGAAGGAACAGAGAAAGCGTGGTGTGTATATTACGGACCCACTTCTGCGGGGTCCGCAAAACGATGGGACTCGTTTGGAAGGCAGCGGTGAACGCACAGGAAAGACGTGTGGAATATATATATATATATATATATATATATATATATATATATATATATATATATATATATATATATATATTCACAGAAAAAACCATAGGTTATAGTGGATATATAGTTAGAAATTTGCATTTAGAAAACCTTGAAAATTCAATGAAAAAACCATTGGTTTTAGGCCATATATAGTTAGGGATTTGCATTTACAAAACCTTATTTTACTCGCATAAAACCATTGAAATTCCATATATAGTTATAAGCGCTAACTATATATCGCGCACCCGCAATCCACTGCTGATGATGTCACATATTACATCATTCATGACATGGTTAGTGACATCACTGATGACATCACTGATGACATCTCAAATGACATCACTGATGACATCACTGAAAACATCTCATTTGACATGACTGATAACATCAGTGATGATATCATTCATGTGATAATACGATGAACCTCTTCAGACTCTAATATAACCTTAGATACAATCAGTGTAAACAGACACTCACAGACTGTCACTCATCCATGGAGTTACTCACACACCTAGTCAGTCATGCAAAGAATCAATCACACCTCCATTTCCTCAACTATACAGTTATACAAAATGTACTTATTCAAACATATACTAACACATATTTACTCTATTATACAATCCCTGATACAAGTTCACAATGATCCATACAGCCACTCACACATTCACTGGCTCTTATGCACAGTTATTTATATATGTCAACTCTCACATGTACTGTGTTTTACATATGTACTTACTTTGACATGTAGCACTGAGATATCCATTCACTCTCCAATGCACTCATGCACACAGTCAACCGCCCATACAGCTGTTTCCACATGCACTTTTGAAACCATACATCTAGTGAATCAACTGCTCACACATCTATGCACAGAGTCATACACCTCCCAGCCACCTACACACACACTCAGTATCCCATACAAATACTTGGGCAACCAATCAATAACCCATATAGTTACTCATATAGCTACTTATCAACACATGCAACAGTTCACAGAACAACAGACATAATGATGCACAAATTAAGACAGTTTAGTCACTAACCCATGCACTCAGTGAGACACATTTAATCACTCACTCATACAGTCAGTCATGCACCTACTAAATCCAGACACTTATATATCCACTCATTCTTCAATATGTAAGAGATATTTTAACTTTACAGAAACATACAGTCACTGCATGTTGTCATCAGTGATGTCATCAGTGATGTCATTTGAGATGTCATCAGTGATGTCATCAGTGATGTCACTAACCATGTCATGAATGATGTAATATGTGACATCATCAGCAGTGGATTGCGGGTGCGCGATATATAGTTAGCGCTTATAACTATATATGGAATTTCAATGGTTTTATGCGAGTAAAATAAGGTTTTGTAAATGCAAATCCCTAACTATATATGGCCTAAAACCAATGGTTTTTTCATTGAATTTTCAAGGTTTTCTAAATGCAAATTTCTAACTATATATCCACTATAACCTATGGTTTTTTCTGTGAATTTCATTGGTTTTTTAATAGCAAATATGAAAAGCTTTAAAATGTCAAGTACGTGATAGATAAAAACATTTTCGTATTTATGCACGCTGATGTGCTTTGAACGCTGCACCCCCCCCCCCTCCCCTCTTTTGTCTTAGTAGTACTCTCTCTTTGCAGATAGTGAAGGGTAGTTAACGCAGGCCTTTACCCCCGTTGTAATCCGTCGTGCCTCCTTGTCTCTCCATTTGATTGATTGTTGTCCAAGCATTTACTGTTTTAGAATTGGTTCTCTTTGGATCATTCTCTATTTACAAACAAGCACAAAGTCGCAATACTCTGTTTAGTCTTTGCAGATAGTGAAAAATCGTGTAAAATAATAAAAGTAATCGAGCAAAATCAGTAGGCCACTAATTAGATCTCTTTTTGACCTCGCTAAAATAGAAATATTAGGAACAACCCTTCATGAGAAATACGAAAATAGTGAGATGAACTGAGCTCCACACCATGAGGACTGCAAGACAGCTCGGCTCCATCACCCATACCGCACAAAATAACGACAAACCCTATGCAAATATTAAAAATATAGACAACACACCAGCAAAGAAACAGGGTAAAACATTTTATTAAAAAACTATTTACATAACGTTGTTTTATAAGATGATGTCAGTAGTGGACCGATGTGTGAATAGATCGAAAACAGCACAAGGCTCCAAGATCCAGATGGCAAGCTCCTGGATGTTGGGTGCCATAGTTTAGAGTTCTGAATTTCAGCCTTTTTCAATGCCTGTGCTTTGTTGAATCAAAATGGCGGCTTGACACAAAGCTGACTCAAGCGTTGCTACTGATGCTATGCAGACCAAAACTGGTTTTCAGTTTGTACATTTTTCTAGATTTTTCAATCCAAGTTTGGTTGACTTTGTAGAACGATGGCTTCAGATTTTCAACATACGGTGTGGTGGCGCTGACTGGGAGGGGGCGCTTCACTCCTGCCCCCTCCCCAAGTAAGATTTTCATACGTGAAAGTACGTTAATGGTTTTGGTCCCTGAGATGCTTCGATGTCACTACCATTCTCAAATAGCATAAGTTCTGGATGTTGGGTGCCATAGTTAAGAGTTCTGAGCACTGCTTGTAACACTGTCTGAAGCTTATTTCCACCTACTGCAGCTTCACTATTCTCAAAGTAAGTGAGTGTCGTTTGTGGACCTGACTGCATTAGAAAACAATGTGATATGTTACCTTCCTAAACAGCTTGACGGAGGCCCCTGAGGGGCGGTGTGATGGCCATGGACTCGGAGAAGACGCTTGGCTCCGACACCCTCCCCAAGTCTTATAGCACTGGTGTAGCCTGAGATCGCCCCCGACATAGGCGGCCGGCTCCCGGGGTCCGGCTGAACTTTTTGCCTTTTGATGACTCTTCAATTCTGGACCTTGTCCCACAATCCGTTTGACCTGAAGACAAGCTGTAGTGGGGCGCCCCTTTATCGTTTTAGTTGCCATTCCGCCCGCTTTTGCTACACTGTGCCTCTTCCGCCATTCAGCTGTTTACCGCCCGCTCTTGCGACTACAGCGTCTCGCTCACCATGTAGTTTAGATGCGCCCGCTCTTGCGGTGCAGCGATAGGCGGCTGCCACAGGACTCTCAAAATGGCGGCCGGCTCTTCGGTTTTGGGCCTGGTCCACTAAAATGGCCCTGGGACACCTTGGAACTCGGACGCTTGTCTGCTAGGGCTTGGGTCCCATTCTCGAAAAGCGTCCCCTCAGCCGTGAAGATTCTACAAAAGTCTTGGGGGCCTCCGACTCCCGCAGGCTTCTGGTGGGGAGCGGCTGCCATGATTGCTCGTGGAATGGCCACGATGGAGCTACGAGATGGTAGTGGTCTCATGCTGACGCCAGCTTTAGTCTGAAACATCCAGAAACACTATAGACTACCAATTCGATCAGTTCCGGTAGCGCCCCAACATGACCCGGAAGAGAAGAACTTGCCCTCCCCTCTTTGACTGATGGTTCTTGTTGCCTGTCCCCTCTGTTGTCATTTAACAGAACTTTTTGGACTGCTGAAAGGGGTTGTGTTGTGAACGCTGGTTGGTGGAGACATTTTGACTATATTCTTGACCTACGTTGTCGCGTAATTCGTTTTATGACACGCCGCGTTAGCGCACCCGGAAGTGATCCGAGGCGCGGCGCGCAGCGCGTAACATAAGCATAACAGGTCATGTGACTTGTTAATAAAACTTTTCATTGGTTCATTTGACTTTTGTTAATTTAATGATGAAAAGCTTGGTCATATGACCTAAAAATGACGCTTTTTATTATTTTCGAACAATATTTTTTTTTCAAACATATGTTATAATATTCCAGGCTAATGTACTTTCCCGGAAAATTTACAACTGTCTTGCAAGTAAAATATATTCCTTTTTCGAGAAAAAGGGCGTTTCTTCCTTCCATGACGGAGCCGTTGAGTAAAAGAGATTCGGCCTGCTGTCTTAGTCGCCGATACGCCTGATTATCAGATTCTTATCGATCACTTTATGTTGCAGGAGTGGAAAACACAACTGCCCTTGACCATTTATCTTTACTGCGTTCCTACATATTATACCTTTTTTCCGTCATGTAATTGGACTGCTTTATTTCACTTGCCTTTTACTGATTCGAAAACAGTCACTAAAAGTAAAAACTTTACAAATGAAAATACTACTACCGTGTTTTGTTTTAAAAACCTTTATTGTAAAAATGTCAGTATACAAATACGGGCCTACAACCACGTGGGCCGGCCACGGAGCAAACTGAAATCGTATATGATGAGGAGACATTTACACTGTAGAAGAACGTAACGAGCGGGCCATTAGGTTGCAATAACTAAGGTGTCTAACAGTTGCGGAATCGGTGGACGTACATTTTGTAATTAAAATACGACAGGGCCACTTACAATAACATTTTCTAGATATACATTTGCGGGCAAGGAGTTACGAGTCCCATTTATACCTGCGCCATTTTGGGCGAGGCCGGGCAGGTCCAAGATATAGTCAAAATGTCTCCACCAACCATCGGCCAGACCAGAACCCCTTTCGGCCCTTTATGCTACAAGATGGTGTCTTCCATTCAGAAAATATTGGTGGCAGCATTTTGAAAGGAAACAGAAACAGCCGTTCTCGAGTTTCACATTGTTACATTTAGGAAGAATGTTGAAGAGTAGTATGTGGTAAATCTGAAGCCATTTTTCTACAAACTCTCAATCAGACTTGAATGGAAAAAAAAAACCTGAAGAATGTACAAACTGAAAACCAATTTTTGTCTGTATAGCACCAACAGTAACGCTTGAGTCAGCTTTGTGTCAAGCCGCCATTTTCATTCAATCAATAGCGTCCCCCTGCACACATTCAGGGACCTGGTCGTGTCTTCAGATGAAACGCATTGTAGGAAAAGAAGCAGAAAAGAAAAGGCAAAAAGTTCCGCCGGACCTAGTGAAGCTGCAGCAGGTGCAAATAAGCTTCAGACAGTCTTCAACTTACTCTGATTCTTATAATAAACTTCAGATAGTCTTACAAGCACTACTCAGAACTCTCAACTGAGGCACTCAACATCCAGGACTTGCCATTCGGATCTTAGCGCCTTGTATTTTTGTTTTGTTCTTGATGGAGGGGAAACAACAAAAAACAGGCATTGAAAACGGCTCAACTGGAGCAAAAAAAAAATTACTTCTTGGGTGCATTAGGGCATTTATGATTTTCGAATGCCGTATTCATCAGGTTGATGCTCATGTTGCCATAGGACAGCATAGCATTCACCTTCTTTGATCCAGGAGGGATGGAGAAAAACTGCCAGATGAAACTTGAAACTTGGCCATCCAGATCTCGGCGCGTTCGACTCACTGTACCGCAACAGTGACCGCAACTCAGCTGGACACGCCGTCTTTCGGCGCAGAATTGTAGGATGGCCACACCAGTGCGGCAATTTGCTAGACACCACCTCGGTGCCATCCGGATCTCGGCGCGTTCGAGTCACTGTACCGCAACAGTGACCGCAATTCAGCTGGACACGCCGTCTTTCGGCGCAGCATTGTAGGATGGCCACACCAGTGCGGCAATTTGCTGGACACCACCTCGGTGCCATCCGGATCTCGGCGCGTTCGAGTCACTGTACCGCAACAGTGACCGCAACTCAGCTGGACACGCCGTCTTTTTATCTCCCTATTACCAAGCTGTCGCTAACACCAGTTAGTGACAGCTAAAAGGAGATAGCGACCATCTTGGGCCCCGCTTTGCATGTCAGTGATATTTATCACTAATGACATGCAAAGTGGCGTGCCAAGATGTTAGCGACTGGAAACAGTCCCTAACATCGCTACCTTCTATTACCAAATTTTGGAGATATTCGCGCTAAGCGCGAATATCTCCAAAATCTAACACCTGCCCTGAGCAGTTCTTAGCCATGTTATCCAATGGGAGGTGGATAACATGGCTAAGAGCATTAGGTCAATAATACATGAATATCGCTGACTTTTCTGCGATAATAGCAAGGTTTATCTGCGATAAAAATCGCCGATGTGCGGCGATAATTTTTGTCTCTAAACAAGTTAGAGACAAAAATTATCGCTAGTTGTTCGTAATATGCCCCCGGGTTTTTGCTTGCAGAAATCGGGAGGCGGGAGACTAGCACTGAAATCAGTAGTCACACGCCTAAATCAGGAGGATTGGCATGTCTGAATTCTCTACAGCTGGGGCCATAAACTACATCCGCAGGGTTAGGTGATAGCCTGGGACCAGCCTGGCATCTAAAATGGCTGCCGTGCACGACAAAATTGTGGCATTCGAAAAAAAGCAAGATGGCGCAGCCGCTGGAAGAGATGTATCAACATATATCAGCCTCCTCAGCCACCCTCAGGAAACATAGGGGATTAGGATACGTCTCCCGCACCCCCTTATACCTAGTAATTTAATTAACGAAGCACAAAATGGCGAATTCCCGTTTCGCTACCAGTTTGCGGCCCAGTTCGCGGCCCGTGAAGCGCTTCTACCGTGAAAAATCATTTTTTTTTTTATTTTCCCCACGGGACCCTTTAATAACCCCAACAACATTCCTAGGGGGTGAAGAGGGGGATACCTTGCCCCCTTTCATTAAATTCCCCCTTAGTTTTTCACCTTTTCTTCTCTCTCGATCCTACCGAGAGACAAGATGGCGGCCGCTCCGGACTGTCACGCAACCAAAAAAAAAAAAAAGCTCACGCACAGCCGCTGGAAGAGATGTATCAACATATATCAGCCTCCTCAGCCACCCTCAGGAAACATAGAGGATTAGGATACGTCTCCCGCACCCACTTATAACTAGTAAGGGGATTAGGATACGTCTCCCGCACCCCCTTATACCTAGTAATTTAATTAACGAAGCACAAAATGGCGAATTCCCGTTTCGCTACCAGTTTGCGGCCCAGTTCGCGGCCCGTGAAGCGCTTCTACCGTGAAAAATCATTTTTTTTTTATTTTCCCCACGGGACCCTTTAATAACCCCAACAACATTCCTAGGGGGTCAAGAGGAGGATACCTTGCCCCCTTTCATTAAATTCCCCTTTCGTTTTCCACCTCTTCTTCTCTCTCGATCCTACCGAGAGACAAGATGGCGTCCGCTCCGGACTGTTTAGAATGTTGACAGACACCGGAGAGCCAATCAGCTTTCTGCGCGCAAAGTTCCGATAAGCGAAAAGTAAGCGGACCGGATCGCTGCCCAGAGCGCTGTTACAGATATATATCTTGGTTTGAACGTTAATTTCTCAAAAACTACTGGAGCACATATATTGAGACCTAGCAAAGGCACATCGGGCTAACAGTCCCTACAATTTTGCCAAGTTTCGTGCAAATCCATTCAGCCGTTCGAGCTAAAAGTGAGTCCAACCGCCCTATGGAAAACTCAATGCAAAAAACGCGTTTTGGGACCCCCCTTTTTTCTCGGCCCCCCCTTGACGAAACCCCCCCAAATTTTCAGGGGCTGCTCAGAATCAAAATGTGCCATTTTCCTGAAAATTTCAGCCGATTCCGTCCACAAACGCCAAAGTTATTAGACATAGAATTTTCAAAAGTCCCATAGACAAAAAATTCTAACTATATATACCTACTGGCGATAGCCAGTAGGTAATATATATATATATATATTACCTACTGGCGGTCGCCAGTAGGTAGTTATAGTTAGGATTGTTTTCCATAGGAAATCCTCAACATTCTATTTGGAATAACTTTGGTCCTGGTGGATAAGTCTTTGCGAATTTCTCAAAGAAGATGGCTCGGTCCGCTGCGCTCCTTCCCTGAAAGTTTGGGGGGGATTGGTCAAGTGGGGGCTGAGATATAAGGGGGGTCCCAAAACGTGTTTTCTCCATGTTATTTTCCATAGGACCTTTAGACTCGGCTACAGGTCGAACGGCTGAATGGATTTATAAGAAATTTGCCAAAAGTGTAGAGTCAGATTACACTTTTTTTGGAATGGTGTAAATCCGTTCAGTAGTTGTTGAGAAAATTAAAGTTAAAGTCAATTATATATCTATAGGCGCGCACACGTGCGCGCACCCAAGCGGCTGCACGTGAGCGGAATTTTTTTTTGCTGCGTGACGTCTGTTAACGTTCGATTCGAAGGAAATCAGGAAGTTTTGTCCGCCATTTTGTCACTGCGAGTAAATATATTGTTCATTTCAAAGCGTTGAAACATGGAAAGGGGAGAAGGTAGAGATTGTCTTGCTGCGTAGGTTTTTTAGGGGTGTGCAGTAAGGCCCTTAAACACGAAAAGATATTTTTTTTTTCGGGAAAAAAATAACGGGGTGCGCGCACCCGGTCGCGCACACTTATTCACAAGAGTGTGAAAATGGAGATAAATCAGAAGTTTGAGTGCTTAGATATAAGGTGGCTCTGAAAAGAGCCCTTGTGTTAATTGAGTGTTTTCTGCATTTATAAGTAAGTACCGATGCAGAGCCTGATGTTGCAGAGGAAGATTCTGTTTCCCTCATTCGTGAAATGAACACCGTCTCTCCTATAGACGTCTTGCATGTGGTATCGCAAGTTGTTGTGGTAAATAGAACCCATGCTATAATCTCTGAGGAACGCAGAAACAGATTTATTTACATGTCTCCTTGCTTTCCCAAATTGTGCACAATGTTGATTGGACCAATTCCATTTCTGTCTTTGGCATATATTGGAATATACCAAGGCAGATCGAGGAAAAAGTGTCATCAATTGTCGAAAGGTGTCTTTTAGAAGCATTTCCAGACCTACCCCAGTGATTGTGCCTAGATCGTTCCCACCACAGCGCACAATTATAAGGTCTGGTTCTGGGAGATGCATAAAAGTTTTCACCAATGGAATCAATTGGTGACATTTCAATCCTCTTTTGGCAATCCATGTTATGTGTACATTTGGTAAGCCGAGGTTGCAAATTCGTCTGCTTACTGCATATTTTTCACTCCAGTGAATATAACTGTGTCCTATTAGCCAGACCTTCATTTTCAAGGGATTTGTAGTCGTCCTCCGATCGGTTCTGGAAGTGGAATGGTAATTAGAAGTTGAAATTCTAAATAAAGAAAAAGGAAGAGGCTGGGTGTGGTTTAAAAAATAAAAATGATTGGTTGATTGTAACAAGTGGAGATTGAACTGTATGTTCCATGTTAATGTTTATGTTAAACGAAAAGTACTATTGGGTGTGAAAAAACAAGATATGTAACAGAGCTGTGTATTGGCAGGTGTTTCTGGAGGGAAAATAGTGTTCTTAGTTTGTTGTAGAACGTTAAGACATGAATTTTTGACCTGTGCCTTCAGCAAGGTGCAGAATGAGGTGTAACCATGGAAACAGCCGGAGATGGCAGTTGGTGATGGGTTCACTCTTTGGTGCCTCTGCATCTGAGTCTGTTCTCTGGTTGCAGGCGGAGAACTGTTTGTTATTGTGGAGATGAAAGGGTGATAAGGAGAGAAATACGACATAGCGTCTGGCCTGTAGAAGCGTGGGAGCAGTGATTAACTCTGAGTAAAGCGGAACTGTGTCGGTGCTTAGTAACAGTAAAAAAAAAAATGTTAACAGTGGTATAACTGTCTTTACGGTGCGCGACCTACTAAGAAAGAGTTCACGGGCCGTAATTGGCTTGCAGGTTCTAGTATCAGTAAGTGAGGTCGAGAAAAGAAAACATTCAGGACTTTATTTATGAAGGCCTTGCGCCACCGGTGCGTTACTTTTTCCCATTTTAAAAAATGAGGCACTGGCGGCGGAAGGTCTTTATAAATAAGGTCTTCAGTGTCTGCAGTTAAGGTTATGTGGAGCCCATGAATAGTTTTTCAATATGAAATCATTTCAGTTGAGATTATGGATTAAAAGAGAAACCGTGAATATTTGAAATGTTTATTTAGAAATGTACTGTTTTAAAGGCAAATCATTATGTAATATGAGTACAGAAATTGCAAAAAACACAGTAATTGGTATTGTCAGTAGTACATGGAATACAAACGCTATAGTTGAAGAAAAATGAATATAGTTGGAAAAAAACATTGTACACTCTTATAAGGAAGTATATTATATTTTAATAAATGGAAGAAGGTCTCTGGCCTTTCAGTTTAGGAACGATATATGAAAATGCAAGTGGTTATACATCATTACTTTATGAATCAGCTGTCAAACAACACGAAATCATAATGTCCACTGTTAGTAAAGCAAATAGGTCTGTTCTTCAAAAGAAAATATGGAAAAGAACGTGAAGAATATAGAAAACCAAAAGGAAATGAGGACGTCAATGGCTTGTATGAGAGTTATTGAAGCATTGTTTAGGCAAAATAGGTAGCTTCTGCTTGTAACAGGAAATCAGTTTTATCATTTGAAAGTATGTCAGCTATCCAATGGAAAAGAGTAAAGCAGTAGTGATAATCTGTTATAATCGGAGCCTCTTTTACCATCAGAGTGCAGGCCGGTGGGTTTTCGATGTAGCTCGCTGTTAGGAAAGAGTTAACCGTCCATTGTGTAGGCAAAGTATGCAGCAAGTGCCTCTAACATGAAATCATTGTTATCATCTGAAAACATGTCAGCCATCCAATTGAGAAGATGAAAGGAGCATTCATGATCTGTCATTATTGGAGCGTCTTTTACCATCATTGGGCAGCTCAGTGGGTTTTCGATGTAGCTCTCTGTTAGGAAATCTTGCGCCGCTGCGAATATATTCCAATGACCCAGAACTCCTTGTATCGCTGCAAAGGCCATAAACCTTCCGTTGTAACAAAGCTGTTCATGATCAAGTAACAGATTCATGAGGTGATTGTAATTCGGTTCAGGAGGTACCAAATTGCAGAGACATAAATCCAGGGCCCACGTGAAATCACAGCTCAGGCAATGAAATACAGGCTGCACACAGGTGAAATACGAATATCGAAATGATAATCGATATGAAGTATTCAAAGTAGAGAGTGGTAAGGTGCCGTAGTACAGAAGCATTCTCTGTCGAAATAGTTCTAAGTGGCCCGGCTCGTTTGCGAAGGCAGGAGGGACATCCATTTTGAATTTTCCAAGATGGTAAAGGAAACGGCGCAGCACCGCTGGTTGTATAGCAACTCCACAGAATTAGGTCGCCGGCTATGCAGTTGAGAGGAGCAGAATGAGTTGATACATTTTCTAGGAGTCTAGTCACTTATATATTGCTTAGTAGTTATCAAAAAAGTAGCTTTTTTTGAACTGGAGGATGCGTTAAAAAATAAGGGAGTGATTTGAGGGAGTTGTAAAGCAAGGTCAATTTTTTTTACATCAATGCTGTTTTCTGTGAATGTAAGCTTAGTGAAAGATATGTGTGTGAGCAGATGCAACGTTCAGTTTTAAATGTGACAATGGCGGTCTTGTTCATGTATTCCGATTCAAGGTCGGTATTCGCTGCCAAATACAAAGATCAAGAAACGCATGCGTGGGGTACATAGTCTGCATTCTTAAAGGAAAGAAAATGAAGGGTTATTTTTACCGCGTTAGCATTGTCGTTTAAAAAGTTACAGTGATTTCTATTATATGTTAAGAAAGTGTCACTGATGAAGACTGAAAATAAATCCTTATAAATGATAGGGACTGGTGTATTTTAGAAAAGGTGTGTAACATTACATGAATTGTGAAAAAAAAAATAATGTAATTGAAAGTGTATGGTTTGAAAATGAAAAGTAGAGGTTTATAGTTCACGTTTTGAAAGCAGTTCTAGAGGGTCAGATGAAAGTGTATGGTTTGAAAATGAAAAGTAGAGGTTTATAGTTCACGTTTTGAAAGCAGTTCTAGAGGGTCAGATGCATGATTGATTTATAAAAAATAGAACATTTTTTTAAATAGTATTATGGAAAAAATATGTGCCTTTATGTACTATTTACATTATCTGCCTGTTGCGTATTCCTTGAGTTTTAGTAATCCTGTGTCTTATAAGTTTTCTAGGGGCGGTTTGAGGTTCATGGTGGGTTTGGGCAGGGAGGGTAGGTTGGGGGTTTGTAATAGGGGGTCCGGGTGAGGTGGAGTGCGGAGTTTAGTGAAAAGTGAGGGGGGCGGGGAGTTACGGTGTTTGGTAATGGAGCAGAGTCAGAGGACGCCACATTTGTGTTATGGGGTGCCACGGAAATATGTATTTATTCTCAGAGGTTTATTATATTAAGGATATATATCAACATGGTGGCTCTTGTCGTTTTGTGGTTCTGTGCATGTTTTGAAAGCAGTTCTAGAGGGTCAGATGCATGATTGATTTATAAAAAATAGAACATTTTTTTAAATAGTATTATGGAAAAAATATGTGCCTTTATGTACTATTTACATTATCTGCCTGTTGCGTATTCCTTGAGTTTTAGTAATCCTGTGTCTTATAAGTTTTCTAGGGGCGGTTTGAGGTTCATGGTGGGTTTGGGCAGGGAGGGTAGATTGGGGGTTTGTAATAGGGGGTCCGGGTGGGGTGGAGTGCGGAGTTTAGTGAAAAGTGAGGGGGGCGGGGAGTTACGGTGTTTGGTAATGGAGCAGAGTCAGAGGACGCCACATTTGTGTTATGGGGTGCCACGGAAATATGTATTTATTCTCAGAGGTTTATTATATTAAGGATATATATCAACATGGTGGCTCTTGTCGTTTTGTGGTTCTGTGCATGTTTATAATGCTGGCCCTGTAGTTTTTGTTTATGGACCTTATTACGACACACAGGGGAGCCACGTTGCACAGTTGGAGATCAGAGACTTAGGAAATAAAACTTTATAATTGTAATGGCTCTAAGCGATACAAATCGCCCGTTGTCGGTGTAAAAAATGTCACCGCTATTGGTGGTATTTTCTACGGTGTTAGTGCTCGAAGGAGAATAGTAACATATATGTGAAAGCAAATTGTGTAACAGGCTCAGCATTTCACATTATCGCGTGAAAACAAAAGTTGCTTTTACATAGCAACAAGTCTCTTATAATTAAGGGACGGAGTGTATATAGTGCTATTTAGTACTCTGCTATGTGATTGATGTCGAATATTTCATAAGAGGAGGCTTTAAAAGTTTTTCGATAAACTGGTTTTCTAGGGAAGTGGGTGGAGTGTTCCGTGTAAATTGCAGAATAGAAACTAGTAAGAACCAATTGGAAGTGTTGTTTTAAAGTCACATGACTGCACATGCGTGTCTCGACGCCTGTATGCGATAGGTGGGTGCGCGCACCCGGTCGCGCACTATAAGAAAGCTGCGAAAAAACATCTCATAATATGCTCTTGGAGCTCGTTTTGGTAGAAAGAGTTAGTTCTGAAAAGAACTTTTTTTTTTTTTTGGAAACAAGTGTTATGATGCTTTTGATTTCTTAAAGTTGCTACGACATTTTTCAGTATGTCATACTATCCAAATAAAGTGAAGAAATTTAACTTTTCTTGGAGCATTTATGACTCTCAATTTTGTGTTTAATTAGAGTAACGCTTGGCTCTCCGTATACAAGAAGTTCTCCACAGTTGTTGCATTTTATGTGCACGTTCGCCAGACATGGTTTCAAGTCCATTTCAGCACTCGATGGAGATACAGGTCGTCCACAGGAAGATGTGCTGATTACTTCTGATGGTAATAGCGTGGCCTCCGTTTTTCTTGTGAAAGGTGGTTGCTCATTTTCTTCAGATTCGGAAGATGACTGCGGAACGGTAGCCATTGCAGCGAAGTCTTCGGGAAGATGTTCGACGTTGTTTTCTCTTGAGAGTAGAAAAGAAAGTGATGGAAGTGGCTGGAGTGCTGCGTGTAAATTCCAGAATAGAAACTATTAAGAACCAATTAGAAGTGTTGTTTTGAAGTCACATGACTTCACATGCAAGTGTCAGGTCCTGTACGCGATAGGCGGGTGCGTGCACCCGGTCTCGCACTAAAATAAAGCGGCGAAAAAACATCCTATAATATGCTCCTGGAGCATGTTTTGGTGGAAAGAGTTAGTTCTGAAAAGAACTTTTTTTTTTTTTTTTTTTTTTTTTTGGAAACAAGTGTTATGATGCTTTTGATTTCTTAAAGTTGCTACGACATTTTTCAGTATGTCATACTATCCAAATAAAGTGAAGAAATTTAACTTTTCTTGGAGCATTTATGACTCTCAATTGTGTGTTTAATTAGAGTATAGCTTTGCTCTCCGTATACAAGAAGTTCTCCACAGTTCGTGCATTTCATGTGCACGTTCGCAAGATATGGTTTCAAGTCCATTTCAGCACTCGATGGAGATACAGGTCGTCCACCAGAAGATGTGCTGATTACTTCTGATGGTAATAGCGTGGCCTCCGTTTTTCTTGTCAAAGGTGGTCTCTCATTTCCTTCAGATTCGGAAGATGAATGCGGAACGGTAGCCATTGCAGCGAAGTCTTCGGGAAGATGTTCGACGTTGTTCTCTCTTGAGAGTACAAAAGAAAGTGATGGAAGTGGGTGGAGTGCTGCGTGTAAATTCCAGAATAGAAACTACCAAGAACCAATTAGAAGTGTTGTTTTGAAGTCACATGACTTCACATGCAAGTCTCAGGTCCTGTACGCGATAGGAGGGTGCGCGCACCCGGTCTCGCACTAAAATAAAGCGGCGAAAAAACATCTCATAATATGCTCTTGGAGCACGTTTTGGTAGAAAGAGTTAGTTCTGAAAAGAACTTTCTTTTTTTTTTTTGGGAAAGAAGTGTTATGATGCTTTCGATTTCTTAAAGTTGGTACTACATTTTTCAGTATGTAATACTATGAAAATGAAGTGAAGAAATTTATCTTTTCTTGGGGCATTTGTGACTTTCAATTTTGAGTTTAATTAGAACGAGGCTCTGCTCTCCATACAAAAGAATTTCTCCACACTCGTTGCATTTCATATGCACCTTCGCAAGATATGGTCTCAAGTCCATCTCAGCACTCGATGGAGATGCAGGTCGTCCACCAGAAGATGTGCTGGCCACCTCTGATGGTAATAGCGTGGCCAGGGCTCTTGTCGATGCTTTTGCATAATGCTCAGGATGCCTTTGTTTAACATGCCGCTGCATGGTGTGTATAGAAAAGGAATATTTTTTATCTGGATTTCCCCTTGAGAGCTCCGAATTGCATATCGTGCAGGTTACTTTTGGCGCATTCACTTTCTTTTGATCTTCAGGATAAGTGAAAAATTGCCAAATGAAAGATTCCTTTTTTCTTCTTAACGGTGGTCGCTCATTTCCTTCAGATTCGGAAGATGAATGCGGAAGGGCAGCCATTTCAGCAAAGTTTTCTGGAAGATGCTCGACGTTGTTGTCTCTTCAGAGTAGAAAAGATTGTGAGGAAAGTGGGTGGAGTGCTTCGTGTAAATTCCAGAACAGAAACTACTACGAACCAATTGCAAGTGTTGTTTTCAAGTCACATGACTTTACATGCGCTTCTTAGGACGTGTAGGCGGTGACACTATCTAGTTACGAACGTGATTTCATACTTAGGAACTAGCATTCAAAAAACCTAAGAAATTCACTGAAAAAACCATAGGTTTTACACAGGTTATAGTTAGGAAGTAGCATTTAAAAAACCTATGAAATTCACTGAAAAAACCATAGGTTTGACACCAGTTATAGTGGAAATTTTACTGACATAAAACCAATGAAATTCCACGTTATAGTTAGTTGGACTCACTATAACTTGCGCGTGTAATGCACTGCTGATGACATTACATATTACATCACTTAAAATTACCTGTTTGGCAATCCGTTGGTGTGCGACTCCGTTTCCTGCGTTGGTGGGAGTTTGGTAATGTTTGGCGGCGTGGTTCTGCCGCGGGAGGACGCACAGTCAGCAAGCGCGCCAGAGACTTTCCCGACCTGAACCACTTCTGCTTGGTCGTGACGTGCGAGAGGGAAAGCGGTTGCCACCGATGACCGGCATCGGTATGACTCTGAAAGCGGACTGAAAAGTGGTTCGCCAACAGCAACGCGGAACCAACAGACACTTTTTAATTAACACCGCCTAATGGAGGGCTGAGAAACTACTAGTGCCAAAAAAACTACAGGATCCAGCATGCCCTGAAAAACCACGCAATGACCATTGGAGGTCTTGACCACTGGGGGTCAATAAAAGGAACTTTGGCAATCACCTGTAGTGTGGCAGTAGCAATGGTGT
Source organism: Lissotriton vulgaris (assembly GCF_964263255.1). Lineage (NCBI taxonomy): Eukaryota > Metazoa > Chordata > Amphibia > Caudata > Salamandridae > Lissotriton > Lissotriton vulgaris. Next base: position 984,029,791 of record NC_141695.1, on the reverse strand, counting down.
GAGGGGTAACCTTTGAAAAAGTCCAATGGTGGACGAAACGCGTCAGGAAATTGCCCCGCAAAGTGAATAAAATTACCTGTTTGGCAATCCGTTGGTGTGCGACTCCGTTTCCTGCGTTGGTGGGAGTTTGGTAATGTTTGGCGGCGTGGTTCTGCCGCGGGAGGACGCACAGTCAGCAAGCGCGCCAGAGACTTTCCCGACCTGAACCACTTCTGCTTGGTCGTGACGTGCGAGAGGGAAAGCGGTTGCCACCGATGACCGGCATCGGTATGACTCTGAAAGCGGACTGAAAAGTGGTTCGCCAACAGCAACGCGGAACCAACAGACACTTTTTAATTAACACTGCCTAATGGAGGGCTGAGAAACTACTAGTGCCAAAAAAACTACAGGATCCAGCATGCCCTGAAAAACCACGCAATGACCATTGGAGGTCTTGACCACTGGGGGTCAATAAAAGGAACTTTGGCAATCACCTGTAGTGTGGCAGTAGCAATGGTGTGAGGGGTAACCTTTGAAAAAGTCCAATGGTGGACGAAACGCGTCAGGAAATTGCCCCGCAAAGTGAATAAAATTACCTGTTTGGCAATCCGTTGGTGTGCGACTCCGTTTCCTGCGTTGGTGGGAGTTTGGTAATATATATATATATATATATATATATATATATATATATATATATATATATATATATATATATATATATTCCAAACAATCGTTCGCACAATCTTCAAAGAACGACGTCCAGGCCAACAGCTCTGTTCAGTAACTTGTGTTTATTCACAACGCACTCGACGCGTTTCTGGAACTAAATTCCCTTGTTCACGAGTGATAGTGCTTGTTCACAATACAGTTTAAATGCATACCATGTGACATTCATTTCGATAAACATAAAAAGCAGACTACCAACATTACGTGTCATCTGGAGCTATGAGGACAGACTCACAGTAATTAAACAGCAAGCATGGGCGCAGCTAAGGCATCTTAATTGATTTACACGTTTCAACAAATTACATTCGATTTGTTAAAATTGTTTTTTAAATACATAAAATTTGGAGCTGGTGACAAAAAATGATTACCGATTGAGGATGATTGGGTATTCGAACTCACGTATTCAAAATGCAAGCCTTGTATACCAGGTGCATTAGCTTGGTGCTCCACAGAAGCCTTGTTTCGATTTCTCGCCCCAGTGGGCTGTAAGGCATAAAAGTCTGGGTTAACCAGACTACCAGACACACACGTTAATGAAAATAAGTTGCCGCCCCAGTGGGCTATACTTTCAATCAATTTTAATGTACCCGCATTCAGTACACTTCTTTACTTTTGATCAATACTGCCTTGATTCAAGCAGTGTCTTGCGTTTACCTCGTTCCGTTTATTGTATTATATTAGTTCATCTACCTTAATTCAGGTAGTGCCTTGTGGTTTCACCATTCAGCTCATCGAACCCCTGTGGGTCTTTCCAGTTATAAACGTAATCATAAGCAAAGCTCGCTCCAGCATCTCTGTCTTTCACGTGCTGTGTCTCACATTGTCCCAAAATTAATAAACTCGGTACCTGCAGTGAAAACAAAATATAGACGTGAATTAACTCACATTCAACCATGAATCGTGCACATTCATACAGATAAAATCTTGAGGTTATTGAGGCATCTTTATCTCAATAGGCATAACGTGTTATTCATTTATCCTAGGTGTACCCCAAGCGCCTCATCACAGTTGTGACCTTGGGGTTGCATGGTGTGATACTTTATAATGAACCTTGATTCAAGGCGTCTCAATTCTTGTAATCTGTTTCCCCCTCTCTCCCTTACTGGGACTTGATCCAGTAGAACAAATGTCAGAAGACTATTGTTGCTCTGGTGGTGCGTGGCAAAGTGCCTGGCTATTGGATATTGTTTGTCCAGGTTTTTTATTGCCCTCAGGTGTTGCAGAACTCTCTCTTTCGCTGGTTTAATAGTACTTCCAACATAAAATTTGTTGCAGGGGCACCTTAGTGCATAAACGGCGTAATCTGTGTGACAAGAGACGTTTCATAATTTTAAAAGGGTCACATGATTCAGACAGTTTGATTTCTTTTGTAATATGGCTGTACTTACACGCTTTACAGCGACCACAAACATAGAATTCCTGAATGGGGTTGTTCTTCTTTTTGTTAGCAACTAATGTCTGACACACCTTGTCTTTTAATGACATAGGTCTTATGAATGTTATCTGGGGAAACTCCTGGATGCTCGTTTTTATGTCTTTGTCTGTTTTTAAGGCATTCCAGAACGTGTTAATGGCTCCCCTGACCTCCCTGGATTGTAAGTTGTAATCAGTGATGAACCTGACAGTTTCTAGGTTCGTAGTGCCCTCATCTTTTCTTGCATCAGTTTTAGTTAACTCCTTGTCATTAACTTTTTGTACCGCTGTCGAAATACACTTTTTGCTATACCCTCTGACTTTGAATCTCTCACACATAACCATTTTTTCTTGCTCAAAGTCTTCCGGTTTTGTACAGTTCCTTTTAGCTCTAAGGAGCTCCCCCACCAGGATAGAATTGATAAGGTTCCGTGGGTGACAGCTCTGTGCGTGAAGGAGGCTCTTTCCAGCTGTCTCTTTCCTGTACAGGGCTGTCGTGAGATGATTGTCCTCTATTCTGACTTTAAGGTCTAAAAAGTCAGTGGTTGTTTTACTGATGTGACTTGTGAAGGTGAGGTTAAAATCATTAATATTCAGGATTTTAATGAACTCCGTGGCTTCATCCTCACTGCCTACCCAAATGATGAAGATATCATCAATGTACCGGAGCCATTTACGTACTCCGGTACGGTATTGATGAAGTGGTCTGACTACCTGCTCCTCCCACCAGCCCAGGTACAATCCTGCGAAACTGGGGGCGAAGCAGGTACCCATCGAAGTACCGAGCAATTGATGATAAATGGTACCACTGAAAAGGAAATAATTCTGGGTGAGGCAGGTGTGTATCATGTCCAGTAACATTTCCGTGTGGAACAGGTAAGAGACTGACCTACTGCTCAGAAAATGTCTACAAGCTTTTATTCCCATTTCATGTAGAATATTGGTATACAGGCTGTTCACGTCAAGGGTCATTAGTAAACAGTCTGCATTCAGTTCAATATTTGCAATTTTTTGTAAAAAATCCCCCGAATATTTAAGGTATGCCGGGAGGCTCTGCACTAAAGGCTGAAGAAAGTGATCTACATATCTGGACGTATTTTCCAGGCAGCTGTTTCTGGAAGAGACAATCGGCCTCCCCGGGGGATTCGTGGGGGTTTTGTGCAATTTAGGCAGTAAGTACAGAGCCGGTAATTTTGGAAACTTGCATCTCAAAAAGTTAAACTCATCAGTCTCAATCAGTCCCTTATTTCTCCATTCAATCAATCGCTCTTGGTATCGATTGTTTTCAGTGTCATAGACTTTTCTGTTACTTTTCTCATATTTATCAACTGTTTAAACCTTCATTAATGTACATTTCCCTGGACATAATCACAATATTACCACCCTTATCGGATTTCTTTACAACAATATTTTTATAATTTCTTAAACTGTCGATAGCTAGTCTTTGTGCTTGGGTAAGGTTGTTCCTTCCCCAAATGGTTTTCCTGGCTAGTTCTTTAAATTCCGCAACCACTCCTTTCCCGAAAACTTCAATGGCATCATTGGTGATCATTGGTAAAAAGATTGATTTGGGTTTGAACTCAATGTTACTGTTGAGGTCCAACCGTATGTTTTCATTTATCAGGTTAAGGGTGGGGTTCTCAATCACATCTAGGTTCCCCCCTAAGTCATGTAACACTTGTAGCATTTCAGCATCGCCTATCTCAAGTGTACTGGGTGTTAGTGAGTTGCTGCTAGGTTCTTGGCTCATTCTAGTGGCAAAGCACTTTTTCAGTCTTAGTTTTCTCGTGAACTGGAACAGATCAATTCTACTCTGGGTATAGTTAAAGTTAGCAGAGGGACAGAAAGATAACCCATATGACAGTGCCTCAATTTCTGCGTCATTGAGATTCCTGCTGGAGAGGTTGACCACTGTCTTTATGTCTTTTATTTTAGTTTCTTCTGGCCCCTTGTCCTTGTTCCCACCGGGCTTGACATATTTGCTGCCAATGTGTTTGGCCTGCTTCCTCCTCTGCCTCCTCTTCCTCATCCTCTTGTTCCTCCTGTGTTTGTCTTGCTCTGGGCTTCTAGTCTTCCTTTTGCCATCAGAGAGAATTCTTTAAAGATGTGATCTTTTGGGCTTAAGAAGCCGGCACTCATCTCTTCTGGCCGGTTCTCCACTTCCTCTGTTTCTTCATCCTGCATATTGCTTGCCCCCTCTGTTGCCTCAGATTCGGGTCTGATGTCTCATTTGACATCACTGATGACATCATCCAGTGACTGTGTGTTTCTGTAAAGTTTAAATATGTTTTACATATTGAAGAATGAGTGGATGTAAAAGTGGCTGGATGAAGGATTTAGTAGGTGCGTGACTAACTGTATGAGTGAGTGATTAAATGTGTCTTACTAAATGCATGGGTTAGTGACTAAACTGTCTGAATGTGTGCATCAGTATGTCTGTTGTTGTGTAAGCTGCTGCATGTGTGGATCAGTAGCTATATGAGTGGCTATATGGGTAATTGATTGGTTGCCCAAGTATTTGAATGGGAGACTGAGTGTGTGTATGGGTGGCTGGGAGGTGTGTGACTCTGTACATAGATGTGTGAGCAGTTGATTCACTAGGTGTATGAGTTCAAGAGTGCATGTGGAAACAGCTATATGGGCGTTTGGCTGTGTGTATGGGTGTGTTGGTGAGTGAATGGATATCTCAGTGCTACATGTGCAAGTAAGTGCATATGTAAAACAAAGTGCATGTGAGAGTTGGCATATATAAATTACTATACATGAGAGCCAGTGAATGTGCGAGTGGCTATATGGATCATTGTGTACTTGTATCAGTGATTGTATAAGAGAGTAAGTATGTGTTGTGTGTATAACTGTATAGTTGAGGAAATGGAAGTGTGATTGATTCTTTGCATGACTGACTAGGTGTGTGAGTAACTCTATGGATGAGTGGCAGTGTGTGAGTGTCTGTATCATTGCATATGATAGTGTTGTATTGATGAGTGACTGTATGTAAGAGTGATTCTTTGGGTGAATGAGTGAATGTGTGTGTAGACCTAGGAATCAATGAGTGCGTATGTAGTAACTGGTATTGGTGTGTCAATGGTTTCAAGAATGGTACTCTGTATTTAAAACTGGATGTATCAAAGGTTATATTAGAGTGTGAGGGGGTGCATCATATTATCACATGAATGATATCATCAGTGATGATATTAGTGATGTCAAATGAGATGTCATCAGTGATGTCATCAGTGATGTCATTTCAGATGTCATCAGTGATGTCACTGACCATGTCACAAAATGATGTAATATGTGACATCATCAGCAGTGGATTTCGGGTGCGCGAAATATAGTTAGTACAACTAACTATATAGGAGCAATTTCAATGGTTTTTTAAATGCTAATTCCTAACTATATAAGGCCTGAAATCTATGGTTTTTTAAGTGAATTTGCAAGGTTTTTAAAATACTAATTCCTAACTATATAAGGCCTGAAACCTATGGTTTTTAAGTGAATTTGCAAGGTTTTTTAAATGCTAATTCCTAACTATATAAGTCCTGAAACCTATGGTTTTTTAAGTGAATTTGCAAGGTTTTTTAAATGCTAATTCCTAAATATATAAGGCTTGAAACCTATGGTTTTTTCAGTGAATTTGCAAGGTTTTTTAAATGCTAATTGCTAACTATATCAGGCGTGAAACCTATATTTTTTTTAAATAAATTTCAAAGGTTTTGAAAAAGCTAATTCTATTAGCGGATAACGTTTATATATGTTATTATCCTTCTGGGACAACCTAAGCAGCCATCTTGTTTCTCAAGAGAAGTGAGGCACAAGAGAGCACAAAACAAGAGTAGACCCCTGAGAAGGGCTAGAGGGTTGGGGGGTCTCTACCCTGCCCCCTTTCCACGCTTTCCACTCTTGTTTTAGGCTCTCTTGTGCCTCAGTTCTCCTGAAAAACAAGATGGTGGCCAACACTTCCTGGTTTGGACAGTTTGGAATGTTGACAGTCCACTGCCAGCCAATCAGAAACTCGCTCGCGCACGTAAGGGTACGCGTACGCTACGCGCGCATATTGATATATAATTTGATCAAATTCAATTTTCTCAACAACTTTTGGAGGGATTTTCACCAAATTTAGAAAAGGTACTACTGCATACCTGTCCCTACCATTTTGCCAAGTTTAGTGTAATTCCGTTCAGCCGTTTGGGCTGTAGCCGTGTCTAAAGGTCAATAGAAAATGCCATTTGAAAAATGTCAAATTCAATTTTCTCAAGAACTACTGGAGGGATTTTCACCAAACATAGCAAAGGCACATCTGCATACCAGGACCTACCATTTTGCCAAGTTTGGTGTAATTCCATTCAGCCGTTCGGGCTGTAGCCGTGTCTAAAGGTCCCTATGGAAATTAACATGGGGAAAACACGTTTTGGGACCCCCCTTTCGGCCCCCACTTGACAAATCCCCCCGAAACTTTCAGGGCAGGAGTGGAGCGGAGCTGGCCAAAATTCTGGAAAATTACACACAGATTCCTCAATTGGCGCCAAAGTTATTCCCAATAGAATGTTGAGCGCATATAGATATATAATTTGCTCAAATTCATTTTCTCAACAACTATTGGAGGGATTTTCACCAAATATAGAAAAGGCACTACTGCATACCTGTCCCTACCATTTTGCCAAGTTTGGTGTAATTCCGTTAAGCCATTCGGGCTGTAGTCGTGTCCAAAGGTCCCATAGAAAATGCCATTTGAAAAATGTCAAATTCAATTTTCTCAAGAACTACTGGAGGGATTTACACCAAACATACAAAAGGCACTGCTGCATACCAGTCCCTACCACTTTGCCAAATCTGGTATAATTCCGTTCAGCCATTCGAGCTGAAGCCTTGTCAGAATGTCCCTATGGAAAGTAACATGGGGAAAACACGTTTTGGGACCCCCCTTTTTTCTCGGCCCTTTCTTGACGAATCCCCCCGAAACTTACAGGCAGATCCCTCAATGGGCGCCAAAGTTATTCACAATAGAATGTTCGGAATTTCCTATGGTACCTAGGTCCTAACTATATATACCTATTGGCGACCGCCAGTAGGTAATATATATATATATATATATATATATATATATATATATATATATATATATATATATATATATATATATATATATATATATCACACATTTAAGTAAATATTCAGGGATAGTTCAATGGATGCATGTCGTGCAGTCATGTAAGTTGAGAGGATTGTCATTGAGAGGTGGTGACAAGCCTGAAGGCAGCTTCTGGTTTCTTCTTTTCACTTACTTGGCATCCTACCGAATAATAAGCAAAGAACATCCTATGTCCAATTTTTTCTTTTTCATCTGTTATTCCTGGAAACGTTGGCTCATTAATTTTCTAGGCATTTCCCAATTTTGGTTGCTATTTAGAGCACTGCATGGTTACAAATGCTAATTATAGCATTTTGTGAGATACACTAAACCATAGATGCTGGTCAATTTTAGACACATCCCACTTCTGATTTTTCTCTTGTGTGGTAGGGCAGCTTCTTTTCTAGGGGTGTTGATTCCCATGTGGGCTATGTCACCTTGGTGTTACTGACTGGCAAGTAGACTCTTTTCCTTCCTCGGTGCAGGTGATTCCCAGATTGCTCCTTTGATCTCGGATATTATTCATGGTTTATATGCATTTTCCCTACAAGGCTTAATTACTCCCTGCTGTGCCCTTTCTCATCTAGAGCAATGACTGTCTGGTGTTCTGTATGGGGTGGCTTCCTCTATGTTGTGGGTCCTTTGCGCTTCAGCGTATGGCGTCAGCTTGGCAGTCCTTTCTTTTTTTTAGTGGACCATGTTACTGGTAAGCATCAGCTGTCGTTTGGGCCCTTTCTCTTTTGAGCATTGACTGCCTGAAGGGCCCCAAACTCCACAACGATCAACTGCCTGGTGGGCCCCCAATTCCCCAAAGATCAACTGCCTGATGGGCCCCCAACTCCCCGAAGATCACCTGATGGACCCCTAACCTCCAAAACGATCAACTGCCTGATGGGCCCCCAACCTCCCAAAATATAGAATGCCTGACAGACCCTTTCTCCCATGAGCATTAGCTGCATGGTAGATGTTTTCCGTTCTCAGTATTGACTGCCTAATAGGTGCCATGCTTCTGAGAATTACCTACCATGTTGGCTCTTTCCTTTGTGAGCTTTGACTGCCTGGTAGTTCCTTTCCATTCTTAATGTTAATTGTCTGGTCAGTCCTTCCCCCTAAATGCAAATCTTTCACTCTTCAATCCCTCCACTATCCTTTTCAAGTCAAATAACAGACTAACATATCCGCCCCTAAAATTAGTTTCATATTTCACTGTACTAATTCAACACTAATTTTTTTTGGTTCCCGAGAAGCACTTTTATGCCACATAAGGGGTAGTAAGTGCTATATAAATGCAATTACAATACAATACCTTTGCATTATACTTGGTAGAAGGTTCTAGTAATATCATGCCAATCTATAATCAACGTGTCACAATGGAAATAACCGACAAAAACAAAATATTTCTCATTGTACAAAAGCTGTAAGTTAGACTTTTTAATTAATTCTCATGCAACACAAAAAGATGATGGACGGAATGTTGAACATTGTCAAACATTCACCCCCAGTCACATATCTGGGTTTAATCCATTGTTATTTTGCTCACCACGCAACCCCAGTTCAGACATAGCCATATGCAAATCAGTCTTGCTCCTGTGCCTCATGGGAACAATCCAGACTGAACTGCCAGGCCATGTCTTCCCTGGACTGGAATCAGGCATCCTAGGACTGTTTTTGGGCTTTCCGCCCTCATCAGCCAGGATAGATCGACTCCTGTGGCGTAGTGAGCATGGGACCCACGTCTGGGCATACCCTTCCCACTTAGGGTGAAAATGCAACACAAAGAGATGATGTTCGGGCTGGACTGTTCCCATTGGGTGCAGGGTCAAGAGTGATTTGCATATGGCTGGGTTTAAACTGGAATGGCATGGTGAGGAAAAAAGACGATGGATTTAGGCCCAGATCGCTGTACTGGGGTGAATGTATGACATTGTTTTTCATTCTTTCCATCAATAGTTCTTTTTGCATTTGTCACCACGCGTGGGACGGGTATGCTCAGACGTGCGTCCTGTGCTCCCCATTCCAATGGAATCAAGCTATCCTGGCTGAAGAGGGGTGAAACCCCAAAACCGGTCTTAGGATGCTTGTTTCCAGTCCAGGGAGGACCCTGGCCTGGCAGTTCGGGCTGGACTGTTCCCATTGGGCGCAGGGTCAAGACTGATTTGCCTATGGCTGGGTCTAAACTGGAGTGGCATAGTGAGCAACAAAACAATGGATTTAGGCCCAGATCTCTGTACTGGGGTGACTGTATGACATTGTACCTCCCTCATATAAACTTTGGACTATATCTTCTTGCTCTAAAGAATGGCGCACGCTGCAATTTACCTGTACTATTGCCTCTATGATGGTCCGCTGTGTATCTTTATTTTATTGTAATTATGCATGTATTGGTTCTTGCATTTCCCTGTATAAAGTACGTTTTTACTCTTCCTTATGTAACTTTGCCTTGATACTCTATCTCCACGACCATCCTAAGATGGCACCCTACCTTCCTATACTCTTAGCCCCTCTTTCATTTCCATCACATACACGTGACTTCAGTAGCCAATCGGATTAGCGCTTTCACCTTAAGTGGGCTTGCACGAACACTGCCGGCTCACCACTCCATCGTGACCGACTGACACTGCTTGAGTCTCTCGGTAAGTGTACACACATGTTAGGCATATCGGGTAATATATATATGGGTAATACGAGACATAGGCCAATTTTGACTAAGTCCTTTTAACCCTTCCACAGGCAATTTTTTTTTAACCTGAAGCGATCGCTCGTATTGCCAGTTATTGGCTTGACGCTTCATATTGGACCCCGATTCTGGTAAGACCTTTGGCTTTGAAATGCCACACGTTGTTTTTTAGCCTCCCCACGATCCCTGACAGTCTTACTCTTACAGGGTTCAGTCCTCCGCAGTATCTATTGCATGTCACTGGTTCCTGAGCCCTGTCCTGAGTAGCTTGTCCACGGTAAGCGTTCTCCATATCGCCGTGCCCCACTCACCGGCACTGTGCTGTTTTTTAAATAAATCGCTACTTTCACTCCATATCGCCGTGTCCTTTTCACCGACACCATTCCGCTTTTTAAATTGCCGATCTCACTCAGTGATTGTCACATCCATTCACAGTTATAATGCTGCATTCACACTCGTTGCTGCTAACTTCCAGCCCTTCACATACTGCCGCTCCTGTATTACTATAGTTATTCCACTAGCACCGTGTCGTAGTTCCTGTTGCCGTTATTCACCTCGAGACTACTCTTGATGCCCCTGTGATTCTGACTCTCAGTGAAGTCCTCCACCTCTTAAGGGCACATTTTAGACGTTTTTCAGGAATTTAAGACTTTTCTTTTACTTCACTACAGACTTCATTAGCTTACTCTAATGGCTCACCCCTCACACCTATAAACAACTGCATGCCCTCTCACTGGCATTTGAACTGATTCTAAACCTGTTTGTTTTGACTGCCTTCTAACCAATTAGCTAATTTTTCTTTACTTTTCCTTCCTACCCTTTCTTTTCCCATAGGTAAATGAGGCTTGTATCGTAATCACCTGTCCATGTAATAAAGAATATGTAGGGATGACGAGCAGAACTGTGAAAATTCGCATGAATGAACACCGCAGCAATGTGCGCTGTAAAAAAACCATGACAAAAATGGCGACACATTATGTTACAAAGGGCCATAGCATTCATGACCTGAAATGGACAGTCATCGAAGTCTTCAAGAATGACAAAAACTTACTAGAAAAGGAACAACGCTGGGTGCATCGTCTAGGTACACATCGTACTGGACTAAATGATGATATACCCTGGTCCAATCTAAATTCCTGACCAGCATTATGAAATGATAGTTGCCTAACCAGTTGTCATTATCTGTGTCTGCTATAGAATTGCTGCATAAAACCCTTCTTGTAAACTGTATCTACAAACCATATGACCTGTGCCCAATCAGCTGCCCCCTCATGTGTCTGGTAAAAGATTTGCAGCATATAGAATCATATTACGAGTCTACAAGCATTTACTTAGCTGTCCCCATATATTATTTTTAGCAAAACCATAACTGCTGGTTTTTTGCATTTCTACACCAATCTACCATAATCAGCATTATTATTTTTGATAAAGACGCTTTAAGAATCTATTTGGGACACTCCAGACCCTGTGCATCACTTGCATCAGGAGATCGGGTGTCCCTGCATTCATAGAGAGGCTCTTGACCTGCGGGACACACTGGGCATGCGCGAAGTCCGAACGCCGAGCAACGCGGTGCAGATCGCGCATGCGCGGCCCAGAAACACTCCTCCGCCCAACTCGGCGGCCGCACCCAGTCGGAATATGAATCTCCCTAGTCTCCTTCTGACATCCTAAATTTAAGAAACAATGCCTTACGGAACAAATACTACGGGGCACTTTTAAACCCAACACCTTTCCCCATGTGAAACCACTGTTGGTGACCAGCTTACAATGGCCACCATAGTAACCGGATCTTGGCCCTCCATTTTTTTGAGCACAGGTGTCCGGTATCAGCGACCTTGTAACCATCAGACCCACCCCAATTTACCAATTATCGCAGCTATTTAAACACCCCCCCACCTCCATCCTCATTACCACGGAGGCCACGGACGGAGGAGGAAGCACAACGAGGCTGGGGGTTGAGTAAGTAAGGCATAGCCGGAAAAGAAGGACGAGTAGATAGTGGCATATGGGGTGCCACTAATATAACTCTTAGATACTCACCACCAGAATACTAAGACAAAACCCTCTACATATGCATCTCTGTTTCATTTTTATCCCACCTGCAGTTGGACCCCTTAAATACCCTTCGATCTAGTGTTGGCCCATGAGGCACTGTTCCTCACCATAATAAGTATGTATTGAAACTAAGTACAGCCAACCTTTCTGCACTATATATGTCTATAATGTGTGATTTCTGTTTTTGTGTGTGACTATCAATGTAAAATTACAGATCCCTCCCTGGGTTTCCTAGGGACGGACAACGGCTATATGTATGTTTGTCCACTTTTTCTTACAGGTACTTAGAAAATAGCGCTTTGGGATCCGCGCATTAATAATACCGTGCTCTTGTCTTTTCAGGCATACTACTTGAGTATTAGAATATAAAGTATATATCCATACACATAGATCTTTTCTTCACTTTTTTGTTAATACACCCATTGTGGCGACACCCTAGTGAGTGACAGGGGGATCTCTTACCCCGGTCCTGACGAAGGGGCACGGCGCCCCGAAACATGTCGACCCACACAGGAAGGTAAGCTCATAATCCCGCTTACTCTTTCCGACTTCACTTTTTTTTAACAATACCAGCCAGTGTTCATTAAATAGTTTTTTTATCACTAGGCCAGATATTTTTTAACATCACCTCTATATCACTCCTGACCCCACTGACACTCACTCCAATTCACTCACATAGCACCAACAATTAAAAAGGTGCTCCAGCGTAGTCGCTTGTCGCAGCACTGCCCCGTCCGGCAGCCGGGCGGGAAGACCCCGATGATGAAGCATGACACCAAGGGCCCTTTTGGTGTGTGAGGGGTATTTTAAACAAGTGTGTGTATTCCAGAGTCATCAGGATACACACTAAAAAAAACCCTTGAGGTGGACCCTTTTGATTACAGTTACTTTTGCATGAGGAGGACGTGCCCACCTCGGTGCCACGCAGCACTACCTCTTCCTCCCCCCTTTTTGATTTCCCTAAGCTTGTATCGTTTAGGCATTTATTATATGTCGTGATGATGATCCCCATAACAATGTAGTGGGATCGAAACGCCGTCGACCTTAATGGCGCACCTTATACATTATGTACTTTGTGTCATTTAACATATGAAGGTGTATGAATTTTTCTGTTTTACTATTGAAATTGTGACAATTACAGAACCGTAAGCTTTTGCGTAAAAGCCCTTTATGTTTCATGCTCTCTAACTTTACTTTTTATGGTTGTTTAAGTAGGGTACAGGCTTGTGCCCCACCTTGTAAATTGTTGATGAAATTGTCACTATACTCAAAAAGTAATTTTCAGACCTCTGTCCGGCTGGACATGTCACACCAATATAGAAACAATTGTGTCTATATTTATTTAATTGTATTACTTTGCTTGTAAGGGACCACTGTTGTGTAAAAAGGGACTGTTCCCATTGGGCGCAGGGTCAAGACTCATTAGCATATGGCTGGGTCCAAACTGGAATGGCATGGTGAGCAAAAAAAAGATCGATTTAGGGCCAGATCTGTGTACTTGGGTGAATATATGACATTGTTCTGAATTCTGTCCATCAATAGTTCTTTTAACTAATTCTTATATCTTCAAATGCAATTAAGCTAAAGTGTACAGTATCATCTCCACATTATTCAATCTGAAATCCTTATTATCACAAATGTAACCAGTGATAGGGCAAGACAATCATGAGCCGAGTAATGATCTTGTGTTGTGCTACACAGTTGAATATCAGTAACACGGAAAGCTTGTGATTTACTTTCGCTCTTCACACATCTGATGAAATGCTTTGCTGTACTCCATGTGTAGTTAATGTAAATGAGCTTTTACAGAAGTCGTCCACAATGTATGAGGTATATGTACCTGAACACAAAGATTGGAAAGGGGCGACCATTCGGTCCCCCCGAACGTATGGTGGAGTACCTCGATCCCCCCGGGAAGCCATCTTGGGCGGGAGGCGAATCTCGGCTGGTATGCCCGAAGCGGCGTAGCCGGGGCGCGCCTTTTTCCCGCCCTAGAGTGGGCTGGCCTAGACACTGACGCGGCCGGCCATGCCCTCGGAGGCAGGCGGGGGCGGGTTCACGCCCACCCTGAAGACGGATAAAAGGAGGGAAGCCAAGAAAGCATCCTCTTGTTCCTGTGCTCTGAAGCTGCACCTCCCCGCTGCACGTGAGCTCGAGACGGAACGAAGAGCCAATTTTGAGCATTGTAATCTCTCTTTTGTCTTACAGATATCCCGTCTGAGAATGCCCAAGAAAGTCGGAAAGCGGGTCGGTACCGAGGAGATGCTCCGCATACTCATGAAGGAGATAGCCGATCTGAAGAAAAAGGTTGAGGCTAAGGACGGGGAGGGAGGACCGAAACGGCCTTTACAGGGAACAATCCCCGGTGGAAAAAGCAAGAGGCCCAGAAGGGGAGCACTTGGGGGAGAGACCCCGGTTCCCGAAACCCTACGAGAGGAGCCAACCCCGGTGCCGAAAGAGGGGAATCCAATCCCTGTGGTGGTCACCCCCGTGAACAGGGAGGATATGCCCCCCGAGTTAGAGGCACAATTGGCAGCGTGGTTGGGAAACGATAGCGAGGGCGCCACGGCTGACGACGCCCGGGCAGTAATGAGGCAACTGCGGGAATCTAGGGAGGCTGCGAAGGCGCCATCTTCTGTTCCCCCACAGGCTCCGGCGGCTGGAAGTACAACAGGCCCAAGTTCGGCGACAAGCGTGGGGTCTACTTCAGGTAAGCGGCCATTGCCGATTGCGGGGGAGGGGTCTGTACCTTCTCGAAAGGAGAAGATTGCCCAGCACGTCCCACAAGAAATCAAGGAACTGATTTGGGCGGATAAATATGTAAACATGTTTTCATTGCTTACCGACCATTACGAGATCGAGCATGTGAAGAGTCAAAAGGAGCTCATGCATCCGAGTGTTTGGCGCGCAAAAATGGCCGCCTTTAAGGTCGACGAGACCATTGGTACTTGGGGCAGAGCGTGGGGCATTTTTACTTCCATCATGGGTGAGCGCAGGCCTGAGTTGTTGACCGAGTTACCCATTTATCAGTCGCGTATTATGGAGTTTTCTGTGGCATATGGGGGCAATCAGTGGTTCTGCTATGATAATCTGTTTAGAAAAGCTAAAGAACACAACCCATTGTTGTCTTGGGATTGTTACGACTCCGTGTCTTGGCAAAAAATGGAGAGTACAGGGATGTTGAAGGTGCCATTGGTAGGGAGTAAGGGGGGGGAATCCTCCCGCCAAAACTCTGGGACACCCTTTCGGACGGGTGCAGGTAACGAGTACCACTCGAAGCCGAGTGGCAACACAGGTAAAAGGGGGATCTGTTGGAATTTTAACAGAGGCAAATATACCAGGCCCCAGGGGTCATGCAAATTCAGACATGAGTGTGGGGGGTGCGGGCAGCCATCCCATCCTGAGTCCATGTGCAGAGCCAAAACGGGTGATAACGGTGGTAAGGGAGGCGCCAAACAGGTCTAATATAGTCCGAGGGGCGCCTTTACCGACCCCGATTGATACCATGGCAATGATTCCTTGGCTCAGCGAATACCCGGATCATGCTTCCGCTGGGGTTTTACGGAACGGGTTTTCATATGGTTTCCGCATCCCAGTGGGGGATTTTCAGGGGGTACCAAACTGTAAGAATCAAATGTCGGTCTTACAGCACACGGCAGTGGTGCAGGTAAAGATTGGGAAAGAGGTGACTCGAGGTCGTGTCGCCGGTCCATTCGATTTGCCACCGGTTGCTAACTTTGTGTGTTCTCCTCTAGGGGTGGTCCCCAAGAAGGACCCGGGTGAGTTTCGGCTGATACATAATTTGTCAGCCCCACGTGGTCTTTCCGTGAATGACGCGATAGACCCGGAAGTATGTTCGGTGCGGTACGCATCTTTCGATGAGGCCGTTGCCATGTTGAATCGCCTGGGGCCCGGGACGCTGATGGCCAAATCGGACATCGAGTCAGCGTTCCGGTTGCTCCCGGTACACCCAGACGATCAGCGTCTCCTTGGTTTTCAGTTTCAGGGTCGCTATTACATGGATAGATGTATGCCAATGGGATGCTCGATTTCATGTGCCTATTTCGAGAAGTTCAGTTGTTTTCTGCAGTGGGTATTCACGAGGAAGACAGGTTTGCAACATGTTATGCACTATCTCGATGACTTTCTGTTTTTGGGGGCAGCCGGGGATTCTGAGTGTGGACAGGCTTTACATGAATTTTGTGTCCTAATGAATCAATTCGGTGTGCCATTGGCGCCAGGTAAGACTGTGGGTCCCTCGACCTTGATCGAGTTTCTGGGGATCGAGCTCGACTCGGTGGAAGGTTGTTTTCGATTACCCAAGGAAAAAGTGTTAAAATTCAGGTTATCCCTTGAGACATGTATTCGTGCAACGAAAGTAAACCTGCATCAATTGCAACAGGTGGTGGGTCAGTTGAATTGTGCCCTAAGAGTAATGCCGATGGCGCGCCCTTTTTCCCGCTCGATTGCACAATCCATGGTCGGCTTGAAGGAAGGACATCATCGCACGAGACTCTCGGCAGAGGTTCGCCAGGACATGCGCATTTGGATTGCATTTCTGGCGGATTTCAATGGTCGAATTGTCTGGAACAAACCAGCGGTGTCTTCCGAGGAGTTGGGGCTTTGGACAGACTCGGAGGGGAGTGTGGGTTTTGGCGCCATATTGGGTACACAATGGTCGGCTCAAAAATGGCCGTCATGGTGGCATGAGTGCGGGTTGACGAGTAACATTGCTTTTCTCGAACTGTTCCCTATTCTGGTGGCTTTGAAAACATGGCCAGAAGGGTTTAGGGATCACTCTGTGGTGTTCTGGTCTGATAACATGACCGTGGTTGAGTGTATCAATAGTCAGGCAGCACGATGCAAATTGATTCTGAGACTGCTCAAGGAAATTGTGTTGTTGTGCATGCAACTGAATGTACTGTTTAGGGCGCGACACGTGCCGGGGGTGATGAACCAAGCGGCTGATGCGCTTTCTCGTTTCCGTATGCAGGCCTTCTGGGGTTTTCTGCCCACAGCGGACCCGGTGGCGGCACCCTTTCCCGAAGCTCTCTGGTCTCTCGGTGCCCCGAACTACAAGACCTCGTGGGAGAGAGTTTAGCACCCAGGACGAGGAAGGCATATGAAGGGGCGTTCCGTTCCTATTGGGCCTTTTTGGGTACTGCCGGGGGGGAGCTTTGGGGTCAGGAAGAGTTAGTAGTGAGATTCCTGCTCTCTTTACATCAGGCAGGCAAGTCAGTGGCTACGGCCCAGAGGCATCGGGCCGCCATTTCCTTTATGGCAAGGGCTCATGGGATCCAGGACCCGACAGCGTCTTTCGTTGTCCAGAAAGCGCTACGTGGGTGGCAACGCCTTGAGGGTCGCAGAGTAGACGATAGGCACCCGATAGGTCTGGATAGGTTGGCCCTGTTATTATCCGTGCTACCGGTAACATGTTCATCCCAGTACGAAGCAGTGTTGTTCCGAGCCGCATTTGCATTAGCATTCCATGGGGCTATGCGGGTAAGCGAATTAGTGGCAAAGAACAAGCAGGATACGATGGGGGGACTGTGCCGGGAACACATTCAGGTCAGGGAGGAGACAATGACGGTCTCGTTTGTCAGGTCCAAATCCGATCAGGGTGCAATCGGGGACTGCGTAATCATCCAGAGGATCCCCGGGTCTTCCATGTGCCCTGTTGTGTGCGTAGAGGAATATTTAGCGCAGAGGGTGGCAGCATGGGGGGGGACCTTGTTAAGACACGCTGACGCCACCCCACTGACGAGGTTTCAGTTTCAGCGGGTGCTTGCGATGTCAATTTCGGCCGCGGGCTTGAACCCCGGCGACTTTGGGACCCATTCCTTTCGGATAGGGGCTGCTACGGAGGCTACAGCCAGGGGTCTGAATGTTGAACAAATAAAACGTGTGGGGCGTTGGTCCTCGAACTGTTATAAGAGGTATGTGCGGTTGCACATGTTGTGAAGCTGTAATGATGTACTCACGCTTCTTGTTTTTGTTTGGTTTTCAGTTACGCAAGCCTACGAGGCGGGGCGGACTGTGCAGTCGACCCGACACCGGGGGGCCGGCGGTCAGACATTACCGGCTGTGAAAAAGGAGGTGTGGGTCGTGGGCCACTCATACGTGAGGCGTGCCGCGGACGTATTCAAAGCAGGTGACATGATTCACGTGGCTGGGGAATACGGGTACAGTGTGTCCTTCTACGGAAAGGGCGGGCTCTGTATTGACCAGTTTCGATCATTTTTCGAGGGTTTGTTAGGGCAGACGAGGTCACCGCCGTCTGTAGTCATAGTACATCTTGGGGGCAATGATTTGGTGACCACTGGTAGACGACTTCTTCTTAAGGCGATGCTTTCCACGGTAAGTTGGTTGGCGAGAAGAGTTCCAGGGTGCACAATTGCATGGTCCCATATGATCCCACGAAAAGTGTGGCGGGGGGCTATTTCTGTTTCTGCTCTGAATCATTCAGTAAGGAAAATTAATAATAAAGTGAGTAGATTGTTCCGTTCAAGTACACTGCATTCTATTTCGCATGGTTGTATTAAAGGGGACAGTATGTATTCGGGGGATGGTGTTCATTTGTCCCGGATGGGGAACGAGTTACTCATAGGAGACCTGATAGCCTGGCTAAAGACTTTATGACATGACCTTTAGGCAGGAGTGTTGTGGGGGGTCCGGATAGCCGGTCAACTATCCGGCCTGTGGCGGTAAGGTCATGATCGGTGAGCAGTAATTCGAAGATCCCTATGAGGGGGCGTCACCCATTACGGATGGGAGCGCGCGGGGGAGGTGGCCAATTGGCCCCTCAACGGGGAGGCGGTCCTGTCTAAGGAGAGGCCGCCGGAAGGAAAGGAAAGGTGGTCAAGGCCCCTTCCTGGATAGGAGGGGCTACGGCCCCTCCTGGGGAATTTCCCGGGGCCAGGACATCTGCGACGGCAGATGGGTAAGTTGTGTGGGGTGCGGGAGGGGGTTTACGCTACCTTTTAGACACCTCACACGAGTCCTCGAACGACCGTTAAATGGCGTCGAGTTTATTGGGGCCCCCGTCAAGTACAAAGGGAAATTGGTAGATGCACTTGAGGTACGCCTCTGTGCGGTCACTCCTCTCACAAGTGAGGGGGGTATTTCTGGTTTAGGGATCTGACACCGGTTACGACCTTGCCGTTGGCCCTTAACGTTAGGATGTACAATTTCAAGTCAAATGTTTTGTAGGATGTTAGTTCGGCTAGGAGAACCTTTGTATTAGAGATCTGTTAAGGTTAGCCAAACATCGTAATGTGGAAATGAAATTGTACATAATATGAAACTGTTATTTTAATGTTTTAATTTTGTTTAATATTTTAAATAAATACGGCCGGGAAGGGTGACTCCCTTCCCGCCTTCCAAAAGTTCAAGAACGGTTTCCGGTTTCCCAATTCTTGGGGATTGTGTTGAGAGGGGGTGGCGGGTATCTCAGCCATATGGAAAGGGGCGACCATTCGGTCCCCCCGAACGTATGGTGGAGTACCTCGATCCCCCCGGGAAGCCATCTTGGGCGGGAGGCGAATCTCGGCTGGTATGCCCGAAGCGGCGTAGCCGGGGCGCGCCTTTTTCCCGCCCTAGAGTGGGCTGGCCTAGACACCGACGCGGCCGGCCACGCCCTCGGAGGCAGGCGGGGGCGGGTTCACGCCCACCCTGAAGACGGATAAAAGGAGCGGAAGCCAAGAAAGCATCCTCTTGTTCCTGTGCTCTGAAGCTGCACCTCCCAGCTGCACGTGAGCTCGAGACGGAACGAAGAGCCAATTTTGACCCACCCACCAGCCCCTGAGGACAGCGATTCGTTGTGAATACAGTTGATATAGTATCTTTTGTTTTCTCTGTTTTCTTACAGGTTGTGATGATATCGTGAAATTTCTTAAGATGCAATAAAGATTGGTTATTTTCAGTATATTTCGCAAATAAAGTTTTGGAACAAGGATTGAGCAGTATTCACGCTTGGTAATAAGTGATGTTTGCTTTGTAATCTTAGTAACTTAGTTAGACTTGTCGTATTTATTTTGGTCGGGCGGTAAGGTCATGATCGGTGAGCAGTAATTCGAAGATCCCTATGAGGGGGCGTCACCCATTACGGATGGGAGCGTGCGGGGGAGGTGGCCAATTGGCCCCTCAACGGGGAGTCGGTCCTGTCTAAAGAGAGGCCGCCGGAAGGAAAGGAAAGGTGGTCAAGGCCCCTTCCTGGATAGGAGGGGCTACGGCCCCTCCTGGGGAATTTCCCGGGGCCAGGACATCTGCGACGGCAGATGGGTAAGTTGTGTGGGGTGCGGGAGGGGGTTTACGCTACCTTTTAGACACCTCACACGAGTCCTCGAACGACCGTTAAATGGCGTCGAGTTTATTGGGGCCCCCATCAAGTACAAAGAGAAATTGGTAGATGCACTTGAGGTACGCCTCTGTGCGGTCACTCCTCTCACAAGTGAGGGGGGTATTTCTGGTTTAGGGATCTGACACCGGTTACGACCTTGCCGTTGGCCCTTAACGTTAGGATGTACAATTTCAAGTCAAATGTTTTGTAGGATGTTAGTTCGGCTAGGAGAACCTTTGTATTAGAGATCTGTTAAGGTTAGCCAAACATCGTAATGTGGAAATGAAATTGTACATAATATGAAACTGTTATTTTAATGTTTTAATTTTGTTTCATATTTTAAATAAATACGGCCGGGAAGGGTGACTCCCTTCCCGCCTTCCAAAAGTTCAAGAACGGTTTCCGGTTTCCCAATTCTTGGGGATTGTGTTGAGAGGGGGTGGCGGGTATCTCAGCCATAGGAGGCCTGTAAGTGCATCTGACATTTGCATACATTATCTATATGTTTCCCCATGACACATATAACATCCATCATTCTTACAAAACACTTCTAATCCATATCTAGATTAAATCAAATATTTTTTTAATTTGATATTAATAATTGACACCGAGCCCTAGATTAATGGTTTGTGTCAATGTGATCAACATTTACACAACCTTTCATCAATAAAAGGCATGTGTCATTGATTGCTGACTTAAACTCAATAATGTGACTATTACGTTTTATCTGAAACAGGATTACATATTGTTTCCTGGTTATAAACGATTTCAGTGTATTTGGAATATAAATGTGGCAGCCATATTGTCATGTTTAGTTTCTATTAGAATGACAGAACTACGCCGGCTGTAATTTTATCTCCAAATATTTTTGGATAATGATCCAGACAAGTGGCTCAGGGCTAAATTGTGTTTGACCACTCTATCATGCAAGGTACCATTTTAGCCACTGCGGTCCTGGACTATCTTTGGGCTATGCACTGGATATCTGTGATTGAAATAGAAATTAAATGGGACAATATGACTGTCTTCGGTGTATTCCAAATACCACACATCGTGGATAACCTATGAGGAACTGCCCTCAACACCCATACTTTGACTATTTAAAATTGTAGATTATGGACTAGCCATTGCAGTTCTGAATTACTTCCCGACATGAGACTACATTTTTAGTTTTCCTTTATATTCTTTATATTCTAACACACATTTTTCATAACATAGACCTTGAGAGAATACCTTTGACACTGGTATTTTGAGCCTTCAAATGTGATGGAAGTCGGATTAGCCACTGTGGTGATTCAGCATATGGGACAAGCTTCCACTTATCAAATATAAAATGTTGTGTCAATATGACAGCCCTGCTACACACCAAATACCACAAGCACAGAAACATAGTAGATAAGCCCATATCTATGTGAGACCGTCTTGCTTTGTTATTTATAACATGAGCACATGGCCACTAACGCTGCATATTACTGTTTAGTCTAGATTTATCTGGAAGCACTTTTTTCCCTATAACGATTCTTGACTGTATTAATGAATGTGATATATTATTTGAGCAGAACTATTTACTTTGTTCCTATATATGAACATTTAGTGAATTCTGTGGCTGACCATGACACAGCCATTTCATAATTTTTAGCTTGTGGATGTCCTTCCTCTATTTTTATTTATGTAAGATATTCCTAGCTATCCAGCTGTCGAGATATCAACAGATTCGGAAACATGGTGGCAGATTAACATAATAGCTACCATGTGCCTGGAATTTTACAAGCTGCAGAGTCAAAAATCATTTCGAGATGAAAGCCATTTCTGTTTAGTAGAAATAGTTTAATATAATGTTACATAGCCCTTTTTATGACAGTTCTCTATCTACATGGAATTTAGTGCTGCATTCGTCCATACAAAATAAGGACCAAAGTTCATATTGGACTGCATCAGTGATTAGGATAATCGGCTATGATTTTATGACCAACTTGGATAGTCAAAAAGGGTCAGGCTAGACCCACTACCTCTATCTTATACTTCACCGTGAATGGTTGTTATGAAAATTTCGATCTGTTGCTGATCATATAAAACAAGGGGCTTGTACATTTTGAATTGATTTATTGCAAGGACAGTCGATATATAATTGTTCTTGAAATGTATTGCGCATTATTGTGCCGTATCCCATTCTCTCCACCCACGTCTATGGAACACGTGTTGTAAAAATTAAAATTAGGTTAATTTATCAAGATGCCCAGCAATGCTGAAGTTAGCCCGGCAGTTGTACAGCCAACGTCATGGAGGGACACCATCACTAGAGGACATTACTGCCAGATATTACGCCCATTGGTCACTTATTTATTCACAGGCAGTGCATAGCTTGTGGTACTGAGCACAAGTTACAACTCGTTAAATGAAAGGCTTCACAAGATAGTTGGTTCAAACCTGTTTTGAATAGGTTTATCATACAACTGTAGAATTCATAGTATGCTTATATTTTTTACCCTATCATACACCTCTTATGTTTCAGTGTATTCTCCTTTTTGTCAAGTTTCTCTAGCATTACTTTCATATCATTATGAATCAATTTATTTTATTCATACTATTGTTTTACAATTTCGAGATTCTATCTATTTTCAGAATAATAAATGTTGCAACGTTGCAGTATGGCCTAATATCAATTGCAAAGTGTATTTATTTATTTATTTTATTTCTTTATTTCATTTGTAAAGCGCCTGAATCACCCCAAATGGGGTATCTCCGTGCTAGGACATTGCTGAAAGGTAGTAGACAGAAGGAAAGTGGTCCAGAATTAGAACAGGTAGGTTTTTAGTTTTATCCTGAAAGTCAAATAGTTAGATGAAGAACGGATGTTCAGAGGAAGATCATTCCAGAATTTGGGGCCAAGATAGGAAAAAGATCTGCCTCCCATTCTGGTTTATTTAATACGGGAAATCACAAGAAGACCTTTCCCTTACGAACGCAGAGTATGTGAGGGAGTATATTTAGACAGTTTATTGACAAGATAGGCTGGTCCCAGTTGGTTTAGACTTTTGAATACTATGCAACAGATTTTAAAGTGTATTTTTTTGCGAATGGGAATCCAATGGAGTTTGCGTAGAAGAGGAAGAGAGGGGGTACGATACGAGAAACTCGTAACCAGGCGGGCCGCCGTGTTTTGTACAACCTGCAAGCTCTGAAGAGCAGATTCCTTTGCGGAGATCAGCAAAGCATTGCTGACGTCCAGGCGGTCAAGTACCAATGCATGAATCAGTATCTTTCGTGTGGAAGAGGGGAGAAAATGGAAAACTTTGCGCAATAGGCTGAGAGCGTGAAAGCATGCTCGTTTAGTAGCGCCTATGTGTTCATCCATATTCAAGTTGTTATTTAGGAGAACCCCAAGGTTTTTGACTACTGGCTTGGGCGTGGGGGCTGCACCGAGTTCTTCAGGCCACCACCTGGGGGCCAGCAAAGCGTGGCATCTTTGAAGAGCATGATTTCCGTTTTACCCATGTTGAGCTGCAAAAAATTGCAGGTCATCCGGGAAGAGATTGCCTTCATTCCCTTAGCAAATGTATCTTGGATGTTAGGGTTATTTTTATCAAAAGACAGAAGAAGTTGTGTATCATCTGCGCAGGAGATAGGATTAAACCCCATGTTCCTAAGGAGTGACGCTAGGGGGGCGATGTACACATTAGGGTTGGGCTGAGACAGGAGCCCTGGGGAACCCCTTTAGTTACCGATGTGGTGTGAGATTTAAAGGGTCCAAGATTTACTGTTTGTGTTCTGTCTTTGAGGAAGTCCTTCAACCAATCAAGGGCAGTGCCCCGAATGCCTATAGAATGTAGTCTGTCTAGCAGGATCTGGTGGGAGATAGTATCAAACGCGGCCGACAGGTCGAGCGGTATAAGAATTACTGCCCGGCCTGCGTCCGCTTGCATGCGAATGTCATCTACCACATTGATCAAGGCCAGTTCCGTGCTGTGCCGAAGTCGAAACACTGATTGAGAAATGACGAGGCAGTTA
This sequence comes from Lissotriton vulgaris, assembly GCF_964263255.1. Classification (NCBI taxonomy): domain Eukaryota; kingdom Metazoa; phylum Chordata; class Amphibia; order Caudata; family Salamandridae; genus Lissotriton; species Lissotriton vulgaris. The sequence continues at coordinate 984,005,464 of NC_141695.1, read as the reverse complement.
GAGGACTCCACAAATGCTGAAAGGTGCTTATTAATATGTTTCTCTAACAATTTGCTATACAGATGAAGCAGTGAGATGGGTCGGTAGTTTGTGACAACATTCAATGGCAATTTGTCGTTTTTCTTGATTGGCATGACCTGTACAGTTTTCCATTCTTTAGGAAGTGTGCCTTGGCTAATGGAACAGTTGAGAACAGGGCAAAGGGGTTCCGCCAACTCTGTGGCAAGTTTTTTTACGCTTTTAGCTGGTATAAGGTCTAGAGGGGAACCAGATTTTGCAGATTTTAATAGGTTCTCTGTATCTTGTATAGTGAGGAGAGGGAAATCTTTCAGTATGTACAGGCTAGGGGGATCAAGGGATCCTTGCAAAGGGAAAGATCTAGAGTTATTATTAGAGTTGTATTGTCTGTACACTTCCAGAAATATGTAATGATTGTATTGTGTTTATTAAATAACAGAGATGAGGTAATATGTTATCCCATAATCAAACACCACTCGCCAAGGATTGTCATCTAGCACATTAAAGACTTCACCGGAAATTACATCACCAGACTATTTCACGATGACATATATGATATTTAATTATATGTATATTAGAGGGAATTAACTTGTGGTATCTAACCCAGATGACATAAATATAAATTACAAGCCATATGTTGGTGAGTTTAGTTTACTGTGGTCGGCATTAATCTCCCTAACTGGTTCAGTTAGTGCCAGCAACAAACGCAAGACTGTGAAATCCTTCTTTGCATTTGTAAAATATACAGCAGAAACATCTTCAAAAGATTTGTTTTTCAAGCTGAAGCGTTTTCCAACATCTCTATTTCAAACACTAGTAATCGGAAACCTTGGAACGAACAATATAAAATCCTAATTGTAATATGGCATAAAAGAAAACTGCTTGAAATAAAAAGCCTTTCTTTGTAGCTGAAATGAGTTCACCGAACATGCAAGGAAGACAATGTTATTTGATCTAATTGTAACTCAGAAGAAGCCATTTAAAACCTGTAGGAATGTGTTGTAAAGTCTGTAGGCGTTAGGAGCGTTAAATAATTGCATCCTACCACCTATGTCTGTAGGGCTGGCAAGTTATCGACACTCTTCATGGAAAGCAAATCATTGCTGCTCCACTGCACACTGAATGTGCTATTCAAATTTTAACAAATTAATTGAAAGCCTCCATCACTTACATGTATTAATAAACCTCACATCTATATAAATGATTTCAAATAAGCATACTGTTGATAGGCTCCTTTGAGTGGGATTCATTTCCTGAACTATCCTGGTTGTCTGGGTTTTAGAAATTACTAAGGGGCATATTACCAACAACTAGCGATGATTATCGCTATGTTGGTTTGGCGGCAATATTAATATCGCTGAGCTCCGCCGATTTCTATCACTTAGGAGCCTTGCTATTATCAAGGTTTATCTCCTAAGCGATAAAAATCAGCCGAAATGCATGAATGTCGCTGTAAAGTCAGTGATATTCATGCATTACCGAGCAAATGCTCTTTGCCATGTTATTCACCTTCCGTTGGATAACATGGCTAAGAACAGCTCTGGGCAGGCATTAGCTTTTGGAGATAATCGCGCTTAGCGCGATTATTTCCAAAAGTTTGTAATAGGAGATAGAGATGTTAGCGACTGTTTCCAGTCGCTATCATCTTGGCACGCCCACTTTGCATGTCATTAGCAATAATTATCGCTGACATGCAAAGTGGGCACCTAAATGCCCGCTATCTCCTACTAGCTGTCGCTAACTGGTGTTAGCGACAGCTAGGTAATAGGGCGATACAATTATCGGGAAAAATTTCTGCTAAAGCGGCGATAAAGCCCTTAGTAATATGCCCCTAAATTTGGAAGGTTTCTCCTGGTGTTGGTCGAGCCCGGACATAAACACCATAGCTACTCACATCGTCAAACAGGTCCAATTCTAATGGCTAAAATGTGATGCCTTCATTCTGCGTTTTTAGGCATTGCTTGTTAATGGCAATACGTCTACCCACACAAGATGGGTGTCTTTTTCTACTAAGAGAACCGTAGAAAGGAAGGGCGGCAGGTATTATACGCATCCCCACTGCTTCTTTTATATCTTTTTTTCCTGGTATCAAGTATGCCCCTCGGAGGGAAGATGGAGGATAAACCACCCCATCTGGCCCAACGGGGGCTTAAAAGAAGACAGTTAGGACCCTTTTTTAGATGAGGGTACTTCCCAATGCCAGTGTGTGGTGCCCCCCAACCCCTCTGTTTTTGTACTCAATTTTTCCCTGATGCCTAATGGGCTATTCACCCCCTGGGTTTGCTGATTGGTCACAAGGCCCCAATCGTCCCCCATAAGGGCAGAAAGACTACTTTTAATTTGGGATCACCAACCAAAGCCTATTGGGCGCGCCCCCCTCTGTGATGTCAGCTTGAAGAATCCCTGCTTGACGATCGCTGACTGCAGCAATCCAAAAGCAGGATTCAACCAGGAATTGCTACTGCTGAAATTAGAGTAATACCTCTCCCACTTAAATTGCTGCTTTGGGTGCTGTGAAATGACCTTGAAGACCAATCAAAGTAAAAACAGTCCATCCTAAATGTGTAAGCTGGTTTTGCTCTCAATTACTGTGACATTGGAGTACTGCGAGCTGCACATCATAGTGACTGAAAAAAACTATCTCAGAATGAAGGAACAGCTTTCCCCCAAGCTCAATATTATTTATGTCAAGAAAGTCCTCGTGCGAGCACCATAAGGATTTTCTCAATGTGATAAATTAACCTTTCACCTCCACCACACTACAGATGTATTGCGGTGGATGTGAATAGTTCATCCATTCCTCTGATGAGGTAACATTTATGAAAGTTGAAATGGGAACAGCAGCTTTTACAAAGTTTATATTGCCATTTAAAAATATATGTTGGCCATACCGGTAAAATCCTGGCCAGATGGCAGCCCTATTCTTAGCCTGTCCTTTTTGTGAAATCGTGATATTTAGTTCCAGTTTCTGGGAGCAAAAGTTTGATAGTTTTGTCGAAAATGAGAGCTGCGGTATGAGGTATAAAAAATGTTGCCATCTGAGGCCTAGGTATTGTGGATGCTGAATGACCCTGTAAATTATAACAGCCTGATTCATCAATCTCCCGTTTTGTGAGGCCCTAATAGCGAATTATAATAGCGAATTTTAGCGATTCGCTATTAAGGACTCGCAAAACGGGATTCATGTAGGATTAGCAAAATTTATTGCCATTCCTACTGATTCCTTATTTGCGATTAGCAAATTGCTAATCGCAAATAAGGAAAAACTCCCCAAAAGGCCCATAGGAATGAATGGGGAGTATTCCTTATTTGCGATTAGCAATTTGCTAATCGCAAATAAGATTGCGATTTGAAGGGTGCCAGGGGTGTCCAAAGGACACCCTGTAGCACCCCTCAAATGCACATTTGAACAGGTGTTGCGCACACACATGTCCAGAGGACATGTGTGTGTGTAACATGCAGAAGAAAAAAATGCACTAAAGTGCTTTTTACTCTTTTTTCGCAATTTACCACCAAGTCAGACTTGGTGGTAAATTGCGACCAAATATTGTGAATTCGCAATTTCCAATTGGTTGATGAATTGGATTTAAGGAATCTCTATTAGAGATTCCTTAAATCCAATTCCTCGCAAATATGCGATTTCGGTAATAGCGATTTTTGCATTTGGGATGATGAATCCCAAATGCAAAAATCGCACTCGCAAACGGCCAGATTCTCAGAATCTGGCCATTTGCGAGCACAATTCATGTTGATGAATATGACCGTAAGTCCCCCGAAGGATGACTCCGCTGCTTAGTGCCAGAATCTATGAGTCCGTTTAACTTGTAGGATATGTCTGCTGTGTAAAGCGTGATAATTACAGTTTTATGTCAGCATAGGCATCAATTAATTGATTACAAGCAGTAATAAAGGTGGATGTTCAGCCCCCTCTCAAAGTAGGCTCTTAACCAGTCCATCTTTTAAATATCTGAAGCTTCGTCTTTTAAATATTCGGCCTTTTACTGATTGTGTGCAGACACTGTAAAAAAATGCAGAATATACTGCATGACTGATCTATGACTGTCATTGACTCTGGGTTTGTGTTTCTCGAGTACAGTATCTCAATTTTCAGTATGGCTTAACATTATCCTATTTGATTGTTTCTTCATTTTGTTAGGACTATTCTCACACCGAATTTAAGTCATCATGTTTTTTTGGTATTTGTTACTTCGAATTATGAATTTGTAATGGCTGATCAGGAGAAGTGCTACTAGGTAAATTGGATTTTGAGATTAGTTAAGTTACTAAAATATGAAATAGTGAAGGAACATAAGAGCAGTGAACTTCTTTTTAGATATCACATAATATCAAATGTCTGATGTTAGACCTGTCAGACTTAGGCTGGATTTCACTCTAACATTTTGCCTTACTCCTCCATTTTTCTGAAGATGTTTTTGATGGCCCTATGACTCTGCACAATTTACCACTGCTAACCAGTGCTTAAGTGCATGTGCTCACTCCATTAAACATGTTAGCATTGGCTCATACCCAATTGGTATATTTAATTTACTTGAAAGAACCAAGTAAAGTGGCACAACATGTGCACCGCACTTGTGAATTAAATGGTACTAGTTGGACTGAGGCACTGATTATGACACCTACTTAAGAAGCCTGAACACATGTCTCAGGCTTGCCATTGTAGAGCCTGTGCAGCTTAAACTGCCATTTCGACCTGGCATAACAAACCTCTTGCCAGGCCCAAACCTTCAGTTCTAAAACATACAAGCCAAGGGTAGTGTCATGGTGTTGAGCCTTGCATTTACACTGTGTTAAGTTAGCATGAGCTTATTAGAAATTGAAACACCATTTTTCATTTCTGCTGCCTTTGCACACTGCACACAATATTACAAATGTTTAGAGTCTAGAGGACTGTTTTGCTTCACATGAGAATGATATGTTTTTCTATACTCGCAGCTTGGCTTGGTAAGCCTTGTCTGAACAGTGAGTGCAGTGGCCATCAAGGTTATTTCAATACAGTGGTTGTTGTTCGGTCTGATCAGCGCACGTTCTAGACATAACATATATGCAGCTGTGGCCACCTCTGATTTTGGTGAGTTTAATAATGAACTGCACAGGCATGCTCAAACACACTTTGGAGAACATTCGCATGCAGGGAGATGGTGTAGAAAATGATGTGATCCATTTCTACTAGGACCAGAGGTATGGGTCCGCCCTTGTAAACTCAAGAGACCTTCTGTAGATATAAAATAACCTAATAGCTACGGAGCGTGAAATCTAGGTGTAATCTAGCCTATTTCCATTTAGCATTTTAACATGCTTTCTCCTTTTGTATTTTAAGGAATAGTAACTATGCTGATAATCTTGTTGCTTATAATATGTCTGCTTGTATTAGCTAAGATACTGCGCCTGAGAACATGGCATTAGAAATAAATATTTCAAACTTGCACGTGTCTTCATTTACTCCCCGTTTTGAACTAGCATGAGAGTATAACGAAAGAGTGTTCATGTGTTCCACATTGCCTGAGGTATTCTAAGTTCCATGTTCTGGGTTGTCTAATCATTGGGGGTATGGAAGAACCAATGAGACACTGATTGCTAGTCTGGTAGGGGATTTTGGCTACTAAGGTGAGTTTTGGCACACCCTAATTCACTGAGGTTCCAGGTCTCAATGCACAGTTCTGTGTATGAGCAGAATCCCTGCTACAGTATGTCCTGGACAACCCAGAGAGCAGGAGGAAGTGCAAAATGTAGGACATGCACTTGTAAATTTTCAATGTCCTGGAAACAAAAATCTCTTACATGTATTTTCACTACTGCTAGGCCTAACTCTTTCATATGATAAAATTGGAGTTGCCTTTTTACATGTTATAACTGTCATTTCCAAATGGTTTCCCTGGAATCACAACTTAAAATCCTTCTTTTAGAAAGTTAACATTTTCCTGCCTTATCCATTTATTACCTATAGCCTTTCGCTGGTCACTTGGCTGGGTGTAGATGACCGTTGGGCTTTCTGTATACCTCCTAGAGAGCCACATACAAAAAGGAGCTTAGGTGTGCCTGAATGGGCCATCACTGGCATGATGGGAAGGAGAACCTGGTCACAGCCTCACTAACACCTGAATTGGCTGCGTACTGCTTCCACACAAATGGCTACATACCACCTGTAGTTTCCAAATCCAGGGCAGGGTAGTCAGGATGCCTGAGGACTTCAAAGTGAAACCGCTGAAAGCTTTTCCCCCTGCTTCAAATGCTCAAATGGGTATAAATAATGGACCTCAGATACCACCACTTCAGTGCACTTTGGAACCCATGGATACTCCACCAGGAAGAACTGCCATTCTGCTGGACTTCTGCTTAGCTGCACTGACCTGCTACCTGCTGCCCTTTAACCTAGGTGAGAAGGACTGGACATGCATCTCTCGAACCCAAAACCCAGAGTGTCTCCAAGAGCTTGTTGGCTTGCCTCCTGATCTGAAGCCTCGGGGACATAAAAAGCTTCCCACCACCTTGTATCTGCACCAGGACTCTGCCACCTGTGAGTCTACCCTACCAACTGGTTTTCTCCAAATCCTGGACCCTTGGAAATGTGCTTAAAATGGTTATCAGCACTTGATGATCCAGCAGAACTGACTCATCTCCTCTGCTGTGCAGTGCAACCTGAAGCAGAAACTACTCAACTCTTCTACTGCATGGATTGAACTCATCACAATGACCTGAATTACTGTTACAGCCCACATCGCCTTCGGCATCGCAGCTGTGTGAAGCATCTCAGGGCAGACCCTCTCATCCCTCATTGATGGCAACCTTGATTAGGATGCAAGATTCCGGGTCCCAATCCTCGTGACTCTTCAGGACTAATGCATCACCCCGAATCCTCGACACTGGACTACAAACCACAATCAACAGTATCTCCAATGCTGACACAACAGGCCTCTGCACAGCAGCCTTGATGCATCTCGGAACCGGCGCATTGCTTCGGCTGCATGACGCAAAGCTTAGGGCTTAAGTTAAGTTTATTTACCAGTCCTAACTCGATCCCTATAGCTGGCCTACACGCCATCGTGGTTGGCCTGAACTTGTGACTCTGTCCCGGTCCGGCACAACCAGATATCCACCAATGGTGCATGACCCCTTCTGGCACGATTTTCTCTCAAAGCTTCAAAATTCAATATCTCCCGTTCTACTAATTGGACTTTTATTGTTTTTGGCCTATTTTATCCACTAAAGTAAGCTCTATCTTTCTAATATGGCACAGGATTCTTTTTGTGTGATGTTTTTACTGTTTTACTTTTTGAGCATGACTAATCTGTATGAAGCTACCAGGGGGTTGAACACAGGTTAATTTGGGGTTTGGTTGTACCTAACCCTGACAAGGATTGCGGTTGCTGCTTGACCAAGTTTCACACCCCAGTCAACCAGTAACACAGACCCTTATACCTGGCTTTAAAAAGGTTGTTGGCAGGGCATAGTTTACTTCCGAGCACTGATGAATCAATTAATACTATGCAAAAGAAATACCCCAGTCGTAGAGAATAACACTGACTGTCAAACCAGTAGCAAGCATAGCAAATTCACAAACCAGAGTCAAATTTCATTTTGTTTACCTTCAAAATGATTTGGAATGAAAGTGGTAAAAGCACTTTTAATGGCAAAAGTAAAAGATCATCAGCATGAGTTTTCAAAGCCTCACAAAACAATTTAAGACCTAGACCAAAAAAACGCATTAGCATTCATCTGTTGTCTTGCAAGAAAACAACTTAGTAATGCTAGGGCCAAAATTCACAAGTGGACATCTTCAGTAGAATGTGGCTATTAGTCACTTTGGTCAAGGAGTTCTGATTACATTTGGAGAGTAGCACTTCTCCAACTGCGTTCCATTGGGAACAAACCCCAATTATGTTCAATTCTTACAAACAAAATCTATATACCAATGCATACAATGGGGAAGGCAAAGTACATCTCCATTGTACTCCATGAGAGATACATTTGATTCAGTCGCCTCATTTTGCATGCTGACACTATAGTATTTGAGTGATTTAGCACGCTTTTTTTCTCATCCTTTATTGTATCAACCTGAAAAAGCAATTCACTCCTGTTTTGATCTTTTGAGCTGCACAGTATTGTGTAGAAGATTAGGATATCTAACGCATACTCAAGCTGATAGCAAATAGGTCACAGAAAATGTTTCTCCATGGTTCTCATCTCGCAACTTCAAAGTGCCTCAAAATGTATCTCAGTCCCAATTATACTTGGAATTGTTGACGTCCCCGACTTGCAGGTGTAACTTCCAGCAAGCAACAAGGGGTCATCGAGGGCACCTATTGCCAGAGCCACTGTCAGAAGATTATATGAACCACAATCATTTTTCCTAGACTCTGTGACATTTCAGATTGACTTGAAAACATCCTGAAAGCAGTTCTGTTTCTTTTACGAATGTGATTTGTAGATGTTTTGTCTTTTTTTTCTAAAAATTAGTTTTTTTCTTGAATAAAGTATTCCTAGTCAGCATTAGATTTTTTTTAACGGTAATGGTCATGATTACGGTCTTACAGTTGACAAAAAGCAGAATAGACGCCTTTGATGCTTGAATATTTCTTGAATAGACAATATGTTATGTACATTTAAAAAATATATATATGTAAGAAAAGACATCCTTTTTCGCCACATTTTTCCTTGCCTGACTGTTGCTGACTTTAGGCTCTGTGCACCGTGCCTCTGCTAAACAGTGGCACAACGTATCTGCTTTTGCCCTAAAAACATGCACAGTGAAATTGGATTCATTGTCTTTTCTTTAAGGCCAAAGTAAATGGCACATGAAATTCACCAATTGTGTCGGTATTCAAATGTCGTAAGTTGCCTGCAATGTGTATTTCGACCACCAACATATATGGCAAAATTATACGGTTTCACGGAGCACCATTGTTCTCTGACAAAACACATGGCAAGGAAATGTGTCTTTGCGATGTAGGATAACCCTTCCTCTGTTTCCTTGGTTGGAGTACGCCCCGCCATGCACATCGCATCGTAACGGACTACGGATTACACGGCGACGTGACACAGGGTTACAGCAGTGAAGCTGAGGAGGCGAAGCTACGACGCGGACATGGATGCAGGAGATTTCGGGACCTGAACCGAATTTGTTAGCCGGGCAGTAAGGCTCGTTTTTCAAGGGTTCCCCTCTCTGAAGCACGGTTCCCATTGCTGGTCACGGGTCCGCAAATAGACTTTCGTCGCTGTTTCTGTAAGGAGAGCAGGCCCAACGCACCAGTTATCTTGATCCAATGGGTCTCTGCATGTTTCAGCCTATATTTGCTCAAGAAGTCACCCAGTGAGACCCGGGTGTATACTGCGTCTGCAGTAGTAGCTGTAGACTGTATACATAGCCTTGGAGAGTAACAGTGGAGTTTGTGGCACAGGGTTGGAGGGAGCGCATGTTCAGGAAAGTGAAAAAGGTTAATTATTGACTAAAGGAGGACTATCAGTGGATAACGGAGTGTTATTACAGAATAGAAGGGGCGAATAAGGACCCCTGTTATTGCACCTGCGTTTTCACATGTAGAAAGGACCCTTGGGGAAGCTGGCGTCGCGGCCGAAGGAGAGAAAGAAAGTGATGGCCCAAGGGAAAGCAAAAACCCGGAAAACGTTAAAAACCTCAACAAATCTAAAAATAAAGATCTTAGGTCCGAGAGTACAGCAGACATCCAGGAAGAATTGGGAGAGGAGAAGGGTTAAACATTAGTATCGAAGGGAAGGAAAAAATTAACACGAAGAAACACCCAACCATTGAACCTGACCCCTCAGACAGTTAAGAGTGGGGGTGCAAAAGGAGGAGCATCTGCCACCCGGTCGATAAAAGACGTTTTGGGAAATATTTTAAAGAGAAAGGAACAACTGAAAAAGGGTTGAGTGTCATAGAGACCTTTTAAAACCCTGAGAACCAGGTAGCCCTAGTTCCGATCTCCCCGATTCATGTAAACCTTAATAACTCAGGGTCCTTCCTAGAGCCACGTTTATCATCCTATTTAGCTATTTAGAACCCCATTTGACCAAGAAATTGAGTCCGAGGTGGAGGTGGAAGAGGAAGTCTCATCACGTACGTCTCAGATTAAAGGGGATTGTAATTACTTGACCGACCACCCAAAGGAAAATGAAATAATGGATAACACTGATGCAACTGGAACTGATCTATTGGGACCATCATTACAAAGTTTGGAGGTCACTGTATAACCCAGTGCCTCTATGTTAGAGGTGATGGTGATCCTCCAAAAGAATTTACAAGACACATTAGAGGTGTCAATTTTGAACAATGAAATCCTAAAGTTACAATCTGTACAGTTTAAAAATATGATAGGGGAACTGACACAGATTAAAGGATAAATGCCTACGTTAGTTAGACCTGTAGGAGGTCCCCTGGAAATGAAGGAGGGGATGGAGGAAGAAATCGTAAGGGTTATTGAACCACAGAAGGAGGAACAAAGCACATATGTCTCGCGATGCCCGATGATTATAAAAAGATGTGGGGAAAGGAGATATTATAAGCAATACATCCCGAGACCAAGGATGGGAAGAATTCACAAATGCAATAGCCTAACCCCAAGATGTCAAGGTAGAAGAAAAAGAGCTAGGTCAGAAATAACGCCTTCTGATAAGAAAGTGCTTCTAGGCTCCAAAAAAGTTACTATAGTTAAATCTGGGAGATTGAGAGACAAGAAAAATTGGGCTTTAAGGCGAGAGGGGTGGCGAAGTGCTTTGGTACAAGCCCCAGTTACCTAATATTAGTAGTGACCCCAGGAAGAGAAACATCAATAAGGAACATAGTACAAACAGGCTGGAGCCAAAAGTGGGGGGTCCATCGGGTACCCAGAAAGAAGGATATCCAGATCTGTGGATTTTCTTGGAACCATTAGAGCAGGGAAAAGGTGGGAAAAAAGTAAGAAAATTCAAATCCCTAAATCGTTCCCAACTCCTCTCATTTTCAAAATGTGAAAGCTTATACTTTGTTAGCATAGAGGATCTTAAAGAAGTCGGGTTCACGACAAATAACAATGGGGGGTGAGTAACTAAGCTACTCCTGTATTCAGCATTAGTTAAAGCAACTCCGGAAAAATCAGAATCGGAGTTGCTAAAGGAAGAAATTAATCTGATGAAAAGAGAAGAAATGCTGACTAATAAGCAGGGCAAGTCATTCCTTAGAAACCATGCGGGGTTGGGTGTGAGGCAAATAAGGATTATTAATCACTGCAGGGGTAACAAGGAAGGATTGGAAATTACTATATACCCAAATGAATTAAGGAGTGATGATGATGTAGCTATATTAGCTGGGAACAGATATAGAGCCTTAGCATCAGTGGACTATGATGAAGAAGGGGGCCTGAGTGAAATTGATTAGGAGCTCGGGACGTCGTACAGCTTGGCCATCATTTTTTGGATTATAAACGGCTATAAAAGAATAGTGTTCCAAGAGAGCTTTTCTAATATTCTAAAGAGTACTGATATTATGTGTCTGCAAGAGACCTGGCTGTGCGACGAATCCCTCGCCACTGAAACTACGGGTATGGAGGGGTTTGCCCACCATTCGAAGGCCGCAAGGAAGATACCTTGTTGTAGACCCTCAGGTGGTCTACTGACATTTGTGTCCACTAACATTGCCAGAAAAAAAGAAAACCTGGATTTAAGTTGTAAGTGGGCATTCGGGAGTAGAGTATTGACTCTGAATGAAGATCCTTGTTATGAAGGTATATGTATTATTAATGTATACATCCAGAGGGGGAAAGATGACTATAAGGTGAACCTGAAAAAATGAACAAAGGATTTGGATAAGATATGTGATTCCTACCCACACAATGTGTTTCTAATGCTTAGGGATTTTAACCACAGATTAGATCCCGAGAAAATAGACTCTAGGAGTAGAGAATTACTAAAAGCCTATAATATAGGGTCTGCTATGTTCCCCAGCGGAGAAATTATATGCAAAAAGGGGTAGACAGAGAGAACAAGTCTTCCAAGTACAGGTTGAATATCCTAAGCGGCTCACGACCGTATAACAGATGAGCACATTAAAAAATTAAGTGGTGTTCAGCAGATACTTGTATTAGAAAAATTGCCACATGAGAACAATAATGCCTGGTATGCAAATTCAATAAGCCAATTGGTAGAATGTTTAAGGGTAAAATTTAAATATGGTAAACCTGGAGAAGCCACGAGTAAAAGATTAAACATTAATACCAGACCCTGGTACGATGACGCATACCGTAAAGCGAAAGCTTGTATCAGGCAAAAGGAAAGAAGGCTTAGAGGCCGATTTATTGTAGAACGTTTAACTGACCTTCGGAAGCTAAAGATAAAATATAAAACAATTATCAGAAATAAAAAAGAGACTTTAAAAATAGATGCTGGGCAAATTTGCTAGAGAAGTTGCTGCACAAAAGCTCCGGTAAAGCTCAGGCCTCTTTGAAGTGTTCAGTTCCCGAGGATAAATGGGTGGATTATCTGGAAGAAATCTATGGGAAGTGGCCAATTGATGATAGAGTAAGAATATTAGTATGGCCAAGTGTGAGAGAAGAGCTAAGAGAGCATTTTACGCAAAGCCACGTTAGGATGATTATCTCAAGCCTAAATTTAACCTGTGCAGCTTGGCCAGATAATTTGCCGGCCATAGAGTTGAAAACTAACCCAGATTGGTGGGCCGAGTTCTTTGCATACATGTTTCAGGGGATCCTCAACACAGGGATTGTGCCAGATAACTGGAAAAGAGCAATCATTAGACCAATCCACAAAAAAGGCAATGTAAATGCTCCTAAGAACTATAGATTAATAAATCTTTTGGATATAGGAGAAAAGGTATTCGCAAAGTAATCTTGGGATTACTAAAAGTGTGGGTAGTAGATAATCAGATTGTGCCCCCAGAACAGGGAGGGTTTAAGGAGGGTCACTCAACGGTGGACCACTGCTTTGCTCTATGGGCAATAGCGCGGAAGTCGATTGAGCAGAGAGGCAGCCTCTTTTGCTGCTTTGTGGACTTCCTCGCAGCATTTGACCTGGTGGACCGGGGGCAGCTGTGGTCGACCCTGATAGGTTTTAATATCCCCGATGACATACTGAGGCTGATTCGAGCCCTGCATTCAGAAAACTGGGCCCAGAAATTCTTAGATGCAGATGGAGGTTTATCCCAGAAAATCGAAATTGGCAACAAGCTGAGACAGGGGTGTGTTCTGGCCCCACTGCTCTTTTCCCTGTTTATTGCAGATCTGCCACAAACTCTATGCAATACAAGGGGGGTAAGCCCAAAACTAGATGGGAAACATATCTTGTGTCTACTCTATGCGGATGACCTGGTAATTATGGACCAGACAGAGATCGGTCTACAATGAAAATTACATAGATTTAAAGAATATTGCCGAGTCAAAAAACTTGTAGTTAATATGGAGAAGACTAAGGGGCCCATTAGGATGGCGGGCGGATTGCCTCCGCCAGGGTAGCGGTGGCCACCGCCACCCTGGCGGAGGCAATCGCCCCGCCATCCTTCCCTGCATTCCCCCCGCCATATTACGATGGCGGAGGGGACCGCAGCGGTGACAAACACCGCCCACATGTTTTCCGCCGCGGTCGCATTGCGGTCGGGGCGGAAAACCAGTAACACGGTGGCGGTGTCTGTTAGACACCGCCCGCCGTATTACAATGGGCTGGTCTCAATGCCTTTCCGTGGCGGCAATGCCGCCACGGAAAGGCATGCGGTGTTCATTCTGGGGGCCCCCTGTGGGCCCCCAGAGTGAAGTTCAGGTGGGGGGTGCACATGGGGGGTACCTATGGTACCCCCCTTCATTTGCATATACAAAGCGGCAGGCACCGCGCGGTGCCTGCCGCTTTGTATATGCAAATGCTGACAAGCATTTCTAGCAATGTGGCGGGCGGTGCTGAGCGCTCCGCACGCCACAATGCTGGAAAAGCAGGATGTGCCCGCCACAGTGGCGGGCACATCCTAATGCCACCCCCGGGACCCCCGCCCTTATGGCGGGCGGTCCCATTCCCCGCTTGGATGACGGGCGGACAAAGTAAAGTAACTGAATATAGATGCCTGGGGATGTGGTTACAAAGAAATTTGCATTGGTACACTCACCAGGAGGCACTAAAACTGAGGACTTCGGCCTCATTGAAGGGATTAAAAAGATTTAATGGTGCTTATGGGGAAATGTCGGACAGACCAGTTGTAAAAGCTTATTCAGCCATGGTGCCACCTCAATTTTTGTATGGTGCAGAGATATTATATCTGAGTGGCAAAAATAGCTGGGAATTTGAGGAGGGAAACAGTTAGAAAAATCTCTTTTCTCTGAACAAATCTTCTATGGTACAGGCAGTGAGGCTTGAACTGGGAACCACCTCGGGTATTATAACGTGCATGGCCCTACTATGATTCTGGCAACTTGTGAGCTTGGGTCAAGATCTTAAAATCTCACAATGTTGCCTGAATGAAATTATAAAAAAGTGATTTAACTTGGGAAAAAGAAACTAGAGTTATAGTTCACAAAGCTTACTGTAAGTTAAAGATTGAACTGCGACCCCAGTCCCTTCAATCTGAGATCAATAAGAGAGAGATTAAGATGCTGGGTTCTGAAGTCTCCCGAGCACAGGATCAAGACTATCTTTCTAGGAAAAGCTCAGTTCTCCATATGGTCAGAGTGTGGCAAAAAGATCAACATTTTCCTTATATTGACAGGCTACCCAGTTGTCAGTTAAGGCGTGAAGTGCTAAGACTAAGAATTGGGGTGTTTTAGAATAGTTTTTTTTTAAATGCTAGTTTTTAGTTTTTAATGTGTTGTTCTTCTTGATGATGTGAGGATGGTCGGTTTTTAGATGATGTTTAGAAGCTGTATTTCCTGGATTTTATTATGAGGTCTTTAATTAATTGGTTACTTTGATGGTTGTAATAGACCAAATAAAGTTTTACTGAACAGAACAGAACAGAATCATGTAGGATAACCCTTTATTACACAATAGATTAGTTATTTCAGAAATGTGCTATATAAGCCCACATGGTTGCCCTAATACGTAACAATTGCGCAAAAACTGTTTTCACTGTGTAAGTAAATGTCATTTTAATAAATGGGCCATAGCTATAAATACATTAAAAATCATTTTTCATTCATTTCAAAGATCGTATTCAATTTTGAAAGTAGATTCTTGAGAACTATAGTGAAAATAACTTTAGAAAATGTTCTTTTTTTTGACAGAGCGAAAAAACTGGTTTGCCTCTCTGTCCTACTCAAGAGGCCCAGTAAAACTTCTTGAGTGACTTCTAATGACACTGCTTTTAGAGGGCAGTTTGCTCAATCCTAGAAGGTCATGGTGTTCTCAGTAAATGGTTATTTATCAGGAATTAGCCCTCTGGGAGTAGGACAGGAGGTGTTTACAGAACAAAGGGCAGGCTGAACAGATCTTCCTTTCAACTGAAAATGTTAAATTGGGCAGACAGGAACCACAACCTTTCACTCCCAAGGCCCTTCCTGAATTTTCGTCGGCAACCTTAGCAGGAAGAAGAAGCAGATTTGACCCTGACAGAGGAGAGGATACTTCATCTCGATATAGGAGTGTCTGGGAGAAGAACCGGAAGATAGCTCAAGTAATTTTTAGGGCTTATGGGAAACTTTGCAGTAAACCAAGCGTGAAATTGCTGCAAAAGGAGGCAGGGAATTTGCAAGGAAATAACTAGAATTAGAACATTGGAATGTTAGTAGCTTCATTGAAAACAATGGAGTAGGTCTGGCTCATAATGGCTGGCCAGGAGATCCAACATTCCAATGTTTCTTTCTTCACAGCTCTGGCTGTGAACAAAGGTTTCAGAGACCCTGAGGGGATTTCAATTCCTGTGTGCTCCCTGAAGGCTTTGTTTGATTTGTTAGAACATTCTGCCCTCTAGTGGCTATGCCAGTTATTAAAGTCACTTTCACTTTAACGCTGGAGAGGGCCTTGAGTAGCCAGTATAGCCCGCTACGGCGGGCTATAAGGCTATATTGTGTTGGAGGAATGCTCCGATAACTGGCTAGTGTATAGCATATGACTGGCACATCGGAACTAGCTGAAAAGACTCCAGGAATCCGGAAGAAAATATGTTCTGGGAAGGAGGCGCCTCCTGACTGCTGGACAAAGAAGTCTAATTTACTCCTGTCTTATGCTGGAACCCGTGGACTGCAATTTCTCTCCAAGGGTCCAGTTGTTGATCTCAAGTTTGACAGCTCCAGGGAAACAAAAAGCTAAATGACTTCTGACTCCAACAAGGCTTAGTTGACAACTCTTGGCTGGTCCTTGAAGTAGCCCTCACTGAGAAAAGATCTGATGCCTGTAAGCCTGTCCTGAGGAACTGTGGGCTGCAGCAGTGACCCAAAAGAGATTTCCTAGCATTTTGAGAAAAGTGTGACTTAGTAGTTTTTTTCTCCTCCAATGACCCGGACAAGGTGCTAAGACTCCCCCAGATGGGGAAACCTTTGATGAGCACTGCACCCAGCTTTGTACTGCTTGAAGAATTTTGCCTCACTGAAACTGGTGCACTTGACGGTCATGGTAAAGTTATTAAGCCCCATGGAGTCCTGCTTGGTTACAGGTTACAGCCTTGTCCCAGGTCAATTTTGAGAACCTAAAACAGTGAATAAAGGCATGATTTAGTGTTTAGCAGAAGTGCTACTCCCTTCCAAATATGACGGATATTGCATTCAAAATATTACCAATGCCATTGGATATAACGCACTTATAATATGGCGAATAAAATATCTGTTACCTTTGTGATGGCGTAACCCATCTGTGTAACTCTAATCAGGCCCTAAACCTAAAGGTTAAAACTTAGAGTAGGGCAACACAGCAAATCTATCCCAATGTTGATTAACCTCAAAAGCTAAAAATTCCAGCTTTTTTTGGCTAAGAGCCTTTGGTGCCTAAACCAATTGTTAAGAGTTAGTAGTCTTCTATATGGTAATGCAAGCACTTTGTAGATTCTTAAACTTTCAGGGAGAGGGTGGAACATGATTCACTTCTAGAGATTCTATACACTTTTTAAGTTCTGAGAGTCGTATTCTTGTAGCTTTAAGTGCAATGGGGAAAGCAATAAAAAGAGATGAATATAATCTATTTATTAAAAAGAAAAAAGACACTGGTGCATGCTAAACAAAGATACAAAGTTGTAGGTGAAACTGATGATAATTGCCGGCTCACAAACTGAAGAAAAAAGAAACTAGAAATATTGTAATATGATTAGAGGTTTAGATAGAAGATTTGTACTAGATGATCTTAGTGCTCAATAATTTTGTAAATTAAAGTTCAAATTTTACGGTAAAAAAGAAATCAATGATGCCAAAATGACAGAATTCAAAAGGAAGATTAGTTTTCTTCCTCTCTCTTCACTGAATAGGGACACACTGAATGCAGTATCTAGTATCCAAACTTATGAGGACACTAAATGTTGGTAAACCTCTGATTCCAAATTGACTGTATGACTGGATCCAAGGGGAACCTTTCCCCATTCATAAATAAATTGTTTAACAACTACATTAGGAAAGGAAACGTCAAATAAGAGACAAAATAAAAATGTATTTTCTAATACTAATAAATAATCATAAAGGGATCCAAAACAATGTTCATATTATGGTCCGTGATCACTAAGACATTTTAATGTGAAGATGAATTGGTCACATGACTATGGACCACACTCTTATAAGAGTTTGTTAGAAAGTTGACAAATAAAAACCAAGAAGAAGTCAAAATAGAAAAGAACAACAGAAGGCTTCAAAGGATTTGTTAGAACTTTCTTTCAAAACATGACATTGCAGTAATTGTTATAACACAGGGAAAGCACGTAACAGTGTTTTATTGGAATATCAATATTATTGATGGGACAAATGAACCTGAGTGATACAAAAATTTGTAGTGTGAGATCCCTCTTTAGTGGATTAGGAGCAAAGATTTAGTCAATGGAATATGTCCTTAATGCTCTCTATATTTGTAGAGGGTCTAAAGAAGGAGCCTATAGTTGAGAATAGAAGAAACATACACCGACTCAATGATTTTAGAAAGACAAAATAGAGTAATTGTGTATGCTGATCATATGCTCCTCTTTTTGATAAATACAGAAACATGAATCCTGGTGATTCTTGGTACAGTTAATGATTTGGTAGTTTCTTGTGATATTAAATGAACCAGAAAATATCCTATTGACATGATGTATGAACATCAAAATGAATGAGGCCAATGGTGTGTACTTGGCACATAGGAGAGATTGTCAAGTCAGATTGTACTAGCTTGTGCACTTTTTCTTTGCATTTAGGGGCCGATTCCGATCTCGGTCGCAAGGACTCCGAATTCAGTACTGAATAAGCACGTTAAAAAGTGATCAAAGTTAAGGCTGTTTGCATTGCTCCATAGCTTCCAGGAGATTGAGATGAGTTTGATTTAGGGACTGTCAGTGTTATTTTTCCGTGAGTTGGGTAGACACCAACCCCAAATAATTATTAGCGATGGTTGAAAAATTCTGCTCCACCGGCGCAGAGTTTTGCAAACCTCTGCAAAGAGAAGTGGAGCCGAGTTTTTTATCTTGAACGGTGAGCGCAAGTGAGAAAAATCATATGCTAGACCTACTCCCAGCAAGATCTCCCACTGCAGGAGGCCGCAGCAGTTCACAACCTCTCTCATCGAGAAATCTACCCTTCACTTTCAGGAATATCTACTGAAATGCCAGAAAGAGGCAGCGCATTTCTGGTGCAATATGTAGTACCATTTGTGGTGATTTTACAGTGCTGGACAAACTCTTGATGCTATAAAACAGTGCAACCAGCACAACTTACCACTCTCAATCACTTGTGGAACTCTGTGGAGTGAGGCAAAGTTTTTTTCGGAACTTCACAGAGTTCCGCAGAGCAGAACACTGTGAACTCTTCCCAGGCCTGATAATGATAACAATAATAAACTTTCTTACAACAACATTATTACAACATTTAAAAATGCTATGGGATCAATCCTTTTTGCTGGTTTGAATCTGTGTGCAATCATTGATGTATGTGTATGTATATTTTTTATTGTATTAAAATCAATCAATGACAAAATTAAGTATAGGGAAATTTGCGAATTCGCGGTACGCAAATTCATGCGAAAGTGAATTTGCGGTCTCCAAAATCTGTGAATTTGTGGATTTTTTATTTTTGCGTGTTTGCGGGGCGCCTTGCGTGTTCGCGGGCTTTTTTTCAGAGCGCCGACCGCGACGTTACCCTTGCGGTCGAACATGGGCGCGGCCATCTTTTTTTCAGTGTTCGCGTTGCGTATTTCCGTTTCCGGGCCCTAGTTGCTTGCTCGCGTTGGGCATTTCCTACGTGCGGGGCGCAATTATGTCATTGCGTCCATTTTTGCGTGCTCGCTGGGGAAATATCTCGCGAACTTACCCAGGCGGTCCACAATGGGCGCAGCCACCTTGTTTTTCATTCAATGCTATGGTTCGGGGCATGGTTTTTCTATCCTGCTTCAATCTTTGCAATCCTTTGTTTGTCGTAACTTTTTTTTAATCTTTTTTACTCATTATCTATCCCTCTCTTTTTCTACATCTATATTTTGTGTTTTTTTCTACTTTTGGTTACTTTAAAACTACTTTTTTTAAACTCTTTTCTTTTATTTACTTTTTCCCTATTCTCTTTCCTATTTATTTCCATTCCTGTCCAGGACCATGGCAAAGGGAGCCGGAAAGAACAAGGGGGCTATTAAGGGGGGAGGATGTCTTGGTCCGAGAGATTTTCAGCGTGGTGGAGGTGGCCGCACTCATCTTTTATGTTCAGCGCCACCTCCCGAAGACCGTCGCAGCAGGCGGCAGGCCTGGTGCAGGGTATGGTCTCCGGGAGCGTCACCAGCTCTGGGATAAGGTGTGCCGGGCCATTTTTAGGGAGTCGGGGGTCCGACGCACCTGCCATCAGGCGACGCACCGGTGGGCCGACCTCCTTGACCGAAAGCAGGTCCTGCTCGACCTGCTAGGCGTGGAGATCCCTGGGCTTGGGTTTAATATCGTCCCGCCTTGCTCATGTGGGACGATAATGGGGCACTTGACATCATTATCTCGGATGATGAGTGGTTGACTCACTTCGAAGGTATTTATGCTAGTAACGAGGGGTTTGAATCTTTTCGGGCCCCAATCAGTAACCCCCCTTACCTGTTTTAGCTTTTAATGTACAGGATGTTAAGAAGGCATAAAAAGAATCTGCTAGCAATACCAGACCTGATGGGGTCCCTGCAGATCTTTATAAGAGTAATGTGGAACTTTGAGCCAACATTCTAAATAATGTTTTTAATGCTATTGCTGCGCATGGGTTCCCGGTATCATGGTCTCAATCAATTATTATTCCTGTTTTCAAAAAAGGGCAGAGAAGTGATCCAAGGTGTTACAGACCCATTTCCTTAATTGATTCTGCCATAAAATTCTAGGCAATGTAATCCGGAATACGATCTCAGATTGGGTGACAGAGAAGGGGATCCTGTCAGAACTACAATATAGGTTTAGTTCTGGAAGAAGCACAATGGATCAGTGCCTAAATCTGTATCTATTAATAAGTAAGTACACCATAGCTACTAAAGGTTCCATGTATCTAGGATTTATGGATCTATCCACGGCTTTTGATTTGGTTAACAGATCGAGGCTGTGGATCATTCTGCTAGATATGGGGTTAGATCCCTGTTTGGTGTACTTCTTAGCTGATCTGCACCAGGATTTATATGCGACAGTGAGGGTGTCCCATGAGGGAAATTGGACACAACTTTCTAAGTCGGGCAGAGTTGTGCGACAAGGGTGCATTCTGGCCCCTTTACTTTTTACATTATATATTAACAGCATTGATAAAACCTTAGGGAAAGCTAGCCTGGACACTCCGCGTGTAGGAAACCAACCCATCCCAGTCCTCTTATACGCGGGTGATGCCGTATTACTAGCACGCACCCCACTAGGTCTACAAAGACTTTTGAATTCCTTCGGGGACTTCATGAGTTCTTTGGACTTTGTTGTAAACATAGCCAAATTGCATGTCCTTACTATGGGACCCCGAAAAGATAAGGTTAGAACATTTTATTGTAAAGGGATGGAGGTTACCAGAGGTAAGGTTTTTACTTACTTGGGGGTCCTGTTCGATGACAGAGGCTCGTGGGTCCCCCAGCTTTTAGCTAAAAGAAATAGTGTAAGCAGGTCCTCATTCACAATATTAAGTTTTGCTCGGGGATTGTGCGGAAAGCCATGTGAGGCTGTTCTTGCAATCTATAAAGCAAAAATGTATTGCAATAGCGTCGTACGGCGCAGGAATATGGGGGTATAAGAAAGCAGAGGGGATACACCAGTTGAGAACAAATTTTTTCGCTCCCTTCTCTCTAGCCCTCAATCGTCCCCAACCTTTTCTGTTCATCAGGAGTTGGGGATGGGATATATCTCCGATCTGACAAGCATGGCCCCTCTAATCTGTTGGATCAAAACATGGCTGAACCCCAAACTTACTATTAACCGTTTGATTTTAAAAGACTGCATGTTTTTAGATAGAGCAACCGATATACCCTGTCTCTCTCACATTAAGGAAATGTTTTTACAAATTAGGGCAGCCTGAAATGTATGCTAACCCGGAGGTAGTCACCAAAGCTGACGCCAGCTGGGTCAAAATACAGTTTTTGACATTAAAGGCACAGGAACGTGAGAGTGAGGAACTAAAAAAAACCCTGGTAAGGGCCCACTTCCTATTAATCACATCTCCATCTATCGAACCTTACCTAAAGTTAGTAACTAAGCCGTTCCATTGCTGGTTACTGATAAGGTTCCGCTTTAACTTGATTCATTTTATACTGGGGAATTATCAAGGCTGGAATAAACCTGAGGATGTAGCACTTTGTGAGTGTGATCACAGTTCAATTCAAGATACTGCTCATTTTATATTATTTTGTGACCTGTATTCTGTCCTCAGAAATAAGTTTATTCTCCCACTTTTACGAGGGAAAGGGATTTTTCAGGTCAAACCTGCTGATTCGATTACATTGCAGGTAAATTAATGTTTAACTTTATAGCTTCTGTGATTGCAGGTGCTCGCCTGTTCAGCGGCGTAACTACTATTCTTACTTGTTTGCAACTTTGTGCTCATTTGGCCTGATTATGTATAAGTGTAGTACTTTACAGAACTGCGTAATGCTAGAGAGACTAGAGACTCAGGTCTAGTCCTTCCTTTGTACTCCTGCTGCCACTAAGAAGAAAAGACGGAAACGCTGTTTGCCGTGTGACTCTTTGCCAGCCTTGTGAGGAGTCCATCAAGTGTGCCTGCCTGCGCCCACCTGCTTCGCTCTCCACCCGCCGCCACAGCACGTTTCCATCTCCCTTTTGCGGCCGCTGTGAGGGGGAGAGTACAGGCAGCCAGGACCACAGGCTCCAGCCTGCAGCGCGGCTGGAAGCCGCCAACGCGAAAAAAGCACCAGGAGGCGCTTTAAAACCAGCTTCTTCCTCCGCGTCGCGGGAAGGTGCGGGAATGCCCGGGGCGAAGCCCGGGCAAAGGGCGGGCCCTCTACAGCCCTCATTGACAGGAAGAGACAGGGACAGGGCCTGGAACGCTGCCCAAAACAGCATCTGTGAGTTCCTAATTCGTACACGTCATTGCATTCATAGGAAAGTCATCCCGTGCACGGTATAACTAGGGGGTAATCTGAGTCACAATCTCCCAATATGTCGAAGTCAAAATCGACTCAAGCTGTTAACACTATTGACAATTAGATGGTCCAGATTGTTGCAAAAATAAACAGTGATAGGAGATCCTCACTGGGTTTGAGCCTTCCTCCTGTACTGCCATCACCTGACAACATGCCTCTTGTCACACCTGACCCTGATATTAGTAATGAGGTTTTTGAGCAACCCGAGAATAACCCATTAACCCAGCTATTAGTAGCTATAGCAGACTCTGATCCTGAGAATATACCAGATGAAGACATAGTATTGTTAGAAGAGGAGCCCCCAGTACCGGTACCAGCCCCAAGAGCTGCTAAGGGGGGGAAAAGAGCCTTCCAAAATGGGGCGGGCTTCTTTCCAGTAAAAAATGCCCAGATGTATCCCTGTCGAAAAATACTGGAGAAGATGCAAGGGGAATCTCTGGGGGGAAGCTATTTTTGGATGAAGACCAATTTAAAAAACTGTTGAACGCCCTAGATAGTAAATTCAAGACCATAACTAAACCTCTCCTATGTAAAATAGATCTCCTCACTGAAGAGGTGAACAGATTGGGGGGACTTTTGCAAACATCACTAGAGGTAGCAGCTAAAAATTCTAAGCAGGAGACACTCAGAGTCGAGTCGAAAAACACACAGACAGCCGTCAGGACAGAACCCCTGGAAAATACTACCTTTATCCCCATGTTGTCCAACGATATGGGGGGGGGGTCCAGAGGGCTGGGTACTAATATTGGCGATCCTGAAGGGCCGAGGCTAAGAGAAAGGCCGGTAGACTCCAACATAGAGAAGGGAACAGTAGAACTAATCGTAGAGGCATCCCCCCTAGTACTGGTCCTCTGTCATGATCCCATATGAAGTCTCCATTGGGGGGCTCCAATGTTATTCTGGCGCTATTCGCCTTAAAAAACCCACCCCTTTCCCGTGCACCTGCACTCCAAAAGAATGTATCATGAGGGTAATTGTGTTTGTGAATACTGAATGTGAACGTAATGACATTGAATGCTTTTAATTGTGATGCCTTGAGTATTTCTAGCATCTAATAATGTTTATTATCGTTTTTGTCATGCCTTTTGATGTCTGAATTCACCTTGCCCTTAGTTTGGTAAACATGCCAGCTTGCTTAGGAACAACAGCAGCCAAACTGTTCACTCGTGTGCATCTCTGTTTAATCAGGCCGGGTGCACGCATACGTGGGGTGCGGCTGGGTGAGGTCAGGTATTTAAACCGCACCCAGCCTTCTGGAAGGCGCTTTGCCTTCCGCCTGCTTAAGAGAAAGGACATGCTCTGCACCCACGCTTGAGGAGACGACAGCTTACCTGATTTATGACCCCAGAGCTTCAGTCTTCGAACTTCGACATCCTCTTGAAGATAAAAGCCCGGCATCTTCTTTTCTGCATCGGAAAACTGCAAAGACAACAGATAAGTGAAATAACTTTTTAGTAAAAGGCGCCCTTCGCAAGAAAGGTTACTGGAACAATTTTTGGAACTATTATTCAAGAGAAATCCTACAAGACTTTTGGAAGCTAACTTAAGATTTGTTTTAGGTACTTAGGAATTAGAGTTTGTTAAAGAAAAGGTCAAAAGGTGATTTCTGCAATTTGGAAAGGCGTCATTTCTGAATGTTGTACTTGTTCTTTCTTGCAATGTAAAACCTTTATTTTTAGACTAAAGACACAGAGCAGAAGACACAGATTTTAAAACTAAAATTCTCTTCAAAGGCTCGAATTCACAACAAGACAACAAGACAGGGCAACTGAAATCACCTGACAAGACTGACCAACAAGACAAGAAAGACATACTGGACAAAGGACAGACAACAGCTGATCGCAGGTCGACAGCAAGAACATCTACGTCCAGTACCGGCCCACCTCCCCTTAGTCTAGCTCATATCTTGTAGTGTCTATACTTCCTCCAGGAAGGTGTTAGTCTCTAGGGAGGTTGGTCCCTTGCGTCCCTGCGAATTCACTACTAGTCTCATATCAAGACAAGGTAAGGGACGACGTTTTATTGTTCTGACAGAAGGCAAAGCCCACGTTGAATAATTCACCTGGACGCAATGGACCAAGTTTCTCTTCAAGATATAGCTGCCATGTTAAATGAGTTAAAACAGGAAAATGAAGCCTTGCGTAGAGATATGGCTTCTCTTCAACATACAGTCCAACAGCAAAAGACAATTTTAAAGCCAGCCACTTTTCAGGGAGGAGCTTCTTCTTCTGATGCTCAAACTCAGATTCAAGTAATCACACCAGTTCCTACGCCCTTAGCTGAACCTGAGAGGTTTTACGGAGACCCAAACAAATTTACCATCTTTCTCAATCAGTGCCATTTACATTTTTTGGCCAAAACCACAGCTTTCCCAGATGATTCCTCCAAGGTAGCTTTTATGTTATCCTACTTAGGAGGGGATGCAGCCTTGTGGTCTGTCCCCTTGGTAGAAAGAGACGATCCGGTTTTATATAATTTTAGAGCTTTCGAACGGTCTTTAAAAAAGATATTTGCAAAACATGTCTTTGTTCAATCGGCTGACAGTGAGCTTTTAAATTTAAAACAGGGTTCGTCTGATTTACTACACTATATATCCGTATTCAATCGTTTGGTTCTAGAAGCTGATTGGCCAAATGAAAAAAGGGTGTCCTTATTCTACCGTGGTTTGAGGGACGAGCTCAAGGACATGGTAACCCAAGTCCTAGAACCTCCAGAAGAAATTAGTGAATTCATTGACCTGGTAGTAAAATTAAATCATAGGCTGTCTGAAAGGAAAGGAGAAAGAGGAAGATTGGACCATAAGGTAATGTTTCAAAAAGAAAGAGTCCTGACTCCTTGTGATACAACCCAAAAGGTAGATCTAGTAGAACCCATGCAAATAGGGTCTATTCGAGGACCCTTAACAAAAGAGGAAAAGGAAAAAAGACGAAAATTAAATCAACGTCTTTATTGTGGGAAGACTGGACATTTTGTAAAAGAATGTCCTTCCAAACCAAATAAGGGGAAGTCTAAGACTGCAGATGTAGCTTTAACATCAGAAGGAACGGAAAACTAGAACGCTCGATAAAGGAAGAGGTCAGTTTATCGAGCGTGTGTTCCAGTTCGGCCTCAACTGTCCCACCCAAGGGGTTTCGACACTTTTGTGTAATAGTAGAGTTAAAAAGTTTAGCCAATCCAGTGAGTCCTAGGAAAGTAGAAGCAATCATCGATTCAGGAGCTACAGGAAATTTCATTGACACACAATTTTTGAAACTTTTAGGGTTCAACTCAATTCTAAAAACTCATCCTGAAACTGTTAGAGCTGTAGACGGTAAGGAACTGACTTCTGGACCCATAAATAAGCAAACCGAGGTCCTACTTATGGACAGTTCTCCTATCCATAGAGAAAGAATTATTTTTGATGTTATTGACGCTCCTCAATATAAACTCATTTTGGGACTCCCTTGGCTTGTTTCACACAACCCTAATATTGACTGGCAGGCAAGAACCCTGACTTTTAGATCTCACCATTGTTTGAGTCAATGTTTTTTGTTAGACAGGCCAGAAGACTCAATTCAAGGCTTTGATTTTACCGCAGACTCTTCTAGTATCTTGCTCCTAGAGGGAGTGCCTACTGAATATTCAGACTTACTGGATGTGTTTGATAAAAAAAAGGCTAACACTCTTCCCCCCCATAGGGATTTTGATTGCAGGATAGATCTCGTGCCTGGGGCAACCTTGCCATGTAGTAGAATCTATGCCTTGACCGAGAAAGAAAACGAGCACTTGCGAGAATACCTGGACGAGTATCTCGCTAATGGGTTCATTAGGCACTCTAAGTCTCCAGTATCATCTTCTCTTTTTTTTATTCCGAAACGTGGAGGGGAATTAAGAACGTGCATTGATTATAGAGCCTTAAACAATGTCACAATTAAGAACAGGTACCCCTTGCCTCTCATTCCAACTCTCCTAGATCAAGTTAAAAATGCAACCATTTATACAAAATTGGATTTGCGCGGAGCTTACCATCTTGTCAGAGTCCGAAAAGGCGATGAGTGGAAAACTGCATTTCGTACCAAATTTGGCCTTTACGAATATCAAGTCATGCCTTTCGGACTCTGCAACGCTCCTGCAGCTTTTCAATTTTTCATAAATGAGGTGTTGCATGAATTTATTGACATTTGCTGTGTGGTCTATATAGACGACATCTTGATTTACTCTCATTCTAAGGACGAACACGTACAACAAGTTCGCGCCATTCTTCAGAAACTGCTTTTAAATTCATTATACGTGAAATTAGAAAAAAGTCTTTTTCATGTGTCTAAGGTAGATTTTTTGGGATACATTATTAGTCCCTCAGGCATAGAAATGGACCCAAAGAAAGTGGAAGCCGTGACTTCTTGGCCTCGACCCTCATCAGTAAAACAGATACAAAGTTTTCTAGGATTCGCGAATTTTTATCGTAGATTCATTCAAAATTTTTCACAAACTATAACTCCCATTACCAAACTACTGCGAAAAGGAGTGAAATTTGATTGGACTGAATCCGCCGATCAGGCCTTTCATGACTTAAAAGAAAAGTTTACGTCAGCTCCCATTTTGAGTCACCCAGATCCAAAACTCCCATTCATTGTCGAGGCGGATGCTTCCCAGTTTGCTTTAGGAGGGATTCTGTCGCAACGACATATAGAAACTGGTGAAATGCATCCCATTGCCTATTTCTCTAGGAAAATGTCCCCTGCAGAATTAAATTACGCAATTGCTGATAAGGAATTATTAGCTATAAAAGCAGTGTTCGAAGAATGGCGTCACTACTTGTTAGGTGCACGTCACCCCATCACAATCTATACTGACCATAGGAACCTGCAAGCTTTACAAAAGGTGAAAGCCTTATCAGCCAGACAGCTAAGATGGTCTCTGTTCTTCAACGACTATAATTTTGTTATAACTTACCGTCCTGGAAAGGAAAATTTAAAAGCTGATGCATTGTCTCGTTTAGGAGAAAGTAGTTTTGAACTAGAAACTGTTGTTCAACCTGTGTTACCTACTACTTGTTTTCAAGCTTGCTTATCAGTCAAAAGCATTACTGATGGAATACTGATTGAGCAAAAGAAAAAGAGTCTTGAAGAATGGAAAAAAGAGTACCCGTATCTTCAAGAGAAAGACAAGCTTCTTTACGTACATGATCTTGTCATGGTTCCTACAAAGGCCCTCCAGGAGTCAATTATCCACCTTCTTCATGACACCCCTCTCTCAGCTAATCCGGGAATTGCCAAAACTTACGAACTAATCAAGAGACAATTTTGGTGGCCTACAATGTTCAAAGATGTTCAATTGTATGTAACCACATGCAGTGTTTGTATCCAAAATAAGCCCTCACATCAACCTCCTAGTGGTTTGTTAACACCCCTTCCTATTCCACCTCAACCTTGGCATTCTATCTCTTTAGATTTTATTGTAGAACTTCCTTCAACACAAAGAGGGGACACTACGATTCTCACAGTAGTGGATCAGTTTTCACGTATGGCACATTTCATTCCACTGAAAAGACTTCCAACAACTATGGAATTAGCAAGAATTTTGATTACACATGTCATACGTTTACATGGAATTCCATCAGTAGTAATTTCAGACAGGGGGTCTCAATTTATATCTCAGGTTTGGAAGAATTTAAGTTCTCTTCTCCAAATGTAAATTTGTTTGTCGTCTAGTTACCACCCCCAAACTGATGGGCTAACTGAACGCACAAACCAAACCATTGAACAATACCTGCGTTGCATGTTGACCTCTGTTTCAGGAGATTGGTCTGATCTCTTAAGTACTCTGGAATTTGCATACAATAATTCAGAACATTCTTCCACAAACATGTCTCCTTTTTTTTGTAATTATGGCTTCCACCCTAAAAGCTTTCCTGAAGACATTAAGATTCTAAATACAGTTCCAGCAATCCATGATTATATTTCTGGTTTGTCTTCTATTCATGAGGAAGCTCGGTACAATTTGGCTAAAGCAAAAGAATCCCAAAAAAGGGCTGCTGATAAACACAGAAGTGAACAACCCCAGTACAATCCTGGAGACAAGGTTTGGTTAAGCACAAGAAATTTGACCATAAAAGGAACTAAGAAATTTAATCCCAGGTTTATAGGTCCATTTCCCATTGTAAAGATTATCAACCCGGTTTGTGTAAAGTTACTCCTTCCTCAGAAATATCGGATTCATCCTGTATTCCATGTGTCCTTAATTAAACCTTTTGATCCTCAAACTCGGTTGATTCGACCTCCTTCTTCTGTCTTAATTGATGGTAATCCAGAATATGAAGTCAAAAAGGTTCTGGATTCCAAGAGAATCAGAGGCAAACTCTTCTATTTGGTAGATTGGAAGGGGTATGGCCCTGAGGAAAGATCATGGGAACCAATCGCTCATTTACAAAATGCTCCGAGGGTTCTGAGGTCTTTTCATATGCAGAACCCTTCCAAACCAAAGCCTATTGCAACAGTTTTAGGGGGGATCTTGAGGAGGGAGTACTGTCATGATCCCATATGAAGTCTCCATTGGGGGGCTCCAATGTTATTCTGGCGCTATTCGCCTTAAAAAACCCACCCCTTTCCCGTGCACCTGCACTCCAAAAGAATGTATCATGAGGGTAATTGTGTTTGTGAATACTGAATGTGAACGTAATGACATTGAATGCTTTTAATTGTGATGCCTTGAGTATTTCTAGCATCTAATAATGTTTATTATCGTTTTTGTCATGCCTTTTGATGTCTGAATTCACCTTGCCCTTAGTTTGGTAAACATGCCAGCTTGCTTAGGAACAACAGCAGCCAAACTGTTCACTCGTGTGCATCTCTGTTTAATCAGGCTGGGTGCACGCATACGTGGGGTGCGGCTGGGTGAGGTCAGGTATTTAAACCGCACCCAGCCTTCTGGAAGGCGCTTTGCCTTCCGCCTGCTTAAGAGAAAGGACATGCTCTGCACCCACGCTTGAGGAGACGACAGCTTACCTGATTTATGACCCCAGAGCTTCAGTCTTCGAACTTCGACATCCTCTTGAAGATAAAAGCCCGGCATCTTCTTTTCTGCATCGGAAAACTGCAAAGACAAAAGATAAGTGAAATAACTTTTTAGTAAAAGGCGCCCTTCGCAAGAAAGGTTACTGGAACAATTTTTGGAACTATTATTCAAGAGAAATCCTACAAGACTTTTGGAGGCTAACTTAAGATTTGTTTTAGGTACTTAGGAATTAGAGTTTGTTAAAGAAAAGGTCAAAAGGTGATTTCTGCAATTTGGAAAGGCGTCATTTCTGAATGTTGTACTTGTTCTTTCTTGCAATGTAAAACCTTTATTTTTAGACTAAAGACACAGAGCAGAAGACACAGATTTTAAAACTAAAATTCTCTTCAAAGGCTCGAATTCACAACAAGACAACAAGACAGGGCAACTGAAATCACCTGACAAGACTGACCAACAAGACAAGAAAGACATACTGGACAAAGGACAGACAACAGCTGATCGCAGGTCGACAGCAAGAACATCTACGTCCAGTACCGGCCCACCTCCCCTTAGTCTAGCTCATATCTTGTAGTGTCTATACTTCCTCCAGGAAGGTGTTAGTCTCTAGGGAGGTTGGTCCCTTGCGTCCCTGCGAATTCACTACTCGTCTCATATCAAGACAAGGTAAGCGACGACGTTTTATTGTTCTGACATCCTCGCGAATGTCCCACTCCTAGAACCCGGGCAAGTAGAGAACTCATCTTCCTTAATAAACAAATCATTGCATTGGCTAGCTAGGAACATGGCTTTTTCTCCGGGGGGTAGGGACCAGTTGGCACAAGAAGTTGTGAAGGCTAGAAGAGTAGAATGGATCGGGGGTGGTACAAAAAAATTTAGAGGAGATTGCGTGGTGTTACACTTCTCGATCCCGAAGTGATGCCGAACATTCTAGCAAATATATATCCTCCCCAACGTAGATCCACAGAGATAGTCCCTCTTACGCTAGATTTCTTTTATGCAAAGAAAGGGAATACTTTAAATCCCACAGTACTTAGAACAAAATGGAATTCTGTGGTAAGGAAAAGTAAGCCCCTTGGTATAAGAAGTAACTGGAGCAATGCAATGGAAAATAGATTTTTTGCCCTTTCTGATCTCAATGAGTGTGACTGACTGAATGGGCGGATGAGAGCAGCCAAGGGTAATATAGCTGAGATCCAAGAGGGGGAAACTAACACTGCTAAGAACCCTGTTGCCATTAATCTCAGTAATGGAAGGATACCCTGTCATACTGGGATTCATACTTGCATTAGGGGGCATTTGGCTCCCACTCCCCGCACTATTGAAAACACCAGGGTAACCAGCCCCCCACCAATTTTGGCCCAACCCCTGCATGCCCAATATGCACCATCTTCGAACGTGAGGGATAGCCCGATGAAGGAAGGTCTTAAATTCCTATCCTGGAATCTGGCGGGAATTTTTTGTAAACTAGAGTCCCCAGAATGGTGCGAATTTGTTGATCGCCACAATGTGATTATGTTTCAGGAAACCTGGGCAGTGACCCCTGTCCATCGCCAGGGTTTTTTAAATTTCTTTGTCCCTGCGAAAAAGAATCCAAAAGGGCGGCCATCAGGGAGACTAATCACATGGGTACGCCAATCACTACAATGTACCATTAGAGCGAGACCCGCTAATAATTTTGACCTATTGCCAATCATTATAACCTGGGCCGACGGCCCTGAGATGGCCGTCTATAACATATATGCCAGGGGAACAATAGGGGGCAAAGCCTCAGAGGTCGTAGTAGCACTAGATAACGATTTGGAGTATCTTCCAACGCATATCACCATCCTAGTGGGGGGAGATATGAACACCACATTCGAACCACTAGGTCAGGAGGATAATGAAATGTCCCTAGAGGAAGATGCTAAATGGGGAGTCCCTCAATTGGATTTACCCTCAGTAAAGAAATGGTCTGAAGTGGCAGTACAGGTAAAGAGTGTGTGTTTGGCCAGGGGGTTGAGCGCAGCAAATGGCCGCACCCAGTCAGACCTTCAGGGTGTTCATACCTTTGACAATACAAGGGCAAGTAGTCGGATAGATTACATCCTTCTAGATGTCAGAGATTGGCATAAGATGATAGACATGAAAGTGACACCTAGATTGGAGAGTGACCACAACCCGTTGTGCTTGAGATTCAAATTGGACCAAGGAGCAATAGTGCCAAATCTTGAAAGGGGCGTTATGCCAATAGATATTATTTCAACCAACAACCAGCGCCATGTTAAGTGGGCAACTCTGTTGGATAAGCCAGGTAAAATTCAGAACTTAATGGAGGTTGTGGCAAATGAGGTCAGTAGCTTGCAGAAGCATAGTAAAGAGCCCAACTTTAATAAATTAATTGAAGAGCTACACCCCAAGTTCTTTCTTAAAATACAGGGGTTCTTTTTAAAAAAAGTTCATCAGAGAAAGGGTGCTTGTCCCATTAGAAACAAAGGATGGTATGACCATTCTTGTAGAAAGGCACAACAGAACCTCAGCCTAGCGTTGAGGAGCAAGGAAGGAGTGCTGAAGGCCAGGGACGACTATAGAAAAGTTCAAGCAAGGGCAAAAAGGCTGTGGGATGAAAATCAATGGCTAGATCTAAAAAAAGCCTGCGCAGCTAAACAGCAAAAAGAGTTTTGATATTTGATATTTGATATTTATTGGTTTTTGTAAAGCGCTTCTTTCGCTCCGGAGGGAGCATCTTGGCGCTAGGCCCACAGCAGATCTACTTGGATAGCATGGATCAGATAGCTGCGAGAACTGAGGAGTCGGATTGAGAGTAAATCCATGTCTTCAGGGATTTCCTGAAAAGGCTTTCTGAGGGGGCATGCCTAAGATTAGGGGGGAGGCGATTCCATGCCCTAACAGCAAGGAATGAAAAGGTCTTTCCACCCTTTGTTTTTAATTTGATTCGGGGTTCAGAGATGAAATTAGCGCCTGATGACCTCAAGCAG
Source organism: Lissotriton vulgaris (assembly GCF_964263255.1). Taxonomy (NCBI): domain Eukaryota; kingdom Metazoa; phylum Chordata; class Amphibia; order Caudata; family Salamandridae; genus Lissotriton; species Lissotriton vulgaris. Next base: position 983,972,795 of record NC_141695.1, on the reverse strand, counting down.
CGAGTTGGAGTATAACGCTGAAAGCGCTTGATCAGGTAAGCTGGGCCCGTACACTTGTTAGCTTTGAAGACGGTGACTAAAAGCTTGAACAAGATTCTCTTGTGGAGGGGCAGCCAATGGAGTGCGTTAAGGGCTGCAGTGGCCGAAGACCTACGGGGGAGTTTCAGGACGAGCCTGGCCGCTGCGTGTTGAACAGTTTGTAATTTTTTTAGTGAGGACTTCTTAATGCCTGCCAGGAGACCATTACAATAATCCAGCCAGGAAAGGATGAGCGCAACCGCGACTGATTTCCTGGCTGAAATGGGCAGGAAATTAAAAAATTTCTTTAGTTGCCTGATTAAGCTGAAGCAGCGCCCTGCGGTGATACGCACATGTTCATCGAAGCTAAGGGAAGCATCGAATTGAACTCCCAGATTGCGGGCTGACACAACCGCGCTTGGTGGTGCTTCGGAGTTATGAGGCCACCACTCTTTAGGGGAAAAGAGTGTACCTTTACCGAGGGGTATTATTTCGGTTTTGGCGCTGTTGCATTTCAGATGATTCAGGTTGAGCCAGGAAAATACTTCTGACAGGCAATTTTGGAATCTGATGGCAGCGTCAGGGATTCTTTTGTCAATAGTGACGACGAGTTGAGTGTCGTCAGCATAGGATGTCACTAGAATCCCATGTGACTCAATCAACGTAAGGAGGGGGGCCATGTAAACATTAAAAAAGAGAGGGCTCAAGATGGAACCCTGAGGCACACCTGAGGTAATGGGGCGTTCGCCGGAAAGATAAGGGCCTAAGGAAACCGTTTGAGAGCGGTTGGACAGAAATGAAATTATCCAAGCAAGCGCGGAGCCCGAGACACCAATCTCACGCATCCTATTGATAAGAATAGCATGAGAGATGGTGTCGAAGGCCGCGGTTAGGTCGAGCAAGATGAGGACAGCCTGCCTGCCCTCATCTTGCAAGAACTTGATGGTGTCAGATAACTCAATCAGAGCGGTTTCTGTGGAATGGCCGGGGCGGAAGCCGGATTGCTGTGGGTGCAAGATATGTGAATTTTCCACAAAGTGTTTTAGTTCCTCATGGACTAATTGCTCGGTAATTTTGCCTAGTACTGGGAGAAGGGAAATTGGGCGCATATTAGTCAAATCGGTAGGGGATTTATTTTGCTTTGTCATAAGGGGCTTGACTATGGCCTTCTTCCAGTCAGAGGGAACAATACCGGAGTGGAGAGATTGATTCACAATAGCATTGATTAGAGGATTAACAGCCTCGATGAGGTGGTGAAGGATGACTGGGGGGCAAGAGTCCGTGGGGGCACCTGATTTACAAGCCAAAATGGCTTTTTGCGTTCGCTGTAGGGAGACTGGTGTGAATTGACTAAGTAGGGGCGTGGTTGAGTCGGGTTCTTGGGTTGGAGTGGGTGGGGAGGGGAAGTCCTTATGGATATTCTGAATTTTCTCCTCGAAGAAGTCGGCGATTTGGTCGCAAAGAATTTGTGAGGGGGTAATTTCACGTGCCAAAGCCTTGGGATGAGTGAAGGATTTTACGATGTTGAAAATCGTTTGCTGTTTCTGGTTGGCTGAGTCTATTTCTTGAGTAAAAAATACAGTTTTTGCCCTTTTTATATCGGAAAGGTATTGTTTTCTCTGAAGGATGTATAGGATTCTGGCAGTAGGGTCATAGGTCTTTCTCCATTTTCTCTCCATAAGCCTACACTTGAGATGGCAGTCAGTGAGGGCTGGAGTATACCAGGGGGCGCTAGGCTTCTTCTTACCACGAGCTGGGTTTTGAGTGGCAGGCATTGAATTAGCAGAGACCATTCTGTCAATCCACTGATGAAAATTTATGGAGTCTACTGTTGCATCACCCATTATGGGAGGGGGAGGGACAGTCGGTAGGGGGTTGAGTTTGATGCACTCAGCTACCTTTTTCCAATTAACTGGAAAGGGGGTATGGGAGTGTTTAGTGGGGGAGGAGGCAGAGTTTTGGATTGGATGGAGAAAGGGATGAGACAGTGATCTGTCCATATTTGTGGTAGGGGGGGGGGAGACTTCTAAAAAGGCCAAGTTTGTGCAAATGCCGTCCAGGGTGTGCCCGGCACAATGAGTGGGAAGGGAGACTAATTGGGAGAGACCAAAAATCTCGAGGGAGTGGTGGAAATTAAGAGAGTGGGCCATCTTAAAGTGGGGCAGGGGGGGAACTGCAGATTGTCTGAAAAATTATGTGGTTAAGGAAGCATGGGTGGATTTCTTTAAACCACAGTACGCTGATAACTCGACCACGGGCTCTCTCCCGCCCCCCAAAATGGTACTTTATAGTTACAAAGTATTCACACTGGGGGATGTAAATGTAGCATTGGACGGGGTGACCAGAGGTAGGGCCCCGGGAATGGATGGAATACCGGCAGACATATTCTTGTTTGACCGGGCTAACTGGTGCCAATACTTTGTTTGGCTTGCAAACTCCATCGCTCAAGGAGCCGTGATACCAGTTTCATGGAAGGGCGCAGAGATCATTCCAGTTTTTAAAAAAGGGGATAAGGCTTTACCAAGAAATTACAGACCCATCAGCCTTATCGACTCAGCACAAAAACTGATGGGTAGAATGTTACAAAATAAAATACAAGCCTGGATAGATGATAAGGATATCCTTTTCCCGTACCAAGCTGGCTTTCGCCCCCTAACCAGCTCTGTCGACCAGGTATTCCACTTTTTAACCCTCTACTGGAAAAACGTGACTTTGACAAATGGCCCGTTATACGCCGTTTTTGTTGATTTAAAGTCAGCATTTGACTTAGTACCTCGTCAAAAACTGCACTCTTTAGCGGCCTACCAGACTATATGGTTCATCGACTCCAGGTGATTCAAAACTCGGCAGTTAGACTGATGTTTCAATTACCTAGGAGATCGAGTGTTCGTGGACATCTGCGCAGTCTTCATTGGTTACCTGTTGCCAACCGAATTCTGTTTAAAATTCTGGTCCTGGCCTATCGTGCTATCCATCAGTTGGGTCCAGTATATCTGCGGAATAGATTCGCTCTTTATGCTCCTAATCGGGCTCTCCGCTCCGCCAACCTGTGTCAGATGGTTCAGCCCAAGTTCACGCTTTCAAGAACAGGAGGCAAGTCTATTTCTGTCAAGGCAGCCAGAGCATGGAATGCTCTTCCCCTGGCCCTTCGTACTGCTCCCTCACTTTCTCAGTTTAAGAAGGGACTCAAAACCCATCTGTTTAATATCACTTTGTAATCTCTCTGTATGTTATGTTGGCTGCTCCTTTTTTCTTTTTTACTCACCGCGCCAGGATACTCTTGAGTAATAGAGCGCGTAATAAAAGGTTTTATAACATAACATAACATAACAAGAAATTACAGACCCATCAGCCTTATCGACTCAGCACAAAAACTGATGGGTAGAATGTTACAAAATAAAATACAAGCCTGGATAGATGATAAGGATATCCTTTTCCCGTACCAAGCTGGCTTTCGCCCCCTAACCAGCTCTGTCGACCAGGTATTCCACTTTTTAACCCTCTACTGGAAAAACGTGACTTTGACAAATGGCCCGTTATACGCCGTTTTTGTTGATTTAAAGTCAGCATTTGACTTAGTACCTCGTCAAAAACTATGGATTGTTCTTAGTGAGCTTGGAATCAGCCCTGAATTGTTGACATTGGTTATGCGCATGCACGAAAATAACTACGCCAGGATTAGGTGGGGTGCACAAGGGGACATCACTGACTCTTTCCCATTGGAGCGAGGGGTAAGGCAGGGATGCGTCCTGGCCCCCGCCTTATTCTCTCTCTATATCAATGGCGTAGTAGACTACCTAAAGAAATCACCAACTGATGCCCCTATGCTAGATGGGGAGCGGGTTCCAGTATTAATGTTTGCTGATGACACTCTCCTGGTCTCGCGGACCCCTAGCGGACTACAAAAGACAATTGATGCATTTGGAGATTTCTGTCGGATCCGGAGCCTGGAATTAAACACTACAAAGACCAAGTTCATGAACCTGAATCCTGCTAAGCAATTCAAGGGCAAAATAAATTTTAATTGTTCTGTTCTGGAAGAGGTGAATGCTTTCACTTACCTTGGCATCTCCTTGCAGGGCAGCATGAATTGGAAATTCCACATTGACTCTGTGGTCTTAAAGTTCCACCAGCTGACAGGGGCCATAGCACAAAAATATAAATCTTCATTAACGAAACCCATCCAGCCTATCATGGAGATTTACAGTATGAAAATGCTCGGTGCCTGTCTTTATGGATCAGAGCTATGGGCCTTCGCCAACCTGAGCGCTTTGTCTATTGCAGAGAACAAATTCCTTCGCCGGTTGGTTGGTGTCCCGCAGAGCACCCCATCAATCCCACTCATTTATGATTTAGGGAGGAAAAAGATCGTGGATATGGCTCGATTACGCCCACTTTTATATTGGAGGCGCATAAAGACAACACCAGAACTGGGCCATTATGCATCTGCTCTCATGGACATTATTAGCTCTGATCGGTTCCATAAAATAACTTGGCTCAAAGAAATCAGGAACTTGCTACAAAAACTGCATCTAGACAACTTATGGACCACTACTGACCCTTCCGCCTTTCCATCTAAGGTGCTGTTGAAAGAAATGTACTGGGATATGGTCAACCATTCTGTTTTCATTTCCAACCAACCCTCTATGCTGACAACCCAGTACTTGGAGACTAAACTAACCCCTAATTGTGAGCAGTACTGAGATCTGATCACAAAACTTATGGACAGAAATCTGTATTTCCAGTTCAGAGTTGGCTGCCTACCTCTAAATGCTTTTACTTTAAAATGGTCGCCAAGTAATGTTAATACATGCTGCTACTGTAAGATCCACACTGAGGATATTCCACATGTTTTGTTTGTATGCCCTCTGTATGCTGCCCCAAGAAGTTGATGGCTAAAACCAGTATGCAAGAACCTGGGGATAAGAAAATATCTAGAAGCACTAAGAATATTAAGATTGAATTGTGCCCCCAATCTTGCAATTGCCCTAGCTAAATATTTGGGTTGGGCCTGGATTATCCGCACCCGCACTTTAACTGCGATCACCTAAGAATGATGAACTGTATATTTGTTTTAAGCTAGACTTATTTTTTATATATTAGGTCTAGTGACCCTGTTTCTTTTAAATTGTGAAAATTCGCCAGCATTCTGTATTTAATGTATATCCTAAATCGATCTTAAACTTAGTATAGTATTTATCTTTGTTTAGAATAGGGATAAAATGCTTTTCTGACAATGCTGTTGAATAAAGTATTGAAATTTGATTTGAAAAGATAGTGGTGGATTGATAGGTTGAGTATATTATGACTTGGTAGTTGGACTTTTTTTAGTGGTCTGCAATCATGATGATGGACTGTGTCTGTCACATTACGTGCTGCTGAGTGCTGGCAGTTGTAGTTGGAACTTTTTGTTGTTGGTTTAGTTAGTGATTTACATAACTTTCCAAATAGTCTGCAAATCCAGCAATACTGTACTATCCTCCTAGTTGACTAGATCAGATAGGTCATTACATGTAGTGCAATTGTTGGTAATTTGTTTCCCCGAGATAATTATTGATTGTGGTCAAAGAAATCAAATATTTCAAAAAAACTATCATCTATGTTTGTGTTTATTTCATGATCATCAGCAACTCCCAGGGGCAAGAGAACGACAGCGACGCCGGCAGAACAAGGTGTGCAGGATCGGTCCTCTGCGGTCTCTTCTGCTGGCCCCAGTAAGTTGTTCTGTTGTTAATATTAATAATTGTACTTCAATAACTTTTACAACACCTATTCATTCCAAACTGTTTCCTAATTCTATTTTTTACAAAATAGTCTTTGATCTTCTTGTAGACTGTTTCTACATTCTTATCCTCCCTCTACTATCACTCTTTGTGCTATTACTATTTACTAGTATTATGATTCAGTCTGTGTAGGTAGCTAAGCTTACCCAGTTGGTAAATGGTGTTAAGCAAAACTCTGATCCAGCAATAGCTCTAGGCACTGAGGGCAGTACTTTGACAATTTCCAACAAAAAAATGTCAATGTGTCCACCAAGAATAAGCTAGTAGTTGTCTTTTTTAATTTGATAGGAGCATATACCATACTGCTAGTGTTTCAGGGACTATTCTGCACATACAGAAGTATGGACAAGAGAAATAGGACATTGTTGATGATAGGTGCAGTTCGACTTTCCACATACCTCAGTCCGAACAGAAGTTGAACCCCCAATCTCCTGACCGACTATCTAGTGTGCCTGACCAATGATTATACGACCCAGAAGAACAGAAGAAGACTACCTCCAAGTCCCGACCTATCAGAGTCACGGAAGCATGCCTGCAAAGTGCTGTAGTGCAAACCCTTCTGCTCACTCACTCGTGAACAAAAACCACAGTGTTTTTTAGTTTTAAAGTTTTATTTTCAAATAAATATTAAAAAAAAATCTTTATTTTTAATAGCGCAGTATTCCCAGCGAGCAGTGGTGATAGATGACGTTAAAGTTTAAACACCCTTGCCTAGAATCAATATACTTCAACTTAACACATCTAATTATTAGAATAACTGCGGGAGCCCTCACCTTGTTTGAACTTCAAGTACTGGTGGTGATGAGGACAGGAGTAGGTGGTGAAATGAAAAGCTCTTGTTGGCAGAAGGGCAATGGAATTTTCTGTCTGTAATTAGAAAAATGGTGCACGTTAAAAAAGTAAGCATTCATCAGTTTTGCCAAAAAGTGTAGCATGTAATGGCTAAGCATATAAATGGTTAACACTCTCCCCAAAACCATCACTTTTTTCATTCACAATAATTAAAAATTGGTGATGTATTAACATTTTCTTTCATTACGAGACGAAATAGGGGGTGGTGTATAGCATCTAAAAATATGACGTTTATTCTAGGCGTCATCACAACATCGGATGCGGCACCCCCTACCACCAGTGCCAGCAGTGCGGAGGCGTTCACTACTCCAGGGGGTGATGTGGCGGCGCCACAAGTGCCACCAGGAGGAGCTGTGGGGGATGGCTCAGCAGCGGCGGGCGGTGGTAAGGTATTATACTCCTTACTTATTGACATTTTAGAGGCTTGCAAAGGAGTGTATGATGTACTGTACAGTAGACAGTACACTAGTACAAGTACACTGTACTGTTAAGAACAGTTACTAATTTAGAACTACATTTTTGCCAGTCACGGAGAAGACAGTCACCCTTATTTATTTATTTATTTTCAGACTTGTACCGCGCTAAGAATCGACTCCCTTGGGAGTATCTCCGCGCCCTTGGCAACATCAGAAAGCAGAAGCCCTATCATATGTTATTAATATTCAGCAGTATTAGTAGTTAAACAGGAAAGTTTTAAGCTTTTTCCTGAAGGGAAAATGTTCCCTGCATGTTCTGATTTCCAATGGAAGTTCATTCCAAAGTTTCGGGCCTGCCACTGACAGAGCTCTTCCACCTTGTCGTGTCTTCCGAAATCTGGGAACACATAATAGTTCATGGTCTCCGGATCTCAGGGTTCTTGCGGGAGTATATGGGATGAATTTCTTATTTAGGTCCTCCGGGCCTCTACCAGACAGGCACTTGTGAATAGTGCAGAAAGTCTTAAACAGCACTCTTTGTTTTATGGTGAGCCAGTGAAGTTTTTTGAGGAGCGGCTTTGAAGGTGTCCTGGCCGGGGCATTGAGAACAAGGCGGGCAGCCGTGTTCTGCAAGACTTGAAGTCTAGCAATGACCCCTTCATTGGTGGCTAGCAGCAAACCATTACAGTAGTCCAGTCTACTCAGCACGAGCGACTGAACTAAAGTTTTCCTGGTGGAATCAGGTAGCAAGGGGAACACCCTTCGGAGAAGTCCAATAACATGGAAACAGGAGCTTACTACATGAGTAGCATGATGTTTTAGGGTGAGCTCCTGATCCAGTTTGACTCTCAGATCTTTTACTACCATTTTTGGCTCAGGGACTGGGCCAAGATCACAAGGCCACCAGTCCGGAGTCCACAGTCGTTTGGCTTCCCCAAAGAGCATTACCTCCGTCTTGGAGACGTTGCACTGAAGGAGGTTTGCTGCCATCCAATGTGCTACTTCTTTCATCCCTTGGGCAAAGGAGTGACGCACTTCAGGAGTCATGATTTTAAACGGAAAGAGGAGTTGTGTATCGTCTGCATACGATACAGGGATAAACCCGTGGGATCTCATGATGTTAGCTAGGGGTGCCACATAGATGTTAAATAACGTTGGGCTCAAGCAGGAGCCCTGTGGCACCCCCTTTGAGATCTCCACCTCCTCAGACTGGTAGGGACCCAGTATTACTCTCTGAGTGCGTTTGCTGAAGAAGCTCCTTAGCCATGCCAACGCCTTGCCACCCAGACTGATGTTAACTAGTCTGGAGGTCATGATCTCATGTGACACCGTGTCAAACGCCGCTGACAAATCTAATAGCACCAGGATAACGGAGTACCCCTTATCCTGAAGCATGTGAAGATTGTCAGTGACGGACAGCAAGGCGGTCTCATGCTATGCCTAGGTCTGAAACCCGATTGAGAGGGATCTAGTCCCCCTGCACTCTCGATGTAATTAGATAAGTGCCGGTTAACAAACTTCTCGGCAAGCTTCCCTAGGAAAGGGAGAAGAGAGATGGGTCTCAAGTTAGTGAGGTCAGTCCATGGAATGGAGTTGTTCTTCGAAGAGGCCTCACTAAAGGCCTTGACTTAGCAATAGCATTAGCGACGGAAGTTCTCGAGTAAGCAATGTCCCCCTCTATTTGACTTCAAGTCAGCTGGGAAACTTTTATCATGTAGCCAAGCCATATCAGATGAACTTGAGGGATGTGATGAACGAAAAGGGAAAGAAGGGTGAAAGGAAGGACGAGTGAGCCATAACATTTATGACTTTAAAGAATGATACGTGTTTTTGAATGCAGGCAGAGGAGGCTGATAGGAAGGAATCAGATGCATGGCTGCTTGAAGCAAGGTTGGTTGGAGGAGAATGAAAAGATGACTGTCTGTGTGGGTGAATCAGAAAATGCATGTGTGGTGTGCATTGCAATATATCATTTGGGTGAAACTCAAATGCAAGTCAAGACGGTGGTTTACCAAAGGGTGTTAGTTGGTTGATGAGAAAAAGTAAAGTTGGTACAGTTGAGACATTAAGAAGAATGATGGACGTTTACTTTGGAAGCCTAGATGGTATCTTCTTCCTCATAGATAGCAGAGGTGTATGTAGAGCAGACGCTCAGTGGATGATGAGTGTTACTTTGAACAGCATGTCCGTGCCAGAGTAGCAAAGCAGAGGAAATCCAAATAATAGAAGTTGTAATTGTTCAGAAATACTTCCTTGACTAACAGCACAATAGTTTACCTTGCAAGCACAGCATATATTCTGTATCTATTGTACAGTTGACATTATATCAAGTCAAGTCCCTTCCTCCGGCAATTATGGGTACCACACTCACTCCCTATGCTAATAAATATCTTTCAGATGTGTCATGGGTGGACTATCGCTGTTGTTCACTCAATCTATCAAAACAAAGCACCTACAGTCATCCATCATATAAGCAAAGATCTTGTGATCAACAGGATATATGATCAGAAATGAATAATCTTAATTTTCCTTTTGTAGGAGTCAAGGCCCGGGGGGGCAGTGCGAAATATAAATTACATTGAGCAGTAGCCCTTGATGTAACCGAGTATGGCCAGTGCCACCCCTACAGAAAAGTAAGAGCTTCCCTATCCCCACCTGCATGTGCTGCTTAAAGTAATGCAAGTCTGCGTCATCATGGCTTCTGTCTGTTTTTCTTGTGTGCAAGCTGAGTGAGCTGGCATTATTCCGGCTACCACAAGTTCATGTACAAGTAATTTCTTTTGCAAAACAAGAGATAAAATAGAAGAAGACTGGCTGACTCTCCGACTATGTAGTGAATCCATAGTGCTGCTAGTAGAATTCCTGAAACTCCCACTAATGTTACAGGCCTACAAAGACGGCGGAAAGATACATGCCAAAATTTTATACTGTGCTTGCAGATGCTAGTGTTACTGTGAGACAACTTTCTCTGGAATTATTTTGTGTTAATGTTAAAGAGTATTGGTTACAGTATTTTTCTTTCTTTCTTCAAATAGAGGCTCCACAAAAGCTCACCAGGAAGGAGATGGCTGTCCGGGCTAGGGCCCGGAAGATGGAGGCCATTTGTGCTGAATATCGGCGGCTGTCAGCTCGGGAGAAGAAGGAGGCGGCAACAACTGTATCCTCCTCCAGTGCCTCCGGGTCCAACAGCCAGCAGCCTCCAGTACGGCGCCGTGGTCCGACAGCCTCCCGCCGCCACCGCAAAGCAGCAAGTACAACCCCAGCTGCCCCCCCAGAGCCTGGATTGCACGTCAGCATCGCCTTGGCAGGAGAGAGGACTTCCTGGAGCGCATGGTAGAAAAGCTCCAGCGCCAGCTCCGGGACCTCCGCAGAGAGATGCGGGACCACCTGTCCACATGACACCACCGGAAATAGTGACTGTCCCTTGCCCCTTTTTTAAAGACTGTTGGGGGTGTGGGAATTGGGCATTGGGGATTCAATGGGAGTTTTGAAGGACATTTGGACATTGGTTGGGGGTAGGGATGGAGTTAAGTCTTTTTTGAATAGTTTATTTTTGTTAGGGAAAATACGTTTATTTATTTTACATACTTAAACATACTATACGTGTATATATTATTTTGTGCGGTGGTGGGCGGGGGTTACTGTGCGTTTGGTTTCCTCAAAGTTACCAGCATGAATTACCTAAATGTCCAAAAATGTACAAAAGTGCCACTAACAGAGTTAGTGAATTCAAATGCCCTACTAGTACTTTACTAGTACTACTGTCAATCTCTCCTCTCATCTGAGTCCTAGCCCATTTTTCTACCTCCCTAAAATGCTTATCTTACCTGTGATTCGTGTTTGAGAATAGGGCTGGCTGCATGGAAAATGGCAATTAAGGTTGGGTATGGAATCCGGGACGGATGAAATGTCATAGTTGTGCTAGTAGTAGTAGTGGTACACACTGGCGGTAGCAGCATATGAAAAAAAAAGGAAATGAAACATTGAGTGGCCTGAGCGTAGCATTAGTTGCGTGGAGTATGGCTTCTATAAGAAATAGTATTGAAGACGAAGGACACAGCAGCGTAAGCATTAAGCATTCGATTTGTCACTTTTAGGAGGAGGATGTTGTTGATGATCAATCCACGATGGCGCACATGAAATTCTGATTTGAATGATTTTTCTGTTGTTTTGACCTTATCCTCCCCAGCAAGTGTGTCGAATTATTGTTGTCATTTAGTCACACCTCAAGGAAAACCGCACAGCCCGGGAGAAGAGGGTTAGGGTTTGAAAATTGGATGGGAATGGAGATTTTTGGGAAAGTTTTATGGAGAGAGGATAAAAAAACACAGCATGGACAAACAACAAATGAAGATAAACAAATCTTTGGATACGAAGATATCCATAAATCTTTTAAGGGACATAAAAGAAGTGCATGCACTACTGCATGCATGAAGTTGTTTGTTAAATGGATGGTTAGGTTTCTGAAAACTAAGTAGTACTTTCTACAACTTACTAACTTTGAAGAAACAATGTGACAGTACAGGGCTGCAGTAATTATGCAATTTCACTTGCCTATCTGGCCTCAGAGAATAAACACTTAGTACATTAAATTAGTTTTTTAAATTAATTTTTATTTTAATTTGTTTTAAAAATATCATAGAAAAACCTGTACAATGACTAGAGGGATGAATTTGAAGCAGAGAACAAACAAATGCACAGAGTCACACTCATTGAAAGTTCACAACAATAACATTATTTAAAAGATAAGGAGAGTGAAGAGGATACTTTAACTGTATGTTGTACTTGTCCTGTTGAATTTGGGTAGTTGCATGCATCTTATTCGCGGTACTCCTCCATTCTATCTGATGCTCCGTCGATCAAGCTTGGTGACCAGACACACTGTCCACTGCCTGCCTGGCAGATGCGGAATTGCGGATTGTGCCCCAACTTCTGGGGGAACAAGCATTGTGGACAGTTGTGCCGCTCCATGTGCCTCTGCATGCGCCTCTGTGTGTGCCTCTCCTTGCGCATCTCCATGCGCCTCTCCATGCGCCCCTACTTGCGCCTCTACTTGCGCCTCTACTTGCACCTCTACTTGCTCCTCTACTTGCGCCTCTCCTTGCCCATGTACTTGTGCTTGTAATTGTTGCACCTGTGGTTGTCATTGCGGCTGTGGTTGTTGAACACTCATCAGTTGAGTTACACCCTGCATTGAATGGATGCTATTTTCTTGCGATGAGCCAACATCAATGGTCAATGATGATTGAGCAATTAAAGTGGCTGCCTCTGCAGCCCTTATATCCTTGGACCTAACTTGGCGTGTTGCACTGAGCCCAATGAAGCGGAGGTGATGCTCCCAGCTTGGTCCCCGATGGACCCCGCTGCAGCAGGCGTACTTTTTTTTTTCTGAAAAAATTGTCTGTGGGCACACCAGTCTCCTTGGTAAGTGGCGCCAGTTGCTTCTTCTGCTCCTTCTTACTGGCAGTGGCACTGGTAACTTTCTTGGTAGAGGAGCTACGGTCACCTTTCTTTGGGCCCATCTTCTTCAGATGTCAGAACAGCAGGCCACAGTTACACGAATTGCAGAGTTGCCCATGGCCACACTTGACGTCACGTGAAGTGCTGTACACACCGCTGCAGGAATTCTTCTTGGCACTGATGATGAACGATGACTGATGTGGTTCTCTTGGGCACCTAAAAGCAAAGGAAGCCAAAGGAACATCAGTTAAATAAATGTTGCATATGTCGTGCTTCAATTAATATTTGCAACTAGGCATTTATTATTATTACAACATACCCAAAGACCCAAAATAAAAATTGCACTTCTAATCAAAAATGGATGTGTACATTAATAGAAGAAAGACCACACAGAGAGAGTTATTTCATGCACCACTGAGTACCCCTGGGCATATTGGATAAAAGCAAGTCAAAGTGGGTGCAGGCATGAGCACACTGCCTGGCTCCAAAATGGCCCCTTGACCCCCAGCCACATGGCCAGGCCCTGCCTGGACCAGGCCTCAAAATGGCTCCCACCCACATGGCCAGGCCCCAACAACACAGCAAAAAGTTAAAAAAACACACAAAAATCACCACAATCCAATGCCATCCATGCCCTCATTGATGTTTAAATTCAAGACACCCCACACAAAGACTTGGTCCATGCACCACTCACTACCCCTGGGCATAATGGATGAAAGCAAGTCAAAGTGGGTGAAGGCCTGAGCATACTGCCTGGCTTCAAAATGGCCCCTTGATCCCCAGCCACATGACCAGGCCCTGTCTGGACCAGGCCTCAAAATGGCCCTCACCCACATGGCCAGGCCCCAACAACTCACTACCCCTGGGCCTACTGGCTAGTGTGGCTTTACAGGCACCCCAAAATAAAAAATAAAAATGCTACATATAACAATGAGCTAAAATTCCATTACATAAATGAGATTTAAGTTCAACAAAACTCAAAGAAACTGTTGTATCATGCACCCATGACTAACCCTGGGCCTACTGGATAGTTACTGTGGCTACCCACAATAATTTTTTTTTAAAGTTGTGAAAAAGTTTTAAAATTGTAGTTGCAGCAACTGCAATGCCCCAAACAAACAACACCAACTTACTTGTAAAATCTCAAATCCAAAAGTGATCCAAAGTCCAAAAAGTCCTCAAATACAAATATCCAGCAGCAGCCACAAAAGTAAAACGTCCAGCTCCAGATCCAAATGAAAAGTGACCAAGACATGGACAAAGCACTGGGAGGAGCCTGCTGGACAGGAACAATGGGGCACTTCCTTCCTCCCACCCCCTCCCAAAAATGGACTCCTTGCACAAAAAAGTGCAGCCAAATGTCAATCTGAGGAGTTATTCTGATCCAAATAATCATTTTCAGAAGGTTTATGCTGCCTGCGGTGGATTTCTTGTGCAGGATTGCAATTTTTGCAAGTTCGGGAAAGCGAGCTGTTGAAATCTCCCGCCAGAATTCAGCTGCGCGTCGCATCTACGTGTTCGCATTTGTTTACTCCCACGATGCGTGATCGCAGGCCCTTATGACGTAGTCGTGTTCCCAAACTCTCGCAGTGCAAGATGGTGGGCCGCTATGACGTAATCGCGGTTGAAAAGTCTCGCACGATCACGCAGCAAGATCCAAAATGGCGCAAGCAAAGCGGCAGGAAAAACAACTCGGCGGACTCAGAATCATGGTAAGTCAACGCCGCATGCACGATATTGTATTTTTGAAGCGCATCCAAGCAAAAAAATCTGCCAGCTTGCGAATTGCAGATTTTTGGGCAAATTTGCACGACTCGCGGACAGCGAATTTGCCAAAAATCCACAAATTCCGCGAACGGAACGGATTTTCAGCCCATGCTTAGACAAAATACATCATAGGTTTAAAAACGGCTCAGGCCTATATGTTTGAACAATGCATCACGTAAAAATTCTAAATTCTAAGCGTATATTTCATGCAGATAGACTCCCATTTTTTAAACTTAAAATGCAACATGCATTTTGAAAGCAAGCCTCTCGTATGCTGAGTCAGGGTATTTCGCTAGTTTACTGTAGTGAGAAACATCTTTTTTGTTGATTCCCTTACTGATCGTACCTTGTTGTCAATGAAGGTTTGGCAGAGGTATTTCCACCTAGGAATCAGCAGGTTGGGCCAGATGCATGGTATCTGTTCCAAGGTCACTGATCTTCAGCTGCCTAGTTGGCGGTGTTAGGTTGCAGCATAATGTTCCAGAAGCCCTCTATGTCGGACACTGGAATGTACAAAAGAGGCGAACCCAGATATTTCATTTTGACAGCCACCTCTAAGTCTGGATCAAGATAAAGTAGTTTTACTTTTGAAAGCTGTCAAAGACTCAGTGGCCTATTCACAAAAATGTCACGCAGTGCAGCACAGCAAGTCACCTTGCTGCGCTGCACTGTGTGACAGGGAAAGGGCAGAAACGAGCAGTACTTAAGGCAATACAGCACCTTCCTGCCATTTCCTCAGTGCTGGCTCCCTTTTGGCTGCCTAACGCCAATACGGGCAACCTTGCACCATGGTGCAAGGATGCCTGCATTGCATGCACGATTGTTTTTGCACAGGAAGGGACACCTTGCTGCACAAAAAGTATCCTGTGAGGCACATTCCTCTTTCTTTTGTGTGCTGTAGAATAGGTGTGCGGTGAGCCCTGGGCCAAATGGCCACTTTCCCCAAGCTTTGTCAAGTCTCAAGCACCCTATCCCACCGTGGCCTTTTTATGTATAAACGGGGGGGGCATGCGTCCGCCTTTCCTGAACCTCGTTAGGCCCTTGGGACCCCATTCCTCAGAACTGTTTTTGTTTTCAAATTAATGGGGAGGGGGCCATGTTTCCCCTTGAGCAAGTGTTGTTAGGTCATTGGGACCACATCCCACAGGGCCTTGTTTTTAATAAAAGATAGGGTGCCACGTGGCACCCCCTCCATGAGCATTGTTAGGCCCTCGTACCTCTATCTCCCAGAGAAGTATTTTTAATAAAAGAAGAGGGGGCTGCATCACCCACCGTCCACTAAGTGTTGTTAGGCCCTAAGGACCTCAGGGCCACACTAAAATTAAAGGGGGCCTGCGTCAATAAAGGAGTGTGCAGTGGTACCCATCCACAACACCCACCATACATTTGTTTGGGGATACGAGGGGAGCCCCAGGCTCTGGTTGCCCAAGGTAGCTCCCCGCATTCAGCGGGTGTTGGCATTGCTCCTGCCCACAGGGAGCAAGTACTTACGCTGCTCCCTCAGGTCGGGAGCAATATTTTGATCTGATTCCCTGCCCTTACCATTTGCATCTGCTCTCATGTGGAGGGAGTTTCAAAAATGCTCCAGCCAAGCAGGAGCAAACACATGCTTCCAAGCCCACTCCAGTGTAGGCACGGAAAAAGCTGTGTCCTGGTGATGGGCTCCCGTGACACAATATAGGATCCGACCCCAAGGGAATGGGGTCCCCAGGGTCATAAATGGCTCAGGCAGGTGCGCTGTGCTATTCCCTTCCTTTACCCTAGCTCAAGTGCTCCAGGGGATGGGATACCTGGGGTTGTTGGAGGCTTGGGAAGGGGGCAGCATGCCCCCATACCCTCAAACGGGCTGAGTCCTCTATGGTTTTCTGAGAAATTGAAACTCACTGAGCTATAGCTTCAACAATTAGAGAAAAAACGATGCAGAGACTATGCCCGACAATGAAATCCTCTTTTAAAAAAGCACTTGAAGGACTAGAAAACCCTAACACTGCAAACAAAGACTTTCTTCTTCATAAATAGAATATGTCAGACTGCTAATAAATCCAAGGATATTTTCAAAATTATGTCTGAACTCCCCAAGCTGGAGAGGCTGTCCCTGTTGATTATTCCTACCGATTAATATTGCAATGTATTGAACATAATTTTTATTGAACAAAATAAAAGCAGGAAAGTATTGTACCCCACCAGGAAACAAGGTGTCACTAAGATGTCCAGCGGACAAGAATCCAATAATTGTATCAAATTTCTTGGCCATTAATGAAGCACATTTAGCTGAGCTATTGTCAAAGGTGAACTCAATCTCTCTGATCGACCCTGGCCCTCCTAAGGTTGTTAAACCTGTGTCCTGGATGTCTCCGGGCCAGCTTGGTCCCTGTGAAACAGCTCCTTATCTCAAGGAAGTGTACCAATGCATTTCAAGGAAGCAGTAGTAATTCCCTTTCAGAAAAAAGCAAGGCAAGGAACCTCTACTCTTGAACAACTATTGCCCTAGTTCCTCACATGGCACAGCTCCTGTACTCACATTTTGAAGAGTCACAGTTCATCAATATCTGTCAAGCTGGGTTTTGCCCATCTCACCACACTGAGTCACTAATACTGTCACTACTCAATAACCCCCTTTTGTCTGACCCTGTAATGGCCGCTCAACTCGCTTTGAAAAGCGGTAACAACATCGGCTCAGGGCTATAACTCCCAAAAATCTCAAGTTTCCCTCTATACTCAATAAGCATGTACAGCAAGTACTCTGCAGATAAAATTAGATGATCTTCACGAACATTCGAATGAGACCACAGTAAATCACTACCAAACTAAATTTCATGTTTCCAACATGCAAGTACTCTCCAATGAGAGTAAGACACTTACCACGATTTTCAGACATATGTCCAGATGCATCAAAGAAAATTGCATTCGCAAATGGTGCGAATCGCAAAATTCGGCCGTTTGCGAATGCAATTCATGCTATTGGAATGCATCATTATTTGATTTTTTTCGCATATTTAGGAAACCGCAATATCATTTGCGATTTCTTTAAAAAATCGCAAAAATTGCGATTCAGAGTGAAATTGCGAAAAAATGCAATGCATCAAAAATCGCAATTTGCGATTTTTAAAAAAATCGCATTTAGGAATTCTTAAAATTAGAAGAAGTTGAACCTGTGCTAATTTGTCTAACTGGTTAAACTGCATCTGTCAATCATCTGTGCAGCATATAAGGACCTCATAGACCTTGACCCAGCCTTTCAAGATGGCTGCACTTTACTTTTTGGCACGCAGGCAGAGGCTGAGAGTAGCTGCAGGATGGAGGAGAAGGCTCATACAGGAGAGAATCTTTAGAGTGCGCATAACCTTATTGGGGCAGACTGAAGCAGAGATATTTAAGAAATATAGGCTGAATGGCACTTTAATATTAGATTTAATCCATGAATTGGACCCAATTCTGCAGAGGCAAACACGCAGGACACAAGCCATACCAACCCATGTGCAGGTATTGTGTTCATTGCACCTCCTTGCATCTGGGTAATTTCAGGGGGTAATAGCCATTGCTGGTGGTGTGTCCCAGAGTTCACTCTCCAGATTTTTTAATGCCTTTCTAAATGCCATGTTACAAAGAAGAAGGTTTCATATTAAATTCCCTAGCACACAACAGGATTTAATGAAGACCAAACTGGATTTCTACAACATGGCTCAATTTCCGCATGTGATTGGCTGTGTAGATGGCACACATGTCCCCATCTGCCCACCCTCAGAAAATGAATATATTTATCGCAACAGGAAATGCTTCCATTCACTTAATATTCAAGCTGTCTGTAATTCAAAACCATAATTACAGACCTAGTTGCTAGTTACCCAGGAAGTGCCCATGACTCCTTTATTTTTAGACATAGTGCCATTCATGCTAGACTGCTTGCTGGTGAATTTGGAGATGGATACCTGCTAGGTAAATGTTTTATTCCACTCAACAAACTTACAATTGATCTTCACACATTTTTGCTTACATTACATTTACATTGCTTTCTATTGCAGGAGATAGTGCCTATGCAGTGAGGTCTTACATCTTAACTCCATACCTAAACCCAAGTACAAGGAAAGAGCAGCACTACGACCAGGCTCACATATCAACCAGGAATGTCATAGAGCGGACCTTTGGAGTCATGAAATCACGCTTCAGAATACTTCATAAAACAGGAGGAGCATTGCTGTACCAACCAGACATTTGCTGTAAAATAGTAGCAGCATGTGCAATGCTACACAATCTAGCAACTGAGAGAGGGATAGAACTTGATGAGGACGATGTTTTATCTCCAAATGTAAATCAGCCTCCGCAACCACAAGCAAGAGCACATGGTCCAGAGGCAGCAGAGGGAAGAAGGAGAAGGGCAGAGATCACACAGCATTACTTCTAAATGAGGAAAGAAAAACTCTGAAAATGTAATTTTGTTGCAAGCAATGTGAAATTTAATTATAAATGAAACTGGAAAGCTTTAATTTTTTGAATTTCACTGTATCCCAAACTTAATTGTGGCCTTTTAAATCAGACATGTACAAATGAAAAGCATTGAATCTCAATCAACTTAGACCTCATGAATACCACTCAAGAGGCATTATAATGTCATTTCTTATGCCCACGCACTCCTAATGCCTTCCCTGGACTTTTCCCAGTGTGCATGTTGACATTAGTGACATCATTCTGCTTTCTATTACTTCGCCGTGTGCCACTCAAGCAATGCTCAGATGTGCCACTCACAGCACTTCCGGTACCACTCTCCCCCATTGGTATTTGCTTTTCTGGGGATGCCTTGGACTGTGAATTTACTGATGGCTCAAAGGTAGACCCCACTCCTTTTTGAATATGTTTAAAAGTTTTCATCAGGAGTACCTGGGTTGAAAGGGTCTGCTTGCAGAGGGCACGTGTACAATTAGAAAGGCAAGTCATTTCCCTGTTATGGGCCTGCATGTTGGTCAGGAGTCGAACCTGCCTTTTACCACAGATTTTTTGATGTTTCTGCATCATTGTGCACATGGTCTCCAAAGAGTTAGCAATACGGTCAAGCTTCATTGCAGATGTTTCATGACCTGTCTTCATTACATTGATCATTTTATTCATACTGGTAGCTAATGTACCCATTTGTTTGCTGATATGTCCCAGTTTTCCTTTAATAATCCTAATGTCTTTGCCTGGCAGGTGCTGTACCTTTAATATTTTGTCCTCAACAAGATTGCCAGTGAAGGGACTCTCTCCAACCTGACCACTTTCACGCACAGTACCTCGACGCAGAGTAAACTGCTGAAGTCTCCTTCGCCTACTCATCCTTGAATTTGTGACTGTAGGAGTGATTTGAGGCTGGCTTTCTGGAACATTGACATTCTGCTCAGTTTCTGAATCTGTCTGGAGCAGTTGTCGCACTCTCTGTCTTTCACATGGTTGTGAATTGGCTGATGAAGTACTGGGAGCATTTTCCAATTGTTTTTCTTGAACTTCTTGGTTGTGGAAATCCCTTAAATCCTGCTCAATTAGGTCTTGCAGTGCCTCTATGATTTAAAAAAATGCAAACATGTTGTTAGTTTAAGTTTGCACTTCCCTTTCAATATGTAATTAAATCTAAACATTTTGTCAGTGAAATGAATCTAGTCTCATTCATGTTATTTGTTGATATCAATGTTTTATGAAAATGAAAATGTATTCTTTGTGTGCATGATGGATTCATAAAAACTACAACTCCCATAACGCACTGCTTTCAGTTAACTAACAATACTTGTAGGTTGCTGGTGACACACACAGATCATTTCATGCACAACTTAATTATAATGTTGATAATACATCAGCAGTCATAAATTAATGGTCTCCATTCAGACATTGAAAAGCACATACAATTAACTTACCTTCAGAAGGAGTTGGAATCTCAGATGTATCAATGTTTGTTACTCCAATTACAGCCTCAGTCAACAGTGTGGCTTCAACCATTTCTTCCAGGGGAGTGTTGGGTCTATCCATGGGTGTTCCGCCTCCAGTAAGCTTAGCAGATTTCATTCTCTTTGCAAGCTCCTCTTTTGCACGGCTGCGCAGGTCATACCATCTTTTTTGTAGATTATTTATATCGCGATGTGCCACTCCTACTGCATTGACCTTTGATTGTATGGCAATCCATAGGTACCTTTTAACAGCCTCAGGGACCTCAAGAGACAGTTTACCAAAAAGCTGCTCCTGTCTTGCAGTCACCTCCTGAATGAGGATTTCCAACTCTTGATCTGAAAACTTAATTTTCCTTTTTCTGGCTGGCCCCTCTTCAACTAGATTCTCATTTTCCATTTTCAAACAAATGTGAGGCACAGACTGCAGCAGCAACCTCCAGGGAAAGCTCACACAGCAAACTGCCAAACCACACCTTCCAACAAGGGAGCAGCTGCGCCTGATTGCTGTACTGGCTTTCAGGCAGTTGAGTCAATGAGATTCATCATGTGTGTAAAATCGCAATTTGCGATATCGCAAATTGCAAATTCGCAATTAAGAATTCGCAAAATTAATGCGATTCAGTAAAAATTGCAATTTTTACCAAATCGCATAAAATTTGCGAAAATAATGATGCATTGCCATTTGCGATTCCTTATTTGCGATTCCTTATTTTTCACAAATAAGGAATCGCAAATTAAAACGTTGATGCATCTACCCATAAGAAACCGACATTAGGAGCCAAGCCCCTGACGCCCAATCCATTATAGGATGCCAGAAGCGAAACTGAAAGCGGTTAGCTAGAAGACTGCGTTAAGCCATCCTTATGATAAAGACTGAAGGGGCATCTGAGACCTGTGACGCCACAAAGCCCTCCTCAGCGGGAGTGGAGCCCCACCTACGACACACAAGAATCCCCTGATGTGTGACTGAAGAAGCAGGTCACCTGAGTCACAGGAAGAATACAATCTCCCTGAGACGGGATAGGAACCCCAGACCTCATCAGGTCAGCAGTATATAGCAGGTACTGGGCACATGTGTAGGAATAAACAGCATTGGTACTGAGAGATTTACAAAATAAAGTTGACACCGGTAGTATAACAAACACGTTGTTTATGTAACTTTTTTATTCAGAACATATAACCCCTGCTGACACGTGTTTCGTCAACAGGGGGATACCTTTGACTCTTCAGGGCTTTACGGGCATGATGCGCGAATCTAGTAGCCGGGGATAGTTCCAACCCGGTCGACGGGTATGTGGGGAGCCCTAGGTACGGTACGATGGGATGAAAATGCTAACACAGGCGGGTATGCCTGTGGGGCCAAGACCTTGAAGTCTATTGTCTCAGCGGTGCTCGTCTCTATCTTCTTTGAGGGAGGTCAGCAGCCCCAGAGGCCTGACCCAGGAAAGGCCAACATGCCTAGATCCAATACAGAAAACGACGACTGCGAAATTCACAACATGACCTTTGTCACCCTTGACACTTCTGACTTCCGTAACTAAGTCTCTAGGTCAGAGTAGTCTGGAAAAGGAGGCCTTATTCGGGCTACCTGGGACCTACACTGGACTGGCCATTAGAAAAACTCGATCCAACGCCACTCCAAAGTAGTGGCAGCGTTTATGCCCTCTATATCCCTACTCAAGACACAAATCTCTGACCCTTCAACTCATCTTGACAGTAATACCCATATCACCGAGAGAACTCCTCTATTGACACAGCCCTCCCTACCAGAAGATCAGGTCAATGCTAACCTAATACCCGGGCCCAGAGATTCCCCTCTCAGCTCGCCTCCTCCCCCTGCCCCCTTCTCCCAAGAAACTAGCCCCCTTGTCTCCTCAACCCCCTCTTCCACCTCTCAACCGGACCACACCCTCTCCTCAACAAGACATTTCATCCCATTTTTCATTTATGAGAACTTACTCTGTTACCAACACAGAAAAATGCCACAGGTCATGCAACTGTCTTCCGCCCCGCATACACTAATTCATGTGAGTCCCCTTGGGCCGAACTCCTTCGCCATCACCTTTCTCCCAAGCTCTCTAGTAAAGCGAAGAAACTCTTCAAACATAGATTGCTCAAACAACATCCCGAGACACTATTGGTAGACACTTATCACTGCTCCTCTAGAGGGCAGATAAAAATGGACGTCATTTTTTAAACCAATGGACCCGACATCTGGTCCAGCATTTTTAACACACCTCATCATCTCCAAAACCACCACTACATCCCACAGCCGCAAATTGACGACCTCTCTCTCGAATCACTAGTCGTTGAGTGGAAAAATCTCCTTAACCATCTTCGCTAATGGCACAGTCCTGATACAGGCTAAGAGTGCTCCCCTTGAAGTTTTCGACTCCATATTCTCTTCTTAAAAAAAAGAGGCCTCTGGGTATACCTCACGATCAAGACCGACCTCTTTCCTCCCCCTAGCAAGCCTCTCAAGACAAGGGAGACACGAGACCCCTCCCTCTTCCACTTTGAGATCACCCTCCCCACCATCTAGCGACTCCTACTGTATCGATGGACCCGATCAACAATCTTTCCCCCTTTGACAGATGACACTACCACCCCTGCCCCCTCCCTTCCCATACCGCCAGGATCTGCCAGGAATGAGATTTACCCTCTGGCTCAACCCCTCCACAGCCCTTATCTATCTTCATGCCACACGAGAACCGACACTAGTCTGAAGGTGTCAATCCCTCTGCCCATGAGCCTTCCTTTAATCCCACCAGGATGCCCCTCCTCCAACAACCTCCAGGATCGGGACACACACATCTTTGCTAACATCCGCCTAGACAGGGATCTGTCCCTCTACCCAGAGGACAATTCTTCCCTAGACACCCTCCTTCCCTCCTCGGACTGTCCCTCATCACCCAAAGGTATCGTTACTCCAGATACCACCCCTCCCTCCCTTGGTATCTTGACACAATGCTTCACCACCCTAGAATCTCAGCTCAAAATCCTGATCCGAGACCTGAACGAAACTCTTTCCAACTTGACCCTGCTCCGAAAACACACACAGCCACCCATCGAGCTATCCAGTCCCACTCAACCCAAGCATGACACTGTTTCACCCCCAAGCGATCCTCCTAGTCCCCACAGACCCTGACTCTGTTTCAATAGAAAATGGATTGATAAGTGTTACGAAAAGCCTAGAAGAGCATCAACCTCACTCTCCCCTCAGGAAGTGACACAACTAGCCTCATCCTACGATCCTCCAACGGAATCCCCCCCAAGTCCTCGATCCAAGTAATAACAGGATTTAGATGTGAACACCCCCCTTTACGAGTCCCTAGACCCCCAGCCCTTCTAGCTCCCCTACCTAGAACCCAAGTCACTGACAACAGGGACAAAGAAGGCACCCCCATCAACTGCATGCTCCTTAACTGCAGATCAGCCTCCAAACATGCAATCAAGATAGCTGAAGCCATCCTTTCCCATGATATAGACCTAGCTTTCATAACGGAGACCTGGCTCAATATTATCTCTTATCCCAGCATGGACATGCTGGTGCCCCCCGGACTCACAATGATTAACAAAGACAGACGAGTAAAAAGAGGAAAGGCATAGTAATTATCCACAAGCACAACATCTCCATTACGGAAACCTCCTCTTGCTTGTACAGCTCCTTTTAATTTCTCTCAGTCGTCGTCAAAACACACAACACTAGGCCTACACTCTGCCACCTTCTATATCATCCTCCAGGTAACTCCTCAGAATTTGGAGTTCACCTTGCCGAACTGATTGCCCATTGTGCACTCGGCAACTCCAACAATATAATTCTGGGCGACCTTAATCTAAGAGGAAACAAAACAAAAAATATGCTTATTCAAACCTTAAACAATTTACTACTAGAATACAACCTGACTCAACATTGCTTGGAAGAAGCACATCATCGAGGAGCAATCCTAGACGCAATTATAGCGGAACGTAATGCAATCTCCATCAACCACATCCTCCACGTCAACTAGTCAGATCACCACATAGTTCTTTTTCACATAAATCATGCGATCTTGTCCAATCTAAGCCCCAAGCTCGACCCTCCCAAATGGGTCAGGAACACAGCCCAGATCCCTCGAGCTATCCTAGAAGAAAGAATTAGCTCGTTCCTCCCCAACACCACTGCCCATATCTCAACTTCCGAACTCACCTCCCTTTACAACTCCAATCTGACACACACCCTGGATCACCTTGCCCCCTTGAAACTAAAAAAATCCAGGATCATTCCCTCTAGATCATGGTTCTCCTCCGAAGTCAGTGAGGAAAGAAGACAGCTAAGAGCAGCGGAAAGAATCTGGAGGAACAATCCCTCCATCCTACATCGCGATCAACTCCAAGTAGCCTGTAGGATGTACAAAAAGCACATCAAGACCACAAAGACCACTTTCTTCTGCTCTGCACTTGAAACTGCAACAAACCGTCCCAAAGAGCTCTTCAACATCATCAGGAACCAAACCTCTAAACCTATATCCTCTACAACGCAGGCATCCAAAGAATGCTGGGACAAATTTGCCATCTTTTTCAATGGCTCATAAGTCATCCCCTGAAACTTAATCAAGAGAAAATGGAAATACTCCTCATCTCCAAGAAAGATGAAAACCACCAAATTGAAGAATGGCTCAAAGCCATTGACACACTCAACAACAACCTCACCTTAGTGGAGTCAGTAAAGTCTCTAGGATTAACCCTCGACCCGAAACTGGACATGACGAAACATATCGCCAGATCCACCAAAAACGCCTTTCTCATCCTGAAACTATTATACAAAATAGCTTTAGAACAGCCTGCCTCACTCGAAAAGCCCTGCACACAGGCAAACCAGAATACCTGGCTGACAAACTCAAAAGGGCCGGCCAGTCCAGAGACCTCAGGAGCTCCAACTCTCTTCTACTCATCCCTCTAAAAACTTGTGAACAAAAAACCACAACCAAATCATTTGCTGGAAACATACCAAACATCTGGAACGCCATCCCCCCCACATCAGAACAACCTCCTTGTTTCCTAAATTCAAGGCATTACTCAAAGCCCTCTTCCTCAATTGCACACGTTAGATCTGATAGAACAAAAGAAGTTGCAATCCAATGCCCCTCCTGACCTTTATCTGAGAGCAACTACACTGAATCAGATTAAGATAATTCTATGTGTACGAACTAATTGAACAATTTCTATGCTTAGTTAATCATCAGGTTGTCTTGCTCCCCACTCCCCTCTGCCTCTTCGCTCAGGCTTATGTCCCCTTACAGAAGTGATCCCACATGTTCTTCCAATTTTTTGTACCGTATATCTGCACATAAAGGTATTTGTTTATTGCTTAGCCTCCACACCGGCCCCAACAGGGCTAAGGATGCCTGGCTTCACCCTGGGGGTGCCCAGGAGAGGACACTTCACAGGGAAAGCAAGTAGGGGTTCCACAGCGGTATGAGTATCAGCGCCAGGAAGCTGAATAGGCGACACCGCAAGGTGACCGTCTGGTGACAGTGCGCTCTATAAGTACCATGACATTTACATTCACATAAATGTATATGCTGTAAATCGCTCTGATACCCTTGGGTCCAGCTAGCGCTATATAAAACTCCTAAAATAAATAAAAGGAGCGTGATGAAGGCCTGACTTTTGCTTGGGTCGTGTTGCACCTCTTTGCAGCCTTTGCTGGTGGATCAAGTGAAGGCTGCTGGGCTTTTAAGTTAAGCTCTTAATTGGCTATGTACAACAGTACCCAGTTGGTTTGCCTGGACCCATTCAGGGCCACTACAGCTCATATGAACTGCAGTGTTCAACTGGGTTCCTCTTTATCACCTCATCAGTTTGATATCTGTATCACAACATCACAAAATAAAATGATGGAATACAAACAAGCCTCCTGGAACCGGTTTTGGAGGTATCATCCTCATCAGCCAAGCCAGCTTGAATCCAGTGACACAGCAAGCAAGGGAACCATGTCTGGGCATTCCCTGAGACATGTAGGATGCACATAGCAATATCCCAGAAAACAAATGATGGATGGAGTGTTGAAACTTTTCAAACACTCACCCCGAGTAGCAGATCTGGGTTTAATCTATTTAATAATGCTTTCCTCACTCACCCCGACCGAACATGCGGACTCCCTCTAATAGATTACACACCTCAACACATAACTTGCTTTCCTAACTCTGATTGGATCGCACACTCAATGAGATATCTCTTGGAATATCCCATCTCAAGGATGAAATGCAAAATGTACCAACTATCACAAACGTTCTCCTTAACTCTCACAGAGCCACTAATGCTAGTGTGAACCGAATCAGTTACCAAACTAGCACCTAAAATTCACACCCTGAGTATACTATTCAGAATAATATACCCTACCCCAATGACCCTTCTCCTCCGAAGAGACTAATTGCTGAGTTATCTGACATTGACATGTGTAACCTCCTCCTATTTTATGCCAGCCCTTTATACAACAAGCTTGTACATGGTAGTATTCATACAATTCAAGCTAACCCTTACAGAGAATCTACTCACAACAACAGATCTATAAAGAGCAAAAATCTCAGAAATATTAACATAATGCAGAAAGCCCTCTGCCACTCTACTATAAAACTGAAGTGAATACTCCTCAAATGCAGATCAACTAGCAAACATGTGTCCGACATCTATGATCTCATCCTCTCAAACGATCTTGATATTGTCATCCTTACTGAAACATGGCTAAATAGCTCCTCTTCCACTATCCAAGACCTACTGGTCCCTCCTAGTCATGACAAAATCCGCCTAAAAAGACCCCTGAAACCTGGTGGTGGATTGGCCTGCATTTACCGAATCACAATCTCAGTTAATCAAACAGAAACTCTCTCTCTATCCACCTGTGAATATCTTTACATCAACATCATGAACAACAATTGCCTCATTAGCAAACTTCACATAATATACCACCCTCCTGAGGATAATATGCCATTCATTGAACAGATAATGGAATCTTACATCCAAGGACAACTCACAAGTGTCACATATTTTTCTAGGAGAGTTCAATCTCCATTGGAATAATATGAATGATCATGCTATAAGCTGTTTCAAATTCTTCCTGTCAGATCAGGATCTGACCCAATTCTGTGACAGTCAAACCCACAAAAAGGGAGAGACATTAGACCTCATCATTGTTAAAATGAACAATGTCTCACTAGATTCCATTATCCCTTGTGACTGGTCTGACCATTACTGCATCTTCTTCACTATCAATATTGAGGTGACGGCGAAAAGATGCAAATCTACAAAAACAAAACTATGGAAAAGGAATATATTCAAAATATGAACCCTATCGACTTGGCAAACAGATGCAACATCGACCTGATCCCCCGGACAGACTCGGTAGACGTTCATGACCTCACAGACTTTTACAACTCACTACTCTTGAAATACTTGACTCCACAGCTCCTCTCCAACAAAAAACGTTTCCACCAAAATCTGCCAACCATGGTTCAGCAAGAATATGAACTCTGACCGGCGTAAACTAAAATCAGCTGAACGAATATGGAGATCGATACCCTCTAGAGAACACCTAATTCACCTTAGAGCACTGAGGAATACATACAATAGGAAAATATTAAAGGCTAAGCCAGTTCTCTTTGGAACCCAGTTAAACCAAGCCGTAAATCATCCCCAAACAATGTTTGAGATAGTCAAACAACAATCGCTAAACACACCAAACTCCACAGATCTTAGAGAGTCGGCTACCCGTAGCTGCGATGAGCTTGCCAATTTCTTCCTAGCAAGAACTAGAACCATTGAATATGATATAAAATCTAATAATGCATCTCCTCCAACTACCGGCCTTGAGTCTATATTTTATTTCCAGGTCAAGGATCAGTTTAGTACACCAACAGAAATTCCACAAAACAATGCCTTTTGGCACAACTTCACGCTATGCACTGAAAATGACATCTATATCACTCTTCTTGTGATGAACCCCTCCAAACACTTCACTGATCCACTACCTCCTTCCTTATTCAAAATGATAAAAACTTCTATTCTCCCCTTGTGGTCAACGATTGTAAATGCCTCTCATAGGTAAGGCAATATATCTGAATGCCTTAAAGTAGGACAGGAAACAACCATTCTAAAGACAGTCAACTCCCTCCCTACCCTCAGATCTCAATAACTACTTTCCTATATCCAACATCCCCACTCTGGCAAAACTACTAGAAAAATGTGATCACACTCAACTATGCAACCACATCGAGAATTTCAACCTCCTAGTCTAGACCAACACCAATCCAGATTCCGTAAAGGACACAGCACTGAATCAGCACTCACACACATAACGGAGAACATATTAAAATTGCTAGACCAAAATGAATCATGTCTCTTGATACTTCTTGACTTATCCTCCGCTTTCGACACGGTTAAACATGACAACCTACTGTCACTTCTGGAACAAACGATGGGCCAAGCTCGTCCCCTGCTATAATTGTTTACCTCTTTCCTAAACAACAGAACCCAAAGAATTAAAATACAAAAAAGTGCATGTTTCAAAGAAATCGCAAATTACCACCAACTTGAAGTTAGAGGTCATTTGTGATTTCTAAATGCAAAATTGCACAACTTGGGTGCTTCCAGAATTGCATTTAAGGAATAGCAATTTGCGGTTCTTTAAATGCATTCGCAGAATAGGGAAGCGCAAATTTTACGATTCCCTATTGTGCGAAGGATTTTTGGGATGAAACATCCCATAAGGCTTTTTCCTGTTCGCAAATGAGCCGATTATGGGAATCAGCCTGTTTGCGTACGGGAAAAAGGCTTCTTGCATGTGCTACAAATTGGGCTCACTGACAACCACCTCATGCTCAACATCGAAAAAACAGAATTCATCTTCCTCTCTCCTCCCAACCACCTACCCAAGATAGACCTCTGGCTGAAGCATCTAACTACTTTTGACTGCCCTCCCCACATCATTACTGCCGCTAAATCCTTGGGAATCACCTAAGACAAACACTTGAATATGTAGGTGCATATCAGTAATGCTACCAAAGGAATAAATCATCAGATGAGTTCCCTAAGGAAACTTAAACCCTTCCTCCCACAAGCCAATTTAAAAAAGGCAGTTCAAGCCCTAGAGTTGCCAATATTGGACTACTGAAGCACTACACTATGGGGACTTCTCAAATACAAGTTGGCCACGCTGAGGGCATCTCTTAATGTTGCAGCCAGGCTCGTCTCTGGAAAAAAAAGAAATAACCGCATTTCACTGACCCTAAAATAACTGAACTGGCTACCACATGAAGCAAGAATACAGCTAAAGATCGCCTTCATGACCCATAGAGCCCTTCATCTGAAAACCACCAGTTACTTAGCACAAAAGGTAGTCTGGAGGTTGCAGAGAGTCGGGAAGTGTGAGCTCACTACTACTGAAACCACAATCCTTCCACAAAAAGAGAATGTGCTGCAGAGCCTTCTCTGGTATCGCACTGAAGAGTTGGAACTCCTTCCCTCCAGATGTACACGAAATCCCTTCCTACTCCTCCTTCAAAAAAGAAGTGAAAATGCTTCTAATAAACAAATTCACTTTCTAAAACTTTAAAACATACGTCACTGTTAGCTTTTTATATTATCCAATTTACCACTGTCTGCCTCTTTTTGTGTTGAATGTCGATTACTGAATGTATTTATATTACCCTTCAACCATCTAACATATCCAAACATTGTAATGTAAAGCTCTCTGATACCCCCTAGGGCCATTGGCGCGCTATATAAAACCTTATAAATAAATGAAAAATAAAATAAATATCCTTATTGCTCGCCACGTCACTCCAGTTTGGACCCAGCCAAATGCAAATCAGTATTGACCATGCTCCCCATGAGAACAGTCCTTCCTGAACAGCCAAGCCAGGTCATCCCTGGTATGTAAACACGCCTTTTTGGACTGGTTTCGAGGTATCACCCCTCATCATCCAAGCTAGCTTAAATCCAGTGGTGCAGCGATCAAGGGACCACATCTGGGCATACCCTCAGCCACTTAGGGCGCACATAGCAACATCAAAAAACAAATGATAGGCAGAGTGTTGAAGCTTTTCAAACACTCACCCCCAGTCACAGATCTGGGTTTAATCCATCGAGGAGTAGGGTGAAGACTGATTTGCATTTGGCTGGGTCTTAACTGGGGTGGCATGGTGAGCGAAAGAACAATGGATTTAAGCCACATCTCTTGACTGGGTTAAATATTTGATTTTCTCTACATTCGGTCCATCATTTGTGTGTATTTTTGTTTCTCGCCATAAGTGCGCTGGGTATGCCCAGACATGGGTCCGGGCTCACCGTGCTATTGGATTCAAGCCAGCCTGGCTGATGAGGGGTGATACCCCGAAACTGGCCCCAGGATGCTTGTTTCTGGTCCAGGGAGGACCTGGCTTTGCAGTTCGGGCTGGACTGTTCTCACGAGGAGCAGGGTAAAGATTGGTTTGTATATGTCTCGTTCTAAACTGAGGTGGTATGGTGAGCTAAAAAGCAATGGATTTAACCCAGATCTCTCGACTGGGGGTGAATGTTTGTTTTGCTCTGCATTCTGTCCATCATTTGTGTGTCTTTTGATATCCATTTCAGACACCTTATTGAGTCCATAGGAAACATGAATTGCAAAATATGTAATTATTTAGATGGCTCTCAATTACTTTTTAGATTAGATGGTTCCCTTGCCTCTCAGATAAACTTTCGATATATAATGTGTTTCATCTGGGGTTGGATGAGTAGACATTTTCTAAAAACTCAATACTGAAAAAACTGTGATTGTAATCCTGAATAACACATTTATATTTGGAAACTCTCTAAATGGCCTATTGAGAATGGAAATCCCACACTCCCTAAACTTCTACTAAAAGTCTGGGTATCATTATTGATAATGAGCTGTCTTTAAAACCTCATATTAGATCAGTGATTTCATCTTGTTTACTCAATTTCAGGAGAGCCAATAATATGTCTAGGTTCCCTACTCATGAGGCCCTAGTTCTGGTGCTTACAGCCTTAGTAACCCCTGACTTGATTATGCCAATCCCTTATACATTGGTCTTCCTAAAAATCGAGCATACAGATTACAGACTGTTTAAAAACAAGCAGCTAGACTCATCTTCAATCAAGCCAGGACCTGCCAAATTACTCCATTATTAAAATATCTTATTTAGCTACGGTTGGAACAAAGGATCATTTTCGAAATGTGCAATATTTCGTTCATGGTACCGTTGGATGAGGGGCCTCAATTCCTAAGAGCTAGAATAAAGAGGTATTTCCCTATCTGGAAACTTCATTTTTCTTCATTAACCTATTGGCCATCCCTAAATTTAGCAAGAAAAGGATGGGCAGTGATAGATTTTCTGTACAAGCCCCTATGTCTGTCTAATGATTATTTGAAGTATAGGTTATCAGTTAAAGTTAAAGTTGAAGTATAAGCTTATCAGTTAATATAACCTGTATATGACTTCCACTGTTCCCTAGCGCCAGGAAACCTTATGATATACATACACTCTACAAATCTAACATAACATATCATTATATACCATACAGTTAAATAGTTTTAAGCGCTCCACTTACACTTCAAACACAAATGTAGGGAAGAAAATAACTTAAAAACTTAAAAGTAACATAACTCAATTACAGACAGACAATATATACATATCACAGTTGCAGACATGAATAAACAGGAGAAACAAAAGATAATAAGCACTGTAATCCTTGAGTGGATTGGTCTTCCAAGCTCTATAAATACTGGCAATGAACTTCTGGTGAGCCGTACACATTAAATTGAGGTGTTACACTTTTGAATATGGACACTGTACACAGCAAAATAAAGTGATTTTTATTGTATTGTGCATGTGGGTCCATTGGTAATATACTTACAGAGGTCTTTTTATGTACATTTCCAGCATGGTTACATGCTATGTGATCTTGTGCACTGTGCACTTTGGATTAAACACAATTCTTGGAGTCAGTGGAGTACATGCATGTGTCCCATTCCTCATCCTAAACTCCTACACTAAAAGCGCTCACCTATTTTAGATAAACTACAGTGGCTCAAGGAGAAGAGGAAAAGTGCCTTGTTGGTATAACTGATCAAACATTCCACAGCATGTGTCCTGTAATGAGTTGTTTAATGTCAATACGTGTTTGTTATTGCTGCGCAACAGTTCTGCGTTCCTCTTTGTAAATGTCTGGACCACGGTTCAGTCACGACATGGTAATTGATGGGGCATGCAGCTGCACAATCATTGGACAGCAAAAACGCCTTGCTTCCTGAACCTGGTTTTGAAATTTGACCCTTCCCCATTGAGCCCTAACTGGATCAAACCACATCCGGGTCAATTATCTTGTACCCATAGTTCACTTGTAGCAGTAGTGGCACAGCAAACTCATTCTATTATTAAGGCTATGTTTACCAAGGAGTCAAGAGGGGAGAACAAGGGAATGCTACTCACAACGGAACCAGGGTAGTTAGTTATAACAAGGAAACAATGGTTCCTGTGGAAAGTATAAACTATGTGTGATAATACGTATTCACAATCACGATAAAAGGGTTGTAATGATGTCATAGAGAGAGGTACAAGACAGACTAAGGGTTTACACATGTACATTTTAAATATTTACACAATGTATATCAACATTATTATACAAAAGAGTAGCATTTGTGAAAAAGTGTCCCAAGTGTAGCAGTGACACAATGTGACAATATTTACAAGGTTCCACGTATTTTTTTCACAGAAAACGACCAAAATTATGATTTCCACAAAATATAGTCACCTTACACAATAACAAGTACTGTGACAGTGGTTCATTTTCAAAAAATGTCGACGGCGTTTCGACCCTTTCTAGGATGTGGGGTCTCATCAGGACCTATGATAGTTGGAACATCTTGGAAAGACAGTGAAAATAGCGTAAGGAATTTTTGGGGACCTTATGGCATTGCACTAGTATTGGATATGGCTACTTAAAATACCTAGATTATTGACTGCACAGTATCCGTGAAGAAAAAGTGCCAACCGTGAATTAAAGGAAAGAAGTACTTATAGAGATACCAGGCCAGGTTCTGTGGTGAAAATGAAAATGAAAGGGAGAGTAATTAGAAATATCGGAAATAGAGGGGTTACTCTATTATGTAACCATGCATAGATAAATAGACTTACCCCTGTATAGAGTGTAAGACTGACGGTCACAATGAGGATTTAAATATAGTTCAGGTCTGGGGCGGAATGAGAAAAGAAAGTGGTTGTGCTTGGTAGCAGAGTGATGTGTGCCTCAAGGGAACAGTCCAGCCCGAGCTGCCAAGGGGTATGTGCTTGCAATGTTCAACACTCTGTCCATCATCCCCTTTGGTTTTGCTTTATTCACATTAGATGGCAGGGTATGTCCAGACATGGATCCCTTGCTCACTTTGCCACTGGATTCAAGCTAGCCTGCTGATGACGGCTGATTAGCCAGAAACCAGTACCAGGAAGCTTGTTTCCGGTCCAGGGAAGATTGGCTTGGCAGTTTGGACTGGACTGTTCTCATGAGGCACAGGGTCAGTCTGATTTGCATATGGCCATGTCTGAACTGGGGTCGCGGAGTGAGCTAAAGAATGATGATGGATTAAACCCAGATCAGTTGACTGGGGGTGAGTGCTTGCAATGCTCTACACTCCTTCCTTCATCCCATTTGGCTTTACACATTGTAATATACCTTTTTAATCTGGTTTTTATATTGTGTTTTTATGGTTTCTTTGACTATGAAACTGAATAAAGAAAGAACTTACTTACTTACAACTTACTAGGGAATCCTGACAATTTTCTAATAAATTGCTGCACATTTGAGAGCTTTTTAGATTTTGCCTAATACTACATTTATCTCAGAAAGCCTTGATGACATTTATATCCATTTTCTTTGACTGCGTCATTGAGATGCTGGTATTTTATTATTTTTCTATGGTACTTTAATATTTTGATTAGGGGTATATCTGGTAATAACTGGCAAAATTCACTATGGCAGATTACTCACAATTATTGCAAAAGTACTGGCAATTAGGTATCACTTTGTGAGAAGAATACTCCAGCATTTCGAACTATTGAATTTGTGTAAAATACATCCCCTCATCCAAAATGGGCCACAAGATGTATTTTCGCGAAGAAAATTGAAGTAAACGCTACAGAAACGGAATAGCAGCAGGTAGCAAGTGATCACTTTTTCTTGTGTAAGCCCTTCATATTTTGTATTTTGCAATAGTAGGTAGTGATTATGCGAGTAGACTTAAGAGTCTGGGGGATGAAGGGCTGTGTGCATTTGATAACTGAAATGTCATCTTCTTCCACAACAGGTGTAATGTTTTCATGGCTTGATAAATGTTGTGTTTATCTGTCTCCAACCTTTCTCTAATTTTCCCTACCCATACATTTATGAAATCCCTAACGCCCTTCCCTCAAGTTGTGGGAGTACTTTGTGTCAGAGAACTTATGCGGTTGTGAGTGTGCCCGTTTTAGGCTTGATATAAATCCGCATTTCACATTTTCTGGGCTCTATATTTATCGCTCTCCACGTCCTGCGACTAAGTTCAGCGATGCTCTGTTAGAGCTGGTTAGTTCATTAGTGGTGAGATCCACCAATTTTTCTATTTTAGGAGATCTGAATCTCCACTTTGATCAAACATTGGATCAGGCTATCTGTAATCTGCTAGCAGATTTAGCAGCCTTTCAGCTTGACTTACTAGTACATGATGCCACCGATTCAGCAGGACATATTTTGGATCCTATCTTTTCTAATATCCCAGCAGTGCAGATTGAGCAGCCTGTGCCTATGGGATGGACAGATCATTATTTAATTAAAGCCAGCTGGAAGACAGTTGAATCTCGGAGGAGTGATAGGACCACTTTAGCTTTTAAAAGGCCTTGACACAAACTCAAACTAAATGATTTTCATGCCTTCCTGGGAGAGTTTCCCTTAGGGGACATGGTTGACCCTGAGGTAGTATATACCTCCTTTTGTGACTGGATTGGGGAGGGACTTGATGCCTTCATTCCAGCCAGATAGGTTAAGGGGCGCAGTATGGTCTCCAATTCATGGTCCCAGGTGATTTGTCTAAGGAGGGCAAAATGCGTGCTGGTGGTGGTTGGAGGTGGTGTGGCTCTGGTGGCTGCGGACCTTAGCTGCCTTTTTTGCCTTGAATGTCATTACCAAGGTCCCCATGACTGGCTGGCTGAGACAGGGGCATATGCCTCCTCCTCTTCCTCAAGGACCTTCAGCCGCAGGTACTAAAGCACAATTGCCTCCATTTACTGTTGGGGCAACTGAGTGGCTCTTTCTCACCAGAGCTGGCCTCTGGAGCAGGTCCTATAGCAGGGGCAACTAGAGGATCCAAGGAAAGAAAAACATAACATGAAATGTAGTACTTAACTTAAAGATTTCTTTATACTGTTGTAGGTTAGCACAACATTGCTGGTCCCCTAGGACCATTGGATTTTTTTTAAATGTGAATAATGGTTACTGGGCTAAGTTGTTTTCCCATACATATTTCTCATAATGCAGTAGGAGTGCAGGATATCCATTAACTCATGGTCACCACCATAATCAAAAACAGATTTTTTTTCAATGAAAATGTTAAGTTATTTTTTGTGGAGACAAGTAAAAGACCCTTAATGTGTGTTAGTGCATGAATGAGCAGCCAACTATAAATACATATTGCCATTAATGAATAGTGGTACATTGTTAGAGATTGTGATTCTGATTGGCAGAGATGTGCACCTTGTCCACACAGGAACCACAATCCTAGTCAGGGTAGTCGCAAACACGACCGAAATCAACCTGTGCTCACCCTTTGGTAGCTTAATACAGCACATTCAGGCTTAACTTAAAAGGCAATGATAAAATATTTGTGCATCACTTCAAACAATAAAACAGTGAAAACACCACCAAAAAATATACAAACTTAGCTAGAATAATAGAGCTTAATTTACAGAACAAACCAAGACCAAAATGACAAAACTCTAATAAGTCGAACCAAATTGATACATTTTTAAAGACCAAACTTAAATGTAGTGCTTAATGCATAAATTAACAAGCACAGCTATCTGCTCGCACAAGAACAAGTCAAATCTAAAAGTTCAGGCCGACCGTGAGAGAATGGGGGTCTTTTACAGGGACCAGAGTGGGCCCGCTGTAAAGTACCTTGTTAGCGTTGAAATTAAGGATGGGATACCAAGTACAAAGAGACCGTGCGTCATTGATGATCTGTAGAACACAGGTGATGCGCCGTCATCGAGCCGTGCAAAGTCACAGATGCATTAGGAATAGAGACAATGCATCATGCAGTCAGCAATGTGACGCAATCGATCCTCACAGCAGATGCAATGCGTTGTTGTCGAAGCTCACAGCAGCGACAATGTATCATCATCGAAAAAGATGTTCAGGTCCTGAACCACACAATGGTGTTGATGCATGGATTTCTGCTGGGGCAGCCCAACTCTCAGTTGGCAGTCAAGGTGGTGTAGCAGCCTGAGTTGGAAGTATTTTATGTCCCTGAAACTTAAAACAGGAGGCAAGCCAGCAAGCACTTAGAATCACTTTGGTTCTGGGTTAGAGAGATGCAGGTACTGTCCTTCTCACATTCAGGCAAGAGGGCAACAGGCAGCAGGTCAACATAGCAAAGCAGGAGTCCAGCAGAGTAGCAGTCCAGCAGTGTGCCAGTCCTTGTAGCAGCATAGCAGTACTTCTTCCAGGGTAGAGTATCCACAGGTCCAGAGTGGATGGTGTCAGAGGTCCAGTACTTATACTCATGTGTGCCTTTGAAGTAGGAGAACCTGCAAACAGATGCCTTTGAAGTGCACATGCCCCTGCCCTTCCTGCCCTTTCTCTGGACTCACAATAGGACACAGCCTATCAAAGTGTAAGTGTCAGCTCCTCCCTCTCATCCTAACCAGGAAGGCCCACCCATTAGTATATGGATGGCCAATCAGTCACACCTATATTCATTTTCTGTGTGGTTGTCTAGAGGGTACACGCCCCAGAGGTGGAAGAAGGCACCAAATGGCTAACGTTAGAAAAGGCAAACTTTCTAAAAGTCTACTGACAAAATAGGGCAATCCAATTATAGGAATTGGGTAATATCAAGTACATATACAAAAATTCCTTAAGGAATTGTTCACATAAGCATTTCACACTTATATTGGTCAAAGATGTGATCCAGACAGAAAAATAATTACAACTGCAATCAAGGATGTATTCCAATTTTCTCTGTATTTGTTTATATTTGAAGTAATTCATTGAATATTACATCCACATTTCATGACAGAATATATATACACATTGAGAGCAATATACACAACGCCAATAGCAACCCTCTAACTATTAGAACAATCCCATATGATACACCAGTTTGTGATTGGCGATAGAGTACACATACTTTTTCCAACTAGTAATATGGCCAGTACAAATAACAGCCCATATATTTCACAATTATTGATATTCAAAACAACTTGAGATATATTTAAATCAAGAAATCTAAAGGCAAGAAGGGTGTGTAGTTGACGTCTTAGTTTTTAATGGCCACGTGGGCCCACAAGACCATCATCAGGACTCAACGTTGCACATAGGAAAACTCCTGTGGATACTAACAAAACATACCAATCAATACACCCTATATCATATTGTATTATCTGCTCACAAGAAGCCAAACACTTTTGTCTGACCAACCAAACCATGCAAAAGTGTAACCAATTCAGACTATCCGGAGATCCCACATGGAGGATCAGAAAAGACATTGCAGATATTACATTCTTAGGTCGAAACTGATTTTGGCTTAGCCAAAAAGAATTTGACTATCCTAACAAAAAAGTATTTACCATTCCGGCATTTTATATGCTACCTAAAATGCACAAGGATTATAAGCATCCCCCATGTAGGCCTATATTTGCAGAATGCCAGTCTATTTTACAGCCTTTAGCGGAATTTTCAGATTTCTTCCTCAAACCCTTTGATCCCTATAACACAAACATATACCAGAGATGGCTTGGATGTGATAACACAATTTAAATTTCTATTCCCAAGCAGATATTCTTGTGACTATGGATATACGGGTGTATACGGGTATCCCTCAAGATGAAGCATTATCAGTAATAGAACATACTGTAGAATTGAGGACTCAACCGCACAAGGTACCAACAGAATTTATACCTAAATGTGCAAAAATCATCCTACTGTTGAAACACACTGCACCCAGCTCTTGGGCTGTCCAGGGCCTTCCTTAGGGGTGACATATATGTATTAAAAATGAAGGTTGGGCCTGGCAAGAGGGGCAACTTACCAGGTCGACATGATAGCCTATATTTAAAATTACCCGAACAGCCTATGTAGTGCAGGCCTGAGGCAAGCTTAAAGAGCTACTGAGATGGGTGGCTTAATCGGTTCGCAAGGCCCACTGATAGCTTTTTTTTTTACAGTCTCTGGGCAGATGTAGTACACTTTACTAGGGACTTATAAGTATTAAATATGACAATTCTGGATACACCAATGTTACCAAATGTTAAGTAGAGAGCAGATGCAATTTAGCACTGTTTAGCAGTGGTAAAGTGCCAAGAGTCCGAAGGCCAGCAAAAATTATGTAAGCAAAAACAGGAGGTCTGAAGGGGAAAATTCAGGGTAAACCATGACAAGGATGCCAGGTCTAATACACCTTACATTAGTGGGGTACACTTTACTTGACTATAA
This sequence comes from Lissotriton vulgaris, assembly GCF_964263255.1. Classification (NCBI taxonomy): domain Eukaryota; kingdom Metazoa; phylum Chordata; class Amphibia; order Caudata; family Salamandridae; genus Lissotriton; species Lissotriton vulgaris. The sequence continues at coordinate 983,933,864 of NC_141695.1, read as the reverse complement.
ACTGTGTAACATTATTTGAAGCCATCCTGTGGGGGACTGCATTTTTTTAGGACAGATATTGGTGTGTCATCATAAAATGCAATTGCCCTACTCTTATTGTTCCTACTTCTTCTTGAGTCCTACCCTGACACCCTCCACACCAAATAATGTTCTTCAAATACTTTTTTCCTTATTTATGGGGCTAATAAGTGGCACTCTAGGGTAAGATAAGTTATTAGAAAACATTAGGCCTTTGACCAGGTTTTTGTTTGGCTATGGACAGGTTGGGTGTCATGTACTAGGAGGCTTAGTTGCATAGTTAATGGAAGATAGAAGATGGAAAAGTAAGGGAAGCTGTGAAAGTTGTCACTTAGGCAGAAACTGGGAAAATGTGGCAAATGCTGAGATAGGATTGTAATTCTTTGGCGGGCTGGGACAGCAAGAAAGGGGAAGTGGTCACTGTGCACAGCAACTTTTCTTTTTTAAACTGGATAGTAGAGAGGATGAGATGGAAATATAAGGCGCTGCATAATTTCTGAAAGGATTGCTAACTTGGCTTGAAAGAAAGGAAGGAATACCCCAACAAATGCCATTGAATATGGAAAATGACTTACCCCTTGTTCCAGCAGTCACTCTTCGTCCTTCCACAGTATGGTCTATTCTGCACTCCACCTCAGGAGTCTGGAGTACTTAAATCCCTTTTATTGCGAGGGCAGTAGAGACCAGGAGACAGATAAGGGGGAAGAGAACCTAATTATCAACCTCTCACCCAGGATCCTCACTCCTGTTGAGGAAAGGGTCCTCCAAAAAGGTTTAGGTTTTGTACCCACACCAAAGGCTGACAAATTTTGCGATATCTGCGAGGTTCAAGGCTTCTTTCGGAAGATTAGATTGCAAGCTTTCTTCCAAGACTGCTCACCACCTCCTATGGAAGACTCAGGTCTACACAAACAATCGACTTTCATTCCAAATAGCAGCATGGTTCCTAATGAGGTCCTGACATTTGAGTAGGCAGTACTCAGGGATTTGAACAAACCTAGCACCAATGCCTCCTACCACAACCTGTCAGCTATTGAATCCGCCACCATCAGGAGTCTGGCTAATGACAAGAATATTACGATCAAAGAAGCCAACAAAGGCGGGGCAACAGTAAGCCTGGGCGGAGAACTACGCTCCGTTCACGGAGTTTGCGAAGTTTCTGCAACTTCGTACTTCGCGGAGAGCGCGAAGCTGTTGCCTACTTCGCAATCTACAGCGTAGCGTAGTCCGCGCACGCTCAATAGCATTCTCGCGTGCGCGGTAATGACTTACCGTGGTTCTGCGTTCGCTTTCTCGCTTTTCTCTCCCGGTCTCGTTCGCTACGATGTTTGGAATCCGGCCGCACAATCCAACCTGACTCTGAGAACGCGATAATGTCATTCGGACGCGCGAACACGTCATTAGGACACGCGATCTTCCTTACAGTGCTATGTCGGTAAGATCGCGTTTCCGAACATGCAGAAACTGTAATCTGGCACAGAAAATCTCTCGAGCATGTTAAAATGTTCTCAAAAATGCTCATTTAACCCCTCAGATTGTGATTTGGCTGTATTTGTTTTGGGCTAGGAGTCCTCTTTTTGTTTCTACTTTTTTTTTCAAGAGAAAGGAAGTGCCCCTGAGTCTCCAACTTCCTCTTCCTGTCCACCAGGCTCCTCCCAGTGCTTTGTCCATGTGGTGTTCACTTTCATTTGGAATTGGAGCTGGAAGGATCACTCTTTGTGTTTGTCTGCTGCATCATAGCTTCTCAATCTTTGTTAAAAATTATTATTGGGGGAGGCCTGTACTGTTTTGGTATGTTTGCACAGTGCTACAACGCGACCTTACAGATTTTGTCTTCTTCGCGCGCTCAATGTGCGTGCTCGGGCGCGCAACCACGACGTTTTGTACAGTTCGCACCGCCGAACACGCCAAATTTGCATTCTCGCGAGCAATATCTCTCGAGTTGCCTAAAACATTCCCGAAAATGTAGATGCTGTTCATTTTGCTAAAAGAAACTCCTCAGGTTGTAATTTGCTTGTAGTTTTTGGAGCATGGACCACTTACTGTTTCTGTCCTCTATGTACCTTGTTGTTTGAGGGTGGCCTGACCATGTGGGCGGCTTGGAGGCCATTTTGTCCAGCCAAGCATTGTCCTTTTGCCATAGGAAAATATTGTCTATTTGTCTGTCTTCTCTTTCTTTTCATGTTTTTAGGGGTTGCCAGGCCATGTGGGGGCGGCCATTTTCCATATGGGGGGCAGCCATTTTAATACCTGGTACTAATAGCAGCCTCTGTGTTTTTGCCATAGGCCTCCAAGCTACTAGAGTCCTCCTCATCATGGATGCATGAAAGTTGTTCAATTGTTATAGGGGTGTTTAAGTTGTAAGTGTAACATCAGGTAGGTCATGGATGGCTTTGGATTAATTAGCAAAATGTGTCTTTGGTGTTGAATTGCAGGTTTTGGTTGTGTGTTGAATAATATGGCTTTTTCCTGCGCACTAGGTAACCCTAGAATTCAGCTCACGTAGTTTTGGTAAGTTTTCACAGTGCTACAACGCGACCTTACAGTTTTTGTCGTCTTCGTGCGCTCAATGTGTGTGCTCGGGCGCACGATCATGACGTTTTGTTCAGTTCGCGCCGCCGAACACGCCGAATTTGCATTCTCGCGAGCAATATCTCTCGAGTTGCCTAAAACGTTCCCGAAAATGTAGATGCTGTTCATTTTGCTAAAAGAAACTCCTCAGGTTGTCATTTGCTTGTAGTTTTTGGAGCATGGACCACTTACAGTTTCTGCCCTCTATGTACCTTGTTGTTAGACGGTGGCCTGACCATGTGGGCGGCTTGGTGGTGGCCATTTTGTCAAGCCAAGCATTGTCCTTTTGCCATAGGAATGTATTGTCTGTGTTCTCTTTCTTTTCATGTTTATGGGGGTGGCACTGGCCAGGGCATGTGGGGGCGGCCATTTTGTGTGACCTTCCATCCTGGTTTAGTTTTTTTGCCGCAGGCCTACAAAGTTGTGTGATTTTTTTCTGCCAGTAGGCCTAGAGTCCCAGAGATAGTCAGCGGGGATGCTTGATGTAGCGGTTTCCATTTTGTCTGTTGAATTTAACATCATTTAGGGCATGGGTGGCAATGCATTGAATTTTCAAATGTGGTGTTTGGGGTGTAGTTAACTGTTTGGGGGAAAACTCCAAATGCCTTTGTTGTTTGTGTTGTTGTGTAACTTTCAAACCTTGTAGCCATGGGGATTTTCTTGTTTGCATTAAGCTGTGATGTAGGCATCCTCCTTTTTCTGGCCATATAGGGAGGGATATAGGCCTGGTTGAGTTTTACCAACACCACTGATTACTGAAAAAACCATAGGTATAATGAACATTATAATTCGAAATTTCGCATTTAAAAAACCTTTGAAATGCACTGGAAAAAAACATAGCATTTAAAAATCCTTAGGAATTTACTGAAAAAAACATAGGTTTCAGGGACGTTATAGTTAGTTGGACATTGCTCTTGTACAAAACCATAGAAGTTTTCCAATTATAGTTACTTCAGCTCACTATAACTCGCGCGCCCGCAATCCACTGCTGATGACGTCACATATTACATCACTCATGACATGGTAAGTAACATCACTCATGACATAACTGATGACATCTGAAATGACATCACTGATGACATCATTCTTGTGAAAGAGTGTCAGACCTCCTCTCACCCTAATATAACCTTTGATACACACATTGAAAAATAGAAACTAACGTTTTCAAAACAATGGAGATACCAATACCAGTTAAAACAACCTATTCAGTAATTCCAAAATCTACATACACATCCACTCATTCACCAACAGTTCTATATAGTCACTCATATATGTACTCACTCATCATATGTTACACACCTACACTCATTCATAGAGCTACTCACATGCATACTCACACATGCAAATAAAGTATGAAACATCCATTTACTTCCATATACAGCTATACACACACCACTACACTTACTTCTACAGAAACGTACACATACCTACTCCCTTAAACAATCACTTATAGAAACACATACTTATTTATACAGGAACTCTTTCAATCTCTCACTCTCATGTATACTCACTTATATACATCAATACTCACATATACTAGTTTAAAACATATGTACTTACTCATAAAGACACTATTGAGACAGTCATTCACTCACTAACACACCCATACACACACTAATCCACCCATACAGTACTGCACGCATGCTGTCTTCAAAACACATACAAGCAGTGAGTCACTCATTCATGCATCTATGCGCTAAGTAATATTTAATATCCCCCACCGAACCATACAGACACTCATACTGATACTCAAAAAAAAAAACTAATAACCCATATACACACTCATGTAGCTACTCACCAAACCTTGCAGCCACTTATACACAAAGTGAGACACTGATACAGATATTCAAATATTTAAACATTACTCGCTAATACATGCATTCACTAAAATACACTTAATAAGTCAGTTATACAATCAATTTCACACAAAGAACATCCATTAACCACTTGGATGCTAGGCGTTTTCCCGCTGTGTGCTGGAAAATGCCATTTTAGTGGCACCATGACGAGCTCAGCTCGTCATCAGCACACGACCCCCGTGGGTGATGACGAGCCGAGCTCGTCATCAGCATCGAAGGGGTTAAGACACTTATTTACCCATTTATTCTGCCATCGACCTTTAGATATACATATATAAAAAATATTTATTTTTCAGAAAGACACACATTCACTGGATGATGTCATTTGAGATGTCATCAGTGATGCCATGAGTGATGTCACTGACCATGTCATGAGTGATGTAATATGTGACGTCATCAGCAGAGGATTGCGGGTGCGCGAGTTATAGTTAGCTAAACTAACTATAACGGGGGAATTTCAATGGTTTTGTATGAGTGAAATGACCAGCTAACTATAACATGTGTGAAACCTATGTTTTTTCAGTGAATATATATAAATATATACACATCACACATACACACAAGCATATATTCACTGAATTCTGTAACATAAGAACATACCCTTGTATGTTAGATCATACAACTTATATTGAATAAATGGCAGCAGGATCACAGTAGAGGAAGCATTAACTCACTTAGGTGTCTCGCCATCTTCCAATGGACTTCTTTATGGTACAGAGGAGTAAAGGCAATAAAGTGTGCAAAGCCACGTAAAGGCAACATTTCTTACAATGACAGTCCTTTAAAAAAATAGCAGATTGTGTGCTGTAAGCTGATAGGCTGTTTTGCTTCCTCCGTCATATTAACAAGAAGTCTGCTGTAGGATTTATCTCTTTCTAAGTCATTTGCATATAAATATAAACATCATTAATGGGGCTAATTGCCCTGTAGGAAATAAAATGAGATAACTAGCATCTTTACCGTGTGCGTTTTTTACATATTCAGCGCCCATCATGTCTGGTCCTGCATGGTTGCTATAGATAATTACTACCATTAAGTTGCTTAAAGGCACAATGAAAACCATTTACAATGGCATCCAGGGTGACCTAGCACAGTGGGTAGTTGGATAAATTAAGATGTTCCTTTTCAGGCTCATAAATATTCATTGGGACATTCAAATTAACATTAGTGATAAGGGTGCTTGGCAAACTTGACACAGGTCCAGCCCCAAAGCTAGAGATAAGAGGGTACATCAGTACGATCCTCCTTGGAGGCAGCCCGGGAAACTAAAGGAATTATTTATTGAAACTGCAGTGGACGCGAGGTAAGGCGGAAGGACATGCAAATTACAGTCTAACTGCCGCGTAATGTGTCATGCTTCATCACACGGGTCAGGTGTGGAAGTTATTCAATGCTCAGGACTCAAGCTATGATTTTTGACAATTAGAGGAGGTGGCACACCTAGTAAATTATTCATGAGCCATAGAGAGTCAGAAGAAGAAATTACACCGATACAACGTGCAGGAAACATTAGCACCAACAAAACAGTGTCTTCGCAACTACCCCAAATGAACTGTCGACGATTCTTTCTTGCACAGAACAGAGCGTCCCTGTCTTTTGTTCTGCACGGGGCAAGTTAAGTACATTGTTTTGCTGAAACACGACTTCTTTTGAATACAAGTTTCCTAACATTCAGCAAATGCTTGCTGTGGTGGAAGAATGTGGTAAATTATAGATTATGAGGAGAGTACAGAAACCTGTACTGATGCTTTTGTTGCAGGGTTTGCACATGGCTGACAGTATTACGACTTACGTAAAGCAGTCGTTGCCGTATCGGAACATCTGCATAACAGGCACGGCCTTATCATTTTAACTCCACAATGTGTTTTGCAGCAGCTATGCTCAGGACTGAAATGAGACGTAGAACCTAGTATGGCTTGTGGCATCATCTTCCAGGCAGATGGCAGCAGGCAGAAAATGAGCATGGAAGTTGCAATGATTTGGATTTCTTACCCCGAGGCAAGGCGAGGTTGTTAATAGGTGCTTTTGAAAACTAAAAAAAAGATAACACATTACAGTCTACAGACCGTAGGAAATGGGAAGTGATGCTTTCTAGATTACCGTTGGTTGATTTTCAAAAGTAAAACGTTGCAAAATGTTGATTTCAACCATCTAAACTTCTTTTCAGTTTCGGAAAAGTAAATAGCCTGGAACTTGATGTCTAGTTGTCAGAATATCTTATTAGTTTAAGGGATTATAATATATACACATGCAGGGTATGAAATTGTAATATGAAATATACATTATGCATACAACGACGCCACATGGCGGAACTGTAACAGTCCGCATCATGTCAGAACCAAGCTGCACCGGCAGTCACTCGTTGCTTCTATATCCGCCTTTGCCTCTGGACTGATATGGAGTGCAGAGGTTCGTTTGAAATGTAGTTTGGTGTTTAAAACCAAAGACTGTTTCACAAACACCTATGAGAAAGACCAAAGAAGCTTCTGTTGACAAATGATTATCCACCAGTGGTTATCTGAGCACATGCCTATGTTAAACAGTTGTAATCCAGCGCTATAGACAAATTCTTTGTAGCAAGGATGTTTAAAGGATCTGGATTTGTATTTCCAGACCTTCGCTGAAGATTTTGAGGCATTGCAAATTGTTTACTAATGTAGAATATAACTGTTCTCCACTTAGAGGTGGTCTATCTATCTATCTATCTATCTATCTATCTATCTATCTATCTATCTATCTATCTATCTATCTATCTATCTATCTATCTATCTATCTATCTATCTATCCGCCCACCTGCCCGCTCATCCATCCATCTGTCTGTCTATCTATCTATCCATCTATCTCATTTTAGTGTTACAACTATATATAATTGTTATACTAATAATTTTTTTCGTATTCTAGTATTTGTGGAGAAGCTTAAATTATGCGTGTAACGTGTTCACACAAAACAATTTAAATTATTTCAATACATAATTTACTACATATTACATCCAAATACAAATGTTAATGCAGGAGGGAATTTCTTTTGAATTAAAGATTTAAAATTATTTTAGAAATCATATTTAAACTGTTTACTTAATACTCATTGATTTACTAAATGTATGTGCTATAATATGTTATTTTATTAGTTTTGTTTAATCATGAATATTTTAAATGAATTTACGTTCATAATGTACATCACAATAATTAAACTTTTTAAAAATAAACCATGAACTTCAACAATGTTCCCTATTATTTCCCGTAGAGAGATTTTCAACCACGTTGGTAGATATCTTTGCCTACAAGTGCAAAGTTACTAGTGGTACCTTTATATTTATAGTGCCACAGAGTGATACGATTTGGGACACATAATTACTTCCTGGACATTTTTTTTTAACAAAGAAACAATGTGTCATCCTCGGGGCTCCTGCAAGTTTGGACTAGAGGTTTGACTTCAAGTCATATATAATGCGTACACTTTGTCTACAATTTGAGCCTCTCCCCTCCCTAAGACCTTCTATGCAGCCTTCATCCTCAGGTGATTCATTGGCCCCTGGTTTTGTATGCAACCCTTAAGACTGCTGCTCATGATGTAGGGTTTAGGGGAGGTCTTAGGGTATTCAGTGGGTGCTCCTCCTATAGATTATGCTCATACTAAACTACTGTATTTGACCCTGTGGATATCAGGATTATCTCTCTTTAAACCTATCATACCTGCTGCTTCTACCAAGTCACAGTCCTCTTTACGACTTCACACCCTGTTACAAACCGCACCCAACACCTCAATTATTTAAAAAAACACCTACAATGCACTACTAATGACAGACAGAAAACAAAGATTGAGAAAGCTTGGGAAAAAGATTTTGCGGTATGCTGGCCAATCTCACTTTGGAAACACATTTGGACCACATTATGTACAGCCTCCAGAGCAGCTACTAACACACAAACATTATTTTTTGCCTGCAATAGACTTTTATTCACACCAGCCATTCTGTGTAAACGTTTTTCCAACACTCCTATTATAAGTTGGACTTGCTCCTTCCTCAATGCCGACCTCTTCCATATGTTATTCACATGCCCTAAAGTACACACTTTCTGGAGGCAGGTTTGGTTACAAATTAACTTGATTTATGGTACTACGTTTCCTTTTTCCTTCATTCATATCTTCTTGTGCATCCTCTCTTCTATCTGGGATAGAGCTTCACCTAATGTCAAGATAATTGATTTAATATTAGCTATCACTTTTCAACGAATTACTGTCAATTGGAAAGTCTTTTCAAAAATTTTGTATAGAGCCTGGGGTACAATGTTTGTCAAAACCATAGATTAGACACTGCTTTTGTGTATCCTCCTCAAATGGCTACAAAATGTGCTGTCCTATTGTCACCTGTTACAACATTTATTGATGTCAGTGCCAAAAGATGTTTTTTACCTACACCATCTCAACAAGAGGTTCCCAAACCACCCTAATTCCTTGATTGTCCACAATTTCTTCTTTTATTTTTCTTGAATGCATATATACACATTCTATGTACATTATATCTCTTTTTTGTATTAATAGTCTGATTATTTTACCTTCTAAGCAACACATTTGGATTGTTATGTTGTAAAACTCATATGGCCGAGATACCCGCCACCCCCTCTCAACACAATCCCCAAGAATTGGGAAACCGGAAACAGTTCTTGAACTTTTGGAAGGCGGGAAGGGAGTCACCCTTCCCGGCCGTATTTATTAAAATATGAAACAAAAGAAAACATTAAAATAACAGTTTCATATAATGTACAATTTCATTTCCACATTACGATGTTGGCTAACCTTAACAGATCTCTAATACAAAGGTTCTCCTAGCCGAACTAACATCCTACAAAACATTTGACTTGAAATTGTACATCCTAACTTTAAGGGCCAACGGCAAGGTCGTAACCGGTGTCAGATCCCTAAACCAGAAATACCCCCCTCACTTGTGAGAGGGGCGACCGCACAGAGGCGTACCTCAAGTGCATTTACCAATTTCCCTTTGTACTTGACGGGGGCCCAAATAAACTCGACGCCATTTAACGGTCGTTCGAGGACTCGTGTGAGGTGTCTAAAAGGTAGCGTAAACCCCCTCCCGCACCCCACACAACTTACCCATCTGCCGTCGCAGATGTCCTGGCCCCGGGAAATTCCCCAGGAGGGGCCGTAGCCCCTCCTATCCAGGAAGGGGCCTTGACCACCTTTCCTTTCCTTCCGGCGGCCTCTCCTTAGACAGGACCGCCTCCCCATTGAGGGGCCAATTGGCCACCTCCCCCGCGCGCTCCCATCCGTAATGGGTGACGCCCCCTCATAGGGATCTTCCAATTACTGCTCACCGATCATGACCTTACCACCCGACCAAAATAAATACGACAGTTTTACCTAAGTTTACTAAGATCTCTAACGCAAACAGCATTTATTATCAAGCATAAATACTGATCAATCCTTGTTCAAAATTACTTTATTAGAAAAATATACTGACAATCATCAATCTTTATTGCATCGTTAAGAACTATCACGACAATCATCACAACCTGCAAGAAAGCAGAGAAAATCAAAGATACTATCAACTGTATTTACAACGAATCGCTGTCCTCAGGGGCTGGTGGGTGGGTCAAAATTGCTCTTCGTTCCGTCTCGAGCTCACGTGCAGCGGGGAGGTGCAGCTTCAGAGCACAGGAACAAGAGGATGCTTTGTTAGCTTCCGCTCCTTTTATCCGTCTTCAGGGTGGGCGTGAACCCGCCCCGCCTGCCTCCAAGGGCGTGGCCGGCCGTGTTGGTGTCTAGGCCAGCCCACTCTAGGGCGGGAAAAAGGCGCGCCCCGGCTACGCCGCTTCGGGCATACCAGCCGAGACTCGCCTCCCGCCCAAGATGGCTTCCCGGGGGGATCGTGGTACTCGACCATACGTTCGGGGGGACCGATTGGTCGCCCCTTTCCATATGGCCGAGATACCCGCCACCCCCTCTCAACACAATCCCCAAGAATTGGGAAACCGGAAACAGTTCTTGAACTTTTGGAAGGCGGGAAGGGAGTCACCCTTCCCGGCCGTATTTATTAAAATATGAAACAAAAGAAAACATTAAAATAACAGTTTCATATAATGTACAATTTCATTTCCACATTACGATGTTGGCTAACCTTAACAGATCTCTAATACAAAGGTTCTCCTAGCCGAACTAACATCCTACAAAACATTTGACTTGAAATTGTACATCCTAACGTTAAGGGCCAACGGCAAGGTCGTAACCGGTGTCAGATCCCTAAACCAGAAATACCCCCCTCACTTGTGAGAGGGGCGACCGCACAGAGGCGTACCTCAAGTGCATTTACCAATTTCCCTTTGTACTTGACGGGGGCCCAAATAAACTCGACGCCATTTAACGGTCGTTCGAGGACTCGTGTGAGGTGTCTAAAAGGTAGCGTAAACCCCCTCCCGCACCCCACACAACTTACCCATCTGCCGTCGCAGATGTCCTGGCCCCGGGAAATTCCCCAGGAGGGGCCGTAGCCCCTCCTATCCAGGAAGGGGCCTTGACCACCTTTCCTTTCCTTCCGGCGGCCTCTCCTTAGACAGGACCGCCTCCCCATTGAGGGGCCAATTGGCCACCTCCCCCGCGCGCTCCCATCCGTAATGGGTGACGCCCCCTCATAGGGATCTTCCAATTACTGCTCACCGATCATGACCTTACCGCCACAGGCCGGATAGTTGACCGGCTATCCGGACCCCCCACAAAATACTGCTACCTAAAGGTCAAGCTGTAAACTCCTTAACCATGCTATGAAGTCTCCTATGAGTAATTCGTTCCCCACCCGGGACAAATGAACACCGTCCCCCAAATACATACTGTCCCCCTTAATACAACCATGCGAAACAGAATGCAGTGTACTTGAACGAAACGATCTACTCATTTTATTATTAATTTTCCGTACTGAATGATTCAGTGCAGAAACAGAAATAGCCCCCCGCCACACTTTCCGTGGGATCATATGGGACCATGCAATTGTGCACCCTGGAACTCTTCTCGCTAACCAACTTACCGTGGAAAGCATCGCCTCAAGAAGAAGTCGTCTACCAGTGGTCACCAAATCATTGCCCCCAAGATGTACTATGACTACAGACGGCGGTGACCTTGTCCGCCCTAACAAAACCTCGAAAAATGTTTGAAACTGGTCAATACAGAGCCCGCCCTTTCCGTAGAAGGACACACTGTACCCGTATTCCCCAGCCACGTGAGTCATGTCACCTGCTTTGAATACGTCCGCGGCACGCCTCACGTATGAGTGGCCCACGACCCACACCTCCTTTTTCACAGCCGGTAATGTCTGACCGCTGGCCCCCCGGTGTTGGGTCGACTGGACAGTCCGCCCCGCCTCGTAGGCTTGCGCAACTGAAAACCAAACAAAAAACAAGAAGCGTGAGTACATCGTTACAGCTTCACAACATGTGCAACCGTACATACCTCTTATAACAATTCGAGGACCAACGCCCCACACGTTTTATTTGATCAACATTCAGACCCCTGGCTGTAGCTTCCGTAGCAGCCCCTATCCGAAAGGAATGGGTCCCAAAGTCGCCGGGGTTCAAGCCCGCGGCAGAAATCGACATCGCAAGCACCCGCTGAAACTGAAACCTCGTCAGTGGGGTGGCGTCAGCGTGTCTTAACAAGGTCCCCCCCCATGCTGCCACCCTCTGCGCTAAATATGTTTCTACGCACCCAACAGGGCACATGGCGGACCCGGGAATCCTCTGGATGATTACACAGTCCCCGATTGCATCCTGATCGGATTTGGACTTTACAAACGAGACCGTCATCGTCTCCTCTCTGACCTGAATGTGTTCCCGGCACAGTCCCCCCATCGTATCCTGCTTGTTCTTTGCCACTAATTCGCTTACCCGCATAGCCCCATGGAATGCTAATGCAAATGCAGCTCGGAACAACACTGCTTCGTAGTGGGATGAACATGTTACCGGTAGCACGGATAATAACAGGGCCAACCTATCCAAACCTATCGGGTGCCTATCGTCTACTCTGCGACCCTCAAGGCGTTGCCACCCCGTAGCGCTTTCTGCACAACGAAAGACGCTGTCGGGTCCTGGATCCCATAAGCCCTTGCCATTAAGGAAATGGCGGCCCGATGCCTCTGGGCCGTAGCTACTGACTTGCCTGCGTGACGTAAAGAGAGCAGGAATCTTACTACAGACTCTTCCAGACCCCAAAGCTCCCTCCCGGAAGTACCCAAAAAGGCCCAATAGGAACGGAACGCCCCTTCATATGCCTTCCTCGTCCTGGGTGCTAAACTCTCTCCCACGAGGTCTTGTAGTTCGGGGCACCGAGAGACCAGAGAGCTTTGGGAAAGGGTGCCGCCACCGGGTCCGCTGTGGGCAGAAAACCCCAGAAGGCCTGCATACGGAAACGAGAGAGCGCATCAGCCGCTTGGTTCATCACCCCCGGCACGTGCCGCGCCCTAAACAGTACATTTAGTTGCATGCACAACAACACAATTTCCTTGAGTAATCGGAGAATCAATTTGCAACGTGCTGCCTGATTATTGATACACTCAACCACGGTCATGTTATCAGACCAGAAAACCACAGAGTGACCCCTAAACCCTTCTGGCCATGTTCTCAAGGCCACCAGAATAGGGAATAGCTCGAGAAAAGCAATGTTACTCGTCAACCCGCACTCATGCCACCATGACGGCCATTTTTGAGCCGACCATTGTGTACCCAATATGGCGCCAAAACCCACACTCCCCGCCGAGTCTGTCCATAGTCCCAACTCCTCGGAAGACACTGCTGGTTTATTCCAGACAATTCGACCATTGAAATCCGCCAGGAATGCAATCCAAATGCGCATGTCCTGGCGAACCTCTGCCGAGAGTCTCGTACGATGATGTCCTTCCTTCAAGCCGACCATGGACTGTGCAATCGAGCGGGAAAAGGGGCGCGCCATCGGCATTACTCTCAGGGCAAAATTCAACTGACCCACCACCTGTTGCAATTGATGCAAGTTCACTTTCGTTGCACGAATACATGTCTCAAGGGATAACCTGAATTTTAACACCTTTTCTTTAGGTAAACGAAAACAACCTTCCACTGAGTCGAGCTCGATCCCCAGAAACTCGATCAAGGTCGAGGGACCGACAGTCTTACCTGGCGCCAATGGCACACCAGATTGATTCATTAGGACACAAAATTCATGTAAGGCCTGTCCACACTCAGAATCCCCGGCTGCCCCCAGAAACAGAAAGTCATCGAGATAGTGCATAACATGTTGAAAACCTGTCTTCCTCGTGAATACCCACTGCAGAAAACAACTGAATTTCTCGAAATAGGCACATGAAATCGAGCATCCCATTGGCATACATTTATCCATGTAATAGCGACCCTGAAACTGGAAACCAAGGAGACGCTGATCGTCTGGGTGTACCGGGAGCAACCGGAACGCTGACTCGATGTCCGATTTGGCCATCAGCGTCCCGGGCCCCAGGCGATTCAACATGGCAACGGCCTCATCGAAAGATGCGTACCGCACTGAACATACTTCCGGATCTATCGCATCATTTACGGAAAGACCATGTGGGGCTGACAAATTGTGTATCAGCCGAAACTCCCCCGGGTCCTTCTTGGGAACCACCCCTAGAGGAGAACACACAAAATTAGCAACTGGCGGCCAATCGAATGGACCGGCGACACGACCTCGAGTCACCTCTTTCCTAATCTTTACCTGAACCACCGCCGTGTGCTGTAAGACCGACATTTGATTCTTACAGTCCGGTACCCCCTGAAAATCCCCCACTGGGATGCGGAAACCATATGAAAACCCGTTCCGCAACACCCCAGCGGAAGCATAATCTGGGTATTCGCTGAGCCAAGGAATCATTGCCATGGTATCAATCGGGGTCGGTAAAGGCGCCCCTCGGACTATATTAGACCTGTTTGGCGCCTCCCTTACCACCGTTATCACCCGTTTTGGCTCTGCACATGGACTCAGGATGGGATGGCTGCCCGCATCCCCCACACTCATGTCTGAATTTGCATGACCCCTGGGGCCTGGTACATTTGCCCCTGTTAAAATTCCAACATATCCCCCTTTTACCTGTGTTGCCACTCGGCTTCGTGTGGGACTCGTTACCTGCACCCGTCCGAAAGGGCGTCCCAGAGTTTTGGCGGGAGGATTCCCCCCCGTTACTCCCTACTAATGGCACCTTCAACATCCCTGTACTTTCCATTTTTTGCCAAGACACAGAGTTGTAACAGTCCCAGGACAACAACGGGTTGTGTTCCTTAGCTTTTCTAAACAGATTATCATAGCAGAACCACTGATTGCCCCCATATGCCACAGAATACTCCATAATACGTGACTGATAGATGGGTAACTCGGTCAACAACTCAGGTCTGCGTTCCCCCATGATGGAAGTAAAAATTCCCCACGCTCTGCCCCAAGTACCAATGGTCTCATCAACCTTAAAGGCGGCCATTTTAGCGCGCCAAACACTCGGATGCATGAGCTCCTTTTGACTCTTTACATGCTCGATCTCGTAATGGTAGGTAAGCAATGAAAACATGTTTACATATTTGTCCGCCCAAATCAACTCCTTGACTTCTAGTGGGACGTGCTGGGCAATCTTCTCCTTTCGAGAAGGTGCAGAGTCCCCCCCGCAATCGGCAATGGCCGCTTACCTGAAGTAGACCCCACGCTTGTCGCCGAACTTGGGCCTGCTGTACTTCCAACCGCTGGGACCTGCGGGGGAACAGGAGATGGAGCTTTCGCAGCCACCCTCGATTCCCGCAGTTGTCTCATCACTGCCCGGGCGTCGTCAGCCGTGGCGCCCTCGCTATCGTTTCCCAACCACGCTGCCAATTGCGCCGCTAACTCGGGGGGCATATCCTCCCTGTTCGCAGGGGTGACCACCACAGGGATTGGGTTCCCCTCCTTTGGCGCCGGGGTTGGCTCTTCTCGTGGCGCTGTGGGAACCGGGGTCTCCCCCCCAAGTGCTCCCCTTCTGGGCCTCTTGCTCTTTCCACCGGGAATTGTTCCCGGTAAAGGCCGTTTCGGTCCTCCCTCCCCGTCCTTGGCCTCAACCTTTCTCTTCAGATCGGCTATCTCCTTCATGAGCATACGGAGCATCTCATCGGTACCGACCCGCTTTCCGACCTTCTTGGGCATTCTTTAGACGGGATATCTGTAAGACAAAAAGAGGGATTAAAACGCTCAAAATTGCTCTTCGTTCCGTCTCGAGCTCACGTGCAGCGGGGAGGTGCAGCTTCAGAGCACAGGAACAAGAGGATGCTTTGTTAGCTTCCGCTCCTTTTATCCGTCTTCAGGGTGGGCGTGAACCCGCCCCCGCCTGCCTCCAAGGGCGTGGCCGGCCGTGTTGGTGTCTAGGCCAGCCCACTCTAGGGCGGTAAAAAGGCGCGCCCCGGCTACGCCGCTTCGGGCATACCAGCCGAGACTCGCCTCCCGCCCAAGATGGCTTCCCGGGGGGATCGTGGTACTCGACCATACGTTCGGGGGGACCGATTGGTCGCCCCTTTCCATTCTATTTATTTTGTATGGTCAAAGTGTTTGCTTTTCAATGAAATTACTTGAACTTAAAAAAAATCTCTCTTTAAACCTGGTGGGTCCACTCTGAAATGTCACTGAGGTATCCCCTACTGTACTGATTGTTTATAATCTGTGAGAGTACAGTTTTACAACACTGTTGTTCATCAGTAGGGTTACTGGCCCTTGTGGCGTCCTGAAGGTTTACCACCCTCTGCGTTTACTGTGGTATCTCCATGTTTACAGACAGTGAGTTTGTACTCTCATTTGGGTTTCCAGGCAGACAGGAATGCACTTTACCCTTAGATGACAAGAACTTTGCTTTCCAGGTATGAGTTTGTTTGGCTGATATTTAAACCATTTCTCCTGGTACTAGAGTACAGTGGACTATACAAAATGCGCCCAGCCATTAGTCATCTATCATTCATCCAAGGGACCTTCTGAGGTAGCAGCACAGATAAGGATACTTCAAGGATATTTCACATTATAGAAGAAAAACTTGCACTAGGTGATAATTATGGCACCCAATACAATCTGAAAACATCAGTCTTCTTTTTTTTTTAGTTGAGATAATTATCGCACCAAACACTGGCCACTCTTAATGAGGGCCATATCAATAAAACCCAATCAGTGCATCAGGGTCTTGTATGATGCGGCTCTTCACCAGTGAGGGTCTTAAGGCACTTTGGGAGGGGGGCTGCTTGTAGAACTGGGTGGAGAGCCATAGGTATTCAATATTGCTTCTGAATGAGGACCAACCTATAATATAATAAACAATAGTAGGTGTGGACAGGATTTATGTCTTTTGTTGTACACATATCTGTTGTTAGCCAATTCACTGTCTTTGAATTCAGGATGCTCTTGCTCCACAAAAATTAGAATTAAGACAGTGCATCCTTTTCCCCTCAGAATTTCAAGTTCTGTATCCGTAACAGTAAGAGAGGACAACTATTTCATAAGCTAAGAAGAATATGGTTAAGCAAACAGTTCAGTATCCTCTAATTTATACACAGTTTACCAAAATTGCCGGTGCTAAACTCATTTCTGGGGTCCATTGATGGCAAATAGCCCTTCTGTGTCTCAATATGCATTTGCCTGGCCTCAACTGTATAGAGTTTAATAACAGTTCTGAGCCTGCTTTGCTTGGTTGCAGACCATGTCGGCAGTCAAGCAGAATACCTACCTCTTGTGCTAAAAATATTATGTGCTCGTCCAACCTTTTTTTCTAGAATTATATTGTGTATGCCTATGTGCCATGGCACTTGATGTGGGCTTTACCCTTTAAATTAAACCTTTCTATCCTTGTGTTAATTACAGTATTGATTGGATGGAAGTCTCCTTCAACAGTGCTAGATTGTAAGCAGTCCCAACAATTTCTTGTATTTTGCTTGCAAACTGTTTGCCAGATTATAGAAAAAGTCAAGATTTTTTAGATTTACTCTAACAGCTTTCATTGAACTTTTACAGCAAATTTCCAAATATTCAAATATTTTCTTCGTTACAAAGGTTTCCAGGAGTGCTTTTGGCATTCTATGATGGTCATAGCTTTCCAAAGAATATATACATATTACCTAGTGACTGTCGCCACTAGGTAATTATAATTAGGATTGCTTTTCCATAGGAAAATAGTTTATTGTGTAACTAATACGTTTAGACTTGTTAGATGATTCTCCAAGAACGTTTCCAAAAAGTTTCAAATTTTTGACTAATTTAGGCACAGAAAGTTTTTTCGAGGTGATCCTTTAAGTGGGGTCCAAGGAACATGAGGGGCCAAAAACACAAAATCCCCATGCATTTTCCATAGACTTCTTTAGGCATGGCTACAGCAAAAATTGCTGAAAGAATTACACTAAAAAATCAGCAGAAGCTAGACCTTGGTCAGCAGTTTGTGTCTTTTGTAATTTGTGTAAACCCGTTTAATAGTTTTTGAGAAATTAAGGGTAAAAAATAAATGTATATTGTGGCTGTTAGCCTCGTGAGAGCACTGCCAGTGTCTGGCAAAAGCGTGAAATAAAAAATAGAGCCCTGTGATTGGTTAAGATGCCTGTTTTTCTGTGAGCCCATGAGGGCAGTCCCTCTTCATTCACTACTATGCACACCTGTCATTTAAAGAGCGGTCTCAGAGGAGACAGGTCAGTCTCTCATCCCACTCCCTACTACGCACACCAGTCATCTGAGAGAAAAATATGTAATTAGTGGCCAGTCCATGCACCCAGCCAGAAATCAAAAATAGAGCCTGCTGATATGTCGGTGTGCCTTTTTTCCAGGGGGACAGCTTACTGCAAGCCTCAAATGCTGAATCCTCTCTCATGGCTCTCTCCTCCTTTGCCTTTGCCTTCACCCTCTTACTCCTAGTGAACATACAAAACGTTCTCTCACAGCATCAAAGCATCACCAACTTAGAAGAAATAAATCAAATAAAAAACTGTGTGAATTACAAGTATGCCTAGTTGCATGGGGTAAGTACTGCATTGTCCTTTCAGGCACCGTTCTCAAATGATGGGTGTGCATAGTAGGCTGTATGGCTAGACCCACCTCTACTTTCAGATCTCCGTCTCAGATAACGGGTGCGCGTGGTAGTGTGCGGAGAGAGGCTGTCCTCTCCTTCCAGGCCTCTTTTTGAGATAACAGATGTGCGTAGTAAGGTATATTGTTGGACTGGCCTCTCCCGTCAGACCTCTTTCTCAGTTGACAGGTTACCAAAGGAAGGTGTAGGGACTGGCACACCTCTTCTTCCAATAACAAGTGTGCATAGTAGAATGTGTGGCAAGAGACTGGTCTCTCCACTAAGATCTCTCTCTGAGGCAACAGGATTGTGTAGTAGACATCTCTCTCATGATGACAGATGTGCATAATAGAGTATGTACATGGACTGGCCTCTCCTGTCAGTTCTCTCTGTCAGATAATGGGTGTGTATAGTAGGATGTGTACATGACCTTGCTCCTCCTTACAGACCTCTCTCTCAGTTAACGGTTGTGCTTATTAGTGTATGTACATGGACTGGCCTATCCTGTCAGACCTCTCTCTCAGTTGAGGGGTTAGCTTAGGAAGGTGGGTTTATGAACTGGACTCTCCTGTGAGACATCTCAGATGACAGATCGGTGTAGTAAGTAGTGTTTGTGGAGGGATAGCCCTCTCCTGTCAGAACTTTCTCTCAGATAACGGTTATGCATAGTAAGATGAGGGGAGTGACAGACCTCTCCTTCCTGACCTATTTTTCAGATGACATGTATACTAGGCTGTATGGATAGACTGGCTTATACTTTCAGATTGGTGTCTCAGATAACAGGTATGTGTAGTAGTGTGTGTGGAGGGATTGCCCTCTCCCTCTAAACGTCTTCCTTAGATGATGAATGTGCATAGTAGGAAGTGTAGATGGGCTGGCCACTCCTGTCAGATCTCTTTCTCAGATGACGGGTGTGTGAAGTAGGGTGTGGAATTAGAGATATTGGCTTCTCCGCTGAGACCTCTCTCTCAGAAGACATGTATGCAAAGTAGTGATTGAATAGGGACTACCATTAAATCACTCCAATGAGGATGAAGAATCCAGTGGACTGGATTCTGTGCTCCTATCGTTGGATAATCGCGCACTTCAGCGTTCAGCGCTCATCCAGACATTCGGCAGGTGGCTGCAGCCAAGGTGGGTAAGCAGCAGTAACCCTCACATTAATGTCAGCATTTAGGAATTCATGACAAAGCCCTGAGCCACAGACCTTGCGTCATCTATAGCCATAGCTCCCCCAATGCTCAACTCCAGTGGCACTTTCAGTCTTTTCTAGATTTTCCTCAGCTCCCCTCAGCTCTTTTAAACTGCAGACTAAGCAAGATCCCTGAGGCAGCAGAAGATGCCCGGCTAGGTTCGGGGATAGCTTGAAGCTATGGGAGGGGATCTCAACTCTCACTATGCCGTCTAAATGCTGTGCTCCACTGGACACCCCGGTTGGTGACAGCTAGAGTCATTGCCTGACGGATTCAGGAGACCTGCAACTCTCATTCTAACTACTCCGGCCTCCAGTGAAATTCAGGCAATAGTTCAGCCAGGTCATTTGCACATCTACATCTGCCTGTTAGATGAAATGTTGCTCACTTGGTTTCTAACTGGTGTTGAGTGCAAAAAGGAAGGGGAGCTGTGTGCCAATCTAGAGATCCCATCTTATGGTAGCACACTTGGCACAGGGAAAGGGGAGATTCTTTTCTGGAAGCGGTCCACCTAGGTGCTGGTGCAGAATGCAGGTTGTCTGTCCCTCCCAATCAAGGATTTCATTATTTCAACATTCCCAAATCGGGAATCAGAGCCAAATTTCTGCATGAGGGATTGCATCCATGGATCTCGGTGGAGTCTTGCAAGAGCCTTGGAGAAAGAAAAATGAGAAACACAGAGCAAAGAGCATAGATCATGAAACTCTAGGGTAGCTCTGAAAAGATCCATTTTGTTAACTGTTTTAACAACTATAAAAAATTGTGTTTTCAAAAAAAAAATATTTATTTTGAATGTGATTTATTTTTGAAAGAGCACAACAAAACCATACAGCTTGGAGTTTTGAACAAACACCATCTTGGAGTTTTGAACAAACACCATCTCTTTGAATACAAAAAGGAGAAAATCTAACAAAAAACTGGGGGGCACTTGTGTTGGACAAGCTTCTCCTGGGCAGACCTGCTTGTCTCTGATGAAAAAATTATGTGCTTACACAATCATCAAAATAGTGTTTCAAATTTAAAAAAAAAAGCTGGATTACTGTCTACTCATGCACTTAGAACAAGCAGAGGCACTGAATCTCCTGAAGCAAATTATGTTGAAGACACTTTAGAGTTCTCTAGCTCTGCAGCACGAGCCAACTGTGCCAGTGCAAGTCTTTACAGTGTCTTCACATCCCTGCGGTGCTCATGCTATATTGTTTATTTCTGCCGCTTCAGCTGAACTCTTTGCTGCAAAGTTTACAGGTAGGATACTTTGCAGAAAATTTCTTGCCACCCGGCCTCATTTCAGAGAGCTGAAAAATCAAGAATTTCTTAGGTTACTGAGATGATGGAGGTAGTGCAACAGGCCCTGGAAGTACATTTGATGACAACATGTTTGTGAAGGGAGGCCAACAGGATAGAAGAGCAAGCCAAATATGTATATATGTCAACTCTCATGAAAATCTAATAGTGAAATAAAGCAAAAAGGATGCAATCTTCTACTTCAAAATAAAGACATCCATGTGAGCTATTCATAATCCTTCCTTTAGGTATGGTTCCTCTCCTGGCCTACTGTGAGATTCCTGTTGATGTCTTGTAAAAGCTTATTATTGCTTTATATATTTCATGGAACAATTCATAATCCATTTTTCCAATGTAATCAACATCTCTAATGTTTTACTTTGTTCAGAATTAGAAGAAACCACTTTTATTAACTTAATTGCAAATGCACAATCTCGCAGGTTGATCACAAGAACTAATCAGAGTCCAGGCTGTGTATAGTGTGTTCGACTCCTGCGAGCATCTCACAAGATTGTTAAAATATTATTGCTTTATTTATTCAATAAAACAAGTAATAATCAATTTTACTAATATACTTCACTTCTGTACATTGTTCAGAATAATAGGAAAACACTGTTCATTAACTTAATCCCACAAGTACGACCTTGTGAGAGAGTTGTGAGAGCCGATGAGGAAGTACATCATCCTTGGAATCCTTGCAGGGGATATTATGTTCGAATTTCGAGAGCATCTTGCAAGAGTCACAATCTTTTTTTTATAAAAAATAAATACTTTTCAACCATATTTTGATGACTGTCTTTGTACAGAATGCATTTAAATAGTAACTGACAAAATGAAGAACAGTAGAATAAACCATAATATGGAACTTAATAATAGATGTATAAAATGAAAATTAATACCATATAATATTTTTAAAAAATTATCATTTTCTTTCTCAATTATATTTATTCCTTACAGATGTTGGCGGCCAGGAGACACGTTTGCTGCACCACTACCTTTGTTACAAATATTTATATTATGGAACTGTTTGTTGCCCACCTCAATTTGCTATCCACCAATGTAAGCCATTCAAAATTATACTTTTAATACTGTAGAGAAGCACCTTCACAAAAATCATAAATAGAAGCAATGCACTAAATGAACAACACAAATAGATGAACCAAGAGGTCTTTTTCTTGATTTGTAATTTCTTTATTCTTGTAATTTCTTTATTCACAGTCTTCTGATTGAGTAGAACAGTTCTGCACAGCCAACGCGTTTCGCTGAGTTATGGGCTTCTTCAGGGCCAGACAAATCCTATATTCATTACCAATTTTTGAAGGGAGATTTGTTCTGCAATCAGTCCTGGTCCATGCATCACTTTATTGCCCACATTCTCTAAGAGTACCAAAAGACAGCATGACATATCCTTCAAAATCGCATTGCCGGATTCCCTGGTTATATTAATGCATCTGGAGCTGTGCTCGACCATTCAGAGTCATCTCCACACAAGTTTGGCATCTTCCCGGGCAAGTCTAACCACTGGAGAATTGTAGCCGACACCAGGAACCATTGGGTCCTGGTTTCATATTTCATATTTTAAGTAAATTTTTTAGTTAATTAAAACCTTAACAATTGTACCCTAGGGTAAAACAGATCACTTGAAGATGTATTGAGTAAAACAGTTAACCACTCTGGTATTGAAACACCCAATAGGGCACAGATGCTTGGTCAAGCTAGTTCCTTCACTTGGCCACACTCCCATTCAGACGAAATCGCTGCCCCTTGCTCGGTCCCCTGCCCACAAGATTCTCCATCTCACAATGACACTAATCGACCTAGGCCCCCTCACTCAGTCCGAATAGCATGCTGGCAGCTGGCCCTCGGCCTGCCCAAACCCACCTCCAGGCTACCAGCACACTCTATCAGGACCTCTCCCCGGCTACTGGCCCCCTGCCAGCCAGATCCTACCCCCTTTAGACACATTGATGACCTTCACCTCAGAGCCACAGAATTAACCCTGGGTATCCACAAGTCCATTCTGGACCTAAAGCACCTTTTTCACATCACAAACTCTCCTTTTGGCTCTCGCAGAACGCAACCCATATCCCCACCACAAAGCCCCTCCTTCACCCCCAACCTCTTTCCATCAGACACCTGCGCCCCCGCAAGCAACCCTGCCCCCTCTCGGAGGAGGAAATTCTTGCTATCCTCCACTCCTACAATCCCACCCCTGACTCGCATAATCCCTCAGAACTCTCGGAGGAAGACGTGGCCGACACCCTCAGTGGTTACGACTCAGCCTTAACCACCCACCCATGCCCACCTGACCTGAGGGAAGTACTCCCTATCAACCCAAATGTATCTAACCCTAATAGACCTGCTACCCTCTGTACCAGAGGGGTAGTAAAAAGCAACCTGGCCAGAGTTCCCGTCTCCGATCCTACCCCTGACACTCACTCCGGCCCGTCCCTAGTGTGCCTCCTAATAAACTGCCGGTCAGCTGTAAAACATGTATCTGATGTAGCCGACCTCATCTTGAGACACAAATCGGTCCTAGCAATCCTGACTGAATCTTGGCTCTAGGAACCCTCATTGCCATACCTAGACCTCCTTGTCCCACCCAGTTATAAAATCGTAAGGATGGACAGGCACTCAAAGAAAAAAGGAGGTGGCATTGCCTGCATCTACTGCTCCAACCTCCTGGTTACGGATCTGCCGGTGGACCCTACATACTCCTGCGAATACCTTGCACTCGCTATATCCAACCACAACTCACAGCTGTGTAAACTACACATCTTTTACCACCCACCAGGCAAGAACAACACCTTTATGGACCTCCTCATAGAAATCATCACATCCAACATTTCCCCAAACTCCAATGACATCTTCCTTGGTGACTTCAACTTGCATTGGAACAACCCTAAGGATCCTCAGGCCATTGACATTAGGGACTTATTGGCCGATCAAGCTCTTATCCAAGCCTGCTCTCTCCCCGCACATTCGAAAGGTGCCACCCTAGACTGGATCATTGCTAAAGAAGCAGCGATCAAACTTATCTCTATTGACCCTTGTGATTGGTCTGACCACTACGCCATTACCTTCCTCCTGCCCAGCACCCATAAGACATGGACACCTCAACCTGTGATTCCTAAAAGATGGGTTAGAGACACCAAAAACCTTGGTCACCAGAAACTGGCAGCGCGTTGTGAGATCGACCCCCCCCCCCCCCATGCTCTTCTACCATATCCGACATTCTTGATGACCTGGCACCACTAAAACTAAAAAGAACCCAGATCAAAGACTGAAATCCATGGTTCAGCGGATCCCTCAACAAGGAGAGGAGATCCTTTTGACAGACTGAACGTAACTGGAAACAACATCCTTCAGTAGCACATCTAAAACTTCTCCACCAGGCCAGAAATACCTACAATAAGATAATCCTCAAAACAAAAAAAGAATTCTTCAGAATGGAACTGGAGAACGCCAAACATTGACCTCGCAAGATGTTCGACTTGTTCAAACACCAATCCAACAAACTAGCGAATACCTCCAAAGAAATACTTAATCCCCTAATATCAAGGGAGGAATTCTGTTCCTTCTTCTGCGACAAAATCTCTGCCCTAGATATCGAACTCCTGCCCGCTCTACCTCTTCGCCCCGCGCTGTCCTCCCAAACCTCACCTAAAAATCTAGAGCACTGGTCCAATTTTATAACCTATTACGAACACTCTATCTCGAAAATTCTTGCCTCTTTAAACCCAAACAATCACTTCAACGATCCTCTTCCTTCTCACTGCCTAGCTGCAGCCTCTCAAGCCATCATCCCTTCCTGGACTGCAATAATCAACGCCTCCCTCCTCGAAGGCTCAATTCCAGACCCGCTCAAGACCGGCCAAGTTGTCCCCATCCTAAAAAAAAACACTATGGACCCCGCTTCCGCTGAGAACTATAGACCCATTTCTAACATCCCACTCCTAGCCAAATTTCTGGAAAAATGTGTACAAAAGCAACTGAGCCTACACATCAACAAATATCACTTGTTAGATGACTTCCAATTCGGGTTCTGATCAGGCCACAGCACAGAAACCACCCTCATCCACATTGTAGATGACGCTCTCCAAGCCCTGGACCAAGGAAAAAACCTGTCTCCTAATCCTCCTAGACCTTTCCTCTGCCTTCGACACGGTAAACCCTACATTTCTACTGGAACGCCTCACACTCAGGATGGGGTTGGGGGCTCTATCCTTGAATGGTTTAGATCCTTCTTCCAAAACCGCTCACAGAGTCCTCATCAATGGTAATCTATCCACCTCATCTCCGGTCACACTTGGAGTTCCCCAAGGATCTACCCTCTCACCTACCCTCTTCAACCGTTACCTGGAACCTCTCACCTAGGTTCTATGTGCCGATAGCATCTGCTACCATATGTATGCCGATGATACTCAAATCTACATAAAAATCTCTTCCCCTGAGGAAATTTTCTCCCTGAATGAGGCCTTGAATCTAACAGTCCACTGGCTCACCGCCAACCAGCTTAAACTCAACGCAAATAAAACTGAATTCCTCCTGATCTCTCCTCCCAAACCCAACCCAGACATTCAAGGTTGGATCGAGACCATCTCAGCACTAAACTGCCTTCCTACCGTTGTTAACTCGGCGAAATCCCTTGGAATAACCCTGGATGGCAGCCTGAACATGCATGACCATATAAACTTGATGGCCAAAACGGCTAGATTCCACCTGAACTACTTAAGAAACCTAAAACCCTTCCTCGATGTGTCTGACCTTAAAACACCAGTACAGGCACTACTCATCTCTACATTAGATTATGGATGCTCTACCCTTGCAGGGCTACCCAACATATCTCTGACCCCATTGAAAGCCTGCCTCAACACCGCTGCCAGACTACTAACCGGCTTAAAGAAACTTGACCACATCTCTCCCCACCTTAATGCGCTGAACTGGCTTCCCTTAGAGGCCAGAATACAATTTAAACTAGCCTGCATTACTCACAAAGCTCTTTATAACAACTCCCCTCCATTCCTAGCACAAAAACTTGTGGTATCAGGTGGACCCAGAAACTCCAGCTCTGCCAAAGACTTATTGCTGCAACCTGCTTGCGTCCAGAAAAAGAAAACCTACAACCGGGCCTTCACTGGGGCTGCGCCAAGGATTTGGAACTCTCTCCCACTCGCCATCCGAAGACTTCCATCCTTGGCAAATTTTAGGAAGGAGACAAATACCTTCTTAATTGGTAAATACCTCGCCTAACGAACACGTGTCATGATTATCCTTCTACTGACATTGATCAAGTGTTCAGACTAGGTACTTTCCTATACAACATATCTATCTGTTGCAATTTCCTTCCCACCTGTAGCTGGTACGTTTAATACTTGTTTCCCTGCATTATGTATCCCTTTTTTTTTACCCAATGTTCCTTCCCACATGTAGCTGGCACGTTGACTACTTGTTTACTTGCATTATGTATCCCCTTTTTTACCCAATGATCTTTCCCCTCCCTGTGCTCTGGACACCTCCCTTAATACTGTAAAGCGCTCTGATACCCTCACAGGACTGGTTCGCGCTCTATAAAACTTTAACATAAATAAATAAATAAGCAAAATTATTCATAGGGTGTTTGAGCCAATATAAGATCATTTTGCCAAAACAAATTCATAGTGATAATAAACTAAAATTGCAAATAATGACCACCAATTATCCCTATTATGCCCCCAAGACGATTATTGATCCTTGTACAAAGGTTAAATTAATCCATGTTGTTAGACCTGCCATTTCCAGCAGGTTTATCCCCAGATCTTTTGCTTTTTGGCCTCCTATTTTAGACTCTGTTTTTTTTGGTGTTATGGCTCTGGGCACTTTACCACTGCTGATCAGTGTTAATGTGCATATGCTCTCTTTGTAAATTGTGATTATGGATTGTTGTTTCCATAATTGGCTTATTTGACTTACCATTAATTCCCTAGTACAGTGCACTGTGTGTGCCCAATGACTGTAAGTCAAATGCTGCTAGTGGGCCTGCAGCACTGAATGGCTCACCCACACATGCAGCCTTTCAAAGGAGTCTCAGACCTGCCACTGCAGTGTCTGTGCGCGGTCTCTACTGCCATGTCGACCTCGCAAGTGCACCCACTTGCCAGGTCCTAACTTTCCCTTTTCTTAAATGTGAGTCACCCCTAAGGTATGCCCAATGTACCCCTGTGGGCAGGATGCAGTGTGGGTGAGAGGTAGGAAATGCCCTGATGTGGCATGTCCTCATAGTGAAATACTGCCAATGTTGTTTTTGGATAATTAAAAGGCTATCAGTCCCATAGAATAGAATGAACGTTTATTTATAGCATCTTATGAATATAACTTTTCATTGGGACAAAATGGGGAGGCAAGGTTTACTATGCCTAAACTCAGAATATAAAGAGGCATCTTTTAGTTAGGGTGGTTTTTACATTCTGGGTTTAAAAATACCACTTTTAGAAAGTAGGCATTTTCATGCTTAGCCGCTTCGTTTGCCTCTGCTAGGTTTTTGTATTGACTGTCTGGCTTGGATTTACAGAGCTGGGGATGTGCATTCCGTTTAGACACTTGGGGGGTTGAGGTGTGTCCTGCCTTTTCAGGGTGAGTCAGGGCTGGACTGAATAGACCTGGGCTGCATTCAGAGTAGGGGTGAGGAGATTTCTTTCACACCTGAATGGGTCTGGACAATGCTGTCTCCACCTCCTGCCAGAAAGCTGCAACAGATAGGACAGAACTGGTTTTCGCTGGGCAAAGAGCTTCTCTGCCACCAGAGAACATGGAGTTTGTGCTATAAAAAGTTGGGCCCAGACCTCAGACTTTTAAATTACTTATTGGATTCAAGATGAACCTTTGCCAAGGAAAAGAGATGGAGAAACTGAGAAGAAGCACTGCCCCTTTGATATGTGCTGTCTGGGGTTGGACTGCAGTGGCTGTTTCTGCCAAGAAAAGGACAAGGGCGTTTCTGTATGCTGTGTCCCCTGCTTGAGC
Source organism: Lissotriton vulgaris (assembly GCF_964263255.1). NCBI lineage: Eukaryota > Metazoa > Chordata > Amphibia > Caudata > Salamandridae > Lissotriton > Lissotriton vulgaris. The sequence continues at coordinate 983,905,892 of NC_141695.1, read as the reverse complement.
AAGATCTCCAAGGGCATGAAGAAGAGCTTTCCTTCTGTTCTGAAGTCTCAGGGACACAAAGACATCAATACCCGCTCCCCCGAGCTTCCTCGCTGGGAGTTCTGACCTGCCAAGAGGTGCCTGTTGCTGTTCTGGGCCTCTGGAGGTTGTTCCTGCTGTTGGGAGCTGGAAAAGTAATACAATGGAGGGAAGCACAACGCATCTGCACCTGTGTCCGGTACATCGAAGAAACCGTCGCAGTGCCTCCCCACGGCTAGAGAAAACGCTGCACACCTCATCAAGTACACCTATATATGGAGTCCAACATCACTGCATCAATTCTGACCCAGGCCCTGTTGTGCGGGTGCAAGAACCAGCGCATTGGGGAACTACAGCTGAAGAAATCAACACAGTGTAATTGCCGCCACCACATTGAGAACCACCGAATTCCGGGTCCTCACACATCACACCGGGGTGCAAAATAGACATCAATGCTAGTACCACAGTAAAAAAACTGACACATCACCACCCCACACAGTAAGAAACCAACGCATCACCTCTCCTTCAGTAAAGAACTGACACACCACCTCCCTTGCATATAAGGAACCAATGCCTCACCTTCCCTGCAGCTGTTTTCGTTTCTGATTTTGATGCATTCAAGGTACTTTGTGTTGAAAGTGTTGCATCTATAGTTAGCTATGGGCAGAACTGTTTCTACCTTTTGAAGCTCATATTTTTATTACTGTATTCTGGATTTTTGTCATTTTGGTCTTGTTTGGTTTAGATAAAGATTACTAATTTTCCTAAATAGGTTTGATGTCCATTTCTAGTGGTTTCATTGTATTACTGTATGTGTGCACAAATTCTTTGCACACTGCCTCTGAGATAAGCCATCCTGCTCGTGCCAAGCTACCAGGGGATTGAGCAGGGGTTATTTTAGAAGTGTATCCCCCTTACCATGACTAGGAAGAAGGGTCCCCACTTGGACAATGGTGCAAACCATTGCCAACTAGAGACCCTCTTTTATAACACATGTCCTTACAACACCTGATACCAATTTTACGATCATTTTTACGATTGATAAAAGATTGATTATACCTAAAAACTGTTTATATCATGTATTCAGCTCAAGGATGACCTGGGTTTGCATCCTTCTAGAGTGCAAGGTGCTGTTTGAAATTGTCACAAGTATTTAGACGTCCTTACTTAGAAATTCCTAAGTAGTAGCCCTTTATTTGTTTCCTGAAAAACTAAAGGTCATTAAATTATAACCTGGTTACTCCTCCCTTGCAGAACCTATTAAAGCTTCTTGGTCAAGTTTTAAGCCTGAATATCAAGTTTTAGCCCTTGAGGCTGTTTGTACCTCTTTTATGTTCAGTCATGTAAATCACCTCGCTCATGCATAAGAGCAATGCTAAGCGTGCAATTGAATGTTGATGTTGTTCTGAGGTGCCTTTTGCATTCAATGACTAATCATGCTATGCCAATGGTCCTAGTGGTCATGGTGTGGTCCTGGTGTGATGAGGGCACCAACTGAGGAAGCATGGCACCTTCAGGTGGTTGAGGCGTCTTTTCCTAAACAAAGCATTTTTTCACTTACAAAGATACTCTTCCCATGACTAGGAATAGTTTTGTGTGATTTCTACATATGACCTCATATACAACATCACTCATGGCATGTCCTAAGACATCATTTATGGCATGTGTTTGAATAAAGTATGTAGTTACTATGTGTTGGGGGAAAGACAGGTCTTTCTACGTGCTGCCCTCACACACCCTGAGAGGTGTCATGCTTCATCATAGGGCGGATGCCCCTCGTCAGGCCGGCGCTGCAATGCTTGACGGGCTCCCGAAACTGGGGCTCTTTATCAGGGATCTTTTGAGTATGAAGCTGTTTGGTGCTTGCGGGTGTGGTGGGCTAGGTAGTCCACAGTGAGGTAAGATAAAATGGGTTTAGGGAAGTCCCTTACAATACATTTTAATGAGAAGGGTAGCTCTAGGTAAAAACAAATGTGTGCCCCTGTGGGGATTTATAATGTTCCTAAGGGGCAATCTAAGTGTGTAAGGTCGACATGTTTTGTGCCTATGTTAGCCCCTAACCGGTCAATTGGCACTTCTTGACATGTTTTGTGCCTTTGTTAGCCCCTAACAGGTCAATTGGCACTTCTTCAGGACCGTGGTTAAGTGAAGTGAATGGGTGCACTACCACCTGGTATTCGAAAATTGGATATGAATTACCAGGGGTGTTTGCAACCCTAGTTGACGCTCACTCTGGTAAAAGTGGACCTGTAAGGGGAACAAAAAAGAGGGGGGGTTTAAAAGTTCGAGTAGGTGTTAGGCATTGCAATTTCACATAAGTCAACACTTAATCAAAAGTTGCTGTTGATATTCCAGTAACTATGAAAAGAACAACTCATCATGGGAAAAACAATCAATCAAGGTCTATAAATTAGCTGCAGGGTCGATAAATTAGCTAGCTGCAGGGTAATGGCCAGTGCATATGAGCCATGTAACATGCATGAGGTGGCTGTCCTGCTATCAAATAATAGCACTATTTGCCATGAGATCAGTGTGCTGCAGGGATATGGCAATACAGAGTTTACCGGTTGCAGAGGCGTGTTGACCTGGTGGTCGCTAGTAGTGATCACATAGTTGTGAGCCAAAATGGGGGGGGATCCCGGAAGGGAAGGGACGAGTACAGTGCACTATAGTGCTGGTAGACAAGGGGTAACAACCAGAGGGAGGCTTGGTGGTGGGAAGCTAGACAAAACATGTTGGTAGTGAGATGCATAGATACGATCTTGTAAGTGAAGGCGAAGCCCAAATTAGAGAAGCCATGTGATTGAGGCAAACAAGCTGTTAGATGATTACTGGCCTGAGGCACGACAGAAGGCAGGCTATAGTTTTACCGACATGCAAGTAAAAAATTACAGCAGTCAGCATGTTTACCAAATCACTTGGCTATGTAGGGAGTGAGTGGGGAGCGGTATGTGTGTGAGGGAAAAATTTGTGTCAGGACAACCGACATGTTTAGAACGTATTGGAACACTAAACATGCTTAGAATGTTTTGGAACAAACAGCAAGCCAAACATTGCGCCGCATGCGGAAACCCAGATTGCAAAAATTGTTGTTAATCTAGTGGCTTACTAACCAACAAGCAAGGCTGAAAGGGAGGTTATCGGGAAGTGGTCTTTACATGCGTGTGAGGACACTGGGAATGTAGCGTTAGGGGACCCGGGTGCATGCAGGCTAAAGTAGAATGCCACAAATTAAAGTTGAAATTGAAAACCTACAAATTGAAAAACTTCCAATGGCTACATATATTTATAGATGTTCGTGATCACAACTCGGTAAATGCAATGACCGGTAACATGGACAACAGTCACTACCATTAACATTGAAGGCGAACTGTGGCATATTGGTGAGAGACGTGAAATTATGCGAACATGACTCACCCCTAGGGAAACCGTCATGGGCCAAAAGGGGTGGCCGGAGCACATCGTTAATCCCGATGTCTGAAACACAATAAAATAAAAATAATAATGACAGCCGGTATGCATGCTGAGTAACTCAGCGTACCGGAAAAGCAAGGTGGCATGCTGGAGCAGAGGAATACTTACAGGTTCTGCTAAGTAACTTGCCGATATCCTACCCAAGCTCCAGGGTCCCTTGTCAGGTCGTTCTGGTTGATGGTATTTATGTGGAAAGCTAGACTGGCAGTCGTGGGCGGCCATATTGGACGTGACAGTTTTGAAGTTTGAAACTTTATAAAGTGCAAGAGATTGCTTGTGAGAAACAGAAGGCACTAGGATTATGAAAGTTAGGGGTAACCTGTGGTGTGGTGGGTATAATGGCACTCACGATGTCTTGTCTAAAACTGGTCTGGCTAATAATTCAGACTGCATTGAAATATCGGGGAAACTTACTGCAATGAGAGAGCAACCCAGGAGTGCTGACCGAGTGATCTATAATATGGCCAAAGTATGCGAGTATAAGTCGTGCCTGAAGGTGGTAACTATCCCAGAGGGGGGCTCAAATGGGAGCCAAGAGATAGTGGGTATGGGTATAATAATACCCGGAGGGGTCTGTGTATGTACACTGAGTGGATGTACACTGAGTGGAAGGAAGTATTGGCCAGTGGCATAACCAGGGAGAATACGCCAGTCAAGAGGTAGACCAGGAGGCGGGAAACTAGAGGGGAACGAAACTGAGACGGTTAGTCCCAATGGTCGGTTGGACAGGAGTTACCATTGTGGTACAGGGAATGGTGGGGAAACTGGTAAACTGACCAGTGGACAGTTGAATCAGAGGTACAAGTGGGTAGGTTCAGTGGGTCAGTTCTGCCCAAGGGATATCATCGTTAATGCCCATGGTGTGTGTCCCCAACTTAAAAACCCAACATTTTTCCTTTCTAAACAGTGCCTCTTTAGTGATTGTGGGGAACACCTCAATGATTGTCCAATGTAACTCATTGGGTGAATGATTGGATTCCACGAAATGGGTTCACATCTTGGTGTTTTTTTGCACCAAAGATTGGTCCTGTGTTCTGTGATCCTGGTTTTAACAGCACGTGTTGTCATCCCTACGTAGTGGAGTCAGCAGGGGCATGTTATTGAGTAGATGCAGTTTTGTGTGTTGCAGGTAGTGTGTTTGCTTTGGGCCCACTTCCAGCTGTTGGTCAGTGAGATATTTTTAGTGGCTTGAGTGAATGGACAGACTTTGCATTGAATGCAGATGTAGTGGCCAGTGACAGGTGGAAGGTCCCAGGGCATATTAGGGGCTCTGGGGTTTTGCTTTTTTAGTCTTTGACTTTGGCTGTCCTTTTGAAAGCAAAACGTGGTTTGCTGAGGCTTAGTTTGCCGGTCTCCAAAATTCTCCAGGGTTTGTTAACAATTGTTTTTAACTGGTTGGATTCTGGTTTAAAGGTGGTGACACACATGATGATATCAGTGGCAGGTTTTGTGTGTGTTTCTAGGAGGCTATGGGAGGTCATAGTTCCTAGCTCTTTTTTGTGCATTCTTTACAATTCTGGGGGTACTGTCTCTTGATCAGGTTGGTACTGAGATCTGCTGCTTGTTTTTTGTAATCCTCAGCATTGTTACAATTCCTACGGATATGTAGGAATTGCCCATAGGGTAGATTCTCCTTCAGTGCCTTTGGATGAAAGCTTTGGTACAAGAGGGGACTATGGCTATCACTTGGTTTATTGTATGTTATTGTCTCCAGCTTGTTGGTTGTTTTTTTGATTATAAGATCTAGGAACAGGATTTCTTGTTTTGAGCAATGTGCGGTGAAGTTTAGATATGGGTTGAGGATGTTGATCCAAAGGAAGAATTCATGGATGGTATCCCTATCTCCTCTCCAGAAGATCAAGATGTCATCGATATAACGTCTCCAAAGGAGAACGTTATTAAAATAGGGATTGGACTCAGTGAGGACCTACCTTGTCTCAAAGTCTGACATGTTGAGACATGCCTGACTAGGGGCAAAGGTACTGCCCATTGACGTACCCTGTGTCTGGTGAAACAGTTGATCTTCAAACTGGAAGAAATTTTCAGTGAGCGCTATGTGGGCACATTCCATCACAAAGCTGATGGGGATGGGTGAGGTCCAAGTTGTTTCCAATAGTATTTCTTCTACTACCTCCAGTGTGTTGATTTGGGGGATGTTGGTGTAGAGGGCCTCCACATCCAGTGCCAAGAGTAGATCTAGGAGGAGACCTTCTGTGTTGGTTGTTTCAATTAATTTTAAAACATACCTGGTGTCCTGGAGGAAAGTAGGTGTTCTGCGAACCAGTGGTTGGAAAAATGGTCACAGAATTTGGACAATGGTTCCAAGACTGACCCTATGCCCGAAACAATGGGTCTACCGGGAGGTGGAGTCACCTCCTTGTGGATTTTGGGCAGGATGCAAAAATAGGGCCGTCTAGGATTTGGGTTACAAAGAAATTCTGCCTCATTTTTGGTGCTCCACCCCTGATTGAGGGCCGCTGTGACCATGGATAATATTCGGGTCTGCAGGCGTGGGGTGCGGTCTTAGGTAAGAAGGGTGTAGTACTGAGTGTTCTCCAGTTGGCGTAGATATTCCGTCTGGTAGTCTGTGGTGGTCATGATGATGATGCCTCCCCCTTTGTCTGCTTTCTTTATTGTTATTGTTCAATCATTAGATAGGGCATTGATCGCTCTGGATTCCGGTTTGGAGATGTTACAGAATCTAGATTGCTGGTGTTTCTCTGTAAGTTCCTTAAAGGACAGCACGCTCAAAGGTCAAGACCTCCGGGAATATCTATCTAATCATGCTATGCCAATGGTCCTAGTGGTCCTGGTGTGATGAGGGCACCAACTGATGAAGGATGGCACCTTCAAGTGGTTGAGGGGTCTTGTCCTAAACAAAGCATTTTTTCAATTACAAAGATACTCTTCCCATGACTAGGATTACATTTGTGTGGTTTCCACATAAGACCTCATATACAACATCACTCATGTTATGTCCTTTGACATAATTTATGGCACCTGGGTCCCTTGCTCACTCTACCACTGGATTCAAGATAGCCTGGCTGATGAGGATTATGAATCCGAAACCGGTCCCAGGATGCTTGAACCGGCCCAGGAAAGACATGGCTTGGAAGTTTGGGCTGGACTGCTCCCTAGAGGCACAGGGTCAGACTCATTTGCATATGGCCATGTCTGAACTGGGGTGGTGGAGTGAGCTAAAGAATGGTGATGGATTAAACCCAGATCAATTGACTGGGGGTGAGTGTTTGATCTGCTCAAACACTCTGTCCATCTTCCCCTTTGATATAATTTATGGCATCACTGATGATATCAATGTAAACATCATCCAACCTTCACTGTCACACATTTTCCTCTATAAATTTGTATGACATTAGAGGCCTGACAGTAAGTACAAAATAGCTCAGGAGAAAATCACCCATTGTTACTGCCACCACACAAACAACTACTTAGATGTTGAAAGCAAGTATTATGTTCAACATTAAGCATAAAACATACACTTTACAAGTTGCATTGATCAGACTAACAATCAACCACAGATATATGAGAAATACGCATTGACTGCAGTGTTCAAAATCTATACAATTGTTGACAGAAAGCCTAATTAGTAAATGACAGTTAAAACCAAATTCTCTTCTATGAACAGCTTGTATCTATATCAAACCCTTGACACTCACTGAAACTAGATTGAGCAATGAAGTTGATATGAGCCACAAATTAGATACTGTAAATATTTTTTCTTCATGGAGAGAATTTACTCTGTATCACACTTTTTGCAGCCAGTGAAACTCCCATGAGAAATGCATCGCAGATCATTACAAAAAATCTACTAACAGTGTACACTCTGCGCAACAGCTGTCAACAAAAAACACGTTTTGCTAAAATCACCACAATCTGAAGGTGCTAAAGAAGATACTATGTGCACCCTTCACACTGTGGTGAAAAATTTACAGATAGCTCATCTAGCCTAGCGAAACTAGCACACATGCATATCTTAGTTCCTGGTACACACAGTCTTCCTTGAGAAGTATAAATTATCATGCTGACAAGATACTCTCTAATAACCCAAGGCAGCTTACAAAAGCTAGTACCTACTATGTAGAATATTTCTCCCATAGAAAACTTTTTCTATAGAATCAAAAAACTTGTCTCAAGCATAATGATCACAAATCAGCTGTCACGTGCACACACAGTTGGTCTTGAATATTAAAATGCATAACGAAAGTGTGTTCCATCCCTCTACCTAGCTATGGTGTATTAAAATCACATGCATTTTGTAAACATTACATGCATTAGCTGAATCCAAGCTGTACAAAATTAGGTAGAAAAGTAACATGATAACTAAACAACACTAAGTAAACTATAAAGCAAACTAGCACACTCATTGGATGATGTAATCAGTGAAGTAATCAAATATGTCATTTGAGGCCCAAGACACAGTTTTTTGTAAGAGAGGCATCAGAGAGTATAACCAGACCACTAGAGAAGAAAAATCTCTCTTTTGCACAAATAAAATTAAATAATCAGTAACAAGTTGCAAGGATTATTCCATTGTAATATTACCAATATCCACAAATAATTTGCACCAGCTAACCATGAGGAGCTTCCAGACTCTTGCATTACTAATGACAGCAGCAGAGCTGCTTAGTCTCCTGTAAGGTGGAGGAGGTACATCCTGTATCTTGTGGTTCCCCCTGTGACCTTAGATCAAACAGAGACTTAACTCCTGAACTTAAAATCCCGAACTCCGTTATAGCTTTATCCTGTTAAGATTCTCCAATTGGCAGTCATCACAACAGTTTGCCACTAACTGCTATCATGAATAAAGCAATTAACTCAGGGTGCTTTCCACAGGTTTGGAAAGAGGAGGATGGTTAGGCCTCTGCTCAAGGAACCCAATCTTGATCCCAACGATCTGAAGAACTACAGCACTATCTCCCTTCTCGCTATCCAAGCTAAGACCTTGGAGAAGCATCTTAATCAGCACCTGATGGTGCATGTAGAGCAACAGGGACTGCTGGACATCTTGAAGGTTAGGTCTAGAAGCCACCATGGTACAACAGACAGCATTAGACATTTTGTTGATGCAGGCTAGGCCACGGCTCCGATAAATTTGGATTTGTCCACTGCCCTTGACACAATTTCCCCCATTCTTACGTATTGAGCATTTGCCAGCCTCGAGTAAAGGGGATTTGGTCTTGACATTGCTCACTTCATTTCAGATGGACAGATTCAAGATGGTGCCCATATATGAATTCAAGTCTGACCCATTCTCCCTGCCTTGTGGGGTTCCTAAGGCATCTTTCATCAATCCTATGCTTTTCAACCTATACATCTCTGGCAAAAAATAATCAATCCTTTGGTCTGCAGACAATGTTGCATGCCCATGACACACAGTTCATCATGTCCATCTAGCTAGATCTGATGGTTTATGTAGAGAACAGCAAACTACAAACCACCCTCTTTTACAAACCCACGTCAGGAAATAGTTTTCTGCATGCAGGTAGCTACCATCCCTGGAGTGTGATTGGGAGCATCCCTTATGGAGAGCTAAGGCATATTAAACCCAATTGTTCTACAACAGGGAGTACAACAAAGCAAGGGCCATGGCACTGAGTAGATTTAGAGCAAGAGAATAAAGGAGAGGGGTTCTACAAGAGGCTGTTAACAAAACAGAAAAGGTCCATAGACAAAAACTATTATTAGAAAGGGAGGAAAAGAGGAACAGGAAGAGCACAAAGTAAGGATGATTATTGATTTCACTGTTAATTCATCTGAAGAGTATCAGATCTTTCGATGAAACTGGCACATTTATTAAGGTGACTCTATAATTGGATATTACCTCTCATTATCTCCTCTCATCATTTACAAATCAAATCAATTAAAATCAGGTGTTTGTTAAGCGCAACTACTGCGGGTGTGGGGGGTACACAGGTTCCAGTCCATCAAGAAGGGGGTCTGTCGAAGAGCCAGGTTTTGAGGTTTCCTGAGAAGATGGGGAGCAATGTTATCTGACTGAGGTGTAGTGGAAGGACGTTCCAGGCACTGGCCATGCGGAAAAAGAAGGATCGGCCTCCCGATGTGGTTTTTCTGGTGCGGGGGAACACAGCATAGGAGAGCTGGGTTGATCGTAGGGTCCGTGGGGGTGCCTGGAATTTGAGTCTGCTGTTCAGGTATGCTGGTACGGTGTCTTGGAGGGCCTTGTGAGTGTGGGCTAGCATCTTGACGGTGACTCTAGCTTTGATGGGGAGCCAATGGAGTGTGAGCAGGGTGAGGACCAATTTTGCGGCGGCGTTTCCTCCTTTATCCGAGAGTTTACAGATCAAATCCGAGTCATTCTGTAGTTGTTGCAGTGCAATTTGTTGTTCTTTAGTTACGTTCATCTTAAGGTTAATTACTGGTGCAGACCTCATTTCTAACAGGTCTCTGTTGACTGACTCCTCAAATGTGTCGATGGTGTCAAAAGGAGTCATTGAGATATATGTTGATTTAGGTTTCAATTTTGTTTTTACAGATTTCTGTTCAATCCCAAAGCTCCTTGCATTCGATATATTTGATGTTTCATCCTGTGAGCTAGAGGGTTCTTGGCTAGATAATATCTGTAAAGTTTGTAGGTCTTCACCTGTCAAGGTGTCGGTTTCCATTGCCTATTGCCATTCCTGAGTTAGTGCAGGTGTTTGTTCATTTGCTTGTTGTTGTAAGCCTTTCATTTGAAAGAATTTCTGTAACTTTAATTTGCGGGTGAAGGGATAGAGATAAATCTGGGTTTTTGTGTATTCATGTCTTTTAGTGGGACAAAAGGTCAGTCCTTTCTTCAATAACAGTTCTGCATCCTTTGTTAATTTTGGCTTTGTTAAATATATGCTAGTCAGATCTTGAACTGGCTCTACCTCGTTGACCCTTGTTTGCAGCGTGTTTGGCCCGCTATCCCTTGGTTTTGGCTTGTTGCTGCTGCCCCTTCACATCTTTCTGCGGTGTCTTGACGCATGTGTTCCGGGAGTTTGACTCTTCCTATATATATATATATATATATATATATATAAGTGCCAAATGCAGGGCGAGGCACAAAGCAAGCAGGCGATGATGGAAATAGCAATCAAAGGCAAACTAAGCGCCAACAGAAGCAGTTTTGGCGCAAATGAGCTCGGGGGTTACAGAATCTGCTTCAAAAACTATAATTAATCTAACAGACATGACTTTGAATAAAGCAGAAGAACAATTGTTATTCCTAGGGCTTTCATATTGCCCCGAAAGATCATTCAATTATGCGGCAACAAGGGTGGTTATCTACAAAAGTGTACGCAAATTGAAGTTCCAAAAACATTTTAAACAAACCAAGATTGGGGACACATCAACTGGACCAATTCTAATGGTGCAAGACCACACAAAAAGAGGTGGCACTAGTTTTGAAACAAGCCACACAACAACAAATGAAAGGTGATTGACAAATGCACTGGAGGCATTATTGGTAAAAGGCGATACAACGTCTGAGATCTGTGATAATCCCCTGTCGCCTGATTGCGTCACAGCCCGAGCCTACACTTCATTGAGAGCACCATCGACATTTTATCCAGTTATGCTAAAGGATACCATTAATAGCTTTCAGGAGCAAGTAACACAGGATTTAAAAGTCTTAAATAAGAAAATCAAAAATACAACAAAGGGTGAGAAAAAGAAAAATGGAAAGAAAAATAAGAGGGAGTTCAATACCATATGTTAATGACAAAAATCAGCAATGACAACAGCGTTGTTGTAAGAAGTGCGGACGAAGGCAGCAATGTCGTTTTGTGGAAACGCGAAGATTATGTCCATGAAGCAATGCAACAACTTAATGATACGGAATGTTACAACCGCAGTATTAAACAGAACCTGGGGGCATCTTATGGATGTTACAATTTGAAACTATCGGCGTGGACAAGTACAGGTTTGCTGTCCATGGAGGAATATAAATACTTGAAAAACAATCATCCCAAGACTCCAATTTTATATTTCATACCGAAAATACATATGGACTCAACCAACCCTCCAGTTAGGCCCATAATATCCGCATGAAACAGCGTTTTCAAAAAAACTTCAATTTATATTGACTTCTTTCTTCAGCCTCATGTACAATCGCTAAAAACTTGTATCCGTGACTGAGGGGATTTTTTAGAGAAAATGTTGGATTTTAAATGGGGTGATGATTGTCTTTTAATTACTTTGGATGTAACATCAATATATACATCTATTAGACACAAAGATGGACTTAAAGCCATTGAATATTATTTGTCACGAAGAGGTCTTGAACATAAGGAACATAAAAACATGTTTTTGACCATGATTGAGAGTTGTCTGACAAACAATATTTTCATGTTTCAAAACAACTATTACCAGCAAGCGAGGGGTGTTGCCATGGGAGCCAGCTTCTCCCCCAGCTATGCTTGCCTGCATATGGGCTGGTGGGAGGAGCTGGTTCTCATGGACAAACACAAGGACGCTATGACTGGACACGTTAGGACTTGATGGAGGTTCATTGACCTATTTCTGGTGTGGCAAGGGACCTGAAGTGAGGCTAACAAATTTGTTGCAGACATCAATGTCAATGACCACAATTTGAATTTCACCACTGATATTAGTGACAACAAGTTACTTTTTTAGACATAGAAATCTGTTCAACAGGGAATCCTTGAAACGCGCCTGCATAGGAAACCTACTGCAGGAAACTCTGTTCTACATGCGACCAGCGCCCATCGCGAGCATCTAATTCAAAGTATCCCCTACGGGGAACTTTTACTCTTAAAACGCATTGGTAGTAACAACCAAGATTTATTAGCGGCGCATGGACAGAGTATCAAAAGGTTTCTAGAAAGAGGATACAGTAAAAAGTGTCTAGATGGTGCCCTTATTAAGAGTAATGCAACAAACAGGGAACTTTTAGTGCAAATTAAACAAAGATTCCCCACTAAAACCCAGAACAGTGTTAAATTCAGGTTTATTTTACAATATAACCAGCACGAAAGTGCTGTGCGAAAAATTATCACGAAAAATTGGCATCTTGTAAAGCAAGATCCAATTATTGGAAAATTAGTACCCAAACAACCGGCTATGGGGTGGCTGTGGTAAGTCTATGAAAGACACACTGGTAAAGAATGATCCAAGTGGCCAATGACAAAGGGCACATGGCTATCACAGCAAAAAGGCTTGCAAGGCTTGTCAATACGGGGTATCAATGACCAAATACAAAACTCTGTTTAGTGAAAAAGAATGGGTCATTGACAAAGCCTTAAATTTCAAAACAGAATATGTAATCTATATCTTAGAATGTCCTTGTAAGCTAAGATATGTCGGAAGCACTGTACTACAAGGTCACAAAAGATCCAGCACATCAGAGCCATTAAAAATACCGATCCGGCTTATCCAGTGGCATGCCACTTTAATGAAAAACATAAAAGGGAACCTAAAGAGTTAAAATATTATCTAATAGACTCAGTCCCGATCTCCAAATGGAAAGGGGGCCACATAAAGGCTCTGCGCAAACTAGAGATGCTGTATATTCCCAATTTAGACACCAAATCCCCGGGAGGCCTAAATGCAACCCAGGAATTGTTGTCGAGCCTGGAAATATAATACAATATCGATTTACTTTTTGATAATCCTGATCTGGATACATTTCATGATTAGTTAAATATAACTGAAACGAGGGCAACTGCAGTTGAGGACAGAAAGAATTATTTCCAGTTTTGTGTATAGGTCTTAGATTTTAAATATTTATTGGGTTATAGTCCATAAGGTTTATGTTTAATACAGTTATGTTTGTTACATGAACCAATCGGAATTTTAAGCCAATACATATCTATGTATTTATTTATCTATCCATCCATTCATATCTATACCTGTGATCATATTTATTGCTGTATTTATGCACAAATATCTACTCTAGGTTAGGACAATGACTGTATATATATTTATATATATATTATATATATTTATATTAATATGTATTTATACATATATTCCTTTTGCACAATTTGCACATATTAATATAAATCGTCCCCTGTGCCTACTAGTTCAGAAACACCCACTCTAAATTAAATCAAATTGAATTAACATTTAATGTACATATATAATTAGATGCTTCATATTTATATTTATTTAAATATTTATTTTAAAATATTTCTCTCCTCTATTTTAGAACGGGATAACAACAAGTTTTTGCTTTTAACAACCCTGCTCATCCAGCGGCTGCCTGTATTTCATTAATTTTATAGGGTTTTGCACAATTGAAAGGAAAACTGAATATTTGCACCACATATGAGCATGATGAATGTGATAATTACATGCATTTAAGGTAGATGAAGGAACGTTTTTTCGAAGGGCCACTCTGAATCAATGAAAAAAGATATAAGGTGAAGAAATATTTGTAAAGATAGAAAAAATTACATGTATATCGCAAATTAATAATCCCTTGTATTTTTACATTAATTTGAGGAGGCTTTTTATATCTATAATTATAATTTTGCATTGAAGCAAAGACGTCTACCAAACTTGAACAAGGAGTCTTAAATGTAATCTATTTTCCGGGACTCATTATGTCAAATGTATATATTGCACTTGCACTTTAAATGTATTTGTGGTTTTTCTTGCACTGTCACTTTAAAATGTCTTATCACATGGTATCAGCAGTAAAAAATGTTAAAAATAAAAATATTTAAACCAATTGTGCCCCCATGAGTGCGTCATGTGATCAAGTCCCCCAGGAGGGACGAAACGTGTCATGGCTTCCACTACAACTTGCACGGCAATAAATTAATTGCAAAATGAAGCTTTGGTGGTCCTCGCTCTTTCTTCCTCTGGGTACGAGGATTATGTTGGAGTTACCTGCCATATATATATATACTAGCAGCCCGTCCCGACGTTGTCCGAGTATGAATTGCTGCCGGCCAGTAGTATTTTGTTTAGTAGGATTTCGTTTTGATAGCATTTCTTATCTACGACAGGCCAGTGAAACACTCCGATTCACAGTGCACTGCTGATGCACTTAAGAGTGCGCAGTTCAGTGGTGTGTGAACTCGAGTTTCCCTACTTTATTTTTCCTTGCAATATTATATAGCGCGAACACGACAACATGGCATGAGCACAATTTACATTACAGAAGAACACATTCATTTGTGGTAGGCACGGGGAGACAAAGCGATTTGCCTGGAATCACAGGATGTTGAGCTGATGCCGAGATTCGAATGTAGCTCCCCAGCTCTAAAGTTCGCAATTCTAGAACTTGTGGCAGGAGGTGTGTCTAAAAGTGTATGTCGGTGCTGGCCATCAATGAGAGAGACATGTGCATTTTTCAAACGCGTGGTGAAAAAATATAAGTATGTTGCTGGAGATGTGGGCCGCCGTGCCACCAATGTAATTACCAGGGAGGGTAAACCCCCATTATTCCGCAACTTTCTTTCCGTATACCATCACTCCGCATACTTTCATTACGAAAGTACCATGACTCCGCAATGCCATTATAACGCATGGCATTACATTTTATATGCTTTTACCACGCATACATTTACAACGAAATTCGTTGTAAATGCATGAATGGTAAAAGCATGTTTTTTTTAATGTTTGGATAAGGTAAGTATGGGAATAGGGGTAAAATACCCAAACACCACAAAAGATATATGTTCAAAAAACATGCAAATAAATATAAAAGGCATTTAGAAAAAGAAATACGTCCAATATCACGAAATTCCTATTCCTATGTGCAAAATATCATCATTAAAAGACTAATGTGCAAATCACGCAAGTTATGCTTTCATGTGCAAATTACGCAAACTTTAGCATCAGTAGCCTCTGTACATATATCTCCTCACATGAGAAATATGTACGCCATAAGACAGAGGGGCATGTGCAAAATTACGAGAGACTTAATATCCATATGTTAAAAAAATCACACAAATCTGATGTCTATTTGGACAACTAAATCTATAAACATGTGTAAGGATGTGTGCAAATTTACGCAAAGTCAAAAACCAATATTCAATCTATATGTGAGTTGCAGCACTTGTTTGTGCGATTGTGCACTTTCCCCATGTAATTGTTTGTCACGATAAAGTTCTTTAGGAACCTGTTAATGGTTATTATTCATGAACAGACAGTATGTTTTATAAAAGACCCCACAGCCTATTAAATGTGCAAATATCCTGTGTGAATAACTAAATTTCCCATAAAAAAGTGGTGCATTAAAACTTTTTTTCATGTTTATGAATCAGCTAAAAAAACAACAACGCTACTGCAGGGAGGCAACCAATTCAAATCTTAACTGAAAAGTAAAATTGAAAAAAAGTTATTTTAATTGTTTCCCATACTAGATTCCAAAAACCAACCAATATATAATTACAACTTGTGTAATGATAGAAAATTGTATAAATCTTCAGTTGTATTTAACCCGTTTGGGAATTTGCTGTCCAGTTCTAAAATAGTTTTAGATTCCAATTGACTGAGCATCTTATCTCTATCCCCACCTCTACGTGGTTTGGGAATTGCTGCCAACACAAAATAATTAACACACTGCAAATAATTTTTGTGTGCTAACTTAAAGTATCTTGCGACAGGATATGTACTGTGGTTGTTGACAATAGCTCGCAGATTCTAGAGGATTCTCACATGCACCTGCAGCTTTGTGCGGCCCACATATCTCAAGCTGCAGGTGCATGTCAGAATGTAGACAGCATATTCAATTTCCTTTAATGTTTACCATTTCTGGACTAAATGGGGTGGCATATTTTGTGGTATTAATACCAAACCTGCAGGCCCTGCAGCAGGAACATTTAACAAACCCTGGCCGGGGTTGTAACCATGTTTGTTCTTTCCTGAGTTCAGGATAACTTTTAGTAATCTGTGCTATCATTGAAAGTCCTTTTCTGTACGTAATGGTGGGGGCTGGTGGGAGCCTTGGCATTAATACCCCATCAGTAAGTAATATGGGCCAAATCTGCATCTTGGTGAAAGTAATCTGCACAGGGGGAAACATGGCGGCGGCCGCTTGAGCCGCTGCAGCGCTCTGTTTGTGCTCTCCCGGTTTAGAGTGATTGCGTGATTGCGCCAAACCCAGGTCGGTTTTCGATGCGGTTTTAAGGTAAAATACCTAAATAGCGGAACCCCTGCACCCTAACGGAGCAGTAATTAAAACAAAAGAATTACGAGTGAAATCAGTGTTGTTTACCCTTGTCACCTGCCTGATGGGGTTGGAGAGGGCGTGTTCTTCCGCGAGTGCCGTGAATGCGGTGGCGGTGGAGAAGGCTCACCCGGCTCAGCTGGACTGCAGTAAGGAGCTAGTCACTGTGTGCCGGGGGCGTATCCTGGTATCGACAAGTTATCTGGTGTGGAGCCTGGCCGCCCTGGAGCTCAGACGAGGGCGCCGCATTCGTGGCTTACTTCCTGGACGCTGAGGGATCATAGCAGTTACAGAGGTGAAGACGCCTGCATTTCCCGATGATAAGACGTCGAAGGTAGGAGAGGCAACGTTGCTCCAGGAGCAGAGAGAAGGCGGAGGCAGCAATAACAGTGATAAGAGCGGAGATGCCGGTAAGAAAACAGAGCCAGCTCATGATTTGAGAGGCAACCAAAACAAAAACAAGGTCAGTAAGGGGGGGCCGAGTGAAGGCAAAAATAAGAATAAAATAACTTGGCCACGAGATACTATCGCACCCCTGGTTGTGGACGCGTGTTTACTTACAGCAGAATCTGTAGCTGGGTTTGGATGTGATGGTGAACCTGTAACCAAAGCAGTGGTGCCTGAGGGAAATGATGGTTCTACTGTAGATCATTTTTCTAGTAGCAAAAAAAAGCCCTCCTCCTATCTAACCGGGCATGTTAAAGCAAAGCGTGCTTACACGCGTAAATCTGCCAAAGGGTCCAAAGGGTCTAAGAGTCAGAACGCCACCTCAGTATCTAGAATAACTCCATCACTGAGGTCCTATTTTAAGGTAGTACCACAAGTAGTACTACTATCGGATAGGCAGAAAAGATACCAGAAGGAAATATCGAATTTAAGGGACTGATAAGCTCCGAAGATTTGCTTGACAAAATTGACTCTCCACTAGAGATGGCGATGGGGGGCACGGATATGTCCACGAACCTTGGAGCAGGAGTGGAAGATGGCAGCGATATAGAGAGAGGGATAGGTGATCCAATTGCCGGTTCATCAAGACAATTGCCACCTCTGGCTTTGTTTTTGGCACCCCCACTGGCTCCTCCTCTTGCGCTAGCCTCTTTAGCTGGCTTAGGTCTACAGGATCCTACACAAGGGGTTACAGCTACTAATACAGAGTTGATCACTACTTTGCAGTCGTCTTTTCAGGAGATGTTTTCCTCTCTATCAGTCGATATTAAAAAGGGATTTGAAACTTCAGCGGCTAACCAAGCAGACATTAGGTGTTTTTGTGAAAGTTTAGACAAAAAATTAAGTGACCTATCAATGAGAACAGAGACACTAGAGGATAGAGTGACAGGCTTGTCCCTACACCTAGACGAAGCTAAGTTCAATATCGTCACTCTTAGGAAAGAAGATCAAATTCTTTCAGAGCGGATGGAGACACTCGAGAATAATGCCTGTAGGAATAACCTTCGTCTAATGAATATTCCTGAGGATAAGGAAGGCTCAGATATCAAGCAGTACGTTATCTCGCTATTGAAGGAGGCATTAAGACTTGATCAATCTGAGGAAGAATTAGCGCAATTGGTTTTCCACGCTGCACTGAGAGTTATGTATAACAATACCATGCACAATATAAGATCAGTGCAAGCAGCGGATGAGCTACTGCTCACTATAGGTAGAGAAAAAGGAGCAAAAGGAGCAGGTAAATAGAGGTAGCTTTTCTGGGAAAACTAATGCTGATTGGTTTTGCATTTAAAGAGAAAATAAATGGAACTACAGGTGAGAAAATAGAAAAGAGAAAGCTCACATAGATATAAAAGAGAGGGGAAAAAGAGGAAAAAAAATGGAGAAGGGGGAGAAAAAGGAAAAGAATTTAAAAAAAAGGAAGGAAGGAGGGAGAGAAAAAAATGCTTATATACACATAAATAAATAATAAATAATAAGTAATAAAACATTTAAAAAGGTGATCTATAAAGATAATATAATTTGAATGTAAGAAATAAGAAAAGGGGTTGAGGTTAGATACTAAAACACATAACAAAAGTAGTGCACCACACACACCCTTTAATTTAATAGGGCTTAGGTAAGGAGCACATAGGTTAGTTTCAACTTTTCCCGTTCATATTCCTTGAGGGGGTTCATTCTATCCATTCTATTCATTTTTCCAACCGTAATTAGGAAGGGAGTTCACAACAGAGTGCTATCTTCTGGTTTTTCCAGATAGATAAAACAAGGGTTTCCCAGGGGGGGAGGTGGGCTAGACAGGGGCACTGGGGGAGGGGGGGGGTTGCAGGGGAAAAAACTAAAAAAGAGTCATTTTGTTTCGCTGTAGTTTGGCTTTTTGTGTAATGTGGTCATTGTTAAGATTTGTCTCAGTTATAACTTTTTCTTGTATGGGCATATGGATTACAGAGCCTTTTTTTATGGGAGCGGTAAGAATGAAGAACTGGAAACATTATACTAATGAGTAAACTATCTATTCTCTCCTGGAATACCAATGGTTTACGGACTAGCCCCAGGAAAAATAATATCATGCAATATCTTCGAGATTCAACCGCACAGATTATGGTACTTCAGGAGACACATTTGACCGATCCAGAAATACAGATATTGGTTAAGAGGAATAGATGGATTGACGCTTGTATAACGACGTCACAAACAACACACACTAGAGGTGTAGCAATTCTATTTAGAAAATCTATTAAAGCGAGACTGCTCTTGAACCTTGTAGATCCAGGAGGACGATGGGCAATAGTGTCAGCCATAATATATGGCGCCCCAATAACTATAGTGGGATACTATGGTCCTAATCAGGATGACCCATCGGCATTGAAAGTTCTTTTTTCACACCTATATTTATTCACTGGTCCAGTTATGCTAGTGGGCGATTTTAATATAGTTCTAGATCCTGTAGTGGATAAATCTCCATCTAACAGAGCCAAAGTTTTGTCCAAAACTATGGCATACTTGCAGGACAATATGAAGCAGCTAGGATATAATGATATCTGGAGAACAACGCATGGCCTACAAAGAGGAGTCACTTTTCTGAATTATAGGTTTCATCACCAATCTCGAATTGATTTCATCCTGATCAGTTAGTTTTTTTTGGTATCCCATTTACAATTTCATCTTTCAGATCATGCGGCAATTCTCTTAGACCTGGAAGGGTTTCCAAAAAAGCGATCAAGCAATTGGTCGTTTGACCGATCACTATTGTCATCATCTAATATCATTGACGCCCTTAAGGTAGAGGTCCAGTTTTTTCTGGACGATAATATAGGATCTGCTTCTCCAGGCGTCATATGGGATACACTTAAGGCGTTCTTAAGGGGCCAGATAAAGAACAAAGTGTCTTATAAGAATAAAATCTATAGAGAAGCAGTGACCTCATTGGAATTAGAGTTAGCTGATCTTCAAGCAGATATAGCTAGGCACTCCGATGCCAGCTCTCCTATGGTTCAGGAGAAACAGAATAAAGTGACCATCTTGAAAGGAGAATTAAGCTCGATACTAAATACTAGGGTCCAAGAGAGAAGGGAAGCCAGTAAGCTGGCACATTTTGAGTATGGCGAAGGTGCCAGTAAATTGCTTGCATGGAAATCGAAGACCGACTTAGTGCGTAATAACATTAACCCTATTATGACTGATGGCATTACAGTTTCTACTGATGTGGATATTAGGAGAACGCTCCGTGACTTCTTTAGTAACATCTATTGTGAAGATAATCAGGTAGAGCTAAAGCAGGCTGAAGATTGGCTGGCGGGAGTTTCTCTCCTTGCTCTGACATTAGAACAAAGCAATAAACTGGAAGATCCGATTTCACAAGAGGAAGTCAAGATAGTTGTAGCTAATAGTAAAAAGGGTAGAGCATCAGGCCCTGATGGATTGCCATCTGAAATCTATAAAGCTTTGACTCCAACCATTATTCCCCTTCTGACTGAGCTGTTCAATAAGATCCTCCTTGAAGGGATGCCCCCTCCCAAATCGTGGGATAATGCCTCGATTACATTGATCTTAAAACCAGGAAAATCAGCACTAAACTGTGGGTCTTATAGACCAATTTCCATTCTAAATACAGATTATAAAATCTTTACTTCTGTACTTGGGAATAGGTTGGGGGCAGTTGCAACAAACATCTTGCACACAGACCAAAAGAGATTTGTAAGGGGGCGTCAGTTGTATGAATTGACCTATGATCTTATAGGCGCTATCGATATGGCGACGGTGACATCACTTCCTCTAGCCGTAATGACCTTGGATGCCACCAAGGCCTTTGATAGAGTTAATTGGGTTTACCTTTTCAGAGGTCCTGGAAAAATTCAACTTAGGCAACAAATTTAGATGCACAATTAAACTCTTGTATAAGAATCCATCATTATCCATACTTGTTAACGGTGAACTATCGGACCCATTTAATATCACTCAGGGAACCCGACAAGGATGCCCCCTATCCCCCCTCCTATTTGATCTTTATATAGAGCCTTTTGCTCAAAAGATCCGAGACAATAGTAGTATCAAGTCTTTTGTGTTTGAGGGTTGGGAGAGGAAGGTCGCTTTATATGCGGATGATCTTCTCATTTTTACATCAGAGTTACGATTGGCATTCCAACAGTAATTACGTTGGCTAAAGAATTTGGAGCAGTATCAGGCTATGAGGTTAATGCAGCCAAGACAGACATCATGGTCTGGAATGACCCTGAGCGCGTAGTGGGAGCCCAGATAAGTTCAGTCCTTTGATATCTAGGTTTGAATATATATAAAAACATAGACGAGATAGTTCCAGCAAATTTCTCGCTTATTGCTAAAGAATGTCGTAGGCAAATGAAATCATGGTCTACACTGCCGCTATCTCTATTGGGTAGATCTAACCTAGTCAAAATGACGATCTTACCTAAGATTACATTTTTATTTAATACCATTCCTCTTTTTTTGATCCTAAAATGATAGCCAAGCTCCAAAGTGATATAGGTTCTTTTATTTGGAATAACCGTAACCCAAGAATCTCCTGGAAGAAGATCAGGCGACGTAAAGAGAAGGGAGGTTTGGCAGCTCCTGACCTACAACTCTATGGGTGGGCCTTTCAAATGTCCCATGTCAGGATGCTGTTAAAATCCCCGATAAACTTGGCTTGCAGACACATGTTTGCTGCATTACTTAGAGGAGAAAAAGTGGCAGATCATGAATTTTTGTTTAAATTTGGGGACCCTACGTTTTTTAAGAAAATAAAACTAAAGGTGCTTAGAGATGCATGTAGAACATGGGCTAAACTTAGGTGTACCAGTCAAATTGACTACTATTCTGGTAAGGCCCCACTATGGAACTATCCTGGCTCCCCGAGCTGGCTTTTGGATAGACACCACTACGTGAGGCAGGTATGGTAGTCTGCGGGGATATCTTTGTTGAGGGAAATCTACTACCATGGGAGGTATTAAGTTTAAAAGTGGGGTCTAGGTTCTCTAGGTTCAAATATCTTCAAATGCAATGTTGGGCAAATGCAAGGTCCCTTGTTAAAGGCAGATTTCAGTAAGGAGGGGATAGCACATTGGTGTCACTACTAACAGATAGACTCCCATTTAAGAAAGAAGTCTCATTCTGGTATAACTTATTACTAGATGAAGCAGAGGGTGAGTTCCTATTACCAGATCAGCTGTGGTCTATACACATGACTGATATTAGTGTGGAGAATATGTGGTACGAATCGTTTAAAATCATGTGGAACATTGTAAAACCATCTTGGTTACGCCGAAACCATTTGTTCACACTACACAGGGCCTACTATTCGCCTCAACGTCTGTCGAAGTTTACAGACAATTCGCATGTTCTATGCCCTAAATGCGGTTTGGCAGAGGCCTCGGACTTACACATGTTCTTGGAGTGCCCACTTCTAACACCATTTTGGAACTCTGTTTCTATTTCAATATCCACCTCCTTGCGATCCCCACTAACTTTATCTCCTGCTCTTGTTATCTTTGGTATTTCTCCAGAGTTCCATGGTCCAGCAAAAAATTTACTTTTCTTTTGTATTTTGTTGGCAAGGAGGGAAATATGTAAGAAATGGAAAGACCCTTTACCTCCAATCTTGCTGGATTGGCAAAGGTCAGTACTACAAACATCAAAGATGGACCTCTTCAGGAAATCAAAGCAAGAGAAACTTCTGGAGATTGCTAAACTGGTAAAGAGTTTTGGTTAGATCTTGGGTTTTTTTTTCCCCAAGGTCCAATGATTATGCTGCTTGGCATCCTCTTTTTTCCGTTTGACTATACCCAATATATTTAAACACGATGGGTATATTAACGCAGCATGTGTCCCATATGGTTATTTCAAGGTGGCTTTGTTGGACTACGACACTACTTACTGTGGGGCAATCAGGGCTGCTTTTCTCGGAGCTCCTCCCAGTTTATCTGAGACAGTAAGGTCATCTCCACATGCTACTAGTTGATCGCGAAGGGCGAAAATGAGGACACAAAAAAAAATATGGGCCAACTTTGTGTTGGAATGGCGCTAATTTTCCTCTCCTGACGGTTATAAGTTGTTATAAACCTGGGAGCGAGTTCATTGTCTTTGCTCGTGGAGTCTATGTTTGGGACCTCATTGTTGTTTAGAAGAGACTCTCAGGGTTTGGAATTCATCTTGATAACTGCTTGTTTTAAAACGTTATCACTGTACCCTCTCTGTTGGAACCTTTTGAGGGCTTCAGTAGTGCATATGGCTAGATCTTCATCTGTACTGCAGATGCGCTTGAGCCTTAGTAGCTTGCCAAAAGGGATATTACTGATGACATGTTTTGGATGGGCACTGCTGGCATGGAGTGTAGAATTGCCAGCAGTGCTTTTCCTGTGGAGGGTTGTAGCTATTTTACCTTCATGAATAAAGATGTTAACATATAAAACATCTACCTGTTGTTTGTTAATATTACAGGTGAATTTAAGATTTTCATGGTTTTCATTGATCTTATGTACAAATTCAATAGCACTTTTTTCCTCCCCTCTCCATATGATAAAAACGTCATCAATATATCGCATCCATTTTTAAACATGACTAGTAAAAACAGAGTTGTGGGTGCCTCTGAGGACATGCTCCTCCCACTAGCCTACGTGCAAGCACGCATAGCTTGGAGAGAAGCAGGCCCCCATCGCCACTTCTCTTTTTTGTAGAAATATTTCATTGCCAAATAAAAAGAAATTGTTATTAAGGCACCATGATACTAGTTCCATAATCATTTTGTTATTATTATGACATTGTAGTGGTCTAGTACGTAAAAAGTATTCCAATGCCCTCAACCCTGTGGGATGCTCTATACAGGTGTAAAGGGATTCGCTATCCAAGGTGATGAATATCAAATCTTCTGTCCATGGAATCATGGGCGTTTACAGGTACGCGTACCCTGAGCGCACCACTGGGAAAAGCAGTGAAAAAAATTAGAGTAAAAATAAGAATTTAGAGTGCTTAGAGGTAGGGTAGCTCTGAAAAGAGCTGTTGTGTTATGTGTGTGATTTAAGTACCTACAAATAGGTACCAATGCAAAGTCTAAAATTCAAAAGGAAGACTCTGTTCCCCTCATCTGAGAAATGTACACTGTCTCCTCTATAGATACCTTGCATGTTGTAACGCAAGACATTGTGGTAAATGGAACCCATACCGTAGTCTCTCAGGAAAGCAGAAACAGATTCATTCACATGTTTCCTTCCTTTTTCAATCTGCGGACAAAATTGGTTGGACCAGTTCCATTTTTGCCTTTGGCATATATTGGAATAGACAAAGGCAGTTTGAGGAAAAAGTGACATCAATTGCCCAAAGGTGTCCTTTAAAAGCATTCCCAGTCAAAGTGCCAAGATCATTTCCACCACAGTGCACAATTATGAGGTCAAGGTGTGGGAGATGCAAAACAAATTTTACCAAAGGCATCAATTGGTGACATCTCAATCCTCTCTGGCCATCTACATAATATCCACATTTGGTAAATCAAGGTTGGGAATACCTCTGTGTGCTGCACACCTTTCACCCCAGTAAATATAGCTGTGTCCCACAATCCACACTTTAGGCATCTTGAAGGCAGATCTGGTTGTACTCAGATCGGCTCTGGAAATGAAATGGCAGTTTCAAAAGTAGGTGTTTAGAAAAAAATGTGGATGAGATTCAGTGCACTTGAAGAATAAGAAATGATTGGTGGTTTCTGAAAATTCAACACTGAAAGTTACGGTGGATGCTTCTGTTTTTTGAAAGAAGTAATTCTAATGGTTGAGAAAAAGTAATTGAAAGAAACATTGCACAGGATACGCTGGCATATTGAGAAGTCAAACACCCTTGCTGAGTTCATTTGCAACATAGTATGATGAACTTTTCACCTGTGTGCTCAATTAGGTGATCTGTGGAGGGTTACCATGGTAACAGGCAGAAAGAGCAGTGGGGGGGAATGGGTGAATATTATGTGAGCTTGAAAGTGTTGAAATGTAGAACCAATTAAAATGTTAGTTTAGTTTTGAATTTGTGTGGGAAGAAATTCGATCGGTTATGCAGAGGCATATGTGTGAAAAGTAAGAGGGAATGTCTGAGGTGCATTTCAGAGATTCTGCTTTAGAAAATCTGGTGTGTGTGGCTGACACTGTTCTAAATCATCAAAAGCATTTTTAAAGGTGAGTAATGATTCATTTAATATAGATAGAGTGCTGTATGCACTATGGGGAAGATTAAGAAGCATATTGGGCTACTTTATTCTTGCATTGTGTCTCATGTTTTTATGTAATGCTGGTAAAAAACTTAATGGTGCATATTGGAAATGTATTTTGGAAATGAGCCAGTTTATGCACTGTAATGTAGTGCTTATTTATATGGGCTGTGCTCTGTCTTTTAAATGATTTATTGTGGTACATGTTTTTAGGTAAAATGATAGTGTGATCCTAGTTAAAAATGTTCAAAACAGAGTGTGTAAATTAAAGAATTAAATTTGCAGATTTTTTATAATGTCACCTGTGTCTCCTCACAGTTTGCATCTTGTTGCTTATAGGGTATGCTTTTTTTATATTGTTTCTCATGCTTTGATTCAATGCTGGTATAGAGATAGTGCTGTAAATTGGAAATGTATTTTCTGTCTGCACAATCCCGCTCTCTCTGCCTGCACCATCTCACCCTCTGTTGTGTCACGCTCTTCTTGCACTATTTCTCCTTCTGCCTGTGCTATCTCACTCTCTGTCTGTGCCATCTCACTGTCTGTCTAAGCCATCTCTCCCACTGCCTGTGTCATGTTGCTCTGTGCTGGTGCCATCTCTCCCTTAGCCTGCGCTATCTGCCCTCTGCCTGCATTATTTCTCCCCTCTGCCTGCACCATGTCTCTTTTGCCTGCACCATCTCTCCCTGTGCCTGTGGCATCTCTCTCTCTGTGAGATGACACACGCAAAGAGAGAGATGGCGCAGGCAGAGAGTGAGATGACACACGCAAAGAGAGAGATGGTGGAGGCAGAGAGTGAGATGACACACACAAAGAGGGAGATGACACAGGTGGAGGGAGACATGATGCAGGCAGAGGAGAGGTGGTCCAGGAAGTGAGAAAGATGACAC
The DNA here is from genome assembly GCF_964263255.1 of Lissotriton vulgaris. Classification (NCBI taxonomy): domain Eukaryota; kingdom Metazoa; phylum Chordata; class Amphibia; order Caudata; family Salamandridae; genus Lissotriton; species Lissotriton vulgaris. The sequence goes on along the minus strand of NC_141695.1, from coordinate 983,879,719 downwards.
ACGCAAAGAGAGAGATGGTGCAGGCAGAGAGTGAGATGTCACATGCAAAGAGAGAGATGACACACGCAAAGCTAGACATTCAAGCAAAGGTGAATGCTGTAGGAGTGACTGAAAGGGACATAGACGACATGAAAAAGAGGTGGTATGACCTCAAGAGCCTGACAAAGAAAATAATTTTTGAGCACCACAAACAGGCAAACAAAACTGGAGGGGGGAAGAACCGTGCTCCCCCCTGACTGACCTGGAGGAGCTGGTGGGGTCCACCATTGCACCAGAGAGCATCTGTGGACTGGAAGATGCAGACAGCTCGCCAGAGCTGTCATCAGAAAAGGTAAGACGCGTGCACAGCAAACCCCTACCCCATCAGCCTTCCCTTCATCCTAAGTGGCAATGTTAACCACAGTCCAGTAAAGGTAGCACTGTACAGGAGCAATGCATTATGGGACATGTAGTCAGTGAATGAAGGACCATGTCATACAGCACAGCAAGCAACAAGTTAGGCAAACCATTTCAGACATAGTGAAGAGCAGGCAACATTTACATTGTACAAGTGAAATTTTTTTATTTGCAATGGCTGTGAGGCAGTTGTACAAAGCTAATGTACGCTTATATGTCCACAGGTGAGACATCTCGCAGGCGAACCAGGGAGAAGAAAGGCACGGCTCCAGAGAGGGATGACAGCCAGGAGCCAGGGCCAAGTGCAGAGAATGTCACAGAGGACACAGGTGCACCAACTACACTGCCACCATCCCAAGAACCAGAAATGTCTGCACATGTGCAGGCGTCCCCAGAACGTTCAGGTTCCCCTCTGCTACTGTCCTCACCTGATCTGCCTGCATCACTGCCTCTGACAACCCCTGCATCACAAAAGAGCAGGAGGCATGTAGTTGTCCCACTTGTCCAAATGGAGTCATCAGCGGGTGACATGGAGGGGGATACCACACCAACCTTGCCTGGAGAAGGTAGCCCTCCCACACCGCAGTCCAGAGCAGAGGTTGTCCGTACAGGTAGGAGATGCCACAGGCACAGAGAAAGCATTGTAGCGGCTCATGTGGAGGGTCCCAGTGTCTTCCTAGTTTGAGGGTAGCATGGTGAAAATCCAAAGGATGCAGGGGAAGGCCATCCTGTCTGTGCAACGCCAGATGAGGAACCTGAACACAAATGTGGAAGATATAGGGAAGGGCATTAGAGAACTGGTCGATGTTAACAAGGAGATGGCTGCAGGGATGCAGGACATGACACAATCAGTGCAGCTTCTGTGCAGCAAACTGGACCAGGACATGTTAGCAAGGAGCAATGAGAGGCAGCGTGTGCAGCAGTAAAGTAAAGCAATTAACCACCTGGCCACAGCCACTTCCCCGCTATGCAGACGATGCATTAACATGCAAGAGGGACTCACACACAACAGCAATGAGGTGTCTAGGGGCATTGCTAGTTTGACCAGTGCTGTAGAGCTGATGATGAATGTACAGACAGCACAAACTGCTGCCCTGGACATCCCAGAAATTGAGGAAATCACCAGTAGGAGCAGCATGACAAGCCCCCTTGTGGAGACACGGAGGAGCAGCAGGCACCATGGTGAGCCAACAGTCCAAAGGCACAGTGAAGAAAGCGAGCCACTTACATCTGGCACTGGTAAGCGTGGGCGGAAATGACTTTTTCAGTTACTGGGGAAGTGACCCAGGACTACCATTATTACATGGATGACAAGTGTAGTTGGTGCACCTGTTCCTGGTTGATTTGTGTGCCCTGTTGTATCGCCTCTGGCTGGGGGTTGAAGGGTTGAGGTAGGGTGTTAGGATAAAGGAGCGGACGGCATATGGACTATCCCCTATTTTAAAATGAAAAAGACATTACTTACATGCACACATACACATACATCTGCAATATGTATCAATGGAGTGTCACACAGTGTTTTACACAGTGTTTTACCTAGCAGGTATCCTTTGCCGAATTCCCCCACTGTCAGGCGTGTATAGATCCCACCATTCTGGAAGAAGAAGGAGTTGTGAGTACTTCCTGGGAACTTGGCCACTATGTCCGTGATAATGTAGATCACATCACAGATAACCTGTACATTTATTGTGTGGGTCGACTTCCTGTTCCTGTAAATATACTCTGTGGCAGCAGGTGGGCAAATTGGGATGTGGGTGCGATCAATACAGCCGATGATGTTGGGGAAATGTGCTATTTGATAGAGTCTGTCTTGGTCCTGAGCAGTTCTGCGTGCGTTTCAGGGAAGCTGATGTAATGATGCATTCTCTGCATCATGGCCTCTAGGAACTTCCTAAAGAAACGGGACAGGCAGCTCTGGGACACCCCACCTACCGCAGCAATCACACTTTGGTAACTCCCAGAGGCAAGCAGGTGTAGGCTACACAGCACCTTCACATGGGGTGGGATGGCGTGCACCCTTGGGGTTGGGTGCTCCAGAAGTGGGTGCAGGTCCCTGATCAAGTCCAGGATGGTTTAGGGGTGTAGCCTGTACCTTTGTAGGATCTCTGCCTCAGTTGGTTGGAATAGGGTGATCCTCTGCCTGTAAACCTGCTCATCCCTTCTCCAGACCCTCTCTCCTTCTGCCTGTAGCCATAGCCGCCTCGCTATCATGTAGAATGCCGCCATTCTGGTCAAACTGTTGCATTTTGGGCCCTTTTTTATGACCTGCACCTGGTTACCACCTGCTTCCAATTCATGATAAATACCAACTCTTAAATACCGAATTTCATACAAATTCGGTATTTTAGAGGTTACCTACATCTCAAAAGTCATTTTTACCATTTCTTATTTACCAAATCTGTAAATTTACTGATTCAGTAATGTTACCGAATCTGTAAATTTACTGATTCGGTATTTAGATACCTACATCTGGCCCAAAATGTTTTCCTTGATAGAAAATGACACTACTGTTGCATGAGGTGAGAGTGACCATTACCCCCAAGCAATTTTTCTGTCTTCCAGTGTCGCCCGGCATGCAACAACAAGCAGAATCTATACAGAGAACATCAATAGGGTAAAATTGTCAGACTCTTCCATACCAAGCATAATGATAAAGTGCAGAGGTATGGTAGGACAAGGAGCTCCGTCGATATTGTGCCCACTGCAGCATGGAGTTGTTCTCAAGTCAATTACTCAACAAATTCCTGTCTACCTCATGAAAAATCCCAAACTGAGAAACTATTATTTACTTGTGCAAAGACCAAAAAACTAAAAACCTTACATAACTCAGTTATACGACATGCTCGGAAAATCCCTGGGGATGCACAGCTACTTACCAACTACCAGCAAGCACAAAAAGCATTAAGGCAAGCAATAATCTGAGATAAACAAAAAAGCTATGACCAGTTTTGGTTAAATTTAATCCATGCAAGTAAAAACCCTAATCCAAAGGTATTTTGGTGTCTTGTGAATAGGAAGATACAAGGCCCTAGAGGGCAAAGCAGTGCCAATATACGCAAAAATGAACGAGTATCCTTTTAACTGGTCATTTTAAAGTGACCAAAAATGAAGAGAGTCGATCTGCTGAATTCACACCATCTGCCTTCTCGACCACCCCTAATTATCCGCAGTTCCCCTTGGGCACAACACGTACTGGAATGCCAAACCAACTAAGAGACACGGCCGCCAAGACACAAATTGCAAACATCACTGGAACTTTGTAGCAGAAAGATGAGCTCCTGTCTCAGGCATTAAAGACATCCGAAGCACTGGTAATTAGAAGGACTCAAAATATAAGCAATGGCCGGTGGGACAGAACCCTCAGAATAAACGGCCTACCTCAGGCCTTGAACAAGGTGGACATCAAGTTGTGAGCTTAACATCTGGCACCCTTATGTACCTATTGTTGGTCTGGTCAGCATATTCCAGAGTCCTGGTATGGAGCCATCATCCATCCAATCTTTAAAGTGGCAGAAGAGCTGACACTAACACTACAGGATAATATCCCTTTTGCAACAAATAAGGGAGGTACCCTATTGTATGAGATAAGGACAGGGTGGATTCAGGCGTACAAACAGTGTCCCAGTCGAGAGGCACAACAATCCCCAAGATATATAATCTAGTTTCCTAGCAAGGTCTTTGTTCAAAAAGCTATCTTAAAAAAACAAACATTTACAAGGCGTGTCAGCGAACCACATAGTATGATAAATCCACAAAGGCAAAATAAATATTTTAAAAGTTTTTTTCATATTTATTATAGTCAAAGTGTTAAAAACATAATTGCATAAAAACATGTCATCACAGTATTGTTAGAAAACACAGTCGAGGTGGCTTTTCAGTGATTTTGTTGATATTTCACCTTCTTCAGGACACTTTTCCCCTGTATGAATGTACAGGAACAATGGATCTTCGTTGGAGCCACCGTCTTATCAGGATAAAAACATATCCTTATATTGTATGTAAAGGCAAACAAGGTATGCCACGGGAGCCTGTTCAAATACACAGATGTGTCGCAACTGGATAGCAGATAGTAACCACAGAGCGTCTTTAAATTCTGGCACTTCTGTAGTCAGAATCACTGTGAATTTCACTCTGTAAGGTTTATTTTGTAGAAATTACCTTCTCCTGGTAGCCCTTAGGAATCAAGTGCGGCCTCCCTGCGTCCAACGAAGTCACTTCCGGGTATCGGCTTGACACTGTTTGTACGCCTGATATCCCTTTTGGACATTGAATCAAAATACTAAGCTAGTCTGTTGCTCGAAGAGCTGTAGTCCTAGGCCATCGACAATCACCTCTTTTTTTTGTTCTAATACCTTTATTAATTTGAGAGAAGAAATATACCCAATTAAAATACCATAATAAGCAATACAACCAAAAAGAGAGTTACACAATAAATAAATAGATAAATAAGCATTCATCAGTATAGAAAGGAAGAAAAAAAGAGAGAAGTAAGAGGCAGAGAAAGAGAAGTAAAAATAAAGTAAACAAGAGAGAGAGAGAGATCGAGACCCCTGCTACAATAGGGAGGGTATGTTAAGGAGAAGACACAAAGGGATATTGCGCCACCAGGCCTTGTAAGGCTAAGTTCATATATGTATCAAGAGATTTCCAGACCTCACTAGAAGTATGAGCCCCTCGGAGAAAATATTCCAAAGCCCACCATGTATGATAGGATATGGACCCAAAGAATTTCCATTCTGATGATGGACAATTTCCATCGACAATCACATCTTAACCAGACTTGCTTTGTGGCAAAATCAGGAACCGCAACAAACCTGCTTGCACTATCAGTACTGATGGAGAAAGCATCGTCCTCAAGAATGCTACTCCACTGTTGTTTTGTCAACTTCAAGGTGGCCTTCCACCGTGGGTCCAGGGGCCTTCTATGGCTCTTACTGCAAAAATGGGGGATCCCCACTGCCCTCCTAAAGGCCATAACCAGCTTCATCCTAACTCCTGGATCCATATAACTTGGGAGACGAATCCCACATCTCAAGGAAAATACAAACATCTTGAGGAGCAAAAGCAAGGGTGCATGTTGGCACCCCTTTTTTTTAACCTCTTCATCTCAGATTTATCACAGCTACTTGATAAAGTTAATTCCCACCCTTCAAAACTTGGCAGTACCCGAATAAGCAACCTGCTATACGCAGACAATCTTGTCTTGCTCAGCCATACAATGGTTGGTCTGCAGAGGCTTCTCGACCAGCTGCTCCCCTACACAATCTGCAAGGAGCTGGAATTAAAAATATCGAAGACAAAGACAATAACCTTTGGGAGAAGGAAGCCGCTAAGTGGAGGGTGGTGTTTCAATGACAAAAACTTTGAAAGTACTGCCTCCTATAAATATCTGGGGATCTATATTGATTCAAGGGGCATTTTCGCCAAACAGAAGGAAGTGGTTGGGGAAAAGGCTCTGTCAATCGATGTAGCACTTATAAAACTTGCGAGGTAGTTATGTGTCCCAAGTATGTCCCCTCTTTTAAACGTCATGAAAACCAAAATATCCAATTATTTATCACATGGCCAGGAGATTATGCTGGTGAAAGTCTACTGTCTGGTGAACAAGATAACAATAAGAATCTTCAAGCGAGCATGGTGTCTACCAAAATCTTCATCCCCAGCTCATATAAGACTTGAGTTTGGCCTTCTAGACCATCCATGGGTTAGAGGTTGGTGCTTTCATCAAGGTGTGCAACAAACTGCGCACTTCAAGTGAAAGAAGCCTGGAGGCCATTCTGTGGCAATAAATATAAACTAGCCAATTGGTTCTAAAACACCGCTGCTATTTAGAACACTCATTGCAAATGCTGGACGCGACTGAACTTTGGGGAATCAACCCATCCCAGAAGTCCCTCAAAATGTACATTAAACAAAGAGTCCAGCTCTTGTCCTTTCACTCTGACAGGGCACAACTGTCAAAACGCAAACACGCCTGGATGGTTTTATCAGGGTTTAAGCCAGGGACTGCAGCTCCATATCTATTTTGCCCCTATGGAGTAGCGTGGGAAAAACAATAACTGGCACGCAGGATGGGTGAAAGGTCTTCTTGTACCATCTACCAGATGGGCGCTGCTCTAATGATAATACAATGTGCAGGGGGTGTGGTTGTTCTGCGGAGTCGACTGAGCATGTGGTGTGCATTTTGCCTGCCTTACGCAACGATTGAAGGATGCTGCTATGGGGCAAATAGAATAAACTTGTTGTTTGCTCCTGCTGCCAAGCCATCTTAGCACCCATGAACCCAGTGAGCTCGATGCTCAATGACCGATTCACAAGTTCGTCACAAGGGCGGCAAAAAGGTTAAAGAAATGGGAGCGCCAGTAACCAGAGCCTTAAAGTTAGCAGATCTGACAGTCGGACTTTTCTGAACTTGTACTTTGTCCATCTCTTTTTCTGTGTTTTATGGTATTTCTCTTTTCTAGCAATGAAGTAATTTTGCCCCTCATGGCACATTTTCTTTTACAGATATCACTTGTTGTCAGGAAAATGATAAGAAATTAAATCTGGTACTGCTTCATCAAACATTTTAACTTTTGTATTACGGGATCTCTTTTTATAACATTCTATTATCAGAGTGTTTCTTATTGTAAATATTGTAATTAATTGAACAATAAAGTTTCTTCTTCTTCAACTACTAAATGAGGGATTTGGTTCCCAAGATCCTTTCTTGAATGAGGTGTTAAGGAACCTTTGCCACTAATAGTAAGCAGTATTTGTTCCCTATTGAATGTTACAGGCGCGTCCTTTGTGCACACGTTTAGTAAGTCATGTTACAGCAGCACACATAAGCTGCAATTGGGTATTGTGGAAATGTAAAAGTCCTAAGAGAAAAAACATTGTGAGCTTTGCTAAAACAATCCACGGGAAAAAAGACAATTTAATTTCTTTAATAACACATTCAGGATATAAACTCCAGCTTTGCTTCTGAATTGGATGTTATACCTTTCTGAGGCAGTGGAGTGTGGAAAATTACATTTCTATGTACAACGGATAAAAATAACATCCAGAGGGTGCGCACATCCGCTAGCAACTATTTCTTACAGCTAATGCAGGGAGTGAAGGAACAGCAATTAAATCATCAATTGACCATCAACCTCATTATCTTTGCCTTCCTTGACGCAAGGAAATTGGATGCCAGACCAGATGGCATCACTATAGGGAGTACAGAAAAAAAAGAAAGTGTTAATATTAGACGAGGATCAATGACTCTACAGCAGGATGACCATTATGTTGTATACAATCTGTCGACCAATCAGACGTTTAGATCGCTAATCCTTATTTCCCAGCCAAGCTGGGAACTATAGGTTCTGGGAAGCATAATCACTGTATTATTCAGAAAGGACTTTCTTGCATAAAATCTTTTGAGGGGAATGTCCAGAATCTAATATCTCAATCAAGATTGCAGGCGTGGCCGGTACAGGTAAGAGCAGTGGGGCGGGGGCAGAGTGGGAAGTTGACATACCATGGGATAGTGAAAATAAAATAGATAAATAAATACAATAACTTACCTTGTGCTCGCTGTATCACCAACTCAGCAATGCGTCGAGCGCAAGGTAAGTGGTTTCATGTATTTATTTTATTGTCCCTATTCCATTGTATTTCGACTTCCCCATGCCCCTTTACATCATCCACCGCTCGTACATGTGTCGGCCGCGCCTGTGCATATTATATGAAAAGCAAAGCTCTAGAAAAGTATATTTCTAACATCTTGATGCCTATCACATTCAAGGTCTTAATCCTGTTTCGAGCTACTTCAAGTCTTTTCAACAGTGGAAAGATGAAATGTCAAGGAGCGCTACAGGAGAGCGAAGAACAGAGTGGTAGAGAAAGTAAGAGTAAGAGATGAAGTGAGGAGAGCTTTGGGCATAGCTTCAAATTCCTTCATATTTCCTAGCACTACGGAAGAGGCTTGAAGCAGACTGATCAACAATGTAACATCAGTGACTAGAGACGACTGCCCGCATTAAAGAATTCTGATAAGTCTGAACTCAATCTGCAAATTGAGTTCTACATCTCCTCCCTTCCCATTACCCAATTGGCATGACTGCAGTGAAGTGATATTCTGGAGCTGTGTGAGCTCAATGAGGGAGTTGGGAACTAGTATATGTGAATCAACTGCCCTCCAATGGAACAAACACAAAAGGGGACAGATTTCTGAGATTATCAGGCAGTGCTGTCCAGCAAGCCCCCATGCTACATTGCACTGCCTCAAAAGCAAAAAGTACTGGGGGTGAATGTTTGACATTGTTCAGCATTCCCTCCATCAATTGCTCTTTTTGCCTTCAACTGCATGACAAGGAAAGGGCTGGAAGGCACTGATTTAAACAGAATAAGCAGCATTCCTGCCGTTTCCTCTGTGCTGGCGCTGTTTGGCTGCCTCGCACCAATGCAGGCACCCTTGCACCATAGTAAAAAGGTGCATGAATTTTAAGGGGAATTGTATTTGTGCAGGAAGGAGCACCTTTCAGCAAAATAACAATCCTCTGAAGAATTTTTCTTTATCTATGTGTGCTGCAGCAGCACACATAGAAAGAGAGAAAAGTGGGTAAAAAAGTAAATATAATATAAAATGGGTATAAGTAAATATATTCTCCTTGTTATGCCTCAATTGGGAAGGCATATGATGTTGGCACTTTCCCAGGTCTACCACTTCTGGCAAATCTGGGCATACATCAAAATCCATGGATGTGCCTGGGAACACCCATGCAACACCCATGGAATGCTCCCTTGGCTCAGAGTAAGTCAATTCAGCGATTTGCGATGTGTTGCTTTACTCCAGATTTATGAAGTCACTGAAGGCCATGCAAGGTGTCTTATCTTATCTTATCTTATCTTAATAACCATTTCTTGAGCACACATACACCCTTGGGTTTCTTGGCGCTATAGAGTCAAGACAATCAACACCACTCTTAAGCATAAGCCTGTTTGAATAGCCATGTTTTTAAAGATTTTCGAAACGTCAGTAAGTCCTTGCTCTGTCTGATCGAGAGGGGGAGAGCATTCCAAAAGGAGGCAGCCAGATGGTGAAAGCAGCTGCCGCCCTGGCGTTTTTTCTTGAATGAGGAGACATTTGCAAGAAATAGATGTTTAGAGCGTAGATTGCGCGAAGGTGTATAGTTAGTGATAGATTGCCTAATAAATCTAGGGCCAAGGTGGCCCTGTGCGGCTACAAAAACCTCATTTTTGAGTTCTAATGCACCCCACTGTATGGTGCAAGAGTGATGCAACGGGGCTCATAAATATGCCGGACTGCCCTACACCTGCCACCAACTGACCCTTGGGGAGAATTTCCATTCACTGAGTACAAGATGTAAGCTGCTTACACCTCATAGCTTTTCAAAGATAGACAGCAAATAGCAGACACCAAGTATACTTCCTGTTTTTCCTTTTATTTGGTCTCTCTCAAGGTCCAGGAGTGCTCTGAGGAGCAGGTGGCAAGATGACATTCTTATCCGGTGCCCAATCAATGCAATTTTCCCAAATTTTGATATTCCCCTTTGAATCCACCTCCTTCCTCACTTGAATGTAAACTGCTGCATAAGACATTGTTAAGCAAAAAAACAGGAGTCATTTATCTACTAAGCTCGAAGGGCTATTTAGTAATGACATATTTAATCTATGAAAATTGACTTCTACATCTAAGAGCATTTTGCTCTGACATGCTTTACTTCAGATTGTTGCCCTGCAGCCAGCCAGACCATAATGGTGTACATTAAAGAGTTCATTGGCCAGATCTTTTCAGTCATATATATGTTACATTTCTGCACTTCCTATTTGTCCAAGGTCGCCTGGCTGTATGTTGTAGGATATCATAAACCATGTCTTTCAGCATTACTAACTAAAATAGGGAGATGTGTCTGGTTACAGAAACTGGTTGAGCATGACTCGTCAATTGGGGCTTTTTGAATAACTCACCTTCAAAGGAACATTTCTTCATTCATATTTTTGTGAGTTCAACAAGGACTGCTATGTCGTGCCAGGCACCTTGGAAGAATTGGAAAGCGTTGGTGGGGGGGGGGGGGGGGAGAGGATTGCAAGGATGCAGATGAAATCGCATCGTCATGTTGAGGGCAGTAAATGTATTGTGGTTGTAGCAGCCCAAGCAACCTCTATGAATCAGTTTTTTACAAAGAGGTCCATAATATCGATGGAATGCTATACTTTCTTTTATAGGCGTAGTGGTCTCCAGGGGAATATGGCACAGGCTGCCACTTGGGGTTGAACGCATCGCTGGTATTCCATAATGCCATGCAGATCTAGACTTCTGCTATGTCAAAGGGGTCTACGATGATTAAAAAGGCACACAATGTCATGTATTCTTAGTGCTCAATTAATGCCAATAGTCCTGGCAGGGTGACTCTGGCTGACCCCGAATCTCTGGTGACATTCTTGCCTTTTTAATTTCATTGTATTGCCCATTGCAGCAAATGTCTTTGCCCTTGTGCTCTCCTACTTCTGATGTCTGGAAGGATTGTGTGTTCAAATTAATGATAATGTAATGCAGGTATATATCTTTATATACAACCTTCTCATTGGCATGGCCTCCCTATTTGTAAGAGTTTTGAATAGGGAGATTTTGAGGCAGATGATTCTACTTTTTTAAGGCATTTAAGAGTGTGTATAGATGGTTGAAAACCTGCTTCTTAAATAGTGATGTCATTGATATCATTGATGATGCAAGTGTATATATTCAGTTGTTAAACTTGGTTTTTGTTTTCCTTTGTTTACAATGTTTGGTAATCTCTTAAATACTGTTCCAGATGTGCTTTACTAATTGTAGGAAATGGGTACCGCACACTTCATCCTCCTGATATATTTGCTTATTGACTACCTTGTTTTGGACTTTTACTGTGTCTAAATATCAATAACTGTCTACTATGGTAAATTTTGTGGAAATCGACTGAGAGTGTTAATCACCAATGTTCACCGTTTAAGATAAGGCCATTGCTGCACAGCTAGGATAAGAGGCTCTTGGTTGGTGGCAACTCGAACATGTGAGCACACGCATGCTTACATATGTGCGGGCTGAATGTGTGAGACTACTTTTTAACTCATCCCGGTATCTGCACATGGGTAGCCTGTCATCAGAAGGGACTCTTTAGGCATTGGTGCTGACTTGGGTTGGGCATTTGAATGTGAGTGGACATTTATAGTGTACATCTGTGTGCTTGCTAAAAGTCTTTGTTCCAAATGAATAACACACTATGGTGAAATCTGTGCAACAGAGCAATTTTGCTGCATGTAGGCCTAGGCCAGTCAAATGTGAATTCTAGAGCAAGAAAATGTATCCAAACAATAGAGCATGAACATTTGTTAAAATTAAATGAGTCTAAGTTAATATTTTTCTCAGGGTAAGAGCTAAACACAACCCTCTGTACCTTTCTCAATAATGAGTGCATTGTGAACTTGAAATAATATTTAACGTATATTAAAGTTCACCAAACATTTTAGAAATTAGGAACCGTACATTTTGATCACATAGCCTTCACCGCAGCCAGGGGTCGAGTCGGGGTACCACGCGGGTGGACGGCGTCCCCCCACTTATTTTACAGGGTGGATGCCATCCCCCCTGCCAAACAGCTGGACTTCACTCTTTGACCTCCCTGGGATGAGATCGGAGCCCATTCGGAACGCTGCTCATGCGCGGGCTTCTCAGATGCAATCGCATCTAAGGGGTGAGCGAGGGGAGGCAATGAGCCCGATGGCGCTATCCACCTTTCGTGATGTCACTTTCTGTCTTGACGTCACTTCCGGTGACAGCGTACCCTCACTTCTTTTTTTAGGACTTGTGCCCTGACCGCAGCTAAAGTTTCAAGTACTGCTAATGGGTTTTATTGTCAATCTAAAGTGATAACAATTTCTTCCTGCTTAGCGGTCCAAGTGTGAGACTTTTACACTCGGACATGTAGCCTTGACGTGCAAATCAAAACCTGAAGTGTGCACATCTCCAGAATTATACTAAGGATATGGATGATATTATTCCAAAAGTGTAGCGGGTTTTAGCATTGTTACTTGTATTTGGTTTGGGGTATTCTATTCAAAGAAAAACACATATTTTAAAAATGTTCTTTGCACCCATCTAGCAATTATTTCTATTCCTCGCTTCTGGGACAAACTCAAGTCCAGCAATAGGTCCCTTACATCACTTACTGTGGAGTGTTTGGTGTTTGTTTGCCGACAAGTTGTCATTAGTACCTCTAACAGACTCTGCAAATAATCTCCTGGTGACAGTTGTGAAAATGAACCCACTTTTTCTGTGTAGATAAACAGTCATCTTCTTCCAAGATATGTTATGTTAGGACTATTTGTAAAGTGCGGATCTCAACCAGGAGGAAGTACAGGTGGTAGGTAAGCCATCGCTTCAGTTTTTTGAGGATCTCCAAGATTAAGGAGGCAGCTCCTTTTTGCAAGTGGAGGTCATTCCAGACCTTGGGAGTGAGGTGAGAGAAAGTACGGCCGTCAGCTCTGGCTTTCCAGATGCGGGTAATGTGTGTGAGCAGAAAGTAGTCGAGTGGAAGTTTCTGGTTAGGGTTTTGAAATTAATGCAGCTGAAATGGTAAGAGAGGTCTAGATTGAAGAGTTTGTGTTTGTGGACAGGGTGCCAGTGTTGTCAGTGGAATTTTTCGAGGTGTAAGGTGATGTGTGTGCTGTAACGGATGCTGAATGTGAGCCTGACCACTGCATTTATATGACTTTAGGTCTCAGGTGAGTTGGGCTGTGATGCCGACTGAGTGTTTTGCTGTAGTCCAATCTGCTGGTGATAAAGGCATGGGTGATGGTTCTGCGAGTGTTGAGTGGGAGCCATTTAAATATTTTATTTAGTATCCTTAGGGTGGAGAAACAGGAAATAGGGACTGCGTTGACTTGGCTGGTTATCGAGAGTTGGTTGTCTACCACTAAACCCAGGCTCCTGGCATGATTGTCGAGGCAGGGTACTGGTCTGAGAGCAAATGACTAGAACAGGGTTTTGGAAGCAGAGAGTGTATTTAAGGGCGCTCTGCCTAAAGTGTGTGCCAAAAGTATGGAGGCGAGGAATTGGGTGTGGTGCAACTGGCGAGTGGAAAAACCCTTTAACCACTCAAAAGTATGCCAGGGGAAGCTGACATGCAACAATGTAGATCAAAGTAATGCCTATGCACACACGAGGAGTACGGTACACAGTAGTGAAAAAATTATGTAGATACGATTAAACACAGTCCTAGACAACAAAAGTAATCAGAAATTGGAGGCATTCGTTGTGCAGATTTCAGAGTATTTTAATGGTTCCACAACCAGCCAACACGTGTTTCGTCGCGTTGGAACAGTTCTCACGAGACTCCTCAGGGCTGCGGCGTGTGTCTAAAAGACTGAAAGGCCGCTCCACCGGTGATAATTCCGCCCCGTCAGGGCACGTAACCAGAACAAGTCGAAGTCTAGGTTGTAGTGATGATCAGAATCTTCGGGGTTAAAGTAACTTAGACGTAAGGTTGCTATTCTCCTAACTTCGACGCTGAAAGAAGCGACTCGGGTAAAGGTCGCACAATACATAGGCGGTAAAGGTTAATCTAAAGTGAGGTAGTTGTCATCCAGAATGGGTGCTGAAACGAGCGACTCGAGTAGAGGTCGTACTCTTGAGACGTTATCCAATAAGGAAAGCCTGGAAGTTGCTGCAGTTCGATGCCTCTGGAGACTAGGCCCTCGTATCCCAGCTCTGCAGAGGCATTGTTAGCCACTGTTAGTGGTCCCTAAAACAAAAAGAACACATACAGGCGGGAGACGCTTTTCGCTACAGGCAACCAAACTATGGAATAGTCTTCCTGACTCCATTAGATTGGAACCCAATCATCAAAAATTCAGGAGGCTAGTTAAAACTCACCTGTTTGCCTAACTCTGTGAATGAATGAGCAAAGGGCGCCGGGATGCCTACGGGTAGCTGTGCGCGTAACAAATGTGTAATTAATTCATTCATTCATTGAATAAGGGTGGGGTGAGAGACGGTGTTGAAGGTGGTCAGGTAGGATAAGAGTTCCTCTGTCCATAATTAGTGGGATGTTGTCTTTGGCAGCAATGAAGATGTCTTGACACTATGTTTGGGCCTGAATCTGGATTGGGTGGAGTTGATGATGTGGTATTTGTTTGGGTGGCTAACCAGTTGTTTTTTGATTTCCTCTAGGACTTTGGCAGGGTTTGGGAGCAAGGAGATTGGTTGGTAGTTAGCCAAAATCTTAGGGTCAGCTCGGTTTTCTTCAGAAGGGTAAGTAAATTATTGTGTTTCCATACAGCCAGGATAGGGCAATGGCTGATGGAGTTCTTGAGTGTCAGGGTTAAAGCTGTGCAGATGTGGTCCAGTCCTTTAGTGACAATGAAGATTGGTAAGTGATCTGACGGAGCACCAGAGTGAACCGAACACATGGTGTCTGTTTTACGAAGGTGGAGAATGGAAAGGGGAGACCACTCGGTCACCCCGAACGTATGGATGGGTGCCCCGATCCCCCGGGAAACCGTTGTGGGCGGGGCATGTACCGGCCGGTATGCCCATAGCGGCGTGGTCGGAGCACGCCCCCGCCGCCTAAAAGGGTTGTCCTAAACACCCGCCCGGAAGTCTGTGCACCGATGGGTGGGATGGGGTCACGGCCCCGCCTTCCCGCTGCTGGATAAAAGGCGCGGGAATCCAGGAAAGCGTCCTCTTGTTCCTGCGCTCTGAAGGCTGCACCACTCGTCGCTCGTGAGCCCTCAAGGGAACAAGCTGCAGTTTTTTGAACGTGTAATCATTGTTTTTCTGTTTCAGTCGTCAAGGCGTAGCTGGAGTCCAAGTCGCTGCTGAAAAAACAGGCAGAGATAATGCAGAACGCAGATATGCCTGGCAAGAACAGTGGAAAGAGCTCCGAGATGGAACGAATGCTGCGCACACTGGTGAACCAAGTGTCGGCGATGGACAGAAAATTCGGTAAAGTAGACCAGCTAGGTCGCGGCTTAGCGGCCCTCCGGAAACAAGTAGAGGCCCAAGCAGGGCCCTCAGGGCGACCTAAGAGGATCGTGGGGCCTGCTTTGCCAAACATTACCCCAGGGGGGGATGGGGGAAAAAAGAGGAAGGGAAAAGCGTGTTCTAGCGAGGCCCCAGTCCCGATGGAGGTCCCAGTAGCACCAGCGTCCAGCCCGGTACCCACACCGGGTGGGGGATTGCCAATCCCTGTAGTTATCACACCGCTGGATAACGACCAAATGCCTCCCGAACTAGCGCTTCAGTTGGCGGCTGTTTTACCCTGGTTGAAGAAGGGAGCAGGGGGATCCGCGGCTGTGGAAGACCCGGCCGAGGAAGCTAGGCAGATTGTTGAGCAGCTCAGGCAGTCACGGGGTGCTGGGACAGCGAACGTGCCTTCTATTTCTCCACAGGTGGCGAATCAGGTCGCGGTTGAAAATCGCAATAAGTCAATGGACACGGCTGGTGGTGCGACAGACGCCGGTAAGAGATCGCTCCCAATGATGGGGGAGGGCGCGGTACCCTCAAGGCGGGAAAGCTTGGCGCAACATATTCCTTTGGCAACTAAGGAAATGGTGTGGGCCAATAAATACATAAACATGTTTTCATTGTTGACGGATAATCGAGAGTTAGAATATGCCAAGACTAAGAAAGATTTATGGCACCCCAATGTATGGCGGGCAAAAATGGCAGAATTCAGGGTGGAAGAGTCTATGATGAACTGGATCAGGGCTTTTTCAATTTTTGTAGCAATAATCGCTGAGCGAACACCAGACCTATTGAGTGACCTGGCTTGCTACCAGAGCAGGATCACGGGCTTCCATGAGAAGTATGGAGGAGAAGAATGGAAAGGGTATGACATGGCTTTTAGAAAAGCGAAAGAGTTTAATGAAACACTGACTTGGGATTGTGTGGATACTGTACCTTGGCATTGACAGTTTTTGACGGGATCGGCGGGTGGATCAGGGTCGAGCACAAACAGCTCCAGGGCCTATCAACAGAAACATCCTCAGCCCTTTCAACCAACCTACGGGGGGAGTCTCAGCCTAGATCGGGCAGGAACGGAAATAAGCGAGGAGTATGTTAGGGTTTCAATAAGGGAACGTGTAACAGGCCGCCAGGAACGTGTAGGTTCAGGCATGCGTGCACTGGTTGTGGTAACACCTCCCACCCCGAAACAAGCTGCCGATCCAGAGCCAATGGTACCGGAGGAAAAGGGGGTACCAAGCAGGATTGATACGGTGCCGTGGAGGCCCAAACAATCGCCCGTGGAAATTCTGGCTTTGACCCCTTGGCTGAACAAATACCCCACCCACCAGCCCCTGTTGCAAAAATTTGAGAATAAACAAAGTTGTAAGGTGCAATTTGTTGGTAATAAAACATGTCTTGTGGGAATCGTTGCCTTCATTGTAAGTCGATACCAAGAGTATGCATGTAACTGAATACTTGCTTATAGGCCTTTTTTTCTTTGTAGAAATGTTAAGGAATGTATACAATAAAGAACGTTCTGTGCTATAGGACCTTTCTTCCTTTGTAGCAATGTTAAAGTTATTGGATATATCTAGCTGTACTTTAAGAGTAAGCATAGGTTTTTTCTCCCTAGTAGGTAACCAACTGTCGTATTTATTTAGTCTTCGGTCGGGCGGTAAGGTCATGATCGGTGAGCAGTGATTTCAAGGTCCCTAGGGGGGGCGCCACCCATTACGGATGGGAGCGCCCGGGGGGAGGCGGCCATTGGCCCCTCCCATGGGGTGGCGGCACCCATTACGGATGGGTCGCCCAGGGGAGACGGCCATAGGCCCCTCCCAGGGGGAGACGGCTATATGCCCCTCCCCGGAATTTCCCGGGGCCGGATATCCGCTCCGACGGAAGAGAGTGCAGGGAAAGGGGGGAGTCCACGCTGTCCTTCTTACGGATACCCCGCACGGGAACTCGGACGACCATAAGATGGCGTTGAGTGAAAGGGGGCCCCCACGACAAGGGAAGTTACAGTTGGCTACGAGGGTAAAGTCCTCTGCGCATGCGCCACTGACACGTGAGGGCGGGAATTTGGTGATAGGGACCTGACACCGGTTAAAACCTTGCCGTTGGCCCCTAACTTTAGGATGTACAAATTCATATGCAATGCATTATGTCATGATGTTAGACTCGGTTAGGAAATCTTTGTAGTAGAGATTTGTTAAGGTTAGCCTGAATACCTGTCTTCATCAAATGTAATGAAAGTTGAATTTGTACATGATACATGAAACGTTTTAATTTAAAGTTTTACATTTTGATTCATATTTTAATAAATATGGCCGGGGGGGTCGTGAGGCCCCCCTGCCTTCCAAAAGTGCAAACTGTGTCTGTCTCCTCCCATTGGGATTGGTGGTGGAAGGGGTGGCGGGCATCCCGGCCCATATTCATATTCTGGAGAAAGTGCGCACTCTACCTCATTTGGCTAAGGCAAAGATCGAACTTTACAAGATGGTTAGTCATACCATAAAGAAGGTCAAACTTCTGAGTATTGTACGAAGAGGCAGAAAGATGCAGCAATAATATAATTTGTGGCTCCTCTGCTGAAATGGCAAATTATCATCCACATGCAGTGGAGCACAAATTATTTTAGTCTCTCTTTCCACAAAACTCAGACCTTGATATGCTGAGCCCCCTTTTTGTCTCAAAGATTGCAATTTGCAAAATAACTCAGAATGACTCTGAATGACAAGTCATGGCTTTCTGACTCAATCTAGTCTTTGAAACTCCTAGCTGTTCAGAAGGTGCATGAACGGAACACCCCATCCCCTCTTTTGGAATGTACCTTTGATGGATACTGAAACACTAAAGGGAGTTGTATACTTTCGTAAAGTAAAAGTTGTCTCCAAAAGACAGCTTTCTCTAGGGTCAGAATGGCCAAATATGTTTGGGTGCCAAAATAAAAGTGGTAAATCAAATTGATTAAACCGTGGCCTGCATTTTCAAATCGGGTAAGTGTGAACTTCTAAACACACACTCTCATGCTGTTTTGCATAGTATGGGAGACTCAATCAATCAATCAATCAAAACATTTGTATAGCGCACTACTCACCCGGAGGGTCTCAAGGCGCTAGGGGAGGGGGGGTCCGCTACTGCTTGAACAGCCAGGTCTTGAGCTGCTTCCTGAAGGCGAGGTGGTCCTGGGTCAGGCGGAGGTGGGTTGGGAGGGAGTTCCAAGTATTTGCGGCGTGGTAGGAGAAAGACCTTCCCTCTGTGGTGGTTCTTCGGATGCGGGGGACGGCAGCGAGGGCATGGCCGGTCGATTGAAGCTGGCGTTTGGGAGCGTAGAAGTTGAGGCGGCTGTTGAGGTATTCTGGGCCTTGGTTGTGCAGGGCTTTGTGTGCGTGGGTGAGGAGGCGGAAGGTGATTCTCTTGTTGACCGGGAGCCAGTGCAGGTCTCTCAGGTGTCCTGAGATGTGGTTGCAACGGGGGATGTCCAGGATGAGTCATGCTGAGGCGTTCTGGATCCGCTGGTGTCTCTTCTGGAGTTTGGCGGTGGTTCCGGCGTAGAGGGAATTGCCGTAGTCCAGTCGGCTGGTGACGAGGGCCTGGGTGACCGTCTTCCTGGTCTCGGTGGGGATCCACGGGAAGATCTTGCGTAACATGCGTAGGATGTTGAAGCACGACGATGAGACGGCGTTGACTTGTCTGGTCATGGAGAGCGAGGAGTCCAGGATGAAGCCCAGGTTGCGTGCGTGGTCTGTTGGTTTGGGTGCGCTGCCTAGGGCAGGGGGCCACCAGGAGTCGTCCCAGGCGGAGGGTGAGGATCCCAGGATGAGGACTTCCGTCTTGTCCGAGTTCAGTTTCAGGCGGCTGTTCTTCATCCATTCGGCTACATCTTTCATCCCTTCGTGTAGGTTGGCTCTGGTGGGGTCGTTGGTGAGGGAGAGGATCAGCTGGGTGTCGTCGGCGTAGGAGATGATGTTGAGGTTGTGCTGGCGTGCGATGGCTGCGAGGGGACTCATGTAGACGTTGAAGAGGGTTGGGCTGAGCGAGGAGCCTTGAGGAACACCGCAGATGACTTCGGTGGCTTCTGATCTGAACGGGGGAAGGCGGACTCTCTGTGTCCTTCCGGCGATGAGCGAGATGATCCACTTCAGTGCCTTCTCCTGGATTCCGATGTTTCTGAGGCGCTGTACTAGGGTACGGTGGCAGACAGTGTCGAAGGCCGCGGAGAGGTCTAGGAGAATGAGGGCCGCTGTTTCTCCGTTGTCGAGCAGGGCTCGGATGTCATCGGTTGCTGCGATCAGGGCAGTCTCGGTGCTGTGGTTGGCCCGGAAGCCAGACTGTGAAAGGTCGAGGGATCCGTTCATCTCGTGGAAGGCGGCCAGCTGCTTGTTGACGGTCTTCTCGATTAATTTTGCCGGAAACGGGAGCAGCGAGATGGGTCGGTAGTTCTTGAGGTCGGTGGGGTCGGCTGATGGTTTCTTTAGTAGGGCGCTGAGTTTGGCGTGCTTCCAGCTCTCCAGGAAGGTAGCGGTGTTGAAGGAGGTGTTGATGATGTCCCGCAGGTGGGGTGCGATGACAGCGTCGGCCTTGTTGAAGACGTGGTGAGGGCAAGGGTCGGTCGGAGATCCGGAGTGGATGGAGTTCATCGTGCGGACGGTGTCTTCGGTGCTGATCGGGAACCAGGCGCGGAGGGTGGTGGTGGGGGGCGGTGGTTCGGTCGTGGCGTGCGTTGGTTGAGTGCTGAAGCTGTTGTGTATGTCCGCAATCTTGTTGTGGAAGTAGGAGGCGAGGGAGTTGCAAAGGTCTTGCGAAGGGGTGATGTCGTTGTTTTCGGCGTTGGGGTTGGAGAGCTCTTTAACGATGTTGAAGAGTTCCTTGCAGTTGTGTGCGTTGTTGTCCAGTCATCCAGACTGCATGCATCTGTGTTTGCAGCAGGCAATGTTTGTGGTTACATCCGGGAAATCAACAGTACAAACTGGCCCACCCGCCCATAAAATTGTATACAGTCAGAAAATGGACCACACACTAACCTGTCAGACCAACCCGTGGAACATTACCCAGTGGCGTAGCTAGACCTTTGGCTGCCCAGGGCAGTCCCTGCATTTGCCTCCCCCTTGGCGGCCACATTGAAGAGGGGGGCGGGTGATGTTGTTGCTGGCGATTCCTCGGTTTGCGCATTAAAGAGCGGGAGTGCTGGCGATTGCTGCCAGAGATGCCAGGTCAGAGCTGGGGAAAGGCATCTGCCCCCAAAATTCGTGCAGCCATGGGCGGACAACCCCCCCCCCCCCCCCCCCCCCCCTCCCCCTAGGTACGGCCCTGACATTGCCAGAGTACCCTACAGGCCAGTCCAACACTGGCTTTCACTGTATTGATCGGGGCTGTCTGTATGGTGATGGATAAACCAGCGATCCAAGGGACTGAAGAACGCACCCCTTAACCTGATTCACACAATAGCTAGTTTATTTTTGGATTACAGTCCCTGTCCCTTTATTATGCAGTTAATACACAGGGCATTTGACATTAGTTCATCACTGTAGGGTAAAGAATTTACACACAGAGGTATGTGTCATTAAGACATTTTCTGGAACATATAGAGGCCTAATATGATATGAGGTCCACGTGGTAATGGTATTAATCTCTTTCTCTACAGTTAAACATGCAGCTTATTTCGTCGTTATCGTCTTGCTCTTATTTCAGTTCATAGTTTGTTCGATTCCCTTCACCTGGTTTCACTCGATCTTTTACTATTTGTAGAATACGGTTGGGCTCGGGGAATTCTGGCTGTATGCTCCCTCTACGACCATAGCAGAGAAAAGAAGGCATTATTACGATGTTAAAAGGACAAGGCCTGTTTATAATGCAGCTAGGCCTCTTTCTAGAATGGCATGGTGAGCAAAGAATGATGAACTGGAGGGCGTCCCTGAATGACTGCCAGAGGCTCAGATTAATTCAAGGATTTCTTTCAACGCGTCTCTGTTTGTTTTTCTTAATTAAATGACAACATTTAATATTTTTGGATTAGTGAAGTCACTAATATAATTTTCAGAAGCTGTATAGGTTTAGGGCAGAAGCTTGCAAATCTAAAAACAGTAAAATGAAGAGAACATAAAGTTTTGCACTTTTATTCAATAAGTGAATGATTAAATGTATATTTAAATAACTGGACTAAAAAGAAAGCTCATTAATACATATCAATGGGCTTTCTGAGAATCAACTGGGTGCATAGTCTTGCCAACCAGAAACCCAATTTCTAACAAAATTCATATGTCTCAGATGACAACAAAGATCCATCGACCTGTGCACAGGGTTCATGGTGATGAGTAAGTGACAAGTGGAGCCCCGTGGTCCAGCATCTGTTTAAGCCAAGGGGTCCTGTTATCGTACACGCAGGCACACACGCAACATCTCTCTTACACACATACCCTCTGAAATACTTTTACAGAATCTTGCTTGCTCTAACACATACAGACCTATTGGACTATTCCTAAAGGTAATTAATTATACTTGTGAGTAAATTGTAGGTGCATAATAGCCCCACCAACAACGTCCCGCATGTCTGGAAATCACACTGCCAGATGCAGGGTGTATATCCTAAGCCGATGTACATCTGAAGTGCCTTTTTGGTGGGCACTTACTGTTCAAACCTATCAAACTCACATCATTTGTTTGTTTTGATACATTAGCAGGTGCAGATTAGACAAATAAAGCAAGGAGGAGTCCCATATGGAGAACATTTGATTCATGTCCATAAAAAGGGGATACCAGTCCATCCAGAAAGTGGCACCCACTTAAAAAATACTCCACTGGCCGAGAATGGAATCACAACCAGAAGTCCAAGCATCATACACATATATTTTGTGGCGGTCCCCCTTCTTTCGGCTGGCAAAGCTAATCGATTTGGCTTGTAATAGAGAGCGCCTCTTCACTGATTGGTGAGTGTGTTTCCTAACTCTAGTCCTTAGAGGCACAGATGCAAACAGGCATTGGAAAAACAAACAGGAAAGTCAGTATATGCCTTTAAAACTCGAGATATCGGCTTTTCAATGCATATTTAATTATTCACGCTATATTATGCGCATCATATAAACAAAGAAAATGGTGTGAGCTTTTTGTCTATTATAATAATAGATTATTTAAGCCAATTTTACAATTGAAATTGGTATCACAACTGTTTTTGGACCGTTTGGATGCATTCTTATAAACAATGTCATTTTTCTGCATCAAGTTATTTAGTGTACACTTATGCCTGGTACATATTTGGAACACAACCCTGGAGGTGGATGGAACTTAGCCCAATCACGGACACAAACCATTGCAAATGTTCCCTTCCAACAAAGCACAAACACCTATCATCCTCGAGAGAAGATATTTCTATATTTTGCAGTGGGGTCTAAGATTTTTCCTTAGGCAAAGATGACAAATGGGTCTTTACAGGTCCTGCAAGTCAAAATGAACATAATAGCTCAAATGTGTATGACGAAGAGAAGATCTTGGAGAACCCGCGTCATCCACTTTTGGTTGGAATTTAGTGCAAGTATTGAAGACAGTTCTTCAAATAGCGAAGTAATTACTCATTTACAAGATACACAGAAGCTCATTGTCATATGTGCATGCATTTTAATATATCTCCATAATCAAGGATGGAGCCGTATAGACATCAAGTTGCATTTGTAGTGAATAGCGCTTTTATTTAGCAGCTGCTGTCCCCTATCAACAATAACACTCCTGACATTTCAGCAATGCAGATTAAGACGCGAAGAAGCAATTATAAAGCAAAACAAGTTCTCCTGTCACATATCATAGCATTGTTTTTTATGGTTTGTCACTTGCAATGCATACATTAAGACGTACTGAGATGCGACACCACTGGGCAGCATGCATTACAATCAGTGCTTACAAAATGTGCCTTTGATCACGCATTTGCATGCTGATGCCGTGACACAACAGTCTAACTAAGCTTGTGCACCTGCGCGGATCAGTACAGAGCTAATGTGATCAGTTTGTCACTGTGGTATGATGCCTTGGCATCTTGAAGTCACAGATCTGAAAGCTGATCCGGTTAAATAGGACTGAGTACCGTTCAGCGGTATGGTACCAAAATGTGTTTATGTGGTAACTAAAATATGGCCGGACCACGTGCCCTAACGTTTCATCTATGGCTCATTTAATTACACTTTCCAAGCAATACAAAAACTCACAAACTTAACATGGTGGTAACCTTTCTAGTGGCTGAGTAAAAAATGCAGATATCGGATTCCAACCTTTCCATTACCCTTTCGTGATTACATATGGCTGTTGTAGATAGTTGCTACCAGAAGGCAAACTGGTGCTGCAAAAGTGCGGAAGTGCTTCAGATACGTAAGAAACAAACATGTTTTACAATCCTCCGACTCCAGTCTTCCTAAAATTCGGAAGGAGAGGTCGACGACCTGTCAGTCTGTTTTGTAGAGTGTAAGGGCTGGAATGGTTTGACCATAATTATTTGATCACAGGATTGCGGTCTCTGGACTTATACATTCGTTTTAGCTGTCTGATCTCACTCTTACTGGAGAGTGCTGTGATGCACTCCCGGCCTGCTGCGCGCTGTGTAAAATAATAAATAAATACATTGATGAGCTGTAGGCAGTCAGAAGCAATTGTGGTGTCTTTTTGGAACATTGTTTCAGCCTCTTCCTGCAAAAGCAGTAGGGCAGGGCTCAAGTTATAGCTCTAACAAATCAAGTATGGACTGAGATATCACTGTCCAACGAAAGCAGGGCTCATAAAAGACTTCAATCTTCAAGCGTCTGGTGCAGAAATCAAGGACTCTGTCCAAGATGTGCCTTTTAGAAAATTCACCTCTAAGGGCTTCTAAGCAACGCTGCTTCTCTGCTAGCCAGTGCAAAAAGGGTGTGAATGAGGACCCATAGTCATAGTATGCCAGATATCTGGATCCACGCAGCCATATTTCCCATCAGTTAGGCCCTTAAATGAGTTCCCTGTTAACCCAGCAAAGAGAGACAAGGGCTGGAATAAACAATACGGGCAGTTCCCTGTTAACTCTCCACAGAGATATGAGGGTTGGAATTTACAACTCCAGTCTGTATCTTCCTGCTAGTTAAAGGGGATTATGAGTTAAAAACCACTGAATGGGGAATAACTAGTCGGCTCTCTAACTACTGGTTACTTTACCACAATTTCCACATTTCGGGTGCATTAATGCTCAGACAGGATGATACATTTCGGCAGGATGCGAGGGGGTTGGGTCAGGGGGAATTGGGGAAAGGGTGTTGGATTGGGATTGTGAAGGGTTTCTTGGGGAGTTGAATGCTAAGCATACTCTTGGGTGGCATTGTATGATCCTGATGTATGTATGTGTCTTGTAAAGCGCACTGCTGCCCTGAGGCGTCGTGGCACTGTAGACCGCTGGGGAACCCGTCCTGGCTATCCCTGTGAGATGGTCCCTACTGGGTATCTCCAAGGTGAAACCAGGCATCCCGGCGAATGTGGGGGGACGTTGTAGAGATGAGGCAAGCTAACGCCCAGAGTTGCCGAGTGTGATCCCTGGTTAGAGTAGGCACCGAGGCAAGAATTATCGAGTCCGCCGACCCTGGTCCACGACCCTGCCATATCGGGAATTGAACCCTGGTCCCGGGCCGTTCTCTGCTTCCGGGTCTGCCGCCTCTAACCAGTGAGCCACACCACTGTAGCACTGGAGAGGACATAGAGGAGCTAGTATGAGCTATGCCTTCACCTTATACCCAGTTTGCAAAAACAACAGGTGATGGACCGAATGAGGATCAATGTCACACATTCAACCCAGTCAAGAGATCTGGGTCCTAATCCATCGTTTTTTTGCACTCCACACCACCCTGGGTTAGACAATGGCGACATGCAAATCAGCTCTGACCCTGTGCCCCATGGGAACAGTCCAGTCCGAACTACAAAAGCCATGTCCTTCCCAGAACGGAATCAAGCATCCGAGTACCGGACCGGTTTCGAGGTAACACCTCTCATCAGCCCGGCTAGCTTGACTCCAGTGGTGTGGAGTGCCTGGGACCCACGTCTGGGCATCCCCAGTACACTTATAGCGAGTTTGCAAAAACAACAGGTGATGGACCGAATGAGGATCAATGTCACACATTCAACCCAGTCAAGAGATCTGGGTCCTAATCCATCGTTTTTTTGCACTCCACACCACCCTGGGTTAGACAATGGCGATATGCAAATCAGCTCTGACCCTGTGCCCCATGGGAACAGTCCAGTCCGAACTACAAAAGCCATGTCCTACCCAGAACGGAATCAAGCATCCGAGTACCGGACCGGTTTCGAGGTAACACCTCTCATCAGCCCGGCTAGCTTGACTCCAGTGGTGTGGAGTGCCTGGGACCCACGTCTGGGCATCCCCAGTACACTTATAGCGAGTTTGCAAAAACAACAGGTGATGGACCGAATGAGGATCAATGTCACACATTCAACCCAGTCAAGAGATCTGGGTCCTAATCCATCGTTTTTTTGCACTCCACACCACCCTGGGTTAGACAATGGCGATATGCAAATCAGCTCTGACCCTGTGCCCCATGGGAACAGTCCAGTCCGAACTACAAAAGCCATGTCCTTCCCAGAACGGAATCAAGCATCCGAGTACCGGACCGGTTTCGAGGTAACACCTCTCATCAGCCCGGCTAGCTTGACTCCAGTGGTGTGGAGTGCCTGGGACCCACGTCTGGGCATCCCCAGTACACTTATAGCGAGATTGCAAAAACAACAGGTGATGGACCGAATGAGGATCAATGTCACACATTCAACCCAGTCAAGAGATCTGGGTCCTAATCCATCGTTTTTTTGCACTCCACACCACCCTGGGTTAGACAATGGCGATATGCAAATCAGCTCTGACCCTGTGCCCCATGGGAACAGTTCAGTCCGAACTACAAAAGCCATGTCCTTCCCAGAACGGAATCAAGCATCCGAGTACCGGACCGGTTTCGAGGTAACACCTCTCATCAGCCCGGCTAGCTTGACTCCAGTGGTGTGGAGTGCCTGGGACCCACGTCTGGGCATCCCCAGTACACTTATAGCGAGTTTGCAAAAACAACAGGTGATGGACCGAATGAGGATCAATGTCACACATTCAACCCAGTCAAGAGATCTGGGTCCTAATCCATCGTTTTTTTGCACTCCACACCACCCTGGGTTAGACAATGGCGATATGCAAATCAGCTCTGACCCTGTGCCCCATGGGAACAGTCCAGTCCGAACTACAAAAGCCATGTCCTTCCCAGAACGGAATCAAGCATCCGAGTACCGGACCGGTTTCGAGGTAACACCTCTCATCAGCCCGGCTAGCTTGACTCCAGTGGTGTGGAGTGCCTGGGACCCACGTCTGGGCATCCCCAGTACACTTATAGCGAGTTTGCAAAAACAACAGGTGATGGACCGAATGAGGATCAATGTCACACATTCAACCCAGTCAAGAGATCTGGGTCCTAATCCATCGTTTTTTTGCACTCCACACCACCCTGGGTTAGACAATGGCGATATGCAAATCAGCTCTGACCCTGTGCCCCATGGGAACAGTCCAGTCCGAACTACAAAAGCCATGTCCTTCCCAGAACGGAATCAAGCATCCGAGTACCGGACCGGTTTCGAGGTAACACCTCTCATCAGCCCGGCTAGCTTGACTCCAGTGGTGTGGAGTGCCTGGGACCCACGTCTGGGCATCCCCAGTACACTTATAGCGAGTTTGCAAAAACAACAGGTGATGGACGGAATGAGGATCAATGTCACACATTCAACCCAGTCAAGAGATCTGGGTCCTAATCCATCGTTTTTTTGCACTCCACACCACCCTGGGTTAGACAATGGCGATATGCAAATCAGCTCTGACCCTGTGCCCCATGGGAACAGTCCAGTCCGAACTACAAAAGCCATGTCCTTCCCAGAACGGAATCAAGCATCCGAGTACCGGACCGGTTTCGAGGTAACACCTCTCATCAGCCCGGCTAGCTTGACTCCAGTGGTGTGGAGTGCCTGGGACCCACGTCTGGGCATCCCCAGTACACTTATAGCGAGTTTGCAAAAACAACAGGTGATGGACCGAATGAGGATCAATGTCACACATTCAACCCAGTCAAGAGATCTGGGTCCTAATCCATCGTTTTTTTGCACTCCACACCACCCTGGGTTAGACAATGGCGATATGCAAATCAGCTCTGACCCTGTGCCCCATGGGAACAGTCCAGTCCGAACTACAAAAGCCATGTCCTTCCCAGAACGGAATCAAGCATCCGAGTACCGGACCGGTTTCGAGGTAACACCTCTCATCAGCCCGGCTAGCTTGACTCCAGTGGTGTGGAGTGCCTGGGACCCACGTCTGGGCATCCCCAGTACACTTATAGCGAGTTTGCAAAAACAACAGGTGATGGACCGAATGAGGATCAATGTCACACATTCAACCCAGTCAAGAGATCTGGGTCCTAATCCATCGTTTTTTTGCACTCCACACCACCCTGGGTTAGACAATGGCGATATGCAAATCAGCTCTGACCCTGTGCCCCATGGGAACAGTCCAGTCCGAACTACAAAAGCCATGTCCTTCCCAGAACGGAATCAAGCATCCGAGGACCGGACCGGTTTCGAGGTAACACCTCTCATCAGCCCGGCTAGCTTGACTCCAGTGGTGTGGAGTGCCTGGGACCCACGTCTGGGCATCCCCAGTACACTTATAGCGAGTTTGCAAAAACAACAGGTGATGGACCGAATGAGGATCAATGTCACACATTCAACCCAGTCAAGAGATCTGGGTCCTAATCCATCGTTTTTTTGCACTCCACACCACCCTGGGTTAGACAATGGCGATATGCAAATCAGCTCTGACCCTGTGCCCCATGGGAACAGTCCAGTCCGAACTACAAAAGCCATGTCCTTCCCAGAACGGAATCAAGCATCCGAGTACCGGACCGGTTTCGAGGTAACACCTCTCATCAGCCCGGCTAGCTTGACTCCAGTGGTGTGGAGTGCCTGGGACCCACGTCTGGGCATCCCCAGTACACTTATAGCGAGTTTGCAAAAACAACAGGTGATGGACCGAATGAGGATCAATGTCACACATTCAACCCAGTCAAGAGATCTGGGTCCTAATCCATCGTTTTTTTGCACTCCACACCACCCTGGGTTAGACAATGGCGATATGCAAATCAGCTCTGACCCTGTGCCCCATGGGAACAGTCCAGTCCGAACTACAAAAGCCATGTCCTTCCCAGAACGGAATCAAGCATCCGAGTACCGGACCGGTTTCGAGGTAACACCTCTCATCAGCCCGGCTAGCTTGACTCCAGTGGTGTGGAGTGCCTGGGACCCACGTCTGGGCATCCCCAGTACACTTATAGCGAATTTGCAAAAACAACAGGTGATGGACCGAATGAGGATCAATGTCACACATTCAACCCAGTCAAGAGATCTGGGTCCTAATCCATCGTTTTTTTGCACTCCACACCACCCTGGGTTAGACAATGGCGATATGCAAATCAGCTCTGACCCTGTGCCCCATGGGAACAGTCCAGTCCGAACTACAAAAGCCATGTCCTTCCCAGAACGGAATCAAGCATCCGAGTACCGGACCGGTTTCGAGGTAACACCTCTCATCAGCCCGGCTAGCTTGACTCCAGTGGTGTGGAGTGCCTGGGACCCACGTCTGGGCATCCCCAGTACACTTATAGCGAGTTTGCAAAAACAACAGGTGATGGACCGAATGAGGATCAATGTCACACATTCAACCCAGTCAAGAGATCTGGGTCCTAATCCATCGTTTTTTTGCACTCCACACCACCCTGGGTTAGACAATGGCGATATGCAAATCAGCTCTGACCCTGTGCCCCATGGGAACAGTCCAGTCCGAACTACAAAAGCCATGTCCTTCCCAGAACGGAATCAAGCATCCGAGTACCGGACCGGTTTCGAGGGAACACCTCTCATCAGCCCGGCTAGCTTGACTCCAGTGGTGTGGAGTGCCTGGGACCCACGTCTGGGCATCCCCAGTACACTTATAGCAAGTTTGCAAAAACAACAGGTGATGGACCGAATGAGGATCAATGTCACACATTCAACCCAGTCAAGAGATCTGGGTCCTAATCCATCGTTTTTTTGCACTCCACACCACCCTGGGTTAGACAATGGCGATATGCAAATCAGCTCTGACCCTGTGCCCCATGGGAACAGTCCAGTCCGAACTACAAAAGCCATGTCCTTCCCAGAACGGAATCAAGCATCCGAGTACCGGACCGGTTTCGAGGTAACACCTCTCATCAGCCCTGCTAGCTTGACTCCAGTGGTGTGGACATTGATCCACATTCGGTCCATCACCTGTTTTGTTTGCAATTGCCGCCCTAAGTGCGCTGGGGATGCCCAGACGTGGGTCCCAGGCACTCCACACCACTGGAGTCAAGCTAGCCGGGCTGATGAGAGGTGTTACCCCGAAACCGGTCCGGTCCTCGGATGCTTGATTCCGTTCTGGGAAGGACATGGCTTTTGTAGTTCGGACTGGACTGTTCCCATGGGGCACAGGGTCAGAGCTGATTTGCATATCGCCATTGTCTAACCCAGGGTGGTGTGGAGTGCAAAAAAACGATGGATTTGGGCCCAGATCTTTGGACTGGGGTGAATGTGTGACATTGATCCACATTCGGTCCATCACCTGTTTTGTTTGCAATTGCCGCCCTAAGTGCGCTGGGGATGCCCAGACGTGGGTCCCAGGCACTCCACACCACTGGAGTCAAGCTAGCCGGGCTGATGAGAGGTGTTACCCCGAAACCAGTCCGGTCCTCGGATGCTTGATTCCGTTCTGGGAAGGACATGGCTTTTGTAGTTCGGACTGGACTGTTCCCATGGTGCACAGGGTCAGAGCTGATTTGCATATCGCCATTGTCTAACCCAGGGTGGTGTGGAGTGCAAAAAAACAATGGATTTGGGCCCAGATCTTTGGACTGGGGTGAATGTGTGACATTGATCCACATTCGGTCCATCACCTGTTTTGTTTGCAATTGCCGCCCTAAGTGCGCTGGGGATGCCCAGACGTGGGTCCCAGGCACTCCACACCACTGGAGTCAAGCTAGCCGGGCTGATGAGAGGTGTTACCCCGAAACCGGTCCGGTCCTCGAATGCTTGATTCCGTTCTGGGAAGGACATGGCTTTTGTAGTTCGGACTGGACTGTTCCCATGGGGCACATGGTCAGAGCTGATTTGCATATCGCCATTGTCTAACCCAGGGTGGTGTGGAGTGCAAAAAAACGATGGATTTGGGCCCAGATCTTTGGACTGGGGTGAATGTGTGACATTGATCCACATTCGGTCCATCACCTGTTTTGTTTGCAATTGCCGCCCTAAGTGCGTTGGGGATGCCCAGACGTGGGTCCCAGGCACTCCACACCACTGGAGTCAAGCTAGCCGGGCTGATGAGAGGTGTTACCCCGAAACCGGTCCGGTCCTCGGATGCTTGATTCCGTTCTGGGAAGGACATGGCTTTTGTAGTTCGGACTGGACTGTTCCCATGGGGCACAGGGTCAGAGCTGATTTGCATATCGCCATTGTCTAACCCAGGGTGGTGTGGAGTGCAAAAAAACGATGGATTTGGGCCCAGATCTTTGGACTGGGGTGAATGTGTGACATTGATCCACATTCGGTCCATCACCTGTTTTGTTTGCAATTGCCGCCCTAAGTGCGCTGGGGATGCCCAGACGTGGGTCCCAGGCACTCCACACCACTGGAGTCAAGCTAGCCGGGCTGATGAGAGGTGTTACCCCGAAACCGGTCCGGTCCTCGGATGCTTGATTCCGTTCTGGGAAGGACATGGCTTTTGTATTTCGGACTGGACTGTTCCCATGGGGCACAGGGTCAGAGCTGATTTGCATATCGCCATTGTCTAACCCAGGGTGGTGTGGAGTGCAAAAAAACGATGGATTTGGGCCCAGATCTTTGGACTGGGGTGAATGTGTGACATTGATCCACATTCGGTCCATCACCTGTTTTGTTTGCAATTGCCGCCCTAAGTGCGCTGGGGATGCCCAGACGTGGGTCCCAGGCACTCCACACCACTGGAGTCAAGCTAGCCGGGCTGATGAGAGGTGTTACCCCGAAACCGGTCCGGTCCTCGGATGCTTGATTCCGTTCGGGGAAGGACATGGCTTTTGTAGTTCGGACTGGACTGTTCCCATGGGGCACAGGGTCAGAGCTGATTTGCATATCGCCATTGTCTAACCCAGGGTGGTGTGGAGTGCAAAAAAACGATGGATTTGGGCCCAGATCTTTGGACTGGGGTGAATGTGTGACATTGATCCACATTCGGTCCATCACCTGTTTTGTTTGCAATTGCCGCCCTAAGTGCGCTGGGGATGCCCAGACGTGGGTCCCAGGCACTCCACACCACTGGAGTCAAGCTAGCCGGGCTGATGAGAGGTGTTACCCCGAAACCGGTCCGGTCCTCGGATGCTTGATTCCGTTCTGGGAAGGACATGGCTTTTGTAGTTCGGACTGGACTGTTCCCATGGGGCACAGGGTCAGAGCTGATTTGCATATCGCCATTGTCTAACCCAGGGTGCTGTGGAGTGCAAAAAAACGATGGATTTGGGCCCAGATCTTTGGACTGGGGTGAATTTGTGACATTGATCCACATTCGGTCCATCACCTGTTTTGTTTGCAATTGCCGCCCTAAGTGCGCTGGGGATGCCCAGACGTGGGTCCCAGGCACTCCACACCACTGGAGTCAAGCTAGCCGGGCTGATGAGAGGTGTTACCCCGAAACCGGTCCGGTCCTCGGATGCTTGATTCCGTTCTGGGAAGGACATGGCTTTTGTAGTTCGGACTGGACTGTTCCCATGGGGCACAGGGTCAGAGCTGATTTGCATATCGCCATTGTCTTACCCAGGGTGGTGTGGAGTGCAAAAAAACGATGGATTTGGGCCCAGATCTTTGGACTGGGGTGAATGTGTGACATTGATCCACATTCGTTCCATCACCTGTTTTGTTTGCAGTTGCCGCCCTAAGTGCGCTGGGGATGCCCAGACGTGGGTCCCAGGCACTCCACACCACTGGAGTCAAGCTAGCCGGGCTGATGAGAGGTGTTACCCTGAAACCGGTCTGGTCCTCGGATGCTTGATTCCGTTCTGGGAAGGACATGGCTTTTGTAGTTCGGACTGGACTGTTCCCATGGGGCACAGGGTCAGAGCTGATTTGCATATCGCCATTGTCTAACCCAGGGTGGTGTGGAGTGCAAAAAAACGATGGATTTGGGCCCAGATCTTTGGACTGGGGTGAATGTGTGACATTGATCCACATTCGGTCCATCACCTGTTTTGTTTGCAATTGCCGCCCTAAGTGCGCTGGGGATGCCCAGACGTGGGTCCCAGGCACTCCACACCACTGGAGTCAAGCTAGCCGGGCTGATGAGAGGTGTTACCCCGAAACCGGTCCGGTCCTCGGATGCTTGATTCCGTTCTGGGAAGAACATGGCTTTTGTAGTTCGGACTGGACTGTTCCCATGGGGCACAGGGTCAGAGCTGATTTGCATATCGCCATTGTCTAACCCAGGGGGGTGTGGAGTGCAAAAAAACGATGGATTTGGGCCCAGATCTTTGGACTGGGGTGAATGTGTGACATTGATCCACATTTGGTCCATCACCTGTTTTGTTTGCAATTGCCGCCCTAAGTGCGCTGGGGATGCCCAGACGTGGGTCCCAGGCATTCCACACCACTGGAGTCAAGCTAGCCGGGCTGATGAGAGGTGTTACCCCGAAACCGGTCCGGTCCTCGGATGCTTGATTCCGTTCTGGGAAGGACATGGCTTTTGTAGTTCGGACTGGACTGTTCCCATGGGGCACAGGGTCAGAGCTGATTTGCATATCGCCATTGTCTAACCCAGGGTGGTGTGGAGTGCAAAAAAACGATGGATTTGGGCCCAGATCTTTGGACTGGGGTGAATGTGTGACATTGATCCACATTCGGTCCATCACCTGTTTTGTTTGCAATTGCCGCCCTAAGTGCGCTGGGGATGCCCAGACGTGGGTCCCAGGCACTCCACACCACTGGAGTCAAGCTAGCCGGGCTGATGAGAGGTGTTACCCCGAAACCGGTCCGGTCCTCGGATGCTTGATTCCGTTCTGGGAAGGACATGGCTTTTGTAGTTCGGACTGGACTGTTCCCATGGGGCACAGGGTCAGAGCTGATTTGCATATCGCCATTGTCTAACCCAGGGTGGTGTGGAGTGCAAAAAAACGATGGATTTGGGCCCAGATCTTTGGACTGGGGTGAATGTGTGACATTGATCCACATTCGGTCCATCACCTGTTTTGTTTGCAATTGCCGCCCTAAGTGCGCTGGGGATGCCCAGACGTGGGTCCCAGGCACTCCACACCACTGGAGTCAAGCTAGCCGGGCTGATGAGAGGTGTTACCCCGAAACCGGTCCGGTCCTCGGATGCTTGATTCCGTTCTGGGAAGGACATGGATTTTGTAGTTCGGACTGGACTGTTCCCATGGGGCACAGGGTCAGAGCTGATTTGCATATCGCCATTGTCTAACCCAGGGTGGTGTGGAGTGCAAAAAAACGATGGATTTGGGCCCAGATCTTTGGACTGGGGTGAATGTGTGACATTGATCCACATTCGGTCCATCACCTGTTTTGTTTGCAATTGCCACCCTAAGTGCGCTGGGGATGCCCAGACGTGGGTCCCAGGCACTCCACACCACTGGAGTCAAGCTAGCCGGGCTGATGAGAGGTGTTACCCCGAAACCGGTCCGGTCCTCGGATGCTTGATTCCGTTCTGGGAAGGACATGGCTTTTGTAGTTCGGACTGGACTGTTCCCATGGGGCACAGGGTCAGAGCTGATTTGCATATCGCCATTGTCTAACCCAGGGTGGTGTGGAGTGCAAAAAAACAATGGATTTGGGCCCAGATCTTTGGACTGGGGTGAATGTGTGACATTGATCCACATTCGGTCCATCACCTGTTTTGTTTGCAATTGCTGCCCTAAGTGCGCTGGGGATGCCCAGACGTGGGTCCCAGGCACTCCACACCACTGGAGTCAAGCTAGCCGGGCTGATGAGAGGTGTTACCCCGAAACCGGTCCGGTCCTCGGATGCTTGATTCCGTTCTGGGAAGGACATGGCTTTTGTAGTTCGGACTGGACTGTTCCCATGGGGCACAGGGTCAGAGCTGATTTGCATATCGCCATTGTCTAACCCAGGGTGGTGTGGAGTGCAAAAAAACGATGGATTTGGGCCCAGATCTTTGGACTGGGGTGAATGTGTGACATTGATCCACATTCGGTCCATCACCTGTTTTGTTTGCAATTGCCGCCCTAAGTGCGCTGGGGATGCCCAGACGTGGGTCCCAGGCACTCCACACCACTGGAGTCAAGCTAGCCGGGCTGATGAGAGGTGTTACCCCGAAACCGGTCCGGTCCTCGGATGCTTGATTCCGTTCTGGGAAGGACATGGCTTTTGTAGTTCGGACTGGACTGTTCCCATGGGGCACAGGGTCAGAGCTGATTTGCATATCGCCATTGTCTAACCCAGGGTGGTGTGGAGTGCAAAAAAACAATGGATTTGGGCCCAGATCTTTGGACTGGGGTGAATGTGTGACATTGATCCACATTCGGTCCATCACCTGTTTTGTTTGCAATTGCCGCCCTAAGTGCGCTGGGGATGCCCAGACGTGGGTCCCAGGCACTCCACACCACTGGAGTCAAGCTAGCCGGGCTGATGAGAGGTGTTACCCCGAAACCGGTCCGGTCCTCGGATGCTTGATTCCGTTCTGGGAAGGACATGGCTTTTGTAGTTCGGACTGGACTGTTCCCATGGTGCACAGGGTCAGAGCTGATTTGCATATCGCCATTGTCTAACCCAGGGTGGTGTGGAGTGCAAAAAAACGATGGATTTGGGCCCAGATCTTTGGACTGGGGTGAATGTGTGACATTGATCCACATTCGGTCCATCACCTGTTTTGTTTGCAATTGCCGCCCAAAGTGCGCTGGGGATGCCCAGACGTGGGTCCCAGGCACTCCACACCACTGGAGTCAAGCTAGCCGGGCTGATGAGAGGTGTTACCCCGAAACCGGTCCGGTCCTCGGATGCTTGATTCCGTTCTGGGAAGGACATGGCTTTGGTAGTTCGGACTGGACTGTTCCCATGGGGCACAGGGTCAGAGCTGATTTGCATATCGCCATTGTCTAACCCAGGGTGGTGTGGAGTGCAAAAAAACGATGGATTTGGGCCCAGATCTTTGGACTGGGGTGAATGTGTGACATTGATCCACATTCGGTCCATCACCTGTTTTGTTTGCAATTGCCGCCCTAAGTGCGCTGGGGATGCCCAGACGTGGGTCCCAGGCACTCCACACCACTGGAGTCAAGCTAGCCGGGCTGATGAGAGGTGTTACCCCGAAACCGGTCCGGTCCTCGGATGCTTGATTCCGTTCTGGGAAGGACATGGCTTTTGTAGTTCGGACTGGACTGTTCCCATGGGGCACAGGGTCAGAGCTGATTTGCATATCGCCATTGTCTAACCCAGGGTGGTGTGGAGTGCAAAAAAACGATGGATTTGGGCCCAGATCTTTGGACTGGGGTGAATGTGTGACATTGATCCACATTCGGTCCATCACCTGTTTTGTTTGCAATTGCCGCCCTAAGTGCGCTGGGGATGCCCAGACGTGGGTCCCAGGCACTCCACACCACTGGAGTCAAGCTAGCCGGGCTGATGAGAGGTGTTACCCCGAAACCGGTCCGGTCCTCGGATGCTTGATTCCGTTCTGGGAAGGACATGGCTTTTGTAGTTCGGACTGGACTGTTCCCATGGGGCACAGGGTCAGAGCTGATTTGCATATCGCCATTGTCTAACCCAGGGTGGTGTGGAGTGCAAAAAAACGATGGATTTGGGCCCAGATCTTTGGACTGGGGTGAATGTGTGACATTGATCCACATTCGGTCCATCACCTGTTTTGTTTGCAATTGCCGCCCTAAGTGCGCTGGGGATGCCCAGACGTGGGTCCCAGGCACTCCACACCACTGGAGTCAAGCTAGCCGGGCTGATGAGAGGTGTTACCCCGAAACCGGTCCGGTCCTCGGATGCTTGATTCCGTTCTGGGAAGGACATGGCTTTTGTAGTTCGGACTGGACTGTTCCCATGGGGCACAGGGTCAGAGCTGATTTGCATATCGCCATTGTCTAACCCAGGGTGGTGTGGAGTGCAAAAAAACGATGGATTTGGGCCCAGATCTTTGGACTGGGGTGAATGTGTGACATTGATCCACATTCGGTCCATCACCTGTTTTGTTTGCAATTGCCGCCCTAAGTGCGCTGGGGATGCCCAGACGTGGGTCCCAGGCACTCCACACCACTGGAGTCAAGCTAGCCGGGCTGATGAGAGGTGTTACCCCGAAACCGGTCCGGTCCTCGGATGCTTGATTCCGTTCTGGGAAGGACATGGCTTTTGTAGTTCGGACTGGACTGTTCCCATGGGGCACAGGGTCAGAGCTGATTTGCATATCGCCATTGTCTAACCCAGGGTGGTGTGGAGTGCAAAAAAACGATGGATTTGGGCCCAGATCTTTGGACTGGGGTGAATGTGTGACATTGATCCACATTCGGTCCATCACCTGTTTTGTTTGCAGTTGCCGCCCTAAGTGCGCTGGGGATGCCCAGACGTGGGTCCCAGGCACTCCACACCACTGGAGTCAAGCTAGCCGGGCTGATGAGAGGTGTTACCCCGAAACCGGTCCGGTCCTCGGATGCTTGATTCCGTTCTGGGAAGGACATGGCTTTTGTAGTTCGGACTGGACTGTTCCCATGGGGCACAGGGTCAGAGCTGATTTGCATATCGCCATTGTCTTACCCAGGGTGGTGTGGAGTGCAAAAAAACGATGGATTTGGGCCCAGATCTTTGGACTGGGGTGAATGTGTGACATTGATCCACATTCGGTCCATCACCTGTTTTGTTTGCAGTTGCCGCCCTAAGTGCGCTGGGGATGCCCAGACGTGGGTCCCAGGCACTCCACACCACTGGAGTCAAGCTAGCCGGGCTGATGAGAGGTGTTACCCCGAAACCGGTCCGGTCCTCGGATGCTTGATTCCGTTCTGGGAAGGACATGGCTTTTGTAGTTCGGACTGGACTGTTCCCATGGGGCACAGGGTCAGAGCTGATTTGCATATCGCCATTGTCTAACCCAGGGGGGTGTGGAGTGCAAAAAAACGATGGATTTGGGCCCAGATCTTTGGACTGGGGTGAATGTGTGACATTGATCCACATTCGGTCCATCACCTGTTTTGTTTGCAATTGCCGCCCTAAGTGCGCTGGGGATGCCCAGACGTGGGTCCCAGGCACTCCACACCACTGGAGTCAAGCTAGCCGGGCTGATGAGAGGTGTTACCCCGAAACCGGTCCGGTCCTCGGATGCTTGATTCCGTTCTGGGAAGGACATGGCTTTTGTAGTTCGGACTGGACTGTTCCCATGGGGCACAGGGTCAGAGCTGATTTGCATATCGCCATTGTCTAACCCAGGGTTGTGTGGAGTGCAAAAAAACGATGGATTTGGGCCCAGATCTTTGGACTGGGGTGAATGTGTGACATTGATCCACATTCGGTCCATCACCTGTTTTGTTTGCAATTGCCGCCCTAAGTGCGCTGGGGATGCCCAGACGTGGGTCCCAGGCACTCCACACCACTGGAGTCAAGCTAGCCGGGCTGATGAGAGGTGTTACCCCGAAACCGGTCCGGACCTCGGATGCTTGATTCCGTTCTGGGAAGGACATGGCTTTTGTAGTTCGGACTGGACTGTTCCCATGGGGCACAGGGTCAGAGCTGATTTGCATATCGCCATTGTCTAACCCAGGGTGGTGTGGAGTGCAAAAAAACGATGGATTTGGGCCCAGATCTTTGGACTGGGGTGAATGTGTGACATTGATCCACATTCGGTCCATCACCTGTTTTGTTTGCAATTGCCGCCCTAAGTGCGCTGGGGATGCCCAGACGTGGGTCCCAGGCACTCCACACCACTGGAGTCAAGCTAGCCGGGCTGATGAGAGGTGTTACCCTGAAACCGGTCTGGTCCTCGGATGCTTGATTCCGTTCTGGGAAGGACATGGCTTTTGTAGTTCGGACTGGACTGTTCCCATGGGGCACAGGGTCAGAGCTGATTTGCATATCGCCATTGTCTAACCCAGGGTGGTGTGGAGTGCAAAAAAACGATGGATTTGGGCCCAGATCTTTGGACTGGGGTGAATGTGTGACATTGATCCACATTCGGTCCATCACCTGTTTTGTTTGCAATTGCCGCCCTAAGTGCGCTGGGGATGCCCAGACGTGGGTCCCAGGCACTCCACACCACTGGAGTCAAGCTAGCCGGGCTGATGAGAGGTGTTACCCCGAAACCGGTCCGGTCCTCGGATGCTTGATTCCGTTCTGGGAAGGACATGGCTTTTGTAGTTCGGACTGGACTGTTCCCATGGGGCACAGGGTCAGAGCTGATTTGCATATCGCCATTGTCTAACCCAGGGGGGTGTGGAGTGCAAAAAAACGATGGATTTGGGCCCAGATCTTTGGACTGGGGTGAATGTGTGACATTGATCCACATTCGGTCCATCACCTGTTTTGTTTGCAATTGCCGCCCTAAGTGCGCTGGGGATGCCCAGACGTGGGTCCCAGGCACTCCACACCACTGGAGTCAAGCTAGCCGGGCTGATGAGAGGTGTTACCCCGAAACCGGTCCGGTCCTCGGATGCTTGATTCCGTTCTGGGAAGGACATGGCTTTTGTAGTTCGGACTGGACTGTTCCCATGGGGCACAGGGTCAGAGCTGATTTGCATATCGCCATTGTCTAACCCAGGGTTGTGTGGAGTGCAAAAAAACGATGGATTTGGGCCCAGATCTTTGGACTGGGGTGAATGTGTGACATTGATCCACATTCGGTCCATCACCTGTTTTGTTTGCAATTGCCGCCCTAAGTGCGCTGGGGATGCCCAGACGTGGGTCCCAGGCACTCCACACCACTGGAGTCAAGCTAGCCGGGCTGATGAGAGGTGTTACCCCGAAACCGGTCCGGACCTCGGATGCTTGATTCCGTTCTGGGAAGGACATGGCTTTTGTAGTTCGGACTGGACTGTTCCCATGGGGCACAGGGTCAGAGCTGATTTGCATATCGCCATTGTCTAACCCAGGGTGGTGTGGAGTGCAAAAAAACGATGGATTTGGGCCCAGATCTTTGGACTGGGGTGAATGTGTGACATTGATCCACATTCGGTCCATCACCTGTTTTGTTTGCAATTGCCGCCCTAAGTGCGCTGGGGATGCCCAGACGTGGGTCCCAGGCACTCCACACCACTGGAGTCAAGCTAGCCGGGCTGATGAGAGGTGTTACCCCGAAACCGGTCCGGTCCTCGGATGCTTGATTCCGTTCTGGGAAGGACATGGCTTTTGTAGTTCGGACTGGACTGTTCCCATGGGGCACAGGGTCAGAGCTGATTTGCATATCGCCATTGTCTAACCCAGGGTGGTGTGGAGTGCAAAAAAACGATGGATTTGGGCCCAGATCTTTGGACTGGGGTGAATGTGTGACATTGATCCACATTCGGTCCATCACCTGTTTTGTTTGCAATTGCCGCCCTAAGTGCGCTGGGGATGCCCAGACGTGGGTCCCAGGCACTCCACACCACTGGAGTCAAGCTAGCCGGGCTGATGAGAGGTGTTACCCCGAAACCGGTCCGGTCCTCGGATGCTTGATTCCGTTCTGGGAAGGACATGGCTTTTGTAGTTCGGACTGGACTGTTCCCATGGGGCACAGGGTCAGAGCTGATTTGCATATCGCCATTGTCTAACCCAGGGTGGTGTGGAGTGCAAAAAAACGATGGATTTGGGCCCAGATCTTTGGACTGGGGTGAATGTGTGACATTGATCCACATTCGGTCCATCACCTGTTTTGTTTGCAATTGCCGCCCTAAGTGCGCTGGGGATGCCCAGACGTGGGTCCCAGGCACTCCACACCACTGGAGTCAAGCTAGCCGGGCTGATGAGAGGTGTTACCCCGAAACCGGTCCGGTCCTCGGATGCTTGATTCCGTTCTGGGAAGGACATGGCTTTTGTAGTTCGGACTGGACTGTTCCCATGGGGCACAGGGTCAGAGCTGATTTGCATATCGCCATTGTCTAACCCAGGGTGGTGTGGAGTGCAAAAAAACGATGGATTTGGGCCCAGATCTTTGGACTGGGGTGAATGTGTGACATTGATCCACATTCGATCCATCACCTGTTTTGTTTGCAATTGCCGCCCTAAGTGCGCTGGGGATGCCCAGACGTGGGTCCCAGGCACTCCACACCACTGGAGTCAAGCTAGCCGGGCTGATGATAGGTGTTACCCCGAAACCGGTCCGGTCCTCGGATGCTTGATTCCGTTGTGGGAAGGACATGGCTTTTGTAGTTCGGACTGGACTGTTCCCATGGGGCACAGGGTCAGAGCTGATTTGCATATCGCCATTGTCTAACCCAGGGTGGTGTGGAGTGCAAAAAAACGATGGATTTGGGCCCAGATCTTTGGACTGGGGTGAATGTGTGACATTGATCCACATTCGGTCCATCACCTGTTTTGTTTGCAGTTGCCGCCCTAAGTGCG
The DNA here is from genome assembly GCF_964263255.1 of Lissotriton vulgaris. Taxonomy (NCBI): domain Eukaryota; kingdom Metazoa; phylum Chordata; class Amphibia; order Caudata; family Salamandridae; genus Lissotriton; species Lissotriton vulgaris. Next base: position 983,838,729 of record NC_141695.1, on the reverse strand, counting down.
CTGGGGATGCCCAGACGTGGGTCCCAGGCACTCCACACCACTGGAGTCAAGCTAGCCGGGCTGATGAGAGGTGTTACCCTGAAACCTGTCCGGTCCTCGGATGCTTGATTCCGTTCTGGGAAGGACATGGCTTTTGTAGTTCGGACTGGACTGTTCCCATGGGGCACAGGGTCAGAGCTGATTTGCATATCGCCATTGTCTTACCCAGGGTGGTGTGGAGTGCAAAAAAACGATGGATTTGGGCCCAGATCTTTGGACTGGGGTGAATGTGTGACATTGATCCACATTCGGTCCATCACCTGTTTTGTTTGCAATTGCCGCCCTAAGTGCGCTGGGGATGCCCAGACGTGGGTCCCAGGCACTCCACACCACTGGAGTCAAGCTAGCCGGGCTGATGAGAGGTGTTACCCCGAAACCGGTCCGGACCTCGGATGCTTGATTCCGTTCTGGGAAGGACATGGCTTTTGTAGTTCGGACTGGACTGTTCCCATGGGGCACAGGGTCAGAGCTGATTTGCATATCGCCATTGTCTAACCCAGGGTGGTGTGGAGTGCAAAAAAACGATGGATTTGGGCCCAGATCTTTGGACTGGGGTGAATGTGTGACATTGATCCACATTCGGTCCATCACCTGTTTTGTTTGCAATTGCCGCCCTAAGTGCGCTGGGGATGCCCAGACGTGGGTCCCAGGCACTCCACACCACTGGAGTCAAGCTAGCCGGGCTGATGAGAGGTGTTACCCCGAAACCGGTCCGGTCCTCGGATGCTTGATTCCGTTCTGGGAAGGACATGGCTTTTGTAGTTCGGACTGGACTGTTCCCATGGGGCACAGGGTCAGAGCTGATTTGCATATCGCCATTGTCTAACCCAGGGTGGTGTGGAGTGCAAAAAAACGATGGATTTGGGCCCAGATCTTTGGACTGGGGTGAATGTGTGACATTGATCCACATTCGGTCCATCACCTGTTTTGTTTGCAATTGCCGCCCTAAGTGCGCTGGGGATGCCCAGACGTGGGTCCCAGGCACTCCACACCACTGGAGTCAAGCTAGCCGGGCTGATGAGAGGTGTTACCCCGAAACCGGTCCGGTCCTCGGATGCTTGATTCCGTTCTGGGAAGGACATGGCTTTTGTAGTTCGGACTGGACTGTTCCCATGGGGCACAGGGTCAGAGCTGATTTGCATATCGCCATTGTCTAACCCAGGGTGGTGTGGAGTGCAAAAAAACGATGGATTTGGGCCCAGATCTTTGGACTGGGGTGAATGTGTGACATTGATCCACATTCGGTCCATCACCTGTTTTGTTTGCAATTGCCGCCCTAAGTGCGCTGGGGATGCCCAGACGTGGGTCCCAGGCACTCCACACCACTGGAGTCAAGCTAGCCGGGCTGATGAGAGGTGTTACCCCGAAACCGGTCCGGTCCTCGGATGCTTGATTCCGTTCTGGGAAGGACATGGCTTTTGTAGTTCGGACTGGACTGTTCCCATGGGGCACAGGGTCAGAGCTGATTTGCATATCGCCATTGTCTAACCCAGGGTGGTGTGGAGTGCAAAAAAACGATGGATTTGGGCCCAGATCTTTGGACTGGGGTGAATGTGTGACATTGATCCACATTCGATCCATCACCTGTTTTGTTTGCAATTGCCGCCCTAAGTGCGCTGGGGATGCCCAGACGTGGGTCCCAGGCACTCCACACCACTGGAGTCAAGCTAGCCGGGCTGATGATAGGTGTTACCCCGAAACCGGTCCGGTCCTCGGATGCTTGATTCCGTTCTGGGAAGGACATGACTTTTGTAGTTCGGACTGGACTGTTCCCATGGGGCACAGGGTCAGAGCTGATTTGCATATCGCCATTGTCTAACCCAGGGTGGTGTGGAGTGCAAAAAAACGATGGATTTGGGCCCAGATCTTTGGACTGGGGTGAATGTGTGACATTGATCCACATTCGGTCCATCACCTGTTTTGTTTGCAGTTGCCGCCCTAAGTGCGCTGGGGATGCCCAGACGTGGGTCCCAGGCACTCCACACCACTGGAGTCAAGCTAGCCGGGCTGATGAGAGGTGTTACCCTGAAACCTGTCCGGTCCTCGGATGCTTGATTCCGTTCTGGGAAGGACATGGCTTTTGTAGTTCGGACTGGACTGTTCCCATGGGGCACAGGGTCAGAGCTGATTTGCATATCGCCATTGTCTTACCCAGGGTGGTGTGGAGTGCAAAAAAACGATGGATTTGGGCCCAGATCTTTGGACTGGGGTGAATGTGTGACATTGATCCACATTCGGTCCATCACCTGTTTTGTTTGCAGTTGCCGCCCTAAGTGCGCTGGGGATGCCCAGACGTGGGTCCCAGGCACTCCACACCACTGGAGTCAAGCTAGCCGGGCTGATGAGAGGTGTTACCCTGAAACCGGTCTGGTCCTCGGATGCTTGATTCCGTTCTGGGAAGGACATGGCTTTTGTAGTTCGGACTGGACTGTTCCCATGGGGCACAGGGTCAGAGCTGATTTGCATATCGCCATTGTCTAACCCAGGGTGGTGTGGAGTGCAAAAAAACTATGGATTTGGGCCCAGATCTTTGGACTGGGGTGAATGTGTGACATTGATCCACATTCGGTCCATCACCTGTTTTGTTTGCAATTGCCGCCCTAAGTGCGCTGGGGATGCCCAGACGTGGGTCCCAGGCACTCCACACCACTGGAGTCAAGCTAGCCGGGCTGATGAGAGGTGTTAGCCCGAAACCGGTCCGGTCCTCGGATGCTTGATTCCGTTCTGGGAAGGACATGGCTTTTGTAGTTCGGACTGGACTGTTCCCATGGGGCACAGGGTCAGAGCTGATTTGCATATCGCCATTGTCTAACCCAGGGGGGTGTGGAGTGCAAAAAAACGATGGATTTGGGCCCAGATCTTTGGACTGGGGTGAATGTGTGACATTGATCCACATTCGGTCCATCACCTGTTTTGTTTGCAATTGCCGCCCTAAGTGCGCTGGGGATGCCCAGACGTGGGTCCCAGGCACTCCACACCACTGGAGTCAAGCTAGCCGGGCTGATGAGAGGTGTTACCCCGAAACCGGTCCGGTCCTCGGATGCTTGATTCCGTTCTGGGAAGGACATGGCTTTTGTAGTTCGGACTGGACTGTTCCCATGGGGCACAGGGTCAGGGCTGATTTGCATATCGCCATTGTCTAACCCAGGGTGGTGTGGAGTGCAAAAAAACGATGGATTTGGGCCCAGATCTTTGGACTGGGGTGAATGTGTGACATTGATCCACATTCGGTCCATCACCTGTTTTGTTTGCAATTGCCGCCCTAAGTGCGCTGGGGATGCCCAGACGTGGGTCCCAGGCACTCCACACCACTGGAGTCAAGCTAGCCTGGCTGATGAGAGGTGTTACCCCGAAACCGGTCCGGACCTCGGATGCTTGATTCCGTTCTGGGAAGGACATGGCTTTTGTAGTTCGGACTGGACTGTTCCCATGGGGCACAGGGTCAGAGCTGATTTGCATATCGCCATTGTCTAACCCAGGGTGGTGTGGAGTGCAAAAAAACGATGGATTTGGGCCCAGATCTTTGGACTGGGGTGAATGTGTGACATTGATCCACATTCGGTCCATCACCTGTTTTGTTTGCAATTGCCGCCCTAAGTGCGCTGGGGATGCCCAGACGTGGGTCCCAGGCACTCCACACCACTGGAGTCAAGCTAGCCGGGCTGATGAGAGGTGTTACCCCGAAACCGGTCCGGTCCTCGGATGCTTGATTCCGTTCTGGGAAGGACATGGCTTTTGTAGTTCGGACTGGACTGTTCCCATGGGGCACAGGGTCAGAGCTGATTTGCATATCGCCATTGTCTAACCCAGGGTGGTGTGGAGTGCAAAAAAACGATGGATTTGGGCCCAGATCTTTGGACTGGGGTGAATGTGTGACATTGATCCACATTCGGTCCATCACCTGTTTTGTTTGCAATTGCCGCCCTAAGTGCGCTGGGGATGCCCAGACGTGGGTCCCAGGCACTCCACACCACTGGAGTCAAGCTAGCCGGGCTGATGAGAGGTGTTACCCCGAAACCAGTCCGGTCCTCGGATGCTTGATTCCGTTCTGGGAAGGACATGGCTTTTGTAGTTCGGACTGGACTGTTCCCATGGGGCACAGGGTCAGAGCTGATTTGCATATCACCATTGTCTAACCCAGGGTGGTGTGGAGTGCAAAAAAACAATGGATTTGGGCCCAGATCTTTGGACTGGGGTGAATGTGTGACATTGATCCACATTCGGTCCATCACCTGTTTTGTTTGCAATTGCCGCCCTAAGTGCGCTGGGGATGCCCAGACGTGGGTCCCAGGCACTCCACACCACTGGAGTCAAGCTAGCCGGGCTGATGAGAGGTGTTACCCCGAAACCGGTCCAGTCCTCGGATGCTTGATTCCGTTCTGGGAAGGACATGGCTTTTGTAGTTCAGACTGGACTGTTCCCATGGGGCACAGGGTCAGAGCTGATTTGCATATCGCCATTGTCTAACCCAGGGTGGTGTGGAGTGCAAAAAAACGATGGATTTGGGCCCAGATCTTTGGACTGGGGTGAATGTGTGACATTGATCCACATTCGGTCCATCACCTGTTTTGTTTGCAATTGCCGCCCTAAGTGCGCTGGGGATGCCCAGACGTGGGTCCCAGGCACTCCACACCACTGGAGTCAAGCTAGCCGGGCTGATGAGAGGTGTTACCCCGAAACCGGTCCGGTCCTCGGATGCTTGATTCCGTTCTGGGAAGGACATGGCTTTTGTAGTTCGGACTGGACTGTTCCCATGGGGCACAGGGTCAGAGCTGATTTGCATATCGCCATTGTCTTACCCAGGGTGGTGTGGAGTGCAAAAAAACGATGGATTTGGGCCCAGATCTTTGGACTGGGGTGAATGTGTGACATTGATCCACATTCGGTCCATCACCTGTTTTGTTTGCAATTGCCGCCCTAAGTGCGCTGGGGATGCCCAGACGTGGGTCCCAGGCACTCCACACCACTGGAGTCAAGCTAGCAGGGCTGATGAGAGGTGTTACCCCGAAACCGGTCCGGTCCTCGGATGCTTGATTCCGTTCTGGGAAGGACATGGCTTTTGTAGTTCGGACTGGACTGTTCCCATGGGGCACAGGGTCAGAGCTGATTTGCATATCGCCATTGTCTAACCCAGGGGGGTGTGGAGTGCAAAAAAACGATGGATTTGGGCCCAGATCTTTGGACTGGGGTGAATGTGTGACATTGATCCACATTCGGTCCATCACCTGTTTTGTTTGCAATTGCCGCCCTAAGTGCGCTGGGGATGCCCAGACGTGGGTCCCAGGCACTCCACACCACTGGAGGCAAGCTAGCCGGGCTGATGAGAGGTGTTACCCCGAAACCGGTCCGGTCCTCGGATGCTTGATTCCGTTCTGGGAAGGACATGGCTTTTGTAGTTCGGACTGGACTGTTCCCATGGGGCACAGGGTCAGAGCTGATTTGCATATCGCCATTGTCTAACCCAGGGTGGTGTGGAGTGCAAAAAAACGATGGATTTGGGCCCAGATCTTTGGACTGGGGTGAATGTGTGACATTGATCCACATTCGGTCCATCACCTGTTTTGTTTGCAATTGCCGCCCTAAGTGCGCTGGGGATGCCCAGACGTGGGTCCCAGGCACTCCACACCACTGGAGTCAAGCTAGCCGGGCTGATGAGAGGTGTTACCCCGAAACCGGTCCGGTCCTCGGATGCTTGATTCCGTTCTGGGAAGGACATGGCTTTTGTAGTTCGGACTGGACTGTTCCCATGGGGCACAGGGTCAGAGCTGATTTGCATATCGCCATTGTCTAACCCAGGGTGGTGTGGAGTGCAAAAAAACGATGGATTTGGGCCCAGATCTTTGGACTGGGGTGAATGTGTGACATTGATCCACATTCGGTCCATCACCTGTTTTGTTTGCAATTGCCGCCCTAAGTGCGCTGGGGATGCCCAGACGTGGGTCCCAGGCACTCCACACCACTGGAGTCAAGCTAGCCGGGCTGATGAGAGGTGTTACCCCGAAACCGGTCCAGTCCTCGGATGCTTGATTCCGTTCTGGGAAGGACATGGCTTTTGTAGTTCAGACTGGACTGTTCCCATGGGGCACAGGGTCAGAGCTGATTTGCATATCGCCATTGTCTAACCCAGGGTGGTGTGGAGTGCAAAAAAACGATGGATTTGGGCCCAGATCTTTGGACTGGGGTGAATGTGTGACATTGATCCACATTCGGTCCATCACCTGTTTTGTTTGCAATTGCCGCCCTAAGTGCGCTGGGGATGCCCAGACGTGGGTCCCAGGCACTCCACACCACTGGAGTCAAGCTAGCCGGGCTGATGAGAGGTGTTACCCCGAAACCGGTCCGGTCCTCGGATGCTTGATTCCGTTCTGGGAAGGACATGGCTTTTGTAGTTCGGACTGGACTGTTCCCATGGGGCACAGGGTCAGAGCTGATTTGCATATCGCCATTGTCTTACCCAGGGTGGTGTGGAGTGCAAAAAAACGATGGATTTGGGCCCAGATCTTTGGACTGGGGTGAATGTGTGACATTGATCCACATTCGGTCCATCACCTGTTTTGTTTGCAATTGCCGCCCTAAGTGCGCTGGGGATGCCCAGACGTGGGTCCCAGGCACTCCACACCACTGGAGTCAAGCTAGCAGGGCTGATGAGAGGTGTTACCCCGAAACCGGTCCGGTCCTTGGATGCTTGATTCCGTTCTGGGAAGGACATGGCTTTTGTAGTTCGGACTGGACTGTTCCCATGGGGCACAGGGTCAGAGCTGATTTGCATATCGCCATTGTCTAACCCAGGGGGGTGTGGAGTGCAAAAAAACGATGGATTTGGGCCCAGATCTTTGGACTGGGGTGAATGTGTGACATTGATCCACATTCGGTCCATCACCTGTTTTGTTTGCAATTGCCGCCCTAAGTGCGCTGGGGATGCCCAGACGTGGGTCCCAGGCACTCCACACCACTGGAGGCAAGCTAGCCGGGCTGATGAGAGGTGTTACCCCGAAACCGGTCCGGTCCTCGGATGCTTGATTCCGTTCTGGGAAGGACATGGCTTTTGTAGTTCGGACTGGACTGTTCCCATGGGGCACAGGGTCAGAGCTGATTTGCATATCGCCATTGTCTAACCCAGGGTGGTGTGGAGTGCAAAAAAACGATGGATTTGGGCCCAGATCTTTGGACTGGGGTGAATGTGTGACATTGATCCACATTCGGTCCATCACCTGTTTTGTTTGCAATTGCCGCCCTAAGTGCGCTGGGGATGCCCAGACGTGGGTCCCAGGCACTCCACACCACTGGAGTCAAGCTAGCCGGGCTGATGAGAGGTGTTACCCCGAAACCGGTCCGGTCCTCGGATGCTTGATTCCGTTCTGGGAAGGACATGGCTTTTGTAGTTCGGACTGGACTGTTCCCATGGGGCACAGGGTCAGAGCTGATTTGCATATCGCCATTGTCTAACCCAGGGTGGTGTGGAGTGCAAAAAAACGATGGATTTGGGCCCAGATATTTGGACTGGGGTGAATGTGTGACATTGATCCACATTCGGTCCATCACCTGTTTTGTTTGCAATTGCCGCCCTAAGTGCGCTGGGGATGCCCAGACGTGGGTCCCAGGCACTCCACACCACTGGAGTCAAGCTAGCCGGGCTGATGAGAGGTGTTACCCCGAAACCGGTCCGGTCCTCGGATGCTTGATTCCGTTCTGGGAAGGACATGGCTTTTGTAGTTCGGACTGGACTGTTCCCATGGGGCACAGGGTCAGAGCTGATTTGCATATCGCCATTGTCTAACCCAGGGTGGTGTGGAGTGCAAAAAAACGATGGATTTGGGCCCAGATCTTTGGACTGGGGTGAATGTGTGACATTGATCCACATTCGGTCCATCACCTGTTTTGTTTGCAATTGCCGCCCTAAGTGCGCTGGGGATGCCCAGACGTGGGTCCCAGGCACTCCACACCACTGGAGTCAAGCTAGCCGGGCTGATGAGAGGTGTTACCCCGAAACCAGTCCGGTCCTCGGATGCTTGATTCCGTTCTGGGAAGGACATGGCTTTTGTAGTTCGGACTGGACTGTTCCCATGGGGCACAGGGTCAGAGCTGATTTGCATATCGCCATTGTCTAACCCAGGGTGGTGTGGAGTGCAAAAAAACGATGGATTTGGGCCCAGATCTTTGGACTGGGGTGAATGTGTGACATTGATCCACATTCGGTCCATCACCTGTTTTGTTTGCAATTGCCGCCCTAAGTGCGCTGGGGATGCCCAGACATGGGTCCCAGGCACTCCACACCACTGGAGTCAAGCTAGCCGGGCTGATGAGAGGTGTTACCCCGAAACCGGTCCGGTCCTCGGATGCTTGATTCCGTTCTGGGAAGGACATGGCTTTTGTAGTTCGGACTGGACTGTTCCCATGGGGCACAGGGTCAGAGCTGATTTGCATATCGCCATTGTCTAACCCAGGGTGGTGTGGAGTGCAAAAAAACGATGGATTTGGGCCCAGATCTTTGGACTGGGGTGAATGTGTGACATTGATCCACATTCGGTCCATCACCTGTTTTGTTTGCAATTGCCGCCCTAAGTGCGCTGGGGATGCCCAGACGTGGGTCCCAGGCACTCCACACCACTGGAGTCAAGCTAGCCGGGCTGATGAGAGGTGTTACCCCGAAACCGGTCCAGTCCTCGGATGCTTGATTCCATTCTGGGAAGGACATGGCTTTTGTAGTTCGGACTGGACTGTTCCCATGGGGCACAGGGTCAGAGCTGATTTGCATATCACCATTGTCTAACCCAGGGTGGTGTGGAGTGCAAAAAAACGATGGATTTGGGCCCAGATCTTTGGACTGGGGTGAATGTGTGACATTGATCCACATTCGGTCCATCACCTGTTTTGTTTGCAATTGCCGCCCTAAGTGCGCTGGGGATGCCCAGACGTGGGTCCCAGGCACTCCACACCACTGGAGTCAAGCTAGCCGGGCTGATGAGAGGTGTTACCCCGAAACCGGTCCGGTCCTCGGATGCTTGATTCCGTTCTGGGAAGGACATGGCTTTTGTAGTTCGGACTGGACTGTTCCCATGGGGCACAGGGTCAGAGCTGATTTGCATATCGCCATTGTCTAACCCAGGGTGGTGTGGAGTGCAAAAAAACGATGGATTTGGGCCCAGATCTTTGGACTGGGGTGAATGTGTGACATTGATCCACATTCGGTCCATCACCTGTTTTGTTTGCAATTCACCTTATACCCCTGCCTGCCTTCTAACCATATTTTTTTATGAGTGCTGATCATCCCCCAAGGAAAATTGAATCCAACGTTTCAGGATATGGAATTCCAGATCTCGAAACACCAGAATATTCATGGTTGCCTGGAGCAGCATTCCCCTTGAGCTACGACTTTGGGCAGCTCACAATGAGGGCCTGTCTTCGGTAGGCAGTGACATTAGCATGTTGTAATTCACCCAAAGTGAAATTTGCTTCACAAACTGCATGGAGATGGTTGTGAAGAATAGACATATACAATGAAATCAGTGTATGAAGAGCTTATGAAGAGCAACACTAGGAGTCTCACTGAAGTTTCAAAAATGATAGGTGACTGAGGGCTTCCAGATACTGCACTTGTTTCTCATGAAATGGGGGCAGTGCAACAGTCGGGTAGGGATTTGTAAAAGGGAATGACTCACGCTTTACCCTGCACTATGGATATTAGCCTGAGACGATTTTGAAATGGATAGCATGACCAGCCATGTCAAACGCTCCAAGGAGATCCAGACTCATCAGCTCTCCGGAGATTCCACCCATTTAATAAATGAATGAGAGAGAAACAACCTTGGTAAACTGATTCTTCCATAGGCTTAAAAATGAGCCGCAAATTATCAAAAAGAGTGAAGTGTTTCATGAACTGTTGTTCCTGGAACATTGCAATGTCCTCCATGATCATAGGAGAAACTGTCAGCTGTAAAATTGGTTTGAAAGTGAACAGGACATTTATGTCTGTGGACATTCTTCAACATTCGGGACCAGTGCTTAAAAATATCGCCAGTTTCGCACAGGACATAAGGATTGCAGCTTTCTCCTTGTTCTTTAGTATAACCAAGATTCTGCTTCCCAGGTGCAGAGCTTCAAATGTAGCTTCCCACTTGAGCGAAATCGAATCAAAAATAGCACTGTGGTATTGCTTGAATATTACCCAATTTGGTAGACACAAACAATTAACAAACCACAAAATATTTTTTGCAAAATTATGTATCATCAAGCACTGACTGGCTTACCTGGGCACCCACCAATATCCAGGTGGGTTGGTTTTATGGATGGGAGTGTGGGGGGCAGCTTTATTGTGCCTGGGAAGCAGAACGGCCTCGTTTCCTGCCTTTGGTGCCTCAGTGCTTTACAAACAATGCAAAACATATGTATAAAGACTCTTCAAAATTCAAAGCTAACTAATTCTGTATAATATTATGGTAGCAACCAATTTTAATTTAGTATATTACATTATATCATTGCATTGAATTGGAAGAAGTGATTCTAAGCATAAACTTTGAAACATTCATGTTCCACCGCAACTGTTCCTGGGGTTGATGCTAATCATGAACCAGAGAGTCAACTGTGATTTGCCCCTATATCTGGCCTGGGATGTCACTATAAAGGGAGAAACATTAGAGGCATTTGTGTATGTGCATCATACACCCCGAACTAATATATTTCAAGGTGTTCTCATGTGATGATGAAAAGGAGTCACTGTAAAAAAATAATTGGCTAAGATCACCCAATGTAGTCAGGTGAAAACCGGAAAGGGTGCAAGGTTTCCTTGCTTCCCATAGTGCGATTCGGCCACTACATGTGTCTCTTATTTTCTCTCTCATTTTAGATCAAAACTAAATGTTTTCTGTTTAATCCTTTGAGGAGTTAAATCAGCGTACTATCTTACATGCACTTGTCTGGTATGTTCATGTTTTAATGCAGTAGCTAAAATGAAATGCACAGCACCAACCCTGGTCAATGTATTGGGACTATTTGCCCCATGTCGCTAAAAGTCTTTATTCATTTTAATCCACTCTTGAATTATTTCACCCAGCCACTTCCTACCCATCCAACTATTCATTAATTAATTGAGTCAAGCAGCCATGTCTCCAATCTCCATCTATGCTTCAAAGACTGGAAAGCTTTTGTAAAATAAAAAATTGTGAAGTAAAATGACTCATATTTGCATTTCTTTTAAAGGTAAATCTTGGGGAAGAGCCCTCTATACCCACCTTATAGTAGTCATCTCACTCTCTGCTCTTGCTCACGATGAACAAAATGAGGGTGGGGGCGTGGCCAAGCTGCCGACCGCAATGACCGTGCAGCTCTGAAGCTCCTCAGATACACCCGGCAAACTGAATTTATCCGCTCCAATGACGCCCTCACAACAGCGGGAGACCTCTGTAAGACTCGTCTGAAGGGGGTGTGAGTCAATGGATCCCGAAATTTCAATGTTCCAGGGGAAATACAGACACAACTGGGCCCTGCGCACATTGCAAAGCGGAGCTGACCACGAAGCTGAGCTCCAATCTAGGCCTGGCTTACGGGCTTGTTAAATGATGCCCCGGACCTTCTCCACGGAGCAATGAATTTAACTTCGCTGGAGTGCCCCTGGATGTGAGAGGGGCCACTTCGAGCCGCAACTCCCCCCCCCCCCCCCCCCCCTCTCCCACACCAAATACCGGTGACTCCATCGCCTGTGTGCTGCATCACTGTTTTTTTCCAGGCCTGCCCGGCCTAAATTCGTGGAGGCCCTGCGGCAACACAGGCCGTGGAAGAGCCTAGGATCTGGCCAACCGGCCGGCCAGGCAGACGCATACGGGGGGAACGGCAGTGTTTACGCTCCTCTTCAGATTCCTACAGCTATGATTGTTCCCTGCGCAGAGTGCCTACAAAATCGATGCACAATTAAATCCTGCATTCAGTTATTACGTCAGAGTGGGAAAAACCTGCCCGCTAGGGCCCAGCTAACGTTCTTCTTTTGAACTGGGCACAGAAGCGTGCAATGAGTTAAGGACCCTACTCACGGTCTACCCCATTACTGAACTGCGTGCCTGCCTACATAAGCAGTGACAGCATATACGCTTTGCAGGTGACTAGTATCACGGTGCCCTGCTTGGCGAAGTGGCTCGTCTGTACAGAGTGAGACTATCTACAGCTTAAGACTGCATCAGGCCCTCAACATAAGTCACATGGTGATCTCTCTGCCCATTAACTTTCCCTGTGCCACACCTGCACAGCATGTGGCAGTTCCTGGGGACCCATGAGGAGCTGTATGAGAGGTGAAACATAGCAGACATGATTCTACTCAGTGGAGGGCAGATACTGGTGCATTTCTGTTGACTGCTAATATTCCTGTAGCCTCCATGTCTGTACCTTTATAAGCGCCCCTTGTTTGAATGTTATGGCAATCAACTAGCATGTTATAAAAGAGGCGCACACACTTGGGAACGGAGGTTTCTTAAGGTGATCCCCTAACTACACATTAACCAGTATCCCGTGCTAGGACATGGCGCACCCCACTTATTACATACTACACATGAGGCATACTGAGAGTTTGTTCCTTATGTTTTATTTTTACAGCGTCTTTTCCCTGATGAAGGGCTTAATCACTAGCCCGAAATGCATTGGAATCAATTGAAAGACTTCGTCATATGTTGAACAATATGAGAATAATGCATATATAATGTTTACGTTTGGAAAACGTTTTGCAAATTATTCTTTGGAATTAACATCACTTAAAACATCCTGAACTTTATGAATTCTCTGTTTTGCAGAAGAATGAAAGTGTGCACATAAGGATAGAACTAGTGAACTACTGGTTCTACTCATGATTCATAAAAGAGGCGCTCCCAGCAATTGTGGATGTGGCGGCATGGACTGTAAAGACCCAAAGAAGCACATCTTACAATTTCCCAAGACTACAGAGAAGGGCCCTGTCAGGAATACAGCTATGGCGGCTGGAGGCTCAGACAAAGTCCCCACGACAGATCTGACAGCGTGTTCAAGCTCCATGCAGCAAGAGCTAAGAGCTGGATTTAAAGCATCAGATAGCCGTGACAAGAAAGTGGACACCGTGGAGGGTAGGGTAACCGAGCTGGACGATGGAACTGCTCAGTCGGCCAGCAGACTCGAATGGTTTGGAAAGATTCTTAAATATGTGGCAATTAGAAATGAGGATTTGGAGTTGGGCAGTAGGCACAATAATATCCATATCCTGGTGTGCCGGAATTATCCAATACGGGTCTCATGGACCAGTTTATGAAAAATCTCTTAGACAAGCTCTTTGGTAGAGAGGCCTTTGCCTCAGCTTTTGTTGTAGAGTGCCCACACCGTTCACTTGGCCCCCGTACTAACCCTGGCTTCCCTCCTCGTTGTATAATAGCATGTCTATTGAAGTTTCGCGACAGAGATCCAGCGCTACGCTTGGCAAGAGCCATGGGCGTTCTGCACTGGCACTTAAAAAGGAGGCGATCCAGGCCAGCGCCGGACCATCCACAGCCAGGGAGGGGAGAGTTGCCAAAAGACTAGAATGGGACACGGTATTGAACGCAGCACTCAAATCCAAAAGGATGAATGCAGATGTTTCGCCGCGATCGATACCGTGCCGCAAACTCTCCGTCACTCCAAGGAACGCGGTCTCGGTGGAATAATGCGCTCAAAAGCCAGACTGGGATGGATGGAGAAACCCTAAGCTCTCAACAAAATGACTTAACCGGATATTAACGTGCCTTTCCAGGATTTTAGAAAACATGGGCAACAGGGAGATAGGACTAAAATTGGACAGGTTGGAAACGTCCGCCCCAGCCTTTTTTAGGAGGGGAACAACCATCACGTGTTTCCATTCCTGTGGGACATAAGACTCAGCTAACGATGCATTAAGTAGGTTCATGATTATACAACGAGAGCTCAGATCCAATAGCTTCAGGACTCTGGCTGGCAAAGGATCTCGGGGTGAGCCTGATCTGACACTGTTCAAGCAAGAAAAAAGAAACATCATCAAACAGCTGCCAATCCATTAGCTTCACCAACGAAAAAGATGTTTCCTCCAAGCACGGTATTGATCCTGACTGGGTTTTGTTCGCCGTAGTCAAGGAGCTCAGGGAATTATGAATACGCTCCACCTTGGCAATGAAAAATTTCTGATAAGGAATTACATTGGGCTTCATCCAAGGCAGGGGGAGCCGGAGTCGTGTCAGCTCCTGTTAATTTCTTAACCACAGAAAAGAGTATCCGGGGACAATTCTGTGCTTTCGTCACCGTATTGGTGGTATGGGCTGCTCGCGCTATATTACACTTTTTGTGGCACACTTTAAGGGCTTCTTTATAGGCTAATTTACGGGAGATGGAATAAGAACGTCTCAATTTCCTTTCAAGGACCTTACAGTTAGCCCGCAGAAGCTTCAAGTCATCTGAGAACCATGGCACAGGTGGGCGATGGGACAGAGAGTGCTTAGGCGTCAGGGGAAGAAGAGTAACTGCAGCATTTCTTAGCCAATGTGATACCACAGTGTTTAACTCAGATACAGACTTATCTGATTCCGGAAGAGTGTTAAAGAGGTGCTGGTTACACTTTGTAATATCAAATTTACCCCACCAACGTACCAGCTCGTCCTTCCCCTTACAGCGCCTGGCCATAATGTTAGCATAAGGCAGGGAAAAATGGACGGCATAATGGTCCGACCATTCCAGCGGACGGGCACTCAAGGAACAATCAAATTGCAGATTAGAAAGAAGTGGATATAAAAGGTGCCCAGCAGAGTGAGTAGGTCCTGAATTACACAGCGAGATGTTAAGGGCTTCCAGATCAGATATAAAGTGTTTACTAGTGGTACAAAGAGGGTCTTCTAGGTGAAGATTTAGGTCACCAAGAATGGTGAAATTTGCGGCCCTCAAAGATAGTGAAGCTATTGCTTCAGCAAAAGAGGTCACCCAGGTGTGAGAATAACCAGGAGGACGATAGACCAGGAGACCAGATAACGTAAACTGAGGACTGATCGCTAATTTAAAGAGAGCAGCTTTGCATCCAGGCAAAGGGAAGGCTTCAAACTTACAGCTGTAGCTGGATTTCAAGATTATCGCAATACCCCCTCCCCCCACTTTGCCGGTGTCTCTGTCCTTCCTTACCATGACATAGTCATTAGGAACAGTCATGGCAATATCTGGCCCAGAACTCTTGTGAAGCCAGGTTTCGGTAAGAAACAAGGCATCCGGCCTCTCGTCAACTATAAAATCATCGATGTTAAATTTATGTTTAGGAATGGACCGACAGTTAATACTCCAAAACTGGAGTGGAGGGCAAGTAAAGGATGCTTTAGTGCCCTTCGGTCTACCCCGCCTATGGGTGCGTTTCATGGCCTTGCATCTGGTCATTTTTCCGGTGGAAAAGCCAGAGCAGTTGAAATAATGAACTGGCAGAACACAAGATGCACAGTATGTAAGTGAAGGGGGTCTCAGAGAGTGTAAAACCTCACCAGTATAAGTAAGTACAGTGGCTTGATAGGTGGGTGCATCCGGAGTTGGCGAAAGAGTTATGGCCCCTGGGCCCGTCCAGGCGCGGACGGCTGCAGACGGGCAAGACTCAGGCTCGACTCTGGCGCGAGTACGGCACGCTCGCTGCGCGTCCAATAAAGTTACAATCAGCTGAGCAATGTGAATGCCACCTGAAGCTCAGCTAGCAGATGGAAAAAATATTTCATAGTGTTAGGGACTTAAAATATGTGAGATATAAAGTCTAGATTTCTATGTATTGCTCTTTAGAACTCAGGAAAACTTTGCTTGGGCTATGATGAATGCCAAGTGTGTTCTGAATTTCGTATTTTTGCACTGATCTTTTTTAAGTATGATTGTGAATGACATGGTTTTTACTTAATTGTAGCAAGGTACTAGCCAATTATGAAATCCCTATGTATTAAATCTCAAAATTAACTATTTGATCATAATGGTTCATTAGAATTAGACACTGTCCAGAGGAAGATATAGAGACAGGATTGTCTAGATTGTATAGAGACAGGATTCATCAGTGATTGGATGGGCACAAACCATCTGAAACTCAACCCCGACAAGACTGAGTTGGTGCTTGTCGGGGGGCCCTCCAATCCCTGGCACTCTTCCTTTTGGCCTGCCAGTCTTGGCAGCCCCCCCTGTCCCGTCAACTCAGCAAAAAGTCTGGGAGTTGACATAAGTAACGATCTATCTATGACACCCCAGATCAGCGCTGTAGTTTCCTCCAGCCATTTCCAGCTCAGGAAAATACGCAAAATCTCTCGCCTACTTACCACCGATGCACTTATTCTGGCCCTGCTTGCGTTAGTCATGTCTAGACTTGACTACGCAAATGCATTATACGTAGGCATTCCTGCATACCAACTCAGGAGACTCCAGTTGATCCAAAATCAGGCTGCCCGCCTGATATACCATCAACCCAGAGATCAACATGTTCAACCTCTTCTAAAAAGTCTCCACTGGCTTCCGGTTTCTGCCCGCTGTAAATTTAAGCTTGGTTGCATCATTTCCAAATCCCTCTCCGGTCACGGCCCCTCCTTCATCTCTTCTTTGCTTCATCAGTATGTTCCCTCCCGCACTCTTCGGTCATCTCATATGGCTTTACTCTCTGTCCCTAGATTCAAGCGGAAGAAACACGGTGGCCTTAGGTTTTCATTCTTAGCCCCGTCTTTTTGGAACTCCTTACCCTTCTCTCTTAGGTTGTCCTCCCCCTACTCCAGATTCAGATCTTTCCTTAAAACGCACCTTTTTACTGAAGCGTACAATTAGTTTTCATCCTCTGTTATGTTATTTTCTGTCTCTCCTCCCTGCTCCCTCTGTATAGCGCCAAGGAACCTAATGGTGTTAGTGCGCTCAATAAATTAATTTAACATAACATAACATAACAGGGCTTACTGTTAGTGATTCAGAAGGTGATGTAGTGTAGTTTCCATATCCCTTTCAGGCTCTGCGCATTGGAATAATATACACTATAGATTTGACATAGGACTGAGGTCAGTATGTCTCTATTGAGTACATTAAACTTAATTACTTGTGTGTGCCAGTTAGCTCAGAGGTCACTAGAAACTTCTTGAATAAACAAGAAGGGATTAGTTTCTGACAACCGCATAAACATGACATCTTTGTTTCCCTTAGATTCGGAACAATATCTTCAGAGTCATGGAAACAATAAATAACCGTTTCATTCAGTCAATCGTGCATGCTTCTTTTCAACAGAGTTGCACAGAAATAGGGTGTGTCAATAAAAAGGGTTTATTGAACTGTCTTATTTCTCATGCAAGAGACATCAACTGCTACAATCGTAAGACAGAATGTGAAGTATAATACGTACAGCGTTAGCAGTAAGATAAAATAATACTGCAATAGCATGTCTTGTAGCTATTACATATATTTGTTAAAATACATACATAAATACCACAGGCTAAAATACTCATCTGGTGCTTTTAAAATAATCCTACCCCAGTGTACCTAAACTAAGTCTAGTACAAGGGAAGAAGTGGGTGCTGTCTTAGTCTGGTTTAGTTATGCCAAGAGTTGCCAAAAGTTTCTCTAGGTTCAAATCAGCTCCATACATTAGAATGAGAGAGTTTGGTATCTCTTTCCCGGGACTCGATCTCTAACACCCCGCAAGGGGAGTCAGAAACACTGGACCTGGATTCTCGGCGAGGAGGATGGCAGCGTCTGGTCAGTGCGTCAGTTGGGGACTTGACTTCCTTCAGGACTTGCTGTGGCGAGCCACATGCAAGTAGGTAGTCGAACCGCACTGTGCCTTGCCATAGCAAGTGAAGGTATATTTATACCTTGAAGATGTTTAGGAATGCCAGTATTGATGTAAAGTCGGGCATAAGAACGTCATGAATGAACCCCTGAGGAATAGATGTTCATGAAAAATAAATGAGTTCTGGAGAAATCAATATCCAAGCAAGGGAAAGTCCTAAAGGCTTAAGTGTCTGGTTTTCCAAGAACTCGTGACGTAGATGAATGGGTGTAAGTAGCCATGCCTGTATTTGGTTAGCATGAGCAATGCCTAAATAAGGGCTGGATTTCTATGCCTAAATAAGGGCAATGTGAATTGTACCTATATATGGAATCTAAAACAAAAGACAACAGTGTGGGCCAGTGTTGTTGGAACAATTTGCAGAGGGGTTTGATGCTGCTATTAATGTTATATCTCTGAAGTTATAGGGATTAGGAAAAATCCAATATTCTCCCAAAAAACGTGTGCCAAATGTGTAGCAAATATGTCATGCCCATTCAGCAGGAGAGGGTAAAGGGAGTGGTTTGCAGCTGGTTGAGCATTTTGGGTCACTGGTAAGGTAACACACTGTCATTTGCTTTTATTTTCTATTGAAATCACCACAAAATTTGCATAGACCAGATTTACTGCTAAAACTATTTAATGCACAAACAATGATGTGTGGAATTCGGGTATCAACAAATGTTCATCATATCCTCCAAGTTAAGAGTCTTGATTTGTTCCTATTAAAATCTTTGTTTCCATCATACTTCAGAATTGCCAAAAATCTGCTTAGTTTGTGCTTTCCTATTTGCCAACATATTTCGAAATATTTGCAAAGTTCATTTACAGGTATTTTAATGTTGCTCGATATTAGAAAGAAATGGACTTCCAACTGCCCTTCTTTCCACTTCCTGTACCCAAACAATGTGTCACCTTGGTCACTGTTACAAAATCCTCCCACTCTGTAGTCATAGAAATAAAAGTAAACACAAGTTTCCAAATAAGCATAGATTTAGCAGAAGACATAGCCTGACATTTTTACCTTTGGCTTTGAATGAGCAGCAAATATGACATGTTAAAAACACAATGTAAAGGCATCTTCATTGCTCATTCTCCTTCTGAACTCCAACATTGTTATTTTTGGGGGTGCAGCCGCACCCTATTCCCCTACTTCCAAGTGCCTATATTGTGTGTGCATACTCCAAACCCACTGGTGCTGCGTTTTCAAGCGCAGAATGGCTGGATGTGTTCACTCAGTGTGGGTGCAGCCTGGCTAAAGTTTTGCACACATGAAAAATGCTTTGTCAATCTTATTTGTAATGTTTAGAATAACAGACATATACATTTAATGAATGTTAATTATTTTGCAGTTGCAAAAGAAATAAGTGTGAATCACATAAGAAATAAGTGTGAATCAAGTCAATCGGTATCAGGAGGTGCAGATGCATGACGATTCAGGCAGTTATCTTGCAAATAAAGAAGAAGAGTTGTCACTTATCTCTTTTTATGCTTCAGTTTCAGGAAAGTCACTGCCCGCTAAGAGCATAGAGAGGTGGTTACAAAACGTTACCTTAAATGTATATCTTCCTTTCACTCTTAAAAGTTAGATACTGAATATTCCTGACAGATTATAAAAATATTTCTCATTGCACTTAGATATCTATTTAAATCCACGGGGGTCCATACCAGCAGAGTGGCGAGATCCAGTTTCTCTGTTTTCTGTCTTATTCTGTTCTCCTTCCCTGGTTTCTTCTAATATCCAACACATAATGTGGGCTTTCAGTCTGGCTACTGCGAGGTACTGAGGAAGGCATTGCTCTCTTTAGATTTAGAGTACATAGCTAATGCTTTCTGACAGACACTCTACTAAACAAACTGTAGGGTCATGAGTGGTCCTTTGTTCACAGTTTGAGATAATGTGACCACCCAATACTAACATTACAGGCCCGATTATGAGTCTGCCAGCTTACAGACCACCATACATGTCGAGCGCGCTGGTGACAGTCTCCCAACTGCCCTGTCATGATTCGGGCAGTTGGACCGCAACAGCCCCACCAAAGCTGCCATGGAAGTGCCATTCCCTAACAGTGTTGCAGTGGTCAGGAGGTGGCAATATGCTTAGCAAAACTGCCACGGTCCCCCAAAGCATATTACGAGTTTTCTCTCTGCTGGCAGTGTCATGGAGGTTCCTCCTCCATGAACACAGTGGGGGAGAGGAAACAAAGGGGTCTCTTGTACCTCCTCTCCATGGGTATGCATGTGTGGGACACAACATGTGCCCCACTGCACGACATGGACTTTCAAGTCCAGGCCTTGCAGGACCTGTCTTTGACGTTCCCATTTACTGAGGCACCACTGAGGGAACATCAAAAACCAGTCCGCCAGACAGGAGGAAACTCCTAATCTGTTGGGTGGTCTGAGCACGACTTTGGCAGTGGGGCGGTGGGTGGACCTGGCACCGCACCACCAAAGTTGTAATCAGGCTCCTAGTGAACACTCCAAGTTGGGCAGGTGACCAGCACAGCTATATTTATGTTTTGGGTCGGTAATCAGTGCAAATTAAGTGCTTCAGCCTATTAAGTAGAGTGTTACCTGGGACCCCAGTGTATACATCTAAATCATTCCGGGGCCGATTATGATTCTGGTGGTCCATGGACAGCCAGACTCATGAGGGCGCAAAGGTGGCAGTCTCTCGACCGCCCAATTACAGTAAGGGTTGTCAGACCCCAGCTACCAGGGTGCTGCTGTTTCCTGGTGGTGTTGCGGTGATAAGCAGGCAGTAATGTGCTTGGTGAAGTCACAGCGGTCCGTCAAGCATTTTACAAGTTTCCTCACACCACAGTTCTCATGGCAGTTCTACTGCCATGAAAACAATGGCAGAGAGGAAACCAAGAGAGCTGTACTGGGACTCCTTTTGCCTCAAGCTCTGTAGATGCACAGG
This sequence comes from Lissotriton vulgaris, assembly GCF_964263255.1. Taxonomy (NCBI): domain Eukaryota; kingdom Metazoa; phylum Chordata; class Amphibia; order Caudata; family Salamandridae; genus Lissotriton; species Lissotriton vulgaris. The sequence continues at coordinate 983,818,009 of NC_141695.1, read as the reverse complement.
AGGGCAGAACATGTGCCCCCCTGTGTGAATGCACACTAGTTCCTGCACAGCATGGACCAGTCACACAGAATGTCGTGGCGCGTCCTGCATCGCAAAATTCGTTCTTATTAATTAAATTGTTTACTTTCCTCCAATTATCCATATTCCAGGTTTTAGCACCCCCACCCTGCCTTTCTGCCCCATCGTAACTCACTCCACTGGCTGCGGCTGCATGGGAGGAGTGGGCTACCTAGAGTGTAAGTTTAGAAGGAGGAGGAGTTTATTCAAAAAAAGGTGAAGAAGGAGATTGACGGGTTATCTTGCATGCATTGCAGGCAACATTGAGCATGGGGATAAGCACTTCATGAAATCACTAAGGGAAGTTGAAAAAGCCCTCAACCATGGACTTTGCCTGTGGGGAGACTTAAAACACCATGATTACATCTCCACACCTTGCACTCGATCATAAAATGCAACAATATTTTGGGCCTTCACCTGGGAATTGGTACCCTCACTACTGTACGCCAAGTCTCTATGACATCATTTGCAAAAGATGTTCCAAGCAGGATACAACCCTGGTGAACCTGGAAGTAGTTTACTTCACTTAGAAAATGGTTCATGTTCCCTGCCACTCACAATAGCTGGTTAATGGGGTAGGAAGGAAAGCTAATGGCACTGTCTCTGATAATGAAGTAACAACTATACATGGGTATTGTAACAATGGATCTGAATGATGCTTAGTTCTTCATAACAATCTAATGCTTGCACAAATGAATTTGAAGAGTCAGCTAAGGCGGCTCTGGTTCCACTGTGAATGGATTATTTTTGTTCCGCATTAGTTCACAAAGTTCCTGAAGGAGGTTGTTACATCTGCCCAAATAATAGAATTACATTTGATCATGAATAAAAAAAAAAACTTCCTCTCTATGAATGAAAGGTACGCTTTCCTGCAAGTCCATATAATAAGCAGTTTGATCTCCTGCACAGAACGAATAGCCTGGGTTTCTTGCATTGGGTTCTCTTTCAATCACAGGCGTTCCTTGTTGTTGTGATTAATATTGTCTTTTGTACCTATCAATGCTACAGGTGATGATGCAGTATATACAGTTTGGGATTTTTAGTCCAAGACTGGATGTCTGCCTTATAAACTGTCATACTTACTTGAATGTGATGACCCAGGACTTATTTTAAAAGGAGGAATTTCAGCGGCTCAATAAGGGAAGTCTGAAATGGTTGAATAATTTCTAGTATGAGTCTGTATTTTATCATTGATTCTGATTCATGTCAGTGAAGATCGGCACCAACCCGGAGAATGTGAATTGCCAGGTGTAAAATGTCCTCGAAATATAACTATCATTACATCCATGTCCTGGAGTCCTAAACATAAACAATTTGTGAATACAGGTATATTGACTGGTAAATCTGACACTCACAACTTTGGTCTTAAAGTTCATATTTCTAGTGTTACTCGTATCAACAGTCACAGAGAGGTATCACCAACCTTATTACAAAAAGCATATGAGATCTATGCGTTCATTTAACCCTTTAGGATCCTGCGTCTGAAGCCTTTTTATCCAATATATCTCTCTTTGGAGGAGGGATCTGGTGAGATCCGTACCCTCAAAGAGTTGAACTTGTTCTAGCACTGAAAAATGCAGCTGTGCTATACTATGCCTTGCTTCTATCCAGTGTGTGGCTAAACTGCTTTTGATGTTCTGATTTCTGATTGTACTTTTATGTTCAGAAATTCTGATTTTCAATTTCCTCTCTGTCTTCCCCACATATAATTTGCCACAAGGGCATTTTATATAGTAGATCAGATTCTTTGAATTGCAATCTGAATTGTGAAATAATTTAATGACTTTTCCAGTCTGTGGATGATGCATGTTGGCTCCTACTATCACATTGTTGCAATGTGCACAGTTAGTACATTTCTTCATTCCTCTGTAAGAATTGTATTGTTTCTGTTTTGATGACATTTTCAGAATCTCCTTTAAGTACTTAGACCTGGTAAATGCAAACAACGGTTTGTTTTGAAAGATACCCTTAAAGTCTGGCTCATTTTCTAACAACTCCCAGTGACGGTTTATGATGTTTTTGATTTTCTGAGAACTCGTAGAAAATTTTGACACAAATACATGCCGCTCAGGTTTTTCTTTGGGTGTCTGTTTTAACAAGTTTTTCCGATCTACAGCTAAAATTCGGGTTTTTGCATGATCCGGTAATTCCTGGGGGTATCCCCTTTCTCTATACTTCTGTTGTTGAAATTCCAGATTTTCTTCAAAGTCTTTGGGTTCAAAACAAATTCTTTTCAATCTCATGAACTCGGAGAAAGGAAGATTCTTTTTAAAACTTGGAGGATGAAAACTTTGGAACTGTAGGGCATTATTAACATCAGTTTCTTTTCTGAAAACTGCAGTGCATATCTTTGATGATTCTAGTGATATGCGTACATCCAAGAATGCTAGGTTAGATTTGCTGATTGTATGTGTAAACTGGATGTTTTCATTGAAGCTGTTTAATTGCAACAACTTATTTTCTAGTTTTTGTTTGCTTTCTGTCCACAGTGAAAAAATGTCATCAATGAACCTACAATAAAGAACTGTATGTTCCTGCCACTCTGGGTCGTTGTAAATCTGGTCTGACACAAATTTGGCCATAAAAGTGTTGGCATATGCTGGAGCCCCAGCAAATCCCATAGATGTTCCCTTCTGTTGTAGGAAAAATTGTGTTCTTCCCATGCAAAATAACTATGGTACAAACAGAAATGTAAGATCTCCAAAATATGGCTGAAGAAATTTGTCAATGTACTGGCCCAAAGGCTCGAAAATGGTTCCACATCCCATCACTATTGGTCTCATGTGTGGATTCTGGGCATGCTTGTGAATTTTGGGAAGCATGTAAAGACGTGGTTGTCTGGGAAACTCAACGGTCAAAAATTGTTTCGTGGAATTTGAGATGAAAATTAATTGTGATATAAGACTTTTTTGAAGCAAATTAGACTCTTTTAAACTTTCAGTGAGCTGTCGTGGTAGCACGTTTGTCTGAACCGTGCCTTCACTAAAACCTACCTATCTCGAGCCCACAGGGCTCGACCACAACGCTCTGTAACTGAGGTGAAGGGTCTTTTCATTTTTATCCCAGAACGGTAACTGACACATGATGAATAATCACAACATGTTCAAAGATAAGATTGTGAGTGATTACTGCGATTTTTGTGATGTTCAAACAAGTGTAAGTTAAAGAAGCTGCTGAATACTATTCATGTAATATTTTCATAGATTTAATAGGTTCCTGACGAAGGTCCAGTTTTCGGCCCGAAATGCATTGAGCCAGCAACCAACAAATGAAGAAGATTATCGCAAGAATATATTGTAAGCATGGGCGAATTTTGCGAATCTGGCGTTCGCGAATTTGCGAACTCGCAATCCGCAAAATCCGCGAATTCTCGCAAATTTGCGGATTTTTTGGTTTTATAGTGTTCGCAAGGGTTTCTGCCAGTTCGCGAGGATTTTGTACCAGTTCACAATTGCGAACTTACTTGTCGGCACGCAACGGTCGCGACTATGTTGTTTCTACGTCTGGTTCATCATCACAGGTTCACAGCACCCTCTGTTTCAACACTGCCACCCTCTGTTTCACCCATGCCACTCTCTGGTACATCAATGCCACCCTCTGGTTCATCATCATCACTGTAGATTATGGGGGGGAAAAGCAAGCACACCTGCCTTGCTTCAACTGACATGAATTAATTTGGGGTTGATTTATTAATGTGTCACTGTTTTAAAATTCCGGTCTGGCACCTGCTTCCTTATCTGTAATTTGCTTTCTGTTGCAGTGCAATTTTTTTCCAGGACCTTTGTGGCCTACTTGTAGCTATTCTATGATCTGGCTGTGAGGTTCAGAGCAGGGTCATACAATTGTTGCAACTAGCAACTGAACTCAGGAAGCACTACAGGGAATGGTTACTAATGATAAATGTGAACTTTTGCACCTGCTGAGTGCTTTCAGTTTAGCAAAACTCGTTTTTCTGCAGAACAGCAAATGTAATGCCCCAAACAAACTTACTTGTGAAAGTTGATTTCTAATCCAAAAGTGATCCAAAGAAAGTCAACAGGCCTCAAATCCAAAAAAGGGCAGGCAAATGTCAACCTGAGGAGTTATTCTGATAAAAATCATCATTTTCAGAAGGTCTATGCTGCTTGCTAGTGGATTTCTTGTGCAGAATTGCAAATTTTATAATTTCGCGAGTGCGAGATTGTTGCTGCCCGCCGCACCTACATGTTCGCAATTGCGAACTTACGCCGCACGCCGCAAAATTGTATCACCAAGAAAAAAAAATCAGCTGCGTGCGAATTTGCGGATTTTCGGTAAATTCGCGAGCGTTCGCGGATCGCGCATTTACCGAAAATCCGCAAAATCAGCGAGCGGAACGGATTTTCCGCCCATGCTTAATATATTGTTTGCTTAAATGCTTTTGTGTTTGTTGTAATATTATGTTACTGATGTACAGATGCACTTTATTCTTTCAAAGAATTTATGCAAAGTAAAAACGCATAACTATGCAAAGATATTTGTTTTTGTGTCAAATTTAAATCAGTCTCTTAAGGTTAGTTAATCAGTTCAAACATTGAGTACAAAATTGAGAATTCCAAACATACTACTTGATTTGGTAATTACCACAGTTACGGAATGTTTTGGTCGAGCCCTGTGGGCTCAAGATAGGTAGGTAGGTTTTAGTGAAGGCAAGTTAGACAAACGTGCTACTACGACAGCTCACTGAAAGTTTAAAAGAGTCTAATTTGCTTAAAAAAAAGTCTTATATCACAATTTCTTTTCAATTAATAGGTCTAAATAGGTGTGCTTCTCTACCCAATATACGTCACAATCTAGAGCCAGAGGCATGACCAACAAACACATTTTATTTCCTACCAGGCTCATTGTTTTGTAATTAATATTTTGCCTCTTCAGGAAAGCAGACAACCGTCTCTTCAACTTGAGATGATACACAAATCTCCACTTTATATTGCAGCACATGAGTCCACATTGGTTTTGTGATATCCCTTCTGAACAAAAAAAAGTAGATTTACCCATCACTGCAATTCTGCATAGCCTGCAGAGGGTACACCATGAGTTGCTCTTACACATCCTACTCAGTTCAAGAAGTCTTTATTCGATTAGTTCATCATAAAAGACATAAAATACAATATATACATATAAAACAGTTAAAACAAGTATTAAATCACTGACAAGCTAATCAGCTTCTTGTGCAGATATACAAAACTTTACAGAGTGTCACGAGTACAACCATAGTTCCACAGGATACAGGATATTAGGCAGTCACCATTTGGTTGTTTTTAATGAGCCTGCTTCTAAGCACCCAGGCCCACCCTAGAATTTAGCAGCCCCCACAACAATAAGGGGATCCAGGTTGGTTTTTAACAATCTAGTTGCTTCCACAGCCGATCTGGTGCCTAGATGTCTACATACCGGTCTTAGCCATTTGGCTCTGGGGAGGGAGTATAGTGGACACACATACAAAAAGTGATTCAAGCTTTCCCCAATACCTTGACACTTAGGACAAAACCCCGACCTATCTGTTCCCCATTTTTTTGTGAAGTCCCCAATGGGAAGTGAACCGCATCTAAATTGAAAAAATAGTTTGCGGTCCAAGGGTTTAGTTATAGTATCCCAATACCCTTCTAACTTGGGCGTGTCCTTGTGTACAATAAACAGTCCGGTGAGGCTGCTCGAGTTCGTTTTCGAATACATGTTGTGAGTCACCCATTCCCAATAACATTTTTTAAGTTCCTTTTTTGAGGGAAAATTGGCTGAATCAGGCGAGGACCACAGATCGCCATAACCCAAAGCCAATAAGGTAGCCTTAAGGTCTCTAAACCATCCAATATTTGCGGCACCTGAGCTATTTTTTACCTCCAAGCAAGCTTCTGCATAATGATGGAGTTCTGGCGTTGTCCACAGACAGCGCCAGAAAGTTAGTGGGCGGAGTCTTGCTTGGTCATCCACCGAGTGACACCCTAAGTCGTAAAGAAGGGGGGTTAGTGGTGTCGACTGTGGCAGACCTGTGGCCATTCTTAAAAATTTATTTTGGGCATGTTTAAGCGGATCCAAATTGCTACCACCCCAGAGTTCCGCACCATACAGGACTGCTGATAGAACCTTACCACCGTAGATCTTAATAAGCGGGGACATTGGCCTCATAAATGACCCTTTATATTCTTTGATCAGTGCCCCGCCCAACTGTTGGTGTTTCATGGTCATAAGCATGATCTGGTGGGTCCAGCTCAAGGTGTCACTGAAGGTAACTCCCAGATAGGTGAAATGCTTAGTCTGCTCAAGGGGGGTATCCCCCATGGAAACCCTGGCATTTATTTGTTTGTGCCCCCTTAAAATCATAAATTTGGTTTTGGACACGTTCACCTCGAGCTCATGTTCGCTGCAGAAACTCTCGAACCTTGACAGTGCGTTCTGCAAACCCTGTCTGGTTCGTGAAATCAGGAGAGTATCGTCAGCGAACATGAGCAGGGGGATTTTCATGCCAGCCAAACTTGGAGCATCCGTGGAAAAGTTGTCATAGTACTTGGTAACTCTATTGATATATAGAGAAAACAAGGTGGGGGCCAAAACACAACCTTGCCTGACACCTTTAGCCACTGGAAAATTCTCCGTCACCTCACCCGGTTTGCCCCATCGTACATATGCAAATGTCTGTGCATGAAGGTTCACTATAAGACGTACCAAAACGGGAGGCATGCCCAGATCTAATAGGCATTTCCAAAGCCCGGCCCTCGGGACAAGATCAAACGCAGACCTAAGGTCCACGAAGGCCGCATATAGGTTGCCTTTGCCCAAGGTAACCGTCTTCCAATGCAAAAGCATGAAACGAAATGCCTGATCCAGGGTGCTCACATGAGGTCTAAACCCAGCTTGGAGAGGAGTAAGAATGTTATGTTCCTCTATCCAAGCCTGAACCCTTGACAGAACAAGGCAGGTTATGATCTTCTGGACCGCGTCAATTAGACTGATCGGCCGGTAGTTCGATGGAACCGACCGGTCACCCTTCTTAAATATAGGCAATATTTCAGCACCAGCCCAAGAGTCAGGTACCCTGGCACCCATGGCCAGCGCATTTACCAGTCGCACTAAGTACGGTACCCATAGATCTTGATCCTGCTGGAATATATCCGCTGGGATACAATCCGGACCAGGCGCTTTACCCCTAGGGATGGCATTCAGGACTGTTTCAACTTCTTTTGCCGAGAACACAAGTGTATCAAAAGTTATTGGCCAACTAATAGGATCTTGCGTGGTGCTATGGCATCTAAATTGTTCCTCGAAGTGGGACACCCATTTCTGTTGTTCAACGGATGCGGGGCTTGGGCGATCGTCCTGTGACTGACCCCACCTAAGGAGGTGCCAAAACTGTTGTAAGTTCCTGGAGCCACAGGCCTCGGCTAATAATGACCAGCGCTCGTCATCCCATACGGCTTTAGCCCGACGTTTGGCTTCATTATACGCCTTCCTACTGGTTTTAATTAGGACTGGGTTCTTTAATTTTAAAGCCTTAAACAGAAACGAATGGGACTCTCGGCATGCTTCGTTGTACCAGTTTGCGGGTTTCTTAACCTTCCCTCTACCCTTGTTGGCAACAAATTTAACGAACAGTGATTTTAGGGACAGAAACAGGCTAGCATGAATGTCTGTGATATTTGAGATCGTCTTTTCCAGGTTTTCACACTTGTCAATTTCCATTAGAGTATTTGAAACCAGGGTTCTGATCTTTGTGCGTGCCTCCACATCTACAGAAACCTTTGGCCAACGAACCCTCCTCATATCATTTGTTAGTACCACAGCCTCCTGTACAGGGTTAGGCTGTCATACTATCGGCCCTGCAAAGCTAGAGTCCTTCAGTTCCGCTATGAGTGGTTCGTGGTCACTTTCTGGTCGTGGCTTAACTATCATGTCCAATACTATAGGCCACATTTTGATGTCAACTAGGATGTAATCAATGCGACTGGAATGTCTGCCATTGAAAAATGTGTAATTGCCCATCCTATCCGAGCTTACGCGTCCGTTTAGGGCACGCAACCCCCAGTTCAGGCAGAGACCTTTGATGAATGTGGCTGCTTGGGACCACTTAGTGATCGGGGGTAACTCAAGTTGTGGAATCCCCCAGGTCAGATCCTCTGCCTCAGTTAATAACCCATCCTCTTTGCTTAAAGGTTCAAAACAAGTATTAAGATCACCCATAACAACCACATGACCAGTTATTTGAGTAGAACCTAAGAAATCATCCAAACAAGTGAGGGTGGTTGAAACTCGGCCACCCGCAATTCCTCTAGCGTATACATTGATCAACAGTATGTCCAGCCCACTAATTGTTTTCATGCTAATTATCAATATATCAGGGCAATCAATAAAGATTTCCTTAACAGATACACCTGCAACTTGACGAACCCAAGTAGTGAGGCCACCCTTGGCCCTACCTCTTTGGCCTCTAACTGCTGGTTTGTTAAAGTTCAAGAAGCCTGGAAGATATACTGGTTGGGTTGCCCAGGTCTCCTGAAAAGACCAAACATCACATTGTCGAATGAAATCAGCCCAATCAGGAGTGCATATACAGGATTCAATTCCTGCAACATTCCAACATCCCATAGTGGTACCCTTATCACATACTTGGTCACACATTTTTGATACGGCAATTGGGTTGGACTGGAGAGAGGATTCTACAAGCGCAGGTGCATCTATAATCAAACCCTCCCTAGGCGAACATATTGACCCAGCCTGTGTAGTTGACTCAGGGTTTGCGCCCATACTGATAACATCAATGGGAGACATGGAGGTGAGTACCAAAGCTGGTGTATCTGGCTCTCCTGGATAAACCATACGTCCCTCCACACAATGATGGGGTTGGTCTTCAAGACTTTCAGCAATACTTAAAAGGATACTCAGGTCGTCTCCCACACTCAGACACTCGGAGTTAGGTTCATCATCCCTTGTCAAAAGTGCTGGTCAATCATTAGTCGACAGCCCTGAAAGTGGGTCGTATAGGTTTCTCAATGGAATATTCCAGAACTCTTTAGGCTGGGTGAACCTATTGGGATAGAGGTGTGCTGGGTAAAAACTTGGGGGCTGTTGTATCTGTGTGAAAGCAGGTGTTGTGGGAACCATAGGATACGGGGGCTTATTGGGAAATGGCAGGTCCAATAAGGCTGGAGGACCTATGGGCTGGGTATGGATCTTAGCCCAACCCGGCGTTTGTACGGGACAATTGTAGCTAGATTGAATGTAGGAGCGATACTGCACCTCTGGGTTAAATTGGGGTCCATGGAAGCTAGGTGTAAAATTGGACCATTTGAGGAGGCTTTTGGTGTTTTTGTTGTTTTTAGCGGGAGGTTGATCTGTTGGATTGATCATGGTCTCTGGATAAAAATAACTAAGGTTCCTCGTGGAGATCCCTCCCTCATTACTTCCTACATACCAATCTGTAAGATGGGATACTACTCTATGGTCCTTAAAATTAATAATCACTATATCCCCCTCAATATCCTTAGGGCGAACCCCTACCCACTGACATCTTCTGACCGTAACAATATCCCCATTAAGATGAAGAGGAAGGGGTCTATTTGTTTTCAGCCAAAAGATGACTTTGTTTTTTAGACTTTCGTTATTTTCCCTATCCCCTTCCGCAATTGGTGGCACACCCGTCATAACAATAACATAGTTCATGGAATCCGGAGGCAGATCTACATTTTTCTTCTGTGGTAGTGGTTTATTAGTTTTACCAATAAAGTTAGCGGGTTTACCCATCCCATTCTTAGTCTGTGGGGCTACTCCCTTAGCAGGTGGATTGTTGGCTACCACCCTAGGATTTGCTTTGGCAGTAGTGGTTGCTCTAGGAGGTTTAGCAGCCAAAGCCGAAGCTTTATTTGTATAGTGGCTGCATTGGTTGCACTATTAGGTTGTTGGCTGGCGGAACTAGTTAAATTGCCAGCAACATGGGATGAACCGGGAAGTTTATTGGATGGACCCTTGACCTTATCCAGGCTAGAGGAATGTGTAGGCTCAATGGTCGCCAGTAGGCGATCCAGTTTATCACCCATTGTCCTAACACGCTCCAGCAAGGGTAGCATATATGATTTAATAAGCTTCTCTATAATAACATAGGACACCTCATTAACCCCTTCAATAACTAACTCAGGAGTTACTAAGTCCTGTATGTCTGGTGGCAGTAGCTCTGCATTAGGTGGGATCACTAACTCATTGTTTGGTTTGGGTAGAGATGGTGATGGTGACTGGCAGCTTTGGCCTTTCCTTTTTACCCCGCCCTTTCTCCTTTTTTTTCTAGGTGGAGAATGCACAACCCTCTTGGCCTTGTCAGGCTTGGTTTTAGAGTTACATACACTCGTTGATGGTATACTCTCGCCTGGGACTATACAAACCAGTGACAGGTTGGGCAGCAGGAGACGAGGTTCCGATTCCGTAATATGGATGTCAGGGATGTTTGTTTCAACAAAACTTGAATGATCAATAGGGGGACAAACTAAGTGGCCTCCACTGGTGGCACTAGCACAAGGCGGGGAAATAATTGGGAATCTAAATATACTGGGGGTTTGGTTAATGTCAGTAGCATCGTCCTCAATAGAGCTCAACCCTTGGGCAGCCATTTCATGGGTATAGTTTGAAGCTGACTGAGTGGGCAGTGGAATTTTCTTTAACTGCTCAATTGAGCGTTGACGCTCTGCTCTTCTCTCTGCGAGGAGTAGATCCATATCTACCTCCTTGGTAGATTTCTTAAAAAATGTATCTAATGGGCCAAGAACAGAGGTACCTACACCTGGAGGAGCAGAGTGACTCATATCAAAAGAGGACAGGTTAGGCTTTCACAACTCAATGATACAAGCTTAATACACTACTGGCAGAAAGCAAAGTGATAGTCAATGACACAGTATGCAAAAACAAGATGAAAATGACCTGGCCCAGCCCGGCCTCCTGCGACCCCGGACGGCCACAGATGGTCCCGCCCTTGTCCAGGGCTTCTCCCGGCGCCCTCCCGCGAAGCGGGAATTATGGTCAGTTATATTCGCTGTCAGTGCCTGTCATTGGTTGGTGGACAGGGGGGTGTGGCCAGCGGGGAGAGCAGCCCAGGTGTGTGGAATGGGCCCACAGGGGCTCCTGGAGGCTGGAGTCCCTGCCTGTGCTCGCAGCCCCACCGGCTCTTCAACCTGCCCGCGCCTCGGTACTGGCTCCCACTTAAACTGCTGCCTCAAAGACACGAGGCGCTGCGGGACCCGCGAAGCGGGTCCGGCGAGGTCGTCAGCGTCCTGGGGAGTTTAGAGCTTCAGAATTCCCTCTGGGCAGGTCGCATCCATCCAGCGAGCACTTGGCGGCAAGAAAACAGGTTAGAAGTGATCCGAGGGTTCCGTGCAAACAGCCGGCTTTTCAGCGAGGAAGCGGGGGGCGTGGCCAGCGGGGAGAGCAGCCCAGGTGTGTGGAATGGGCGCGCAGGGGCTCCTGGAGACTGGAGTCCCTGCCTGTGCTCGCAGCCCCGCCGGCTCTTCAACCTGCCCGCGCCTCGGTACTGGCTCCCACTTAAACTGCTGCCTCAAAGACACGAGGCGCTGCGGGACCCGCGAAGCGGGTCCGGCGAGGTCGTCAGCATCCTGGGGAGTTTAGAGCTTCAGAATTCCCTCTGGGGAGGTCGCATCCATCCAGCGAGCACTTGGCGGCAAGAAAACAGGTTAGAAGTCATCCTACTCTCATTAGCAACCTGGATGTTTCCTAGGCATGTCATAACTCCAAGGGATTTCATACTGCAAGCTACATGCCTCACTGTAAGGTTTGCTCGATCCAGGACAAAAGAAGTGTGGAGGTCACTCTGGACGGCTGTATTACCTAGTGTCTGGGAAAGGTTGTAAATATTAATTAATTAATTAATTGCAGGTTTAATTAATTAATTAATTAATTAATTAATTGCAGGTTTATATAGCGCTAGGATCGACTCCCGGAGGAGTATCTCCGCGCTTCGACCGCTGCAAAACCCTTCCTGGCTTCCCTGAGAGATGGTCCCTTAATGGGTATCTCCAGGGTGAGACCAGGCATCCCCGGCGGTCTGGTGGGGCCGTTAGTGAAGATGAGGCAAGCTAATGCCCAGAGTTGCCGAGTGTGATCGCTGATCAGAGTGGGCACCGAGGCGAGAGAATTATCGAGTCCGCTGACCCTGGTCCAGAAACCTGCCGCGTCGGGAATCGAACCCTGGTCCCGGGCCGTCCTCTGCTCTCGGGTCTGCCGCCTCTAACCAGTGAGCCACACTACTTCCACTACTATATTGATGTTGCTATTCACTGTATGGTGGTGAATCCTTGGGCAAATCTTTATATACATGTTGTGATCTGTAGGCCTGCCACCATTAACTGATTGCTGGCCTTCATTTTCCATCTCTGACAGAGATGTCATCTGAGATTTAGCTATGTACTGATGAGCAGACTTATGTAAACCATTAAGCCCAATCTATTCTTACAGGTTTATTGAATTGGCCGAGTAACTCAAGTCTATCACTATAAACATTGAAATGTAAAGTTAGATTTAGCTGTGCTTGTATTCAGTAAGTGTATTTGGGATGTTGATAATACCTTTTCTATTTCAAGTCAACTTTTCCACGCAAAAAGGGTGGTCTTTTTGTGTTGCATCACATGCAACAAAAGAATCATCTCTATTGTATGCAGTGTCTGTATTTACATTGGGAAGATACTTCACGTACATCAACTATTTCTAGAAATGTATATTTAAATTTATTACACCTCACTGCCCAGACTTCATTTCTATCATTCTGTCTTATATTTGGTATTGTATCACTGGCTGTGATCACGGATGAAGGCTTTCTAGGTCTTTCATTCGATTAGAAGTTAGGAAGACATTTCAATGACTTAAAATGTGAAAAATATTCTTGTGTGTAACGAAGCTAAATGGTTGATGGATCGCTTTTGAGCATATGTATTTTCTGCTGCTTTTGTCCACAATGATATGGTTGTTTTCCTAGTTCAGTTCAGAGCAAGTCTAGATTTCTACTAAAGATAAACGTAAGAATTCTTACTCCCCACTAGTGGGCATTTTGCATGACTTTCACTAAATTTTATACTCTATTTGTCATCGTAATTTGCATGATGTTAGCTATTGCTCGTTAGTACATCTGTCCAGTAATTTAAAAAAAAGGAATATAAACCAATTACAAAAGAAACAGCAGCATCACCAGTTGCGGATTAGATATGTGAAAGCAAGATGACCACATTAAATAAAAAATATAATCAAAACCCGATAATGCAGAAACATAACCACATAATTTCGTTTTGCATTATGTTAACAGATATTGAGAACCAACAATAAAACATGGGGCATGTTATCAAGATGGGTCGATACAATTATCGCGCTTTATCGGCAGGATACTGCAGCTAAAGTGGCGATAAGGGGCTTGATAATATGCCCTAGAGAATTCCCATAGAAGCCCAGGTTAGATGTCTAACAACGTGATAATATGGCCCCATGTTATTTTGTCAAAAATAAGGCAGCAATTATATCCCAAACCCAACCGTGAACTTTTACTCTAAACCTAATTCCAACGGTAACTCAGACCCTACATCCAAGTCAAACATTAAACTGAACTTAACTCTCACTTGATCATTACCTAACCCTTAACAATACACTTACTTTAATTTTTAACTGTCATCTACAATATTCATTTCCATCACCATTACATTGATTGTATATCTTAATATAACTAACTACTAAACTTACCCTTTTAATTTCCCCTTAACCTAACTCCAACCTTATGACTAAACTTAATGTGAACGCCATCTCTTGATTTTCCATTCGCCCCTAACTTGTGCCTATGCTTACCGTTTACAGTTTTCTTAACTCTTTTTCATTCTAACCCCACCTTTGGCTCTACTGCAAACCATAATTGTTACCCTCTCCCTAATGGCAACTGTATTTAATTAATTTGACTTTGATAGATAAAAATACAAAAATGACATTCATATTACCCTAATCATTTCAGTCCATTGGTGTTTGCTTTTCAAGTGCCAAAATGTCTTTCTGAAAGTCAGTCTTAGGTTGGTCAAACACGCATACACAACTCTTAGGTGTTCTTGTGAATCCATTACACCTGTATGCTTTTTTCAGTATGTTCAGAGCTATGTATTGTTGAAACACCACATCAATATCTATTTTTTAACAAATGTGTTCAACATTTTGTTGAATTTCTCAAGTGGGTGTGTGGGTATTTCTAGGAAATATAGTCTGTACACGGGGGGGCAGATTTACAAGAAAGTGACGCATCTGTGAAGATGCGCTACTTTTCCTGCGCCACTTTGAGAAACCTGTGCACCACTATGGATGGGCTGTATTTACAATACGACGTACCATGGCGTAAGGATTGAAAGATGTGTCAGAAATTCGGACGCATCTGTTGATGCAAAAGTCATGCATTTCTGGAGTCATGTCACAAGCACGATGCAACTCCAGCAATGCAGGGGGAGGCATATCCTCATTGTGCTCCAGTCACTCCTTATGCCTGCTTCAATGCCTGCTTCAAGCAGGCATAAGAATTTGATTCAGTGGAGTCCTAGAAGTGTCCCATTTTACTTAACTTTTTTTCGATCGGGTGTGATACAATAGCAACAATTTGTGCTTGGGTGTCATTGTGGGTCTCCTTTCCTCCTCCGTTTTCTGCAATGAGGTATGGATGAATTTGAAATGCTGATGTTAAGACCGGTTGTAAAATGGAAGGCACAGTGTTTAAAAGTAATGCTCTCCTGAAATAAACTGTTCAGCACATGCCTGGTTTCTGACCCCAGGGATGCAAAAATATCGTCCAAAATTGTAGGAGAAATATATGTGTTGGACTAGCTAAATAAGTAACGGAATTATCACTTCCATAACTGATATCATTACCAAGCAAAGCCTGACAATCTCAAAATGACAAAATTAAAGAAAATATCCTAACTGATTCTGGACTATCTGAACCTTGCCTGCTACTGCCTTTGTTACACCTTCCTATCATTCGTAAAATCATAAAAACACTGTTGCAGTGAATGCCATGCAGTCTTCAGAAATCCTCCTAAATCCTCCAAGATCTTGTCGAAACTACGCTAGAGAACATAATGGAACCCATCCTAATCACAAGAAAAGTATCCTTGAGTCTGCAGCTATGATCCTTGTTCATGGATTACAAGATGTTTAAGTGTTATGCCTATTTAGAGCACCACAATCATTGAGTTTCCAAAGTTGAGTATGAACCTTTTTTGGAAAGGTTATGACATGGGGATTGGAGGCAATCCAGAAGATTCTGAGGCATATCATTCCAATAAACAGGAGATTGCTAAATGACTCCAGCATGTAAAATAATGTTTGAGAATTCATTGTGAATCTAGAACCTTCATTTGGAGCAGCCCTGTCAATTGCGATACGTGTAGTAGCTTCTGTTCCCATGGATCAACATGCATTGTAAAATACTGGCTAAAATTGTGGCTGATAGGCTCCTATTCATAATGTCAAAACCGGTTAGGTCAGATCAGTCAGAGCTTATTCCAGGTAGAATCATGGCATTCTGTTTACGCACTTGCTTCGTGGTTACCTATCAAAGTGATACTAGCTTACCATTTTGGATACTGCTAAACATTTTATTAAATTAAATAGCCCTTCTTATTAGCAATTATAGAGAGAAAGGGCATAGGGACACCTTTAATACAATGGGTCAAACTACTTTACACATAATTGGTGGCCAGAAATTGGATTTTTGGTTAAGGGGGCAGAATCCCTACAGAGGCAATGCCACAATGCTTGTCAGGACAAACCACAAAAAGTCACTAAATTAACATGTGCCTAACCCTCTGGCAGCTTGGCACAAATGATGTCAGGCTTATCTGAGAGGCAATGTGTAAAGTACTAATAAAGAACATGATAACTCCCGAACCGATTTAGAAAAATAGACTACATCTTAATAAACAAAATGATACCAGAACAATAAAAACTCAAACAGTAAAACTGGAGATAATCAATTGTAAAGTGTTTATTCAAAACAGACACAAAAGCACAAAACACCATCTATGGTCATCTGGGCGTGCTGGACTGGGTCAAAGTCACAAGTTCAGGCTGACTGCAATGGAGCGTGGGATGGAAACTAGGACCAAGTTAGTTCTGATGAGAGTTGTACTTTATGTCCTTGATGTGAGACTTTGCGTTGATAAGTTGTAAGCCGACTTGCATTGTGCTGCCCTTAATCAGTTCTGATGAGGAACTGCGAGAGCTGCATTGCGAGGTCCAGTGTCAAGTAGCGTCAAGCTGCGTCCCTTCCGATGAGGAGCTGTGAGGGCTGCAGTGCAAATTCATGCGTTGAGTTGCATCACTCTACGTTGGTTCAAATGAGGCCGTCAATTGGGAGCTGTGAGGGGCTGCGATGCAAGGTCCTGCATCAATTTGAGTCACACTGCATTGGATTTGATGGAGCCCAGGTTAGTCAGGGAGTACTACACTCTGATGCCAGCTAAGGGTGCAGGACCTGGGGAGACACCTTTTTTGGGATGAGGCATTTTTCTCCAGCAGAGGCCAGGCAGGCCCAGTTGCAGGTCCCGTGCAGCAGGTCAGCTGGACAGTTGCTGGGAAGCCTCTGAAGATTGTTGTATCCCTTCACACAGAGGGTCAGACAACTGATCCTTGGAGCCACTGTGGTTAGCAGGAGAAGGACCGACCTTTGACCCTGTCACCAGGCAGGTCGCTCCCCTTTCCTCCACACAGCCCCCTGTGTGACCTGTGAGCCCCGCTGCAGCCGTCCGTGTTCAGCCGCCTCGCCTGTGCCTCCTCTGGTACAGCCTTTGCCTCCCTCCTCTCCGCCATCCTTTCCTTTTTGTACCCCCTCCTTCTCTGCCCTTGCTTGTACCCCCTTCCTCCATGCCCTTCTGTGCCTTTTTGTTTTTTACTTCCCGCTCGTTTTGCCCGTTTTTCCCCCCTTGCGCCCCCTTCCTTAGCTGTCCCCTGCCTCTGTTTTCCACCGCTGCGTCCCTGCGACCCCGCCCCCATCTCCCATTGGCCCCCCGCTCCCACCTCACAGCTGCTCCTCCCTCCCACTACCCCTCATATGGAGGCCGCGCAGCTGGCGTGCCGCTAGCACGCCGTCTGCGCCCGTCCACGCCTGAACCGCGCCCTGTGCCAGGACCCCTGGCCCCTGCCGGAGCCAGGGCACACAACTGAGATACAACTCCTCCAACCTCAATGCACTCAACACCGGATGACCACCAGCCTGCTACCGAGCAACCCCGAAGCGAACCCATGGACCATTCACCTGCCAATCCTGCAAATTCACCAGCCTCCGAACCTGCAGACCTCCCACCGGATCTAATATCAACAACAACCACCTCAAGTGCATCCTCCTCAACACCCGCTCCATCCACAAGAACGCCGTCAAACTCTGGGACCTCCTAGACACAACAGCTCCAGACGTCGCCTTCCTCACGGAAACCTGGTTGAACGCCTCCTAAGCCCCAGACATCGCCATAGCCACCCCGGACGGCTACAAAATCACCCGGAAGGACATCATCAACCAAACCGGAGGAGAAATCGCCATCATCTACAGGAACACCATCAACATCACGATCAACGACGAAGACACGCTCTCTGCCGCTGAACAACTACACTTCCAGATTCATACCGACCCCAAGACGGGGAGGAACACTCATCTACAGACCCCAGGGCCCGTGCACAAAAGAGGGACAGGTGAATAAGTGTTGATTGCGCTGGAAAGAAACACAGGTAAAAGTCAATATCTTGTTAAGCTCTAAGGATAAGATCCTTGTCACCCTCCATGGACCAAACAATGTGATTAAAAGGTAAAACACAATTGTAAAACAGAAGAACAAGGGGTGTATCCTGAGCTAAAGGCAAATGTTATAGTCCATCAATTAAATCCAGTAAGACGATTTGTCTTCACTTCATCTTGATTTATTATTCAGTCTTCATCAAGAGAACACACACTAGCCGCCAACACATGTTTCGTCTTGGTATGGTGACCAAACGACTTCTTCAGGGCTAAAAAGTTACAATAAACATGATCACAATGGTATAAGCCCAAAACAAATATTCATTTTAAATCAAACTCAAACCAACTGGAGTAAAATAATACATGCAAAGCTACATTTCTCATAGAATATAGCAACAGAACAAAGTGGCCTGGGTTAGGGTCAGAATATTGTCTATTCATATTGTGACCTCACCCCCTAGTTGTTAAATCGGTCCAAACACCTGCAAGGTGTCGACAGTAACGGTTTTATCATCAAGTCAAAGTCATAATACCCATTGAGATGGTACAAAAGTCCAATGATCTAAGCAGATATTCTCTTAGAATTGTCAATTAGAGTATAAGACCACCAGAGATTGAAACAGGGTGAAAAAAGGGTGAAAAAAACAGAATTTATAAGCCATGTGACCGAAGCAGCATGCAAGAAATTTGTGATGTGATATGTAAACTACAAAAGTGAATAGGCAAACATGATCCCATAAACACATACAGATTGCAATAAGACAAGCCAAACGTTCAGAGATAGAGTGAAGAATACCATGTTAGAAAGAGTGACCCAAAACGCGCAGAGAAGTAAAAGAAAAAAATATAAATAAAGAGAGACCCAAAGGGGAGGGCTCACTTAAAGCTAGACTCAAAATGTCAAAGACACCTACGGTGGGCCTTCATAAATCCACGGCAAAAACACCAGAGCAATCTGGGGCAAAAAGGATGCAAAAGGAAATCTGTATTGTATCTCTCCCCACCGTTTGCGCAAGATAGTAAACAACGTGTACCATCCAGTTACCAAAGAAACCATATACAATGATTAAAAAATAGTAATCAATACAAAAGGGTAAGAGAGAGCACTCACTATTGATATATATATTCCAAATTTAATACGAGGGTTCAACGATCATAGATATATGAAGCTGGTCTCCAATGTTCCGGTATTCTTAAGTGTCAGAAATCAGCCTTGTCGTGTAAAGGCGTCCCGTGATAAAATCCAAAATTACCAGCGTCCTATAAAGAACAAAAAATGCACAAATGTGATTGTTGGGTCCGTATTTGCTGGTCCACAAATCACATCGGAACAAATATGCTAATATGTATGTAAACAAGCCCGAGACGGTAGGTGAGTTAAGGAACCCAGAGATAAAATATTATCTCTCAATTTAAAATTGGTGATAAAGGCAACCTCAATTCAAAATCTCACTGAGGGTCAAACACTGACACATTATATTCAAGTTAGGTCAAGTTCTCAATTCAGTGGGCTCCTCAGTAAAAAGTACTACATATGTAACTCACCTCAGAGTACGATAAAAAGCAAATTGCAACCTGTCGAGTATCGGCGTACTGCATCCGTGCCATGTTGAGTTACTCCTTTAATCAGGTTGATATGGTAATGGGCATAAAAAACGGACTAGCCAAGTCCTCGTCTGTTAGTCAGAGCGTAAATGGCTAGCACAGCCACCATCTTGTATTGTGGGTGCCAAAACCAAGATAATAATTACAGTACCAGGGTAGACTGGTCTTATCTTGTTCATTATATACTGAAATATTGTCTGGCACGATATAAATTGTGATTACATATAAAATTAAGCATAATCATCAATTCTAATATAAGTCTAAAAATTGATAATTTTTTACGTGACACCATAAAAGTCACATACTCACTAAAAGCTAAAGAGTATGGGAAATTGTTTTGTTACCGCGATTCCCAGAACCTACGGATAATATCCCAGTCACTCTTGATTTCATCATAGAAACCTATAGATAGCGCGAAGCATACTATTATCTTAATAAAAACAATAATGATCAATAGTTCTAAATTCGATCTAAAGTTATGCAATACTATAACGGTCACGTGTTCATAAGGAATTAGACTGCGAGGTAAATAGAGTTTTAAGCATAAGGTTGGAAGGGACTACAGAAGAGAAATGTAAGTGAGAGCGTGTAAGTTGTCATTAGTAAACTATATCGAAGAACGAAAAAGGAATCCCAAATGTGCTCCCACCACTTGTGAGGAAACACATTGCACATTTTGTTGCTTATACATAGTAATAAGTATGTCTCAATAACAGTGGCGGCTGGTGACATTTGAAAGTAGTGGGGCGTAAAAGCTGGGTATAAGTGTAATGTCACCGTGACACACTACTACATTATTCCCTGGGACACTATTAACTAATTGCATGATACTCGGATACCCAGTTCTGCAGGAAATGTTTTGCATATTACGCAAGACACTATTAGCAAGTTTTCTCACACACTATCATCCAGTTTTTTTATTTAGATACTTTTAACCACCAGTTCGATTAGTATCTATTAACCAACTCCTTGAGGACCTATTAACCAATTTCTTGAGGCACTATTTACCAACTACATGGAGCGCTATTAGCTAGTTCCCTAGCATCCTATTAAACAGTTCCTTCTGAATCACTAAGCAGCAGTTTCTATTAACCATTTCCCTGAGTCACTATTAACCCATGTCCAGAGGTCCTATTAATCAAATATGTAACACACGATTAGTTGGTTCTTATTTAGACTCTTTTTAGCTAGTTTTATCATACATACTTCACCAGTGTCTGTGAGACGCTTGTCCGTTACTTTTCCAGACTCCACCACTACCACAGGGAGCAGTAAACTAGCCCCTTGGGCAGCCTCCCACAGGGTCAATGATTGACAGAGGTTGGCTTGTTAAGGGACCGGTTGGCAAGTAGGGGAGATCTGTGGCTCTGCTCTGTGTTGTACGCCCAGGGGCCATTTGTGATTTTCGCTTCAATTGAGCCAAGAGTTGCTTAATTCGTAAGATACAGGTGACCCAATGGTAATTAATAATCCTGGTCAAAATGTACGGCTTAGAAAGAATGCAAAGGAGAAATTTAGGAACCTGGTTTAAGTGTTTGTTTATTCACGTAGATCTATTTTGGCTTTGATGTTCAGCTTTTATGCCCCCAAACGCCGCTATCAGTTCCAAAAGCACAGCAAACATCTAAGGGTTATTTCTCTAATCTGTTCTTATTTGTGGATTGAAAAAATTACACCTGTAAACTGTGATTCGTCACATAAACCAACAGGAAACAAATCACTTTAGGCTTTAAAAAAGGTCCCTTCCGTTTCCATGTGCATTTTGTAATAAAGCATGACACATACAAAAATACATAATTAAGAAGTGAAATCACAACACGAACACGTTAGGATGAATGAGGCCTCTGCCCTGTGTACTTTACTGCTCTGAGTGCCCTCTGAGCTCAGACTGTCTGTATTGCAGGACACTTCACTTGAAGCTGACCCGATTACTCTCGCCTATGAAACTGTACTCTTAAAACAATAACATTCTACGTGGCAGTCGGGAGGTTTACTTTCTATTTATGAAGTAACAATCATTCGGAAATCACACTTCTCCCCTCACACAATGTTCCTCCCAGACAGAAAGTGAACCTGGCCTGGTTAGAGCAGATGCCTTCGTGGCCGAGTCATGCTTATGTAAAGAAGTGGGAGCTACAAGATGCACACTTCCTGCATCGTTACCGTGTGCACAAAGACGCTGAGTAATAAAACATCATCAATTAGATTTTTGGAATACCGACACATATATGGCAGCCATTTTGTTATTGCTTGTGGAAGGGAAAGTGTGATTACACACTGTCAGTACATTGCGATGCTTTCCCCTAGACAGAGGCTAACACCATGGATTCAGAGCACCAGGGGAAGCATACCATTTAAAAAAAAGAACAATTGGTGATGTCTGAAGGTTATGAAAGAGGGGCCCTGGGAAGCCTCATTGTCGAAATCCAAATAAAGGTCAAAACTAGACTGGGGAGGAAAGCCATTACAAATAGGGTAAATGACGTCTCCACCCAGCTACGGACAGTTGAGGATTGCAAAGAAAGATTTTACATACAACATGTGACGCACATCATGTGCAGTCGGTGCGGTGCAAGCTTCATCTCCTCATCATGATGTGAAGTGTGTTTGAGATCTGTTTTAAATAGTGTGTTTAACTCGAGTTAAAATAATTGCACATGCAACATAATACTACTCACAATTTCGTGCTTGAAGGGATTTCTACGGCAGCAAGACGGAGTCTGGTCAGCACTGAAGAGCGCAGCCCAGGCTATCTCGAACGGCTGCAGCTGTAGATGCCGAACTGTGCCGCCTACGGCAGACAGAGGCTTCACAGGTTGGCACTTTCATTCACTGTCAGCAGCCAGCCTCCGGTATGAGCCTGCAGGTGCGATGTGCACAGACTGTCATAGTTCTCCTTTGCCTGAGTTTTTTTTCTTCATGTGGTCACTCTATATGCTCAGTACTGCGAGCGACTGGCGGCATCTGTCCTCAGAGTAGCGCCCAGCCATCTCCCTGCGTGTGGCACGGATTAAAAAGACGAGACACATCTTGCCACAAGTTAGTGTAAACTTTCAAAGACCCTTGGAATAAACGCTTTAGCACGAGGCCTTGGTACTCCTTTCAACCTCTCTCTGCTCTCTGAGTCCGAGAAGTGCATGAGCCGCCACGCCAGATACGGAGATCTTTAATAAAGTTAATGTGCATTATGCCGGCAGTGATAGTCAGTGCTGTGACCCACCACACGAGGCCAAATTGCAAACAGTTCATGCGCGGCCCTGGACCTGTGCGCCTGCCGCCTCCTCGCCACGTCACAGGGCTTCGCAGTGCTGTATGCCCTTGTAATGATGTACACAGCGCGCAGCCGTAACAAGGATCACTTATATCTGCACTGCACTGTAGGACATTAAAGCGAACACAGAGTAGATTTTTAATACCTGGAAACGGCTGCTGCACATAAACCAAGATCGCATCGCAGATTAAACACCGGGCGGTGCGAGGCAGGCATTGTGACACTGGTATCTGCAGACACCACAGATGGTTACTCTCAGCAAAGGTTCCTCCGATGCGGAAGGGGGGTTATAAATAATCCACCCTTGGGAGAAGGGTCTCTCACGCACAGCGCTGGAAGTTGGAACGAGCCTGTAGTGGGCCTAGTTTAAATTCTATGGCACGCGCGGCAGTAACTCAGCCAATCCTGGCGCAGCATAACATCGCCACTGCGCCAGGATTGGTTAACGTGCTGGGCTAATACTGCCCATAATGAGACCCGGCTCCCCCGGGTCTCTGCCTGTGTTCGTGCTAGAGGAGGAGGAGGAGGGAAGGGGCTACT
Source organism: Lissotriton vulgaris (assembly GCF_964263255.1). Lineage (NCBI taxonomy): Eukaryota > Metazoa > Chordata > Amphibia > Caudata > Salamandridae > Lissotriton > Lissotriton vulgaris. The sequence continues at coordinate 983,794,784 of NC_141695.1, read as the reverse complement.
GCGTGTGTGCGCATGCGAGGGCAAGTCAAAAAAATGACTTGTCCTAAATGCGCACACACTGCTGCTGCCCTCCGTGCCACGCCTGCTATCTGCCAGCCGCCTGCCACTCACTGCCACACAGGCCCGCCCACACCCTTCCACGATCGCAATGAGGTCATACAGTTAGTGACTCATCTGAAACTGTCTGCGCTCGTAATAAATTAATTGGTATGCGCAGTCAGTGTCAGACACAGTGATGTGACGTGACGGTCGTCCATGGCTAGTGGGGCAACGCCCCAACGCCCCCAATGGACGAACCGCCACTGCTCAATAATGGGATAAACAGTGTTGTGAAGCAAATTTTCATAAGCGGACAGAGTACATAGGTGTTTTGCTAGCAAAAGAATCTTTTCGAAAGGGTTCTCACTCTGTACATCATAATATTCAAAGTACATTTGTCTGTAGCTTATATGTTCGATCATAACCTCTAGACCCTTATAACTTTCCAAATTACACATTGAAAGTCTATTCATACAAACCAAACATTAAACATATACACTGCTTTTTACAATAACCTATATCCCTTAATGGGCGGTCATCATAAAGATGACGGTCAGATGGTTACTCCAAATCAAAAAGATCTTATTCATATCCACAATAAAAGGTTTCATTACATTTTCAACGGGTGGTCACGTTAAGGATTATATACATCCTAGTGGGTGATCAACAAAGAAAATACTGCATTTCATCATCAAAGTTCAAACCCCTCTCCACCGCATGAACCTGTATAATCCAGCGTACCTCCTGTTGCCTCAGTTTGAATTCACGATTCCTACCCTTATCGTCCCTGGGTACCATTTCTATGCCATGAAATGACATTGTCAAATGGTCAGTCTGAGATGTACATTTTAGAGCATGTGCTGCTATTGGAACTCTATCATCCCTATTTTTTAAAAGCTCTAAAATGTTCGGCAACCCTGTCCTTAAGTCTTCTGATGGTACTTCCTATATAAACCTTAGTACATTTAAATAGGATGGCATAAATAACATAGGTAGTTTACAATCTATGTGTGTCTTGATGTGGTAGGTTCCAGAGTCATTACATTCAAAAGATCGGGTGCCATGAAGGGACAATCTGCACATACTACAATCGCCACATCGGAAAGAGCCCTTGTTCAGGGTATGTAGCCATGATGGTTTATGATTGATTTTGGGGCCCGCGCACACAATCCATTGAAATAATCGCCGACTTCATCAGCCCGCACGCCCTAGCCTCACCAGAATACATCCTCCTAGGAGACCTGAACTTCCACCTGGAGAAAAACGACAGCTACACAACCAAACTGCTCGACAACCTCGCCAACCTCGGACTCAAGCAACTGGTGAACACCCCCACCCACCTAGCTGGCCACACGCTCAACCCCATCTTCTCCGCCAGCAACCATGTCTCCTTCAGCCACTCCACCGGGCTAAACTGGACCGACCACAGATGCATCCACTTCACCTTCAAAAAGACTACATCCCACCTCCGCACGCAACAAATTCTCCGCAGATGCTGGAGCAAAATCACCACAGACCAGCGCCTCTAATCACTGAGCCAGAACCCGCCAGCCGACACTGCAGACAACAACAACGCGGCCCGCAACCTCACTCAGCAGATCACCAACTGCGCCGATGACCTCGCTCCACTGAAGAAACCCCCAAGCGAGTCCCGTAGCAGAAAATCCTCATGGTTCACCGACACCCTCAAAAAGTCAAGGTAATCCTGCCGAACCCTCGGAAAATCGTGTCGCCGCGATCAGACCACCGAAAACATGATTGCCCTCAAGAACGCCACTCGCGAACACCACCAGCTGATCCGCACCACCAAAAGGGCATCGTTCAAAGAGCGGCTAGACAGCAACACCCACAACAGCAAGGAACTCTTCAGCATTGTCAAAGAACTCTCCAAACCCAGCACGAGCAACAACGACATCACACCATCACAAGACCTCTGCAACTCCCTCGCCACGTTCTTCCACCGCAAAATCACAGACATGCACGACAGCTTCGAACCCCATAAGATGGGGGATCTTACCTGCGCTCCAAGTATCTAAATTATGGTAGACCTAGTATAGGTTCAAAAAACAGTAGAATCACACATCGCAAAGCTATAACAAATAACAGAGTTATAACAGTAGTGTCATGACCATAAGTAACTGGTCAAAGATGGACAGTGTTCATTCGTCCAATCCTGGTCAGAAACTTCAATACATCCAAAATCAAAGTTCAAAATTATAGTCCACAACTGTATATTTGGTCGTAGTATTCTTCTTTATTCTTTAACTTTTGTTGCTTGATATGTCAAACTCCAAAACAGTCAGTTCACAGCCAACACGTGTTTCGTCTGGCCTAATACAACGGCCAATGATTTCATCAGGGCTGTGTTAATAAACATCAAATAAATATATATCAGTACACTATTATTATTACAAAGTTTTTGTAGTAACCGAAGGTAGATAGAGATAGTAAAGATCCACCTAGTTTATACCAGTGTTATGAAAGGAATATAAGAGAGAGTATGTTACGCCACCAGGGTCATAGGGTCACCATTGTGCACACCATATTGCCCAAGGTCTAGTTCAAATATGACCATAGTCACCTCAAAATATAAATGAAATGACGTCACAGAATATTTTTCTCATCCTCTAGACTAAGAAAGCGGTCATCATGTCCTCTGAAAATAAGTCAGGTAAGTAGTTATTCTAGCTGAACTAAAATACCCCACCATTTTATCCACACCACATATAGTCCAGTACTATATAGAATAATAATAGTAGAAAACATATTCCATCTAAACTCACCAATAATATATATTTCTCAACATCAATCAATTCCCAAAGGTAATAGGGAATAAAACTACAGTCGGCTCCTAGTTGCATGCGGGGTAATATTAACATGCAGCAAAAGACTCGGTGTATCAGTTATATTCCGACAATCTAAAGTATTTGCGGTTATTTAAAGTCTCCCTATGGATCAACCTTACCAAGTCGTCTTCTTCTATTATTCTGTTAGATGTCACGTTAGAGTAATTTTATAAACGGTCTGCGTGAGAAAAACAATATTTACTAAGAATCAAGGCAGCTATTAGTTTCCCAATGTTCCACATCTGTGCATACTATACAAGTCAGTCTTACCTCAGGCTAGATCATCGTTATAGCCGGCCTGGGAAGAATAAATATAAAACAAATCTAATCAGCTGACTCGCATTACGCGAACACTATCTCCTGTATGTATAAACCCCAAAGGGAACTCACCCACTATTCCCGTATCTGTAGTAGACCTGTCGGGTGATCGTCGGGAGAGAGGAAAAAAAAAAAAGGAAACAAGAAAACAGCGTATTTTACACCATGTTTGCTGTTACTTGTGAACAAAATTATGTAGTTAAATACATTATCGGACCCCAGACTCCGCCGCCAGCCGCCGAACCACCGACCCCCACCACAATCCTCAGCGCCTGGACCCCCATCAGCACTGAAGACACCACCCACTTCATGAACACCATCCACTCGGGCTCCCCCTCTGACCCCTGGCCCCACCACATCTTCAACAAAGCCGGCATCATCATCGCACCCCACTTCCGGAACATCATAAACAACTCCTTCACATCAGCCTCCTTCCCTGAGAGCTGGAAGCACGCAGAAATCAACTCCCTTCTGAAGAAACCCACAGCGGACCCCGAAGATCTCAAGAACTTCCACCCCATCTCTCTTCTTCCCTTCCTGGCTAAAGTCATTGAGAAGACCGTCAATAAACAGCTAACTGCTTTCCTTGAAGCAAACAACTCGCTCGACCCGTCCCAGTCCGGATTTCGAGCCAACCACAGCACCGAGACCGCTCTCATGGCAGTCACCGACGCCATCAGAACCCTGATGGACAACGGAGAAACAACCACTCTCATCCTCCTAGACCTCTCGGCCGCCTTCGACACCATATGTCACCGCACCCTGATATCCCGCCTCTTCAACACAGGGATCCAAGGAAAGGCCCGGGACTGGATCACCTCGTTCCTCTCCGAGAGAACCCAGAGAGTCCGCCTACCTCCTTTCCGCTCAGCGGCCACCGAGATCATCTGCGGCGTACTCGAAGGCTCCTCGCTCAGCCCGACCCTCTTCAATATCTACATGAGTCCCCTCGCCGCCATCGGGCGCAAACACAACATCAACATCATCTCCTACACCAACGACACCCAACTGATACTCTCCCTCACAAAAGACCCAGCCACCGCCAAAACCAACCTCCAGGAAGGAATGAAAGATGTCGCAGAATGGATGAAACTCAGTTGCCAGAAGTTGAACTCAGACAAGATGGAGGTCCTCATCCTCGGATAATCCCCTTCCGCCTGGGATGACTCCTGGTGGCCCACTGCGCTGGGCTCTGCACCAAAACCCACAGACCAAGCACGCAACCTGGGATTCATCCTGGACTCCTCCCTCACAATGACCAAGCAAGTCAACGCCGTCTCATCATCTTGCTTCAACACCCTGCGCATGCTCCGTAAAATATTTCGGTGGATCCCCAACGAAACCAGGAAAACCGTCACCCAGGCCCTCGTCACCAGCCGACTGGACTACAGAAACGCCCTGTATGCAGGAACCACAGCCAAACTTCAGAAATGACTCCAGCACATACAGAACGCCTCCGCATGACTCATCCTCGACATCCCCCGCCACAGCCACATATCCGCTCACCTGAGAAACCTTCACTGGCTCCCTGTCAACAAGAGGATTACGTTCAGGCTCCTCACCCACTCACACAAAGAACTCCACGACAATGGCCCCGAATACCTCAACAACCGCCTCTCATTCTACACCCCCACCCGCCAGCTATGCTCTGCCAGCCTCGCACTCACCACCGTCCCACGGATCTGCAGAACCACCACCGGAGGAAGATCGTTCTCCTACCTGGCAGCCAAAACATGGAATCCCTCCCTGCACACCTATAACTGACCAAGGACCATCTCACCTTCAGAAAACACCTCAAGACCTGGCTCTTCGAGCAGTAGCATCTCCCTCCCTTGAGACCCTCACCGGTGAGTAGCGCGCTCTATAAATGTACTGATTGATTGATTGATTGAAGGTAATCAGGTTCAGTCTTGCTTTCTCAGACAACATTCTTCAAGCATCAGGGCAGTGTTCTGGCAGGAGGGCAGTCCTTCTGTAACATTTGTAGGTCCAGTAGTGTTCAAAAGATTAGTTCTGGAGGTCCAATGTTTATACCTGGTGCCAGCCTGTGTGTGGGGGATTCCCAGTCCTACCCCCACATCTGATTCTGTAAAGTTCATCCCCTTCCCCTGTTAAGGCTCCAAACTGTCTGGGGTGACAAACTACATACATGGCTGACTTGGTGTCAGATTCCTTAGTATGTGCAGGAGGCAACATTCTTTGAAATGTAAATGCATCTAGGGGACATCCCCTCCCATTCATCCTACCAGGATGGCACATCCTGACGACACCTAAGCCCCCATGTGTAGTACTGTCTGGAAGCAGTACAAAAACGGTGACCCAGAACAATGGCAGAAGGCACAAATGTTTGGAACAAGCAAATGCCAACTTTCTAAAAGTGTTGTTTTCAGATTTGTGACTTTGAATCTAACCTCACCTTTAAAAAGAATTTTAAATTACAATTCTTTTGAGTGTACACAGCATATCTCTTTCTTCCCCCAATCCAAATCATCGCTTTCTAAATGCAATAAAGTAGCCCAGTGTTAGTCAATGGGAGAAATAGGCCTTACCATAGTGAAAAAATGACTTTGAGAGTCTTTCACTACCATGATATGTAAAATTTAATTACACACGTCCTACCGTTTCAAAACAATGCACATTGCACAAGGAGCCTTTACATCCTGCCTTAGGTAATGTCTTTGTATTAAAAAGGAATATTAGACTCAGCAACATTTTTATTTGTCCAGGTCGAAATGGCATTTTAAAACTGTCCATTAGGATTTAGTGGCAGACCTAAAACATGATTTAAAATGATACTTAATTAGGTGGCACAACAGGTTTTGCAGGTTCACTAGTAGCATTTAATTTACAGCCCCTAGGTACATGCAATGCCATTTACTAAGGACTTACAAGTAAATTGTAATGTGCTAATTAGGCGTAGGCCAATTTGACCTTTTTGAAGGAGAGAGCATAGGTTCTTCAGCAATAGTTAGCAGTGGTAAATTGCACAGAGTCTGAATGCCAACAAAAATTAATTCAGCTAAAAAGGAGAATTAAACGCAAAAAAGTTTGGGGTATACCACACTAAGGTTGTGAGGTGTAAAAATAATTGACTATGCTCCCGATTTAAGATAAGCAAGTGGATGCTGCAGCAAATCCCCCTTTGCCAACATTATGTGCCCAAGCTGGGGTACCCCTAGCTAGCATTCTTAATAGAATTCCATAATGACCTTGGCATAAAGTTTGAAACAGACAGAATTCTGCTTTCAATATATGTGCATGATATCCTTCTACTAGTCAAAGACCCGGAGAAAATACTGAACCCTAGAATTGTCAAAATTATCACTTTTGATAGATGTTTCGGGTTACTGATAAACTGTTCCAAGTCCATAATAGTTCCCTTACCCAAAGACAATTCACAGACTTGGAATTCCCAACAGAATGGCAGTTAGAAATGATACGCTAGGTTGGAACCCATTAGTTTTGGGGTATTGACCCTGTGCTCCAAGTGAATTATGGTAAGTGCATGGAAACTATAGCATCGGTCACGGAGAAGTAGATTAGTTTGACTTTTTCTGTAGCGGCAGGGTACCACTAATGAAATTGGTGTTGTGTAAAAGCTGCTTTATTTGTTCCAGAATATCATGATATCTCTTCCTAGAGCCTTTTTCGATCCGCTCAGGTCAGTCATGGTTAAGCTTGCCTGGGCAGACCGTAAGCCTAGAAGAGCACGAATAAGATGCAAGTACCCCAAAAGGCAGGTGAGTTCATTGCCCAAAGTTTATTATCTTGATCATGGAGCCCCAGTGTGCATACTGCTGCCTATAGACATATGGTAGTGATGGTGGCACGGCTTGACCAAAAAATCCAACTGCTGAAGATTCAGAGCACCTATTGCACTCTTTCTGCATCTGGCTTGGGACTGCCCCCAATCAATTCATTCTGGATGAGAGTCTCTGGGGCAGTGAGGTCGATGTTTGGATCCTGTCCAGCACTTACGCCATAGATGGCTCTCTTGAGGCTTTATATGTCTTTCACTTGCATTTCTGCCTGTATTTGCTACACTACCGCATCTTAACATAATGCCCACCTGAATGTACTATTGAGTAGTACTGAATGCCGCATTACTGTTACTGTGTTTAAATTCTAAAAGATCAATTGACAAACATTTCGGGACTTGGTCGTCCAGGAGCAGCTTTCCGTTTGTTGAAAATCTACACAGTATTTCTCGAAATAAAGGTTTAATTTTTCTTGAGCTTTGTCTGTTTGATGGTCCTCTTTCAGACCTAGGGGCTTATTTACATGCCCCCTGCGCCCGGTACGTCAGTTTTTCACATTTAAAAACTGACGCTCTGGGGCATGGAGCTTGTAAATAATCCCCTAGCGTCTGGAGTTAAATTTTGTTCTAACAACTGCATAGGTACTGAGGTAAAGAGACAGACTCATGCCGTACAGGTGGGTCAATACCATACTGTCAAAGGGAGGGTCTACTTGTATCTTGAAAGTTCTGATTTTCCTGATAGTGGCTAAATCATACTGTGCTTACCTCAAGCCAAAGTATAAGGATGGCATGACAAGTGTAACTATCAAGGTATCATACACAGTACATTTGGCTAGCTACCAAAATACCTCATAATATAACGATCCGCAATAAAGCATCCATAATGGGTTCAACCACCGTAAGGTACATTCTCTTCTCTCTTAGAGCGCAGTCCTGGCGACCTATGAAAGCAGACCAGGTGTATTCAAATATGCATTATATGAGCCCATGGGCAAGATGTGTAACGGTGCTGCTTGGGGTGTAATTTGAGGACTAAAAGAAAGAAACGTCAAGAAGTGTACAAGTAATGCAATTCTTTGTGGTGACAAATAGGCCTTTGCGGAAAGATGCATCAAAATATGTGCAAATACAAGCAATTGAATTTAAATAGACTTGTATTTCATCATAATGTTTCTGTGATGCACGGCCAACAAACTATGGAAAAACAGACGGTATTTAAAAGTAACAGGCTTAGTTATTTACAAGTAAATATAGGTTTAATTTCTTTTGCGATAATAAACATATCGCAAGTGCATTAGTCATCAAAGAGAAATAAATGCTTCATTCTATGAAATATTTCCTAGCGCTAAATCTGTATTCGAAAAAATCTGAAACCCTAACTAAAATAATGCTTTCATTTTCATGTAATTAGTAAAATATTCATCTATGCGTGAAGGCCAAGAAACAGATGTGTAGAAATCAGTTTCTCGCAAGTTATGTAAATTCATTTTCAGTAAATTGTGCATGATTGACACTTCTGAGATTGATTATTTCAGCACTGCACATCCCTTAGCAAGAAGAATGGCATTTCGATTACCTAGAATTTTGGCAGATTTGTGGTTCGGGGTGGATTTTTTAAAGCAATTAATGGTCATCAGGACACTCACTCTAAATTTCTCTACTCCTCTACCATTATCAGATAAGAAGATACATGGCATGTGAGAAATCAACAGCCATTATTTATCATTGCCAATGAGATAGCGGATGGAGGGTGTGGTGGAGGTGTTATAAAGGTTAATCAAGGACAAAACAGATCCAGTGAATAAAAAACAGACTTAGAAAGGGTCTAGCTTGTAGTATCACACTGAAGAGTTTAGATGGTTGTTGAACTGTGGGATGCAGCTGACTGATATCTAGAGAGATGCAGTAGTCCAGTCCAACACACTAGTATTCTGCAAAATGTTTTCTAATCACTCCGCAAACTCACACAGACACCAGGGCCCAGATTTACCAACATATGAAGAGGCGCAATGCAACAAGACAACTTACTGCGCTGTGCGGCATGACATGGAGAGAGCAGGAGTGAGCCATATCTTCTACAATGCGGTGCGTTCCTCCTCTCTAAGTGGCGCACACAGTGCAGCCTAGTGCCAAAGCAGGCACACTTGCACCACGGTTCACGGGTGGCTGCCTTCCAAATAGGATTGTTTTTGGAAAAGGAAGGGACACCTTACTGCACAAAATCAATCCTGAGAAGCCGTTTCCTAATGCAGCACACATGGAAAGAGGGAATAACAAGGAGAAATAAAGATTTTTCTCCTTGTTATGCCTCTGGTAGGAAGCCATATCATTTTGTTGCATTCCTGGCCTATTATTCTTAGTAAATCTCTGAAAGCATCAACATCCATGAGTGGATGTGTGGGAACACCCATGCTTCACCCATGGAATGACTTCCCAGAGCAGAATAATACAAGGCAGGAATTTCTACTGCCTTGCATACCTCTAGATTTACTAATCCACACAGCCACACAATGGAGGTTTGTGTGGCTTAGTCACTCTCACTGAAGCACTTGCGGTGACTTGCACACCCTTGCGCAATGCAAAGGCAACACTGGGGCTCCGTGAATCTGGGCTTAGCTCTTTATTAGCGGCAATGAGTAGGGAGCAGTATTAGCAATGAGACAACATCAGACTCCTCCTTTTTCTACTTCTTTTTCCCACCTTAGATTTCTGTCTCTGTTTTGTCTCTTCAAATCTTTTTCGAATTCTCTTTCTTATTCCAATTTTCAATCCCATGATTTCAATTTCATCACCCACCTTTGCAGTTATTCTTACTTTCTTTAATTTCTCCTTAATATCTCTGCCAGTTATATCCATCTTACATTTACCCTTATTTGTTTCCTTCTATCCTCTTTCTTATCTTCCTTCATACTGGGTGCACATGAAGGGGGAGGTATTTGATCAGTGACCATTATGGTGGTGGTCCTCCCATTCATCACATTAACAGCTTCCTTTGTATTACATTTGTTGGGACAGAAAAGTCCTCTGCAGGGTATGGTAAGAGATGTGTTTGCCTTCTCTGAGTGCCCAACTACATTGTTGTCTGGATCCTAAAGCTGATTTATTTTTCCATAGGTGGGCACGGATCATGTGAGTGCATCATGACATAGGCCTGTCTCATGCATTGTTGGGCATGTGGACGAGAAGGGGAGCCCAAATCACTACTATCACATTGGTGAAAGGCTTCAACCTCCTTTAGGAGGATGAAGCCTGAGCATGAGTGTGGTGGTGGCAGCATACCATGTAGTGATCAGTACTTAGTGGGCAGGACCTTTTTACTAGGTGTACATATGCTTGCATCAAGTAAAATGCATGGAGGGTGAAGTGTTGTGCAGTGCCCACATGGTGAGTGTATGTACTTGCAGTGTGTGGGTTTATAAATAGCACACCCTGGATAAATGTAGAAAAACTTCAGCATTGTACAGTGCATGCAGACTGAGTCTATGAGCTGAACGCAGGTGTACGAGCTGCCGTGCCCTTAGCCACACGTTGAGCACTGTGTGGGTTTGGCTAAGTTCCTACCACCACACTGCATTGACCATGTATGACAGAGGAGCTCACCAGTAAAGCTGCTAGTTTGAGAAGTGCCAAGACTACCATCATCTGGGAAAGGGTGCTTATACTGGAGGAGCCTGCACCTGTACTTTCCCATACCACATACCTTTAGCGAGTATGGAGTTATACGCTGAAAGCTAAGTACTTCTAACTTCCAAATGGGACTACTAAGCATGGTATGTCAATGTATCAATCAAATCATTGCAAACCTAACTTGTTGTGCAAGACACATTTTATGTAACCTTTTTTCAAATGGCAACTTTTTTATTGCATTTATTAGATGTTATGCTTAAAGTGAAACAGCTGCTACATACATCACAGCAGGCAGAGAATGATTGTGATATGCAGCATTTTACAAAGCCACTTGTCGACCAATTTACCATCAGCACAAATGTACCCATGCTAAAAATGGCAATATTAAATACAGTTATTTCAAACAAAACATCATAACAAAGCAAACAAGCTCACGAGACTGCACGGAAGAAGTGTGAGGCCAAGTCATATGTGAGGAGGGGTGAAAATAGCCCAGGGGAGCACCTACCAAGTTTGAAGAGCAAATAGCATGTATGATCAGGTCACATGAGGGTGTCGGGCAGGGTGGAAAGGCCCAAACCTGGGAAGGGACAGGCAATGGAGATGCATTAGAAATTCAGGGGGACCAGTTGTGCATGCTGAGATATGTATTATATACTGATTGGACAACTGTGGAATCCAGCGGTCCTCATGTGCTGTATGGGGGCACTCACAATTTCACGCTCTGGCATGCACAGTCATGAATGTTGTATGTGTTTGTGTAGGCTTGGGGGGCTCATATTACTTTTGGCTTCTAAGTTAGACAAGAATGTCTCCCAGCACTCACCACCATTGCAGGAAATCAGCCACATGTGGAGCCATTGGAGGGTGTGAGTCCATCTGAATACCTCAAGGGGCCAACACTGGAGATTAGGGCGGAGCAGGTATCTTCCAAGTCATGGACACCTGGCGTTCGAACAAATCAAAGTCAAGGTTGATAAATCTATGCAAGTGCTTGTCACCTTTTATACAGGGGTGAACCCCAGGAAGCAGGAGGAAGGCATGAGAGTGAAAGCATGTGCTGCCAACTCAGCCACCATTGCATTCATCTTGTGCAAGGTCGGTTGTAACACTGGTCAGTCCTATACCGTGTGGTAGAACCCTTCTTCTTGTGATGTGCAGCGTGGGGCAAGCAGGGGAGAGCATTGGAAACATGCAGTTGATGCCTTGAGGGGGAAGGTAGGCCTGATGGACATAGCTGAACTGTGTAAATCCAAAACTCGGGGTAACTGTAGGGGGTGCTAAGGTATTGGAAATGAAGGAATAAAGGCCGTCACCGACTGGATAAGAAACAGCAGACTGAAGCTGAACTCGAACCAGACAGAGGTCCTCATCCTCTGTCTCGCCTCCTCGACCTGGGACGACTCCTGGAGGCCGATTGCACTACGAGCACCTCCTACACTCACTGACCACGCATGCAACCTAGGGGTCATCCTCGACTCTACCTTCTCCATGACGAAACAGGTCAACGCTGTCTCCTCCTCCTGCTTCAACACCATCCGCATGCTTCGCAGGATCTTCAAATGGATCCCCACCAAAACTATACTAAGAGCACAGAGAGGCAACATAACAGTTATTCAAAGCATAAATGCACAATATATTAATCAGATCCAGATTCTTCCTTGATTTCACAGTGATGAATCTTTAACCTTTTCTTTTCGTCACACAGAATGTCAAGTGATGTTTCAAAAACAGCCAACGCGTTTCGCCCCACAGGGGGCTTCCTCAGGGCTGTAAACACAATATATCAATTGATCATATTTGTGACCTACACAGATACCTGTACATATATAAAACATAAAAACACAATAACAGTTATTGACATTGGAGAGATTCTCCCAACATTACTTTTTACACCAAATATACATGGACTCATAAACCTCTACATATAACAAAAATCAGGAAGAAAGAAAGAAGAACGAGAAAGAGCAAAGAAAGAAAAACACCAAAAAGTGTATTACAAGAAGCTCCATATGACTGAAGGGCGCCCCAGTTTTACAGAACCAACATATATCATATTACCATACGATAACCGTATATCTGTAAAAAAACACGTATGTGTGACATTGACAATGCTGCTGATAAGCACTCAGCAGTATTATCTACTTAATAAAAACATGCAAACACTCCACACGTTACACCACCTGCTTTAAAAAGAAGTCATCGCCAAATTTCATGACGCTCAAGCTCAAAGAGTTATTCACTTGTGACACCAGTTAACGCATGTGTCAAAGCTAATATGAGAAACAAACAAATAAGTTGCCACAGAGGAGACTCATTTATCAAAAACATAATGACCAGCGAGCTACAACACTTGATGGCGTTAGCCCATAAATACCTCAATAAATTGTGAAGCATCAGTCTATGCTGTAATAACAGTTGCCCTGAAACTCTGCCAACACTTATTTTTAATGATTGAATTCACATATGTTATGTTCTGAAATGTAAGAAAAAACTGCAGTCACCTTAATATCATTCACTGCAGTGTTACAAGGCAAACGCCCCCAGCTGGAGGACACCACCAATTTTACCTTCAATTGTGACATTTAGCGATTCAGACTGTAAGTAATTATTCCAAAACTCCAGTGTGAATAGTGGGTCAATATGATAGTTGACTCCCCTAAAAAAATTAAGGAATATAGTTTTATAAAAATAGCCCATTCCCTCTGCAGTCTAACATTTCTATCTAGATATCCGGGAGACAAATATCTCAGTTTGATTCTTACTAAATTGCATTTTTCTCAAAGGGGACATAAGTAAAATTTAATCCAAAGTGACCACAATAAACAAACATGAGTTCACCAAACTTAATTTAAAAAAATGGTATACTTTTTAAATATGGCACAAAGAAAACAAAAGGAATAAATACGGGACAAAAAATTCGCAAAATTTAATCTCTGTGTCCACAAGCGAAAGAAACAAGAGTAATACGCCAATCACATTGTCAAGAGTTTTTGATAGTAATGTCCCTTTATATTCTATATAGCATCATATACAATAAATGATGTGATATACTCTTAAGCCTCCATTTCTGAGACGTGCTTCTCCGCCGGCCTTCATGATTAAATACAAGACTGACAGGGCTCTAAAACACAGAGCCGGTATTTGGTTAAAAACCAAAGAAATTAAACATTTTCCGTGCCCGGTACAAAAAGCACCTCTTACACGAATCAAACAGCATAAGTTTAGAAGTAATACTTATGAGGGGCATGTGCGGCCAGCTTCACTGACTGTGTTAGCGCTCCCTCACCACGATAAAGTCAGAAGACGCCCACTCCATAGTACGCCTGCCCTCTAGTTCAGAAAAAAGGGGGTGTCCCAAAGCCTCTGTCATAGATCACGTGGTCACAGATTGACCAATTGTAAATACCAAGACTGCACCAATAGACACCGCCTTCTGTGCATGTCAGAGGACCAAAAGGTGTTTTTGTAAGAGCCATGCCATTGGTTATAAATTACCCAATCCGTGGCATTATGTATGCCACATGGCTGAGGTAAACAGTGGTAAAAAATGTTATTGACTACTCCAAAGTACATTCCAACATATACTATTAACCAATCAAAAGAAATGCAAAAACCACTGATCTTCGTTACTCCATTTCAATCCCGTTCGGCATGTATGAGTAGGCAATTATAAGGGAGTGTCCAAGATCATCAACAATACAGCTGTACAGCAAATACAACATGATCCCTGTCAAACACACAAGTGACACCTTCCATGACAGCTTCATACTTGTTAATCAATCATGGTATCGTCTCCTATTTGCCCCACCTGAAAGCTCATATATAGGTGTGAGCAATCATTATTGTCGACATACAATGATCGGTAAGAACTAGTATTTAAGAGGTATTAATAATATTTAAATTTACACCCATATAACAGGGACTATGGACATATTGTAAACAATGCTCCAGCATTATAGGGCAAAACCAACTTTGTAGTTCACCCTAAACAGTGTGGCAAACACAACGCTACCTTCGCCAATGTAGACAACATGACTCTGGTCGTCAATACTTAAGACATTCTCATATAGAGTCCCTGTTGCGATCAGTGGATAATTCGATTGAAAGCAGAAAATAAAATATAAGATGTACCCAAAGTGAAAGTTAATAGTGCAAGTGGCTTCATTTGAAAAGTAGAAATACCACTATGTTGTGTGCATACATATTATACATAATTTCAACCAAAAATGTCAGATGTCACAGATTCTTCGCACCATTAAAACGATAACAGCGTATTGTGAGACCCCAACGGTCACAACTAACACACAATATAAAAATCACGGTAAAGGTCAAAAGATAACAATATAATACATGAATAGATTGACAAATGGGTAATATAATCTAGTAGGCATGATCAAATATGCAAGTAAAATTTATTTTTCATACATTCCAAACAATTCAGGGATGGTATGTTCCCTATAATTACACGAGGAACAGAAAAGAAATATGAGAAAGGAAAAAGAACAGATTGGAAAACACGGATGTAACCTCCATTACATTGTAGGTGACGTCTTTGAGCAGCAATACATTTTTACAACTTTTTCAGACAATATACAATGAATATGCATTATGATTGTATGTAAAAATTCATGAGTCTGAATAACTGGTGACTTATTTAAAATTCTATATTATCATAATAAATAATGCATTTTACTATCAGAATTTAAACCTGAAGTAACTGCTCTCAGTTTGCAAATCCAGAAAGCCTCTAGCTGCCTCAGGCGTAACTCTCTGTTACCACCTCGTCTGTCAGGCAAGACATGATTTACAGCATGGAAGTTGAAATTACTCTTAGGAATTCGGGAGTCACAGATGTGTGCCCCAAGGCCATTCGTCACATAATTTTTGGAGCATGTACGTCTGTGTTCCTGTATACGTACACGGAGCTGTCTCACTGTGCTTCCCACATATATATCTTCTGTCAGATGCAGATGAATACATATATTATGAATGTCGACTGGCAATTCATAAAAGGTTTGACATTGTGCGTATATCCACTGTTGTATTTGAAGCTTGTGGTTTTATTAAGCCCCAAACTGCACACATTGCAATTGCCACAAATGAAAAAGCCCTCTGGACATGTCAACCAGGTGGTAGTAATATTAGGTCTAAGCGCTGTGTAGCTGGGACATAATGTTTCCCTCAGAGTACCAGATCTTTTATAGGTAATCGATGGTTTGTCATTGATTAGCGGACCTACCCCTGGTATTCCCTTCAGGATTTTCCAATGTTTATGTAGTACTTTGAAAACCTCATGATTATACTGTGAGTACTTAGTAAAAAAGGAAGGACGTTCTTTGTTAAAGGGTTTCCTTTATTCAGTGCATGTTTCAGATCATGATCCCTATAACCCCTGTTTTTTAATCATTGCAGAGTGACACTTGCCTGTTCTTCAAGAAGTCTGTTATCACTGCAATTTCGGCGAACCCAAATTAGTTCGCCAAATGGGATCGCACACTTAGTGCTAGTTGGATGTGCACATTCAAAATGTAAAATGCTATTGACAGCGGTCTCTTTCCTAAATAGTGAGGTCTGTAATCTTCCCTGCTCAACGTAAATTTTGAGATCAAGGAATTGCATTTTAGTTCTAGATTTGTTCATGGTGAGGCATACATTGAATGAATTTGAATTGAGATAATCATAGAATTGTAACAAGTTCAATTCCGACCCAGTCCAAATCATAAAAATGTTGTCAAAGTCACATCCTCAATAAAACACATCAGCTGTCCAGACACTAGCATGATGGGACCATACATATATCCTCTCGAACCACCCCATGAGTAAATTTGCATAGGATGGTGAGAATTTGAAACCCATCGCGGTACCCCGTTCTTGATGATACCAATCCTGATTAAATAGAAAAAAGTTATTGCTCAAGATCAGGTCGTTCATTTCCATAATCATTCCATTGTGTTCCAAATAATTGGCTGGACAGGTGGAAAGATAGTAGTCCGTAGCTATCTGGCTGAACTCTTTTTTAATACAAGTATAGAGGGACTCGACGTCCATGGTAACCATCCACATGGAATCGTCCCACTGTACGTCATTAATTTTAATTCAGGAAATCTTTCGTATCCTGAATAAATGAAGGATGGTTACCCACAAATGGTTTGAGGAAGAGGTCTACGAACTCGGAAAAATGTTCTGTCTTCAAACCATTGCCCGAAATAATCCACCGTCCGGAAGGGAATTTTTCTTTTTTATGAACCTTCGGTAGAAGTTACAAACATGCTGCACCAGGATGTTGGATTTTAAGATATTTGAACTCTGTGTCTGACAAGATGTGGTGTAGTTCCTATATTCCCAATAGGCTCTGTGCATTGGAATAACATAAACGATAGTTTAGACGTAGGACTGAAGTCCACTAGGTCTCTATTGAGTATGTTAGACTTAATTGTGAATGACAGCTAGCTCAGAGGTCACTAGAAACTTTCTCGAATAAACAAGAAGGGATTCGTTTCTGACAACCATATATTATGACAACTTTGTTCCCCAAGAATAAGAAATATATCTTCAGAGTCGCAGAAACAATAGATGGCTATTTCACTCAATCAATCATGCAAGCTTCGTTTCACCAGGGTTTTTGTAGAGAAATAGGGAGAAGGGCATTTTCAATAAAAGGTTATTTATTGAGCAGTCTTCTTTCTCATGCAAGAAAAGTTAATTGCAACAATCGTAATACTTGCTATGAAGTAAAGTGCGTACAGTAAAACGAGTATTATGAAATAATACTGTAAAAGCATTTGTATGGTTTCTAAGCCATAAGATACTTAAAATAGTTAAAATACATACAATGATAAATAATGACTAAAAGTACTCAACTGGTGCATCTAAAATACGCCTACCCCGGTGTACCTAACCTAAGTCTAGTACAAGGGAAGAAGTAAGTGAGGTGTAACTTGAGTTAAATAGTTTCTTCCAAGAATCTATCCAAGAATTCTCTAAGGGTCTAATCCGCTACGTACCTTGGTTATAGATTAAGGAGGTCTTGTATCTCTCTCTCAGGACTCGATTTCCCAGTAACCTGCAAGGGTAGCAGGGAAACCCTCGAGCTGGATTTCTCGGCAGGAGAAAAGACAGCGTCTCTCTTAGTGCGTCAGCTGGAGGGTCGGCTTCCTTCGGCAGTCGCTACAGCAGGACGTCTGGCAAGTAGTTAGTCAATCTGCTCCAAACCACTGTGTGTTTGCTAGGGCAGATATGGGTATATTTATACCTGGTAGGTGCCGAGTTTGACGTAAGGGTGGACATAATAACGTCACTAAGAACTCAAAGTTCTTTACATACTCCAGGAGATCTGGGACAAATCAATACTGAAGCAGGGGGAAGTCCCGTACTGCTGATGGCTGATGTCTTCAAGAACTCGTTGTACTCTAGGTGCTTAGTGGAAGTAGCCATGCCGTATTTGGACTGCATTAGCTGTGCCTAAATATGGTTATGGTTCTTATGCCTATATGAGGATATGATAAGTTATACCTATATAAGGGCATGAATCTGGAAAATTACTCTAGAGCCCTAGATACGTTTACAACAAAGAGTCCAATTTCTTTCCCAGGTGACCCAGGCCCTCCTCAGCAGCAGACTGGACTACGGCAAGGCATTCTACGCAGGAGCCCCGGCCAAACTCCTGAAATGGCTCCAACGCATCCAGAACACCTACGCACGCCTAATCTTCAACATTCCCTGCCGCAGCCACATCACACCCCATCTGAGAGACCTGCGCTGGCTCCCTATCAACAAGAGGATAACTTTCAAGCTCCTCACCCATGCACACAAGGCACTCCACAACACCAGACCAGCATACCTCAACATCTGACTTTGCCTCTACATCCCCACCAACCAGCTCTGCTCCCCAGACCGTGCCCTCGCCACCGTACCCCGCATACGAAGAGTGACTGCCGGCGGCAGATCTTTCTCCCACCTTCCTGCCAAGATGTGGAACGCCCTCCCCATCCGCGTACGACAGACCGAAGACCTCCTAACCTTCAGAAAACTCCTCAAGACCTGGCTTTTTGAACAGTAGCAGCGCTCCTCCCCACCCCAGCACCTTGAGACCCTCACAGGTATGTAGTGCGCGTTACAAATACTATGATTGATTCATTGATTGAAGGGGAGCAAGTGGTTTGCCAGGGTTTTGCCCAGTATCTTGCAGCCCAGGTTTAACAGTGAGATATGACCTGACATCCAGCAGGTCACAGATAGGTTTAGGAATGACCATGTTCAGGACCTCCCAGAGGGAGTATCGAAGCCCCCTTGGTCTCCTTAAACATGGTCAGTAGGTGCTGGTCTGTCTGTGCAGAAACAGTGCACTTGGTCCTATTCTGGATAATCTGTAAAATAGCCACAGACATCTCTTACATTTGCAAGGGCTCTTCAAGTTCAGCTTGCTGTAAGGGGTTCCGCCTAGAGAGGGAGATCCCAAGTGCAAACCCAGATATACAATAAGGGAATGGAGGATGGGATACTGCACACATCCAAGGATAGTAATCTCAGAAGGCTGCAACAATGGCCAACTGCGAGGCAATGAGCTCACTGTTTTGCCGGCAAAGTGCCACAATGGGGCCACATTGATGTTCTTCTCGAACAAGGCATGCCAACATTCACTAGAGTGATCACCCTGGGCATGCCGTAGGTCTGTCCTCTTCCAATTATCATGTCGGCTCAAGGACGTCTCCGCCTCACTGTGCAACCACCGAAGCTGGAAAGGGCGTGCTGCCTGAGTGGCAACTCATATTTCCAGCAAATAAAGATCCTGCTTATAAGTGACAAACTAATCAATAAAGCATTGTGGAATACCCCAGAAGGCTGCTAAGCAATGTCCAATGTCTTTTAAAATTGTTAAATAAAGCAGAAGAAACAGTGTAAAATTTTGGTCTAGGATTTGCACCCACGTCCAGACCTAATCCCTATGATGTCCAAAGAGATATAAAAAGCCTATTTAGGAGAATCAGATTAAAACATTACTTTTTAAATAAAGAACCCGTAGAGAAAGTGAACCACTCTGGTTTGAAACCCATCTCCATATGGACTCCAGTTCGGAATATGGTGCATAAAAATGTAGAACTCTACGAAAGAGCTGTTGAGAAAGATATTGATGATCTTTTGAGTGTAGAAATGAAAATATTTAATATTAATCTGTCTAAAGAATGTAGAGATGTCTTAATGAGTTTAGAAAAATGTGACAATCTGACCATAAAAACTGGAGACAAAGGGGGGAGTTTTGTCCTTCTAGACACTGAAGATTACATTAACAAAAGGATGTCCCTTCTTCTTGTAGAAGAACATTATAGAAAATCCTCCAGAGATGAATGGAATAAATTGCAGATTAACATTAAATGGCTTTTAAATCTGGCAAAGAAGGATGATATTATTTGTATTGAAGAGTATGAATTTTTACATAATAGATATCCAGTTCTTCCTGCTATTTATGGACTACCAAAAGTCCATAAGAATATAACAATTCCCCCAATGAGACCCATTGTCTCGAGCCTCAACTCTCTTACGGAACCCTTAAGTATTTATGTGGATACATTTTTAAGATCAATGGCTGCATTGCAAAAATCTTACATCAAAGACACCACCGAGATAATTAAAAAAGTGGAAGGGTTAGAGTTTGATGGCAATATTCAATTGAGGCGTTATATACAAATATACCGCAGACTGCCACAGTTAACACAGTTAGGGATATCCTAATGACGAGAACAGTGATCTGTCCGAGCACTGTAGAGCTAGTTGAATTAATACTTAAAAACAACATCTTTATCTTCGAAGAGGACTTGTATTGTCAGATCAAGTGCACCAGCATGGGGGCTACCTGTGCTCCTAGTCTGGCTTGCCTCTATGTTGGTGCTTTTGAAGATAAACATATATATAATGAGGCTGCACCTTTTTATGAAAACGTGACCCATTGGTCGCGGTTTATAGATGATATGTTTTTTATCTGGACTGGTGGGGAAGGAGAACTACTCAAATTTATTAAGTGGTTGAATAGCGGGGACCCCAATCTTAAATTTACTTCCAAAATGAGTCATCAATTCTGTGACTTTCTGGACATTAAAATCCTGAAAAAAGATAATAAACTCCCGGTGATTTATTTGTGAAACCAACAGACAGAAAAACCATGCAACATTATAAGAGCGAACACCCCAGATGTCAAAGGACAATATTCCGTTTGGGCAATTTCTGCGGTTGCACAGAAACTGCTCGGACAGAAGAGACTTTGAGAAAAATGCAGTAAATCTAAAGAATGAATTGGCCAATAGGGGTTACCCAACTAGAATAATCAAGCAGGCTTACAAAAGAGCCAAGTATTATAATCGGGACTCTATATTTGATAATAAGAATAGAAATAAGGCTGAGCAAAACAAGATAACCTTTGTGACTAATTTCTCCCTACTCAGTAACAAAATTAAACATATTATTAACAGAAATTGCAGTCTACTGCAGGATAAAAATCAGGCTAATCTGGAGAACCCCTTATTTTCATACAGAAGAAATAGAAGTATTAGGAATAGATTAGTAAGAACATATAAAGAAAAGAGTGGCAGCCAACAGTTGAGCATTGATACCAACAGGAAAGTAATTGGAACCTATCCCTGTAGCAGTTGTTCAAACTGTAAGACTGTAATAATCTTGCAGAAAATAATGATAAACAACACAGAACATACTTTTAGGGAGATGTTTAACTGTAGGACCAAAAATTAAATTTACCTCATACAATGCCCGTGTGGATTGGGCTCTGTGGGGGAAACTGAAAGAGAGATCCGCATACGCCTAAATGAACACAGATCGGCTATCAGCAACAATAAATGTAGTGCCCCTCTGACCGAACACTAGCATTTGAGTAACCATAAGGTAGAAGACTTACGCTGGTGTATACTAGAACAAATAGAATTATCTAAAAGAGGTGGAAATGTGGAGATGAAAAAGAAAAAAGAAGGAACAGTTTTATTTGTGTAAGTTTAAAACCTTCACACATGGGCTGAACAGTCGTGAGGAATGGGAAAGGATGTACAGATAAACTAGATCGTGGCTGCATAGCCCTGTACAGTAAGGACTATGAGAGAGACTGCATAGTGTACCTTAATATCGAGTGGGATAGCCTGACTGGTTATAACACTGCAGAGATAAACTAGATAGATATGCACTGAGTACAAGATACAAATCGGTAATTAGACTGCACCCTAGAACACTCCCATTGGAAAAGGTAATATAAGATTTGCTCAGAATTTAATATAACTGTAGGAATTATGAATTTATCATTACTTTGAGAAACCATAATAATAGCAGGACATGATATATTGAGTATACCAAGATTAGTCCGCGCCCTATTACAAGTAGGGACATATGATAATGAGTTAATAAGAAAGCTGATAGATCACACAAATTAAAACCTTGTATTAGAGATAAATAGCAACAAGAGGTGTGAGTTTATGGATGCCCAACACAAAATAATATGTATTGTACACTCGTAATAAAGAGAATTAGTACTATAAATAAGAACATTTGTCTAATACATAAAAAAGAATGAACACGCTAGGGAGACCATTACAATGAGGTCTTTTAGCCACAGGGAAGATATTATGTCAAATAAGTGGTTTCCCATAATTGCTTCATGCCGCATAAATCCAGTTTGTCAATACCTAGTAAAATATATTCTGATAAGATTCCAGAATTACTGATAGATAGACAATATGATCGAAGGAAATGCAATTTTACATGAAGACATATTCGAGATGTACCACGAATTATATGACTCAGCCCTCACTGATAAGCAATAATTTCAAGTTACATCAATTTTAACAAGATTTATTTAATTAGTTGCTGGATATATAAACAGTTGAGGTAGAGGGCCATTATCGATATGAGGAGTAAGTAAGATTCCATGGGCTAAATGACTAGGCTAAGATGGCGGCCATGCTTATGCAAAAGTGAGCCTGCCTTTAATGAGGCACTTAAGGCGGGAACACGTGACCTCTTTTGAGCAATTCAAAAGAAGGGAGTGAAACGTAGCGTCTGTTTGCTCCAGTCTCGGTATTCTTGATGAGGACGCATCAGGTGAGACTATACGGGATGAACCAATCCCTTGAAAAAAGACAAGAAGTAATGAAGATCCTTTGATTTTAACGCGATATTATTAAGAACTAACAACACAATACAGATTGGTAAGCTACACTCTATGTAAAACTGGAGGAATAGCCTAACGGATAAATGTGCCCTACATTGAAAGGTTTTTCATTATAATTCTGATAGGTGAAATTACGGACACCAAGATATTATAAAGGGCTGTCCACTGCGCGAAGTAGAAAAGCTACAGGACTGGGAAGATAACCACCCCATGTATAACTTTTTAATTGAAAGTAAGTAGTACTCACCTTAGGTAGAGAAAATAAAATGCAATATGAGAAACCAGAAATACAAGTTGTTTTTTCTCACCCTAACATAGCACAATGACCAATAGTTGCCTATGATCACCCTCACAGTAACAACTAGAGTGAATGGTGCTGGATATTAAGGTATGCCATAGAAGGTTTTTTAACTAAATGAAGTGTGGATTATGCATGAATGTTTAATTTTAGACAAGATGAGGGGGATGTGTTATATGCCCCTCCTAGGAATCAACAGTCTTAATTAGAGAGTAGTTCAGCCTGACAACAAGTGGAACGCATAAACAGCACAGGATTTAATATGCAATTAGTTGAGATAAACCATGGGGGATAGTTATTAATAATATGTGATGCCTATAAGGTTAGTTATAGCTAGGAATTTCAGAAAATGAGTTGTTTGACATACAAAAAACTGGGTGAAACATGTCAGCTAATGGGGAGATGATGTTATTAAATATAATATGTATTGCTGCTTATGTAAACGTATACCAAGGACAGATAGTGATTATGTCTTTTTTCCCCCTTTTTTCCTTTAATATCTATTATATCTCTCTCACAGAAGTGTGTGTTTCATTTGTCCTGAGGAAGGTGGTGCGCATAGCAGGATCCACCGAAACGTGTCTACTTGCACTAACGTGATTGTTTTTAATGTGTTGTAGCATTTTGTTTTAAGATACATGAACTGTCTAACTGATACCTTAATAAGAAACACGTGTAGATTTGAGGGATATTTGCAAATGTTTTTAATATTATTTTTAAAATAAAAATATTTTTAATGACACAAGTGCTTTTGTGGTTTCACTTGATCTGAGGGGCTAGGAATGGAAGTGAGACTGTATGAGGATAATCTTAAAAGTGAGCTCTCCTGACTACTGCAGGAAAGGTGCAGAATAGGTGGTTATTTCACTTACATTTAGACAACATAAGCAAGGGAACTCTCTTGGTTTTGTGACTATATACCCTGTTCCATTGTGGCTTAAAGGGTTACTCTCTTTCATTTTATACATGAACCACAACC
Organism: Lissotriton vulgaris; assembly: GCF_964263255.1. Taxonomy (NCBI): domain Eukaryota; kingdom Metazoa; phylum Chordata; class Amphibia; order Caudata; family Salamandridae; genus Lissotriton; species Lissotriton vulgaris. The sequence continues at coordinate 983,770,751 of NC_141695.1, read as the reverse complement.
TTGTGAGCATCCCACTCCAGGGCACGGGAGGAGACAGAACTGTTGTTCTTCTCGAATTATCAAGTGAAAAATTGTGTAAGATCCTCAACCTGCAACTGCTAAGTGGGTATGATGGGGGACTGTCTGCCCCAATGGAAGTGAGCAGCAGAGGACAGATGTCTGACAAGGAATGCAGCAGGCATTCAGATCGGATGATCTGGGGGCCGAGGTGGACAATGCACAAGAAGTGATTGATTCCAGTGTGTACATCATGTACTGGAGAATAAAAAGAGTATCTCAGTCATGTGGGTGCCCCCTGCATCATGTGTCATGTAAACACATATGTTTGAGCCATTGGTCAAAGTGAAGTGTAATACGAGAGCTAGCCACTGCATGCTGGGGGGGGAGTGAATCGGTAAAGATGTAAGTCAGGCACACAATTAAAATTGCCTCCACCAGAGCCTTGGACTGAGTGGGTCATGGAAGAGCATTGGGGTAAGCACATCTAAAAACCCCATATGGCGGGTGTTAAGGGCTTAGAGAGCCACCAAGATGAGGGGAGCCCTGTTTAGGTGTCCATCCAGTAGCACATACCAGCTCGTCTGTGTCCATCCTCTGAGTGACCAGGGCAAAGGGAACCCCTGAGGCAATACAAATGAGCACACATCTTGCATAGGCTGACATAGTGGTCCCATTAGCCTGATCTTTCCATTTAGCATGCACCTTATAGAGTTCAGGTGCTTTGAGGTGGGTCTCCTGGAAAACAGCTATGTGGCTTGCCAGCATTTGAGGTAAGCATAAATGTGATATTGTTTGGTCAGACTGGCCTTGCAATGCACATTCCATGTAATAATGTGATATTGCGGCACCTGGTTGTTAAGTGTTAGTCCAGGCATGAGTATTAGAGATACAGATAGGTACAAGGTGTGTGTGAAGGCACCTCGCCCCTCCCTCTCAATGGCATTCTCCACCCATAAATACCTCCAAGGTCGATGTAGGCACCTTTTATTTTTTAATATTTTTGTTTTGCATTTTTAACCAATACAAAAACAACTGGCATGTCACAAATAGTCATCCATGCGGTTTAGGCACCGTTTTGAGGTGTGCAAAAAAAACACATTCCATTATAAGCAGACTTTTAGCAAAACTTGTGAACAGAAATATCTACTAGTCAGTATGATCTCCACCACCCCTCCCTCCCCCGGGCAGTAACCTCTAAAGGGCTTGCACATGAATCCCAAGCTCTGAAAGAGAAACAAAATAAAAGTAGGAGAGCAATGAAAACAGTCCACAAGGGAACATTGGCAGGACGTGGCATAATAGCAAGAGAACATGATCCAACACACAGGCCCTGGCAGAAAGGAATTGGGGTAGCCAGCCCAGGCACAATGGGTATGGTGGCACCCTGCTCTACCAGGAAGGGGAGAGGAAGGGTCAGCATCACGAATGTGCAGGTCAGATAACATCATCTGGGCATCTTGGGGTGACATTAGGAGCTATGGTGCTGGAGGTGAAAGAGCCATCAGAAGCACAGGTATCAGAACTGGATTCTTTGGGCTGCCTTTATTTTAGTGACAAATGCGAAAAGAACAATTGTTGGACAGAGTGCAGAACAATGTCATACATTCACCCCAGTACAGCGATCCAGGCCAAAATTCATTGTGTTTTTGCACACCATGCCATTCTAGTTTGGACCCAGCCATATGCAAATCAGTCTTGACCCTGCCCGCAATGGGAACAGTCCAGCCTGAACTGCCAAGCCCGGTCTTCCCTGGACTGGAAATAAGCATCCTAGGACCAGTTTCGGGCTTTCAGACCTCATCAGCCAGAATAGCTTGACTCCTGTAGCATGGAGAGCATGGGACCCACATCTGGGCAGACCCGTCACACTCGGGGTGACAAATGCAAAAAAAAAACAATTGATGGACAGAATGCAAAACAGTGTCATATATTGACCCCAGTACATAGATCTGGGTCTATATCCATTGTTTTTTTGTTCACCATGCCATTCCAGTTTGGACCCAGCCATATGCAAATCAGTCTTGACCCTGCACCCAATGGGAAAATTCCAGCCCAAACTGCCAGGCCAGGTCATCCTTGGACTGGAAACAAGCATCATAGGACCAGTTTTGGGCTTTCAGCCCTCATCAGCCAGGATAGCTTGACTCCAGTGGCATGGAGAGCATGGGACCTACATCTGGGCATACCCGTCACACTCGGGGTGACAAATGCAAAAAGAACAATTGATGAACAGAATGCAGAACAATGTCATACATTCATCCCAGTTCATATATCTGGGCCTAAATCCATCATTTTTCTGCTCACCATGCCATTCCAGTTTCCCTTAGGGCAGCAAAAGTGTTGATGTCATGATGCGAGGCCGTCTCCACCACGTGCCACTGTTCGGTGGCCACTTGTTCTCGATATGAGCATGCTCACGGTGTCTTGCACCATGGGTGCTTGTTTTAGGCATTACCATGGACTTCCCTTTTCGCTCTATAACAGTGATGCGGGCAAAGCGTTTCCCTTAGTGTCAGATCCAGACATCTTTAGGTGTGGAGAAGACGTGAGAGGAGTCACCGTCGATGACCTTGAGTTTTGCTGGGAACAAGAGCACATATCGGAGTAGCAGTTCCCATAAACATTGTTTAACTTTCATGTAGGAGCCACGCTTGTGTTGGACCTCCAGAGTGATGTCAGGATAGGCCACAATGGATGTGGAGGAGGAAGTATCGGTTGAGATTGAGTTAGGAAAATGTGCAATAGGGATGCAACGCAGTGCTCCAGGACACAAGGACCCTCTCCACACAGAACACAGTGTCCATAAGCGAGCTCTCAAGGAAGAACCTGGCACTGGGAAGTTCGGAGCCTTCCGGGAAACCAATAAAGAGGCCATTAATGCATCTTAGCTCTATAGTGTAGGGCGTCACTTCCTCCTGAAATGCGTCAAGCCTTACCTGTAGTTCACGCACCAATGGAGACAGGTTATTTAGCACCGATTCCGATTCAACGACCCTTTGGATCGGATTTGTGGTGTTCCAGATTCAGTAGGCCCATGGCGAGGGACACTGCATTGATTTTTGGTCTGGACAAAGTCTTAGTGTCCAGGATGGAATGTAGTACTTTCTCAAATTGCTCCAAAGGTTTCTTGAGCATGGATTGGAGGTGCACCCAGAGATGAAGAGGGGACCTCTGGAGAGGCTCAATGGGTAACAATCTGCTGGATCTGTTTTTTCCCAATAGGATGCGGGACAGAGGAGAGTCATCCCCTATCTCCTCCACCGTGGAAACACCAAAGTCCCTGATACGGCTGGGGAAAGTATTGGCACAGGCCTCACTCTTTACGAAGGAACAAGCAAGTCTGGAGGAGGTTGGCATCCATGCGAGGCGGTCAATGTGGTGGGGGGTCAATTAGACATGGAAAAGATGCCATTATTCAGAACACCTTGTTGCCATGATTTTGTCACTCCACGGTGCCCAGCATTTTCCACCACTGGAGGGAGACCTATGGGGTGACAGGATGGCCACCATGGTGGGCCACACTCAGCAATGTGCAGCCAGAAGCTGAAGGGGCACCTTCCAGCAATGATTGATGGGACCCAAGGCTACGAAGCAGCCCCACAGGCCGCCCAGTATAAACACCACCCCACTGCAGTGATGTCAGTAGAGCTGTAATAGTGCTACACAGTTGGCGCACTTCGCAGGCATCCAGTAGTGAAACAGTGGGACAGGTACCACTGGCAGTAGGCAAAGAAAGTAGTCATCTGATGCAGGGCAGCCTCTTCTCCTTTTAGGCAACACCTGTGGTAGAGCTGAGCAGAGACAAGGCTTGTTTCCAATAGCGGTATCTTTGTGGGACAACCCAAACCAGCCGTGGCCCCGCTAGATTTCTGTAGGTGCCCTCCCCGGGGGAGCGGGAAGCGAGCCTGCATACAGCGAGAGGCCCAGGACACGTGGCCCAGCAGATGGCAGTCCATGCCACTCTTGCATCAGGACCACTCCATTGACTTCTATGGCACTTTGCCATTAAGAACTGAAACTAGACTGGAGACTGCTTAAACAGAAAAGTAGCTGTTCAACTGGACCTGATTGATCCCTATGGCTTACTATAACAAGCATGTACGTTAATTTGTGTTGACAGCACACATAGTGGTGTAGCACCACTGGTTTATTTTGTACACAGGGTTACTCCCTTGAAAATATATAAATAAGAAAAGAAAGCTGTGCACCTCTCATCTAAATATTATTTCATGATCCCTGTTACTGCCATGTGGGTCTAAAGGCTCCAGGGGTGGGGTGGTGTGACAATAAGTCAGCCAAAGAGCTAGGACTTTTGGCTCTTTCTGAAGGTGAGCAGAGTGAAGGAGCGTCTGACGTGGAATTGGGAGCTTGTTCCAGATCTTTACTGCTATATAGGTGAAGGCTCTTCCATATGCTATTGTTTTGCGGATGCGCAGGGTTTCGGCGAGGTTTAGCAAAGCTGAAGTTTTTCTTGGGTATGTGGAAGGAGACTCTGTTGTTCAGCTATTTGGGCCCGGTGTTGTTGAGGGATTTATAGGCTTGGGTGAGTAGCTAGGAAGTTACTCTATTCTCGACGGAGAGCCAGTGGCGTCTCGCAGGTGGTGGGTGATGTGTTCATGCAATGGGCCGCGCTGTTCTGGATAGTCAAGAGTTTTCATAGCAGGGGTTTGTTGATTCTGGCATCGAGGGCGTTTCTGAAGTCCAGTCTACTAGTTATGAGTGCGTGGGTGATGGTCTTTCTGGATTCAGTGGAGATCCATTTGAAGGTCTTGCAAATGATGCAGAAGGTGTTGAAGCAAGTGGAGGCACAGTATTGATCTTGCAGTTCATGGTGAGGGTGTGATGTGGTCTGTGAGGGTGGGGGGTTGCCGAGGGCAGTGAGCTAGCAGGTTTTGTCCCAAGCTGAGTAGGTGTGCCCGAGGATGAGGACTTCTCTCTTCTCTGAGTAGAGCTTCAGACAACTGCTGCTCATCCAGGATGCAACGTCTTTTATTCCTTCCTGGAAGCTGAGTCTGGTGGTGCCAGGTTCCTTCGTGAGGGAGAGGATGAGCTGGGTGTTATTGACGTAGGATACTATGCAGAGTCCATGCTGTCTTACGATGGAGGTGAGGGGGGCCATGTAAATGTTGCAGAAAGTGGGATTGAGCAATGATCCTTGGGGTACTACGCAGTTAATCTCTTTGGCTTCTGAGAGGAAGGGTGGGGTCTGATTCTTTGGGTTCTGTGGGTGAGGAAGGAGAGGAGCGAATCAAGGGCAGCTACCTGTATGCCAGCGTCATGGAGTCTGGTAGTGAGGGTGCGTGGGATATGGTGTTGAAGGCAGCAGAAAGTCCTATAAGGATAAGGGCCGCTGTGTGGCCTTGGTCGAGGAGTGTGTAGATATATTCTGTGGTGGCGAGGAGGGCGGTCTGTGTATTATGGTTGCTGAAAAATCCAGATTGGGAAGGGTACAAGATGGCATTCTCCTCGATAATTTTGGTCAGTTGGCCGTTGGCGATCTTCTCAGTGACTTTGGAAGTGAAGGGAAGGCGAGAGATGGGTCGGTAGTTTTTTTAGGTCCATTGGATCTGCAGAGAGGTTCTTGAGGAGGGGCTTGACTTCTGCACATTTCCAGTCTTCAAGAAAAAAGCCAAATTCGAAGGTGGCATTGAAGATGCATTGCAGCTCGGGTGCTATGGCAGCGACGGCTCTGTGGAAGATGTGCAGTGGGCAGGGATCCTTGGGGGCTGCTGAGTGAGTGTTCTTCGTGGTCGTGGCAATATCTTCAGTGGTGACTGGGGTCTAGGCGGCGATGGTGGGCTGGCTGTCATTGCTGGAGGAAGGAGTGGCTTCTGGAGTCTGTTCACTGAAGTTGGCATAGAGGGCCTTGATTTTCAGATGGAAGAAGGAGCCAAGCTTGTTGCAGAGATTCTGGGTGTTTGTGACATCCGAGGCTTCAATAGGTGGTTTGGTCAATTCCTGGATGATGCCGAAGAGTTCCTTAGCGTTGCTGGAGTTAGCGAGTATTTTGTTCCGGATGAAGGTCTTTTTGAGGGATCCGAAGAGTTGGTGGTATTCTGTCATGGCGTTCTTGTAGGTTGTCTGGAATTGGCACCCCGAAGAGTGCCAATATAGCTGCTTTAAAGTTGCTTTATTGTTGCTAAGCCTAAACCAAGAGTTGCAGTAGATTACAAAGCTTTATTGTAATAGTGAAAACAGTGATATATTGCTTCTTTGAAAATCCATATATCTGGAACCCTCCTGTGCATTGTTTTCATTGAGATAGGAATACAACATATTTTTATAAATTGGTGTAAGGTTTTTATTGTGTTTGTTTTCTTTTCATAGAATTGTTTTGATGCATCTTAATGTTTAGCAAAGCCTCAATATTCTGAGCCACAGCTACCCGGGACTGAGCTAAGGTTTTACAAATGAACCTGACTGGATTTGACACAGAAATGTGCCTTTATTATATGGTGTGGTCATACAACACCACTATATAACAAATCACTTTTCTCGCATTGGTGGCAGCAGTGGGAATCAGAAATTTTGTTTCACCGGACTACAGAGTAAATATGTTTGAAAATATAAAAAATACACCTGTTTTACACCTAACAATAGGATTTGTGATTTACTATTACATTTGCTTCATTGGATCAACTTTTAAAGTAAAAAAAGTACTGCTTCCAGAAGTTACAGAACTTTGAAAAAGTTTGGAAAAAGTTTGAAAAAGTTTAAGAAAGGCTCCTAAAGTCCTTATTAAAATTGGGAGACATGGAATTCCATTTGGTCACCCTGACCACTCTCAAAGTCAATGAGGTGAGGGCTATATGTAAGGGCAAGAACATTGTTGGGCTCTTTAGCCAAGAAATAGGATCTGGAGAAGACACTCAAGGTTTGGCAGGAAACCTAGAGCCCAAGCATGCCTATAAGATGACATTATCCAAGCCAGTGGGGAAGAGGATGATAACAAAAGGCTCATCCATGAGGAGTATGGTGACAACAACACACAGACCCACTACACCCATTCCTAGGAGACCTTAAATATCTGGAAGTGAAAGGAATTCAACTTCAGAGAGTAGGAATTGAGATCTCCAGGCCAAGATGAGCCTTCTTACTTTGGTGGAAATGAGACTAGCCCTAGAGGAAAAGAGACTGGCCCTCAAGGCGAAGAGGGTCAAGATGGGCTTTGGTCCAGCAATAAAGATGGCAACAAAAATGTGACTTAGTTACCTTCAGGGGTGTCCCTGACCCAAGATTGACCAAAGGATTTGTGCATAGATTTGTTGAATGGGAATGGGATGACATTGATAAGTGGATGAGAGCTTAGGATGAGGAAAATGGTTTCCCAGCACTGGGGCCCTTGCTGTGGGAGCCAATACCAGTGGTGAGGGAGAGATAGGCTTCTGGCCCTAGAGGATGAAGTGGCAAAGTCTTACCTCACATGAAGGAAGCTCTTGATGATTATTTGGTCTTACCCAAAGGATTACAGATAGAAATTAAGAAACACACTAAAGGGAGCACAACAGTTATGAGTGAACTTTGTGGATGCTTCAGTAAAGGCACTGGTTTACTGGATGATGGGTAACAAGGTAGACATTCATGAAGGGCTCTATATTTGGTGTTGAAAAGCACATTATTCTAATTAATTGTCCTACAGAGAAGTTACACCAACATCTGGGGCAATCAGAGCTATCTAGCCCTAGAGAGCTGAGCAAGATAGCAAATGAATGAATAAACACTAGGTACCCAGAGGTCCCATGGAGGTGATCCTAAGAAAGGGGGTCAGTTCCCTCCTGAGGGTAAACTTGTAGGCAACAAAGATAAGAAGGAGTTCTCATAAGTCCTCAAAAGTGCCTGACTGGACATGATTCGGAATTGTGTTTTTATTACATAGTGTGATGGAACAACCACACCATATAATAAACCACTTTTCTCACAATAACTGAACATCACAATTGCATTCAACTTCATAGTAGTAAACACCACACAAATGGTGGGGTGTGGGTCGATCAAAGTGTGGTTGTCTTGAGAGTTTGTGAACACCCATAAAGTAGCAAGTGAATTGGCCCCTACTATCAAGCTTGGGCTCAGGACTGATATTGACTGAATGAAATTTGACTCATTAGGTACTCACACATACAATAAACCTCACCACATGAGTAGAATTGATTACATTTTAATTGATCTAATGTTAAGGGCATCTGTACCGGAAAGGTTGGAGAGCAATTACAACCCTCTTTTCCTGTTTATGCAGGATCCTTGCAAGAATATTCTTCCCCTTCCTGGCCTGTTCTCACATACTAGGGACATTGCACTAACATCCATCATGCATGACCTAAAGTAGAATCAAGTGGTAGAGCACCCAGGTATTCTATTGAACTTAAAGGCTGACCTCAAAGAAGTTCTGTCTCAAATTTAGGGTGATCAATCTGTTGCTTTTATCAATTGATTCCTACTCTCAATGCTTTTCTTATATTGCATTCTAGCATATTTCTCTGTTTCTGACACTCCTAAGGGACACAGACCTTATATGAAGTCCCCTGGTTTAACAGAACATGCTGTGCGCTTAGTCGCTCTTTAGCCAGTGCTATCAAAATGAAGGACATGGCTCACATTCCATTAGCCAGGAAAGCCTATAAGTTGGCCGTTATTAATGCTAAAAAGGACTAGGATGAGAGGAGGTGGAGTGCTTTTCAAGATGGCTGTACTGACAGAGATCAAACTTGTTTTTGGCAACTTTATTGGGAGAAATTATACTCCAAAGTATGACCAAGGACACTACTATTGTTTTACCTAGCCTCATCACTTCTACTCAACTCTTTGACATCTCTGACATTGCTCATTCGCTACCAGCTGTTACCAGGGTATGAGCCGCTAGATTAGATACAGTCCCAGCTGATGTTTTTGTATTCGATCTGGAGGTTTGGTGCCGCTACATTTTAACTATTGGCATCACCATTGCTGGCGGGGCTCCCATTGCTGATACCAGGAAGGATGCCACAGTAATACCAACCTACAAAAAAGGAGAGAGGTCTCAACCATGTAACTATAGACCCATTAGTCTAATTGACTGTCTCAAAAAAGTCTTCTGTAGATGTGTGTTGTCTAAAATCCAGGACTGGATATCAGACAAAATTCTATATGATTAATCAGGCCTTCTGTTTTTTTAGTGATCTACTGTAGGACTGTTATAATCGTCAAGGGCAATCTTTATGTTGCCTTTGTCGATTTAGAATCCTCTTTTGAATTGGTTCCACGTCCTATTCTCTGACAGGCTCTTACTTACTGACATGCCCCTGAATATCTCTTAACCCCATCGCTGCTAGGCCTTTTCCCCTCCTGTGCTGAGCCCTTTTTTGGCAATTTGGGGTAGTGCGCGCTTAGGCCCCTGTAAATTTTTGACCACATTAGGTATCCACGCCAAATTTGCGTCCTTTTCTTCCAACATCATGTGGATTCTAAAGGCACCCAGGGTTTCTGGATTCCCTAGGAGGGGTCCCAGAAAGTAACCAAAATAAAGTGATTTTTTTGTTTTTTTCCGAAAAATGGGAAAAACGGGCTGCAAATGAAAGCCTCTGGGTTTTTCCCCAAAAAAGTTATCAAAAAAGGGTTTGTGGGGCTGAAATCTCCATTTTCATAGCTTTTAGGGATTGACAGTCTTTTGTCAGAGAACCGACATTTTTCACACAGTATTGGCATTTTTCTGCTTTCTACCTTCTTCCAGTTAATGGTAGAAAAGAGTGTGAAAGCAATAATGGATCCTGGAATGCTGTACATTTTCGAAAAGTACACAAAATTCTGAATTCTGAAAGGGGTCATTTGTCTAAATCCATGAAGGTTTCTTTATAGAAACTAACAGTTAAATATCGAAAAAATTGAAAATTTGTTAAAAAAAACAGCCTTTTGTCTCAACGTTTTCACCTATAACTTTTTCTAATTTTCAGAGCTCTTGGAAAGCAATATACCGTTACGTCCGTTAGACCTTCCTGGTTGTGGGGATATATAGGACTTGTAGTGTCACCAAGAACCCGACGAACCCAGATCCAAAAACTGAGCAGCAACTTGCAATGGTATTTTTTCATTTACCGGGTATAGAGCACTTTGTTTTGGAAAATGTATACATGCAAAAATCTGTATGAAAGACACCTATGTATTTCTGAATTGGGTACAAATTATAGAGTTCAGAAACAGTATATAATTGCTAATTTTCAAAATTGGGAATACTCATACTAGCATGAGAATTATTGGTCATTTTTCAAAAATATTTTTTTTTAAACACAATGTGTTTCATTGAAAGGGAGAAATGCATGAAAGCTCAATGGGTAATAACAGTTAATTTACAAATTTGAATTACCCCAATTCTCCCGATAAAAACGGTACCTCACTTGTGTGGGTTGGCCTTGTGCCTGCGACAGGAAATGGCGCAAAATGCAACGTGCTCACACCTAAATATTGCAGTTACAAATGGACCCTTTTTTGGCAAAGTGCCTACCTGTAGTTTTGGCACCCTAGCTCTGCCGGCACCTAGGGAAACCTTGCAAACCTATACATTTTTGAAAAGTAGACACCCAGGGGAATTCAGGATAGGGTGACTCCTCTGCCTACCCCCAGGTTTTGTTACCCAGAATCCCTTGCAAAGCTAAGATTTTGTCAATACCACCAGCTTTTGCAGGAGGGGTTACCTGGGTTTTTGGCCCCGTGCTAGACGGCCATCTAGGGAAACCTACCAAAACCAAGTAGACACCCAGGGGCTTCCAAGGAGGTATGGCTTGTGTGGATCCTCCAACGTTCCTTTACCCAGAATCCCTTGCAAACCTCAATTTATGTTGAAAAATCATTTTTTTAACACTTTTTTGTGTGGGAAAGCGTGGCGTCACTGGGCTCACACAAATTTCCGCCCACCCAGCGTTCCCCAAGGTCTCCCGATAAAAATGGTACCTCACTTGCGTGGGTAGGCATAGTGGCTGCAACAGGAAACGGTTCAAATCGTACGGTGGTGCATTTACAATAGCCAATTGCAAAACAACCTTGATTTTGGGGGGGGGGCACCTGAGTTTTTGGCCCGGGGCTCGGTGGTATTCTTTGTAAAGTACCAAACCCAAACAGTTCTAAAAACTAGACACCCGTGGGAGTCCAGGGAGGTATGGCATGCGCAGGTCCCCCAATGTTTTCCTACCCAGAACTCCTTGCAAACCTTAAAATTAGGTAAAAATATCACTTTTCCAAACTTTTTTGCGTGGGATCTCCGTGTCGGCAAAAATGTCCTACCACCCAGCGTTCACCTTGTTCTCCCGAGTAAAAGGATACCTCACTTGTGTGGGTGCCCCAAAGCAGAACAGTCCGAAAATGACTTTTGAAAAAGTAGTATTTATGTTTTACAAATTAAGCCCCACTGCCTTAGACACAGGCCTTGGGCCCACCCACACAAGTGAGGTATCATTTTACTCGGGAGAACAAGGGGAACGCTGGGTGGTAGGACATTTGTGCCGACACGGAGATCCCACGCAAAAATGTTTGGAAAACAGTTTTTTTAACCAAAATTTATGGTTTGCAGGGATTTCTGGGTAGGAAAACATTAGGGGACCCATGCATGCCATACCTCCCTAGACTCCCCCGGGTGTCTAGTTTTTAGAACTGTTCGGGTTTGGTACTTTCCAAAGATGCCCGCCGAGCCCCGGTCCAAAAACTCAGCCCCCCCCCCCAAAAAAAAGGTAATGTTGATATTGGTTATTGTAAATTCACCACTGTACGATTTGAACCATTTCCTGTTGAAGCCACTATGCCTACCCACGCAAGTGAGGTACCATTTTTTCCGGGAGACATGGGGGAACGCTGGGAGGCAGGAAATTTGGGTGAGCCCAGTGATGCCACGCTTTCCAACACAAACATTGATGAAAAAATAGATTTTTTAACTAATATTGAGGTTTACAGGGGATTCTGGGTAAAGGAACGTTGGAGGATCCACACAAGCCATAGCTCCTTGAAAGCACCTAGGTGTCTACAATTCAAAAATGTATGGTTTTGGTAGGTTTCACTAGTAGCCCATCAATTCCAGACACATACACACATACTGGTTGGATTTGGCACGAGGGCAAGTGATGGTTCAGTATATAAAAGAACATTAACAAGAGATTTCCCAAAAATGAAATGCACTGTCAATTACATGGACAAAGAAACTGAACCAATGACTTGCAGCTCGTGAGCTGTAAAGCCAGCGTCAAGGCACCAACCGCTTTACAGGCCATTCACACTCCTTTCATACCTGAAACAAAGAAAAACAATCACACCACCAGGCACAAAAGGAACACATCACAACATTTACCCAAAAAAAACACAGAGCACCCTTACTGAAAAATATAAAGACAAAAAACACAGCAAACAAGTCCTCAAACACACACACTGGTTGGATTTAGCACGAGGGTGAGCACATATACTATTCTATTAGCAAGCAAATTCACAAATAATGAAATGCACTGCTAATAATTGAGAGAACGAGAAACTGAACCATTGACTCACAGCTCGTGAGCTGTAAAGCCACGACAAGACACCAACCTCTTTACAGGCCATTCACACACCTTTCATACATCTGACACAAACAAAACATTCACACCGCCAGCCGCAGGCCCTTCACATCAAAACACTCACACCAACAGACAGCGCCATTCAAGGGCCCATCACATTCACACGCCCACATTCCAGACACAGCAAATACGCAAATTGATGGACTGGGTGGAGTGGCACTCAGCTAGCACTGTGCTTAGTGACCATCAGAAAGTAAATACTCACACACCCCCAGCCAAGCGCAAGTCCACCAACACCACCAACCAAGCACCTGTCCACACACACCCCCAGCCAAGCACCTACCCTTGCACACAAACTCCAAAGCACCATCCATTCACACCGCCAGCCGAGCACCAATCCTTGCACACAACCAGCAAAACACCATCCACTCACACCGCCAGACAAGCACCTAACCATGCACTCCGCCAGCCAAGCAAAAATCCACGCACCCCCCAAGCACAACTCCAATCCATGCACTATGCCAGCCAAGCACCAGTTCACGCACACCACCAGCCAAGCGCCATCCACTCACACCACCAGCCAAGCACCTAACCATGCACTTCGCCAGCCAAGCAAAAATCAACGCACCCCCCCAACACAACTCCAATCCATGCACTATGCCAGCCAAGCACCAGAACACGCACACCACCAGCCAAGCGCCATCCACTCACACCACCAGCCAAGCACCTAACCATGCACTCCGCCAGCCAAGCAAGAATCCACTCACCCCCCAAGCACAACTCCAATCCATGCACTATGCCAGCCAAGCACCAGACTACGCACACCACCAGCCAAACGCCAGTCCACGCACACCGACAATCCAAGCACAATGCTGCACACACCACCATCGAAATTTAGACTTTTTTTAAGATATACCAGAAATCAAATGAAGAAACCTACAAATCTGCTAACACAAATTCAAAAACTAAATGCTGTGCACTAATGCACACCTTGAAGCAGACTAAAAAATATTACAGAATACAGACCAGACAGTACACTTACAAGCTCAATGAAACTCCCAAAACTTCTTTTGTGTGGTACGATTTAAAACAAGCTGGCACACACAATCCAGGTTTTGAAGGACAGTCAGGGCAGTACAAACGAGACTCCCTCCGCACTTCTCTTCGCCAACAGACTCTACATCTTTTATTGGGATTGTCTTTTGCAGTTGTGGGAGGAATGTATTCTGGAAAGTGGCGATCTTTCAGTCTAGCCACTTCCTCCACCACTCCAAATCTTGGGACACTTGCCTGTTCCACTAGTACAAGGCTGCCTATTATAGTCTCCTGAAACTTAACAAAAGACATCTATACCTCAGAACAAGATTTCTGAAACACAACGAAAGCATTAAAGGATGCCAAGTGGAAAAGATGAATAGCCAACTTCTTGTACCAAATGTAAGACTTTCGAAGAGCAGCATAAGGTTCCAACCTCTGATCTACTCTGTCAACACCACCCATGTACTTATTGTACTGTAAAATGCACACAGGTTTACGCACTTCAGCACGCTCACCCCGAACAGGCAGAGCTTCAGTGCTTTCATCATGGATTGTAGTCAGCATGTACACATCTCTCCTGTCTGAAAACTTCACAGCTAGAAGATTCCCACATCACAATGCAGTAGACTGTCCCCGCACAAGCCTTTTGCAAACAAGTTCTATTGGGAAACCTTTCCGGTTACTGCGCATCGTGCCACAAGCAACAGTGCCCACTTTGGCCAATTCCTTGAACAAACGCACACTAGTGTAGAAGTTATCTACATATAAATGGTGGCCTTTGTTAAATAATCGTCTACCTAGTTCCCACACAATTTTCTCAGTCACTCCAAAAGTGGACGGACAAGCAGAAGTGTTAATGCTGGAATCCTTACCGGTGTACACCCTGAAATTATAAACATATCCAGTCTCACTGTCACAAAGCATATACAGTTTGATTCCATAGCGTGCCCTCTTACTAGGAATATACTGCCTAAAAACCAAGCGGCCCTTGAACAATACCAAAGACTCATCCACAGCTATTTGTTTTCCAGGAGCAAAGATCTCAGAAAAACGATCAACAAAGTGATCAAGGACAGGCCGAATCTTAAAAAGACGGTCACAATCAGGGTGATCACTTGGCAACGCTAAATCATTATCAACAAAATGCAACATGCGAAGAAGAAGCATATACCGATCACGAGTCATAACTGCTGGAAATATAGATGTTGCCATCAAGGGACTAGTGGACCAATAAGAAGACATTGATGGCTTCCTTAGCAAGCCCGTCAAAAAAAATTAATCCCAAAAATGTCTTCATCTCTTCAACATATGTGGGAGACCAATGGGTAGCTCTAGAATGGGGCTTAAGGCTGGCACTGTGGTCCCTCAAATACTGCTCTGCATACAAATTAGTTTGCTCCACAATCTCTTGCAAAAACTCATCGTCAAAAAACAACTGAAAAAATTGAATTGGCAGAAAATTGTCAGTATTCACTCTACACCCTGGAACACCAGTATGGCAATTCCGGCTGTACCATGCCAGGGGCAACCCAGACGTCATCACTAACATCGGAAGAAGAAGCCACCCTAGCCTGCAGCCCAGATGCCTCTTGCTGCACTACATCAACGGGAACACTTGCATCCCCAGCTGCCTCTTGCATCTCAAGATCAACAGAAGAACTCGCCTCCCCAGATGCCACTTGCTGCTCAACAACAACAGAAAGACTAGCAGCACCAGATGCCTCATGCTGCTCTACAACAGGAAGACTAGCAGCACCAGATAACCCTTGGCGAACCACAGCAATGTGAAGCCTTTTGGGCACACCCTTTACCACACTTGCCTCTTCTCGACGAGAAAAACAGGGAAACTTTGAGGACCTAGGCTGCCGCTCAGATGGCTCTTGCCTCTCTACCGGCACATCAATGTCCCTCTCTACCACAGGCACTTCATCAGCACTAGAAGAATCATCATCCGATGATGATGATACCATGCGAAGAGAAAACACTGCCTGAATCTTCTGAAAATTCCTCATGCTCCGAATCGGAGTCAGTGTCTGGACCATGCTCAGAGGAAGTCTCAAAAAGCAAACTAACAACGTGCTGAGCAGTCATTCTGCGAGCAGCCATTATCCTTACTATGCAAGAAAACTACACACACAAGTGAACAACAAGCTACACTGTGCAAAGTACGAAGTAAACAAGGTAGAGTCTTCACACAAAGAACAATACACTTTAAAAACAATTCAAATCTAACAAAATATAAGAACACTCACCAGCACCTACTCTGCTGAAACACAGCAAAAAGAAAGGAAATCCCACTAGAAAGAAAAAAAAGTATAGATTAGACAAAGTACACATCAAGCAGCAATACAAAAAAAAAGTTACCAATCAAGAACCACAAAGCCACACAAACAGCAATAACTAGACTTTTCATAAAAACACATTTATCTAGGGAAAGTAGTACAAAAAAAATTTACTTACCAAGCACATGCAACTACACAAGCTGCAAAACCAGCAGTAACTGAACCACAACCTACACCAATAGAAACAGCAAAAGCCTGGATCAAAAACAAAGAGGAAATAAAAAAATTAATACTACATTTCACAAACAACATAACAAATAAACAAACAACACACAAATTTACCCACAAAATCACATCCACACAGATGGGCCATCAAAAAGGGCAAAACAAACAAAAGTACGGGTTGATTTGCCCACCGGGGGGGGGCAGAAAATCTAAGTTAAAAATCCAACCCACCAGGAAGCGACCCTTGCAAAAGGGGTCACTTCCTACAATCTAAAATGAAATCCCTGGTGCTAGTGGGGGCATTTCCACCGCACAAACGCAATGCTGTGCGCAACTGTGAGGCTGGAAAGAGACATCAGGAGAGAGGAAAATCACTTGCCTCTCCCCTGGTGCCTCTTTGCGGCCCCACACCCCTCAAGACTCTCAAAAATAAATTAACACCTCCAGGCGCAGGAAGCAAATGGCTTCCCGACCGCCTGGGAATCCCTGAAGATGTTGACGCATGCTGTGCGCGCTGACGTCATCAGGGATTCTCATGGGGAGGGGGGCAACAGAATTACTGTGGATAACTGTGATGCTGGACAGAGGCACTTGCATCCTTCACTTTCACAAGCTAAATCCAAAAACAGTTCCTACCACCAGGAGCTCCTTTCACCCCATCTGCTGCTCTCATCAGTCTGTGACTATTCATACACATAAGAGGCATGTGAACACGCACAGAAGACCCCCGTTTGGCCCCGCCCACCAACTAGCGGAGTGCACCATCTTTCCTAAATTTACCCACTATGATGGACAGCTCACTCAAGGAACCTGTGCACACATCGGTGCGATGGCATAGTAACTCACACGGTCACTGGAGACAAAGCAAGCGCTCGAGTTGCAGCACAAATTCAGGAAAACATTCATCAGCCCAAAAACATTTGTGACCTTCCCACTATGATGGACAGCTCACACAAGGGACCCCTGCGCACATCTGTGTGATTGCATAGTAAAGCACACTTGGACACTGCAGACAAAGATGGTGCTCGAGTTGCAGCACAAATTCAGGAAAACAATCATCAGTCCAAAAACATTTGTGAGCTTCCCACTATGATGGACAGCTCACTCAAGGGACCCCTGCGCACATCGGTGCAATGGCATAATAACACACACAAAGGTCACTAGTGACAAAGCAGGTGATCAAGTTGCAGCACAAAATCAGAAACACATTCATCAGCCCAAAAACATTTTTGACCTTTCCACTATGATGGACAGATCACACAAGGGACCCCTGCGCACATCTGTGCGATTGCATAGTAACGCACACATGGTCACTGGAGACAAAGATGGCGCTCGAGTTGCAGCACAAACTCAGGAAAACAATCATAAGCCCAAAAACATTTATGAACTTCCTACTATGATGGACAGCTCACTCAAGGGACCCCTTCGCACATCACAGCGATGGCATAGTAACACACACATGGTCACTGGAGGCAAAGCATGTCTTTGAATTGCAGCACAAATACAAATAAACATTCATCAACCCAAAAACACTAGTGAGCTTTGCCTAGGCAGGACAGGTGTGTTTTTTAGCCACTTCAGAAAAACACATAAGTATAAGTAATGAAGGACAGAGGCACTTGCATCCTTCATTACAATGAGCACTATAATTTTACTTTCTAAATGACCCCCATCTGCATTTTTTTACAAAAAACGCCCAATTCTCAACATTGCATTCACGAAAAGACTTCATAGATAATGTTCCCCCAACAAGGGGAGCGACCCTTCCCCAAGGGGCCACTCCCCGAACAACGAAATTGAGCAATATAAAAAAAAAAATTAAATCCCTAACATTCCTGCTGCACGATCGCACGATCGTGCAGCAGGAAAGCTCTAAAGTGGCATCGAGGGAAAGGAAAAGCCTTTCCTTTCCCTCGATGCAAGTTTAAACACAATCCCCCCGCCCCAACCGCAAAACGAACCTCTTTTCCAAACGACGCGCAGGAAGCAAATGGCTTCCCTGGCTTCCCTGCGCGTCGGTAAACAAAAGGAACCCCCGGTGACATCAGCGCGCGACGCGGGCGGGGAGGGCGGGGGGAGGCAGGGGAAGGTCTTCCCCTGCCATCCCCGCAGAAACAAACAAAATCGGGCAGACTCGGGGGGAGCGCTGGCGCTTCCCCCGAGGGTGGGGCTCATGACGAGCTGGGCTCGTCACCAGCGTGCGAGCGCCCTACTCCATGACGAGCCCAGCTCGTCATCAGCCCCGAAGGGGTTAAGTTGTGACACATCTTCATGAGGGTAACTTTGCACTCATCAGTTGGGGGAAGCAGGATAGGTTGACCGATAGGATTACAGACTTCGTAGGTGTTCACCAGGGCTGGGTACTGGCCCCCACACTCTTTTCCTACAGATCAACACCATTGTGCCTTTTTTTCATCTCAAGTTGATACTGAAGCTCCCTATTTAGCAGGGGTTAAATCTCTGATCCTATTATTTGCCAATGACACTTGTTGATCTCTTGGACCCCAAGAGGGCTACGGACATTTCTGACTCGTTTTGACGAGTTCTGCCTCACCAAGTGGCTTGGAGGTCAGCTCTACTAAAACTGAACTGATGTTGTTTAACCCTCACAAATTTCATAAAAGTGCATGACCTTAGGGTAGATACCTTTGGAGAATGTAGACTCCTTCACCTACTTGGGTGTCACATTTAGTGGTGGTGTGTCTTGGAAACGCATGTCAATATAACAGACCTAAAGCTTAAACAAATCTCGGGAAAATACATAAAGAGTATTGTGCCTCCTATACCAAACCCATGCCACCTACGCTCCATCTGTACGAGTCTAAGGCATTGGGAGTGCCCCCTTATGGGGCAGAGTTGTGGGGATTTACCAACATTGAGGTACTTAACAGAGCGGAAAATAAATTCCTGCAAAACGTTGTCTTCCCCCTCCTTATACTCCTTTGTACCTGTTTCTTATAGATCTGGAAGTAAGAGGGCTTGCAGACAAAGCCATGCTTTGTCCTTTCCTTTATTGGAGGCATTTATGGACTACTCCAGAACCTGTCCACTATGCACTGCCCTACAGGATGTAATGAAAACAAAGGAATGTTCTAAGGCCCCTTAGCTTTTGTATATTAAAGAGTCACTTTACTCTCTTGGGCAGTCTGAACTATAGGAATCTCCTGCTGCTAGCTATTTCCCATCTAATGACTCACTGATGCAGTGTTTTTAGGCAATCATAAAGGACAATGAGTTAAGGAAGGCTGCTTCCTCCAAACCTTCCAGTGATTTTCTTGACTTCAAGATTCTTTGTTGCTATGAGCAATTGTGGGATCAGGGGACCATTATCATGCATAGGAGCTTTAATTCCAATTCAGAGTAGGAACCCTTCCGCTGAGATTGTTTTCTTCAAAATAGTCTTGTGGGGGAGTGAAAGTCTACTCTGTTTGCAGTCCCTCAGTAGAGAGTGTCTCACATGTCTTCTCTGTCTGCCTAGCTTATGTTCACCCCAGTAGAACTTGGCTAGCACCCATCTGAAGGCTCCTTGGTGTGCGTAGCCATTCAGTTGCTCTTCATATCTTGAAAGCGGATTGCTGTTTAATATACGTTGTTACTGTTGCCAAGTTCCTGAGAGCTATGTGGAAACTTAGAAAAATAGTAATCCCCTTCCTCGGGACTAGGATGGCTCCTGTTTCATTATCTGTTCATCATCTATACACACTTTTTGCACCCTCTTTGTACATTACATATTATCAGTGGCATAACATAGCCCTTTGTGCAACTGTGGTGGTCCTTGCGTTTGCCTCCCCACTGGGGGTTCATTGAAAAGAAGGGGGGGGTAATTGCCACCCCCGAGATGGCAGATAAGAGGAGAAGGCCACAGCCCCCAAAACTCGTGCCACCTAGGGCGGCCCCCCGCCTCCCCCTTGATGCGCCACTGCATGCTGTGCAGAGCAAATACAGTGACATTTTAAAATGCATAACAATCATTAGGAGCGAATTTAGGAAATTAGGATTTTCACTTCAAATTGAATTAATTTCTTCATTTTCAGCCCAGATATGTTATTTTTAATATGCAAACATTCTTTATTAACCAGTTTGTAGTAATGGTTTCGGAGACCAATATAGTTGTGAGCAGGAGCTTTATTCACAAAACAGGTCCCACAGAGTCCGAGGCACGGTACAGCATAACATAAACTGAATCCAACTGTAAAACATCTACCGTCAACACATGCAGCATATCCCACAAGAGCCAGAGCGCTTGAACCATGACATGACAGGGAGTAGTCGCGCTGGGGCACGAGGGCAGCATACTACATATCTCCAGAACAAAGAAACTGTGAAGGAGGAGAGAGAGCGAAGAGAGAGAGAGAGAGAGAGAGAGAGAGAGAGAGAGAGAGATTGAGAGAGAGAGAGAGAAAAGAGGTAGATGGGGAAAGGTCACCTGAATCTGACACGCAGTCTGATGTCCCTCACACTCCTTCCAAGTGTACTCATGGGGACGTTGTCAGCGCCAGAGGTACTGGGTTCAGAAGATACTGACTTCCTTCTGCCAGCATCCAAGCCTAGTGGAGAGTTGTCGGGCACCTGGGAATGAACCCTCACAATCTTATTCATATTCCACCAGTTGCAGCGATTTACAAGGGCAGCACTCGCACAAAATTTGTCAATGATTACAGGTTCGTACAAAACCTGATTTCTTCATCTTAACTAGATCACATACAGCAAACTTCTTGCAGGTAGCGTTTTTAGTTTTGTCAAAGTACACCTTTTGCTTGGCTTGTGAAGTTTCAATTTTTTTCCTTACCGTCACATCTACCTCATGGGCAGAGAGACAGTTTCTGAACCATTTGGACATCCATACCAGCCTGAATTCAGAACATGCATTCCTCCCCTTGAGTAATTCGAACAGTGACACACCAGTGGATGAGTGTGGAGTGGTTCTGTAAAACCATAGCATATTTCTTACAGCAACGAGAAAGACTTTGTTGATAGCCCAACGTATGCAATCACTAATCACACTGTTTAGCCTTTCTACTAAACCGTTAATTTGTGGATGATAAAGAGAACACCTAAGGTGGGCAATGGAGGTTTCACTTAGAAAGTGCTCAACTTCTGATGACACAAATTGGACACCGTTGTCTGATACTATGGTTTTGGGAAAACCCTTCCACCTGAACAACTCTTTAAACGCCAGAATAGCATCAGAGTCAGCCTTGACAACAAACTTAACTTCAGGCCACTTAGAGTAGAAGTCCACCAAGACTATGGCGAAGCGACACTGGAGAGGTAAGGCATGGAAGGGACCCAAAACATCAACACCTAATTTCTCCCAAAGTCTGGAAGGGGAATGGATGTGAGGGGTGGATTGGAGACACATAAGGTTTTGTCACTACTGGCACAAATGGGACAGTCATGACCCATGCTGTTGATGTCTCTATCCATTTGGGATCACTAAAGTACTCACACACTATGCGTTTGCTGAGGGTAGCGTATGACCTGATTCTATCTGATGACAAGGTCATCCTCAATAGACAATTCATCACATATTTTTAAAAACGGCTGGATGTCCACTCTCACACTTTTCTCTCTGGGCCACCCTTCTGCAATGTACTTCTTGGCACATTTAAGAGTCTCATCATTATTCATTGCCACCCTCCAATCACATTCCTTTAGCTTTATTCGTAAAAACAGATACCACAGTGTGCGAGACACGGTAAAGCATAACATAAACGGAATCCAATTGTAACACATCAACCGCCAACACATGCAGCCTCACAGCACGAGCCAGAGCCGCACGAGCCATGACATAACAGGGAGTACTCGCACTGGGGCATGAGGGCAGTACACTACACGGTTCTTTTCACCTGGGGGGGTACAATATTGACTTTAACATTAACTGCATAACTTCATGTATTTGCACATCATTTCTTCCTACACAGTAACATGAAAAAAGTCATATAGTTGACAAAGAAAACTTTTACTCTTGCCAACCGGCCTCATAGTTCTAGATATGAAAAGTTAAGTTTTGTCAGCTACAAAAAAGATACAGAGACGAACAGGATCATCAATTGAAAATTGCATATTTTTTTTCTGTTTTATAGAGGAAAACTTGTGCACGTTGATTTGAAATGCATGTTTAAAGGCCTACTGTTAGCAATTAAAAAAGGATGGCAAGTTTATTTATTTTTTTATCTGTTAATTAGCTATCACAGAAACGTTCAATGTAATTCCAGGTTAGACACACTTCAACAGAAAGTCTAAATATGTTACCTACCTCCCCCAATGCATAGACATATTTTTTCCAGAAATATGTCAGCAAAATCAAACTATCTTCACACACAATGATGAATAGAAAATGAACCCTGAAATATCAACTACATTGTGTATCACTTTCTATAGTACATGATAGACTGCCTCTAATGGGTCATGATTGAGATGTTGTATACTCAGCGATGGTCCACGGCAGGTGAGAGGCTTTTTATAGTCCTTAAGGTATTCTGATATAATTTAGGTTGTCTCCGATGCAACAGTCTCCGCCTAGAACCTTCAAATGCCCACCATTCTTTATGTGGATTATTCTATCAAGTATGTGCCTTGCTCCCAGGCGGCAATGGTCAGATTTTGCCAGATAGCCAAAATTCAAACCATTGCTGCAAGTGCCAATATATTTTGGTTGCCAATGCATTTAGTCACACACTCAGAATAGATGTATGTGTCCTCACTATATATGCCAGTCTCGTTTTCAAGCACTTTTTAAACCCCTGCGCCACATTATACCTGCGCCAGGTATAATGTATGCAGAGGGGGCGTTCCCCCGCAAAAAGCCTCGTAATAGTGACTCAGTGAAATCCATGAGATTTCACTGCGTCACTTTTAGGATGCTGTTGCGTCAAAATCTTGCGCCTGCCTCACAGTAGGCGTAAGACTGACGCAAGCCCTTTAACATGGGGCTTTCCCCATGTGAAAGTACACATTGCTGGAGTTGCGTCACTTTTGTGACACACTCCTGCAATGCGTCACTTTTGCGCTTACAGATACGTCAGAAATACTGACGTATCTGTAATTCCTTGCGACATGATGCGCCATACATTAAATATGACGCATCAGGAATGTCGTAAGGAGTGCGCAGTGAAAAGTGACGCATCGCTGTTTGCACGCAGCGATGCGTCACTTTTCATAAATGAGGCCCTATGTACTTTCATTATGGTAGCCAAATCAACTCTTAAAATTCCTAACACCACTAAGTACAATCATTTACAGGTGCAATCATGCAGCAATGTTCTGATATTACATGCAGATTAATGCATTATTTATCACATGACAAGCCATTTTTGCAGGTTATATTTGTGTATCTAAAAGTGGTACCTGGGGCACTATATGTCCAAGTTACCTATGGAACCCAATGGAATTAAAATGCATAACGTGATGGTGTTTCAAATTTGTTCTAAGATAGAGCCATTTATCATGGAAACTACCTCACACAGTTGTCAGGGGTAAAGGGGGATACATGATTTGACCACAAGTCATTTCGATGCCTGGTTAAAATGGGAAAAATCGTCCCTTAGTATGATTGATTCCCTCCATTTTGTTTAGAGACAGCTGTAATGGAATAAGAAGTGCTGCAGTTGGAATGTTGTTGTAGCAATACTGTTTTTGAGAGTTGCCCCAATCCTCCTGCTGACTGCACAGTGTTGATCTGTGGGGATGGGAAGAGCAAAATCAACATGTGCTGTTCATAAAATTATAGAGTGCAAATGCACACCATTGCTGTCATCGCTCCCCTCTACTACAGAGATAGACCGCAGTCAAAAGTTGTGCCTTTTGTGACAGAAGAATTGTTAGAGATCATGGGTTTTCACTGGCACTGCTGCTGGCCAAGCGAAGGTAGCAATGAACTGGGACAGGCGAAAAGTGCCCACGGAAGACCAGTGGCTGTGATACCTAAAGATACAAAATGATCAAGTTGCTTGATGATAGCCATACCCTCTGGTCCAAAAGATACATGGGCTCACTCAAGGCTTGCCTTGCCGGTCAAGAGGAAGAATCGGGGAGGGTGGCCTACCAGGATTGCCCCACAGAAGTCTAACGGCAACAGCATATCCTAGTAGTGATTATATGAGGGAAAATGGTAATCCACACTAAGGAATGCGTATCTGAGTATATATTAGCTGGGAACAGATGAGGATTTTTTTACGGTGATATCTGTAATATGCACTTGTGCCCCATTTGGAGAGTTTTTTCATCAGAATGCTGAGGGCACTGCCAGGCAAGGCTGACTTCTTTGATACTGTGCTAATGGAATGCTCCATATTGTCTCAGCAGTTGTTTCGCTAGACCTTTGCCCACCCCTGGCGGTCGCTGTGTTTGCCCCCTGCGGCGGCAGCAGAAAGAGCGGGGGAGGAAGTCCACCGCCCCCTGCCCCACACCTGCTACGCCACTGGGTCTCAGGATGTCATGATTACCTTGCCAGTGTATTATGTTTCTGTTTGTCTGTACATATTGGAAAGTAAATAAAATATTAAGAAAGAGACTATGTTTAACTTCTGTACCTAATGATAACTCAATTACAACCCTATAACACTGCGACGTTTCCTAATACCGCCTTCCCTCATGATACTGCAAGCCTGTGACTGCTCTATGTTTACCGTTAATTTATAAGCAAAAAGTAGTGCATTTTAGAGCGCATATTTTTGAAAAAACGAAATTCTGCATGTAGTGATGACTCATATTTCAAGTGGAATTTTATTCTGAAGGGCAGATTGGGTCGCATAGTTTGATCCTTCAGGCATCTAATGAAATTATGCACAGGAAAGATAGAGTGTCAATGAGATCTAATAAAACTTGACACAAGATTCTAAAATGACATTTCGCTAACAAATAACACCCCAAAATACATATCCTCTTTGCATGAGAGAGAAGCAAAATGTGTTGGAGAAGCAGAATGTAGTGCTTTGAATATGAATGAGCCACATAAATGAATTCGTTACTTTCTATTACAGCATTGGTGCATTAATAAATAATGTCACATCTGATTCTCCTTTTTCTTCCAGTCATGGTTAGCTGATGTCATAAAATACTTTTATTGCCCACTGTAAGCGTGAGGGCTGTATTTGGCTTCACACTTGGAATTTTAATATCACTCATGAAAAATGGAACACAAAGAACACCATAAAAATCAGAAAGTATTACTCCATGTTACAAGCAACCTAACGACTGCTAACCCACCTAGATAACATACATGCAAATGTTTCCCGTGGTCAAATTCTGTTGTAGCCTACTTCAAGGACTGTTTTTTTTCCATTCCGGATATGATGCTTTTTTTAACTGCTTTAGAATTTGTTTTCTAAGTTATAAAAATGTGATGATCGGTAAGTCTGAAAGTGAAGTTCACCAAATGTTACACCTTTTCCTGTTCAACTGCAGCTGTTCGAGACATTCTTACGAGTTGAGCGCCGAACATTTCCTTATAATGTATCCTAGGGAATAAACTGTGGGGCATATTATCAAGGGTGGCGATAGGGAATTATCGCCGCTTTAGCAGCCGTTTTCGGCCTCTAAGCGGAGATAATTCTATCGCCCTATTAGCAAGCTGTCGCTAACAGCAGTTAGCGACAGCTTGTAGGCGATAGCGAGCGGTTTGGGGCCTGTTTTGCATGTCAGCGATATTTATCGCTAATGACATGCAAAGTGGGCGTTCCCAACCTGTTAGCGACTGTAAGCAGTCGCTAACCTAGCTATCGCCTATTAGCAACACAGGCGTAGCGTTGAAAATATACGCACTAAGCGCAAATATCTCCAAAAACTAACGCCTGCTCAAATCAGTTCTAAGCCATTATATCCAATGGGAGGTGGATATAATGGCTAAGATCCTGTTAGCGATGAAGCGTGAATATCGCTGTATTCTCAGTGATATTCACAGATTTTGCCGCTATCGCCTGGAATGTTATCGCTTTTGAGATAAACGTTGCTAATAGCACGTTATCTTAGCGATAAAATCCAGTGATGCTCGGCAATAAAAAAATTGCCGCCTAGCCTACATAGTGATACATATTGCTATTTGTTGGTAATATGCCCCTGTATTTCTTAAGGATCATGGCAACTAAAAGAGAGGGGATGCTGATGAATGTAATGACTTTACTAAAAGTTGAAGTAAGTGTCATCAAGGTAGAAATCTACATGAGTAAGTTTACCATTGCATTTTTGAACAACTTTACTACGTTAGGCTATTCACTATTCACTAGTGTAGACTTATTTAAAAATCATCAGTAACATGTCTCCATCCCCTGAATTCAGAATGTGGAGCCTAATTTACGAGTGCAAAGCTACTAGTTTTCACACATAGACAGAGATCTCTGCCACATTGTAAAGACAAACCCATACTAAAGTACAGGCAAAAGTGTAGAAGTTTATTAAACTTCAGGTACAATATGTATTTTAAATGTGGCACATTTAAAAAAAAATCCTTGTTTTAGGGCCAAATATACGACTCGCAAATTGAGATGTAAAAAAATTGTTTGCGATTCCTAATGGGGTCACAAATTGCATGCCTCATGAATAATAATGAGGCAGGCACAATTTGTGACCCCATTAGGAATGGCTGGCACTCCCAGGGATAGTGGTGTGCTGGGGTCAGCAGACCACAATGTCTTGACTGCTTTTGAATAAAGCAGGATTTTCTTTTTAAGTGCAGCCCGTTTTCCTTAAAGGAAATCGGGCTTCATTTAAAAAAGAAAAATGCAACTTTTCAGTTTCATTTTTTAAGGGCACGCAGGGGTCCCTGGGACCACTGCCTTCTCTTAAAATATTTTCTCACATACTCACAAAGGGATAAGGGGACCCCTGGGGACCCCTACCCATTTGCAAGTAGTTTACCACCTACTTGTAGTAGGTGGTAAACTGCGAGGGTTTCGCAGCCACAAATACGGTTGCAAAACAATTGTACATTGCATGCTCACTCGCTATTAGGAAGGGGCGTCTCTTCCTAATAAAAGGAGTCACAAATGCAATTTTGTGAGTTAGTGGCTTGCAAAATAGCATTTGTACATGCCATTACCCTTTTTTGCGGTCACAAAAAAAGGGTCATACATCTGGCACTGAGTATCTTAATTTTAATTAATTGCATTATTGTTTTAATGCATTCAATAAAATTATTTTTCTTTAGATTTACATTTCAAAACATCCTACCTAAAGTATAAAATGTGTATTTATTATGCAGTAACATGCACTTCTAGCTACGTATAGAATTAACTTTAATCTATTCCATTTTTATCGAAAATGTAAAGCTATTGATAACATTGTTTACATTTTGCAAAAGATTATTTATGTTATTTGAATAAAATAATGTCCACATTTTCTTTATATACATATTTTTAAACAAGACAATGTATTCATATTTTTGAACAGTTAAATAGAAGTTAATGTACATTCGCATTATTTCCTTTCGGCTTTTATTTAAAGTCCCTGAATTCATTATTTTGTGTGGGAGGGTGTTGCAGTACTAGTGTTTGGCCATATATGGTTCTGGTCCCATCCATTTCTGAGCTGAAGTACATTTATAACTGTTTTTGGTCTTATTTGGGTGCAATTATTCTAGAGGTGCATTTTCTGATGACCAATTGGATTGCTCTTTTGTGAGTGGTTGCATGTCCCTCACTAAACCTTTGCATTGTCCTCCCTTAATACCTGATTACATCTCCTTTAACAACTACTATATAGTCATAAATGTTTCCCCCTTTATAATGGCTCCCTTGCTCCTCTCACAGTTACTACTAAATCGTAAGCCTATGTGTGCATAATATCTCCACACTTAAAAGACAGTAGAGACAGAGAGGTAGACCATTGCATGTAGGTTAGTAACTAGCAGTTTGCAGGATTCGAGTAGTACTGTTGTAGTACTACTAAACATATAATAAAATGCAGTTTATAAAAAAGCCCAATGTTTTGTGACAAATTAAAATCCTACTTAAATAGCAAGTGTATCTAATGAAGAATGCCATTTTAGTATGAAGGGAGTAGTGAAAGGTCAAATAGTACATATTTGAACATATTTTAACATATATATGGCTAAAATGTGGAATGAAGCCCACTGTTGTGAAATTTGCACTTAGATTGAGATTCCAACTTTTGTGGAAATACCACTTTACACAGCACGACTTTTGGCAGGGGAAACCTAGCAGAATGTTTAAGCGAAAATATTGCAGTACTTTGAGTTCTGCATCTCTTAACAGGAGACAATGTATTATTACCACATTAGACCCTTTTTGAGGTGTAGAACTCAGAATTGGTATATAATACTGCGACCACTTGGCAAAATCAGAATTGCAGCTTGTATGACAATGCCTCTTTTTAGATGATCACTCCCATTATTTTTTTACTAATGCTTTTTTATTTTAACTTCGTGCACTTGAACTCTGCTAACCAGGTCCCAGTGCCTGTGCTTTGACTCCTCAAACATATTGAAATTGGCAAAATATCGAATTGGCTTCTGTAACTTACCCAAATGCCCCCAGTATATGGTACAAAAATTTCCCATGGCCTGTAAGTTAAATGTCACAAAAGGACTGCACCACCCATTTCATTTCATAAACTTTATTCGATTGTAAAAAAACATCATAAAAGTATACTGATTAAAACATTACACGCATGAATTATTACAAGAGGGGAAGTACATGGTATAACAAAACTTGATTGATAAAACATGGACTAGCAGCAATAGTTAAGATGGACATAAAATTAAAAAACCATACTTTTTCTTGCCGTAATAGATTTTAAAATAAAGGTTGCGATAATGAAACATAAGTCCGGGGTAGCAAGTGAAAATAAGAGTTTCATAGTATTACCAGTGGTAGACACAGAATATTTCTTGAACAATGGTTTGAGGTAGAAAATACGCAGGGATTTGTACAAGGGACATCTATACTACTATTATAAAGAGAAAACTTGCACCTTTGAGCCAGGTAAACTCAAAAACTACACCACCAATCTGAACACCCAAGACATCTTAGAAAACCTCAGGGCAAGCAGAAGGACATAGGCTACATAAAAATAAAAAATAAACGTTGTTTAAAATATTTACAAATAAAAATAAAGTAGTCCCTTGCAAGTAGCGCCGGCCGCGACGTATGCGTGAGGGGAGTAGCGTCGTTCACGAGCAACAGGAAGAGCGAGACATGAGGAGCGTATGCGTGAGGGGAGGAGCGGAGTTCACCAGCAACAGCAATACGGGAGAAACATGAGCGCCGGGAGGAGCTGTGGAGCGTTGAGAAGCGGAGGAGCAGTGGCAGCTCGGGGAGGTAAGTCAGGACAGGGGGGTTAGAAAGCAGGGGCAGGAGGCGGGATGCAGGCGGGAGGCTCGAGGCGTGAGGTGCGAGGCGGTAGGCGCTATGCTCAATGTCGGGGCGGCGGGCTCAAGGCGGGAGGCGGGAGGCGGTATAGCCAATGTCGGGGTGGAAGGCGGAATGCCGACTGGGCAATGTCGGGGGGGGGGACAGAGGCCTAAAATGCTGCCCCCAGCCCCTTTCTGCCCCAGGCAACGCTGGGGCTGGCTGCTAGTATTAGCATAAAGTGCAGGGTACTTTGCTTAGTTAATCCGTCACAAGGACAGGGGGTGGCAGAAAAAATGTTCATCCTTGGGAATGCCACCAAGTTATGCACAATGCCTAATCTTAATCTTGTGAGGACAAATTGATGGGACCGTCTGCTGATAACTTTGAGGTACATCCTTCTTCTTTGTTGGAAAAATAAAAAGCGTGAGTTGAGTGATCTCTGGTTTGAGCTCTACACTTATTATGTTTGTCCCTCAAAAATTCCCCTTTGACCTCCTGTTTAGATAAGGCAGTTACACATATTGGATCTTCGCGTACATCCATATCATAGAGTTCCTTAAAGGCTGAAATAACAGACTTTAACCATGGAATTTTGGAGACATTATCCAGGTGCAGACAGTCTTTGATTATTTCCTTGGTAAAGCTGGTTTCTCCTTGGACCAAATAGATCTCCACGCCATTAAGGGTCTCAGTCCAATTAGGTCAGATATATAGTCCAACCCTAGTTCTTTGTGGGTCAGATTAGTGGATGCCGAGGGAGGAAGACAGAGTAGTCTTTTTAGAAATAAATTTTCCAGTATTTGCAGGTCCTTTTGAGTCCAATGTCCCCAAACCCCTGAACCAAATAGTGCTATGGAAGCACATCTGTGTCTATAAATGTTCAACATATCCGGTATACGTCGACTTCCAATTTAGTGGCAAAGCGGAAAACAATTAAGGAGGCCTTACCCATCCTAGCTTTTACATTATGTTGCTCTGTGGTCCAGGACCCTCCGCTGTTGAAGGTAATGCCCAAATAACAAAAGTTATCCACAACCTCAATGCGATTTTCCTTAAAGTAAAAAGGTTTAAGATGATGTACCTTCTTACCGCATGCCATGATGAATGTTTTGGAATTCTTAATTTTTACTCTCTTCCCCTGAATAAAATCATAAAAACAATTCACGAGTTTCTGCACCACCCATTAGAACACCTAATACAATGACGGACAGGGCCGGACTGGCTACCGGGTGTTTTGGCATGCTGCTGAGTTGGGGGCTGATGTCACTCCGGTGGGGGCTCATTTTGTTGATGGAGACCTGCGTGTGCTTCGAAATAAACAAAGCAAAACGATTTTCGTTCAGCACACACAGATCCCCATCAACAAAATCAGCCTCCAGCTCGGCAGCATGCAAAAACGCTGGGTAGCCAGTCCGGCCCGGTTGATGTACAAACATGACCAGAGTTCTACAACTGTAGCCACTGTCTGTTACAAGGCGGTCAAGTTGGGGTATGTGCTATGCACCTATCACACCTTCCCCAGCCATGTTACCTTGTAATTTGGTTCACACTTAATTGTCCCCTGGGTCCTTAAAGACCAAGATTTCCTTTAAACGTTCATCCACTAATCAAATTTGCATCAGGAAAATGGCCATTCCTACAAAGACATATCCTTCTCAAAATCTGACAAGAATTCAGAAGTGGCAGCCATCGTGGGTGCTTTTCTTTAAGTACTGTGCACCAGATCAGAGTACCTGCTTGGCTTTGAGTTCTCCCGTGAGAGAGGAATCCCATCTGGTTCCTTACTTGCATTTGACGTCAGCTCCAAAAACCCTTGGTCTTGTCCATCCTTCTTGCTGCAGAAGAATTATTAAACCACATTAGTCTAAGAGTGGCAAAACACAGTAAGATTTACTACCACGCACCTGCAAATCGAAAGACCTGTGAGATGGCAAGGTTAGTGCCAAAACGAATGCTTGCTTGGTCTAATAACCGTTTGGCTGACAACAATATCAAAGACTTCTGGAAAAGATGTGCTCTCCAATCTGGTGAAGGAATATCCTGAAAAGACTTTACATTGAATCTCAATGTCTAACATAGAAATTTAAAATGAAGTTTGTAACAGAAGTTTTGTTTGACGCTATTGTTTTCCAAAGGGGAATTTAACTTTGGGAGGGACAATTAAAAAAAGAGATGTTGATAAACAAAATAGAATACATTCTGCTGGGAATCTGATGCTTCTGGCAAGAGTGGGAGAAAAAGATGCACCAAAGGACTTTGACTATTGCAGTGGAGTAAGTGTTTGAAAAATTCAACCCATATGAAAACCGTCCCCTTAAATATACTTATTATCAAGAAGGTAAAGGACTACTAATCTATTTTTTTCTCTCTCTGGTCCCAACTTTCTCTCCATGTAATGGCTATTCTGCGCACACAGTGGTTTACGTCTGCATTCAGAGCAACCAGCTACTGGGACTGTGGGCAGACAATCTTCGCGTTTTTAAGAATCCTGGTATTCAGATGTGTGAGTTTGACTTGATACTGTCTGTGCAGTTTTAAAACGGCTATGTCAGCCCATCGAAAAAAAATTTTTGGCTGACCTAACCTGCTTTTAGTAATGCCTAAGTAGGCCATAATATCCATAAGGCAGGGTGGGTGGTATTTGAAAGTGAGATGTGTAAACGCCTAATGATAAACATGTGGTAACAGAGACAAGGCCCCAAAACCTATTTTCACTGTCATTGTAGCAGGGTTAGCTATGCCATATGAAAGCATTGTGATACAATATTTAAGTTAGTGATGTTATCTTCACTAGCAAACAGCTAAAAAATATTTGTTAGACTTTTTAAAATATTCATGACATCCCTATTTTACTGGTAAAGTCAGATCTGTAATGTATAGGTGAGAAAACATATTTTTAGAAAGCTACCTTTTCCATGCTTAAAGCTTCTAGAAGCCTATTTTCAGGAGTTTCCTTCTGTGACCAGGAGCTGAATAGGCCACTTGATGAGGTGCAAACTTGCTTTTACGGCTGAGACAGAGACCTTGGGTGCAGGGAGGAGTTGTGTTCCTTTGGCGGTCTGACCATCAACGTTGTTCCCAAGAAATTAATGATCTTCAAAGTTGCCTACCCTGACACAGGCAGATGTAGCTGACACCTATGGCCTGTCCCATTGTTTGTCTCTCTAGCCCGTCACGTAAAGGTGACACTTTCATGAAGGAGAATGTTGAGGCAAGACCGGGATGCAGTTTCCACAGGTATGTGATGACCTGTGGTTAGGAAGCTCTATTATGTTTTGAGCCAAGATTAGTAGGGGATTAAATGTGGGTGGAGGGGGAGACTGGAGACCGAGAGAGTGGGAGAGGTTTGGGTCGAGAAGTGTGGGAAGAGAGAATGATTGATATGTTATGGGCATGGTTATGGCTGGAGTATGTTGTGAATATATTAAATTAGAAGGAAATTGAATGTGGGCCAAGGGGGTGATTGGAGAGTGAGAAAATGAGAGTTCGATTTGGGGAGTGCGTGATGTGAGGATGATTAGTGTGTGATGGGTATGGTTGATTGCTGGTGGATGTTATGCGTTTGCGTGAAGAGATTGGAGTCTCCAGAGGGGAGAGGGGTGTGATCTGTGAGTCGAGGTATGAGTGTGAGGCGGAGAAGATGGCGAGATGGGATAGATACCACGAAACGGCGAAGGGGTACCGATAAATTTAAATGACAATGAGGGGATTTTTTTTCAGGTTTATAAAAGGGATTGGTTTACAAATGAACGGATAAGGGTGAGGGAATGGGTGTGAATATGTATGTCATCATGATTGAATTTAATGTGGTTTGTTATACGAAGGATTTCATAGTAATAGTGGTTTCTTTACATTGATATTTACAGTAACCCCTGAAGAAGGGCTAGTCAAGCCCGAAATGCATTGGATTGGAATAAAAGCATACTGCTTAAGAAGTATCATGCATTTCTGCTGTGTTCTTGAAAGAGGTCAGGACGGGCATATCTTGAACATTTGAAGCTTTTGAAAAGGCATGACAGCTTGCATGCGAAATAAGGAAGAAAGAGTGTCAAATGGATTTGAATCAGTGTTTAAATTGAGTAAAATGGATGTCTTAATAATATTGGAGTATCACTGTATATCGATGATTTTGCTGTGCGACTGGGGCGTAATGACACCCCACACAGCATGATTTCTCTAGCCCATCAGGCATCTATCCCAATTTTGAGTTATCCCAGATGAGGTATTGTTCATTTCCCAAGTCACACCTCTAGTATGGGTACAGGAGGTCTGCACAGGTGAAGAAAGGTTCTGCCTTCTTCGATTTATGTATAGTGGGATCACTGTGGGATTGTTTACAGTAGGATACACGGAAACCACTGCAAAAGTGTGTAGGATTACCCCTAGGAATTTTTCACTATTAATTAGGGAGGGGGCAGGAGTCATCCCAATCCATACACTGGCACCAGGCATAGACATAGTACCCTTGGGCACCTTTTGCAATATACTAGTAAACCTGTGGAAGACAAAAGAAGACTGCACCTGCTTTTGAGACTTGTGAAGAGATGTGAAAGGCTGGATCTCATCCCATTTTTACCCAGGACAAAGAAGTGGACCTCACTTGTCAGTAGGCTGATACCCTGGTGAGCTAAAGGAAACATGCTGTTAGAAGACCTTTTCATGAAGAGAACACATGACTAGTTTCAACTGAATGTGATCTGGACCCTGCTGATGACTTCTAAGTGCTGTCCCTGAGGGCTGCGTGACCTTTATGGTCCTGAGGACCACCACCCCTGAGGGTCGGCTCCTGCAATGTCCCAGAGGGCCCGGCCCCTGGAAATTGTTGTTTGCTATGACAAGGTGGAAGCACGTCTCCCACCCAGTCATAGCAAACCCTGGTTTGCTTTGTTGAAGCGAGAGGAGGAAAATCTGCTCTTGCATCAATGAAGCAAAGCAGGATTGCTTTTGGGCAAGGGGTGCTGAATGTTAGCAGCTCCCCTTGCCCAAAAGCAATTCCAGCTCCCGCAAGAAGCAGGGAGCCGGCGGGACTGTGGGGGCATTGGGGCTCCCCCCACGGTCCCCAACAGAAAGCCAGGCCCGGGAGATGGGGTCACCGGGGTCAGAAGTGGCCTGGGAGGGTGGCCATGTGGCCCCATCCCCTTTAAAAAAAAATATATATATATGGAGATGTGGGCATGCCTCTGGGGATGGGGTCCCGGAGGCGAATGTAAATTAATGAAATTGAATGTTTTTTTTCAAAACAAAATTGGAGTGGCGACCCTAGCTCGCCTTTCAGTGCCGCCCCCTATTGTGAACACGAAGGGCACGCAGCACTCAGTGCAGCCCCTTAGTGTGAACATGAAGGGTGCGCAGCTCTCAGGGTGCCCCCCTACTGTGAACACGAAGGGAGGGCGGCTCTAAGTGCAGCCCGCTAGTGTGAATGAGATAGGTGTGCGGCTCTCTATTGTGAACACAATAAGTGCGCGGCTCTCAGCACGGCCCCCTAGTGTGAATGCAATGGGTGTATGGCTCTCAGCGCAGTCCCCTAGTGTGAGCGCGATGGGTGTGCAACTCCAGCATAAATATTTTTTGAAAAAAATTGTAAAGCTTGGTTATATTTTGCGATATTAGGTGGCCCTAAAAAGAGCCCTTGTTTTTATTGGGAGATTTTTGTAGCTACATGTAAGTGCCGATGCAGAGCCTTAGGTTGTTGAGAAGGACTCTGTTTCCGTTATCTGTGAAGTGTACATCATCACTCCTGTAGATGCCATCCATATCGAAACGCAGATTGTTGTTGTATGTGGAGCCCATCCTATGGTCTCTGCGATAAGCAATAATAGCTTTATTGAAATTTGTTCTAGCTTTCTCAATTTATGGACATAATTGATTGGACCACTTCCATTTCTGTCTTTGGTAACTGTTAGAGTATACAAAGACAGTTTGGGGGAAAAGACACATCAATTCTGCAAAGGTTTCCTACATTAACATTTCCAGTCTTACCACAGTCAATGTGCCTAGGTCATTGCCGCCACATTGGACAATCATGAGGTTAGGGGGTTGGAGGTTTAAAAGGGTTTTAACCAAAGGCATCAATTGGTTTCACCTTAATCCTCTTTGTCCAAACCATTTTATGTTCACATGTGGTAAAGCTAGATCTTTAAAAATTGTGGGGTAGGTCTTAAGCACTCCTGTTGTTTTTTGTTTAATGGTTTGACTAGTATCCTTCATCAAAGTTATTGTCCTTCTTTTGCGTGCTGCTTGGTAGCTCTGGGCTGCCTGTCCCTGAGAGTTAACAAGACTGTTGGGGATTGGTTAGTGGAAACAATATCACAACCATACCAGGCGCACAGCTGATGTTTTCGTTGTTTCCCCCTCTTCAATAATTCTTCTAATTCAATCTTTGTTCTTGATTCTCATATTTATTCTGAGATTTTGTTTCACATGAATTACTTCAAATTATATATCATTACATTCTTATTGCTAACTTAGCAAAATGTTTTTCAATGCATGAAACTCAAAATCAAAAATATTATAGTACGTTTATAACAAATAATCGACGATTGCTGAGTTTGTTGGCCCGATGCATTTCGGGACCAGCGTCCCTTCTTCGGGGGCCTCTGTGGAAGAAATGATATGTAAGTTACTTTCTGTTTCCTATTCTTAAATACGCCACTACTCACGATTAAGTGCCACACTCCTTTGTTGTAATCAATTCATATCTCTAAATGCATTGTAACAAACAATATGAGCAGATGCGTGACTTATCAAATCATGTTGTTATTATCTGGAGTTATTCAGTTACAGTGATGACAAAACTCATACCTACTCGTTTCTTGCTGTATATTTATACTAACAGCGCAAACATTCATTGTACATCAGTTTCTCATATAGTGAATAAACTCACTCACGTATGTGTTTGCAATCGTCTATATGAACCTCATTCTCTGGATGATGGGGCTGAACCGGGTATCTATTCTGTAATAGACAGAGAACGTAATCAATAAGGGACTATGTAATTTTCTGGTCATATGGTTAAGTGCGGTTGAAATAGACCGAAAGTTACCTGCTCTTCGTGATCCTAACAGCGTATCTGAAAAACAATATGAGACCCATATTAAAAACCGGGTCTTTAAAAATGCTAGAGCAAGATGTTGCCGATTTCTAAACTAGTCTGCGCTTACCGGTAGTCTTGAAAAACGCGTTCGTAAAAATCCTCCTTGGCTCTGCCTTTCGATCGGTGAGTGAAAGTGAAGGACTCGCGGGTTTAGTTTAAATTAGCGCGATAACTGAGAATCGCGGAAGGCAAAAACGGACTATATATCAAAAATACGGTGTATCGGCCATATTTGAATGGGGTAAATACGGCGTGAATACTCACAATTAAAGTGATGATTTAGATAAAGGTGGGCAAAGAGATGGGTTTCCTACTCTGTTCTAAATAAGAATCTAATTAGAAACTTCAAACAACCGCGTGCTGCAGGTGCAATTTTAAACGATCATGGAGTGAGGCTAACTCATTTTCTAAGTTGAAAAAAACGGGGTATAAACATGGTCAGTGACGTGTCATCCATGTAGAAATGGAATATTGTAGGGATTCCTAATATTCATGTTGGATGTATTTCAATATTTAGGGTGTATTTATAAATGAGAAATATGAGCGAGCTAGTTATGAATTATTTCAATGTACCGGTATTTGTGAAGCCATAATACATCAGGGTGTCTACATGATTATGTTGAATGAATACAATGTTATAATTGCATGGCAAACAATGTAAAAACATGATACTTCCATTCAGCTGACAATCAATGATATACAAAAGGGGGTGGTGATGAACAGAGTGTCTGAATTGAGCAGACCACTCTTACCCAGTCCAAAGATCAGGGCTTGATCCATCACCGTTATTTATCTCACTGCCCCATCCCAGCTCAGAACCTGGCTATATGCAAATCAGTCTGTCCCTGGCCCAGTGCATCATGGGAACAGGGCAGACTGAACTACCAAGCCAATTCTTTACCAGAAAGGAGACAAGCTACCGGGGACCGGTTTCTGGCATTTCAGCCTCTTCGGCCCGGCTTGCTTGAATCCTGATGGAGCAGTGAGAAAGGGACTCATGTCTGAGTATACCCTGCCACACCTATAGTGGCCAAAATCGATTTACAAAAGGGGGTGGTGATGAACAGAGTGTCTGAATTGAGCAGACCACTCTTACCCAGTCCAAAGATCAGGGCTTGATCCATCACCGTTATTTATCTCACTGCCCCATCCCAGCTCAGAACCTGGCTATATGCAAATCAGTCTGTCCCTGGCCCAGTGCATCATGGGAACAGGGCAGACTGAACTACCAAGCCAATTTTTTACCAGAAAGGAGACAAGCTACCGGGGACCGGTTTCTGGCATTTCAGCCTCTTCGGCCCGGCTTGCTTGAATCCTGATGGAGCAGTGAGAAAGGGACTCACATCTGAGTATACCCTTCATTGCACCATCAGGATTCAAGCAAGCCGGGCCGAAGAGGCTGAAATGCCAGAAACCGGTCCCCGGTAGCTTGTTTCCTTCCCAGTGTAAGAATTGGCTTTTGTAGTTTGGTTTGCCCGGTTCCCATCATGCACTGGGACAGGAACAGACTAATTTGCATACAGCCAGGTTCTGAAACTGGGATGGTGCAGTGAGCTAAAAAACGGTGCCATAATACATCAGGGTGTCTACATGATTATGTTGAATGAATACAATGTTATAATTGCATGGCAAACAATGTAAAAACATGATACTTCCATTCAGCTGACAATCAATGATAATCTTGAGATTTACAATATATAACCCAAGTCCGTGCAAAAAAGTTCATAGTTATTACATCATTTCCCTGAATTAATTGACAACTGTCTACACATCAAAATATCCAAATATCCTAACCATATACCGGTTGGGTTAGTTCCATATTGTTTGCGTGATCATAGAAAGCATCCTAGATCTAGTTTATCATTCAGACCCATCGGTTCCATTGTTTGGAATTTTTTGATTAGCATGACTTCCCTTTGAGATAAGAGTTTCTGACAGTCCGTTCCATCTCTTTGGTTGATTTTTTCTAGGGCCATGAATCGAACTTGGGAAATGTTATGGTTATGGGTTATCCAGTGGGCCGCCAGGTTGGATTTCATGTTTTTGTTCCGTATCATACTTTTGTGTTCTCCTATCCTTATTTTTAACTTCCTCTCTGTTTTGCCTATGTACAATAAGCCAAATGGGCATTTTATGCAATACAGTACAAAGTTTGAGTTGCAATCAGCAGTGAGTTTAAGTTTGATTTTTTCTCCAGTTCTGGGGTGGGTTACAAAATCCTGTTGCATGACGTTGTTGCAGTGAACACAGTTGTTGCACTTACGCATCCCCTTATGATTGATGTTGTCTGGCTTAGTCATCATTTTCAAGTGTTCTTGCAAATTGTGGCTTCTGGTATATGCAAATAATGGCTTAGATTCAAAGATATTGTGAAAATCTTCATAATTTTCTAGAAGTTCCCACCTTTTACTGATGATTTTCCTGATGTTGACTGCTCGTGTTGAGAATTTGGATACAAACACGCTACGGTTGGTGTTGGAGGTTTTGTTTTTACTTATCAGCAAATTCTCACGATTAATCGCCTTGATGCGTGTTTTGGCTTTTTCTATACATTTGGTAGGGTAACCTCGTTCCTTGAACCTTTTCTTGAGTCTTTGCATGTCCTCATCATGTGCTTCTGGGGTGGAACATATTCTTTTGCTCCGTCTCATTTGTGAAAACGGCAGATTTTCAATGAGTTTAGGAGAGTGAAAGCTCTGGTACAATAGAGTATTGTTTCTGTCAGTCGGTTTCACATAGGTTTTGGTGGAAAATGTTTCTTCTTTTTTTGTTATTTTAACATCCAGAAATGTTATTTCTGTGGTGCTGATTGAATGTGTGAATTGAATTCTGGCATTTTTTTCATTTAACTCCTTGATGTTTTGCTCCAAGTTTTCACAAGAGTCATCCCAGATTAGAACAATGTCGTCAATGAAGCGTTTGTATAGAATTAGGTGATCCGACCATTTGGTGTCTGAGAAGATGTGCAATTCCTCAAATTGGGCCATGAAAATATTTGCGTAGGTTGGCGCCCCTCCAAAACCCATGCTGGTTCCGCTTATTTGTAGAAAAAACTCCTCTTTGTATTTAAAATAGCTATGTTGAAGGCAAAATGTTAAGAGCTCTAGAAGTAGGATTTGATTGGCGCCTATGTTTTCCATCTGTAGTAAAGCCCATTCTATTGCTTCGATACCTTCTTTCAAGGGGATTGA
Source organism: Lissotriton vulgaris (assembly GCF_964263255.1). Taxonomy (NCBI): domain Eukaryota; kingdom Metazoa; phylum Chordata; class Amphibia; order Caudata; family Salamandridae; genus Lissotriton; species Lissotriton vulgaris. The sequence goes on along the minus strand of NC_141695.1, from coordinate 983,731,109 downwards.
CGTGTACAGAGATGTTACGTCGATCGTGCACATAATCCAATGTTGACTGTTGTTGAGATCCAAATTATTGAGCTGATTCAAAAAATCTGTGGTGTCTTTAATGGTGGTTTTCCAGTTTAAAACAAATTTTTGAAGAAAGAAATCAATGTAGGTACCCAATGGTTCAAATAACGATCCTACACCTGAGACGATAGGTCTGAAGGGAGGATCGTATAAGTTCTTGTGTACTTTTGGTAACATGTACAAATGCGGTCTCTTTGGGTTTTGTTTAGTCAAAAACTGTTCTGTTTTAGTAGAAATCCAATCCATATCTTTAGCATGATTCAAGATTTTTCCTAGAGTTAGCATTATTTCTTGAGTTGGGTCTTTCTCCAAACGCAGATATGTAGTTTCATCAGCTAGATGTTCCATAACCTTCTTGTTGTAATATTCAGTGTTCATTATGATAAGGCCTCCCCCTTTATCTGCTCGTTGGAACGTTAATTCCTTCTGATTGGATAGTTTTTGAAGTATATTTCTTTCTTTTTTAGAGAAGTTGGTTTTCTACTTGACTTGAAAGTCGAGTTTGTGAATGTCCAACAAAACAAGTTTTTCAAATAGATCCAATGTTTTGTGGGAAACTGGGTCTACAAAATTGCTTTTGGGTTTAAATTCCACGTATTCCTTGGTGGCTGGGGGTTGTTGTTCAATGATGACATTGGCAAAAAAGCGTTTTAGTATGATGTTTCTCATGAACTTATAGAATGCAATTTCTGTTTCAGCCAGATTGGATTGATATGTGGGGACAAAGGATGTACCTTTATCCAAAACTTTCATTTGTTGGTTTGTCAGTTGTGTAGATGAGATGTTGATCACTATACTCTCCCGCTGCGTAGGTTGGGTTTGGTTTTTTCTTTTAGTTTTTCCTCTCCTGGTTTTTGTTGGTTTCCTCCCGCTTTTGCTATTGGGTCCGGAGCTTTTGATGCCTGTTGGCCTTGTTCTAAAAAAGCCTCAGTGGTAGTTGTTGTTGGTGGTGTAACTGATGTTGTTGGTGGTGTAACTGATGTTGTTGCTGTTTCTTTATCTGTACTTGGTATTTCTTTTCTCTGTACTGGAGCTCTGGAAGTAGATATATCTCCGTCTGACACTACACTCTCTTCCGATGAGGTGAATTGTGTTTTTGGAAGTTGGGCGTGTTTAGACGGTAATCGATGGTATCCTGTTTAAATTTTCTTAATTTCCTTTCTTGCAAGTCTTTCTCGTAACTCTCCAATTTCTTGTTCATTAAATCCAATTCATTTTGCCATTCTTCTCCGTCCATATGTTTAGACAAGTCTTGTTGTAGGTTGAATATCTCTTCTTCAAGTTCTTTTATACTTTTGGACAATTCCTCCACGATTAGAAGAATGAGGTCTAGTGAGCATTTGTTTAACACCGCGTACCATCTGTCCATGAAGTTTTTATTATGCTGGAGTCGAAACAAAAGGGGCTTAATTGCAAGTCTTAAGCCTCTAGGGATACGTTGATATTTATGATATTGGATTAATGTTGATGCGTGAAGTCTTTGATTCAGTTCACGACACATGATAAATTCCAGTTGTCTTAGTTGTTGAATTGTGGAGCCTTGGTGGGACTCAAAGGATTTTGTGGCTTTTATAAGTGAATAGATTTCTGCCGCTTGTTGATCTGTGTATGTTTTGGTATCAGCACGATTTCCGGTGGTACTTGCTATACTTTCAAAGGTTGCCATGTCGTTTTTTGGGTTGGGTGCTCAGACCTGTTTTAGGCAGTGACTTAGAATGATATTCAAAATTGTGGGGTAGGTCTTAAGCACTCCTGTTGTTTTTTGTTTAATGGATTGACTAGTATCCTTCATCAAAGTTATTGTCCTTCTTTTGCGTGCTGCTTGGTAGCTCTGGGCTGCCTGTCCCTGAGAGTTAACAAGACTGTTGGGGATTGGTTAGTGGTAACAATATCACAACCATACCAGGCGCACAGCTGATGTTTACGTTGTTTCCCCCTCTTCAAGCTAGATCTTTGTCAATACCTCTGAGTTCAGCATACCTTTTGCACTAGAAAACATAGCTGTGTACCATAATCCACACTCTAAGCATCTTGGGCCTCATTTATGAGAAATGACACATCGCTGCGCGAAAGCAGCGATGCGTCACTTCTCAGTGCACATTCCTTGCGACATACCTGATGGGTCAAATTTACTGTATTAGTATCATGCCGCAAGGAGTTACAGATATTTCGGTATTTCTGACGTATCTCTATGGCGCAAAAGTGACGCATTGCTGGAGTGTGTCACAAAAGTGAATCAACTCAAGCAATGCCTCCTTTCACATCGGGCATGCCCCATGTTAAAGGGCCTGCATCAGTCTTACGCCTGCTGTGAGGCAGGCATAAGATTTTGATGCAACAGCGTCCTAAAAGTGACGCCGTGAAATCTCATAGATTTCACTGCGTCACTTCTACTATGCTTTTTGCGGGGAACGCCCCCCCCCCCCTGTATACATTATCACTGACGCAGGTATAATGTAGCGCAGAGGTTTACAAAGTGACGCATCTGTTAAGATGCGTCACTTTGAAAATAGTTCGCAACAGGAGGCATGTTTTACGCCACTGATGCGTCTCAAAAAGTGACCAATCAGAAGCGCAAAACTGACGCAAGGCCTCATAAATGAGGCCCCTTGAAGGGAAGTCTGGATGCACTGAAAAGATGTCTGTGGCTGAAGTAGGCAGTTGGTAGAATGAACGGTATCTAAAATGGTGGATAACTTGCAGTTTTTTAAAAAGAAGAGGTATGATTGGTTGTTTAAGAACATTGTACAGTGAACTATAGGGTGCATGTTTCTTTCTTTAAATAGCATGTTTCTTATTGGTTAGGAAAAAAACGTTTGAAAGGTACAGTTGATATAATAAGCTCATATTTTGTAAAGTCAACCACATCTACTGTTTGTATTTGCAAAATTGTGTGGTGAACTTGGAAATATGCAGAATTTGTGACCAGTGAGTTCAGTTGAGTATTCCATTAACTGTTACTATGGAAACAGGTATTAATCAGAATGGGGGTAGGGTTGAAAGTTAACTGTGGCATAACATGTGAATTTGTTATAAATATTGAAGTAATATGTTATTGCAGTGAGATTTCCCAAGTCAGTACTATGTTTAGAAGTGGTGTGTTATTGAAAAGAAAATGGTAAAATTATTTGTAATATATTTTTGAACTCCTGTATGGATTTGCGGTGCCATTGCTGTCTGTGCAAGGCGGAGTTACGACTTCAAAAAATTCCAGAAGCAAATTGGGTTCAGTTAGAAGTCAGTTGACAGGGGTTGATATGTGTAACCAATAGAAATGTGTTTTAGAATTTGAAATAATCTGGGAAGCAATGTAATTTGTTATTTACATGTATATGTGTGGAGAAAGAGCGGGAAACTTTGCCATTTCGGGTTGTGCTTTGCTGAAAGAAGTGCTATACATATTGATTATGTGCATAAGAAAATCTTTTCTGAGTTTCTGATACTTCATAATCTACAAATCAATTTGAAAGTTGAGTTATACATTTGTGAGGTGTATTATGTGTTGGTTTGTTTTTATATGTAAAATATAAATCATGAACTTTGAAATTTGACATATATTATTAAATGTAGAAATGTTTATTACAGTTTGTTGTAATGTATTTAAATGTTGTTTAATATAGATTTTGTATAGTATTATGGGTATTTTGGAATATGGATTACTGATTATGGTAGTTTGTTTCAGTGTGTGGATATGTACATTGTAGTATACAGCATAATTTTAGGTGTTGCTTTCATGTTGGAAGTGAAAATGTTGAGGTAAGGTATTAGTAATTAGGCTAGTTTTTATTAGTTTTTAGAGAGGTATAGTTGAAATATACCAAATGATTTTTTGCATTTGATTTAAATTTGAAGTTTGTTCTGTATATTTATGAGGTGTACAGGTATAGACATATCCATGCATGTTTTCAGGAATAAGGCTAAAGCAGCAGCACAAACGTGAGGTTTGAGATATGTTTCTAGAGATATTATTTCTCAGGTACTTTGTATGTACTCCTAAAATCTCCCAGACATTACCCTAGCACTCATGAAATCACTAGGAATTACGTATGTACTCGTGGCATCCCCCAGACATACTTCTGCAGTCATAGATTCATCAATTCATTGGCTGTACGCTGGTTTAATCACCCAGGCACTTTCCTTGTACTGCTCTAATCTCACTGTCAGGATCTATGCACTCTTCCAATCATTTAGGCAGTGCTAATGCACTTTCAAAATCATGTAGGCCCTACCTATGTAATTATGTAATCACCCAGACACTACCGTTGCACTCCTGCAATCACCCTGTCAGGATCTATGTATTCCTCCTATCACTTAGGCAGTGCACAGGCACTACCATAAGACTTCTCCAATCGCATGTACATTTATAGTATACATACATACATACATAATTGTAGGGGTTGCTTTCAAATTGGAAGTGCAGTCTGTCAAGTTTAAAGGTATGCATGGAATTGTGTGTGAAGTATATCTCTACTTATATATGTTACGTTAAGGTATTTCTGATTAGACTATTTTTACAAGTCTCTAGAGAGGTACAGTTGAAATATGCCACGTAATGTCTTGTGTTTGGTTCTAATTTGAAGTTTGTTCTGTTAATTTATGAGGTGTACATAGTGTTGAGGTACAGAGATATCCATGGATGTTTTACGAATATGGTGAGACTTATAGCAGAGAAATGTGAATGGCTACTGCTTTGTATTTGGCTAGGCGTAACATTAACCCCTTCCACACTCATGACGAGCTGGGCTCGTCATGGTGTAGCCTCCTCGTACACTCATGACGAGCCCAGCTCGTCATAAAACAATGTAAAACAACAATTTGCAGCACAGATGGGGAAAACGCATAGCAGCCATGGAGTTAAAAGTAGTTGTGAAATAGTAAAGCAGCAGCACAAACTCATGCACTGCTACAATCCTTTAAGTACTACTCTTGCAGTGCAGCCATCACCCTGTCAGCATCCATGAACTCCTCCATTCACCCATCCAGCACCTTGTACTTATTCAATCACTCTGCCAATACCCAAGCACTTATACATTTGTCATGCACTCTCTTTGCAGCACTGTAATTATCCAGTCACTACTCACTTACTCATGCAATGATGCAAGCACTAACGTATGAACTGCGACATTCCTCTATGCACTATCCCTGCAGAGTTCTATCCAGCTACATATTACTGATTCACTCCTCCAAGTATCCAGGTAATACCTGTGCAGTCCAGCTATCCCCCTGTCAGTCCCAATGCACTCCTCTAATCACCCTAAAGGGAGTTACAGCACTCAATACAGTGCCAGTGTTTAAGTTTGACAGATTTAGTGTGCAAAGAGGGAAGAGCAGTTCCATTGGTCACTGAGATATGTGGAGATCAGATTCTCTTAGTAGCATAAGAAGGTGGCTCAGTTTATTTTGGGCAGTGGCTAGTGTTAATGCATGCAATTAAGATGTGTTATTGTATTGGTTAAGTTCACACCATGTACTTAACCAATCAGTCTGCCAATACCCAATCACTTATAAATTCACATGCACTCTCGTTGCACTACTGTAATCATCCAGTCAGTATCTATGTACTCATGCAATAACCAAATCACTAACCCATGCACTATTACAAACCCCTGTGCACTATCCATGCAGACCTCTAACCATGTTCACACTACTGATTCACTCTACTAATTACCCAGGTAGTACCCATGCAGTCCAGCAATCCCCCTTTCACTCCCCATGCACTCCTCCAATTTCCTATCCAGCACCATTTACTTTTCTGATCACTATGCTAATACTGAAGCACTTATAAATTCACCATACACTGTCTTTGCAGAACTGTAATCATCCAGTCATTACCCATGCACCCATGCAATAACCCAGGCACTAACATATGCACTGCTACAATCCTCTGCGCACTATCCATGCAGACCTCTAACCAGGTACACACTACTGATTCACTCCTCCAATTACCCAGGTAGTACCCATGCACTCCATCAATCCCCCTGTCACTTCCCATTCACTCCTCCAATCACCCACCCAGCACCATGTAGTTTCCAATCACTCCGCCAATACCCAAACACTTATAAATTCACCATGCACTCTCTTTGCACTACTGTGATCATCCAGTCAGTATCTATGTAGTCATGCAATAACCCAGTCAGTAACATATGCACTGCTACAATTCTCTGTGCACTATCCATGCAGACCTCTAACCAGGTAGACACTACTGGTTCACTCCTCCAATTACCCATGTAGTCCAGCAATCCCCCTGTCACTTCCCATTCACTCCTCCAATCACCCATCCAGCACTGAATAGTTTCTTAATCACTTTGCCAATACACAAGTACTTATAAATTCACCATGCACTCTCTTTGCTGCACTGTAATCATCCAGTAACTACCCATATACTCATGCAATGACCTAGGCACTACACATGCACTGCTACAATCCTCTGTGCACTATCCATGCAGACCTCTAACCAGGTACACACTACTGATTCACGCCTCCAATTACCAAGGTAGTACCCATGTACTCCAGCAATTCCCCTGTCACTCTCAAAGCACTCCTCCAAATCACCCATACAGCACCATGTAGTTTTCCAACCACTCTGCCAATACCCACGCACTTATACATTCATCATGCTCTCTCCTGGCACTACTGTGATCATTCAGTCAATATCTATGTACTCATGCAATAACCCAGTCAGTAACACATGCACTATTACAATCCCCTGTGCACTATCCATGCAGACCTCTAACCACCTACACACTACTGATTCACTCCTCTAATTACCTATATAGTACCCATGTGCAGTCCAGCAAACCCCCTATTACTCTCCATGCACTCCTTCAATCACCCATCCAGCACCATGTACTTTTCTAATCACTCCGTCAATATCCAAGCACTTATAAACTCACCATGCAGTCTCTTTCGAGCACTGTAATCATTCAGTCACTGCCCATCTACTCATGCAATGACCCAGGCACTAACATATTCACTGCTACAATCCGCTGTGCACTATCCATGCAGACTTCTAACCACCTACACACTACTGATTCATTCCTCTAATTACCCAGGTAGTACCGATGCAGTCCAGCAAACCCCCTGTCACTCCCCATGCACTGCTTCAATCACCCATTCAGCATCATGTACTTTTCTAATCACTCTGCCAATACCAAAGCACTTATAAATTCATCATACACTCTCTTTGCAGCACTGTAATCATCCAGTTACCACCCATGTACTCATTCAATGAGTCAGGAACTAATTTGTGCTCTGCTACAATCCTCTGTGCACTATCCATGCAGACCTCTAACCAGCTACACACTACTGATTCACTCCTCCAATTACGCATGTAGTACCCATGTTCTACAGCAATTACCCTGTCACTCCCCATGCACTTCTCCTATCACCCATCCAGCAGCATATACTTATCCAAAAACTCTGCCAAAACCGAAGCACTTATAAATTCACCATGAACTCTCTTTGCAGTAGTCTAATCCTCCAGTCAGTATGCATGTACTCATGCAATGATCCAGGCACTAAATCGACACTGCTACAATCTCCCTGTCACTACCCATGCACTCCTCCAAACACCCATCCAGCAGCATGTAGTTGTCTAATCACTCTGCCAATACCCAAGCAGTTATAAATTCACCATGCACTCACCAGGCAGTACTCTAATCATCCAGTGAGTACCCCTGTACTCATGCAATGGTCCAGGCACTAATACATGTACTGCTACTAAGTACGGGTGAATTTTGCGGATCTGTGGTCCGCGAATTCACGCGAAATCGCAAAAAAATCTGCGAATTTGCAGATTTTCCTGCGAAATCGCGGATTGTTTTGCGATTGGCACTGGAGTACTTTCTAATGGCTAATCCAGTAAGTGCTACCTCGTTGGGTAAATGTATAGTGCTTTTCCTACACTGCAGCTGCGTAAAGGGCCAGAAGATTTGTCTCCACTGGCAATGTGTGCTTGTAACTTTGCCACCGCGCCAAAAGGCACGAAGGTCTCTTGAGTGAGCTGTCCATCATAGTTGGGAAAGGGAAGGAAGACGTTTGATACCGCTAGTGTGTGGTGCGGGGCCAAACGAGCGGGGCTTCTAAGTGTGTCAACATTCCTCTTGTGTATAAAGGGTCAGAGATCAATCAGGGCAGCAGGTGAGGAGAAATCAGCCTCCTGGATCACAGGAACTACACGGGGATCGCGCTCGAGAAACTCATGGATGCAAAGACCTCCCTCAAGTATTACAGCTAATTTTCGATGGCAGATATAGGGTTAAAGCACACTTACCCAGCCTCAACCGTGCTCACTAATATTTTGGGCTGATTAAAATGTTACTGAATTTGAGATCCAACTCGGGCACCTCCTATATCTGTAAGTGCTTCCTGTTGAGGTTTAATTTTTGTGACAGGAGCCTTGTGCCATAATTAATCCTGCCCTGCATAGTTATCCATGAAGATGCCACCGTTTTGTGCAATACCTCTACTCAACTGGAGTACTTTTACTGGCAAATCAGTAAGTGCTACCTCGTTGGGTAAATGTATAGTGCTTTTCCTACACTGCAGCTGCGTAAAGGGCCAGATGATTTGTCTCCACTGATCATGTGTGCCAGTAACTTTGCCACCGTACCAAAAGGTGCCGAGTTACATTGAGTGAGCTGTCCATCATAGTTGGGAAAGGGTGGGAAGACGTTTGATACCGCGAGTGTGTGGTGCGGGGCCAAACAGGCAGGGCTTCTATGCGTGTTCACATGCCTCTTGTGTAAAGGATCAGAAGCGAGCAAGGCAGCAGGTGAGGATAAAGCAGCCTCCTGGTCACAGGAACTACAAGGGGATGGCGCTCGAGAAACTCATGGATGCAAAGACCTCCCTCGAGTATTACAGCTAATTTTCGACAGCAGATATGGGGTTAAAGCACACTTGCCCAACCTCGACCGTGCTTACTAATGTTTTGGGCTGATTGGAACGTTACTGAATTTGAGCTTCAACTTGGGTACCTGCTATATCTGTAAGTGCTTCCTGTTGAGGTTCAATTTTTGTGACAGGAGCCTCGTGCCATAATGAATCCTGCCCTGCATAGTTATCCATGAAGATGCCACCATTTTGTACAAGGCCTCTACTCAACTGGAGTACTTTTACTGGCTAATCAGTAAGTGCTACCTCGTTGGGTAAATGTATAGTGATTTTCCTACACTGCAGCTGCGTAAGGGCCAGAACATTTGCCTCCAGTGACCGTGTATGCTTGTAACTTTGCCACCGTGCCAAAAGGCGCCAAGGTCCCTTGAGTGAGCTGTCCATCATATTTGGGAAACGTCGGGAAGACGTTTGATACCGCTAGTGTATGATGCTGGGCCAAACAGGCAGGGCTTCTATGCGTGTTCACATGCCTCTTGTGTAAAGGATCAGAGAGCGAGCAGGGCAGCAGGTCAGGAGAAAGCAGCCTCCTAGTCACAGGAACTACAAGGGGATCGCGCTCGAGAAACTCATGGATGCAAAGACCTGCCTTGAGTATTACAGCTAATTTTCGACGGCAGATATGGGGTTAAAGCACACTTGCCCAGCCTCGACCGTGCTCAATATTGTTTTGGGATGATTAAAACGTTTCTGAATTTGAGCTTCAACTCGGGCACCTGCTTTATTTATATCTGTAAGTGCTTCCTGTTGAGGTTTAATTTTTTGTGACAGGAGCATTGTGCCATACTTGTAACTAATCTCTGACCCTGCTTCCAGGGTCAGAGCAGGGTCAGAGAATAGTTGCAAGTAGGCAACAAACTATCTGGAGGTGCCGCTCAGGAAGCACACACAGGGTTACAGCACGTGCCCAAATTGAAGTTAATTTCTTTGTAACCATTTTGTAAATGGGTACAAAGAAATTAGCTTCAACTTGGGCACCTGCTGTAACCCTGTAAGTGCTTCATGTACTTCAGTTTTGTAAAATCCGTTCCGCTTGCGGATTTGCAGATTTTTCTGCATTTTCGCGAGATTCATTGATCACAAAATTGCAGAAAATCCGGAAATTCCGCAAGCGGAACAAATTTTCCGCCCACACTTAACTGCTACGATCCCCTGAGCACTATCTTTACACTCCAGCCATCGCCCTGTCACTACCCATGCACTCCTCCAATCACTCAGCCAGTATCATGTACTTATACAGTCACTGACAATACCCAAGCACTTGTACATTCACTATGCATTAACCTTGCAGTACTCTAATCATCCATGCAGTACCCATGTACTCATGCAAGGAACCAGGTACTAACCATGCGATTCTACAATCACCTGTGTACTATCAATGATGGTCCTCTAATCTCCTACACACTACTCATGCACTCTTCCAATTACCCAGGTAGTACTGTTCCACTACTCTAATCATTGTGGGACTATCATTGTATATATTTGTATATTTAAAGAAGTGAATATTTCAGTATAATTATTTTAATTATACTAAATTGTTTTTAAAACTTTTCATTTTTTACAGATATTTTGCATAATTATTAAGACAGATTTACAATGAAAGAAAAGAGCAAATAAAAGACAACAAAGAAAAGAGGCAGATGGAATCAAGCTATCCTGGCTGAAGAGGGGTGAAACCCCGAAACCGGTCCTAGGATGCTTGTTTCCGGTCCAGGGAGGACCTGGCTTGGAGGTTCGTGCTGGACTTTTCCCATGAGGTTCAGGGTCAAGACTGATTTGCATATGGCCAAGTAAGTATGGGCAAAATTTGCGAATTCGTGTGAAATCGAATTCGCAATCTGCAAAATCCGCGAATTCGTGCAAATTTGCGGAATTTTGTTTTTTTGCGTGTTCCTGAAGTTTTTTGTGTGTTTCCAGGGTTTTTTGCGTGTTCACGGGGCTTTTTGTGTGTTCGCGGGCCACTTGCCTGGCGAAGTTACCCATGCAGTTGTGTATGGACACAGCACCCTCTGGTTCACCACTGAACCCTCAAGTTTATCACTGCCACCCTCTACTTCACCACTGCCACCCTCTGGTTCACCCCTGTCACCCACTGGTTCACCCCTGCCACCCTCTGGTTCACTACTGCCACCCTCTGGTTCAGCACTGCCACTCTCTGGTTCAGCACTGCCACTCTCTGGTTCACCCCTGCCACCTTCTGGTTCAGCACTGTCACCCTCTGGTTCACCACTGCCACCCTCTGGTTCACTACTGCCACCCTCTGGTTCATCACAGCACCTCTGGTTCACCACTGCCACCCTCTGGTTAACCTTTGTCACCCTCTGGTTCAGCACTGCCACCCTCTGGTTAACTACTGCCACCCTCTGGTTCACCCCTGCCACCCTCTGGTTCACCACTGCCACCCTCTGGTTCATCACAGCACCCTCTGATTCACCCCTGCCATCCTCTGGTACAGCCCTGTCATCCTCTGGTTCACCACTGCCCCCCTCTGGTTCATGACTGCCACCCTCTGGTTCATCACAGCACCTCTGGTTCACCCCTGCCACCCTCTGGTACAGCACTGTCACACTCTGGTTCACCACTGCCACCCTCTGGTTCACCACTCCCACCCTCTGGTTCAGCACAGCACCTCTGGTTCACCACTGCCACCCTCTGGTTAACCACTGTCACCCTCTGGTTCAGCACTGCCACCCTCTGGTTCACCACTGCCACCCTCTGGTTCAGCACAGCACCTCTGGTTCACCACTGCCACCCTCTGGTTCACCACTGCCACCCTCTGGTTCACCACTGCCACCCTCTGGTTAACCACTGTCACCCTCTGATTCAGCACTGCCACCCTCTGGTTCACCACTGCCACCCTCTGGTTCACCCCTTTCACCCTCTGGTTCACCACTGCCACCCTCTGGTTCAGCACTGCCACCCTCTGGTTCACCACGGTGACTCTCTGGTTCACCACTGCCACCCTCTGGTTCACCCATGCCACCCTCTTGTTCACCACTGCCACCCTCTGATTCACCCCTGCCACCATCTGGTTCATCCCTGCAACCCTCTGGTTCACCCCTGCCACCCTCTGGTTCAGCACTGCCTCCCTCTGGTTCAGCACTGTCACCCTCTGGTTCACCCCTGCCACCCTCTGGTTTATCACTGTGACCCTCCGGTTCATCACTGCCACCTTCTGGATCACCACTCCCACCCTCTACCGAGACCTTTTGTGACACAGCGGCAGCACAAAAGATGCGCCATGGTGCTGGGTATTACCAACATGATGCATCTGAGAGATGCGTCACGTTGTAAAGCCCTGCGCCATCAGGAGGCGTTCCAGCGCAGGGGAGGGCGTTCCTGCGCAGGAACGACTCCTAAAAGTGGCTGAGTGAAATCTACAAGAATCCACTCAGTCACTTTTAGGCCAATGCTGTGTCAAAACCCTGCGCCTGCTTGAAGCAGGCGCAAGGCTTGATGCAGCATTGGGGAGATGGGCCCCCCAGAGCATTGCTGGAGCTGTGTCGCGAGCTCAACGCAGCTCCAGCAATGCGCTGCTTTTACGGCACAGATGTGTGACGCATCTGTGCCGTTTTAGCCACATGGTGCGCCGCATTGTAAATACGGCGCACCATGGGTGGCGGAGCTGCGGCGCACAACAACTGGCGCATCCCAGGGGATGCGCCAGTTATTGTAAATCTGCCCCTATACATTTAGCCAACGAGGGAGCACTTACTGATTAGACAGTAGAAAGTACTCAATTTGAGTAGAGGTATTGCACAAAAAGGTGGCATCTTCGTGGACAAACACGCAGGGCAGGATTCATTCTGCCCCCTGTAAGACTTGTTTTTTGTGCCCTTCTGCCCTCTGTTAGACTCGTTTTTCCCTTGTTTTCTGCCCTTCTGCCCTCTGTTAGACTCTTTTTTCCCTTGTTTTCCTGCCCTTCTGCCCCCTGTTAGACTCGTTTTTTGTGCCCTTCTGCCCTCTGTTAGACTAATTTTTCCCTTGTTTTTTTGCCCTTCTGCACTCTGTTAGACTCGTTTTTTGTGCCCTTCTGCCCTCTGTTAATCCCTTGTTTTTGTGCCCTTCTGCCCTCTGTTAGACTCATTTTTTGTGCCCTTCTGCCCTCTGTTAGACTCCTTTTTGTGCCTTTCTGCCCCGTTAGATTCGTTTTTTGTGCCCTTCTGCCCTCTGTTAGATTCGTTTTTCCCTTGTTTTTTTGCCCTTCTGTCCTCTGTTAGACTGGTTTTTTGTGACCTTCTGCCCTCAGTTAGACTCGTTTTCCCCTTGTTTTTCTGCCCTTCTGCCCTTTTTTAGACTGCTTTTTGTGCCTTTCTGCCCTCTGCATCACCACATCATCACTCAGCGCTACCCCAGCATCACTCAGCACCATCACATTATCACTCAGCACCACCACATTATCACTCAGCCCCACCACAGCACCACTCAGCGCCACCACAGCATCACTCAGCGCCACCACAGCATCACTCAGTGCCACCACATTATCACTTAGCACCACCACAGCACCACTCAGCACCACCACAGCATCACTCAGCACCACCACATCACTCAGCACTACTACAGCACCAATAAGCACCACCACAGCACCACTTAGCGCCACCACAGCATCACTCAGCACCACCACAGCATCACTCATCACCACCACATTATCACTCAGCACCACCACAGCACCACTCAGCACCACCACAGCATCACTCAGCATCACTACAGTATCACACAGCACCACTCAGCACCACCACGGCATCACTCAGCGCCACCCCAGCATCAATCTGCACAACCATTCAACAACACCTGGTTCAAATATGTTCTCTCAATGATTCAAACTTTATTACAAATGTCACAAAAAGATGTTAATTTTTCACTTCTGTTCTTGGATTTTCGTCACAATAAAATACACTGAACATAATCTTTTTTAAGCTATTGCCATTATAAATTAAAATCACTTTTATTTAAGTATTAATTATTTTAAAAAAATGAAAAGCCATTGTAATGTGTAATATCAATACAGCTAAGTCACGTAAATACAAAACATGTTGCATTACAAATGCTATAGGTGTCACATTTGCGAAAGTTATAACTATTGGCATTGTAAATGACAAAGCTATTAATTTAGCTATTTTCAAAACCAACACATAAATAAAAAAAATTCTCATTTACAAGACCAATAGCTCAAACGCTCCTAATAGGAGACTTATTGCATTGCAAATGCCGGTTTTTATATCTGTCAGTGCTTCCTGTTGAGGTTAAATTTTCGTGACAGGTGCCTCATTGCCTACCTGTAACTATTCTCTGACCCTGCTTCAAGGGTCAGAGCAGGGTCAGAGAATAGTTGTAAGTAGGCAACGAGGCGCCAGGAAGCACTTACAGGCTTACAGCAGCAGGTACCCAAGTTGAAGTTAATTTCTTTGTAACCCTTTTGTAAAAGGTTACAAAAAATTAGCTTCAACTTTTGCACCTGCTGCAGTAACCCTGTAAGTGCTTGGCTGAAAATTCGTCCCCGCTGATTCGCGGATTTTACCACGATTTCGTGAGATTCGTGGATTGCGAAATCGCGGAAAATCCGCAAGTTCGGCGAGCGGAACGAATTTTCAGCCCATGCTTAGAATCAAGCTTTCCTGGCTGAAGAGGGGTGAAACCCCAAAACCGGTCCTAGGATGCTTGTTTTTGAGCCAGAGAGGACGTGGCTTGGCAGTTCGGGCTCGACTGTTCCCATGAGGCTCAAGGTCAAGACTGATTTGCATATGGCCAAGTCTAAACTGGTGTGGCATGGTGAGCAAAAGAGTGATGAATTTAACCAACATCTCTTGACTGGGGTGAAAGTTTTGATTTGTTCTGCATTCCGTCCAACAATTGTGTGGCTTTTGCTATGTAAAGAAAGCAGCAAAAGAGTAATTAGATCAAGTACAACATGGATCCTTAAAGAAAAAGCCTTTTGGTAAGAGAAGTAAAGAATTTGTAAAAAAAAGTGTTAAAGAGTCTAACAAATTCTGAAAATAATGGAGAGACAAAACATATACTGTGAAACAAAAGGAAAAAAATAATGCATAAAAAGTACACATTTGGATTATCAGAAAAAAATATGTTGAAAGGAGAAAGAAACAATTTTAGTGATTCTAAAAAGATTATATAAAAATAGAGTATTGCAAAATTTGTTAAAAAAATGTAAACAATCAAAAAAGAGATCAGCATTTTACAAACAAAAAAAGGAGATTCTAAGTGTGATTGAAAAAGCATATGAATTGAAAAGAAAATTGTTTATCTCAGTTTTAAACAGATTGAAAACTTTAAATACAATAATGCAGTCTATGAAGGACAAATGTAAAAGAAAAAGGATTGTAAATGGAACTAACTTTTAAAAAAAATATTTTCTAGGGAATGGAAGCATGCTTCTAGTACGGAATCTTTTTTAAATGAAGAAAGCTATTTTCAACAAAATACATTAGTTCTCTCAGTTGATACCTGTGGTCATTGTTATGAACTTAAAAATGGTTGTACAATTGAAAAAGAAAAGATGGTTCCTAGAAATGTGGAAGAAGTAATAGTTGAGGGAGTTCAAGGAAGACGTACCCAGGCTTCAGTGTTTACTTGGCATTGTAGCAGTATTTGTAGTATACAACAGGAATCTATTGATATATTGATACATTTCTTAAGAGAAAAAACTGTGAAACAGAAGATTAAGATATTACAAGGAGTGGATCCTTCAAAGTGAGAAAAAAACAGGGCTGCAAGGTTATTCTCTGGGGTGTCTTTCTAGGAAAGTGTTGCAAAGTCGTTTTCATCATTTAAGAATATTAGCACTACATCATTACGAAATGCGGAAGTTAGTTAGAAGATTATACTACGTGAAAGTCCTGCATTATGTCTAAATGAAATTAATACAGCTCTTTTGCATGGTTCAGTATTGGATGTAAAACCGTTTGTGATGATATAGAGTTATGTTTCTTTGCTGGTCAAGAGGAGTGTTGAGGAAGTGAGAGTTTGATAAGTGTAGATGTTGAAGAAGAGATGGAAGCTACTACTGATGTGAAGTTTGAAAAAGAAATAACAAAGCTTAAAGTAATTTCTGGTGAAAATCGCAACTATGGGGGTCATTAGGATGGCGGACGGACACCCCCAAGGTGGAGGGACCATCCGCAAGGGCAGCGGCGGTCCCTCCATGCCAATTAGGATGTGAACACCACCCTGGCGGTCACATCCTGTATCTTTAACATTGCGGCGGGTGCTGCTTCAAGCAGCACCCGCCCCAATGTTAAAAATGCATGCATTGCATTTGCATACACAAAGCGGCAGGCACAGTGCGGTGCCTGCTGCTTTGTGCATGCAAATGCAGGGGGGTACCATAGGTACCCCCCATGTGTATCCCCACCCCCCTTTTACCTTGGGGGGCCGCAAGGGCCCCCCAGAAGCAAAGGTCCACATGCTTTTCCACAGCGGAAAAACCGCCCCTGAAAAGCATGTTTACACAAGCTTCCTAATATGGCTGGCGGTGTCTTGCAGACACCGCCACCAAATAGCAGGCTACACCCCACGGATCAGCGGCGGACAGACCTGCCGTCCGCCGTTGATCCTATCGCCATCCTGATCTGGCGGGTGGTGATTACAGGGACCACGGCTGTGAATCAGCATCCTCCGGGCCGGTGGCCTGGAGGATGCGGATTCACAGCCATCCTAATCGAGCCCTAAGTTTGTATTTGTTGCCGACGTACTCACTATAAAATACAAACTAGGAATGTAGATGTGTTTTTTAAAAAGTGAAAAGGAAAAAAATGATAAATGGGAATTTGCTGTTTATTTGTTTGTGGAAGTTCGTTTTGAGTTGGGTACTCAACAATGTCTTTGTACATATTGTTAAAATAAATTAAAAGAGAACAAAATGCCAGCTAGAGCTGTTCATAATAAACTAGAATTAGAATGTATACCTCCAGAACTTAAAGATTTAAATATATATAAATCCACCCTTATTCAATCTGTTCACCCGTTTCAGGCTTTAATTCGTATGGACCCTAAAACAGGTAAGCTGCCTCCAATAGATCTACAAAGAGGTTTAAAAGGAAGAGTTGTATATTTACCTTTAGATTGTAGGAAAAAATGTGAAACTGTTGGTGCAGAAAGAGAAGACAGTGAACCTGTAGTCATTCTTGTTAATGGTGTACCTACAAAGAGTAGGAAAATATGGCAAGAATTAGTAGTTGTCACCAAAGTCCAAAAGGTTACATCATAACTGCTGCAAAACAATGTTTTACTATAAAACTGTAAATGTAGAAGAACAAGAAATATGTTTAGAAGATGGAAAAGGCATTTCAAGTGGACAAGTAGAAGTCCAGAAAAGAAGAAATTCATGAATATTACACTATACACCCTCTACACTCAAAAGAAATGATAGGAGACATTATTGAATTGTTCCAGATGAAAAAAGCAAAAGGAACTCCCACGAGTGAATGGGAAAAAAGTTTTCCAGATCTGTTCCCTACTGGAAAAGGTTGACAATATGATGAACGACCAGTTCAGATTCCAGCTTCAGAATACCGTACTTTACAACTGTACTCAGAAGATGCAAGATTTAGACAGTGTATTCTATATTTGATTCATCTTTATTTGAAAGTGAACTTTTTGCACTTTCATATGCAGTTAATCACATATTAAAAACGGGGATTAATTTTTCGGAGGTTTCTGTAAAGCAATTCATGGACAAAGTTAAAGAAAGAGACAATTAGAAACACAGTTAATGAATTTGATGGCATGTCAACGAGGCACTAATGAATATAGGTATCAATGTCATGGGGAACTGAAATGTATGGTAAGGAACTTAGGAACCCCTACGTGGTTTGTTACATCTAGGGGACAATGCCGATGTCGGATGGACCTGAGTCCGTCCGACATCGGCCAGGAGCTGTAACCGACTGACCTGCTGTCGATGGTTACAGCCCTGATAGTACGATGTAACCGAACAGTGTTCTGTAGCATTTGAGTACTTAAAAATACAGGCATGCATTCCGAGTGGAATGAATGCCTGCATTGTTGAAAGCAGGGGTGCAGTTCATCCCTGCACCCAGTGGCCGGTACCCCAAGGTCCCTGCCACCGGGTACAAGGATCAACGGAGGGGTACCATACAGCAGCCTCACACCCATGGGAGCAGCGAAAAGCTGCCATTGTACTCCTTCGGTCATAAAGAGGTGACCGGGAGAGTACCAATGGATTTCCAGACTGTGGACAGGGTCTCTGAGCCTGTCTTCCGCAATCCGGAAATCCAAATTGGATTCCTTTCTGACTGAGCCCATCAGAATGGCTCGGTCAGAAAGGAATATGCCCCACACATTCCGGCTCGGTCAGAAGGGCTCTGACCATCTTTCGGAGCCCTTCTAACCAAAATCGGAATCGGCCCCTTAGTTGTGCTGAGTACCCATGGGATGATTTTCTTGATTTTCAATGACATGCAAATTTAAATATAGAGAATATTGATTTGAAGACAGCTGGAGAACTGTGTTCCTTGGATCCTGTAAATGTATGCAGATATTTTAATCATAGGTTTTAAGCTATGATGTCTTTCATCTCTAAAAAAATTGGCAAAGTTATTGATTTCTTCTGGAGGAAGGAATATCAAGCTAGAGGTGCACCTCATATTCATATGCTGCTAGGGATCAAGAATGCACAAAAATTTGGAACTGACAGAGATAAGACGGTTCTGTCATTTATTGTACAACATGTTACCTGTTACCATACAACAGTAAAAGCAGGAAACAACTTGAGACAGCGGGATTTACGTTTTTTAAAATCATCGATGTGGAAAATATTGTCTACAGAAATACAAGTGAAAAGAAAAAATGTACACAAAATGTCGATTTGGTTTTCCACGTCCAGTAATTTCCAAAGGAAGAGTGAACAGTTTTATGTCAGCAGTGGGGCACACTATCACTTGTAAATCAGCTAATAATACTTATCATATAAAAAGAACAGAAGAATCAAAGTACATTAATGATTACAATCCAGTGATTTTGACGATGTGGAATGCAAATATGGACATGCAATATGTTGCAGATAACTCAATTGCTGTTGCTTACTATGTTATGTCATATATAACCAAATCTGAGAAGAAAGAATTGAAAGAAATCTGGGAACAAATTTCACAAGAGAAGACACTTAGTAAAAAATTGGACAGCCTCAGCTTGAATATGCTTTCACATCGAGAAATTGAATCATACGAATATTCAGATTGATTGATATCTGCAAGTTTATATTCAAATTAGGGAGGAATTATCTGGATAAGTCTAGGTCTTGCTGCGACACGAAGTCTAGTTTTGAAATCTGTACAAGAAATTGAAGCATTAAATGACACAGTAAGTACAGATTTTCTTAAAACAAATATGTTGGCTACGTACTACCAAATGGAAGTCTACACCTGGAAAAGATATGTCTATATGAAGTACTGCAACATTACAGCTTTGAGAAAAATGTTACGGAAAATATAAATGAAGGAAAATATGCTGTAATTGGATGTGAAGGATGTTTGGTAAAATATGCCAAAGGAAATCTGATTAATACCAGGAAACTAAGTTGTGATACTCCAGATAAAAGGGAGATTTTCTATTTAGCTCTTCTGCAACTCTTCAAACCTTTGCTCAGTGAAATGAAATTACTTGGAGATTGTGACTGCTATGAAGAATCTTTCAATCCATGTAAAGATAGCATTGAATGTACATTTTTTCCAAATTATCTCCAAATGTTGAACAAAGAAATTAATTAAGAAAGTACTATTGCAGCTGAAATAGCTAGAGATTGTCCTCAAGATAGTCAGAGTTCTGCTGCACAAAGTCAAGATCCACTAGGAGAAGCCATACTTGAAAGTAAAGCAGCAATAGCAATGAGTGAAGTGGAAACGGTGATGCAATAAGCACAACAGGACATTATTGATTTGAAAAACTTAGAATAACAACTGACTACTGAACAGAAAGAAATATATTACCAAGATACACAACAAATAGAACACAGACTACTGCATGAGAAGAGTGTTTGCCAATGTACATCATGTAAACCTACTATTATGTACATCAGTGGTCAAACTGGAACTGGAAAAAGTTTCTTATTTATTTATTTATTTATAGAGTGCGAACCAGACCCGTGAGGGTATAAGAGCGATTTACAGTAGTATCAGGTGGGATACAGGACAAAGGGGTAGGAGAGCCAAGGGATATGGAAACAAATAGATACACTAAATGGCAAGACAGACAATCGTACTATCCAACTACCTTATGGGATAGGAGCAAAACAATACAATACAATAGAAAACAGTCTCATCACCATGGAGGATTGTTCAGAAGTGCAGGGTGGGCAACATAAAGGGAGGAGGCCAAGGGGTAGTGCCCTAACGATAGGTAAAGTCAGGTTACGGAGGTGATTGTAAAGTGAACTTTAGGAAGAGAATTTGCCCATTAGGAAAGTTTTGGTCTCCTTTTTGAAGTGAGCTAGAGACGATATCCTTCTGATGGCGGGTGGGAGTAAGTTCCATATTCTTAGGGCGACCCCAGAGAAAGCCCGATTGTGCATTCTTTTTTTCTTGAAGTGTGCAGTTTGGAGCAGAAGGGCTCTGGCTGACCGGGAGCTTCTGGCTCCTCCGGATAACACAAGTTTCTGTGCGAGAAAAGCAGGGGATTTGGAATAGAGAGCCTTGTGGGTGATGTAAGCCAGCTTAAATTGGATTCTGGCCTCAAGAGGAAGCCAGTTCAGAGCTTTTAGGTGGGGTGAGATATGGTCGAACTTCTTAGAGCCAGTTAGAAGTCTGGCAGCAGCATTGAGGCAGGCTTTCAAGGGTGCCAGAGAGATCTTGTGTAGGCCTGCGAGGGTGGAGCAACCATATTCTAGCCTAGAGATGATTAAGGCCTGAATTGCTGATTTTAGGTCTTAGGGTCAAGGAAAGGTTTCAGGCTTCGTAGGTAGTTCAAGTGAAATCTGGCAGTTTTGGTCATCACGTTGATGTGGCCTTGCATGTTCAGGTTGCCGTCTAAGGTAATTCCCAGGGATTTAGCAGAGTCCACAATGGTAGGATACCAGTTTAGCGGTGTGATAGCCTTGATTCCAACTTGAATGTCTGTATTGGCGTTAGGAGGAGAGATAAAGAGAAACTCAGTTTTTTTGGCATTGAGTTTAAGCTGGTTATATGTGAGCCAGTGAACAGTCAGCTTCAGGGCCTCATTCAAGGAGCAGATATACTCTGGAGAAGAGATTTTGATGTAGAGCTGTGTGTCGTCAGCATACATGTGGTAAGAGATATTTGCAGTGCGCAGCACCTCTGAGAGCGGTTCGAAGTAAAGATTGAAGAGGGTAGGGAACAAGGTTGATCCTTGAGGAACTCAAACTGTGATCGGAGAGGAAGCGGATAGTTTGCTGTTGATCAAGACTCTCTGAAAGCGGTTCTGGAGGAAGGATCTAAACCAGACCAGAATGGTGCCATCCAGGCCCATCCTAAGTTTGAGGCGATTCAGGAGAACAGTTTTATGTCAGCAGTGGGGCACACTATCACTTGTAAATCAGCTAATAATACTTATCATATAAAAAGAACAGAAGAATCAAAGTACATTAATGATTACAATCCAGTGATTTTGACGATGTGGAATGCAAATATGGACATGCAATATGTTGCAGATAACTCAATTGCTGTTGCTTACTATGTTATGTCATATATAACCAAATCTGAGAAGAAAGAATTGAAAGAAATCTGGGAACAAATTTCACAAGAGAAGACACTTAGTAAAAAATTGGACAGCCTCAGCTTGAATATGCTTTCACATCGAGAAATTGAATCATACGAATATTCAGATCGATTGATATCTGCAAGTTTATATTCAAATTAGGGAGGAATTATCTGGATAAGTCTAGGTCTTGCTGCGACACGAAGTCTAGTTTTGAAATCTGTACAAGAAATTGAAGCATTAAATGACACAGTAAGTACAGATTTTCTTAAAACAAATATGTTGGCTACGTACTACCAAATGGAAGTCTACACCTGGAAAAGATATGTCTATATGAAGTACTGCAACATTACAGCTTTGAGAAAAATGTTACGGAAAATATAAATGAAGGAAAATATGCTGTAATTGGATGTGAAGGATGTTTGGTAAAATATGCCAAAGGAAATCTGATTAATACCAGGAAACTAAGTTGTGATACTCCAGATAAAAGGGAGATTTTCTATTTAGCTCTTCTGCAACTCTTCAAACCTTTGCTCAGTGAAATGAAATTACTTGGAGATTTTGACTGCTATGAAGAATCTTTCAATCCATGTAAAGATAGCATTGAATGTACATTTTTTCCAAATTATCTCCAAATGTTGAACAAAGAAATTAATTAAGAAAGTACTATTGCAGCTGAAATAGCTAGAGATTGTCCTCAAGATAGTCAGAGTTCTGCTGCACAAAGTCAAGATCCACTAGGAGAAGCCATACTTGAAAGTAAAGCAGCAATAGCAATGAGTGAAGTGGAAACGGTGATGCAATAAGCACAACAGGACATTATTGATTTGAAAAACTTAGAATAACAACTGACTACTGAACAGAAAGAAATATATTACCAAGATACACAACAAATAGAACACAGACTACTGCATGAGAAGAGTGTTTGCCAATGTACATCATGTAAACCTACTATTATGTACATCAGTGGTCAAACTGGAACTGGAAAAAGTTTCTTGTTTATTTATTTATTTATAGAGTGCGAACCAGACCCGTGAGGGTATAAGAGCGATTTACAGTAGTATCAGGTGGGATACAGGACAAAGGGGTAGGAGAGCCAAGGGATATGGAAACAAATAGATACACTAAATGGCAAGACAGACAATCGTACTATCCAACTACCTTATGGGATAGGAGCAAAACAATACAATACAATAGAAAACAGTCTCATCACCATGGAGGATTGTTCAGAAGTGCAGGGTGGGCAACATAAAGGGAGGAGGCCAAGGGGTAGTGCCCTAACGATAGGTAAAGTCAGGTTACGGAGGTGATTGTAAAGTGAACTTTAGGAAGAGAATTTGCCCATTAGGAAAGTTTTGGTCTCCTTTTTGAAGTGAGCTAGAGACGATATCCTTCTGATGGCGGGTGGGAGTAAGTTCCATATTCTTAGGGCGACCCCAGAGAAAGCCCGATTGTGCATTCTTTTTTTCTTGAAGTGTGCAGTTTGGAGCAGAAGGGCTCTGGCTGACCGGGAGCTTCTGGCTCCTCCGGATAACACAAGTTTCTGTGCGAGAAAAGCAGGGGATTTGGACTAGAGAGCCTTGTGGGTGATGTAAGCCAGCTTAAATTGGATTCTGGCCTCAAGAGGAAGCCAGTTCAGAGCTTTTAGGTGGGGTGAGATATGGTCGAACTTCTTAGAGCCAGTTAGAAGTCTGGCAGCAGCATTGAGGCAGGCTTTCAAGGGTGCCAGAGAGATCTTGTGTAGGCCTGCGAGGGTGGAGCAACCATATTCTAGCCTAGAGATGATTAAGGCCTGAATTGCTGATTTTAGGTCTTAGGGTCAAGGAAAGGTTTCAGGCTTCGTAGGTAGTTCAAGTGAAATCTGGCAGTTTTGGTCATCACGTTGATGTGGCCTTGCATGTTCAGGTTGCCGTCTAAGGTAATTCCCAGGGATTTAGCAGAGTCCACAATGGTAGGATACCAGTTTAGCGGTGTGATAGCCTTGATTCCAACTTGAATGTCTGTATTGGCGTTAGGAGGAGAGATAAAGAGAAACTCAGTTTTTTTGGCATTGAGTTTAAGCTGGTTATATGTGAGCCAGTGAACAGTCAGCTTCAGGGCCTCATTCAAGGAGCAGATATACTTTGGAGAAGAGATTTTGATGTAGAGCTGTGTGTCATCAGCATACATATGGTAAGAGATATTTGCAGTGCGCAGCACCTCTGAGAGCGGTTCGAAGTAAAGATTGAAGAGGGTAGGGAACAAGGTTGATCCTTGAGGAACTCAAACTGTGATCGGAGAGGAAGCGGATAGTTTGCTGTTGATCAAGACTCTCTGAAAGCGGTTCTGGAGGAAGGATCTAAACCAGACCAGAATGGTGCCATCCAGGCCCATCCTAAGTTTGAGGCGATTCAGGAGAACAGTTTTATGTCAGCAGTGGGGCACACTATCACTTGTAAATCAGCTAATAATACTTATCATATAAAAAGAACAGAAGAATCAAAGTACATTAATGATTACAATCCAGTGATTTTGACGATGTGGAATGCAAATATGGACATGCAATATGTTGCAGATAACTCAATTGCTGTTGCTTACTATGTTATGTCATATATAACCAAATCTGAGAAGAAAGAATTGAAAGAAATCTGGGAACAAATTTCACAAGAGAAGACACTTAGTAAAAAATTGGACAGCCTCAGCTTGAATATGCTTTCACATCGAGAAATTGAATCATACGAATATTCAGATCGATTGATATCTGCAAGTTTATATTCAAATTAGGGAGGAATTATCTGGATAAGTCTAGGTCTTGCTGCGACACGAAGTCTAGTTTTGAAATCTGTACAAGAAATTGAAGCATTAAATGACACAGTAAGTACAGATTTTCTTAAAACAAATATGTTGGCTACGTACTACCAAATGGAAGTCTACACCTGGAAAAGATATGTCTATATGAAGTACTGCAACATTACAGCTTTGAGAAAAATGTTACGGAAAATATAAATGAAGGAAAATATGCTGTAATTGGATGTGAAGGATGTTTGGTAAAATATGCCAAAGGAAATCTGATTAATACCAGGAAACTAAGTTGTGATACTCCAGATAAAAGGGAGATTTTCTATTTAGCTCTTCTGCAACTCTTCAAACCTTTGCTCAGTGAAATGAAATTACTTGGAGATTTTGACTGCTATGAAGAATCTTTCAATCCATGTAAAGATAGCATTGAATGTACATTTTTTCCAAATTATCTCCAAATGTTGAACAAAGAAATTAATTAAGAAAGTACTATTGCAGCTGAAATAGCTAGAGATTGTCCTCAAGATAGTCAGAGTTCTGCTGCACAAAGTCAAGATCCACTAGGAGAAGCCATACTTGAAAGTAAAGCAGCATAGCAATGAGTGAAGTGGAAACGGTGATGCAATAAGCACAACAGGACATTATTGATTTGAAAAACTTAGAATAACAACTGACTACTGAACAGAAAGAAATATATTACCAAGATACACAACAAATAGAACACAGACTACTGCATGAGAAGAGTGTTTGCCAATGTACATCATGTAAACCTACTATTATGTACATCAGTGGTCAAACTGGAACTGGAAAAAGTTTCTTGTTTATTTATTTATTTATAGAGTGCGAACCAGACCCGTGAGGGTATAAGAGCGATTTACAGTAGTATCAGGTGGGATACAGGACAAAGGGGTAGGAGAGCCAAGGGATATGGAAACAAATAGATACACTAAATGGCAAGACAGACAATCGTACTATCCAACTACCTTATGGGATAGGAACAAAACAATACAATACAATAGAAAACAGTCTCATCACCATGGAGGATTGTTCAGAAGTGCAGGGTGGGCAACATAAACGGAGGAGGCCAAGGGGTAGTGCCCTAACGATAGGTAAAGTCAGGTTACGGAGGTGATTGTAAAGTGAACTTTAGGAAGAGAATTTGCCCATTAGGAAAGTTTTGGTCTCCTTTTTGAAGTGAGCTAGAGACGATATCCTTCTGATGGCGGGTGGGAGTAAGTTCCATATTCTTAGGGCGACCCCAGAGAAAGCCCGATTGTGCATTCTTTTTTTCTTGAAGTGTGCAGTTTGGAGCAGAAGGGCTCTGGCTGACCGGGAGCTTCTGGCTCCTCCGGATAACACAAGTTTCTGTGCGAGAAAAGCAGGGGATTTGGAATAGAGAGCCTTGTGGGTGATGTAAGCCAGCTTAAATTGGATTCTGGCCTCAAGAGGAAGCCAGTTCAGAGCTTTTAGGTGGGGTGAGATATGGTCGAACTTCTTAGAGCCAGTTAGAAGTCTGGCAGCAGCATTGAGGCAGGCTTTCAAGGGTGCCAGAGAGATCTTGTGTAGGCCTGCGAGGGTGGAGCAACCATATTCTAGCCTAGAGATGATTAAGGCCTGAATTGCTGATTTTAGGTCTTAGGGTCAAGGAAAGGTTTCAGGCTTCGTAGGTAGTTCAAGTGAAATCTGGCAGTTTTGGTCATCACGTTGATGTGGCCTTGCATGTTCAGGTTGCCGTCTAAGGTAATTCCCAGGGATTTAGCAGAGTCCACAATGGTAGGATACCAGTTTAGCGGTGTGATAGCCTTGATTCCAACTTGAATGTCTGTATTGGCGTTAGGAGGAGAGATAAAGAGAAACTCCGTTTTTTTGGCATTGAGTTTAAGCTAGTTATATGTGAGCCAGTGAACAGTCAGCTTCAGGGCCTCATTCAAGGAGCAGATATACTCTGGAGAAGAGATTTTGATGTAGAGCTGTGTGTCGTCAGCATACATGTGGTAAGATATATTTGCAGTGCGCAGCACCTCTGAGAGCGGTTCGAAGTAAAGATTGAAGAGGGTAGGGAACAAGGTTGATCCTTGAGGAACTCAAACTGTGATCGGAGAGGAAGCGGATAGTTTGCTGTTGATCAAGACTCTCTGAAAGCGGTTCTGGAGGAAGGATCTAAACCAGACCAGAATGGTGCCATCCAGGCCCATCCTAAGTTTGAGGCGATTCAGGAGAACAGTTTTATGTCAGCAGTGGGGCACACTATCACTTGTAAATCAGCTAATAATACTTATCATATAAAAAGAACAGAAGAATCAAAGTACATTAATGATTACAATCCAGTGATTTTGACGATGTGGAATGCAAATATGGACATGCAATATGTTGCAGATAACTCAATTGCTGTTGCTTACTATGTTATGTCATATATAACCAAATCTGAGAAGAAAGAATTGAAAGAAATCTGGGAACAAATTTCACAAGAGAAGACACTTAGTAAAAAATTGGACAGCCTCAGCTTGAATATGCTTTCACATCGAGAAATTGAATCATACGAATATTCAGATCGATTGATATCTGCAAGTTTATATTCAAATTAGGGAGGAATTATCTGGATAAGTCTAGGTCTTGCTGCGACACGAAGTCTAGTTTTGAAATCTGTACAAGAAATTGAAGCATTAAATGACACAGTAAGTACAGATTTTCTTAAAACAAATATGTTGGCTACGTACTACCAAATGGAAGTCTACACCTGGAAAAGATATGTCTATATGAAGTACTGCAACATTACAGCTTTGAGAAAAATGTTACGGAAAATATAAATGAAGGAAAATATGCTGTAATTGGATGTGAAGGATGTTTGGTAAAATATGCCAAAGGAAATCTGATTAATACCAGGAAACTAAGTTGTGATACTCCAGATAAAAGGGAGATTTTCTATTTAGCTCTTCTGCAACTCTTCAAACCTTTGCTCAGTGAAATGAAATTACTTGGAGATTTTGACTGCTATGAAGAATCTTTCAATCCATGTAAAGATAGCATTGAATGTACATTTTTTCCAAATTATCTCCAAATGTTGAACAAAGAAATTAATTAAGAAAGTACTATTGCAGCTGAAATAGCTAGAGATTGTCCTCAAGATAGTCAGAGTTCTGCTGCACAAAGTCAAGATCCACTAGGAGAAGCCATACTTGAAAGTAAAGCAGCAATAGCAATGAGTGAAGTGGAATTGGTGATGCAATAAGCACAACAGGACATTATTGATTTGAAAAACTTAGAATAACAACTGACTACTGAACAGAAAGAAATATATTACCAAGATACACAACAAATAGAACACAGACTACTGCATGAGAAGAGTGTTTGCCAATGTACATCATGTAAACCTACTATTATGTACATCAGTGGTCAAACTGGAACTGGAAAAAGTTTCTTGTTTATTTATTTATTTATAGAGTGCGAACCAGACCCGTGAGGGTATAAGAGCGATTTACAGTAGTATCAGGTGGGATACAGGACAAAGGGGTAGGAGAGCCAAGGGATATGGAAACAAATAGATACACTAAATGGCAAGACAGACAATCGTACTATCCAACTACCTTATGGGATAGGAGCAAAACAATACAATACAATAGAAAACAGTCTCATCACCATGGAGGATTGTTCAGAAGTGCAGGGTGGGCAACATAAAGGGAGGAGGCCAAGGGGTAGTGCCCTAACGATAGGTAAAGTCAGGTTACGGAGGTGATTGTAAAGTGAACTTTAGGAAGAGAATTTGCCCATTAGGAAAGTTTTGCTCTCCTTTTTGAAGTGAGCTAGAGACGATATCCTTCTGATGGCGGGTGGGAGTAAGTTCCATATTCTTAGGGCGACCCCAGAGAAAGCCCGATTGTGCATTCTTTTTTTCTTGAAGTGTGCAGTTTGGAGCAGAAGGGCTCTGGCTGACCGGGAGCTTCTGGCTCCTCCGGATAACACAACTTTCTGTGCGAGAAAAGCAGGGGATTTGGAATAGAGAGCCTTGTGGGTGATGTAAGCCAGCTTAAATTGGATTCTGGCCTCAAGAGGAAGCCAGTTCAGAGCTTTTAGGTGGGGTGAGATATGGTCGAACTTCTTAGAGCCAGTTAGAAGTCTGGCAGCAGCATTGAGGCAGGCTTTCAAGGGTGCCAGAGAGATCTTGTGTAGGCCTGCGAGGGTGGAGCAACCATATTCTAGCCTAGAGATGATTAAGGCCTGAATTGCTGATTTTAGGTCTTAGGGTCAAGGAAAGGTTTCAGGCTTCGTAGGTAGTTCAAGTGAAATCTGGCAGTTTTGGTCATCACGTTGATGTGGCCTTGCATGTTCAGGTTGCCGTCTAAGGTAATTCCCAGGGATTTAGCAGAGTCCACAATGGTAGGATACCAGTTTAGCGGTGTGATAGCCTTGATTCCAACTTGAATGTCTGTATTGGCGTTAGGAGGAGAGATAAAGAGAAACTCAGTTTTTTTGGCATTGAGTTTAAGCTGGTTATATGTGAGCCAGTGAACAGTCAGCTTCAGGGCCTCATTCAAGGAGCAGATATACTCTGGAGAAGAGATTTTGATGTAGAGCTGTGTGTCGTCAGCATACATGTGGTAAGAGATATTTGCAGTGCGCAGCACCTCTGAGAGCGGTTCGAAGTAAAGATTGAAGAGGGTAGGGAACAAGGTTGATCCTTGAGGAACTCAAACTGTGATCGGAGAGGAAGCGGATAGTTTGCTGTTGATCAAGACTCTCTGAAAGCGGTTCTGGAGGAAGGACCTAAACCAGACCAGAATGGTGCCATCCAGGCCCATCCTAAGTTTGAGGCGATTCAGGAGAATTTTGTGGTTAACCTTTTCAAAAGCTGAGGATAGGTCAAGGAGGATCAAGAGACAGGTTTCGCCTTGGTCAAGGGCTTGAAGGGCATTATCCACAATGTGGAGCAGAGTGGTTTCCGTGCTGTGCCCAGGTCTGAAACCAGATTGCAAGTCGTCCAGAAGGTAGAAGTTGGTGATGTGTTGGCTAAGCTGTTGCTGTACACATTTTTCCAGCAATTTAGCTAGGAGAGGGATGTTTGAGATTGGTCTGTACTTGTCAGGAGAAGCAGGATCTAGTGTAGGTTTTTTTAGAATGGGACAACCTGGCCAGCTTTGAGAGAGTCAGAAATCGATCCCTGTAGGAGAGAGGCGTTGATTTTTGTCGTCTAAGATGAGATGATAGCCTGAGAGGCAGCGGCAAGGCAGTTTGATGGGAGAGGGTCATTGAAGTGATTGTTGGGGCTTAAAGAGGAAATAATTTTTGAGACTGAATGTTCATCATTGATTTTGAAGTTGGGCCATAACGCTTGGTTTTTGAGGGAGGTCTGGGAGGGCAGCGCAGAGTGGGGAGGTAGAACCTGAGGGGATTGGGAATAGGTAGCAGACATGAGTTCCTTTGCTAAGGCAGAGATTTTATCCCAGAAGAAGGAGGAGAATTGCTCACATGGGATTGGAGATATTAGGGTTTCTTTGGATGACTTAGCTAGTTTGTTGGATTGGTGTTTGACCAACTCAAACAATTTGCAAGGTCTATTCTTAGCGTTATCCAGTTCTGTTCTGAAGAATTCTTTTTTAGAGTTGATGATTTTTTTGTTATAGGCGTTACTGGCCTGACGGAGACAATTAAGATGGTCTGCAGAAGGGTGCTTTTTCCAGTTCAGTTCTGTTTGCCTGAGGGACCTCCTCTCATTGTTAAGGGATCCTTTCAACCAGGGGTTCCTGTCTTTGATCTGTGTTCTTTTCAGTTTTAGCGGGTCAAGGTCATCGATCATATTGGATATTGTGGTTGAATAGTGTTCAGAGAGGTTGTCGACCGTGGTGATATGGGGGGTAGGGGGGAGGTCAGTTGCACAGCGGGCAGCAAATTTCTTGTGGTCAAGGTTCTTTGTGTCTCTGATATATCTTTTGGGGATCACCGGTTGTGGTGTCCTTGACTTGTGAGTGCCAGCCAGACGGAATGTGATAGCGTGGAGGTCAGACCAGTCACAGGGATCTATGGAGGTGAGTTTGACTGCAGATTCCTTGGAGATGATCCAGTCTAGAATAGCACCTTTTCAGTGAGTGGGGAGGGAGCAGGCTTAGGTAATGGCTTGGTCGGCCAAGAAATCTCTGATGGCGTTGACCTGCGGGTCCTTAGGGTTGTTCCAGTGCAAGTTGAAGTTGCCAAGTTTCATTGGAGTTGTGGGAGGCCTTGGCTGTGATGATTTACTTTAGGTAGTCTGTGAAGGTGTAATTCTTCCCTGTGGGGCGGTAAAAGATGTGTAGTCTGCACTGAAGGGAGGTGTTGTTGCAGATAGAGAGGGCAAGATATTTGCAGGAATCAGTAGGTTCGGCCAGAAGTTCAGTAATAAGGAGGTTGGAGCAGTAGATGCAGGCAATGCCACCCCCTTTTTTTTGTGATTGCCTGTCCAGCCTTACAATGAGATAGTTGGGCGGGACCAGAAGGTCTAAGCAGGGAGAAGAGGATTCATTTAGCCAGGATTCCGTCAAGATCGCTACGCCCGAGTTTAGGTTTAGGATGAGATTGGCGACATCAGCTGCATGCTTTACCGCAGAGCGGCAGTTGATAAGGAGACCAGATAAAGGATATGCATGTCGTGACTAGGGTCGGAGGTTGGGACTAGCGCTAGGTTACTGTGACTATCCCTCTGTTGCAGAGAGTGGCTGAACTATAGGGATTATTGCCACCGTGCATATGGGTTGTACTTTCTTCGGGTCAGAGGAGCAAGAGTATTCATAGCTAACAAGGAGGTCTGCAATTTCATCCTCCGAGAGTTCCATAGGGCTAGTCGTACAAGAGGTAGGTTTGTAGGTTAGGAGGAGGGCCTGTACTTCTTCCTCTGCAAGGTAGCAGGGTTGCCTGTGAGGGTGCAGGTGTCTCTGGGATAGCAGGAATGGGTGGAGAAGGGGATCGGAGTAGGAAGTGGGGGGGGGTAGAGTTCTGTGAAAGCCTGATCTTCGAGATAGTGAGCTCGTAGAGGTGCAGGAGGTTTTTGAGGTCCATGAAGGACTTGTGGATGCTCAAGGTTAATTCAGTGGCTTTGCGGTGGAGAGTGTCCAAATCCCTAAAAGAGGGGTGCTCTTGTCAGCAGGGTGTCGACGGTGTGGGGACGGGCCTGGCGGAGAGTGCAGTAGGCTTAGTAGTGTGGCTAAGATGACCAGAGTCATGAGATCTAGTATCCACATGGAGGGGAGGGTTTGAGGTAGAGAGTTTAGGGAGGCTACTGATGGCTTGTGTTGGTGGTCTGGTAGACGTGCAAGGATTTCTAGAGGGTTGGGCCAAGGGGGGTCAGAATCCGCAGGAGAGGGATGGGAGTGTAGGTTGGAGGTCTGGGTAAAGGCTTGTTGGAGTTGGTGGGTGCTGGATGCATAGTGGGGAGGCTCTATTGGTCTGTGTTGGGAGCCCTGTCGTGGGTGGCTGGTGAGAAGGCAAGTTCCCTTGGAGGCTTTGATGGGGGAAGGTGCAGGGGGAGCGAGAGTGAAGAGGGGTTGTGTACATGTTTTTTAAGGAGAGAGAAGAGGTCCGTAAATTTGTTGAGGTCTTTTGGTGGAGCTTGGATCAGGATGATGCCATTTTTGTGTAAGGTAATGATGAGGTCAGCATGCAGGTTTGCGGATGGTGCGATTGTGAGCTTGCTGCCATGTGGAATGTTCCTAGTATTATGTACTTTGAGGAGGTTCAAGAGTGCGTTGCGCCAGACGGACGTTCTCCTGGAGTAGAAGATAAGGTCATTGATGATTGAGCCCTTGTCTGTCCTGGAACGATGGTCAGAGACTAGGGTCTCAGGGTGCCTTTTCAGGATGGAGTGTTTGAAGGATTTAGCAGCGTTTTTTTTTTAGGTTGGGAGGGTAGATAACGGTGTAGGACTTGGCGCCTGTGGGGGTCAGACCAGGTACAGCCATGTTAGGGAGAGTGTGGATACTCCTCCAGGAGGCCTGTTGAGAGTAGTGAGGTAAGTGGTAGGTCGAAGTCCCAGTAGGACTGTCCTAAGCACAAGTCTGGACAAGGGTACAATAATTCCACGAGTAGTTGCCCCCTGTAGAGTGTGCAAAATGTAGTGATAGTCCAGAGAGACAGGTCAGTGAGGTTTGGATGTTCAGGTATCATTGTGAGTATTAGAACTGATAAAAAAAAACATTTTAAGATGGCAGCTACCAAGGGTGAAAAAGTCCTCTTTCTTAGGTTCAGGTACAGTTTGAGCAGTCCTCTTTCTCTTACCTTGAGGCTTATGAGATAAGGGGATTTGAGAGGACAGAGATATTAATCAGTCCTCTTTCTATTCCCATGTGTGCTTAGGAGCAATCTGCTTTCCCTTATTTTGTGGAGGTTCATGCAGAGAACAATTTCGGGCTCCCAGGTTTGTGGAGAGTCATGAACACAACATTGCAGAACTAAAGATTAAGATGGCAGACCTGGACTGGCTCAGAGGCCGCCATGTTGGGGCCAGGCAGCATGCTGGTAATAGTAGAGGGATAGTGTTTGTAATCAAGTCTTTAGCCGAAAAGGAGGAAAACTGGGGAGTGAACGACAGATCCTGAAAAGGGAGAGTAGCGGTGGTCGGGGCGCCAGCCAGCACTCCCGGGAAGAGGACCGCAGCATGTTAATGCATCCACAGGGCAGAGTGCATTGAAGGGCAGCACACACCTCGGGTGTGATTGAGAGGCGTCAAGCAGTGCGCAGCACAGAGACTGGGCCATAGAGGGACACAGTCGCTCGCGAGCGTCAAAGTGGCGAGGACATCGCAAGCAAAGGCGAGCTCAATCGGGTCAGGGGAGCACCCTCGTGGTCGGCCCCGCAGTCACGGTGCCGCTCAGACTGACGCAGCACCAGCCACCCAAGGCTTAGCAGGGTGAGGCGGGATCGGCCAGCAGATGCCGCGACACATCTGGTGGTCAGCACAACAGCCTGCAGCGACTGGACCAAGGGGGGAATTCACTTAGTTTGTCCCGTGACTGCAGCGCCGCTCCAGCCCAGCTCCAGCTCTCACAGGATCTGTAGCAGCGAGCAAGAACGACCAGCTGCTGCAGGGTGTCTCAGTGTCTCCACGTCAATAGGAGACGTCTTCTGTCCCAGCAAGAGGAGCAGTGGCCCTCAGAGAAGCAGATGCAGCGCCGTCCTCCATCGGTCTTCGAAGACAGTAAGTAGCCCAAAAGTAATGGCTCGGGTGGTAGCAAGTCCGCAGTGCTATTGGGAGTTGATGCGGGTAGGATGGCAGGGTTAACTAGGGATATTCACCCAAATTGGCGATCACAAACCCCAGGAGCTCCGGCACTGAGCTCCTACCTGACCGCCATCTTGTATTGATTAAGTGTTTGTCAAGTTATCTACAGAAAACAACAGATTCACATTTATCATTTGTTATAACTGCTCTAACTGGATTAGCATCACATAATATCAAAGGGATTCCATTCCATTGTTTGCTTATGTTATCAGTAGAACATGTAAATAATTTGGAATATCACAAGCTATCTGGAGAAGCGCGTTTCAAAATTTCTGAAAACTTCTGATAATTGACGAGATAAGCATGGTTTCAAACTCAATGCATCCGTTTGTACATTTGAGAATGCAGCTGATTTTAAAAATAAGTTACGATGTTTTATTTGGAGGAAAACATGTAATTGTATTTGGTGATCTACTACAACTCACACCTGTGAAAAGCCAACCCGTTTTAACACCCTTCTTCATGAAGAGTATTGGAAATGTGAACATTTGAACTCATTTTGAATATAGAGAACTTATTAAGAACATGCGACAAGCAAATGACAAAGAATATGGAAACATTCTCCAAAATATTAGAATTGGTGTCTTAACAAAGAATGGCAAAGAAGCTTTAGAAAGTCAGCTACTAACAAACTTGTTTGCAAAAGAAAATATTTCACCTGAAACTAACTACGAACAAATTACTTAAAAGAAGCCTGGAGAAACAACCGATAATGAAAATGATAGCCACATAGAACATGGAAAGTAACTATTCTTCTGTCAGAAACATTACCGTTAAAATAAGACTCTTTGGAAAAATCAATATCTAAGACTGCTGGTTTGGAAAAGACCTTGAATGTATCTGTAAACTGTTGGGTAATATTATGGCGTAATTTAGATGTTGAGAAAGGTTTAGTAAATGGACCAATGGGGGAAGTTGTTGACTTTGTTAGTTATCAAAATAGAGAGGGAACTGAATTTTTGAAGATTACATTTGATCAGATGGAAGAGGTGAAACAGATTGCACATTGTCGTCTTGAATGTTCTTAGAAAACGCTTTCCTGATTGTTTAGCATATGCAGTGACCATTAATAAAACTCAAAGTTTAAGTGTTGACAGTGCTTTGGTAAATATTGGAAGTTCTGTGCTAAAGAGGTTATGGCATATGTTGCATTGTCTCGAGTAAGAACATTATCTGGATTGTATTTGATTGATTTTGATGAGCAATATGTTAGTGCAGATATAAATTGTGTAAAAGAGTACAATAGGTTAAGAAGACTCTATGCTCCTAGCTTAGGTGAATTTCCTATTTATGAAAAACATTTGATACGCCCAAAATGAAAATATGAGAAACATTCTAGTGAGGTTACAAAGAAGTAAAGAACTGAAAAGAATGATGA
Source organism: Lissotriton vulgaris (assembly GCF_964263255.1). Classification (NCBI taxonomy): domain Eukaryota; kingdom Metazoa; phylum Chordata; class Amphibia; order Caudata; family Salamandridae; genus Lissotriton; species Lissotriton vulgaris. The sequence goes on along the minus strand of NC_141695.1, from coordinate 983,696,070 downwards.
GGCTGGAAAGCAAATGGAAGTGGACATGGTTGCTAATACTGTAGGATATCAGTTAGAAAATAGTTCAGGTATCAACTGCTATGCTAATGTAAGAGTGAACGTTGTATTTTTTTAGGAAATCTACTGCATGCAATTATGGAAAATTGAGAAAAAAAATTCTATTCTTTGTTACATTATGTTTTTGAAAAGTTGAAAACTGATAAAACAAAAATCCATACTGCTTCTGCTGTGTGGAATCTTCTGGATATATGTTCTGGTTCTTCATAATTTGCACAGAATGTACAGCAAGATGCTCAGGAATTTTTTATGTTTATGCTTGCTGTATTGGAAGATGAAGGAATACAAATTGAAAATATGTTTGGACTACGTTACAGATGGGATCATACATGTGACAGCTGTTCATTTTCATCTACCACTAAAGTAGACACTGAACGATTCATTTATTTGACAATACCAGACTGCAAAACAGTGCCTTTCAATAAATTTGTAAAATCAGCTAAACAAGATATGGAATGTACTCAGTGCAAATCAGAAATGTTGTCAACATTATTTATAGAAAGATTTGGACAATATATAATTTTAATGCTGCAAAGTTGTGGAGCCGATGGAACAAAATTGGAAACCTAAATTACAATTTTGGGGCAGGTCAAGTGTCAATTTCAGGAAAAACTTTAAAAACATTGGCTATTGTTTTCCACGATGGACCTACTTCAACATCTGAACACCATAATGTGTATTTAAAATGCAATAAAGGATGGACACTTTGCAATGATGCACATTTAGAGTTCAGATGTCAGTTGCCTAATGAATTACCAAATTCATATCTAATATTTTTGATGCCAAAATTCTGAGTAGATGTCAACATGAATTACTGTGTATACTTTGAATATTTTCACTGCAAATTATTTCAGGGACATCCTGCGGCCTATTGGGAAGATGTCAATATGAATTCAGAAGTTTATCTTGGATATCCTTAATGCAAATGTTTTTAGAAACATCATTTGGCCTATTCGGAAGATGTCAGGAAATACGGATTGAATTATTGATTCTGTTATTTGATATTGCATTTGGAAATATGTGTTCAAAAGGAGGTACTGATATATTTGATCGTTGAATTATATACAATGTTAATGAGGCTGTTCATTTGTGAAAATGTAAATAGATAGTTGAGTTTGTTGTAGGTATTTTGAACACAGATTTGTTTTTTGTAACAGTCTTATTGATTGTATATTTTTGTGCACTGTCAACTGATCAAAATTGGAATCACTGTGTATGGTTAAATTCAATAGAATCTGAAGACAGAAAAAAAGGCAAACTGAATATGTTATGGAATTGTAAAATTATGTTGTGTTCCTAAAACTATAAAATTATATGTAATAATGGGATTTTTTTCTTCTCTTTCACAAGCACTACCCATGCACTGCTACAATCACCTGTGCACTACTCATACAGTCCTCTAACCACCTACTCACTACTCACTCCTCTAATTACCCAGGTGTGAGAAGTTAGCCTGGCATATAATGTCCACTAGTTTTAGTGGGCACCTTGCACCAGTCTAATCGACCCTTATTGATGGTGGTTGTAAAGTCAACCTTATAGAAAGCTATCCTACTGGTAGCATGAACCAGCAGTCTTCAGGCTAAGACTTCAGTGGGCGAGTTAAGCAAGTTGTTTTACCATATATACAGCCTTATTCATCAAGGCCGAATCGGCTCGCAAAGGGCCGGATTCTGAGAATCTGGCCCTTTGCGAGTGCGATTTTTGCATTTGGGATTCAACATCCCAAATGCAAAAATCGCTATTTGCTAATTCGCATATTTGCGAGGATTTACATTTAAGGAATCTCTATTTGAGATTCCTTAAATGTAATTCATCATCCATTTTACAATTGTGAAATCGCAATTTCGGGCCGCAATTTACCGCGAGGTCAAACCTCGCGGTAAATTGCGAAAACTCAGAAAAATGCATTTAAATGCATTTTTCTGAGTGGCACGTTACACACACACATGTCCAAAGGACATGTGTGTGTGCAACACCTGTGTTAATTTCCATGCAGGGGTGCTACAGGGTGTCCTTTGGACACCCCTGGCACCCTTGTACTCACAATCTCATTTGCGATTAGCTAATTGCTAATCGCAAATGAGGAATGACTCCCCATGCATTCCTATGGGCCTTTTGGCCCATGGGAATGCATGGGGAGTTATTCCTTATTTGCGATTAGCAATTAGCTAATCGCAAATAAGGAATCAGTGGGAATCGCAATTACTATTGCGATTCCTACATGAATACCGTTTTGCGAGTCTCAAATAGCGATTCCTTATGATTCGCTATTTGAGCCTCGCAAAACGGCCCGTTCATGAATCAGGCTGATAATCCCTTGAATACCAAATGAAAGGACACCACACAAGGTATATATCAAATATATACATGTCTTTAATCTAAACACAACCCCTCTGCACTCTTTATGGGTCAGAGGTAAAAAGTACAATACAAGTCAAACAGTTAATATACGATAAGTTGCACAGTATACGTTATGTCCTAGGGGCCTCACAAACCATATACTAAGAAAGTGGTATAAGTAAAATGTGAGAGTTAGAAAGCAGGCCTGGGGCCTGTGGAATTGCTGGGGCTACTCTACTCGATCAAAGGATAGGAAGGAGGAGGCCCACTGGAGACGAGAGCAGTGTCTAAACACAGACGCGGGTTACCATTTACGTCCAATGGGAAACGAAGAAGGTACAAATATACAATTTAAGGACACCTCCGGATGGACTACGATGAAACCCTTTTAAACTAGGACACTTCGAGAGTCAAGACCCACGGGAGCACCTGAGTACTCGTGTTACCTTACCCATGGAAGCCGGGTGCATAGGTGTCTTTTCATGTCGGGTTTCGTCGTCGTTTTCTATGGAGAGCAGCAAAGAAGTGCTGCAGGCGACCAGAGGAAAAGTGTCCTGGTGGAACCTAGGCTGGATCGGAGATGTGATGAAACTGAAAGCAGAGGGGACAGAGTCTGGGTCACTAGCCAGAGACCAGGAAGGTACCAGGAAGGAACCAGGCAATGTCGGGTGCTTGAAGGTAAAGAAGGTGAGTTTGTCTCTTCAGCCACGAGGTGCAGGAGGCATCGACGATGACCAGGCGCTAGATTCGAGCTCTCCCGCAATGGATCTAGATGACTGCGGTGCCCATATCCGGATTAGACCCAACAAGCCTTGGTAACCACAACCCACGCAGGATGTCCAGATTGGCTCTGTTCCAGACCAGCGAGGTGTGTGGAGCTTCTCCTTTTCAGGGAAGCTGGAGCAAGCCTGGAGCAACCAGGAAAGCAAGTTAAGTTTAAAGGAAGGTCTCCAGGGGGCTCACAAGCCAATGAGCAAGGAATTGGGAAGACGCATCAAGCTCAAATGCAAAGGCGGGCCCACGGGACACTCTCGGAGTGTGGGGGCCTGGGCTTAAGTGCAAATGGTGCTCGGGCTTCTCGTACCCCAATGTACAAATTACTGAGGCTTCAGGAAAGGAGTGCAGGTAGCAAAATACAAGATGTCCAAGATGTCTGGTCCCACTTCTCTCGTGTCCGCCACATTTCTCAGCTTTGCTGTGGATGTGGGTCGGGTCAGAGACGTCTGGAAGTCCAGTTCTTGTGTCGCAGAGTCTTTGGGATCCGATGGGAGCCTTGAAACTGCAGACCTGCAAAGTTGCTGTTGGTGCCTGTTTGCACAGGATGGTCACTCCTTGACCACAAGGGAGATAGCTTACGTCTTCCGGTCAGAATGGAATGTTGAAGGTCCAGGATATGTCTTTCAAAGATTCATCCAGGGAAATCTAAAGTCCCAGGGACACAGCTCCCATACTTATACTAAGGATGGGGGCTGGATTACCTGACTAGGTCCCTCCTATGGGTGGACCTGAGAAGGGGGTGGTTACACCTCTTTCCCTTTGTTCAGTTTCGTGCCAGAGCTGGGGCTGTGCACCCCATCAACTGGTTTGAACCAGGCTATGCATGGAGCACCTTGTGTGCCCCAGGCAGTGTCTAGAAAATTTACTGAATGCAGCCCTCCCTGCCCCAATACACAAAACCTCTGTCTGGGGAGGTGCCGGCACCTCCATGGACAGGAAACCTATTTTCCAGGCCTCCCCTGCCGGAGTTTCGTCCAGCAGCAGGAGGTCAAACTAGTGTCTGCGGCAGTAGCATCCATTTTGTGATGATGAGGCTCTGTTTAACTTTAACTGGGTAAAGCAGTAACTACATGTCTTCTCCCTCTAGAAGGGTGGAATGCTATCCCCGCCACCAGAATTGGCGGGGGTAGTATTCCAAAGTGTTTGACACCTTACACGACATGTTTTGATAAAGCCAAACCAAAGTTAGCATTAACCGCGAGGATTATAATGCACTTAAGAGTATATGGTATGGCTATATAATAGAACAGCTATAAGGAAATGGTTCCGAAAGCTACAGAGGGGCTCAGCTCATGCTAGGGCACCCTCTCACATAAAACCAAGCACTCTGCCTTCAGGATTGCCGAGGCCTACCATAGGAGTGGCTTATAGGTGTCTATGTGTCTATATGTAATGGTAGATCGAGGTATACTATATCTAAGTAAGGGGTGATTATACCACCTTACCCAGGCTGTGTGAACAGACCTGTGGTGTCAGTTTGGAGGGCAAACCAGGGGTGGCACAATACATGCTGCAGCCCCTGGTAGGCATAGGGTACACCTATGCCCTGGGTACCTATGGTACTCTATACAGGGGCTCACAAGAGTGGCCCAGTAACAAATCTGGTATGTATCTAAAGTGCATGGTATCAATTTAGAGAGAGAACAGCTGGGCTGTGGGTCTGATTAGCAGGCCCACATCCACATTAAAGTCGAAAAACCAGAGAATCACAGCAAAAAGTAGGGGTGACTATAGGAAGCAGACCCTACTCTTCTACACCAAGTAGTACCCATGCACTCCAGCAATCCCCCTGTCACTTACCATGCACTCCTCCAATCACCCATCGAGCACCATGTACTTATCCAATCACTCCACCAATACCGAAGCACTTATAAATTCTCCATTCACTCTTTTTGCAGTGCTGTAATCATCCAGTCACTACCCATGTACTGACTACTTATTCACACCTTCAATTACCTAGATAGTATGCATGCACTCCAGCAATACACCTGTCAGTACCTATGCTCTTTTCCAATCACCTATCCAGCACCATGTATTTACCCAATCACTCCGCCAAAACACAAGCACTTATAAAATCACCATGTACTCTTCTTGCAGCACTGTAATCATGCAACTATTACCCATGTACTCATGCAATTACCTAGCCACTAAGTCATGCACAGGTACAATCCTCCAAGTACTACCCATACAGACATCTAACCACTTACATACAACTAATTTACTCCTTCAATTACCCAAGTACTACCCACGCAGTCCAGGAATCCCCCTGTCACTTCCCATGCAGTCCACCAATCACACATCCAGCACCATGTTCTTATCCAATCACTCCGCCAAATACTCAAGAACTTATAAATTCACTACGCACTCTCCTTGCAGCACTGTAATCATCCAGTCACTAACTAAGTACTCATGTAATGACCCACGCAATAACACATGCATTGCTACAATCAACTGTGTACTACCTGTGCAGTCCTCTTACTATCTAGATACTGCTGATGCACTCCGCCAATCACTCAGGTAGTGCCCATGCACTCCAGCAATCCCCTTGTCACTGCCTGTGCACTTCTCCAATCACCTAGCTAGTACCATTTACTTATCCAATCACTCCGCCAATACCCAAGCACTTATGAATTCACCATGTATTCTGTTTGCAGTACTCTGATCATCCAGTCAGCAGCCATGTACTCATGCAATGACCCAGACACGAACATATGCAGTGCTACAACCACATGTTCACCACACATGCAGTCCTCTAACCACCTACACACTGCTCATTCACCCCTTCGTTTTCCCAGGTAGTACCATGCAGTCCAGCAATCACACTGTTACTCCCCGTGCACTCCTCCAGTTACCCCGCCAGTACCATGTAGTAATTCAATCACTCCGTCAATACGCAAGCACTCATAAATTCACCATACACTCTCATTGCAGTACTCTAACCATGCAGTCACTACCCATGTACCCATACAATCACCCACGCACTAGTGTATGCAGTGCTACAATAACATGTGCACTACCCCGTGCAGTCCTCTAACCACCTACACACTGCTAATTCACATGTTCATATTCACAGGTACTAACCATGCACTCCAGCAATCATACTGTCACTCTCTGTGTACTCCTCCAATCACTCAGCCACTACCATGTACTAATCCAATCACTCCACCAACACCCAAGCACTTATAAATTCACTGTGCACTCTCTTTGCCGTGCTCTAATCATCCAGTCACTACCCAAGTACTCATGCAATGACCTAGGCAGTAACACTTGCACAGCTACAATCACATGTGCACTATCCAAGCAGTCCTGTAACCACATAGACACTGCTCATTCACACTCTTTCAATCATTCAACCACCACTTATATACCAATGCAATCACCCACGTATTATCCATCCACTCATGCAATAACTTACAGATTACAGATACACTTGTACAATCATGTTGGCAATATTCATGCACTCATACAATTACCATGCACTACCCATGCACTCTTTGAATCAATCATGCTCAACACATATACTCCAGCAATCACGCAAACATTAACATACAGTTATTTATCTTTTTAAACCAGATAATGTAGTTCTGAAAATAAATCTTTTTATTCTTCTTTTTTTGTTTTATTAATTAATTTATTTATTTTAAATATTTTGTACATTTTTTTGGTGCTTTTGGAAAACCGAAAACAGCAACGGGCTAAAGTCTTAACTTTTGGAATTGTAAAATCATTCCAACAAAGAAAATTAAAAATTAGCAGCGATGGCTCCTTACTGCAGAAAAAACAGCCACAATATAGGATGGCGTTGCATTTTATGCATAGCTGTTTACATTTTCCAAACTCTGAGCATATGTCTGACCCTCAAGATGATGTACTTGATGCTCCTGAAGTGCTTGGACCAGATCCCTGGTCACCTTGTTGCATATTTTAATGTGCACCTTGCATCTGCTCCTGTGCAAAATGTCTTAGGGGGGATTGCCTGGAGGCGCCTGTACATGCTTGACGTGCCACAAGAGTATTTTTTGTCACTACCTCTGGACAAAATCCGTGGACAGAGAGTACAACTGACCTTCCTTGTGTTGACTCTCTTTTCCCCATCTGGGATGGTGAAAAATTTCTAGACCATGGATTCTGGTCTCTTTTTGGGAGGTGGTTCTTCTATCTCTTCTTCATCAGAAGTATGTTCTTACTTAGGATTGGAAGAAGGCATTTTCCAATCTTTCCCCAAAACACCCACAAAATGTACAGACTAGCTGAAAATACAAAACAGGTGTCTCTCATGTGAAGCTGCAGAGAGAATGGCTAATATGGGTGGGATCCTTCAACTGTTAGAATGGGAAAACATATGAACCAATCAAATGCTCTCTTTTAAAGGCAGATGGGAGTCGCACATCCAGCGCACAACCAGCGCACCCGACACAAATTCGCAAAATTGTATTTAACAATAATATACGCTTAGTATAAGTACAAATATATTATATTTATAAATGGTTTAGATAATCTCTTGCCCTCATGTATTCATTAAAGTTATAACGATTCAGAAAAGGGGGTGGTGATGAACAGAGTGTCTGAATTAAGCAGACCACTCTTACCCAGTCCAAAGATCAGGGCTTGATCCATCACCGTTATTTATCTCACTGCACCATCCCAGTTCAGAACCTGGCTATATGCAAATCAGTCTGTCCCTGGCCCAGTGCATCATGGGAACAGGGCAGACTAAACTACCAAGCCAATTCTTCACCAGAAAGGAGACAAGCTACCGGGGACCGGTTTCTGGCATTTCAGCCGTCGTCGGCCCGGCTTGCTTGAATCCTGATGGTGCAGTGAGAAAGGGACTCATGTCTGAGTATACCCTGCCACACCTATAGCGGCCAAAAACGATTCAGAAAAGGGGGTGGTGATGAACAGAGTGTCTGAATTAAGCAGACCACTCTTACCCAGTCCAAAGATCAGGGCTTGATCCATCACCGTTATTTATCTCACTGCACCATCCCAGTTCAGAACCTGGCTATATGCAAATCAGTCTGTCCCTGGCCCAGTGCATCATGGGAACAGGGCAGACTAAACTACCAAGCCAATTCTTCACCAGAAAGGAGACAAGCTACCGGGGACCGGTTTCTGGCATTTCAGCCGTCGTCGGCCCGGCTTGCTTGAATCCTGATGGTGCAGTGAGAAAGGGACTCATGTCTGAGTAAACCCTGCCACACCTATAGTGGCCAAAAACGATTCAGAAAAGGGGGTGGTGATGAACAGAGTGTCTGAATTAAGTAGACCACTCTTACCCAGTCCAAAGATCAGGGCTTGATCCCTCACCGTTATTTATCTCACTGCACCATCCCAGTTCAGAACCAGGCTATATGCAAATCAGTCTGTCCCTGGCCCAGTGCATCATGGGAACAGGGCGGACTAAACTACCAAGCCAATTCTTCACCAGGAAGGAGACAAGCTACCGGGGACCGGTTTCTGGCATTTCAGCCATCGTCGGCCCGGCTTGCTTGAATCCTGATGGTGCAGTGAGAAAGGGACTCATATCTGAGTATACCCTGCCACATCTATAGTGGCCAAAAACGATTCAGAAAAGGGGGTGGTGATGAACAGAGTGTCTGAATTAAGCAGACCACTCTTACCAAGTCCAAAGATCAGGGCTTGATCCATCACCGTTATTTATCTCACTGCACCATCCCAGTTCAGAACCTGGCTATATGCAAATCAGTCTGTCCCTGGCCCAGTGCATCATGGGAACAGGGCAGACTAAACTACCAAGCCAATTCTTCGTCAGAAAGGAGACAAGCTACCGGGGACCGGTTTCTGGCATTTCAGCCGTCATCGGCCCGGCTTGCTTGAATCCTGATGGTGCAGTGAAAAATAGTCCCTTGCTCATTGCACCATCAGGATTCAAGCAAGCCGGGCCGACGACGGCTGAAATGCCAGAAACCGGTCCCCGGAAGCTTGTTTCCTTCCCAGTGTAAGAATTGGCTTGGTAGTTTGATTTGCCCTGTTCCCATCATGCACTGGGACAGGAACAGACTAATTTGCATATAGCCAGGTTCTGAACTGGGATGGTGCAGTGAGCTAAAAAACGATGTTGGATCTAGCCCTGATCTCTTGACTGGGTGAGAGTATTCTGCTTAATTCAGAAACTCTGTCCATCACCACCCCTTGTTGTTAAATATTCATTAAAGTTATATACATATAGTTTTAAATCATTAAAAAAATGTGCAGGCGTTGCGCACCCAGTGCGATCCGATATGTATATGATGTTACGCAGGGCCAGGCACTGCGCACCCGTGGCACACCAAACATGCCCACGACGTGATCCCATATGACATTACGTGGGGCCAGAACCTGAATACCCGTTTCACACCAAAAGCGCATCCTTCACGGCTTTAGCAATATGGTGGCTTGAATCCGCGCACCCACTGTGATGGGTATAAGATGGGAGAGCGACTTCACCTTTTTCCTAAAAAAAAATATATATATTTTAGAACACACTAGACATTACATAATTTTGAAAAATAAATAAATAACGAAATGCCAATACAATTGCAAAATATCACAGAAAAAATTAAGGTTTTGTAAATATTAAACGTACAAATTAGCAGTTAAAGACCTTTGATGTTCTCTGAAAGAACCATAGGTTTCAGGGACATTATAGTTGGAAATTTGCATTTAAAGAACCTTTGAAATTCACTGAAAAAAACATAGGTTTCATGCACATTATAGTTGGAAATGAGCTTTTAAAACACCTTAGAAATTCACTGAAAAAACAATAGGTTTCAGGGACGTTATAGTTAGTTGGACATTTTTCTCGTACAAAACCATTGAAATTCCCCGTTTATTGTTAGTTCAGCTAACTATAACTCGTGCCCCCGCATTGCACTGCTGATGATGTCACATATTACATAATTCATGACATGGTCAGTGACATCACTGATGACATCACTGATGACACCTCAAATTACATCACTGATGGCATCACTGATGACATCATCCACATGAAAATCTGATCCACCTCCTCACACTCTAATATAAACTTTGATATACACACTTTAAAATACAGACTACCATTTTCTAAACCACCGACACACATATACCAGTTACTACAAACGCACTCACTGATTCCTAGGTCTACAGACACATCCACTCATTCACCCATACAATCACTCATACATGCAGTCACTCATCAGTACCACACTATCATAATCACTCAAACACCTATTCATACACTCACACACCACCACTCATCCAGAGCTGACAATTTGGTAGTGGTGTTCCCTAAAAGGGAGTAACCGCACATCAAAACATAAACATATGTAAGAAAATCTTATAGTCAGGTCACATTTATATCATGATTTCTGGGGTGCTGAAGAGACCAATGTCACTCAATTACAGGAATTACTAGAGCAGATCGATATGACCTGCCAGAACTGAGAATTTTGAAAAGGTCAGTACAGCACAACCAAAATATTATAACGTTACCGCTTCACTATTTATATTATTGTGCTGTTTTTCTATGTCAATTGGATCTTGATATATAACCGTCCCTTTATTACTTATTTGTCCACATATAGGGTCTGTCTACCTTTGACCTATTCACATGAACATTTTTTGTGGTTATCTACCCCACATCCAGAAGCGATCTGAATTACTCAAGATACTGCTAACCGTTTTCTTAGGTGTGTTATCTACCATCTTAGTGTCGTGCCTGCCGATCCACGGGAGACGTGGTTGGCAAAAGCTTGGTTGGCAGAAGATAGTGAGTCAGAAGAGCGCATGCGTGAGTCTCGCGCATGCGCGATACCGCTATATAGTTCCCCCTTTCGGCTGCAATGACGCTTTGCGTTCCTTCCGGGTTTCTGCATAGCTTCCGGGTCACGGTGGTGGCGTTCGGGCTTCGTCGGATCCTCCCTTTGATTCAGAGTCAGTCTTCTGTTCATCGCGCTCTCCTACTGACGAGATAAGTACGAGGGCTAGTTTTGTTTGTAGAGCAACACTCGTAGGAGTGTCTAACCAGTGTAGAGTCATCACTGGGGTTTTTTGGTATATCGTCTTGTAAGCTAACACTCTTTGCAGAGATTAGTTTGGAGCTTTATTTACTGCAGAGGTGTTTATTCATTTGTTTATCGGAGCATCAGATAAAAGGAATTGGAGCTCCTGGGTGATTTATATATCTTCTTTTGATGACACAAAACAGGTACTGGCGATACCTTAAAGGTCTATAAGTGCATTTTAGAGTATACAGGATTATTGATAATATCTTTCATGTCTTTAGGGAATTATCATATTGATGTGGGAGTTACTTTTTGTGGAGAAACAGGGAGTTATTCTTCCTAAGGCACTGGACACATTAGGTACGTTTATTTACGTATACTGATGCATATAGCTAATCTTATGACTCTCCATGATTGATAACATATGACCCCTATCTTATAGGAATATTCTTTTATATGTATCACACTACCTACCTTTCTGTGAAGTCAACAGAAGGGAAGTCAAGTACAGGTAGAAGCACTGCAAGTAATCGCCAGGTACCCAATATCTCAGTTTATGACATACATATTCACAGATATAGTACACCACTCTCTTAATCACTTTCTCTTTATTCACAGGAGGGGTCAGAAGAGATAGTGAGTGCTGACAAGTTCTCTTTGCATCCTGGATTTCGGATTCCTGTGTCTTCCCCATCTTTCCTTGTTTTGTTTCCCTGTGTCCCTTGCACTGGCATCAACTCTTCACACCAAGTATATATATTTCATTGGTGTAGAGAGAACCAGTGTGGGGAAGGTCAGGAAAGAGCTTCAACTTCGTGGTGTTTCCGAGACAACCTCCTACAAGGCACGACACTTAGCCTCGTTCTCACTGCATGCCGCTGATTCACTGACATGATGTTTTTCGTCATGTCTTAAGTTTCCACTCTTGCCGTGCCTATACGTATAGGGCCCTCTTTGCCTTTGCTATGTCTCCTCTCTTCTGAGCATCTGTACTATAATAAACTCAACAGCTTAGGCTACAGGTGAATTTCTATTTGGTTGGTGGCTATGACTTCTATTGATGTTCTCTTCAACAGTCACATTCTATTTTTCCATCTAGTGTTCATCACTTTGGATAGTTATTGTGTACTATGGGTCTCACTATCACATCCACAATCTTTCTGCACAGCTATTCTCTGTGATTTTTCCTTCTTCTCTTCCTGAGTTCTTGTTGTTTTATTATGTTTAGTTATGATGTTCTGTTATCCATTACATACCATCATTTATGGATTCGCAATCGAACCCAATATTGCTGCAAATGTATGGCAAACACATTTTCAGCAGCTATACTCCATAGAGAACGAGGACACAGAAGTAGAAATGCCAATCGCCCCTCTTCGACAGACTTCTGATCCTTTCACCATAAACGACATTAGGAAGGCGATAGCAGGACTTGCCGCTGGAAAGGCACCTGGCTTGGATGGGGTGCCGGGCGACCTATTTAAACATGAGCCTCGAATATGGGCACCCTACCTCATGGTTCTATTCAATGCAGTGCTGGGGGGAATGGAAATACCAGATACTTGGCTGGGAGCGGAGGTGGTCCCAATATTTAAAAAGGGGTCGCCTCTGCTCCCAGCCAACTATCTCCCAATCAGCCTCATTGATGTGTCCCAAAAACTGTTTGGCAGACTAGTTCTTGATAGGTTGTTAGGCTGGATGGAGGAGACAGACATTTTGAGCCCTCTCCAGGCGGGTTTCAGAAAAGGAGTCTCAACAGTCAATCAAATATTAAGACTGAATATTATTTACTGGAAGCCGGTGCTTTCAGAAGGTGGGACTTTATACGGGGTCTTTGTGGACCTTCGCGCCGCCTTCGATTTAGTTCCTAGGGCTAGATTGTGGGTGGTGCTGGCCGAATTGGGTATCCCAGGAGATATTCTCCATGTTTTAGTCAGGCTGCATACCAACAATTATGCCCGTGTGAGATACGGAAAGGGCGGCAGATTGACAGACAAATTCCCCGTTCGCAGAGGGGTAAGGCAGGGCTGCGTTTTGGCGCCGACCCTGTTTTGCTTATTTGTGAACGGGGTGATAGAGTGTCTGAGCAGGATCCCTAACATCGATGCGCCGCAATTGAACAGCAGCAGGGTGCCTGCGATCATGTTCGCGGATGACACCCTGCTGCTGTCAAAAACACCAATGGGGCTGCAGAGGATTCTGAATGGGTTTCTGGGGTTTTGCAATGAAAGGGGCCTAGAAATAAACCCTTCCAAAACCAAATTTATGATCCTAAATCCCAGACCCAAAAGCTGCCCAAATCCCCATCTAGGATCTACAACCCTAGAAAGAGTACACGTAATAGAATATCTTGGCATAACCCTCAACCACAAACTAACTTGGCTGCCACACAAAATAAAAGCAACCACAAAATTAGCCCAGAGGGCAGGTGCCATTACAAGAATCGCCAAAAAATCACCTCTCCATCCACTGGCACCCGCCATCCACATCTATAAAGCCCAAGCCCGGGGGGGCATCATTTACGGAGGCGAGCTATGGGGACATATACCATTACATACCGTACAGGTTGCAGAAAACAATTTCATAAGACAATTGGCTGCACTTCCCCCGAGCACTCCATTACTCCCTCTAAGAATTGATCTGGCATTGCGACCAATTACAGAGGAATTGGGTTTTAAACCACTGACCTACTGGAGGCGCCTGTGGAGTAGTCAAGAACTAGTACATTACAGAAATGAACTCCAGGAATTGTTGATATCAACCTATGCCACAAAAATCCCGTGGATAAAGTACATAAGGGACATGTGTACGGCTCTCGGAGTCCCAGAGCTATGGTCCAACCCGGAAGCAGCGGCCATAAGGCTTTCCAGAAAAGAACTTTCAAACCTGTTCTATGGCGCAATGCTCCAGAAAACAATTAACTCTACACGGGAAGGATCCTTAACGGACAAATTTATCAAAATAAAAGACTTGTATAGTCCCGAATATGTACTTGAAATTATGATGCCTGTGTCTGTTCAGAAGATTTTCATGCAATGGAGATATGGTTCTATTCCCTTGAGGTCCATTACTAAATCCTGGGTTGGCTATCTGGAAACAGGGGAGTGTCCAGCATGCAAGTATAAACTGGAAAGCGATCTCCACGTGGTTCTGTTCTGCAGAGCTTATAGCAGAATCAGAAGATATTGGTTGGTCCCTTATTTGAGAAATTTGGGCTTTCGCACCTATGCCCCGGCTTACAGAGTCCTAAAGACAGACTTATCGGCACCAACCGTGTTTGCAATGGCGAAATTCCTGACGGCAATGTGGCGTTTACGTGCAATAATTCTCAAGAACTCTAAAGCTCTATGAACAATTCCCCTTTTTTTACTAATCAAAATGCATTTTTTAGTATTTGACTGTAATCATGAGTTAGGGGTATCTTTCTCAAAATATTTTTTATAAAATGTTTTTAATGATGAAAATCGTTTGTATATCTTTTATGATCTCTTACGATCGAAATAAAGGTTATTTGAATTGAATTGATTTAAGCTTGTTTTGTTTGTCTACAGCCTTGAGAAAGTCTGAATACTAGCTTTGTACAGACGAAACATGTGTTGACTGTTTCACACGCTTGACTTTGAATACAAGAATAAAGACAACTACAAGCAGAAATACGTCAATTGGGTCATCTTGTCTTGATATAATTGGAAATTTGTTGATGCATTACGTGGATGTTACAGCTTTATTATTTAAACAGTCTAGAGACATACAAGATCTTTTTAACAGTTCAAATTGGGTTGTGCTGTACTGAACTTTTCAAAATACTCATCCAGAGCTACTCACACACCTAGTCAGTCATGCAAAAATCAATCACACTTCCCTTTTCTGACCTATAGAGTTATACACACACCACATCTCTTATTCAAACAGAAACACAAGCATAGTTACTCTCTTCTACATTCACTGATACAAGTAAACACTCATCCATAGAGCCACTCTCACAATCCCTGACTCTCAAGTATAGTCATTTATATACTTCAAAGTTCACATACACTGCCTTGTACATATGTATTTACTTGAACATGTAACATGAGACATCCATTCACTCACCAACACACCCAAATACATACTCACCCACCCATACAGCTGTTTCCACATGCACTCTTTAACCCATATACACAGTGAATCAACCACACAAACACCTGTGCACAGAGTCAATCACCTCCCACCCTCCCACACACACTCAGGCACCCATACAAATACACAGGCAACCAATCAATAACCCATATGGACACTCATGTAACTACTGGCAACCCATGCAGCAGCTTATAAAACAGACAGACTAATACATACATTCACACAGTTAAGTCACTAACCCATGCATTCTGTAAGACACATGTAATCACTCACTTAAACAGTCAGTCATGCACCTACTAAATCCTCTATTCAGACAAATATTCACCAACTCTTTCTTCAAAACACATTGGCATATATATATATATAATACATATTTGAAATTTAAAGGAAAACACAGTCACTGGATGATGTAATCAGTGATGTAATTTGAGATGTCACAAATAATGTAATATGTGATGTCATCAGCAGTGCATTGCGGGGGCGTGAGTTGTAGTTAGCTGAACTAACTATAACAGGAGAATTTCTATGGTTTTGTATGAGAGAAGTGCCAACTAACTATACCGTCTCTGAAACCTATGGTTTTTTCAGTGAATTTCCAAGGTTTTTTAAATGCTAATTTCCAACTATAAAATGCCAGAAATCTATGTTTTTACAGTGAATTTCAAAGGTTTTTTAAATGCTAATTTTGAATTATAATCATTATACCTATGGTTTTTTCAGTAATTTAGCTTTTTTTTGTGATATTTTGTAACTTTAATATCCTAAAAATAGTTTTTGCTTGTTATTAAAATAATGTAATGTTTTCTGTTTTCTTAAATATTAATAGATATATATAGGTTGTGCACCCAATATGTACCTATCTTGGTGGGTGTTCGGATTCAAACCGCCATATTGGTAAAGTCATAAAGGATGCTCGTTTCAGCCAGCCCAATCCGCTTACGCTTACAGGGAGGGAACTACAAGGCTACATGGTCTTCCCTGTAGTGATCTACTGATCTAGTTGTCAGCATGATACAGCCACTCCATCACGGCTGGTTTATACCCGGGCGCACATGCTTGACACCATTTTCACTCCCTTTCTGGGTATATGCATTTTCTTATTATGTTGGTGGCAGCCTAAGCACTGCAGCCGACAAGGGCCTCCCACAAAGTGGTGATGGCTTGAGATGCACAGAGTTGGTGGCAGCCGAAGAACTTTGCTGGACACTGGCCTCCTGCCACATGGCGATCACTTGAGCAGCACTGAGTTAGTGTCTCCAGAGTTGAGCGGGTGTGCAACCTGCAATGATGCGTAGGCTTCGATATGCTATCCTGGCAATCAAGACACAATTTGAATTGTAAGCACAGCTGGACCGCATGTACACCAAAGGCAGCAGCCGGTACAAACAAGACTCCTCAGCGCGGTGCAGCACGTGCTAGGGGCCTGTGCCGTGAAATCCAGAAGGTGCAGAAAGAGGCTAGAGAAGTGCAGAAAGAGGCAAGAAAGGTGCAGAAAGAGGTAGGAGAGGTGTAGAAAGACAGGAAGGGGGATGCAGAAAGAGGCAAAAGGGGATACAGAAAGAGGCAAGAGAAGTACAGAAAGAAGCAATAAAGGTGCAGGTAAAGGAAGGAGAACTGCAGAAAGAGGTAAAGGAGGTGCAGAAAAAGGCAAGAGGGGCGCAGAATGAAGCACGAGAGGTGCAGAAAGAAGCAAGAGAAGTGCAGAAAGAAGCAACAGTGGTGCAGAAACAGACAAGAGGGGTGCAGAAAGAGGCATGAGAAGTGTAGAAAGAAGCAACAGAGGTGCAGAAGGAGGCATGAGAACTGCAGAAAGATGTCTGAGAGTTGCAGGCACAGACAAGAGAGGTGCAGAAAGGAGGAACAGGGTGCAGAAAGAGGCAAGAGAGGTTCAGAAAGAGGGGGTAAAAAGAGGCAATATGAGTGGAGAAAGAAGAAATAGAGGTGCAAAAAGAAAAATGTAAAGTGCAGAAAGAAGCAACAGAGGTGCAGAACGAGGCAAGTGAGGTGAAGAAAGAAAGAAGAGAAGTGCTGAAAGAAGCAACCCAGGAGTAGAAAAAAGCAGGAGAAGTACAGAAAGAATGAACAGAAATGCTGAAAGAGGCAAGAGAAGTGCAGAAAGAAGCAAAAGAAATGCAGAAACAAGGGAGAAGCACAGAAAGAACGAACAGAGGTGCAGAAAGGGACAACAGAAGTGCAGAAAGAGGCAAGAGTGATGCACAAAGGGAAAAGAGGGGCACAAAGAGACAAGAGAGCTGCAACAAAAGGGAATATGAGTGCAGAAAGAAGCAACAGGGGTGCAGAAAGAAGCCAGAGAGATGCATAAAGATGCAAAAAAAGTACAGAAAGAAGCAACAGAGGTGCAGGAAGAGGCAAGAAAGGTGCAAAAAAAGGTAGGAGAGGTATAGAAAGAGGGAAGCGTGATGCATAAAACGGCAAGAGGGGTACAGAAAGAAGCAACAGAGGTACAGAAGGAGGCAGGAGAACTGCAGATAGACAAGAGAGTTGCAGAAACATGGTAAAAGAGGCGCAGAAAGAGGTAACAGGAATACAGACAGAGGCAAAAGAGGTGCAACAAGAGGGAAGAGAGGTGCAGGAAGAAGCAAGAGGGGTGCAGAAAGAACCAACAGAGGTGCAAAAAGAGACAAGAGAGGTACAGAAAGAGGCAAGAGAGATCAGAAACAGGCAAGATAACTGCCAAAAGAGGCAAGAGAGGTGCAGAAAGAAGCAAGAGTGGTAAAGAAGAAGGCAAGAAAATTCCCGAAATGTTCAAGAGAGGTGCAGAAAGAAGCAAGAGCAACGCAGAAAGAACAAACAGATGCAGAAAGAGGCAAAAGGGGTTAAAAAAGAGGCAAGGGAAGTGCAGGAAGAAGAAGAAGAGGTGCAGAAAGAGGCAAGGGGGTGCAGAAAGAGGTAAGAGAGGTGCAGAGAGAGGTGCACAAAGAGGGAAGAATGATGTAGAAAGAGGCAAGAGGGGTGCAGAAAGAAGCAACAGAGAGCAGAAAGAAGCAAGAGAAGTACAGAAAGAAGCACGAGAGGTGCAGAAACAGTCAGGAGAGGTGGAGAAAGAGTAAACAGGGCTGCAGAAAGAGGCAGGCGAGGTGCAGAAAAAAGGATGAAGGGTTGCAGAAAGAGGTAAGTGGGATGCAGAAAGAAGCAAGAGAGGTGCAGAAACAGGCAAGAGAAGTACAGAAAGAGGCAAGAGAAGTGCTGAAATAAGAATCAGGGGTGTAGAAAGAAGCAAGATAAGTGATGAAATAGACACAAGAGTTGCAGGAAGAAACAAGAAAGGTGCAGAAACAAGCAAGAGAAGTGGAGAAAGAGGCAAGAGAATGGCAGGAAGAGGCAAGTGAGGTACAGAAACAGGCCATAGGGATGCGGAAAGAAGCCAAAAACGTGCAGAAAGGAGCAAGAGAGGTGCAGAAGGAAGCAAGAGACCTGAAGAAAGAGGCAACAGAATTTCAGAAACAGGCAAGAGAATTTCAGAAACAGGCAAGAGAGGCGCAGAATGTGCCAAGAGAGGTGCAGAAACTGGCAAGAGAGGTATAGAAAGAGGAAAGAGGGGCACAGAATGAGGCAAGAGGGATGCCGAAAGAAGCAATTGAGGTGCAAAAAGAAGCAATAGAGGTACAGAAACAAGCAAGAGCAGTTCAACAAGAAACAACAGAGGTGCAGAAAGAAGCAAAGGAAGAGTGGAAAGAGGCAAGAGAAGTGCAGAAAGAAGCACCAGAAATGCAGAAAGAGGCAAGAGAAGGGCAAAGAGAGGTGCAGAAACAGGCGAGAGAGGTGCAGAAAGAGGGAAGAGATGTGCAGAAAGAGGGAAGAAGAGTGCAGAAGGGAGCAAGAGTGGTGCACAAAGAAGCAAGAGAAATGCAGAAAGAAGCAACAGAGGTGAAGAAAGAGGCAAAAGGTGTAAAGACAGAAGCACAAGAGGTGAAGAAAAAGCAAGGGAAGTGCAGAAAGATGCAAACATGGGTCAGAAAGAGGTAAGAAAAGTGCAGAAAGAGGCAAGAGAGGTACAGAAAGAGGGAAGAAGGTGCCAAAAAAGGCAAGAGAAGTACTGGGTAGCTGTGCGCTCTATAAGTCCACTATAATATAACATAACAGAAAGAAGCAACAGAGGTGTAGAAAAAGGTGAGAGGTGCAGAAGAAGGAAACAAGAAAGTTGCAGAGAGAAACAAGAGAGGTGCAGAAAGAAGGAAGGTGCAGAAAAAGAAAGAGAAGTATAGAAGGAGGCAAGAGAAGTACAGAAAAAATAAGAGAGGGACAGAAAGAAGCAAGAGAAATGCAGAATGAGGCAAGAGAGCCACAGAAAGAAGCAAACGTGGTTACCTCCAGTAAGCCTCACACAGTGGGATTGCTGAGGTGGACATGCCCCCTTTCTAAACTACTCTGCAAACGCACTTCATTACGCACTCTTGGTCGAGGTCTAAAGTTCTCTTGCCTCCTGAGGGCCTATGGGGGCCAGCTAGCCCTCCTCTTACCTCTAGGAAGCACTTTACAGCTGGATTGAAGAGAGTGGTCAGGGGCCGCACCCCCTTTTTTATACCACTCGGCAAAAACGCCTCTTGGTTCACTGGCTCTTGGGTGATGAAGTCCACTAGTGTCCTGAGGTCCTCAGGGTACAAAGGGACCTCATCGCCCCACCACCAGTGTGCCAAGAAGTATGTTTGCAGAGTGTTATAAGGAATTTATGACGGTACAACGCATGCTTTTACAACTCATGGCTTTACAACGCAAAATCTATAACAATGAATGTTTTAACAACGCATACCAATACAACGCAATATATCACGAATGCATTAAAAATACCATTACATCGCAAAACAATACTACGCATACCTTTACAACGCAAAATAAAAAATAATAACGTAGAAAAGTAGCGAGATAGCTAAAAGCAGATCACCATTTTATGAGCTTGGCACAAACACAAGTCCTACAATCGTTTCCATGATAAAAATTAGAGCCTCGAGCAAACAAAATGGAGGAGTAAACACTGACGAACACAATGAACAGGCACATAAAACATAAATTAAAGTATAAGTTCTCACATGAAAGGAACCAAAAGAAAAAGTGTATCAAAATGAATATTTTTCCGAAAATAATAGTGAGAAACTAAAAAAGCTATAAATAAAGCTTGTCCACCATTTTGAAATCAGTGGTTAACTGACTACCAGCGCGAGCACACGCTTTTCACGCTCCCTCTCACTCTCCCACAGAAAGTAACACAGTGGCATAGCATATCAACGATTGACAACAAACAAGTAAGTATAATACATTGCTAAGGAAATATTAACTTTAATTATTAAATCAACAACAATTGTATTTAAAGAATATATATTATTAAAGCAAAGGAGCGGAATACTTGATTACAATTACTAAACTTTTTAGTAAGTGAAATAATGAAATACTATTTTGAATGGTTATGCAAATGTAAACATTTTCTTCATAATGAAGCCAAACCATGGCATGTGCTATATCCTTTTTTTCACAATGATATATGGTCTACCAAAATGTGTAAATAAAAAGTTATAAATGCATCAACAATAAATACTCATTGCAAAACAAAATAGAAATGTTTCATTAAGTGACACAATAAATAGATAATAGGATTTTTAATTGCGAAAAGAGGAAAATTCACAAAAATGTGAATGTTTCGTAAATAGGTAAGACAGTTGATTAGTGCTGTTATAAAAAGTATTTATCATAATATGAAAGAATAAATCATTTTTGAACATTTGCTCATGTTTTCATAAAAATTATAATTTTGATCATTTTTAATTAATTCCAGCATACAGATAATATTGGTAACCAAATCAATGTTAATGTGATACAACAAAGTAAACCAACAAAAAAGAACGACATCTCTGTTCAAGGTAAATACATTTATTAGAAGACTTAATCAACATATGCAATAATTAAAACATGTGATAAAATTGATATATAAAATTCTGTTCATTTCTGAAAGTGTTTCATAACTGATATCTCATTGTATTTTTCCTAATTATTGTTTTTAATTATTTGCTGTCAAAATGATATTTTGAAATTATAAAATGCCTTGTTTCTTTCAAATAATGCAATATTTTATTCCTAAAAATAGAGAATTCATAAATCAAAATTAATTATGTAAATATATTATATCCAACAACAGGTAACAACATTTACACTAGACCACTAACAACAGAGAATAAACATCAGCTTTGGGACACCTTCAAAAGAAAATCAGCAGCAACTTCACTACTCCCTAAAATAATTGTGAAGGTACATTTTTTTCTAAATGAAATGACGATACAATTAACCACATTTTCTCCATTTAGACCAACATACAAAAACGACAATAAAAATACAACAAATTAAAATCATGTTATCTTTCAGCACAAACTTTTGAGAATTCCAGCAACCAACAACCAGACCAACAGAATCCATCTCAAAGCACAAATAACCAACTCAAGAGGTAAAAAATCCCAAAACAAATGTTATAATGTATATTTCTCTCAACAGGATGAATGTAAAGTTTGATAACAAAAGAAACAAAGCAGATAATATTTCCCATACGTTTTTTAAAACAAGCGTTGAAACAGAAGCAGATCCAAAAAACTATTAAGTATTTAAAAATAAATTCTTACAATCTTTTCTTTCATTTTCTTTTCATTTCAGATAACGTCAACGAATAAGACAGCCCATTATATTACATCAAGCAAAGGAAACCGTCTTTTGAAGCATGCAGGGTACATTTATTGAAAGGAGAGAATATCAGAACCAAGGAGACATTGGAGGTGTGTGCAATACTACTCAACCCATTGCACAGGCAGAGCAGTAACTCTAGGTGAGACAGTTATAAAAATCACAGACCATAACCACTCTGCCTCTGCAATGGAGATTGAGGTGAGAGATACAATAAATGAATTAAAATATACTGCAAGCATTTCCAATGACTCCTCTGGTTCCATTTTGAGGGAGGTTGCCCAGCATGTCCCTAGTCATGTTGCTAGTGGTATGCCCATCATACCCAATCTGAGATGAATTATACAATGCAAAAAACAGGCAAATAACCCACAAAGAGTTACTCCTCAAACATACTCTGATATTCTTATTCCTCCTGAACTCTCTGTTTCTTTATCTAACAAACCTTTCATACTGCATGACAACAAAAACCCTCAAAAATGAATAATTATGTTGAGCACACCCTGTAATTTAGCAACGTTAGAGAATAGTGATGTTTGGATGATGGATGGGACATTTAAAAGAACGCCCCATCCATTCATCCAAATATACACTATTCATGCAAAGATTAACAATACAATAGTCCCCTTAGTATACAGTTTGCTCCCTGATAAACAATCCACAACTTACACTGAGCGTTTAACAGTGTTAAAATCCAAAACATCAAACAAAAGTCCAAGGATAATTATTATTGATTTTGAATTCGCAATGATAACTGTTATTTCTAAAACGTACATGGATACCCAAATTCAAGGATGTTTTTTCCACTTTTCCCAGGCATTTTGGTGTGAGATACAAATAATATCCTTAGTTGTAGATTACGTATCGGATAGCAAACTGAAATTCAAATAAAAAAAACTAACTGCACTTTGCTTTGTTCCTCCTAATAGTGTAGACGAGTCCTACACTGCAATTACAGAATCAGACTTTTACACACCAAACAAAGAAAAATTGGCACCCTTACTAAATTATTTTGAAGACACATGGATTGGGTATCTAAGCAGGTCGGCTTGCAGAAGGAAACCACGTTTCCATGTGGAGTGGTGGAACTGCTATTCGAGCTGCTTAGAAGGAGAAGCAAAGACAAACAATGCCATAGAGGGATGGCACAACTCCTTCAACCACACAATTGGCAAACCTCACCCTAACTTTTATCATTTCTTGGAAACTTTGAGGAAGGAGCAAAGTTTCCAAGAAATGAGAATGTCACAAGCATTAGCAGGTAGTCTAAATTCATGGATTTCTGAAAGATCAAACGAAATGTCTGATAGACTATTGGGTGCATTACAACAATTTTAGTTGTGTGTGGCTTCAGACTACCTGGATAATGTTGCACACATTTTACATTACTAATTCATCCTACTCTATTACTTTCCTGTTTTGCCCTAAATTCTATAACTTCATTTTAAAATTGGCATTTTTCAAAACATTTAAAAAAAATTAAAGTTGGGTCACCTTACCTTAGATGCCTTCTTTTTTCTTTTCTTTAATAATACAATCCATAACAATATTTTCAAAGCTTGATATTTTTCTAAATTCAAATTCACATAACGAAAACCCATTCGAAAAAATCTTTTTTTTAAAAAACATAATCCAAAAACCAATCCAATTAATTGGTACTCCATTCCAAAAATAAATCCTTTTGAAAAAGAGAGATTTACCCCTCCAAAAAAATCCCAACATTTTTATTCTCCATATCCAAATATTCAGGAATCCCCCCCAAAAAAACGAATCACCAATCCATCTTCTTTCTCGAAAAAGAAATCCATAACTTCCAAATCCACACTTGTTCCAATGAAAAAAAAAACAATAACGTGGAAGTGACTCTCGAATCCAAAATCCCCAAAAATCCATCTGGTTTCCAAACAATAAATCCATTCATGACAAATCGATCTTCTTCTTGCTCCGATCTTTTGTAAAGAAAATCTTTTTGCTTTTTTACATTCAAAATTCAGTATATACAATTAAATATCCTTTATATTTACTTATTTACAAATACTTTTTAAAAGCATAAGTTAACACGTGACCCAATGTGGACATACTAGCAACTAGCTCGTGGACATTCTGAAAACATACCAACTATACATATAGTAAAATGATCTCAACCTCCCTCTTCTCTACTTTCAATTAATGTCACTCACACCATCATTCACAATTGAATATAAGTTTATAAAGTTTCTTACCTGAGCACAGGTCTCCCTGCTTCTGCTCTATCTGGCGACGCTTCTGAAAATGGCTGCCTTTGTTATTCACATATACGCGTATACGTCATCTTGAGCTACCAAAAAAAGAAAACGGACAATTTATTTACTATATTTGTTCATCATTAATTTATTATCTGAATTGATGTTATTCATAAATAAAGTTCACCAATATGTTTAATAAATTATTTAATTTTTAAAAAATATCTAATTTGAAAATAAAGTATTTTAATATATAAACTAAATAAAGCCTTCTCGCATTTACCTATTTCTTTTAACTATTTAATTGAAAATGTACTACTATGTTATTAAATATGTACTTCAGTTTTAAATAACATTCTTACCTAAAGGATGCTCCATTAGGCTTCTTCTCCTTCCCGGTTTGCACTCCAAATGACATCAAATGAGATAGAGGCAAGATGTAATTCTGATGATGTACGCAAACCACCTTGAATTCCTCCCATTGCCTTTTTTATCACTGCTTTAATTCCTTAATATTTTATCTTGTGACAATGCACTAAGTATCTCCCTATCTTTTGATACGGTTATGCTTACGATGCTATTTTCTGTTTGTAAATTTTGACTGATTTCTTCTATGTCTCTTTATACTTTTTACAGTTTATTAACAATTACGTCATCATTATATAATTTGTAAGGCTGCATCATTTACCTGTTTTCTTAAATTTTGTTCCTGTTTTGGTCTTAATAAACTCAAACTTAAAAAAATGAGCTAGACGCGGCAATCACCTAGACATCTATGGAAGTAAAAGAAGGACATTTCTTTACAAATTGCAATCAATGTAAAAGCTTGGGAAAATATATATATATATATATATTTTTTAAATGTAAAAAAATAATATCTACTATTTGTATTTAAAATTTTAGATTACTTTAAAATAATTTTAATTCATAATAATACTTTTTTAATTAATAAAAGTTCAAAATTTATTTTCACAAACAAGTATTAATTACTTTTCTAACTACAGGGGAGGGGGTGTAACAGTAGGCTAAGTGCGTGATAGAGTAGGGGTTAAAATGACTATTCTAACTCCAGGAGGGTGTAATAGTAGGGTAAGTGTTGGATAGTGCATGGTTTAAAAGTACTATTCTTACTCCAGGGGGTTGTAATAGTAGGGTAATGTGTTGGATAGTGAAGAGGTTAAAATTACTATTCTAACTCAAAGGGGTTGTAATAGTAGGGTAAGTGTTGGATAGTGTAGGAGTTAAAATTACTATTCTAACTCCAGGGGGGTGTAATAGTATGGTAAGTGTTGGATAGTGTAGGGGTTAAAATTACTATTTTAACTCAAGGGGGTGTAATAGTAGGGTAAGTGTTGGATAGTGTAGGGGTTAAAATTACTATTTTAACTCCAGGGGGGTGTAATAGTAGGGTAAGTGTTGGATAGTGTAGGGGTTTAAATTACTATTCTAACTCCAGGGGGTTATAATAGTAGGGTAAGTGTTGGATAGATTAGTGCATAAAAGTTTAGGAGTAACAATTACTATTCTTACTCCAATTGGGGGTAGTAGTAGTGTAAGTGTTGGATAGAGTAGTGCATAAAAGCATAGGTGTAACAATTACTATATTTTACTCCATTGGGGTGTAATAGTAGTGTAAGTGTTGGATAGAGAAGTGAATAAAAGTATATGAGTAACAATTACTATTCTTACTCATGATGGGCGTAATAGTAGTGTAGGTGTTGGATAGAGAAGTGCATACATGTATAGGGGTTCAAATAACTATTCAACCTTCACTAGGATAAAATAAAATAACTAAAATGTATATATATTTTTTTAATTTAATTAAGATAACTACATGAATTTAAGACATTGAAATCAATTACAATACAAAGACACATGAGGGGGAAAACATGGGGCCTGCGTGCTGAAGCGGTAGCGCTCGCTCTCGCAGTTGTTCCTGCCCTAACTGCCTCCTAACATGTAGCGTTAGCATGGCTGTGCTAAGAATGGAGAAATAAAAAGGCCAGTACCTGCTTTTCTGTGGATTGGTTTCTTTTTCGATCCTCGGAGGTGCTTCGAGGCTCAGCTGCAGTCCCTGGAACCCTCCTGCCTGCCACGCTGGGTGAGAGCAGCCATGGAGCTGAGGCGTGGCCGCAGAGCAGCGGCTCGCGGTCTCCTCCGCGGGAAGGCTGGCGGGGACAGAACAAGCGCAATTAGTGGGGCAAGCAGCTCTCCTGTAGTGAGCCAGGCAACCAGCATTTTCTCCGTTGCAGTCGGCTCTGCCGCTAAGGTGATTCAGACACCAGACGGTAAGAGTGGGGTGTCAGCCTCACTGGAAGAAGACGCGAACCCCATATTTAGTTTCTGTATGGGTAGAAAGCAGTCCTCTAGGGGTAAATACAGGAGAGGCAAGGGTGTAAAGCTTTTGGAGGGTCCAACTGACTTGGTTGCGGGGATTGACTCTGAAGGGGCATTAAGCGCGGAGGGGGGTGGCATGAGTCAGAGTCAAAAGCCAAAGAGTAAAGAGGGGGGAAGCCCCAAAACTCGTAATTGCTCCCAAAGAGGGTCGAAAAGAGCCTTACTGCAACTAATACAGTTCGTATTACCCCCTCACTGCGGTCCTTTTTTAAGGTACTGCCCCAGATATTAGAGGTTCACCCTAAAAAATCCATCGAGAACCCCGCATTTACTGATCAATATATGTCTGAGGGTCCTCTGACCCCTCTGGGCCTCTTGGAAGATATAACTGGGATCCCAGCACTGTCAGTACAAGTTACTGGTGCTACCCCCGCAATTACCCCCGCATTTACTGAAAAAAGCTTGCCTGAGGCCCTTCAACCCCTCCTGGGCTCCTTGAAGACATAACTGCGATCCCAGTGATGCCAGCTCAGGGCGCTCAGGATGCTCAGGTCGCAGGGTTAGCTACCCACAGATTGCTTGAGTTGTCGGAGATATTTCGGGCAGTTCTGTGGTGGCTGTTTCTGGGTCAGAGGCCGGAGGTCTTGATGGAGGAGATAAATTGGAAGGAAACTCGATGTGGGATTTCCTAACTTCTATGAGGAAGGACATCGAAAAGGGCTTCTTGGTTTCGGCAGAAAATCAAATTGAGATCAGGGTCATTTTTGAAACCTTGGGGAAAAAAGTTGATGGCCTTTATGAGAGAATAGAATCCCTGGAGGGTTCAGTGGGGTCACTCAAGGCCAATTTGGAGTCAGCTGAAGCAAAGATCCAAAACTTGCGCAGAGAAGGGGACTCTATGCGGGAGAGAGTGGAATCCTTGGAGAATTATTCGAGGAGGAATATTCTGCGGCTTTTAAAGGTCCCGGAGGGGAAAGAGGGCAGCGACATTAAGTCCTTCGTTGTTGCCCTACTTAAAGAATCCCTTAATTTGGAATAGTCATCTGACGCCTTGGAGAGAGACATCCAGAGGATACATAGGGACCCTTTCCCATTAAACCCTGGAAGGGTTAAGCCTAGAAATACTTTGGTGAACTTTCATACTTACTCACTAAAAGAAAACATTCTAAATCTTGCACTAACATTTAAATCACTGCAGGGTTCAGACTTTCCCTTTGAAATTCGCTCGGATCTCTCTAGGTCCACCCTTGATCGGCAGTGGGAACTTGGTCAGAGGATGGATAAGTTTAGAGCTATGGGCGCAACGGTACAAATAAGATTTCCTGCATACCTGAGGATTATGTTTAACAACAAGATGCACAATGTTAGATCCCCCTTGAAGCTGATGAACTGTTGGTACTCATAAGGGACTTTTCCCGGGGGGGTAGTTAGTTAGTGGTAAGACAAACATGAATATAGTGCTCTTTCTTTCCTTTTTCTTCTCTTAATACAACTATAAAGCTCGGTAAATATTAAGTATGGCTTTATCCTTTTTTCAAAAAGACCCTTTAAAAAAAAAAAGGGGGCAGAGTAAGAAGGTCTTTAAATAGCCTAAGCGCTATCACAAATATATTTATATATAAACTTATGCTTAAAAAACAAAAAACAAATGGGCACTGATGGTGTTTTAGGGAAAAATAAATGGGGAGGAAAACTAAAAATATAGATAATGTGGAAACTATAAGCATTACTTTGAGACACAGCCTTGTGGTAGCGGGTGCAGTGTAGGAAAGGGGCAGTTAGAGGGCGTAAAACTGGCAACACATCTGTCCAGTGTAAGTAGGGTGGGGTTTTCCAGAGTGGGGGGGGGGGTGATGGGTGTGAAAACACAAAAATTCCTTGTTTGTCTGAATCCTCGTATCCTTTTAAAGAACATTGGTTTGAAAATAGGTCCAAGTACCGGCAGGGTTTGAGTTATTGAGTCCAAGGCACTTTAGTTGTTCGATCTAAGATGGATAAAGGAACGTGTGATATAGGATTTTGAGGGAAAAGGGAGGGGGCAGTGAAGGGGGTTGTTTTTATCTGGAATGTCAATGGCCTGCGCACGAGGGATAGGAGAGTAAAAATACTTCAATATTTGAGAGATTCCCCGGCACAGGTCATCGTCATCCAGGAGTCACACCTCTTAAAACTGAAAAAATTGAGATATTAAGGAAAGAAAAATGGATAGACATCTTTCTAGGTACAGACCAATCGGCAAACATTAGATGGGTCCTAATTATTTTTAAGAAGCAGGCTAAGGCATGAATTGTAGAATTTAGGGAAGACAAGAGTGGCAGATGGCTTCTGTCGAGGGTTGTGTTGGATGGTCTTCCATATACCCTGGTGGGATACTATGGACCGAACCAGGATGATCCCTCGTATCTGAACATCATTCGAGACCATCTATTAGCCTTTCACGATCCAGTAATCTGGGTCGGAGACTTTAATATTGTCCTTAATCCAAAACTCGATAGATCAGCCAACTCTAGAGCCTGTGCTCTGTTTAAATCAAGACAAACCTTCTTAACAATAATGACACAGCTAGGGCTTGCAGATATCTGGGGGGAAAGGGAAGGGACTATGTTGGGGGTATCCTTCCGAAATTTTAAATACAAACACCTGTCAAGAATATACTATGCTCTTTTCAGTTATAGTCTTAAAGACTCATTAGCAGGTATTACTTATCTCCCCTCCCACCTCTCTAATCATTCAGCCATCTCATTCATTTTAAAATTATTTCAGCAACATATACATGCTGCTTGGTCTTTCGATCGTACCATTCTACTAGAAGAGGATGAAGTCATCTTCCTCCGATTGGAGACTCAACACTTTTTGGCAGCCAACATAGACTCAGCTAATGTCTCAACTGTTTGGGACGCTTTGAAAGCATTCTGGAGGTGCTGCATTATAAGTAGAGCCTCCTATAGAAGAAAAGCGTACAGGGAAAGTATTAAGAATTTGGAGGAGGAAATGAAGGCATCGAGAATAATATAGGCGCTCATATCGGCTCATGCGAGGATCAAAATAGGTTAGCTGTATTAAGATCTCAACTGGAAAATCTATTCACGGCAAGGCTCGCCAGGAGGTGGGAAGCAAGCAAAATTTCCCGTTTTTGAGTTTGGAGAGGCGGCCGGTAAGATTCTCGCCTGAAAAACCAAAGCGGATCAAGCGCGAAATTTCATCAGGGAGATAAGGGTGAATGGGGAGTCAGCCTCTCGATTCTCAAACTCGGATATAGGATCTGCATTCCGGGACTTTTTTCAGGCTATTTATAATGAAGATACCTGTGAAGATCAGGTAGTAAGGGATGCCTGGTTAGAAAAAAGTAGGGGTTTGGAGGCAGAGATTTCTGCTGAAGAAATAAGTAAGGCAATAAGGCAAGTAAAGGATGGGAAGGCAGCAGGCCCCGATGGTCTACCGGGGGAACTTTATTGGGCCCTTAGCGAGGAGATCACCCCAGTCCTGGCTACGGTTTTCAACAACATTCTTTTGGAGGGAGTATACCCCCCAAAAACATGGAATGATGCAACTGTAGTCTTTATCCCTAATCCAGGGAAAGACTTGACAGGATGGTGTTTGTATTGCCCAATTTTGCTCCTCAACAGCGATTATAAAATCTTTGCTGCCATTATGGCTAATTGGTTGGGGGGCGTTGTTGGCTCGATTATTCATGAAGACCAGAAAGGCTTCATAAAGTGTAGACAACTAGCAGACGTCATGCAAGATCTAGTTGGGGCCATAGACATTGCCTCTACTTTTTCTCTTCCTCTTGCTACCCTTCCTTTAGACACGACTAAGGCCTTTGATGGGGCCAATTGGGCCTTTTTGGCCACAGTTATGAGGAAGTTCAATTTACCCGACAGCTTCTGCCGCATTACAGCTCTTGTATACAAAGCTCCAACTGCTAGGCTATCAGTAAATAACTCCCTGACAGAGGCCTTTAAAAGCACTAGGGGCACAAGGCAGGGCTGCCCGCTTTCGCCCCTCCTTTTCAATCTCTACATTGAGCCTTTCGCTCAGATTCTTAGAGAGGAGGCTAATATACCATCTTTTGGGTTTTGGGTTTGGAGGGTGGGAAAAGCGGGTTGCTTTTTATGCAGATGATATTCTCATCATGACATCTGATTTAGACCTTGCTTTCTCAGTAGTTATTAAGAGGGCAGAGGAGTTTGGCAAGATTTCCGGGTATGAAATAAACGCCAGCAAAACGGAAATTATGGCCTGGAACATCAACAAAACTCAATTGGACGTTGCCTCTTCCATGCACTACCTAGGAATTAGAATCATCCGAGATGATAGTAAAATTGCTGATTATAATCTTGTTTGTGTATTCAAGGAGTGTCAGAAACAGCTAAAGTCGTGGACTCACCTCCCTGGGAAGGACTAATTTAGTAAAGATGGCTATCCTGCCCAAATATACATTCCTTTTTAACTCCATCCCCTTGGCCTTCGACACTAAACAAATAGTTAAGTGCCAAAGAGAGATAAACTCCTTTATCGGGAAGTATAAAACCCCCAGACTGGCCTGGAAAAAGTTGAGGAGAAGGAGAGAAAATGGTGGGCTGACACTATCAGACCTGCAATATTATGCATGGGCATTCCAGTTTTCATACTCTAGGATGCTGTTAAAAACACCATCAGATACTTCAAGGGGAGTGATGTTTCGGGCTATGTTAGAAGGCGCTAATCTACCACCCGACGGCTTCCTTTTTAAGTTTGGGGATCAACATGTTTTGAAAAAGGTAAAATTGAAAATTCTCCAATCTCCGGCCAGAAGTTGTTCCATAATCAGAAGACGTATAGGGCTTAGTTATTTTTCAAATCTAGCACCCATATGGGACTCACCAGGCACTCCATCCTGCCTTAAAGACAGGCTGGCGAGCCCTGTGAGGTAGGCCGAAATTCTGAATTGGGGGAGACTTGTTGGCAGCTGGTTCATTAGTGTTGTGGGAGGAGTTGCGGGAAAGAGTTGGACCAGGCCTTCCAAGATTTAAGCATATGCAGTTGAATAGCTGGGCCCAGGCATTGAGCAGTAAGTGGATCCCCTGGGAAAAGCCAGTGATTTGGACACTCAACTGGTGGCCAGACCAGGGGGAGGCAAGGAGGTTTCTTGTTGGTACTGGGCGAATCTGGAAGAGAGAGATGGGGACTTTAAACTTGCTGAGGAGCTATGGGGAGACGATATGGGCTTTCAATGCGAACAGCTGTGGATGGACTCCGTTAGCCTCCTTAATAAAATCGTGAAACCAGCATGGCGGAAGCGTAACCATCTCTTCACGCTACATCGAGCCTATCTCTCTCTCCCCTAAAGCTCTCAAAGTTCCAGCTGGGGAAAAAATTTAACAAATGCGACCTCCCAGAGGCTTCGGATGTGCATATGTTTAAAGATTGCCCAGCCATTGGTAGTTTTTGGGAGGAAGTGAAGGATGCCATAAACTCCATACTTAATACCACACTGAGTATTACTCTTTCTTTGATTATTTTCAGCACTAATGAAAACATCTCCGGTCATGCAAGATCTTTCCTCTTTTATGCAATTCTCTTGGCAAGGAGACAAATTTGCAGGTCCTGGGTCGACACTACACCACCAACATTTTGGGATGGCTGACGTCATAACATAACATAACATAACATAACATAACATAACATAACATAACATAACATAACATAACATAACATAACATAACATAACATAACATAACATAACATAACATGTGTATTTGTAAAGCGCACGTTCACCCTTGGGTATCTTGGCGCTGAATAACAGATGTTTATTGTTACCCAACTCAATGGTACTCATTTTATCGACCTCAGTTGGATGAAAGGCTGAGTGAACCCCCGGGATTTGAACCTGTGACCATGAGGTCGAACACAGGCCCCTGCAATGGACGCATTTGTCCACTGAGCCACCAGACCCTATATGAAGTCTCCAGGGTGGACCTGGCTAGGTCTTGTAGCAGGAAAAAGCTAGGTTTTTGGGACCTTTTGGCACGATGGAGTTAGGACTTCAGGGTTTTTTTTTCTTTCCCTATGATTATGCTTGTCTACTCCATGGACCCAAGACAAGGGCTCCCCGTGGTAATATTTGTGGTTCAACAGGTTGTAATATACCTTGATGGAGTTTAGCAGGTCTCCCTCATTGTGTTGGATCCCTCTCCCGCCAATAATGACATCTGTGTCCCAGCCTGATTTCCAACCTAGATCATTGGACTCGGCTATATAGACACACAGTGGTGGTTGGCGGATATTCATACGGGGGTAATGGCAAATGAGGACAACAAAAAAAATTAAATAACTAATAAAAAAAATACTTACCCATACTTACGTACGTTGTAATGGCATGCGTTGTAATAGCGTTTGCGTTGTAAAGGCATGTGTTGTAAAAGCATGCGTTGTAATGGATCTTGCGTTGTAAAAGTTGTGTTGTGATTGTATTGCGTAGTAAAAGTTGCGTTGTAAGGTTGTTTCCCGTTATAAGAAGGGATGTGTCCTTGGACCATCTCAGCAATACACCAACGACACCCAGCTGATCCTCTCCCTCACCAACGACCCCGCCACCGCCAGAGCCAACCTCCAGGAAGGAATGAAAGACGTTGGAGAATGGATGCAGCTCAGCCGGCTGAAACTGAACTCAGACAAGACGGAAGTCTTCATCCTGGGACCATCCCCCTCTGCCTGGGACGACTTCGGGTGGCCCCCTGCACTGGGCACCGCCCCCAAACCCACGGATCAGGCACGCAATCTAGGCTTCATCCTGGACTCCTCTCTTACGATGACCAAACAAGTCAACGCCGTCTCATCTTCATGCTTCAGCACCCTGCGCATGCTCCGAAAGACCTTCCGGTCGATCACCACCAACACCAGAAAGACGGTCACCCAGGCCCTCTTTACCAACTGTCTGGACTACAGGACCACCCTCGACGCCGGTACCACAGCCAAACTACAGAAAAGACTCCAACGCATACAGAACGCTTCCGCACGACTCATCCTGGACATACCCCGACACAGCCACATCTCTACCCACCTGAGAGACCTGCACTGGCTCCCTGTCAGCAAAAGGATCACGTTCATGCTCCTCACCCACGCTCACAAAGCTCTCCACGACACCGGCCCGAATACCTCAACAACCGCCTCACGTTCTACACACCCACCAGACAACTCCGCTCCGCCAGCCTTGCCCTCGCCACCGTCCTACGAATTTGCAGAATCACCACCGGAGGAAGATACTTCTCCTACCTGGCTGCCAAGACGTGGAACTCCCTCCCCACCCACCTACGGCTGACCCAAGACCACCTCTCCTTCAGAAAGCAACTCAAGACCTGGCTCTTCGAGCAGTAGCAGCTCCCCTACCCCCCAGCGCCTTGAGACCCTTGTGGGTGAGTAGCGTGCTTTATAAATGTCCTGATTGATTGATTGATTGAATACCAGTGTGTGGGGCTTACTGGAGGTACCTGGGGGGCACGTTGGCCCCCAGGGACTCTCTGTTCAAATGGGGACTTCATTCCCCAACGCAGAGAGTGCCAGGAGGCGTGTTTGCAGAGTGGTGCAGAGAGGGGGTTGGGCCTCTGGTGAGTTGCCTATTTCTTTTAGAAATTTCCTTTTAGGAAGGGGGGCTGCGTGTGCCCCCCTTCCCTTGACCCTTTTGGGACTCTGGGATCCTATTCTGTGAGACCTGAGCCATTTTGAAAAATAAAAATAATAAAACGGGAGGGGTTGCAAGGCCTCCCTCCCAAGGTCGATTATGACCCCTGGGTCCCTATGCCCGGGGCTAAAGGTTTGTTTATTTATTTTTTATGGCGAGAGGGTGCATGTGGCCCCCTCCCCAGGCCGATTTTGGCCCCGGAGACCACATCATCTGAGGATACACAAAAAGTATTTTTATGGAAAGGGGCCATGTAGCCCCCTTCCCTGGGCCATTCTTGGCCAGGGACCCCATACCCTGGGGCATGGCCTCGGTTTTGGGAACCATGGGTAGCACCAATGCCCCTGAGGTCCCTCCCGGCTCCCTGCCTCCTGCAGGAGTTGGCATTGCTTTTCGACAAAGGGAGCTGCAAACAAGCAGCTCCCTTTGCTCAAATGCAAATCAGCTTTGCTTCATGGAAGCAAGAGCAGTTTTCCTGCTCTCGCTTCCATGAAGCGAAGCAGATGTTTGCTATGGCAGGGGGGAAACTGTGCTTCTCACCAAGCTTTACTAACTTATTCTAATTCTTGGGGATGTGGGAAGAGGAAATTAGCAAAGATACAGACAAACTTGCAGATATCAGTAGGATAAGCATGTGGCTAAACTACATCGATGACTTGTTAATCATTTGATTTGGCACTGAGGAGAGCACATTAGCTTTCATTGACAAATTGAATCACAATGATAACAACATAAAACCTTCTGGCAACAATCTTCTCCATGCTCTTAGCAGCCACCCTAACATGGTGAAATGGAGCATTCCATACAGGGAGTTGCTTGGGGCAAAGAGAAACTGCAGTACTGATGAGGCTTTCATGAGGGAGAGGATATGGCCTAACAGCTAGGGCGGTCAGACTCGAATCTGGGGAACTGGGTTCGAGTCTCAGCAATGACTCGGAACATCCTGTGATTCTGGGCAAATCTCTTAATCTCCCGCTGCCTAACAAAAAACAAAACAAAAATAATGTGTCTTCATGTAATGCAACAGGTGCTATGTAAAGGGCTCTGATACCCGATTCGGGTCAAAGTTGCGCTATATATAACTCTGTAACATAGAAAAATTAAACATTGAGTGAACAGGAGAACATGATTTCCAGATTCAAAGAGAGAGGGTATCTCATTTGGTTTTTGAGACATGCCATCCTCAAAGCCAGTAAGGTTTATAGATCACAAACTCTCATGGAACGAACTAAGAAAAACAGCACTAATACTGACATATAGCACAAATTCACATTAGATACATTAAATTCTGACATGGAACTGGGATATTACTAGTGACCCAGTTATTGGACACACATTGCACAAAAGACCTAGGGTCACATACAGAAATTCCCTGATGACATATCCCTGACACACCACTCCAGGGAAAACATCCTACAAGGTTTTTTCCCATGTGTGCACTGCAAGACATGTCGCAACAGCTACATGAAAAAAGAATACCCCACACCCAGACCTAACTACACAGGAAAAATCTCTCCAATTACTGACTTGCAGTTCCACGTTCACGACATATGTCCTTGAATGGCCATGCAAGCTGAGATATGTGGGGAGCACCACATTCATGGTTAAGAAAAGGGTGTTGAAACATATGCAAGCCATCAATAACAGAGACACTCACTATCCACTAGCCAAGCATTTTCAGGAGGATCATTATCCAACTGCTCCCTCCTGAGTTTCTTTGCCATTGAACAAGTGAATATCAGCCCGAGGGGTGGCAACCGGGTTCTCATGCTACACAAACATGAATCAAAATATAAACTGGAACTCAAGACCAAATTCCCTAGGGGCCATAACTTGTATGAGGAGTTGGGAACTCATTTATATGAGGGATAGGTTTCTTATTTTGTGACTGCATGCTCATTCTCATGGCATTTCTCCTTTTACTTCTGTGTATCTTTGCTCATTCCATACATTTCCTTCTCTGATAGTATGTTGCTATAATGCGCATTGTATACATTTAATTTTCTAATTTTAATCTATTGTATCTGTTTGTTTTTCACAGGAGGAAAGGAATGGGTCCACCATTGGTATGGGGACACAGACAAAGGTTCCCTTCCCTCTTCCTCTTCTGCTATGACATTCCATGTTTGAGGGATAAGATGTTTCTGCTTCTGCTACATGTTTTAATTGTATGTTAAATGTCTTATTTAGTTTGTGTAGACCTGACATACTATGTATGTTTGGTACTATGTATGTGGTTTTCACACTACTCCATTTGACACTTGGTTATCTATGGCATATCCAGGCTCATTTATTAGGTTCATGCTTTTACTTTCGTGAATACCACTTGACTAGGATTACCTTTTGTGTCATGAGCCACTTGGCTTACATAATTACATTGTATCTTTGGATTGGGTTTTTTCGTAATCGTACTGTCTTGTTACCCACTTACCCACATACTGCTCTCTTTTCAAGTATATACTGTACAAATTGGTGGCAACTCCTAGCACTGTGCTTATTTTTCTCCCTTGTGCTACATGCTCTCATTAAGGGAACCATTACGCAGGGGGAAACTCAAGATCTGCTCACCTATAAACCCGCTATTGGAAGTACATATGGATGCAACCACTAGTGCACCTTTATGTGCTGCTTTGCAACTGCTTTTATCACATGATCCCTCGATCCAGTATTCGCGATCAGTGATGCATTCAAATCAGAGCAACTATGTATTCAATGTCTGTTTTCCATAGAGTCACAGCCACTAGTGCACTTTTATTTCCTGCATGCAATGGTATCTATGACATGATCCCGCAATCATGAATTTGTGATGGTATGCAATTATATATCTTTTACATTGTCCCAGGGTTGTTACAATAACATTTCATATGAAGGCATTTGAGCATTGCAGATGTTGTTGTGATCCGCTTTTTCATTTCCATTAATATGAACATGTTACAAGATGGCCACCACCAATGTATTGAAACTGAGGCATGCGTTAGCCTGAGTCCTTTGTTTATTTCAAACAAGACTATGTAATGAACCTGATCTTTTAGTCTGTGTGTGATAAATACAGCTTGCTGTTGAAACAAATACCTATACTCATTAAACCAGCACTTTGCTTTATTACCTGAGTGTGCACTTAATTTTGGACTCGCTGTGTGAGTGTTTAGGGGTGGGTAGGAGTTTAGGGTGGTAAGGGTATTTTAGGGTTTAAAGGTGAGTAGGGATAAAGGGTGGGAAGAATATTTTTTAGAGTTTAGGGGTTTGTAAGTGTAAACAATGGGTAGGGGTATAGGTGGTAAGGGTGTTTTTAGGTTTACGGGTTGAGTGAGGTATAGCGTGGTAAATGTGTCTTAGGGTTTAGGTTGTGTAAGGTTATAGGGTAGTATGGGTGTTTTAGAATTTAGGAGTGGGTAGAGGTATAGGGTTTTATGGTTAAAAAGTGAGGGAAATTTGAGGTGCTCTCCCAATATAGAAAACAATTAAATACATATGTCTATATCTATATTACCAACTAGCGGTCAAGTGTTTTTTGATTTGCCTATTTCTTTGGCACCAGTTGACCAATCTTTATGAAAATGTCCAAAAGAAGTGCCCTGGTGATTTTTTTGCAAATGAAAAGCTTCAGGGTGATTTGTCAAGAGGGCGTTGGGAGAAAGGCGGGGTCCAAAAAAGTGCATTTCTAATGTTTATAGTGCCAACCGCTGGGCAGAATTACTCCAAATTTAGCCGAATGGTAGGTTCTTGGTTCAGAAAGAACCCCTTTTGGTATTTGGTGTATATCGGTTTAGTAGTTTTTGTGAACTAAAAGAAAAACAAATTTGTTTATATAGTGACTCAGTTCCTCAGAGGTTCTGGCAGTCCCAATGCTGAAATGGGATTGTCTTCCAACACTTCAACAAGGAAGTGCTGGCAGCCATCTTGGGACTTAGCTCCAGAGGATTTAGGTGAATTTGTTGGTGACAATATTAACATTCTAAACAAAAAACATAGAAATTCATCAGTGATAGTTATCAGCAATAACTTAACCAGGGCCAATGGAATTGTGCATCAAAGATGACCAAATTATGCAGCAAGGCTGACTAAATTAAGCGGTAAGAAATAGAAAATGATGTGCCATAATATGGCACATTTTGTGATGGTATTACTTTATTATTGTGTTATTTTTACACCTGATAACCATGTCTGAGGAAAGGGTTCACCCTAATTGATAACAATTTAACATCCAAATCGAACAGAAAGAGGACCAGTCAACCTTTGCAAAAAGCCTTCCGGTTTGCAGCAACTCGAGTTGCCATATTTTTTGTAACTTTTGATCCATTTGAGCTGGAAACAATTTTTTCTTAAACTCTGCAGATTATGTGATAGATGGAGTATCCCTACTGTTGCACTTACTGCAGTGAGAATAGTAATTTTTACCCTTTTGCTTTCCAATATATTCCCAACTGTTGCACTCACTGGAGTGTGAATAGTAATTCTTGCCTCTCCACTATCCAATACTTTCCCTACTGTTGCACTTACTGGAGTGTGAATAGTCATTTTACCCCTCCGCTATCCAATACTTTCCCTACTGTTGCACTCACTGGAGTGGGAATAGTAATGTGTAACCCTTTGCAATCCAATACTTTCCCTACTGTTGCACTCCCTGGAGTGGGAATAGTAATTTTTACTCCTCTGCTATCCAGCACTTTTCCTAATGTTGCACTCACTGGAGTGGGAATAGTAATATTTAACTCTTTGCAATTCAATATTTTCCCCTTCTGTTGCACTCACTGCAGTGGGAATAGTAATGCTTGCCCCTCTGCAATCTAAAAGGTCCCCTAATTTTGAACTCACTAGAGTAGGAATAGTAATGTTTACTCATCCACTCTCCAGCACTTTCCCTACTGTTGCACTCACTGGAGTGGGATTAGTAATTGTTACCCCTCCACCATCCACAATGTTCCCTACTATTGCACTGTTTGGAGTGGGAATAGTAATTTGTACCCCTCCGCTTTCCAATACTTTCACTACTTTTGCCCTCACTGGAGTGGGAATAGTAATTTACACCCCTTAGCTATCCAACACTTTCCCTACTGTTGCACTCACTGCAGTGAGAATAGTAATTTTTACCCCTTTGCTTTCCAATATATTCCCAACTGTTGCAATCACTGGAGTGTGAATAGTAATTCTTGCCTCTCCGCTATCCAATACTTTCTCTACTGTTGCACTCACTGGAGTGGGAATAGTAATTTGTAACCCTTTGCAATCCAATACTTTCCCTACTGTTGCACTCCCTGGAGTGGGAATTGTAACTTTTACTCCTCTGCGAACCAGCACTTTTCCTATTGTTGCACTCACTGGAGAGGGAATAGTAATATTTAACCCTTTGCAATTCAATATTTTCCTCTTCTGTTGCACTCACTGGAGTGGGAATAGTCATGTTTGCCCCTCTGTTATCTAAAAGGTACCCTAATTTTAAACTCACTAGAGTAGTAATAGTAATTTTTACTCATCCACTATCCAGCGCTTTCCCTAATGTTGCACTCACTGGAGTGGGATTAGTAATTGTTACCCCTCCACCATCCACAATGTTCCCTACTATTGCACTGTTTGGAGTGGGAATAGTAATTTTTACCCCTACGCTTTCCAATACTTTCACTACTTTTGCCCTCACTGGAGTGGGAATAGTAATTTTCACCCCTTCGCTATCCAATACTTTCCCTACTGTTGCACTCACCTAAGTTGGAATAGTACATTTAATTATTCAGCTGTCCAACATTTTTCCAACTGTTGTAATTAATGTATTGCGTAATGTACATTTATTTTATAGTTAAATGTTTTAATTAATTATAGAATGGTTATTATTTTATTTTAAACGTTTAATATATGTATATATTTTATTTTTATATAATTTAAAAGTTTAAAAATGAAATAACGATAATAGTTAATACATTGTTTTAAAGTAAATATATGTATATGTATATACTATTATTCTGTGTTCATACATTTTTAAATTAAGTTCATTTTTTATATTTAGTTAAATTATGTATTAAATTAAATTAATTTTGTTAATGGTTATATTATTATTTTATATATTTAGTATGTATTATTTTATTTTCTTTATTTTTAAATTCGATAGTTTTGATTCAATATTTTTGCACTTACCTGTTAAGGTATTGGAATCGATATTTTTTTTAGTCAATATATATTTTTTTCTCGATATTTAGAACATCGATGTTTTTAGCATTGATATTTCATCACTGAACCATTTGAACATGCCTCATTTTGTGTCTCACCCTTCTTCTCTTTAAGGAGAAGAGATTTGAGAACAGGATTTGCTCCAAAATGGAGTATTAGTAAATTGTGTGACCAGGGTGTGATACTGATTGTTAGGGAACTTGTAGAAAATAAGCATATTCTGTCAAGAGAGTGTTTGGAATGTGTGAGAAAATGTATGAGTATTTATTTGGTGGTTGAAGAGTGGGTTCTGTACACTTTCTTTGAACCTGCTTTAGTTGTGCCTGTGATTTATAGTGCAGTTCAGTATATTGAGAATGGAGGACCAGTTGTTAAATGAAAGCCCTTTCATAAAGAAATAACTGAGAAAGATAAGGATGATGAGAATTGTGATGCTGTGTTAAACTATAGTCAAGAACAGAACATTTGCTCTGGAAATTCTTTGGATAAGGCTTCACATGGAATTTCTAAAAGAAATTCTTCACCTTCATGTGTAATCGATTTGCTTGGTAACAAACAGTTTTTGAGCTCCAGAAGCTTGAAGTGCATGAAGACACTGGCATCAGTAATAATGGCCAGTGGCATAGCTACTGCTTGTGCAGCCCGTGCAAGACACCGGGACCCAGATGTGCGAGGTGGCCCAACTGCATCCTGGAGTTCTGAAGGTGAATGGAATGTAAAAATTACTTTCAATTTTGTTTTATCTTGTCAGATTTGCTGTGCGTTCAAACACAGAGGACAAATGTCAGTCTAGTCTTCAGATAAATTCATGGTTATTCTTTCAACACTTTTGTAAATGTATAGTGCGCCATTTATCCCTGGCTGTCCTTCAGCAGAAGTCAAAGTCAAAATGATGCTATGCTGCTGTGCAGTTGTATGTCATTTCATAAAAAAATTTAATGAGAAACCATTTCACCTAAACTCTTTAATGTAAAATTTCCGAATGAATAGCATTCACCATTTCACACAAATCAATTCATAGAATGTCTTTTTGTTCGAAATTGTCTTTTGGAAAGGGGCGACCACTCGGTCCCCCCGAACGCATGGGAAACCATTTTGGGCGGGGGGCGTGTCTCGGCTGGTATGCCCGAAGCGGCGTAGCCGGGGCGTGCCTTTTCCCGCCCAGGAGGGGTTGTCCTAGACACCTACACCGATGACCACGCCCAGTAGGCGTACCGGAGGAGGGTACACGCCCTCCCGCAGAAGAATAAATAGAGCGGGAATCCGAAGAAGCGTCCTCTTGTTCCTGTGCTCTGAAGGCTGCACCCACTCGTTGCTCGTGAGCCCTCGACGGAACAAGCAGCAATTTTGAGAACTTATAATTCTTGTGTTTCTCTTTCAGTTACTCGAAGGCGAAGAGTCCGGGACCTTGTTGATCGTCTGGGAGCGGATAATCGAAACCATGGCTGGCAAGAAAGCAGGAAAGGGTTCCGAGACGGATAAGGTGCTACGCCTGTTGGTGAACCGGATGGCTGGCATGGAGCGGAAACTCGGTCAAGTCCCGTCGATCGGTCGAGGTTTGGCGGAGGTCAAACAACAACTGGCTGCGCTGAGCAATCCTGGTAACCCTAAGAAGGTAATAGGCCCGGCCTTGCCGGGAATCGTCCCCGAGGGTAGAGGGAAGCGGGTCAAGAGGAGGGCGGTTTCAGGGGAGGTTCCGGTCCCAGAAGTTCCGGTCCCAGAGGTACCCCCGGCCACCCCTGTCACACCGGCAGACAACCCGGTACCAATCCCAGACGCGGGTCAACCGATCCCGGTAGTGATTACCCCCACTAACGATGAAGATGTGCCTCCTGAATTGGCCGCATGGCTCAATAAAAAGGCAGGGGGGGCCAAGGCGCCCGGAGACACTGCCGAAGAGGCCAAGCTACTAATCCAGCAATTGCGGCAGTCGCGAGATGCCGCAAAGGCGAATCTTCCTCTTGTTTCCCCACAGGTGACACCGGTAGGACCTGCAGTTGGTCTCGAGAAAACGGCGGGAACAACGACCGAACTGGGTAAGCTCGCTTTGCCAGTGGCGGGAGAGGGCTCATTACCCTCAAGGCGGGAGAGGGTGGCACAGCACATCCCTATGGCCACAAAAGAGTTAATATGGGGAGACAAGTATGTCAATATGTTTTTGTTATTAACTGACCATCGTGAGATGGAATATGCTAAAACCCAGAAAGATTTGTGGCACCCGAGCATGTGGCGCGCCAAGATGGCGGAATTCAGGGTGAATGAAACGATAACGAATTGGGCGAAGGCCTTTGCAATCTTTACTGCAGTTATGGGGGGACGTAAACCCGAGGTGTTAACTGAACTGTCTTGCTATCAAACTCGTATTATGGATTTTTATGCAATGTATGAGGGAGAGGAATGGAAAGGTTATGACATGAAATTCCGAAAAGTGAAAGAATATGATGCCTCTCT
The DNA here is from genome assembly GCF_964263255.1 of Lissotriton vulgaris. Lineage (NCBI taxonomy): Eukaryota > Metazoa > Chordata > Amphibia > Caudata > Salamandridae > Lissotriton > Lissotriton vulgaris. The sequence goes on along the minus strand of NC_141695.1, from coordinate 983,653,273 downwards.
GACATGGGACTGCCTCGACTCGGTCTCATGGCATAAGCAGTTCCTTCCGGGGGCGGCAGGTACATCCTCGCCAGGCGGGAGTGGGTCGGGGGCCTTCCGCCAAAAGCCTGTGGTGCCCTTTCGAGCAGGGGCCGGTATCGATCACCAGCCGAAAACCGGCAGGAATGGCGGCAAGCGGGGGGTCTATTGGGGCTTCAATCGAGGCAACTGTAACAGACCGCAAGGAACATGTAGGTTCAAGCATGTGTGTGCGGGCTGTGGGAATTCCTCACACCCGGAGAGTTCATGTAGATCAAAAAATAACGGGGCGGGAGGAAAGGGGGGGTCCAAGCAGGAGTAAGGTAGAACGTTGTGACCAATTGCCTACACCCGTTGATCTCATGGCTATGACTCCTTGGTTAAACAAATACCCTGATCATGTCTCCGCTGGGGTGTTGAGGAAGGGATTCTTGCACGGCTTCCACATCCCGGCGGGGGATTTTCGAGGGAACTCCTTTTGTAAAAACCAGTTATCGGCGCAACATAATCCAAGTGTGGTAGAGAGAAAAATTGCAAAGGAAGTCAGCTTAGGGCGAGTGGCAGGGCCTTTTCATCGCCCACCAGTGGCGGATTTCATCTGTTCCCCATTAGGGGTTGTCCCGAAGAAAGACCCAGGGGAGTTTAGACTTATTCATAACCTGTCTGCTCCAAGGGGTTCCTCGGTGAACGAGGCCATTGACCCAGAAGTCTGTTCAGTGCGGTACGCATCATTCGATGAGGCCGTGGCCATGCTGAATCGCCTGGGCCCCGGGGCGCTGATGGCGAAATTAGATATCGAGTCAGCGTTCCGGTTGCTCCCGGTACACCCGCAGGATCAGCGTTTGCTGGGTTTTGCATTCCAAGGGAGTTATTACATGGATAAATGCATGCCTATGGGTTGCTCCATTTCTTGTGCCTATTTCGAAATGTTCAGTTGTTTTTTAGAGTGGGCATTCACCGAGGCCACAGGGCATAGGCATGTTATGCATTATCTCAATGACTTCCTGTTTTTGGGAGCAGCCGGCGATACGAAATGTGCGCAGGCGCTGCACGACTTCTGCATCCTCATGAGGGAGTTTGGAGTCCCATTGGCACCAGGTAAGACGGTTGGACCATCTACTTCACTGGAGTTTCTAGGAATTGAGCTCGATTCTGTGGAGGTATGTTTCCATTTGCCGTTGGGAAAGGTGGCCAAATTTAGGGCTTCCTTGAAACTATGCCTTGGTAAGGAGAAAGGGACCCTGCACCAGTTGCAGCAAGCAGTGGGTCAGCTTAACTTTGCCTTGAGAGTGATACCAATGGCCCGCCCCTTCTCACGCTCTATTGCACAAGCTATGGTTGGTCTCAAAGAAGGACACCACCGTACGAGACTGTCTGCAGAGGTTCGCCAGGATATGCGCATTTGGTTGGCATTTCTGGCGGACTTCAACGGTCGAGTAGTGTGGAACAAGCCGCCAGTGTCTTCAGATGAGCTAGGTCTGTGGACTGACTCGGCGGGGAGCGTGGGATTTGGCGCCATTTTTGGTAATCGATGGTCGGCGCAAACATGGCCGGCGTGGTGGCACTCCAGCGGTCTCACAAGTAACATTGGGTTCCTGGAGCTATTCCCCATTTTGGTTGCTCTGATGGCATGGCCAGACGATTTCCGAGACCGTTCAGTGTTGTTTTGGTCGGATAATATGACTGTTGTCGAATGCATTAACCAACAAGCAGCACGCTGCCAATGGATCTTGAGATTGTTGAAGGAGGTTGTGCTGCTTTGCATGAGACTGAATGTACAGTTCAGAGCGAAACATGTGCCGGGTGTACTGAATCATGCGGCTGATGCACTCTCTCGTTCACATATGCAGGCGTTCAGGGGTTATCTACCTACAGCGGACCTAGTGGCGGCACCATTCCCCGAAGCATTTTGGCTAATCGGTGCCCCGGATTACAAGACCTCGTGGCAGCAAGCTTAGCCCCCAGGACAAGGAAGGCATATGAAGGAGCGTTTTGTTCCTATTGCACATTTTTGGGTCCGGCAGGGGATAAGAGCTGGGGTCAGGAGGAATCCTTCCTGGGGTTCCTGGTAGCACTCCACAGGGAGGGCCGATCAGCGGCAACGGCCAATAGGCATAGGGCGGCCATTTCATTCATGGCGCAGGTGCATGGCATAGAAGACCCAACGGGTTCCTTTTTGGTGAAAAAAGCCCTTCGCGGCTGGCAGCGCCTCGAGGGTCGCAAGCAAGATGAAAGGCGCCCGATTGGCTTACATAGGTTGTCTCTACTCATAGCGAAACTAGACGAGACATGCTCCTCCCAATTCGAAGCAGTTCTGTTCCGGGCAGCTTTCGCATTAGCTTTCCACGGGGCTATGCGGGTGAGCGAACTGGTCGCAAGGAATAAGGAAGACGTTGAGGGAGGTTTGTGCAGGGATCACGTCCAAATTAGGGGTGATTCGATGGTGGTCACGATAGCCAGGTCCAAGACCGACCAAGGGGCTATGGGAAATAGTGTTGTTGTGCAGCGCGCGCGAGGGTCCCCCACGTGCCTGATATTGTGTATAGAGGAATACTTGGCACTGAGGGCGGCAACATGGGGGGGGGGGTTGCTGAGGCACAAGGAGGGCACCCCACTGACGAGGTTTCAGTTCCAGAGGGTGCTAGCACTGACAATTGCTGCGGCGGGCATGGACCCGTGCAATTTTGGGACCCACTCCTTTAGGATAGGGGCTGCTACTGAGGCTACAGCCAGCGGTCAGAGTGCGGACGAAGTGAAACAGTTGGGGCGATGGTCCTCGAATTGCTTCAAAAGGTATGTGTGATTGCACATGTTGTAAAGATCAATTGACATGCACTCACGCTTCTTGTCTTTTGTTTTAATTACAGTTTGTTTCGCGAGCCTATCACGCGGGGCGGGGCGGAATTTGAAGTCGACCCAGTACCAGGAGACCAGCGGTCATGGATCACCGTCTAGAGAGAGAGTGGTATGGGTCTTGGGCCACTCATACGTGAGGCGCGCCGGGGACGTATTCAAAGCAGGTGACGCGACTCGCGCAGCTGGGGAATACGGGTACAGAGTGGCCTTCCATGGGAAGGGCGGGCTCTGTTTTGACCAATTCGAGTCATTCGTTGAGGGTCTCTTAGGGCGGCAAAGGTCACCGTCATCTGTAGTCATAGTACACCTCGGGGGCAATGACTTGGTGGCACTGGGTAGACGAGTGTTGTTTGAACAAGTTTTGTCTACTGTTAGCTGGTTGGCAAAAATAATCCCGGGGTGCACGATTGCCTGGTCCCACATGATTCTCAGGAAGGTATGGCGGGGGGGCCTTTCGGTGTCAGCACTGAACCATTCGGTGAAGAGGGTAAACAATAAAATTGGTAGATTGTTTCGCTCTGCGCAGTTGCATAGCATTCCTCATGGGTGTATTCGGGGTGATCACATGTATCTGAATGATGGGGTTCACCTGTCCCGGGAGGGGAATGATTTACTCATAGGAGACTTCATAGCATGGCTAAGGGGTTTGCGGAAGCATGACCTTTAGGAGGAGTTGGGGGGGCCGGATAGTCAACTATCCGGCCTGTGGCGGTAAGGTCATGATCGGTGAGTAGTAATTTCTAATTTTGACTAACCTGTACTGAAAATCAACAGGTCATTAATTCTTACCTTGCTTCTTAGGGGCTGTGCGTGTCTGTCAGCTGATTCCATCGCGGGCTCTCAGCGGCCGTGGCCGCCATCTTGGCTTGGGCCAGATCGCCCAACCCCACCCACGCCACTCCCCCCACGCTGCTCCTCCATTTAGGAGTGATTCTGACGCTTCCCCAGCGATTGCGAGCAGCCCGGTGGCAGTGGGCTTGCTAGCAGGAGCTGAGGGCTGCGTTCTTTTAAAACCTTGCACGTTTGTCACGCTGATTGCGAGCGGTGACACGCTTTTATTTGTGTTAGATTGTGACTCTTTTTAATTTTGACTAACCTGTACTGAAAATCAACAAGTCATTAATTCTTACCTTGCTTCTTAGGGGCTGTGCGTGGCTGTCTGTCAGCTGATTCCATTGCGGGCTCTCAGCGGCCGTGGCCGCCATCTTGGCTTGGGCCGGATTGCCCAACCCCACCCACGCCACTCCCCCCACGCTGCTCCTCCATTTAGGAGTGATTCTGACGCTTCCCCAGCGATTGCGAGCAGCCCGGTGGCAGTGGGCTTGCTAGCAGGAGCTGAGAGCTGCGTTCTCATTTTAAAACCTTGCGCGTTTGTCACGCTGATTGCGAGCGGTGACACGCTTTTATTTGTGTTAGATTGTGACTCTTTTTAATTTTGACTAAGCTGTACTGAAAATCAACAGGTCATTAATTCTTACCTTGCTTCTTAGGGGCTGTGCGTGGCTGTCTGTCAGCTGATTCCATCGCGGGCTCTCAGCGGCAGTGGCCGCCATCTTGGCTTGGGCCGGATCACCCAACCCCACCCACGCCACTCCCCCCACGCTGCTCCTCCATTTAAACGGCCCTCATGTGTCAGCACAGCGGACGAGCGCAGCGGGCGCGCTGTAGGCGCGCCGGAGTCACGCCAGAGTCCAGCCCGTCTGCGCCCGTCCGCGGCAGGCCGGGGCAAGGGGCACCTTCCTATGCCCCCCCGCTCACATATTCTCCTTCCCTCCTCCTTTCATATTGGACTCCCGGATCCATCAGATCGTCTGTCTCCGAACTCCTGACACATCTAGGTCTACTCTCTCACCCACCTTCCACTCCCCCCGCTGTCATATCAGGAGTGACCTCCGTGCCTAGCACTGTCCCACCCACCCCCCCTTCGCTTGTCCCCCACACCCCGGCCTTTAATACCACGGCCATGCTCCTAAACACTAGATCGGCGGTCAGCCATCAGTATGGGCTATTCGACTATATCGATACTCACGAACCAGATCTCCTGTTTTTAACGGAGACCTGGTTCAAGGCCGACTCCCTGCCCAACGTTCTAGCTGAACTACCCCCCTCATACTCTACCATCCGAGCGGACCGACCGGAGGGCAGAAGAGGCGGCGGAGTGGCCTTGATAGCTCGCACTGATCTTCATTTCCAGATTCTCCCCTCTCCCCCTATTCCTGAAGTTGACTGCCTGATAATCCGCTCTAGCTCTCATCTGGCCCCCCTAACTTCCGTTCTTATTTACCGTCCCCCCCACCCCACTCCTGCTTTTGTTTCCAGCCTCCAAGACATCCTCGCAACACTGGTAGTAAACAACTCGTCAGTGCTAGTTCTAGGCGACCTAAACTTTTGGCCTAATGACCCTGCTGAAAGCCCCCTCTCTAAAGAATTCACCGATCTCATGAACAGTCTTAATTTTATCCCCCACGTCCACAGCCCCACTCACATACAAGGCCATTCGCTCGATCAGGTCTGGACCCTGAACATCCCTATCACACCTCCCCTTATTTCCCCTTGTTCCTGGTCTGACCACTCTTTAATTTCCTTTTCCCTTGCCCTAGCCCCAGCCATTAAGCCTCCACTCCCCAAGAACACCTGGGTTAGAAAATGGGGCAAAGCCGATATGCCATCTCTCTGCTCGTCTCTGGCCAATTCCAGCCCCGACCTTTCCGGCCTCGCCGCCCCTGTCCAACTGGCCACCATTAACAACTGGTTGACCCAAGCGGGCGACGATTTTGCTCCCTTGAGGCGGATCACGGTCAAGCGAGCCAACGCTGTTAACCGCTGGTTCACTCCTGACCTCAAGGAGAAGAAGTTGGCCACACGGAGAGCCGAGCGAGCATGGAGAAGAGCATACTGCCCCGCCCAAAAAATTACTTATCTCTCTGTTCTTAAGATATATAAGCAAGGCATCCTTGATGCCAAGACCATATTCTATTCCAACAGGATACTGGCAGCGGAGTCTCAATCCAAAGAAATCTTCGCCACGGTGCACGAACTTGCTTCATCCAATAGAGCTACGGCCTCGATCCCCCCCTCCCAACCTCTCTGCGACTCGCTCAACGATTTTTTCGTTGATAAGGTCGCAAAGATCAAGGCTAATATTCCTCTTCCATCCCCCACATTTACTAATCCCTCTCCCTCCGCCACCATTTCTAAATTAACTTCCATTCCCCCCCTGACCAAAGCCACTCTCCTCCCTCTGCTTCAAAGGGTGAAGTCAGGTCCCCCCCTGGACTTTGCCCCTGCTCATATCCTGAGAAAAATCTTCCTAGCATGCCCTACTCCACCCCTCACATTTCTGAATGACTCACTCAGCAGTGGAGTGGTTCCCACCCCCCATAAATTTGCGGCTGTCATCCCTATTTTAAAAAAGGCTGGCACCGACCCTTCATCCCCTTCCAACGACCGTCCCATTTCCCTCCTGCTTTACTTGGGTATGGTCTTAGAAACTCATGTAACCAGCATCCTGAGCACCCACGTGGAAACCAATCACTGCCTCTCCCCCCGTAAGGCGGGCTTTCGGCCCCTCCACTCTACGGAGAAGGTGGTGATCTCAGTGATGGACAGCCTACGCGAGGGCATTGATACCAATCTCCCGCAGGCCCTCATCCTTTTAGATCTGTCCACCGCTTTTGACACGGTGGACCATTCCATCCTTCTCACCCGTGTCAGGGCGGCGGGCATAGAGGGCCTAGCCTTTGCATGGCTCGAGTCCTTCCTGAGCGACAGGGCTCAGGCGGTCCAACTAGCTGGTTTCACTGCTGCCTCCCGTAAGGTTGTGTGCGGGGTTCCCCAGGGTTCTTCACTTTCCCCTCTTTTGTTTAATTTATACATCTATCCCCTCATTTTTATGTTGCAGCAGCTTGAGGTCACGGTGTTTAATTACGCCGATGACCTCCAGCTAATTTTCAACCTTTCTCACTCCCCCTCATCCTCCCAGAATGTCCAATCTGTTATGTTGTTCATTCAGGATTGGATGAACTGCAACCACCTCAAACTCAACCTGGACAAGACGGAGCTAGTCTTGACCGGAGGTGGTTGCAGCCCCTGGTCCCCGTCTCACTGGCCCCTCTCACTTGGTGTCCCTCCACTCCCCGTTCTTAAAGTCAAAACTCTCGGTATCCTCCTTAGTCCCCTACTTTCTGTTCACTCACAGGTTAGTTCTGTTGTTTCCTCTTGTTTTTTCTCCCTCAGAACAATTAGGAAGATTTCCCGTTTCTTTTCCCTTCCTGCTCTAAAGATCATAGTGATGGCAATGGTGCTCTCGCGCCTTGATTATGGCAACATTATCTATAATGGCGCGCCGGCCTATGCTATTCACCACCTGCAACTAGTGCAGAACCAGGCTGCCCGCCTGATCCATGGCCTGCCTAAATTCCATTGTGCCACTCCTCTATTGCAGGCACTACACTGGCTGCCGGTGAAAGAGCGAGCCTTGTTCAAGCTTGGTTGCCTTACTTTTCAGGCCAAAATGGGCACTGCTCCGGAGTTTATTTGCTCGCCATTAAGCCTTACACACCGGGTAGAGAGCTTCGCTCCACCCACATGGCACTTCTTACCACCCCTCGATTTAAAAAGAAGAAGGCTGGTGGAACAAAATTTGCGGTTCTCGCTCCTGTGTTTTGGAACTCCCTCCCTGTGGAACTCCGCATGACATCCTCTTGCACAGAGTTCCGAAAACGCCTTAAAACCCTGCTCTTCTCCCGAGCCTTCGCTGTCTAACTTCCTCTGCTCCTGCTGCTACCTCGCAATCTGAAAAGGGCCATGAAACCGCGTGGTATAAGCGCGCTATACAAATGTTTTTAAATTCAAATTCAATTCAAATTTCAAGGTCCCTAGAGGGGGGCGCCACCCAGAATGGATGGGAGCGCCCGGGGGGAGGCGGCCATTGGCCCCTCCCACGGGGAGGCGGCACCCACTAAGGATGGGTCGCCTAAGGGGAGACGGCCATAGGCCCCTCCCAGGGGAGGAGGCGGCTATATGCCCCTCCTACTAATTTCCCGGGGGCCGGATATCCGCGACGGCGGATAGAGAGTGTTGGGATGGGGGGGAGTCCACGCTGTCCTTCCTACAGATACCTCACACGGGAACTCGGACGACCTTTAAGATGGCGTTGAGTGGAAAGGGGGCCCCCACCACGACAACGGAAATTACAGTTGGCAATGAGGGTAGAGTCCTCTGCGCATGCGCCGCTCACACCGTGAGGGAGAGAGTTTTGGTAGTAGGGATCTGACACCGGTTAAGACCTTGCCGTTGGCCCTTAATGCTACGATGTACAATTTTAATTTAGAATGTATGCATTTGCAGGATGTTAGACTCGGCTAGGAAACCTTTGTATTAGAGATCTGTTAAGGTTAGCCAAAGAACATGTCTTCATCGAAATGTAATAAATGTAAAATTGTACATGATTATGAAACTTTTATTTAACGTTTTAAATTTTGTTTCATATTTTAATAAATACGGCCGGGAGGGTGACTCCCTCCCGCCTTCCAAAAGTTCCAGCCTGCGTCCGACTTCCCATCCTTGGGGATTGTGTTGGGAGGGGGTGACGGGCATCCCGGCCATATGGAAAGGGGCGACCACTCGGTCCCCCCGAACGTATGGTTGGGTGCCCCGATCCTCCTGGGAAACCATTTTGGGCGGGGGCGTGTCTCGGCTGGTATGCCTGAAGCGGCGTAACCGGGGCGCGCCTTTTCCCGCCCAGGAGGGGTTGTCCTAGACACCTACACCGATGACCACGCCCAGTAGGCGTACCGGAGGAGGGTACAAGCCCTCCCGCAGAAGAATAAATAGAGCGGGAATCCGAAGAAGCGTCCTCTTGTTCCTGTGCTCTGAAGGCTGCACCCACTCGTTGCTCGTGAGCCCTCGACGGAACAAGCAGCAATTTTGACCCACCCACCAGCCCCTTATGGCAATGTTTGTTTCGTAATAAAGTTGCTGAGTTAGGCCCTTTTTTCCTTTGTAGAAAAGTCAAAGAATGTTTAGGTTGAGGATGTGAATTCTGTCTTTAGGATACTGTTTTTTCTTTTTAGGAGTAAACAGTCTTGATACAATTAGGCATGATGATTTTTTTCCTTCCTTAGTAGGTAACAACTGTCGTATTTAATTTTTGGTCGGGCGGTAAGGTCATGATCGGTGAGCAGTAATTTCAAGGTCCCTAGAGGGGGGCGCCACCCAGAATGGATGGGAGCGCCCGGGGGGAGGCGGCCATTGGCCCCTCCCACGGGGAGGCGGCACCCACTAAGGATGGGTCGCCTAAGGGGAGACGGCCATAGGCCCCTCCCAGGGGAGGAGGCGGCTATATGCCCCTCCTACTAATTTCCCGGGGGCCGGATATCCGCGACGGCGGATAGAGAGTGTTGGGATGGGGGGGAGTCCACGCTGTCCTTCCTACAGATACCTCACACGGGAACTCAGACGACCTTTAAGATGGCGTCGAGTGGAAAGGGGGCCCCCACCACGACAAGGGAAATTACAGTTGGCAATGAGGGTAGAGTCCTCTGCGCATTCACCGCTCACACCGTGAGGGCGAGAGTTTTGGTAGTAGGGATCTGACACCGGTTAAGACCTTGCCGTTGGCCCTTAATGCTAGGATGTACAATTTTAATTTAGAATGTATGCATTTGCAGGATGTTAGACTCGGCTAGGGAACCTTTTATTAGAGATCTGTTAAGGTTAGCCAAAGAACATGTCTTCATCGAAATGTAATAAATGTAAAATTGTACATGATTATGAAACTTTTATTTAACGTTTTAAATTTTGTTTCATATTTTAATAAATACGGCCGGGAGGGTGACTCCCTCCCGCCTTCCAAAAGTTCAAGCCTGCGTCCGACTTCCCATCCTTGGGGATTGTGTTGGGAGGGGGTGACGGGCATCCCGGCCATATGCATGTTTACATTTAAAGCTGTTAGCACAATGGAAACATAAAAAGCCCTTTCCACTCCGCCTTGTTGCGCCATATTTAAAAAGTGACGCATCTAGGTAGATGCGTCACTTTTTAAACCCCTGCGCCACATTATACCTGCGTCAGGTATAATGTATGCAGAGGGGGCATTCCCCCGCAAAAAGCCGCGTAATAGTGACGCAGTGAAATCTATGAGATTTCACTGCATCACTTTTAGGATGCTGTTGCGTCAAAATCTTGCGCCTGCCTCACAGCAGGCGTAAGACTGACGCAAGCCCTTTCACATGGGGCTTTCCCCATGTGAAAGGATGCATTACTGGAGTTGCGTCACTTTTGTGACACACTCCAGCAATGCGTCACTTTTGCGCTTACAGATACGTCAGAAATACTGACGTATCTGTAAGTCCTTGCGACATGATGCGTCATACATTAAATATGACGCATCAAGAATGTCGCAAGGAGAGCGCAGTGAAAAGTGACGCATCGCTGTTTTCACGCAGCGATGCGTCACTTTTCATAAATGAGGCCCCTGAATCCTAAAAGTCCCTTTTTACGCTTATCTGTGACCGCTTAACACCCATTACCACGTGCAAGATCTACCCATCACTGAACCCTGAAAAAAACTCACAGCCCATAAACACCACCCAGCCATTACCCCTAAAAGCCCTCACCATCCCAGAACCTTTACTCATTCCTGACCTAAAAAAACCTTTCTGCAGCTAAACTCCACCAGTCCCTGAATCGTAAAAAACACTCACCACCCTATACTCCACACAATCCTACCCTAAAACCTTGTAACCACCCCTAACTTCTATGCATTACTGAACCTTAAAAACCCTTGCCAGCCCTAAATTCCACCCATCCTTGAACCCTAAAACCTTTTAACAACTCTATATTCCACCCATCTCTGAGCCCTAAAGAAACTTCACACCCTTAACCTCCACTTACCTGTGCACCCTATAATCACTCAGCACTCTTAAACTCCACCCATTAGTGATACCTAAGAAAAAAGCTCACCACCTCTAAACTGCACCCATTGCTGCACTCAAAAAACACAGAACTCCACCTATTCTTGACACCTGAAAAACCCTCACCACCCCTAAACTTTAGCAACCCCTGAATCTAAAAGGCCCATATTAGTCCTAAGCTCCACCCAAGTTGAATGTAATTTTGTATTTTTCCCTAAAATTGATCTTTCCTATAAAATGTTTCATTTATATTCCTTACCTCAACAGCTTGAATTGCACTTGTGAACCCATGCACCAGACACTCAATCTGTGTCTCCAGTGCCACCATCTGTCCCAACTCTTCCCCTTCCTGGTGAGCTGTGTATCTGTGTGTGAGCAATGTGCTTGGATTAGTGTAGGATAGCCAACACGTTTTGAGAATGCATTGTGAGGGGTGTGCTAATGTGAATCCAGAATTAACATTCTCTTTTGCAAGTGCATGAAAATGGTCTACTGGTGGAGTGATGCGCCTATGTGAGTGTAGAGTGCGGCATATGCCTATGTGTGTGCAGAATGAGGCATATGCCTGTGTAAGTGGAGCGCAGGGGTGTGAGCTTATGCAATGGTAGTAGTATGAATATGGAGTCCCTGCATGTTATGTTTGTGCATATGTCCTTTACAAGGGCCAGAACTATTGGCCTTGTTAATGCTTTTTAGAGATATGGCTATGACTTGCAGTGCATAACGTTGAAATACAATTGATTCTGTAGGAGAATGGTAGTGAGTTTTGATATGGCAGATGCAGAAACTGTCGAAGGTTGATGATTGTTAAGAGCCGCAGACAGAATGAGATGTCACCATAATGAGGAGTTACAGTTACTTTGCTTGCACTAGCTTCCCTTTACAGCTTTTGGGGAGGTAGTTCCTTCTTCAAGTACTTGTGGTTCTACTCTTTCTCTTGGAATACAACTTCACTTATACATATAAACCAACTTGCTTTCTTTGCAATTTCCCTGCCAAGTTATGACAGTCAGTTGGAGAATTTTTCAACTCTTAAACTTTTCACTTGAAAATGTGTCACATTTCTTTGTCCAGATAATACCGTTTTTTTAAGTTCTTTATTATTATATATAAAAATCCTGTCAAAATCCCTGTACATTTCACGCTGGAAAAAAACACTAAAGGCATATCATCAAGGGCTGGTGATAGAATTATCACCACTTTGGGATCCGTTTTTGGGCTAAAAGCGGTGATAATGTTATCGCATTATTAACATTTAGCTTGTATTTTGTCACGACTCGCATCACATCAATAATGAGATGCAAAGTAGGCGTTGCGGTTAAAACAACAAGGGAAAATTCACGATATTAACAACGAGGCATAGCGAAAATCATAATCGCGTTAACTCTGCCTTATCGCAGGATTTCGACGTCTGCTAAATTCCTGACTAAAGAATACCTGTTTTTTCAGCGATCTTTGGCCATTTTCCTGCTATCGCTGGAATATTTATCACCATATCGCTAAGTGTTGATATTATAGCGTTAGCTTGCCGATATATTTCAGCAATAGCCGGCGATAATAAAAAGAACAGTAAGCGTGCTCGGCGATAATTATCGCTGGGGCTAGAAAATATGCCCCTACATTTTAAAAGGTACCTCACTTACATGTATTCGTCTGTTTTTGTTTTTTTATTGTTCACTTCTACTTTTACAAAATGCGCTTAACTTTCAAATGACACCCAATCAGCTACAAATATGGTGATAAAGAGGATAAAAAGCTGTGAATATGATTTACACAGATTGTTCAAGCTGACATTAGACTAACATTCAGTGTAAATGTCTCATGGTTAGTAACATACCGATGAAAGAAAGAAAAATAAGAGGTTATTTCATATGATCTATTACATATTCTCTTTCTGAAATGTATTCGTTTGGAAATTGAAGTTTATTCTGTCACACCTACGAGCTACATGCCAAGACATGCATGCGCCTTCCCCACTGAAAACCGCGGGATGCTCTGTTTGAGAATCCTTTCGTTCGTGTCAGACCGCTATTGTCTCATGTGGTGCCAAGCTCCTGCAACTGCTGTGCTAAATAAAATATGAGCGCATGCAAGAACCGCCAAAGAGCCTGAGCTGCGCAGACGACTCTAGCTTGATCTGAAGTAAACCCTGCTAATACAAACTATGCTAACTATGCCTTGCTAAGTTATAGGTGCTAAAGTTATAAAAATGCCAGAAAAATGGTTTTGCTTCAAACTATGTTCACGTTTTATATCTAGCCGACCTTATGTTTTCCCAGGGGGCATTAAGGAACAACAGCATAATGGAAAGGAAAATGTAAAAATAATGGGGGACCTTGGTCACAATTGGTTTTGTAATTTGACGTTATCTGCAAATAATTGCATCTTGGGGAGCCGTAATTAAAATTCTTATCATTAGCTGTTCATTTAATTAATTTTGTTTCCCTTAAAATGTCTTGTTTTACTTCTATCTGTTGCTAACCTCACAGCATGGAGTGCGAAGAACAAAAAGCACAAACGTTGTTATAAGCAATCGTCTTAGTCGTCAACATCTGAAGAGTTCGCACATTGTTAACAGCCTTAGAAGTTCGGCTTCTAAAGGAACAGCATTGTTGTAGACATATCGAAGGCTTGTAAAAAGGTAATAAAGAGTCAACGTTTGGGCAACATTTGTGAACAACTGTCCTCCAGGCAGCAGGCCATGATGTATTATGTATTACACGTTTATGTTATACATAATGAAATGGGTTATAATTAGGGCTCCCGGTTTTATGGTATTTATTTTTTTGCCATTTCCGTCTGTATTTATCCATATTTATTTTTTGGCCATTTTTTCTGTATTTATCCACATTTATTTTTTCCACAAGCAAAAGACGATGCTACAGCTGGTATTTTTCCACATTTATTTAAACTGAAAACACAGCGAAAATAAAATGCCTTTCTACACTTGAAGTTGAAGGTATTGAGTAAACTTAGTGCTGCACTATTTCTATAATACACAAGAAATGCATTGCATTTGTTAGTATCACAGTATTAATTGATCCATCTTTCGAGTGCCATGCTACATACATTAGCTGCAATTCTCACAGTAAAAACGTCTGCATTTTTCATAGTATATATATTTTTTCCTTACCAGTACTTTCATAGCCATAGTTCATGCAGGGCTCCTGTTCTCTTTTAAATATATTGAAACACTGGCAACGACAGGAAGGTTCATCTAGCAAACCCAGCAACTGGTTGTTCTCACACTGTTGACTTTATTCTGCAAGTCAACCTTGATGATGAACACCATGATCGCCAGCCTTAGTGGATAGGTGGGTGGATGGATAGATGGATGGATTTGCCCACACTCTTTTCAGAATTCCCTCGGGGAAGCAATCAAATGATTGGGAGGTTACTCCCAACAGCCGCTCACTCAGTGCCATTCAAGATCAGGTTCAAAAAGGGGTTCTCTTGACTTTGCTATCACACCCTCTGTTCTATAAACCTCGCAGTGGTGGCCTTGTGACCATGGACACATTCCTGTGACACCACAGCCTACCTAGTAGTACACATTTGTACCACTGAAAGCACATTCCTTTCTCCATTCCCGTCTTCCACATCATTATGAAGATTCACATTTTGTCATTAGTCAATTCATTGCCACACATCTGCTCTTTACTTTCACCTCAAGCCATACGTTTCACTGTCGAAGTAAAAGGTGAGATATGACCCGTGAAGTGCACAGTCCTGTGTCCACAACGGCCCCTCGCGGCGGGATATTTGGCTTTCACCTTGCAGATACCCTGCCGGGGTTATCTCACAGGGGAATACCAGGACGGGTTACCTAAGCAAGCGCTTAGAGACCGGTTGGTGATTTGCGCTATATAAATTCCTGTACATTTACATTTACATTTTACATTCACACATCAATACTTGTATGGAAATAATACAGATCTGTCCCAGTTCCTCATTTCAGGGATAAAAGTCCAACCTATAATGAGAAAATGTTGTGTGCTCTTTCCTCTGCCATGGTTAAAAACCATCTGCTCTTGGCAAGCAAAAGACTCTTAGAGGCTACACCACGGAGCAGGCCTTCTCTCTTACTAGCTTCCCCTGGTCTCTCCTTGTTTTCCTGCTCTCTCCCTGATTCGTTTTCTGTGGCCACTTTCATCACAGTCTCTTTGTTTCACCTTTCAGTATCCGCCACTGTCTTCCCACTCCCCCTTCCTTTCTTTACATACGATCTGACCCGCAGTCTCACTCTGTCCCCCTTTTCTTACACCCCGTCTACCTGCTTCCCCTTTCGTACCCACTCTCTCCCTGCTCTCCCACACTATGCACGCTCTAAACCACACTCTCTGCTCCCCCTACTATACCCACCATGTTGTCCACCCTATTATTGCTCCCCTTTTAAGGTCTTGGGTCAGGACAGCTGTGAGTGTGAGCAGGCAGATCTATTGTATTAAGTGAATAACATGTACTTGGATTGGGACTTGGGTCAAACCTTTGCTTGTGTTTGGAAGCTTGTGTGGTCTAGCTCATGTTGCGCTGTCTTGATTTCGTATTTATCCCTATTCTTCTGTCTGCCTGCTAGCATTAAGGGTTGACTATGTTCTGATTGGGTGAGTTGTATCCTTCCACTGTATACCTCACAGACTTTTTTTTTAGTAACCAGCAGTCTAAGTGCACATGTGTTTCTTTACTCTCCCACCCTGTTATTTTCACTGCCCTCTCTCAAGCTCTCTCCAAACACATGGGAAATTCCAATAGCGCTGCCTTTTCAAGCAAGGCCTATTGGCTTTGCCAAAGCTTGTTAATTGCTGGACGCCGAAACTGCCTGACTGGGGAAAGCTCTTCTGTTACAATCTACTGTCGCTATGTGAGTCACTCGCCTCAGCCTCTCCCTTGCAGTGCATATGTCATGTTAAAGGCAGACGGCCCATTGTCATTCTAAATGTGATAATCATCATCTGAATTCAGAATGACAATGGGAAGTCCACTGCCTGTGCGAGGGTGGGGAGGTGCTGCAGCATCCCGTGGATTTCCAAAACGAAGTGCGAAGTGCAAGCTGGCCCCTAGAACTTTTTAACTCCTGGGCTTATTGCAGGGGAAAAGCACAGTTTGCTAAAATGCCCAGAAGCTCAGAATTACAGGCAAAAGACATCGTGAAAGGAAGGATGTTGCTGAAAACTGGAAACAAGTCAATGGAGGTGCATTAGTATGCTTTAACAAGGCTCCCCGACTTACTCCCTTAAACAATTTAACTCGGACTGCAAGCAGCGACGGCGGCTTCTGCTCTGCAGATCCGCAGCTCAGATGCCCTCAAAAGTCTAATCTTTATTTCTTTATCCTTAAGGTTTTCAAAACGCTTTCAAGCCAACTCAGGGATGCGATTTTCCTGCAGGAGGAGCTCTATTGATACATCTGTTTGCAAATCGAGACTAAAATATAATAGAGAAGGAAATATCCTTAACGTGCACGAGGTGTGCTTCCTCACTGATTAGCACATGCCAGAAGGCAGCCTCATCCATTCACGGTTTTACTAGTATTTTGCCGTTTTTACATATAAATACAGACAAAGGGAAAAAAGTTTTCAGTCTGTATTTATATGTAAAAATCCGTTTAAACGGAAAACCGGGAGCCCTAGTTATAATGTTACACAAGGTATGCTAGCTACAAACTGTGGAGAGCTAAATAATTTGCACTGCGGATGCCTCACCTCCTTACCATGTCTAGCACATCTCTCTTTGCTCATCCATAGCTACTGAAAATTATTTGTAGATGTTTCACCCGCATGAAAACGAGAGCCATAAAGGGATCAAACTGATCACTGCAAACCTTAAATTCTTTGGGAACGACGTAGGCTTGTTAAACAAGAACTGCTGGTGTCTATCCATATCTCGTCACAATGTGTTGTACCCTCTGTAGTTAGTATTATGGCTGCTATGTTGATAAAACCAAAACACTATTGTGAGGTCTTGGGAGAGGAAGAAGTGCATGTCTCTGGGTATTATGGTATCTAGGCCTCAGAGCACCGGGACACTGTCAATTGAGCCTCGACTCCATGATCTTGTTCGTGTTCCCAAAGAAGCTAGGAACAGCTAAGTGCAGGTCGCGTGACGTCTGCTGCTCTCTACGTCTATTAATGTTATAGACATCTTTTATATATTGGGTGAGATTTCATGAGTGGTATCATTCGGTAATTGCATGTACTGGCTTATGCTAAAGTGAAAGGGCAGAAATGCACCGTATTTAGGCAATATGATGTATTTCTTAAGCATGGGCGGAAAATCTGTTCCGCTCGTGGATTTTGCGGATTTTCGGTAAATTAGCAATCCGCGAGAGTCGCAAATTTCCCGCAAAATCCGCGAGCGGAACGGATTGGGTCAAAAGTTCAAGCTGACTTTTGTAACTCTATGAGAATGGCGCCGGCAAGCTGCCAGAGCCATTCTAAAATAGTTACAAAAGTCAGCTTCAACAGGAAGCTCTAAAAGATAAAGTAAAGCAGGTGCTGCTCAAATTCAGTTACACAATCGTTAATCACCCCAAACTTGGGGCGATTAATGATTGTGTAACTTAATTTGACCTTCAACTCCAGCACCTGCTTTACTTTATCTATTAGTGCTTCCTGTTGAAGCTATTTGCAGCTATTTTAAAATGGCGCTGGCAGCTTTCCGGCGCCATTATAAGTGGGACTGAGGGCTGAAGGGCACAGAAACGAGTGGTAAAGAGGGCAGATGGGCATAAAAAAAGAGAGGGTGGCAGTGAATAACCAACAAAAAAAACCCAGCGAAAACGCAAAGCGCCTCGCAAACACCAATGAACACGCAAAGTGCCCCACGAACTCGCAAAAATAAAAAAATCCACAAATTCGTGCAAATTCGCGAATTTTGTGGATTGCAAATCCGCAAATTCGCGGATTGCGAATTCGCAAAATTCGCCCATGCTTAGTATTTCTGTCCTTTCTGCCTGTGCTGGCACCATTTTGGCAGCCTGGCGGCAATGTAGGCACCCTTGCCCCATATTCTATTGCAGGCAGGATTGTTTTGTGTGGGCAGGGGCACCTTCTTACAGAAAAACAACCCTATGAGGCATTTCCTCTTTCTGCAGCACACATGAAAAGAGGGAAAAAATTAGGAGAAATAAACATATTTCTCCTCGTTACGCCTCACAGATTTCATCCTTACCCAGGTTGACTTCATTTTGTATGTCAGGGGCAGCATTAACTTCCATGGGTGTTGCATGGGAAAACCCACCACAAATCCCCTGGAACACCTTGTAGTAACATCTGCGTTGTAATGGCATGCGCTGTAATGGCATGCGTTGTAATGGATCCTGAGTTGTAAAAGTTGCGTTGTGATGGAAGTGCGTTGTAAAAGTTGCGTTGTGATGGATGTTTCCCCTCCCAGGTGTAGAGTAAGCTGATTCATCGATTTGCACTGCATTGCCATACTCATGACTTATGAGGCCGGTCAAATCCACACAGGGTGGCTTTGAGTAGCTACATAAAATCTTTAAGAGAACACTGCGGCACGCATGTACCACTATACATGGTGCAAACATTTTTGGAAGATAAGGAGTGAAAGGTCCTGATCCCTTACTCGCCGTAGGTTTGAGCAATAAGTGATTCTAGTTTATTTCCTGCCCATGACAGGTGGAAATCTCTAACCCCCTAATACGTACAAAGTTCAACAGGATTGTCTGGGCAAGGATAGTTTTACAATTCACGACAGGAAAAATTCCAATCACGTATTGATTTGGTGTGAGATTCTTTATGAAAGAACTTTCACTATATCCTCAAGAGTGAGTGGAAAAACAGCCAACACGTGTTTCGCCCCCTTACATGGCCTTCCAGCCTGGGGCTTCCTCATGGAGTTTTTTTGAAAAGAAAAGGTTGATTAATTTATTCATTGTGGTCTAAAATGTCCTAGGAATTTTGTGTCTAAGCATAATGCCGGTATGAGTCGCGTCCGTAGTGGGTGTGTCCCACAACCGGCACGACTCAGACCGGCATTATGCTTTGACACAAAATTTCTAGGACATTTTCGACTGCAGTGATTAAATTAATCAACCTTTTCTGGCTGGCTTTATAAATACAAAATCAAAGTAGCACCAGTTTTAGAAACAGTAGCTACAGCATGTAGTACTGGCTTGTGGGAATGTGGTCCGAACCATGCATTCCAGCTCATTTGCAAACCACGGCTGTGAATTGAAAAACTGAGCAATACTCCTGTGACTGGTATAAATGTGAAAGACACTTCAAAGAAGCTATGGCTGAGGGAGGTCTGACTAAAAGTGAAACATTGTCTGAAAGGTGCTAGTTTAATGCACCTTTCTTTGTATATTAATAGGCGGTGTTGGAATGAGCAGTGGCACACAGGTAGAACAATCTTTATCCAGACCAAGGAAAAATGCAGACAATTAGGTGGGAATGAAAGAAAAAACTAAACTGGAAATTATGATCCATGGTCAATTTATTGACCAAGATTATAGTGATTTTAATGCAGCTATTAATTCTGCAGACTCGTTGGGACTAAAAGAAACTTGAGAACAACTTGAGAAGGCACTTTACTTTGTTGAGATTATCATTGTCCCTTGACGAAAACAAAATAATCTTCAAATTGTCACAGCTCTCATTCCTGATTTCCCTCACCACCAAATGTCAGTGCATATACCTAAATGTTGCCTTAACATTCAGCCAGTAGTCACAAATGACTAATGCAGATTTGTTAAAATCTAGTTTGCAGTATCAACATTATCGGCGCCATCTTGCCCCCTTTTTGAGTCCGTTCATGCACGTAAGCGGCAGCCATTTTAAATACCATTGCCTCTTTGCCCATCGCCGACAGCCAGCGCGTCTCCCTCTCTCTCTCTCTCCTGACCTCGCAGGCCTCCCCCGCACGCTGACAGCCCCCGCTCTCACATGCTTGGGCCATAAACCCCTCTTCAGCACAACCCTGCCTCGGAACCCCATCCTGTTCCCAGCTCGACACCTCCCTCCACTCCTTTCATGATCCAGGGTCCTTTGATAAAACCCCCCTTTTCCTCTGTGCCCGATTGTCCTGCTTGTTCCCAGGCCGCCACCTGGCCTTGCGGATGCTGTTTATTGCCCCCATACAGTAGGAAGCTTCTCCCATCAAAGGATCCACGAGTTGATCAAAGCCCCCACCCCATGAGACCCGATCGACCACATGCATTCCGGGAATTGGCGAAATGTCCAGCTGCGCGACAATCGTCACCTGTTGTGACCGGGGTGGGGACTTCTACTGCAAATGTGTGTGGGAAAGGACCTGAAGCGGGGATTCCGAGGATGCCTTTCCGGACTTCAAAGTATTTGCAAGAATGTGCCACATGCAATAAACTCTAATCAAGATCATAAACCTGTGTATAAGAGGCCAGGCCTCAGAGATGCGGAGAGAGCACCTCGAGAGGATACCCTGTTGTCTGAAGTGATGTGTTCTGCTCCTTCGGAATAAAACTTCTGTTTTCTGCCTTCCTGTCTCCAGCGCCTGCCTCTTTGTTTGGTAACTTGAGTGGTATTAGAGGCGGTTAGCGCCGGGCAACTTTGAAAAAGGTCATCGGTCCTACCTTTTTCCACAATTGGCGTCCCAAACGTGGGGCCCATCAGTGACTCGTGGATCCAGTGGGAGAGGTCCTGACGACAGAGTGAACGACTGCAACGATCGGGAGAGCTCCTGTCCGATAGACCCTCGTCTGACAGCCGATCATCCGAACTTCACTGGTTCCGAACAGACCTCTCTTGAGTGATCTACGGTCCTGACTGGGAACCATCAGGAGTGCCGCCACGGTCACGAAGAATAGGGACGATCGGGCGCTGGATTCGGAAGACAAGAAACTGTCCATGCAGTCCGGGTAAGGTTGTGTAAACACGACAAATTGCGAAATGATTGTTTGATTTGGAAAATACTAGTATTACTCTTTGAAATGTTGGTTCTTTTTGGAGATTCGCTGTCTGCAAACGGAGAAGAACAGGTTCTCTCTTTGCAGGTAGTGAAGGATAGGTAACGCAGACTTTTGTCCGCGTTGTAATCCGTCGTGCCTATCTTCCTCCCCCACTGATTGATTGTTTGCCCCGAACTGTTGTTCGCGGATTGTTTTCTGGAGATTCTCTGTCTGCAAAAGGAGAATAACAGGTTCTCTCTTTGCAGGTAGTGAAAGGGTAGGTAACGCAGACTTTTGTCCCCGTTGTAACCCGTCGTGCCTACTTATTCTCCTCATTGATTGTTTGATTGACCGAACATTGACTGTTCGATATTGGTCCTTTTGAGGTATTCACTGCCTGCAAATAACGAAGAATAGAAATATTCTGTCTAGTCTTTGCACGCAGTGATAAGATAGGTAGTGCAGACTTTTGTCCCCGTTGTAATCCGTCATGCCTATCTTCTCCCCACTGATTGGTAGCCTGTTTAGCCCGGACCACTTATTAGAGATGAATCATCCAGCTCCACTGGAAGGCACCCCTAATAAGGACATGTTTATGAAGCATGGATTGATCGCTATAGTCCAGAGGTCTTCAAAGTTTTTGATGCCGAGACCCCCTTGTAAAACCTTTTTAGGCTTAAGGACCCCCTTCCGACCAAAAATTCTAGAAACTGGTACTCCTCATCATAAACAACTATCGACAACCATAAATGCGCCTGTTAGACCTCATCACATCCATCCATCCATCATTCATCCACCCACACTTCCACACTTCAATCCATCCTTCATCCATCCACCCTTTCATCCTTCCATCCATACATCCATCCTTCATCCTTCCATCCTTTCATCCTTCCATCCATACATCCATCCTTTACCTATCCACCCAACATCCACCCGTCCATCCATCCATCCATCCACCTTTTCACACATCCATCCATCATTCATCCGTTCAACCTTTTATCCATCCATCCATACATCTATCCTTCATCCATCCACCTTTTCATTCTTCCATCTATACATCCATCCTTCATCCATCCACCCTTTCATTATTCCATCCATATATCCATCCACCTTTTCATCCATACATCCATCCTTCATCCACCCACCCTTTCATCCATCCATCCACCCATCCATCATTTATCCCCCTCCTTTTCACACATCCATCCATGCATCCATCATTCATCCATCCATGCAACCTTTTATCCATCCATACATCCATCCTTCATCCATCCTTCATCCATCCACCCTTTCATCCATCCATTCACCCATCACCCATCCACCCACCTTTTCACAAATCCATCCATCATTCATCCATGCAACCTTTTTTCCATCCATACATCCCTCATCCATCTACCCTCTCATCCTTCCATCCACCCTTTCATCCATCCATCCTCCATCCACCCACCATTTCACACATCCATCCATCCTTCATCCATCCATCCACCCTTTCATCTTTACATCCATCCACTCATCATTCATCCGTCCACTTTTTCACACATCCATCCATCCTTTCATCCTTACATCCATCCATCCTTCATCCTTCTTTCCTTCCATCCATACATCCATCCACCCACCCACCCACCCACCCTTTCATCCTTCCATCCATACATACATCCTTCATCCATCCACCCTTTCATCCATCCATCCATCCTCCATCCACCTACCTTTTCACACATATATCCATCCTTCATCCATTCATCCACCCTTTCATCTTTACACTCATCATTCATCCACCCACCTTTTCACACATCAGTCCACTCTTTCATCCTTCCATCCGTCCATCCATACAGCCATCCACCCTTTCATCCATCCATACATCCTTCATCCGTCCACCCTTTCGTCCATCCATCCATCCACCCATCATTCATTCACCCACCGTGTCTATGCCTCTCTCATGGGGGGTCAGTATCTCTCTGCGTCGTCTTCCTTCTTCTTCCTCTATCATGGGAGGGCATTGTTGTCTTCCTTCTTCCTCTCTCATGGGAGGGCATCTCTGTGCCTCCCTGCTTTGGGGGGGGGGGGCGACAGGCTGTATAAACGTCTCACCGTGCAGGCACCAGGTATGAGGGCTCGTGGGACTTGAACCAATGATTGTAATGTCCTTCTGCTGTTTACTGTGTTTGTAAAGCGCTCTGATACCTATGGGTTAAACTAGCGCTATATAAAACAAACGTTAAAAAGAAAAATAAACCCACATCTAAGTCTATTGAACTCAAAGGGCTACAGCCTTCTCACCCAGCCCCCCCCCAACCCCACCCCCAGCTCGTGTATGTGAGCCTGGCTCAAACAGCTTGGACACACACAAAGGCACACCAGAGTACTTCACAGGTCTTTGAAAGACCTTTACTTGTTGATGAGGCGTTGATGTTTTTCACACCTCGGTGTGAATTAGGCCGTGAGCACCCTCGATCAGCCCGACGCCAGGAACTGCAGAATCTGCGACCCCCTTCCCAGGACTCCACGCCTCCCCTGGGGGTCGCGCCCCACAGATTGAAGACCTCTGCTATAGCCTATAGCAAGCTGTGGCATAAATATACGAAGAAGGATCAGAAAAGTCAGTGGCCAATGATAGGATCCTTCGACGAGGATAAAATAAGCGCGCTCGAAACAGCCCTTGGGAAACACAAGACAACGCCCACTATGCTCAATAGTCTCGGCATGTGGCGCAAAGAAACAGAACAACGTAAAAAGAGAAATGAAAGTAGGTTGGAAAAAGAGCTGTGAAAGGCAGCCCACCTAGCTGCTAGGAAATTAGAAGAAGAGATTAAGGAGAGAGAAAAAGCCAAACAGAAACAAGAGTTAGCGACATCAAGTCAGTGTCCGGTTAGAACACCCTTTACGCTCTACCCTGAATTACCCTCGAAACAGCGAGCCAACGATGATCTTTTGTTAGGTCCTCCGATCATCTACATGCACCCTCCATATGCCCCTTCCCAACCTTTAGCACAGCACCCACTACCCCCAAGCACAGGCGAGAATAGTACCAGAGCTTCGGTCCCCATGGCCTCCGCGTCGGCCGAACCCCTTGTACTAGATACAGCACAAGCGACAGTGTTAGATGACCCAGAGGCCCGAAAGACAGATCCCACAAGAACGAACAGGTTAAGCAAAGATGAGCGAGCAGGGATCGACAAGATAGTGAGGACACTGGTAGAAAGAAAGGAGAGTGAGGAGCACATCACGGATATCTTCAACTCATATGCAGGGAGCCACAGACGGCACTTTGCTGTACGACTGTGTTATCATGCCCTGAATGCGTATGAGGACCGATATCGAGACAAAGGTCCCGAGAGCCTAACGACTCTGTATAGAAAGGTCGATATCGGGGATGAGGGCGAGTGTGACGTGACGGACCTCCTTATGCGTACGCTTGAGGTTTTCCGCCACCTCACTGAACAAGAATCGGAAGCTAAACCTACAACACCCGTAGCGACCGAATCACGAACTGAGCGAGCTAGCACCATGATGCCAATAAGAGAAGCTGCCCACGAGGTCTGGGAACACACGATGACGTCAACCACCAAGATGCAAGAGGGAGGGTAGTGTACAACTGGGTCTACCAGCCA
Source organism: Lissotriton vulgaris (assembly GCF_964263255.1). Taxonomy (NCBI): domain Eukaryota; kingdom Metazoa; phylum Chordata; class Amphibia; order Caudata; family Salamandridae; genus Lissotriton; species Lissotriton vulgaris. The sequence continues at coordinate 983,628,993 of NC_141695.1, read as the reverse complement.
TGGGATCGGCAAGATATTCTGACGTTCCGGAAGTCTCTGCCCGATTTACGTAAAAACCCCACTGCCTTCTACACTGAATTAGGTACAGCCCTAGGTTCAACGATTATGACCCTGGCTGACATCGACTTGTTTTTCGGGTTATGTCTGCCAGCTGATGTGTGGAAGCAAATCCGGAAAGTCGACCACCTTGAGCTGTTTGGACATACCTGGTCACAACTCGATGGCATAGATAGGCAACGAGAACCTGGACAGAAGCATTTGAAATCCATTTTAGGACTCCCAGACAAAATTGTACAGATATTGAAAACCCTGATCCCAGAAAAGAAAGTGGGCTGGTCGATAGTAACGGCCTGTCGTCAGAAACCCCAGGAAGACGTATCGGAATACTTCTCCCGATTTGAAACGGTGTTCTCCGATTACAGCGGCCAGGACATGACCACTGCAACCGGACACCATCTGTTTGTCCAGAATTATGTAAAAGGTTTGTCGCAGGAGGTCTCTCAGAAACTGCAGGCCAGCGAGAGTAGTTGGGCAGCCTCCAAACCCGCGGCTATCCTCCAGATGGCCCAATATTACGAGCACCAGAAAAATGAAAACGATAGAGCGACAGAAAAAAAGAAGAAAGACTTAAAAGAAAGGGTGATGATTGCTCAGTTGCAAGGGGTGACTGTAGGACGAGAGCAATACAAAGGGAACTTTCAGACAAATGTCCCTAGGAACGCACCCCCTAAAGACCGCACCCCAACACCCCATGTTGGACGTAGAGACATTAGCGAGGACCAGTGTGCTTTCTGCAAAGGATTCGGCCATTGGAAATCCCAGTGTCCAGTTCTGTTGGAGATGAACAGAAATAGGGACCCCAAGGACGTAGCGGGTGGACCGAGAAATAGAGGATAGCAACGGGGGTCCATGAATGACACGAATAACGATAGATCAAACAGACCGAATACATTTGACCGTCCCCGACAGAATCAGTACCAACAGTCTGACTGCAACGATGCCCGTGACTTCGCATAGGACTGCCTAGGGCAAGGGAGGGATCCAGTCGAGCTCTATGTTGACCAGCAAGGTCCTTATGTCACCGCTAAGGTCCTGGGTACAAAGTCTCCATTTCTGGTAGACATGGGCGCAACACGTAGACACGGGCGCAACACGTAGAAGGGCTTGGGACACAGCTGGTGGGCAGCAGTGCCTGCCGCATCACCAGAACTTTGGACTCCACCGATCCACCTTCCTTTGTATCCTCTCCAAACATGTACTTTGTTTGCGGCACAAAAGCCTACACCTGGCTCCCCAAAGGCTGGGGGGGCACCTGTTTTATCTCCTTCATCCTTCCTCCGACCTATGTGGCTCCGGCGAATCACCATAGACAAAACGAGCCAAGGACATTGAACAAGCCGACTCTACAGGAGCACAGTTCCTCGATGCAATGAAGGGACTTGTTCCACTCTGGGGCCCGATGGCAAACAGCTGTGCCATCCGACATTTGACTCAGGCAGTCGAGACATCAATGAACATCACAGCTGGCATCCTTGCAAACAATACAGCCGAACTTCAAGCGGTCCGCTTGGTGGCTCTCCAGAACCGCCTTGTTCTAGATGTGGTTCTAGCGGATCGTGGTGGAGCATGCCGCATTATTGGGTCCAGCTGCTGTACATATATACTGGACAATTCACCCTCAGTGTACAAAGCCATCGAACATCTCCACAGACTCTCCTCAGAAGTTCACCAGGAGCAAGAAGAATGGTCGCTTGGTGGATGGTTTTGGAGTACTGTTAAGAACAGGGGCTGGAGACTGTTTACTATTATCCTGATTCCTGTGGTTGTAATATGTGGGTTCTGTTTAGGAATTCAATGCCTGCCGCCTCTGTGTTCACTTTGTGCGAATTGTATCTGCCCTAAGACTGTGGACTTTGAAAAAGAACGCATGAGAGCACTGTATGATGTCGAGGTTAGGAATCTGATGCAGATAGACATTGATTAGACAAGCTGGCTAGATATGTTGAAAAGGGAGGACTGTTAAAATCTAGTTTGCAGTATCACCATTATCGGCGCCATCTTGCCCCCTTTTTGAGTCCGTTTATGCGCGTAAGCGGCAGCCATTTTAAATACCATGGCCTCTTTGTCCATCGCCGACAGCCAGCGCGTCTCCCTCTCTCTCTCTCTCCTGACCTCGCAGGCCTCCCCCGCACGCTGACAGCCCCCGCTCTCACATGCTTGGGCCATAAACCCCTCTTCAGCACAACCCTGCCTCGGAACCCCATCCTGTTCCCAGCTTGACACCTCCCTCCACTCCTTTCATGATCCCGGGTCCTTTGATAAAACCCCCCTTTTCCTCTGTGCCCGATTGTCCTGCTCGTTCCCAGGCCGCCACCTGGCCTTGCGGATGCTGTTTATTGCCCCCATACAGTAGGTAGCTTCTCCCATCAAGGGATCCACGAGTTGATCAAAGCCCCCACCCCATGAGACCCGATCGACCACATGCATTCCGGGAATCGGCGGAATGTCCAGCTGCATGACAATTAAGCATGGGCGAATTTTGCGAATCTCGCGTTCGCAAATTTTGCGGATTTGCGAACTCGCAATCCGCAAAATCCGCGAATTCTCGCGAATTTGCGGATTTTTGGTTTTTTTTGTGTTTGCGCGGGTTTCTGCCAGTTCGCGAGGGTTTTGTACAATTTTGCATACGCGAACTTACCTGTCGGGTCGCAAGTTTTGCGAACTTGTTGTTTCTACGTGTCCAGCCTGTTTGGGACACTCTTCTTCATCACTGCCACCCTCTGTCACCACTGCCACTCTCTGACTACTCATGCCACCCTCTGGCCCACCCATGCCACCCTCTGTTTCATCACAGCACCCTCTGGTTGTCCAGTGTACATTATTGTGGCAAAGCAAAGCACACCTTCCCTGCCTCAAGTGACCTGAATTAATTTGGGGCTGATTAATGTGTCACAGAATATTTTTTTAGCTGGCACCTGCTTCCTTAGTGCTTCCTGATTAGTGATCTTTTGCACTTGCTAAGTGCTTTCATTGTTGCAAAATTAGTTACAACACCTTCCCTGCCCCAACTGACAATAATGAATTAGGGGCTGATTAATGTGTCACTGGATTTGAACTTCCAGCCTGGCTCCTGCTTGTCTCCCTTAGCTGTAATTCAGGACCTTTGTGGCATATGTGTAACTATTCTGAGGGTCAGAGCAGGGTCATATAATAGTTGCAAGTAGGCAACTGAACTCTGGATGGGCCCCTCAGGAAACACTACAGGAAATGGCTACTAATGATGAGCTTGAACTTTTGAACCTGGTAAGTAGTTTCAGTTTTGCTAAGATCATATTTCTGCAATTTAGCGCTTATTCGCGGGGCGCAAAGTTGAACTGGGAAGCCGCGAACTCACGCGAACAGTGCAAGCAAGCCATAAAATCCGCTGCTCGCGGATTTGCGGATTTTGCGGGAAATTCGCAAATCTCGCGGATTGCGAATTTACCGAAAATCCGCAAAATCCGCGAGCGGAACAGATTTTCCGCCCATACTTAGTGACAATCGTCACCTGTTGTGACCGGGGTGGGGACTTCTACTGTAAATGTGTGTGGGAACGGGCCTCAAGCGAGGATTCTGAGGATGCCTTTCCGGACTTCAAAGTATTTGCAAGAATGTGCCACATGCAATAAACTGTAATAAAGATCATAAACCTGTGTATAAGAGGCCAGGCCTCAGAGATGCGGAGAGAGCACCTCGAGAGGATACCCTGTTGTCTGAATTGATGTGTTCTGCTCCGTCGGAATAAAACTTCTGTTTCCTGCCTTCCTGTCTCCAGCGCCTGCCTCTTTGTTTGGTAACTTGAGTGGTATTAGAGGCGGTTAGCGCCGGGCAACTTTGAAAAAGGTCATCGGTCCTACCTTTTTCCACAGATTTAACAAACCATCAAAACCGCAGAAAACTATCCCACGATGACCATGATGTACCAGTAGGTAATGCTCTGCACACTACGGTGATTGCTTTTCTGCTATTCTAAAACAAACTCCTACTTTGGGAGAATGTTTTCAAAGAACAATAAAGTATGCAAAGCAGTATCCCAAAAATGTGTCTCCAGCTACACATAGGGCTGATTTAGAGTTTGGTGGTTGTGTTACTCCATCATAAACGTGATGGATATCCCGTCCACCCTACCTCAATGTGCCATTGGCTATAATGCTCTAGTAACTCATCCTACAAACTCTTAATCAGGCCCATAGTGTCCAGAATCAATTAAGAACCACTTTGTATACCACAACAATCATTCTACTATTCTCTGATTTGTTCATATTTTGATTTGTTTACATTATTTTTTGGAACGTAATTTAGCATTACATTACATTTGTGGAATTTCATATCACTTTTACCCAGGAGAGACAGGATCAAGAACAAAATATTTTAACAAGAAACATTTCCGCTCTAGTCTTTCTCCTGCAGTGGCCTGTCCACACTTTTTTTTTACATGAGGTGATCTCTACCATAAAAGTAATCATGCGAGACATCGACAAATCACATTTTGATCAGAATGTGAAAGTTCATATAATTTCGTGACAGCTTCATAGATTTTAAAAAAAAAAAACATACACAGTTTTGCTTAACCATAAAAACGAAGGCATATAGCATGATAAAAAGTCTCTGTATCATTTTGTCTTTTTGTACAATTAGTACAGGGTCCCCATCCGTAAATATTATACAAAGTTAAAGACTTTATTATCAAAGATTGCGGGACTAAGGGAAATCAACCCTGATGACTGTAGGAACAAAAAATCTTTCGACTTGAGTGACATTTCGTCCAAAGAGCTTGCTGCCAGCAATTTCTCTGAACCTGGAAAGGCTGTTGGATTTATTGACTATCTAACAGAATATCAGTGAACTCATTCTATGTAATTATAGATGTATCTTGAACATCGATGTATTTAATCTCTTACTTTTTTAATATTTGTAGAAAAGCGACTTAATTGTAAGCTCCTGATATTTATCTTCAGGAAAAAATTAACTCACACCAGTCATACCATTTGGGAAGCAATTCACCCCCAGGTTAATGCACTACATTTTTTTTAAAGGTTTTGCATTTCAAAAGTCTGTTAGTTTAACAAAGTCTGTTGCTCACCTCATGAAGGAGTAGATGTCATGTATCCTCACTGTACTACCATGCTCGCTTAGTTAATGTCAACATAAATGCTGCCTGAAAAGGATAATTAATTTCCGACTCAACATAAAAAAAATATCACTCGGTTGCAGATTTACAACATCAGGGGCATCCCTGCAACTTAGCAGGGATGCACCAGGAAAGATGCGTGACGCAAGTTTACCCTTGCACCACCACAGATGCGCCGCATTTACAATGTTTCAGAAAAGGGGGTGGTGATGGACAGAGTATCTGAATTAAACAGAACACTCATACCCAGTCAACAGATCAGGGCTTGATCCATCACCGTTTTTTAGCTCACTGCACCATCCCAGCTCAGAACCTGGCTACATGCAAATTAGTCTGTCCCTGGCCCAGTGCATCATGGGAACAGGGCAGACCAAACTACCAAGCCAATTCTTATACTGGAAAGGAAACAAGCTTCCGGGGACCGGTTTCTGGCATTACAGCCGTCTTCGGCCCGGCTTGCTTGAATCCTGATGGGGCAGTGAGCAAGGGACTCACATCTGAGTATACCCTTCCACGCTTATGGTGGACAAAACGATTCAGAAAAGGGGGTGGTGATGGACAGAGTATCTGAATTAGACAGAACACTCGTACCCAGTCAACAGATCAGGGCTTGATCCATCACCGTTTTTTAGCTCACTGCACCATCCCAGCTCAGAACCTGGCTACATACAAATTAGTCTGTCCCTGGCCCAGTGCATCATGGGAACAGGGCATACCAAACTACCAAGCCAATTCTTATACTGGAAAGGAAACAAGCTTCCGGGGACCGGTTTCTGGCATAACAGCCGTCTTCAGCCCGGCTTGCTTGAATCCTGATGGTGCAGTGAGCAAGGGACTCACATCTGAGTATACCCTTCCACGCTTATGGGGGACAAAACGATTCAGAAAAGGGGGTGGTGATGGACAGAGTATCTGAATTAGACAGAACACTCGTACCCAGTCAACAGATCAGGGCTTGATCCATCACCATTTTTTAGCTCACTGCACCATCCCAGCTCAGAACCTGACTACATGCAAATTAGTCGGTCCCTGGCCCAGTGCATCATGGGAACAGGGCAGACCAAACTACCAAGCCAATTCTTATACTGGAAAGGAAACAAGCTTCCGGGGACCGGTTTCTGGCATTACAGCCGTCTTCGGCCCGGCTTGCTTGAATCCTGATGGTGCAGTGAGCAAGGGACTCACATCTGAGTATACCCTTCCACGCTTATGGTGGACAAAACGATTCAGAAAAGGGATCAGGATTCAAGCAAGCCGGGCCGACGACGGCTGAAATGCCAGAAACCGGTCCCCAGAAGCTTGTCTCCTTTCTGGTGAAGAATTGGCTTGTTAGTTTGGTTTGCCCTGTTCCCATGATGCACTGGGCCAGGGACAGACTAATTTGCATATAGCCAGGTTCTGAGCTGGTGCAGTGAGCTAAATACCGGTGATGGATCAAGCCCTGATCTTTGGACTGGGTAAGAGTGGTCTGCTTAATTCAGACACTCTGTTCATCACCACCCCCTTTTCAGAATCGTTTTTGGCCACTATAGGTGTGGCAGGGTATACTCAGACATGAGTCCCTTGCTCACTGCCCCATCAGGATTCAAGCAAGCCGGGCCAACGACGGCTGAAATGCCAGAAACCGGTTCCCGGAAGCTTGTCCCCTTTCTGGTGAAGAATTGGCTTGGTAGTTTGGTCTGCTCTGTTCCCATGATGCACTGGGCCAGGGACAGACTGATTTGCATATAGCCAGGTTCTGAGCTGGGATGGGGCAGTGAGATAAATAACGGTGATGGATCAAGCCCTGATCTTTGGACTGGGTAAGAGTGGTCTGCTCAATTCAGACACTCTGTTCATCACCACCCCCTTTTGTGAATCGATTTTGGCCACTATAGGTGTGGCAGGGTATACTCAGACATGAGTCCCTTTCTCACTGCTCCATCAGGATTCAAGCAAGCCGGGCCGAAGAAGGCTGAAATGCCAGAGACCGGTCCCCGGTAGCTTGTCTCCTTTCTGGTAAAGAATTGGCTTGGTAGTTTAGTCTGCCCTGGTCCACATAATGCACTGGGCCAGGGACAGACTGATTTGCATATAGCCAGGTTCTGAGCTGGGATGGGGCAGTGAGATAAATAACGGTGATGGATCAAGCCCTGATCTTTGGACTGGGTAAGAGTGGTCTGCTCAATTCAGACACTCTGTTCATCACCACCCCCTTTTGTGAATCGATTTTGGCCACTATAGGTGTGGCAGGGTATACTCAGACATGAGTCCCTTTCTCACTGCTCCATCAGGATTCAAGCAAGCCGGGCCGAAGAAGGCTGAAATGCCAGAAACCGGTCCCCGGTAGCTTGTCTCCTTTCTGGTAAAGAATTGGCTTGGTAGTTTAGTCTGCCCTGTTCCCATGATGCACTGGGCCAGGGACAGACTGATTTGCATATAGCCAGGTTCTGAGCTGGGATGGGGCAGTGAGATAAATAACGGTGATGGATCAAGCCCTGATCTTTGGACTGGGTAAGAGTGGTCTGCTCAATTCAGACACTCTGTTCATCACCACCCCCTTTTGTGAATCGATTTTGGCCACTATAGGTGTGGCAGGGTATACTCAGACATGAGTCCCTTTCTCACTGCTCCATCAGGATTCAAGCAAGCCGGGCCGAAGAAGGCTGAAATGCCAGAAACCGGTCCCCGGTAGCTTGTCTCCTTTCTGGTAAAGAATTGGCTTGGTAGTTTAGTCTGCCCTGTTCCCATGATGCACTGGGCCAGGGACAGACTGATTTGCATATAGCCAGGTTCTGAGCTGGGATGGGGCAGTGAGATAAATAACGGTGATGGATCAAGCCCTGATCTTTGGACTGGGTAAGAGTGGTCTGCTCAATTCAGACACTCTGTTCATCACCACCCCCTTTTGTGAATCGATTTTGGCCACTATAGGTGTGGCAGGGTATACTCAGACATGAGTCCCTTTCTCACTGCTCCATCAGGATTCAAGCAAGCCGGGCCGAAGAAGGCTGAAATGCCAGAAACCGGTCCCCGGTAGCTTGTCTCCTTTCTGGTAAAGAATTGGCGTGGTAGTTTAGTCTGCCCTGTTCCCATGATGCACTGGGCCAGGGACAGACTGATTTGCATATAGCCAGGTTCTGAGCTGGGATGGGGCAGTGAGATAAATAACGGTGATGGATCAAGCCCTGATCTTTGGACTGGGTAAGAGTGGTCTGCTCAATTCAGACACTCTGTTCATCACCACCCCCTTTTGTGAATCGATTTTGGCCACTATAGGTGTGGCAGGGTATACTCAGACATGAGTCCCTTTCTCACTGCTCCATTAGGATTCAAGCAAGCCGGCCGAAGAAGGCTGAAATGCCAGAAACCGGTCCCCGGTAGCTTGTCTCCTTTCTGGTAAAGAATTGGCTTGGTAGTTTAGTCTGCCCTGTTCCCATGATGCACTGGGCCAGGGACAGACTGATTTGCATATAGCCAGGTTCTGAGCTGGGATGGGGCAGTGAGATAAATAACGGTGATGGATCAAGCCCTGATCTTTGGACTGGGTAAGAGTGGTCTGCTCAATTCAGACACTCTGTTCATCACCACCCCCTTTTGTGAATCGATTTTGGCCACTATAGGTGTGGCAGGGTATACTCAGACATGAGTCCCTTTCTCACTGCTCCATCAGGATTCAAGCAAGCCGGGCCGAAGAAGGCTGAAATGCCAGAAACCGGTCCCCGGTAGCTTGTCTCCTTTCTGGTAAAGAATTGGCTTGGTAGTTTAGTCTGCCCTGTTCCCATGATGCACTGGGCCAGGGACAGACTGATTTGCATATAGCCAGGTTCTGAGCTGGGATGGGGCAGTGAGATAAATAACGGTGATGGATCAAGCCCTGATCTTTGGACTGGGTAAGAGTGGTCTGCTCAATTCAGACACTCTGTTCATCACCACCCCCTTTTGTGAATCGATTTTGGCCACTATAGGTGTGGCAGGGTATACTCAGACATGAGTCCCTTTCTCACTGCTCCATCAGGATTCAAGCAAGCCGGGCCGAAGAAGGCTGAAATGCCAGAAACCGGTCCCCGGTAGCTTGTCTCCTTTCTGGTAAAGAATTGGCTTGGTAGTTTAGTCTGCCCTGTTCCCATGATGCACTGGGCCAGGGACAGACTGATTTGCATATAGCCAGGTTCTGAGCTGGGATGGGGCAGTGAGATAAATAACGGTGATGGATCAAGCCCTGATCTTTGGACTGGGTAAGAGTGGTCTGCTCAATTCAGACACTCTGTTCATCACCACCCCCTTTTGTGAATCGATTTTGGCCACTATAGGTGTGGCAGGGTATACTCAGACATGAGTCCCTTTCTCACTACTCCATCAGGATTCAAGCAAGCCGGGCCGAAGAAGGCTGAAATGCCAGAAACCGGTCCCCGGTAGCTTGTCTCCTTTCTGGTAAAGAATTGGCTTGGTAGTTTAGTCTGCCCTGTTCCCATGATGCACTGGGCCAGGGACAGACTGATTTGCATATAGCCAGGTTCTGAGCTGGGATGGGGCAGTGAGATAAATAACGGTGATGGATCAAGCCCTGATCTTTGGACTGGGTAAGAGTGGTCTGCTCAATTCAGACACTCTGTTCATCACCACCCCCTTTTGTGAATCGACATTGTAAATAAGGCGCAATGTGGCGCATGGTTTACGCCACTGCTGCGTCGCAAAAGTGACACAATGGCAGTGTAAAAGTGTCGTAAGGGGCTTGAAATCTGCCCCTCAGTGTCATTTGGTGCTTTGCAGAAAAACTGGAAATTCATAACATGACTCTGTCATGAGAGAAACTGAAGCACAGCAACCCATACCCTGGTGGTGTTGTATCACCTTTAGTCTCTCAATCACTATGTGCTTCTATTCCTTTTCTCGACCTCTCCAAACATGGAGGCTTCTATGAGAGAACAGACCTCCAACACTGGAAGAAGGTTGGTATCGTATCTCTGGAAGATTTATCCCAAGATAATCAGCTGTTATCCTTTGCTGCACTCAGTGGACAGTTTTTGCTGCATAAAGACCAATATCTCACACATTGCAAATCCCCATGGCACTTTTCTGCAAGTGGGAGATTACTGATGCAGAATCATCAATCCTTGTGCAACCATACTTTACCATCATTTGTGTGTAGATTTATATAGCACGATGTATCACCCTTGAGGGTATCCAGGCACTGTCCATGGTCACGGTGAGATTAAGTGTGAGCAACCATTATATATGATAGCGGTGTAGGAAAATATCACATCACTTGACTGTACAAAGCCCTGTAAATCCATACACTCACATCATTACAGAATATATGGACAACTGTTGAAGCTGAAATCGGCAGAGCACTCCACAATATGGAGTTGGCCATAGTCTTGCACCACCCGTAACATGTTTTCTGAAACACTACATTTAAAAGAATAACATTTTTCATGTTTCACAGAGCACATATAACTTCAGCCAAATAACATAAAATCTTCCCAGTGGCAAATGACGTGTGTTCTTCATATGCTATTCCCTTTGCAGATGCCTATTAATGCTTTGGAACTGCCCATCCTTGTAACATTCAGGTCAAGGGCATAACAGAGGCCCACACAACCCCCACAGTGCCAGGAGGACATAGTACACCTCACAGGGGGCGCCCTTGAACTGGCCAGCTGCAGACAAATAAAACAGACAGAGAAACAGAATGGCATTTAGGGAATGGGTAATGGGGACCCCGCAGCTTAATTTGTGGAGGGGCCCCTGGGGTATTGAAATGCCACTGATTATTGTTGGCAATAATAGAAAACCTGTCTGTATGCACAGGGTTGCTAGTCCCACATACTTGTGAAGCCTGCATATTGGGCCTTTTTATATGACCTAAGCAGCACAAAGCAGCAATCCAATGGGTGGTGTTAGCATGGTGCCACATGCTGGAAAAATGGTTCCAGGCTGAAAGTAAAACACCATAAAAGGAAGCGGCTAGAAACCTTTGTAAAATCCTGATCACTAAAGACTGAGATCAGTTATGGGAAACTTTGAAGTAGGAACTAGTGATGACATCATGCTCCCGTAGACATCTATTTTGCAACTTCATGGAGAAACTAGTAACAGGTGCACTGATTAACTCTGGCGGTGACGCTAGGACAATCCCTACCCATACCATCTGCATAGCTCATACCCGCATAATTTGTGGAGTTATACCCTCACCCCTAAGTGCATTTTGCCACCGTATGCTGGCCCGGTCATCAGAACATGTAAACCATGACCCAGCATGTTGTCCCCTTTGCACCCCCTCCACTTGTCTCTCACTTTCCCAAATTGACCTAGAAATGAATAAGCCATGTTTCTGTGTAGCGTCTCTTAATACCCATGCAGTTGTGGTTGGTTTTGTTTAATATCACTTTTAGAGGTCACTTGCTTGATGAAGGCCATTTCTATGAAGGTGTAGCCATATTAATCATTACTATTACTTTGTGTATCTGCTAAATTTTCTTATGCTGTGTGTACTTGATCGTACTGATACATCAAATGTAATTGCTCGTAACTAAAACTTTTGAAGGTGTATTACCCAAAAACGTAATGAATTTCGAAAATGGGTTGAAAATGTTGAGCCACATTGAGTCAGTTGTATAGTTATTCAGGGGCAAAGCTTGGTAAGTGGCACACACTATTACTTAAGGCACATAGATGCAACATCTTCCTTGTTCTATTAGTAATTAGAGCTCTGACGCTGCTCATTTGCCAGATGTACAGCAATCATTTGTTGGCCGCATAGACACGTGCGCATATAGACGCAATTTCCTTGATGGGGCTCGTGTTGACAATCCGGATCCGGGAGATGCTATCACCCACTTTTGCTTCTGTGTCACTTATTATGGAAGTAATTTCACCACCAGATGTTAGCTTGTGCCTCCAGGGAACATTGGGTACAGGTCGATGGTCATTGAGGCTGTTGCATCCCTACCAATAGGCTGCCAGTTGATTTGGGCCTATCCATTAGTGTTTGCCAGGACAACTAAAAGGTGAGGGTTAATTAAAATTGTTGCCATATTTGAAGTACACAAGTTCATACTGGATCTTTTAGTAATGAAATGCCCTATACACAAGAAAAAAACTAGATCATTACATGCTAGCAAGAATTATATGCACAGTAATTGTTTACCTTATAGTTTACAGAATAACCTAATATCATACACGAATATGTGGTAATCTTTATGGGAATGATGCATCAAACAGGAAATTAAGAAAGAGATTATGAGGGAATTTTTTCTTAAATTACATTTGTTACAGATACCATTCCTACAAGCTGAGTTTTTGGTGAACAATAGAAACGTGTTGCTCTCATAACGCTTTACGTAATTGGGTCACTAGGTTACACTTTAAAGCTCTGCTTTGCTTTGGTAACTCTTGTGAATTAGAAATCAAATGTTTCCTTTTCAATCTAACCCATCAATCACTTCGGGAAAATCAAAAACGTCCATAAGCAGATATAATGCCACTAATTTACTTTGCCCTAAGAAAGGGATTTTATTTGTATGTTGTTAAATAAATATGTCCTTTCTAGACTACGTATAAGGAAGTGTATAACGCATGTATCATCCAAATCATATACATGGTTTTTATATGAGTTTCTTAGCAAATAAGACATTGGACAGATTACGCAATGGAAAATATGGAGCCGTTTGTTAGTTAGTTTTCAGGTGATAATTATTGCAGGGGATTTGCTTTGGTGAACATTCTCAGTAAATTGGATTTTAACATTAAAAGTTCATTAAATGAGAACATAGGGTTTTTTGTACTGTTACATGTGGTGTTGAGATATGTCACGTTGCTGGTCCTCAAATAATGTGAACTTCATTTACGGATTGTCAAATAATTTGTGATATTGTCTTAACTTTCTAATTTATGTTACCTAAATGGACAAATGGGACCAGATGATGAAACGTGTCATCCAACGCAGTGCAGAAATCACAAAATACTATGTTTAAACTAACTTTAAATCTTTATTGAGAATTAAGCTATTAATTGATATTGTTTAAATATTCTTTATTAAAACATATGAGTATTTACAAATATAACCAGACTGGTAATATGAAGAGGTACATGCAAAATAACTGTAACAAATATCATGACTATCTCCTAATAGATTATTAAAAAATACTAAAGAAAATCATTCATATAGCAAAGCTATATACAAAGATATATTGGCTGATTTCTAAAAAGAAAATAAACATATTCTATACATTTTATATAAAAGGAAAGATGAAGTAAAACCAAATAGAGAAAATTGCAGAAACAAAGTATTAAAGAAATGAAATATAAAAAGTAAATGTTGGTAATAGGTAAAGTCCAGGAATAAATTGATTCATAAAGGAGAGAGACTATAAAATAAGTAATCAGGGAGGGTGAAAGAGCTCAATAACAACAGATGTTTTGCATGTATGTTTGGTAAGAAAGGAGGATACCAGTAACCTCAGTTAATCTCTTTTGATGGCTATTTGAATGGAAATAGAATCAGGCCTGTTGACCCTGCAATTATAACATATTACACAATTTGGTGAACAAAAAATCAAGTAACATTTTTCCAATTGGAAGTAATAATTTGAAAAGCAATGGCAATAAGATTAATAAAATTACCTTTCATGTAGTTATGCGACCAAAAAGCCATATACCCGTGAAGGAAAAACTGTTGGAGTCCCTATGGCACTTCCATACGTTCATATTGAGCTTCTTAAATTTCTATAGTTTTAATCCCACACCTATGTCCAGAAAACCCTTGGGGGGGGCGTGGCCTCAGGGCCGTGGGCGTGACCTGTGGGCTGAGGATGAGAAATGGCGGCGAAGATCACTGTGCCGTGGCAGCGTTAAAATCGGCTGCGCGGCAATTTCAGCGAAAGATTGGGTGACAGAATGCACTAGATGAGTGCAGTGCAAGTTAAAAACAAAGTATTTTGTGACAGCTTTCAATTTTTAAAATCGAGCGTTTTCCCGGCTTCCGCCTCAGGAGTGTTGTGCCTCTGAAGCCTGTGGGCTGTGGAAGAGAAATGGCGGCGAAGATCACTGTGCCGTGGCAGCGTTAAAATCGGCTGTGTGGCGATTTCAGCGAGAGATTGGGTAACAGAATGCACTAGGTGAAAAGTTAAAAACTAAGTATTTTCTGACAGTTTTCAATTTTTAAAATAGAGCGTGCTCCCGGCTTCCGCCTCAGGAGTGTTGTGCCTCTGAAAATGTGAATAACTTCCCGTTCCCTGCACTCCTGGAGGCAAATAATAGAGACATTTTGTATAAAAGGTAAAAACTCTGGGTCCTTAATCTTATTTGATAGCCCAGCAACATTCCAACATAGGAAGGTAATGGTGTCTCCCTTTTCTATAGTCTCACTCACTCTTATTTACACCTGAATTACGGCAGACCACAGGATGTGGGCAATACTCTATGTTCTGTTGATTATCTACAATGACTTTTTCCCCTTTGCCACCCAGCGGGAATTCCAACAATTCACAAGGGATACGTATTTTGTCCATTGAGGGGTTGGAATTGTTCCTCATATTCACTTTACCTGCTGCAGTATATACATTTTGGCCACCTGTGTCATCAATAAATGAGCCATTTTCACAGTGTTGTCCCGCTTTTTCTCTTGCCTTTACTGTGTTAGGGGTCCTAGGTGTAACGATTTTTGGGGCAAGTCAATCAACCATTTCAAGCGCGCTATATCTATTGCTGGTGGGAAAGACATATTCCAAAACAAAAACCCTCAAAATCATACCTTCTCAAGCCACTTACAACAGAATTCTGTTCCCAAAGCCTTCTCTGTTGGTTATAATTTTTCTTGGGTGGTTCGGGGGTATAACAGTAAGTTAGGTTTAATGGCTGTATTTTGGTGTTAATGAAAACAGGCCACCCCTCGCAAATGTGCTGTACAGCTTGCTTATCCTGGAAATTTACAATAATACAATCCCCCACAATGTTCTTTTTTGTTTTGCCAACCCAGTTAACTCTACGTACAAATAAGATCTTACTTTGAATGTGGCAAGGTAAGGGTCTGTGGACATTGAGCCAGTGTATAGTATTGTTTTTTAGCTCTATAAAAGATTCATGGCTGTCTTTCCCCAGCTCTGGGACCCCTGTCAAAACTACAACATACGGAACTGATTCCGGGGGTAGGTCAATAATTGGGAGAGATGGGCCTTGCTCTACCATTTGGTCGCATTCATTCCCACCTTTCCCTTTAATCAAACCTCCCTCCCCTGCAACATTTTGTTCACCAGTTCTATTCATTAAGTCTATTTTTTCCTGAGAATTTATCATGTTGTCTCCGTGCAGTCTGCTTTCAGCATCGCTCCAGGAAGATCCTTTTGTCAAATCCACAACGCAAGACTTGGATATGGGCATAGGCGTCTGCACGTTACTTGAAGTTTTAATGGGAAGGAGTTCACTCATGATATTGAATGTACTATGGGTTGGTTCTTTTTGTGAAGTTCTAAATTTGATAAGGTCAATGATTCAATTTTCTTTAGTCTCTCTTCAATGACCTTTAATCTGTTCGTAATTGGTCTAATAGAAGATGCAACAATGCTACCCACTTTAGCCCAAAACCCTTCATCAAGAACCAGTGGGCCTTAAACTGTAACATTAGAGCCTATGTTATCTACTCTATGTGTTTCAAGGTCCAGGTTAGGTTGATCTGCAGATGGTAATGCCGGGCAATTAACTTTAAGAATTTTATCTTGTTTACCCCTTTTGGCGCCCCCTCCCCGTTTCTTTTTTGCAATAGCACCCAATGTTGTCCCAGTCACGGTTGATTTCATTCCGGACTCTGCTAGTGTTGATGCACGGGTTGATACCCCATCCAGTGGCCTAGTCACTGCAATAGTTTTTTTACTGGGTTGAAGGTTAGAAAGCCCACATGTTGTTTGAATCACTGTATTCAATGTGTTCAAGTCAGTATCCAAGCATACATGTGGCGGGTGGATGGTAACTTTTGAAATTGCACTGCGATCTGGTGTTTTTGCCCGCACAATATAACCCAGTGATGAGCATTTGTTGTGAGCCAAATCAAGAGAAAGTCGGCGCTCTGTAATGTCAATTTCTATCGCAAGCACCGATGCAGCTCTAACAATGAATTGGTCAAGAGTTCCCACCACAAAGCCCCCAGACGAGGTCTTGCTACTTTTTCCTAGATGACCTGCCATTCTCAAGGACAATAATGGGTCAAACACACAGTAAAGGACTTTCTGGTATGCCGTGGTCTTCAGCTGTTAATGGGGTGGCCCAGCCCAGCCTCTCCAGGCTCGAACGGGCTCAAACGGGCCCGCCCTTGGCCCGGGATTCGCTCGCACGCGTTCCGCGAAGCGGATGGAGTAATCAAATAAATGCCTGCAGTCAGAGGGTGGGAGCACTGCGGGAAGAGGACACAGCGGTTGCTGAAACAAGCTGCTGGTCCTCGCAGTCCCTGGTGCTGTAATCAACACCAAAGTCCAGGGCAGAACAAACTGCTGCGAGCGACCCCCGTGGAGCGGCGGCCGCGAGCAGTATTTAAAATGCAGGCAGAGGGCGGGAGCAATGCGGGAAGAGGACGCCGCTGAGGCTGAAATGGGCTGCTGGTCCTCGCAGTCCCTGACGCTGTAATCACCACCAAAGTCCAGGGCAGAACAAACTGCTGCGAGCGGCTCCCGCAGAGCTATACAGTGGCAAAGCATGGTAAGGGGCACACACCATTACTTAAGGCACATAGATGCAAATTCTTCCTTGTTTTATTTGTAATTAGAGCTCTAACAGTGACAGAGGTAACAGGCCTTCCTCCAGGCTGAGATCAGACGCTCCTCACTTGCCAGACTTACAGCAAGCATGAGTTGGCCGCATAGACACGTGCGCATATAGACACAATTTCCTTGATGGGGCTTGTGTTGACAGTACGGATCCGGGAGATGCTATCACCCACTTTTGCTTCTGTGTCACTTATTATGGCAGTAATTTCACCACCAGATGTTAGCTTGTGCCTCCAGGGAACATTGGGTACAGGTCAATGGTCATTGAGGCTGTTGCATCCCTACCAATAGGCTGCCAGTTGATTTTGGCCGATCCATTAGTCTTTGCCAGGACAACTAAAAGGCGAGGGTTAATTAAAATCGTTGCCATATTTGCAGTACACAAGTACATACTGGCTCCTTTATTATTGAAATGCCCAATACACAAGAAAAAAACAAGAACGTTACATGATAGCAAGAGTTATATGCACAGTAATTGTTTACCCTATAGTTTACAGAATACCCTAATATCATAAACAAATATGTGGTAATATTTATGGGAATGATGCATCAAACAGGAAATTAAGAAAGAGATTATGAGGGATTTTGTTCTTAAACTACATTTGTAACAGATACCATTCCTACAAGCTGAGCTTTTGGTGAACAATGGAAACATGTGTTGGTCTCATAACGCTATACGTAATTGGATCACTAGGTTACACGTTAAAGCTCTGCTTTTCTTTGGTAACACTTGTGAATGAGAGATCTAATGTTTCCTTATCAATCGAACCCATCAAACAATTCTGGATAATCAAAAAAGTCCATAAGCAGAAATAATGCTTTTAATTTACTTTTCCCTAAGAAAGGGATTTTTTGTATGTTGTTAAATAAAAACGTCCTTACTAGACTACCTATATGGAAGTGTATAGCGCATGTATCATCTAAATCATATAAATGGGTTTTATTTGAGTTTCTTAGCAAATAAGATATTGGACAGAATAAGCAACATGAAAAATATGGAGCCGTGTGTTAGTTAGTTCTCAGGTGATAATTATTGCAGATGATTTGCTTTGGTGAACATTTTCAGTAAATTGGATTTCAGCATTAAAATTTCATTAAATGAGAAAATTGTTTTTTTTTGTACTATTACATGTGGTTTTGAGATATGTCACGTTGCTGGTCCTCTAAGAATGTGACCTTCATTTACGGATTGTCAAATAATTTGTGATATTGTCTTAACTTTCTAAATTATGTTACCTAAATGGACAAATGGGACCAGATGATGAAACGTGTCATCCAACGCAGTGCAGAAACCACAAAATACTATGTTTAAACTAACTTTAAAACTTTGAGAATTAAGCTATGAATTGATATTGTTTAGATATTCTTTATTAAAACATAGGAGTATTTACAAATATAACCAGACAAAGACTGGTAATATGAAGAGGTACATAGATAAATAAATAGTAAATCATACGTTCTTATATAGCGCCTTCACCGTAAGGTCTCAAGGCGCTTGCTTTGGGAACCCGTCCTGGCCTTTCCCTGCGAGATTACCCCTACTGGGCAGTCCCAAGGTTAAGACCAGGCATCCCATCACGGTGGGGACGTAGTGGATATTAAACAAGCTATTGCCCAGAGTTTCAGAGTGTGAACCCACGATTCGAGTAGGCACCAAGGCGAGAATGATCGTGTCCGTGGACATTTTTGAGCTCAATGTCCTGCCACGTCAGGGATTGAACCCTGGTCCCAGGTCTGACCTCTGCATCAGGGACTGCCTCCTCTAACCGGTGAGCCACACTTCTCCTCTATGCAAAATAACTGTAACAAATATCATGACTATCTCGTAATAGATTATTAGACAATACTGAAAAAAATTAGTCATATAACAAAGCTATATATAAAGATATATTGGCAGATTTCTGAAAAGAAAATAAGAATATTTTATACATTTTATATAAAAGTAAAGACAAAGTAAATACAAATGGAGAAAATTGCAGAAACAAAGTATTAAAGAAATGAAATATAAAACATAAATGTTGATAATAGGTGAAGTCCAGTAATAAATTGATTCATAAAGGAAAGAGACTATAAAAGAAGAAATCAGGGAGGGTAAAAGAGCTCACTAACAATAGATGTTTTGCAAGTATGTTTGGTAAAAAAGGAGGATACCAGCAACCACAATTCATCTCTTTTGATGGCTATTTGAATGGAAATAGAATCAGCCCTGTTGAGCCTGCAATTGAAACATATTCCAAAACTTCGTGAACAGAAAACCATTAACATTTTTCCAATTGGAAGTAATAATTTGAAAGGCAATGGCAATAATATTAATAAAATTACCTTTTATATAGTTATGCAACCAAAAAGCCTTCTACCCGTGAAGGAAAATCTGTTGGAGTCCCTATGGCACTTCTATACTTTCATATTGAGCTTCTCAAATTTCTATAGTTTAATCCCAGACGTGTGTCCAGAAAACCCTTACCTGGGGACACTAAAAGAACACAGGTAAGACATTATGGAGGTTCATCTTGTGTAATGAAGTTGGGGTCAGAAAGAGTCTGTTAAGAAAAAACACATATCGTTTGAGTAGTACTTGCGGAATAGGAGGTGGAATGTAATTTGTATCAGATTTTGTTCCATAAAAAAATGGAAATAACCAGATCCAGATGCTTTTGCCATGCCATTTCTGTCAATGTTTTAGGGTTGATAGAACTACAGCCCAAACGTCATCTGTATTCGTAAGGGACTTTAACAGGGAAAGTGAAAATATATGTGTGGGATGTAAAGAATTAAAATGGCATAGCAGAGTGATAAGATAATGGCATTGTGTGTTTGATTGCAGTTATTAGAAGTTTATACTTATCATAAGAAGAATTCAGGCGATGTAATGTATTTTGTAGTGTCTTCAAAAGTGGCAAATTCATTATCAAAAATGAAGGGTCTGATTACGATGTCGGTTAGAAAGCCCCCGACCGCTAGTTGCAAGCTTTCCAACTGCGGTCAGAGGCATTCTGATCATGGTCGTTTGCGGTCCAACCGCTCGAATACGATGTCAGCTGTTGGAATGTAACCTGTCTGTTCATTCTTGCTTTGTTTCAACTGGCTCTCAGAATCTTCCAGATGGTCAGAACCACACCTTAATCCCCAATGGACCGAGTTTCCGTTGTAGGGATTATGATGTCGCATTCCACCAGCCTTTCCGTGCTGGTCTTTCCAACATGGAAAGGCTGTCGGAAAGCAACTTTGGGGACCCCTAGCAGGGCCCTCTTCACCCGGTGGCTTTAGGTTGGTGGTTGAGGGGGTACATAGTTTACCACCTGTAAAACTCGCACTGTAAAAGAGAAACCAAGGGGTGCCTGCCAAAGGGTTTTAACCCCCACATTTCTCTATTCTTTGTGACTGTATTATGGCCGATTTATTTCTGTGACACAAGTTCCCATAGAGAAAAGTGAGTTTCCGACCGAACAGTGTTCAGCCGCATCTTAATCAGGTTGTTGGAACGGCCGACCTCAGATCGGTCGGTCCCGATTCCAAGAAGTGTCGGTCGGAGGCCACCCCGACTGACATCGTAATGAGGCCCTAAATGTTTTATTAAGTGTTTGCCCTTGTGCAACCAGGCACACTAACAAATTGTCCATACTTTAAGGGTGCTGCTTGAGTTATAACAAGTAGAGGGAAAATTTGATTGGAGAACCAGATGTGAATCTCTGCATTGGCTCAACATCTTATGGTTCTTGGCAAATCTCTTAATCTTCCTGTAACTAAAAACAAAAATGAGTGAGTCCTTGAGTAAAGTAACTGGAGGTCATGTAAAGCACTACAAAACTAAAAGGGCCAGGCTCATAAGATCTAGACCTGTACTAGAGTCCCAATCTGATAGTTCTTTTTTTGCAGCATGAAAGAGTAAAGGGGAGAAAAGTTGTTTGGTCAAAATCAATGAGCCAATAACACCTTTGGATAAATAATAAACCACGGACAACTACTTAAGGTTAGTCAGGTTTATTACAAAGCCAAAAATAACTAGACATAAAGGCACCTCAATACGAGCATGTAGAAATACAAAGAAATTAGCATGAAGCCAAATCTTCACATCCAATTTAGATGGTGCAGCATGAGCACTAGTTCAAGAAGTATAATACAGAAAGCCAGGAAGCATGAGTCCAAATTCCCCTGCATCGAAGGTTGGTGAGTGAAAAGCATCAAATCTGCACCTACTCTAGCACTAAGGTGACATCCCTAGCTAAGTATTATCATGGTGTGTATTAAAGGTTTCAGCACTTGGAGTCTTCCAAAGAAGTCTCTCCATGATCTATGGGTCATACAGCATAAAGACACCAAAAGACTGAGCTTATTCTAGGATGTTCTCTCTATGAAAGCAAGGAAAGTGTGCTGCACTATCCTTAATTCCAAGACAAATTTTTAGGGGTACTGTTCGCCGGGACATCAGTCAAGTTTGTGCACCGAGATATTGAGGTAAGCCTGCCATCCCGAGCAATACAAGCTGGGATGCGCCATGCTGCGAAAGAAAGTTAGCCGTATTGAGTTCGGCAATTCCCTGTCTGTGTAACTCAACGTGCACCATTGCGGCTTCGGTGCACACGTAATTGACCATGCTGGTTATTTGGGTTGGAGGTTGTCTTTATCAGAGCGCCCCCACATTAGAAGCGAGGATGATGAATAATGTTGTACATTCACCTTGATCTTAAACAAACCACATTACTTTTTGTTTCATTGATCCCATAGACCCAGATGATTTTTTGCATACCAAAATTTAAAGCATAATTCCCTTGATTAAGCTTGAGAGTATCAACAAGGTCAGAATATATAAATGTTGCCTAGCACAGAAGAACCTAACTAGACACGTCTTACCCTTAGACATACTAATAGGGAAGTTACTCCTTAATGCTCCTATGTGTTGTTTTTATTTTTGCCTTGTAGTTGGGCGGTTCTGGATGTACCCAGTGGCACGAAGGTGGACCACAGCATCCACTCACCTAGGTAAGACACTGCCCCCCTGCAGACACGCCATTTTGATGCCCTCTGCAGACATTTAAGTGGAACTCCTTGCATACTGCACACTGATAGGGAACGAGCTGCAGTAGGTGAATGCCCTGTCTTGGTTAGCTATCTGCTGTGAGACAAAGGGAAGCCTCACTATCTGGGGCCTTCGCTGGAATTCACAAGACTTTGGGGGAGCCCTGGCTCATGCACCCCCTCAGAAAGACCATTGTGGGCTGGATACCCTCTCTAACTTCCTTCTCGTAGAAGATTACCCTCATGTCCTCAGCCACGACGAAGAAATCCTCAGAGCCAGATGATGCAGGGAGACTGCTGACTGGGTCCTTCATGGAGGCCTTATTTACATCACTATGGGGCTATCTGAAAGCAGTGAAGAAGGATCTCTCTTGTCGTCTATGTGAAGTTTGCCTGGACCCGAAAGAGGTGGGAGACAGGGTCTCTGCCCTGGTGGAAGAGAGTTCCGGACAGATTGAGGAAGTTGAACGGCTGCAGCAAGAGGTTTTCAGCTGTAAGCAGCAACAGCTTGACTGCCAAGCCCAACTCCAACTTCGTTCCTCTGAATTTAGAGACTTAACTTCCCCAACCTACCCACGCCTGCTCCGCTTGATCTCCCATGAGACCCTTATTACAGATTAGGCATTGCCAATTACTCTGATGATTCCCTTTCCTTCTTTGTGCAGAACCATGAGGCCCATCCCATCAACCTTAAAACTGCTGAATTACTGAGGCCAGGGGGAGTGGGGGATTGTTCGATGGGTTCTTTTTGATTTCTAAACGGCCTGACTTACGCTGCTGGCCCAAGGGTTGTAGGCGAACAGCTGTGTTATGTGTACTATCTATCTTCCTTACCACTGCCGGTTTTTTATTGTAGGCGAACAGCTGTTTATTGTCCTTGATAAGCTGTAATAAATGGAATTGTTAAACAAAAATATAGTGAAGATCTTGAGTTGTTATTTGTAGCACAGAATCACTCACCGAAAGGGGCAGCTCACAATGTGGGGCAGAAACTCTGATTGGGTGCTGTGTTAACAGAAGGACCCATGCAGCAGCATAAGCCATGGAGTTGCTGCTATTCATTTCCACAGCCACTCTTGTTTATCCCCTAGTCCATAGCACTTTAGTCTGCACCCAAGGGTACTGCTCATACCTTCCTTCTTGGTGAAGCGGACCAAACTACAACTCTTAGTGGGCAATGATTTTGAGTACACACTGCAACTACAGTTACCAAAGAATTGTGCAGGAATACATATGGAACACTTATAACTTATAAACTCTGCCTGGCTTCATGAATACAAAATCAAAGTAGCACCAGTTTTAGAACCAGCAGCTACAGCATGGAGTACTGGCTTGTGTGAATCTGGGCTGAACCATGCATTCCAGCTCGTTTGCAAACCACTGCTGTGAATTGAAACACTGAGCAATACTCCTGTGACTGGTATAAATGTGAAAGACACTTCGAAGAAGCTATGGCTGAGGGAAGACTGACTAAAAGTGATGCATTCTCTGAAAGGTCCTAGCTTAATGCACCTTTCTATGTATATTAATAGGCGTGTTGGAATGAGCAGTGGCACACAGATAAAACATACTTTACCCAGACTAAGGAAAAACACAGACAATTAGGTGGGAATGAAAGAAAAAACCTAAACTAGAAATTATGGCCCATGGTCAATTTATTGATCAAGATTATAGTGGGTTTAATGCAGATATCCAAACAAATTTCTGCGGTATAGTGGACGAACATGATGTCCCATTAATGCATTTTGCCCATTCCAAGGTGGGGACTGCCATGAATAACTTGGTCCCTGACTTGGATCTTACCATAGCTAATACTCCAAGCTCAGGCTTATTTCCTCTTCATCTGACTTACATGGGTAGGGGACACCAAGCGACAGTTGATTATATTCTCCTGTCATCTGGTCTCCAACACTCTGCTAAATCCTTTCAAGTCTTGGCTAATATACTTAGTGATCATTCCGCCCTAAGGATAGATCTTCATCTGACTAACTTTAAGCCCCGAAATACAGACATAGTGCAAACTCTGGCCCAGAACAAACTAGAGATAGGCCGACAAAACGGATATACATAAAATGGGGGAAAACCAACCCAAATGAAATCACAAAAAAATTGGTTATCGTGGCATACCCAAATCTAATCAAATGTTTGGATTTGTCGGTTACCGACAAAGAAGTCCTAAATAATTTTACTCAAATACTAAATAAAATGAATGGACTTCTTACCGCTAAACTAAAGACTGTGAACACAACTACCAAAGGGTGGTTTAATCATAGCTGCACTGCGGCCCTAACTAATCTAAAGTCGGCTCTTCATAAAACGCCCAGAGACTTGGGGCAGATCCAATTCCTCAGGCGCCACTATGCTAGGGAACGTAAATTAAGAATCCATGAATTGAAACGGAAAATATGGGAAGACCTCCACATGAGTGCGCTCTTCAATAACAGTGAGGCTTTCTGGAGAACTGTTAGATCACCTTTTTTAACAGACGACAACCGTCCCAAGATAGATGTGGCCATTAATGAAGATACATGGGTCTCCCACTACTCTAAAATCTTTAAAAACACTGTCACAGATGGCGTGATAAAAAAATGTACTCCCAACAGTTGAATATCCAATATCATTGCATTTTGATATTCCTGATCTGCTAGGGGCACTAGAAAAAAGTAAAAATGGGAAAGCTCCAGGTCCAGATGGGGTCCCAGTGGATCTCTTTAAACACAACTTGGATCTCTGGGCCCCCATTCTTACTAGAGTGTGCACAGCAGCTGAAAACATGGGACTCCTAAAATCATGGACTAATTCGATCATGGTCCCCATCTTTAAAAAATGGGATAGACAGGATGTGAAATGCTACCGCCCAATATCACTGTTGGACTCTCTGGGTAAGGTTGTTGGTAGAGTAATACTCGAGCGACTCCAGCAGTGGGCGGAAGAGGGAGGCATTATTTCCAACA
Source organism: Lissotriton vulgaris (assembly GCF_964263255.1). Lineage (NCBI taxonomy): Eukaryota > Metazoa > Chordata > Amphibia > Caudata > Salamandridae > Lissotriton > Lissotriton vulgaris. Next base: position 983,604,115 of record NC_141695.1, on the reverse strand, counting down.
ATCAGTTCGGATTTCGTGAGGGGTTTGGAATGGTAGAGCAGGCCCTCAATCTTAGCCTGATACTGGGCAAATACACTCAGGCAAAGAAGGACACGGTGTATATGGTCTCTGTAGACCTATCCGCCGCTTTTGATTGCGTCTCACACACAAAACTCTGGACGGTTTTAAGTCAGCTGGGAGTAGATCCCCCTCTCCTAGACTTTTAAGGGAACTGTATTCTAAAGCATCGGCGAGGGTGCGTTTTGGCGTAAACGGAGAGTTGACGGCACCCTTCGGAGTAGAGCGTGGAGTCAGGCAGGGGTGCGTCCTGGCCCCCTTTCTCTTCTCATTGTATACCAACGGCCTGGAGCTAGAGATGTTGAGGGGGGCCCAGGATCTCCCTCGGGTAAAACAGCGCCTGATTCCAGCTCTGCTCTATGCGGATGATGCTGTCATCCTTGCCCGTACTCCGCGGGAACTACAGAAGTCCCTAAATAGGTATACAGCTTTAATGGGCGGACTGGATCTGCACGTGAACGTGAAAAAAACGTTTGTAATGATAGGAGGCAGAGGCAAAAAATGATCAAAATACATATATCTCGATAACCAAAAACTTGAGATAACTCCTCAGTATCCATACCTAGGCATCATGATTGATGAAACTTTGACCTGGAGGCCAGCAGTTGAAGCAAGGTGCCATTTGTTCAAGAGATCCATAGCGGCCCTGATGAGCTTCTCCCAGAGATTGGGGAGGAGGGCACCAGTGGAGCTACTAAAAATGTATAGCGCCAAGTGCTAGGCTATTGCTTTGTACGGAGCAGGCGTGTGGGGACCCGCAGATGTTCGTGCCCTCCAGGTAGCAGAAAACACCTTTCTTAGATTCCTACTAGTACCTGTGCATCCCATTTGGAACTTGGAATCGCCTACCTGGAAGATCTGATAAGGATTCAACCATTGATGCTATGGCGGCGCATCTGGACCTCTGATAAAAATGCGCTGACAAAGTCAATTGTGACAGACACAATGGCCCTTGATCAATCCCCAAAATTAAAGTGGCTCTGTTATGTCAGAAACCTACTTAAAGACCTTGGTCTCGAGAAATATTATTCTCAACCAGAAACCATTATTGACCTCTCTAGGGGAGTCCTGAAAGAACTGGCTCTTAGACATCTAGAGTCCCTGAGACTGACCTCTGAGTCCACAAAACCTTCCGGTCATCATGCAAATTTGATCCAGCCTACATTTTTCATCCAGCCGTATCTAACACTGCAGATTAGTACCCGCGAGAGATTGTTAAGGACTAGATTCAGATTGAACATTTTTTACAGACTGGTAGCATTTCCTGTGAGCAATAGTTGGGACCTATCCCCCCCCCCGTCCCTGTGATGTGGAATCTCCATAGTCCAATTTACACACTATATTGTTCTGTAAATTCCATCATCCACACAGTAAAATCTGGCTTTTACCACTACTAAGGCGCTGGGGAGTTAGACAATGCCGTCGTGCAATGCTACGTCTTCAAATGCTTGAACCTGAACCTGTCTGTTACTTTGTCCTTAACTATCTAAAATGTGTTATGAAGCACAGGAAAAATCTGTAAAAACTGACTTCAGCCTTACCCCTAGTCGACGATATGAAATAATCTGATACTTTGTTTTAAAACACATTTAATTGTTTTTGTATGAATTTTTATTACATTCTTTATCCTCCAATGTACAGTTGCTTAAGTTATCAAAATGTGTTTGTAAATGTTGCTTTTATGGTTTTCTTTACTGCAAAGCCGAATAAAGAAATTATATATATATATATATATATATATATATATATATATATATATATATATATATTCATTCTGCAGACTTGTTGGGACTAAAAGAAACTTGAGAACAACTTAAGAAGGCACTTTATTTGTTTGAGATTATCATTGTCCGTTGAAGAAAACAAAATCATCTCCAGATTGTCACAGCTCTCATTCCTGATTTCCCTCACCACCAAATGCGAGTGCATATACCTACATGTTGTCCTAACATTCAGCCAGTAGTCACAAATGACTTATGCGGATTTAACAAACCATCAAAAACGCAGCAAACTATCCCACGATGACCATGATGTACCAGGAGGTAATGCTCTGCACATTACGGTGATTGCTATTTCTGTTATTCTAAAACAAACTCCTACTGTGGGAGAATGTTTTCAAAGAACAATAAAGTATGCAAAGCAGTATCCCAAAAATGTGTCTCCAGCTACACATAGGACTGATTTAGAGTTTGGCGGTTGCGTTACTCCATCACAAACGTGATGGATATCCCGTCCACCTCAATTTGTCATTGGCTATAATGCTCTAGTAACTCATCCTACAAACTCTTAATCAGGCCCATAGTTTCCAGAATCAATTAAGAAACACTTTGTATACCACAACAATCATTCTACTATTCCCTGATTTGTTTATATTTTGATTTGTTTGTAATATTTTTTGGAACTTAATGAATTTAGCATTAGTCAAGTCAAGTCAAGTCATATAATTTGTATAGCGCACTACATACCCAGAGGGTTTCAAGGCGCTTAGGAAGGGGAGGAGGATTATTTGTCAAATATCCACGTTTTAAGCTGCTTTCTGAACGCTAGGTGGTTCTGGGTGAGGCGAAGGTAAGCGGGGAGTGAGTTCCATGTTTTAGCAGCCAGGTATGAAAAGGATCTGCCTCCCATGGTGGTCTTGTTGATGCGAGGTACAGTGGCGAGGGCTTGGCTGGAAGAACGTAGTTGGCGGGAGGGGGTGTAGAAGGACAGTCGAGAGTTGAGGCAATCTGGTCCGATGTCGTAGAGTGATTTGTGTGCGTGGGTAAGCAGTCGGAAAGTGATCCTCTTATTGACGGGAAGCCAGTGGAGGTCTTTAAGGTGACCAGAGATGTGTTCGTTGCGTGGGATGTCTAATATGATCCTGGCTGAGGCGTTTTGGATTCGTTGGAGTTTCTTCTGGAGTTTAGCGGTGGTACCTGCGTAGAGGGTGTTTCCGTAGTCCAGTCGGCTCGTGACCAGAGCGTGGGTGACAGTTTTCCTTGTTTCGGAGGGGATCCAGCGGAATGTTTTTCTGAGCATGCGAAGAATGTTGAAGCAGGAAGAGGATACGGCGCTGACTTGTCTGTTCATTGAGAGTGAAGAATCCAGGATGACGCCAAGGTTCCGTGCGTGGTCTGTCGGGATGGGTGCTTTTCCAAGGGCTTCCGGCCACCAAGAGTCGTCCCATGCAGAGGGGGATGTACCTAAGATGAGGACTTCAGTTTTGTCTGAGTTCAGTTTCAGACGGCTTTGTTTCATCCATTCGGCGACTTTTTTCATTCCTTCGTGTAGGTTAGTTTTGGCGGTGCCGGGGTCATTGGTGAGAGAAAGGATCAGTTGAGTGTCATCCGCGTAAGAGATGATGTTGAGGTTGTGTTGGCGGGCGATGGCCGCGAGGGGGCTCATGTATACGTTGAAGAGGGTGGGACTGAGTGAGGATCCTTGAGGTACGCCGCAGATGACTTCAGAGGCCTCGAACTTGAATGGAGGAAGGCGGACTCTCTGGGTTCTTCCGGTGAGGAACGAGGTGATCCATTCGAGTGCTTTTCCTTGGATTCCGATGTTATTGAGGCGTTGTAGAAGGGTGCTGTGGCAGACTGTGTCGAATGCTGCAGAGAGGTCGAGGAGGATGAGGGCGACTGTGTCTCCATTGTCCAGTAGAGTTCGAATGTCGTCTGTTGCTGCGATGAGGGCGGTCTCAGTGCTGTGTTTGGCTCGGAAGCCAGATTGTGAGGGGTCGAGGGATTTGTTGGCTTCAAGGAAGGCGGCGAGCTGGTTGTTTACGGCTTTCTCGATGACTTTGGCCGGGAATGGAAGAAGCAAGATGGGGCGGTAATTTTTGAGTTCGGTGGGGTCCGCTGTTGGTTTTTTCAGAAGGGCGGTGAGTTCAGCGTGTTTCCAGTCTTCTGGGAAGGTAGCGGAGTTGAAGGAGCAGTTGATGACGTCTCGGAGGTGAGGTGCTATGACGGAGTCTGCTTTGTTGAAGATGTGGTGAGGGCATGGGTCTGTGGGGGATCCAGAGTGGATGGAATTCATCAGGCGGATGGTGTCCTCAGTGGAGATTGGGTTCCAGGCGTCAAGGGTGTTTACGGGGGGAAGATGATCAGCAGATGGTAGGGTGGGTTGGTTTCCGGGTTGGTTGTCAAAGCTGTTGTGGATGTCTGCAATCTTGTTGTGGAAAAAAGAGGCTAGGGAGTCGCAGAGGGTTTGAGAGGGGGTGATGTCGTTGGAGTTGGCCGAGGGGTTGGAAAATTCCTTGATGATGTTGAAAAGTTCCTTGCTGTTGTGGGCGTTGTTGTCAAGTCGATCCTTGAATGCTGTTTTCTTGGCTTTTCGGATCAGTTGGTGGTGAGTGCGGGTGGCGCTTTTGAAGGCGTCCTTGGTGCTGGTGGTTGGGTCTTTTTTCCAGGCTTTTTCAAGGGAGCGGCAGAGTTTCTTGGATTTCTTAAGATCATCGTTGAACCATGAGGCCTTCTTGCTGCCAGGTTTGCTTTGACGTTTTTTCAGTGGTGCTAAGGTGTCGGCGGTGTTGGATAACCATAGGGTGAGGTTGGCGGCGGCTTCGTTGGCGTTAGAGGAGAGGGCTGGGGAGTTTCGAAGGAGCGATGCGGAGATTTGGTCCGTGGTGATTTTGTTCCAGTTTCTTTGCAGGGTAGGTTGGGAGTGGTTGATGAGTTTCGGCTTGTTGTAGGTGAAGTGGACGCAGCTGTGGTCGGTCCATAGGAGATCCGTAGTGTGGCTGAAAGAGACATGATTGCTGGAAGTGAAGATGGGGTCGAGTGTGTGACCTGCGATGTGGGTGGGGGAAGTGACTAGTTGTTTAAGTCCGAGGTTGGCGAGGTTGTCCACGAGGGTGGCGGTGTTGTGGTCGTTTATCTTTTCAAGGTGAAAGTTGAGGTCTCCCAGAAGAATATAGTCTTTGGAGGGGAGCGCGTGTGGAGAGATGAAGTCCGTGATGTCTTCACTGAATTTTGCGCTGGGTCCTGGTGGTCTGTAGAGGAGAGTGCCTCTGAGTGTGGTTTTGGGGTCGATGTGGATCTGGAAGTGAAGGTGTTCGGAGTTGGCGAGGTTGGTGTCAGAGCTGGTTGAGATGCGGATAGATTTCTTATGGACGATAGCGATTCCTCCTCCTGTGTGGCTGGTACGGTCTTTGCGAGTGATCTTATAGTCTTCAGGGATGGCGATGGTGATGTCTGGAGCGGAGGAAGCATTCATCCATGTTTCCGTAAGGAAGGCGACGTCTGGAGAGAAGGTGTCTAGTAGGTTCCATAGGTCAATGGCGTGCCTGTGCACCGATCGGGTGTTGAGAAGGATGCATTGTAGGTGATTGGGGTCGGGAATTTGTGGTGTAGTCGTGGCGGAGATGTTGTCGATGCCGCTAAATTTGCAGGAGTAGCAGGAGAAAGGTCCATGGGTGTGTCCAGGAGCGGCTTGGACGCAGTTGGGGGCGCGACCGGGGTTAAGGGCTAGGAGGGTGGTGGCATCGTAGGTAATGCTGGAGGGCAGGGCGGCGCGAGGGGCAGGGGGTCTGGCGCTGGGCGCGGTCCAGGCGCGGACGGGCGTAGACGGGCTTAACTTTGGCGCACCTTTGGCGCGGATTGGGCGCGGTCGCTGCGCGTAAACGCTGCGCGCGGGAACTACTGTCATATATGGATAGTGGAGGGGGAGGGGCGAGGGCGGCTCAGCTGGGAGGCGGGGCGGGCTCCAGGGATCACAACAACAACAAAATGGAGGCGGAGGGGGGAGCACAGCGTCGCGCTAGTCAGAGCGCGCAAATGTAGTGAAAGCGGCACTATTAATTATTTAAATAGCAAAGAGAACAACTCGGCAGGCAGGCACACAGCAGGCTAATGCAATTGGGCAGAAAACAATGGCAAAAGCGGTACAACGCTACCGAGTACGGTGAAAGCGGCACGATTAATTAATTAATTAACAGATACAACAACTCGGCAGGCAGGCACACAGCAGGCAAATGCAAATAGGTAGAAATCAGGGCAAAAGCAGCACAACGATACCGAGTGTCACGAGGGGACACTGGGGAGCGACCACTCAGTCTGAGGGACAGGAGCGAGTCACGGCGCTCTAAGGTTCTGCAGCGCTAATCAGGTCTGTGGGAGGGCGGCTCAGCTGGGAGGCGGGCGGGCTCCAGGGATCACAAAAACAACAAAATGGAGGCGGAGGGGGGAGCACAGCGTCGCGCTAGTCAGAGCGCGCAAATGTAGTGAAAGCGGCACTATTAATTATTTAAATAGCAAAGAGAACAATTCGGCAGGCAGGCACACAGCAGGCTACTGCAATTGGGCAGAAAACAATGGCAAAAGCGGTACAACGCTACCGAGTACGGTGAAAGCGGCACGATTAATTAATTAATTAACAGATACAACAACTCGGCAGGCAGGCACACAGCAGGCAAATGCAAATAGGTAGAAATCAGGGCAAAAGCAGCACAACGATACCGAGTGTCACGAGGGGACACTGGGGAGCGACCACTCAGTCTGAGGGACATTTGTGGAATTTCATATCACTCTTACCCAGGAGAGACAGGATCAAGAACAAAATATTTTAACAAGAAACCGCTCTAGTCTTTCTCCTGCAGTGGCTTGTCCGCACTTTTTTTTTTACATGAGGTGATCTCTAGCATAAAAGTAATCATGCGAGACATCGACAAATCACATTTTGATCAGAATGTGAAAGTTTATATAATTTCGTGATAGCTTCATAGATTTTAAAAAAAAAACCAACATATACAGTTTTGCTCAACCGTAAGAACGAAGGCAGATAGCATGATAAAAAGTCTCTGTATCATTTTGTCTTTTTGTACAATTAGTACAAGGACCCCATCCGTAAATATTATACAACGTTAAAGACTTTATTATCAAAGATTGCGGGACAAAGGGAAATCAACCCTGATGACGGTAGGAACAAAAAATCTTTCGACTTGAGTGACACTTCGTCCAAAGAGCTTGCTGCCAGCAAATCCTCTGAACCTGGAAAGGCTGTTGGATTTATTGACTAGCTAACAGAATATCAGTGAACTCATTCTATGTAATTATAGATGTATCTTCAACATCGATGTATTATCCTACTTTTTTTAATATTTGCAGAAAAGCCTTTTATTTGTAAGCTCCTGATATTTATCTTCGGGAAAAAAATAACTCACACCAGTCATACCATTTGAGAAGCAATTCACCCTCTGGTTAATGCACTTCATTTTTTTTTTAAGTTTTGTATTTCAAAGGTCTGTTAGTTTAACAAAGTCTGTTGTGCCTGAAAAGGATAATTAATTTTCGACTCAAAATTAAAAAAAGATCACTCAGGTGCAGATTTACAATTTCTGGCACATCCCTGCAAATCAGCAGGGATGCGCCAGGAAAGATGCGTGATGCGCATCATGGCGCATGGATATACAAATGTGTGTCGCATCTGCCGGAATGTTGGCGCAGTGCTGGAGTTGAGTCGCGGGTGCCACACAACTACAGCACTGTTACAACCTGGCCTATTCACAACATGGTGTGTCACTCCTTCCGCCTTCTTCAAGCAGGCGCAGGGTTTTGACGCATCATGGCCATGAAAGTGACTCAGTAAAATCTTGTAGATTTCACTGCTTCACTTTTAAGTGGCATTCTGGCGCAGGAACGCCCATTCTGCGCAGGGCTTTACAACTCCCTAGATGCGTCACATTGTAAATAAGGCGTGATGTGGCGCATGCTTTATGCTTCTGCGGCGTCACAAAAGTGACGTAACAGCAGCGTAAAAGTGTTGTAAAGGGATTATAAATCTGTCCCCTCAGTGTCATTAAGTGCATTGCAGAAAAAACCCATACCCTGGTGGTGTTGTATCACCCTTAGTCTCTCGATCACTATGCACTTCTATTCCTTTACTCGACCTCTCCAAACATGGAGGCTTCTATGAGAGAACAGACCTCCCACACTGGAACAAGGTTGGCATCGAGACTCTGGAAGATTTATTTCAAGATAAGCAGCTGTTATCCTTTGCTGCACTCAATGGACAGTTCTTGCTGCATTAAGACCAATATCTCACACATTGCAAATCCTCATGGTACTTTTCTCCAAGTGAGAGATTACTGATGCAGAATCAGCAATCCTTGTGCATCCATAATTTACCATCATTTGTGTGCAGATTTATATAGCACGATTCATCACACGTGAGGGTATCCAGGCACTGTCGATAGTCACAGGGAGATTAAGTGTGGGCAACCATTATACATGATAGCGGTGTAGGAAAACGTCACATCACTTGACTGTATAAAGCCCTGTAAATCCATGCACTCACATCATTACAGAATATATGGACAGCTGTTGAAGCTGAAATCGGCAGAGCACTCCACAATATGGAGTTGGCCATGGTCTTGCACCAACACACGTAAAATGTTTTCTGAAACACTACATTTAAAAGAATAACATTTTTCATGTTTCACAGAGTACATATAACTTCAGCCAAGTAACATAAAATCTTCCCAGAGGCAAATGACGCGTGTGCTTCATTTGCTACTCCCATGGCAGATACCCATCATATGCTTTGGAACTGCCCATCCTTGTAACATTTAGGTCAAGGGCGTAACAGAGGCCCACACAACCCCCACAGTGCCAGGAGGACATAGTACACCTCAAAGGGGACACACTTTAACTGTCCAGCTGCAAACAAATAAAACAGAGAGAGAAACAGAATGGCAGGGAATGGGTAATGGGGGACCCCGCAGCTTAATTTGTGGAGGGGCCCTTGAAGTTTTGAAAGGCCACTGATTCTTGTTGGCAATAATAGAAACCTTGTCTGGATGCAAAGGCTTGCTAGTCCCAAATATTTGGGAAACCTGCACATTGGGCCTTTTTATTTGACCTAAGCAGGCAAAGTGCCAGATGCTGGAAAAATGGGCCCCGGCTGAAAGTAAAACACTATAAAGGGAAGCGGCTAGAAGCCTTTCTAAAATCCTGATCGCTCACAGCTGAGATCAGATATTGGAAACCTTGAAGTAGGAACTAGTGATGAAATTTTGCTTCTGTAGATAGCTATTTTGGAGAAACTAGTAGCAGGTGCACTGATTAACTCTGGCGGGGACGCTAGGACATTTTGCCACCATATGTTGACCCAGATCATGTAAAACATGACCCGGCAAGTTCTGCCCTTTGCACCCCCTCCACTTGTGTCTCACTTTCCCAAATTGACCTTGGAATTCCCAGAGAATGAATAAGCCATGTTTCTGTGTAGCGTCTCTTAATGACCATGCATTTGTGGTTGGGTTTGTTTAATATCACTGTTAGAAGTCACTTGCTTGATGAAGGCCATTTCTATGAAGGTGTAGTCATATTAATCATTACTATTACTTTGTGTATCTGCTAAATGTTCTTATGCTGTGTGTACTTAATCATACTGATACACCAAATGTAATTGCTTTTAACAAAAACTTTTGAAGGTGTATTACCCAAAACCTTAATGAATTTCAAAAATGGGTTGAAAATGTTGAGCCACATTGAGTCAGTTGTATAGCTATACAAAGATTCAAAGATTCAAAAATAGCTTTATTCGATTTCAATTTAAAAAAAATCACATATGCACAGGTAAAATATGCAGTTAAAAATAGAAATTCATAATCATCATAAACATTAAAGTTAATTTGGAACAAGGCAATACCGGAATACAACGTTATAAAAGATTTGATCAATTCATTGTTAGTCTGTGTCTAATTATACTTTTTAAAAACATTGACACTAAGTACATAGTCATTTCATCTTCTAGCATTTGCAGTCTCAGAAGAGCCGGTCTACATTGTCTCAAACCCCACTTTCTCAACAAAAACTTTAAATATTTTTCCCTAAGCAAGGTATAAAATTTGCAGATTAGAATACAATGTAACATCAATTGTACAGATGTGTCATCGCAAGGGCACAAAATCAGGTTTTTAGACCAGGAATTGGACTCGGGGAACCTAAGCTGGGAACCTAAGTAGTCTAAAGAGACTTCCCCCCCGAAACGTGTCAGTAACATGCGAGAGTAACTGCTTTGGATGGAAATCAGGTATTGCTGACTACCCTGTCCATGTAAAATCAGTTAATTCTCCAAGACAGAGATCTTATTACCTTCTAGCAGCCAACGTTTATTCTCCAAAAAGAGGAGACAAGTTTCTTTCAGCTTTTTTCTCGATATTATCGCTAAACAGGTCAGGGAATCAAAATATTCAAGATGTCCGATATCTCTCAAGAAGCTCTTTACATATGTTATCAAATCAATTTTAAGAGACCCCTGGAGTTTCAAACAATCCTGCATTATATCTCTATTGAGTCCGGTCTCTTCAGAAGTCCATACCTTGTGCCATAACAAAATAGGACTAACTTTAATATAATCCGAAATGTAGACTAAACCTAATTCTTCTTTATGGCATACATATGTAGAGGTAGACCTAGGCACTGCTAATAGGTACCGGAGGAATGCGTTTTCACAAAGTTGGATTTCGCGAGTATCCGCTATCCCCCAGAGTCCTGCACCATATGTTACAGTGGGCACGCATTTCGATTTGTATATGTCCACCAGAACTTGCACAGGTCGACCCCCTAATTTATTAGCGAAATTTCTCACTGCTCCAATAGCACGGGATAAGGCTAATTTCCTTGTATAAGCTGCTGACGACCACGTCCCCTTCTTATCAAAATTAATGCCCAGGTATGAGAATGTGTTAGTTGTCTCTATATTTGTATTTGATAGGAAAATGTTACACTGGGGGTTTCTCTTGGTAGTACAACAAATGCTAAAAGTCTTACTAGTATTGATTTTTACTCCTTTGGCACTCATGTAGTTTGAAAAGGTAGTGAGCTATCTCTGTAGACCAACTTGAGTCCTGGCCATAATTACTGCATCGTCTGCGTATAGGGACTGAGTGATCTCCAATTTGGGGGTAGTACTGTCTATCTTGAATAAGAAGGGATGCCACACTATTTACATATAAGTTAAATAAAAATGGAGCAAGTATGCATCCCTGCCGGACTCCTTTGTTTGTGGGGAATTTGGTGGTACACTCACCATTACTCCCAAACCGTACCTTCGCACCAGCCCCCCAGTATAATTCTTTAATGAAATTCAACAGGTTTGCATCAATACCTAGTTGTAGTAATGTAGACCAAAAAATGTCGTGATTCAGGCAGTCAAAGGCCGAGCTCAGATCGACGAATGTTAAATAAAATGTATCCCTTTTTGCCACCACATATTTGCCTATTATTATTGCTAAATTTAGTCCTTGTTCCGTAGTGCCTAATCCTGCTCTGAAACCATTTTGAAATGCTGAAAGAATACCTGTGTCTTCCGCCCATAACTGTAATCTATTTAGTACAACCCTTCCCGCCATCTTCATCAGGGAGTCCAGCAATGAAATTGGACTATAGCATTTTGGATTATTACGGTCTCCTTTCTTCAAGATTGGGACCACAATGGCCTCTTGCCTTGTTTGAAGGAAACCAGTTTTGTTACAGCTATTTAAAACATTATTCAAAAGGGGCGCCCATAGGATAGCATTATATTTTTATATGTCTACAGGAACCCTGTCCGGCCCTGGAGCTTTACCTGCGGCACTCTCCGCTATGGCAATTTCGACTTCAGACGGTAAAAAAACGATAGCTATTGGGAATAGTCCGTGAGCATTGTTCTCCTCTGCTCCAGGTATTTCAACATGCACTCTCCTTGGTAAATAATTTTTTTTGTATAACTCAGTAAAATAGTTAACCCAGGTACCCTCATCAATTGCGACCTCTATAGAGTCGGTTTTCCTCTTTACAAAAAAAGGGTCATTTACTGCCTTCCAGAATGCTATATTATCTTTTACCAGACAGGCGTGATGTAAGGCCTGCCACGCCTCCTGCTTTAGTTCCTTCTTTCTGTTTTTTATTGCACTATAGTAAGTAGCTCTAGTGTTTCTAATTTCAGTGAAATTTTTAGGTTCGGCTTTGAGTACCTGCTTTAAGTGTGCGTGAGCTTTGCTGCACTCCAAGTTGAACCAGCCCTGCGCCTTTGGTCTCTTATTCTTCAACCTTCCTCTGAGTGAGTTACGAATTTCTTCTGAAATGCTGCAAAAAGGCAAAATGATTGAAGTGCTGTCATCATTCTCTGAGAGGCATGTTATAAATTCTTTATATTTATTTTTAAGTAGAGTTTCAGAGAAGGCAGTAGGCTCAACTTTAATCCATTTTATAGTGTAGCCATTCTTTTTTGCTAAGCTTATTTTATGGCTATATAAATTGTCAATTAGATCAGTTTTGTTCCTATAATGTGCTGCAAAGATGAGGGAAAAGCTTTTTGGGAGATGGTCACTTATTGCCATATCACATGTTTTAAAAGTAAGAACAAGGCAAGAGTGGCTATTAGAAATCAATGCAAAATCTATCACTGAGTTACAACCTCTACCATTGAATGTGGGTGCGAAAGCAACCCGTTGGATACATAATTCATTGACAAAACCCAGATCCAGGTGAAATAATAGATTATTAAGACAGGTCCTAACAGTCGTGTGTAAAAAGTGAGTGCAAGTGTCACCTCTTCCGTTGTCCAAACCACAGGCACCCGTATGTCTATTAGGTCATAGAAAACAGTTAAAATCACCCATCCATAAAACACATCTCCCCACAGAGCAATTATCATCAGAATTTATCAGGCTTTGTAAAATCTCTTCAGAAACCTTAGTCAACTTTGCCTTCGGGATATTATTATAAAAATTAATTGCATTGATAACTTGATTTCCTCCCATATTCAGTTCTAAAAACTGGTAATAATCAGAGTCGGTATTGAATTTTATAACCGTAACATTCAGTGTGTTAGAAATGTAGGTACAAAGACCCCCTTTATTTCTGCCCCTTATTGACAACATAGCGGGAGTATGAAAGGTGCGGAAGCCATCAATGTGAATAACTTCCCATTCCCTGCACTCCTGGAGGCAAATAATAGAAAAATGTTGTATAAAAGGTAAAAACTCTGGGTCCTTAAGCTTATTTGATAGCCCAGCAACATTCCAACATAGGAAGGTAATGGTGTAGCCATTCTTTTTCGCTAAGCATATTTTATGGCTATATAAATTGTCAATTAGATCAGTTTTTTTCCTATAATGTGCTGCAAAGATGAGGTAAAAGCTATTTGGGAAATGGTCACTTATTGCCATATCACATGTTGTAAAAGTAAGAACAAGGCAAGACTGGCTATTAGAAATCAATGCAAAATCTATCACTGAGTTACAACCTCTACCATTAAATGTGGGCGCGAAAGCAACCTGTGTGATACATAATTCATTGACAAAACCCAGATCCAGGTGAAATAATAGATTATTAAGATAGGTCCCAACAGTCGTGTGTAAAAAGTGAGTGCTGGGGTCACCTCTTCCGTTGTCCAAACCACAGGCATCCGTATGTCTATTAGGGCATAGAAAACAGTTAAAATCACCCATCCATAAAACATATTTCCCCACAGAGCAATTATCATCAGAGTTTATCAGGCTTTGTAAAATCTCTTCAGAAACCTTAGTTAACTCTGCCTTCGGGATATTATTATAAAAACTAATCGCATTGATAACTTGATTTCCTCCCATATTCAGTTCTAAAAACTGGTAATAATCAGAGTCGGTATTGAATTTTATAACCGTAACATTTAGTGTGTTAGAAATGTAGGTAAAAAGACCCCCTTAATTTGTGCCCCTTATTGACAACATAGCGGGAGTATGAAAGGTGCGGAAGCCATCAATGAATGAAATGAAATGAAATGAAAAGAAAATTTGTAAAGCGCGATGGCTACCCAGGGGCGTCCCAGCGCTACAGAGGTTTGGCTAAGCGGAGTACGCTAGATTTAGGAGGTTTTTCTGAAGAATTATTAAACGGATGATTTATTAAAAAGCCAAGTTTTAAGGAGCTTTCGGAAGGTAAGTAGTTTGGGCTCTCATCTGATTGAGAGGGGGAGAGTGTTCCTGATTTTGGCTAAGTTGTAGGAGAGCGACCGACTTCCACACCTGGCTCTTCTGATTCGTGGCACTGTGGTGAGACAAGAGGTCCCAGATCTGAGGGGACGATTGGGATGATAGGCATTTACCAGGGGGCGGTTGATAGCAGGACCTGCTTCCCAGTAAGCGCGGTGAGCAGTACACATGGCTTTGAATTTGATCCACGAATTCACAGGGAGCCAGTGGAGATCCTTCAGTCGGGCTTTGACTGAGACTCGACGTGGGATATCGAGGAGGGTCCTGGCGGTACAGTTTTGGATGATTTGGAGTCTATTGAGCGTGGACTGTGGGGCCCCAAGGTATAGGGCGTTTCCGCAGTCAAGGCGGGATAGAATCAGTCCTTGGACCATGATCCGTCTTGAGTGGAACGGGAGAAGAGGGAGGATTTTGCGAAATAGCCTTAGGAGCCCAAAACATGTGGCAGCAAACTTGGTTGCTTGGTAGTTAAAGGTGAGTGTTCTTTCCAGCCAGATGCCGAGACTCTTGATTTGTTCCTTGGGTTCCGGGGGACTGCCTAGGCAGAGGGGCCAGATGGAGGGGATGGATTTGGTGATGTTGTTTCCCAGGAGCATGATCTCTGTTTTATCCCCGTTTAGTTTCAAGCAGGAGCCCGACATCCAAGCGGCGACTGCTTCCAAACATTTATATAAGCTGTGGTGAGAGTTGAGAGGTGGATCTAACACCACCACCAGCTGTGTGTCGTCCGCATAGGTGACAATTTTCACTCCAAAGGGGCGGACGACATCAGACAGAGGGCTGAAGTAAACATTAAAAAGAGTGGGGCTCAGGGAGGAGCCCTGAGGCACTCCGCAGTTCAGGGGTTTGCTGGAGGAGGTGAAGACTTTCTCAAATATCTGGAAAGATCTGTCAGTAAGAAAGGATCTCAGCCAGGTGAGTGCTGTTCCTGAGATTCCTATCCTGCTGAGGCGGTGGAGTAGAATATTGTGGTTCACAGTGTCCAAGGCAGCACTAAGGTCGAGTAGGACGATGGCCGCTGACCCACCGCTGTCTAGGATCCTTCTTGCTTCCTCCGTCACTGCGACCAAGGCTGTTTCGGTTCCGTGAAGGGACCGAAAACCCTTCTGTGTGGAATCAAGTATGTTGTTTGATTCCAAGAAGTGTGTCAGGACAGAGTTGACATGCATCTCGAGAAGTTTGCCGAGCCAGGGTAGTAGGGAGATAGGTCTGTAGTTGGAGGGATTGTTTTGATCGAGGCTGGGGTTCTTTAATAAAGCCTTGACCATTGCTCTCTTCCATAAAGGCGGGACAATGCCGGCATGGAGAGAGGAGTTAAGCAGGTCCCGAATGGTAGGTGAGATCTGACTGGTGATCAGGGTGAGAACCCGCGGAGGGGCCGGATCAGTAGGTGATCCTGATTTGACCTGTTACATGATAATTTCTAGATTGGTGAGATCTAGGGGAGGGATACTTTCGACAGAGATTGGTAGTGCTGCCACTGATCCTGTATCGTCAATGCCGCTGGGCGAAGTGATGTTTTGAGAAAAAGAGTTGATGACTTTTATTTTGCGATGAAAGAAGTCTGCTAGCTCATCACAGTGGACCTGGGTGTTGCTGTGCTCCTTTGGAGCCTCGGGTAGTTGTAAGAGGGATTTTCCTATCCTATAGATCTCCTTGGGTTTAGATGCTGCCTTGTCAATCTTTTCTTTGAAGTATTTTGCCTGAGCTAGTTTGATGCTAGATTTGTAGCTTTTGATAGCTGCTTTGTAGGCTCTTTTGTCCGCTGGTAGGTAATCGAGACGCCATTTTCTCTTGATTCGTTTGCAAGTGCATTTGGTCTCTCGGAGATCAGTAGTGTTCCATGGGGCTGTCGGGTTTCCCCGCTTAGGGTCGGTACGTTTAAGCGGAAATACCAGATCTAAGGAGCTGGTGATCCATCTGTTGTAGTTCTCATTGCCCTGGGTAGGATTGGGGGTTTTGGCGGGTGTGGTAAGCTCAAGGTTGTCCCGCCATTCCGGCTGGGGGATTTTGGACCAGTTGCGGGACTATTGAACAGTCGAGGGTTTAGGTGGGGGGTGGTTGGGGAGGGTCAATGGGAAAGGGATAAGGAAGTGATCAGTCCAGGGAAGGGGGGAAGGGTTTCCCACTTGTAGGTTTGGGCAGTTGCTGAATATGGGGTCCAGAAGAGGGCCCTTCTGGTGAGTGGGCCGAGGACTAGTTTCTGTAGTTCGAGAGCACCTAGGCTGGAGGATAGTTCTCTGGCGTTTGAGTCGTTAGGGTCGTCAAGGTGGGTGTTGAGGTCACCCAGGAGTGTGAAGTTAGTGGAGCTGAGTGCGAGGTTTGCAGCTGTTGGGGCAAGGTTAGAAAGAAACTGTCCTTGCGTCCCGGGTGGGCGGTATATGAGCATACCTGAGAAGGTATGTGTGGGGCTGAGTTTTATAATGAAGGGGAGGAATTCACTATCTGGGATACAGACGGGAGTGCTAGTGACTTCGTATCCTATTTTGTAGATCACTGCTAGCCCTCCACCGATTCCCGTTTTGCGGTCAAGGCAGAATATTTGGTATCCGTGAGGGAGAGTTTGTACCAAATCGGGTACCGAGTGTTCCTGCAGCCACGTCTCTTTGATAAAGAGGATGTCCGGGTTTGCGTCCTCTGTGGGTAGAGAAATTTCCGTAGTGTGCTTGGGGAGGAATCTGCAGTTAAGCAGGAGCATGGAGTATTGTGTGGGTTCCATGTTTGTGTCGGGTGAAAAATAAAATCCGCACTGGTTGCAGGCGGGGTGTTGCATGGATGGATCCCATGCGTGTAGGCAGGGTGGGCCAACTTCCTGCTTTAGTTGGCGGAGGGAGTGGGGGATATGGGTTCTGGCCTGGTGGGGCAACCGGGCAGGAGGGTGGCCCCTTGCCCCGGTCGGCCGCGGACGGGCGCAGACGGGCTTGCCTTTGGCGCGCCTCCGGTGCGCCGGCGGTGCGCCAGTTGCGCGCGTCCGCTGCGCGTCCGAGGAAGGCACATTTATATATGAGAGGGGGCATGGCCTCAGGGCCATGGGCGTGGCCTGTGGGCTGAGGATGAGAAATGGCGGCGAAGATCACTGTGCCGTGGCAGCGTTAAAATCGGCTGCGCGGCGATTTCAGCGAGAGATTGGGTGACAGCATGCACTAGGTGAGTGCAGTGCAAGTTAAAAACAAAGTATTTTGTGACAGTTTTCAATTTTTAAAATCGAGTGTGCTCCGGGCTTCCGCCTCAGGAGTGTTGTGCCTTTGAATGCGAGCTTTTCAGTCAGCGCGCTTTAAGTAGCCGGTATGAGGGGGGCGTGGCCTCAGGGCCGTGGGCGTGGCCTGTGGGCTGAGGATGAGAAATGGCGGCGAAGATCACTGTGCCGTGGCAGCGTTAAAATCAGCTGCGCAGCGATTTCAGCAAGAGATTGGGTGACAGAATGCACTAAGTTGAGTGCAGTGCAAGTTAAAAACAAAGTGTTTTGTGACACTTTTCAATTTTTAAAATCGAGGGTGCTCCCGGCTTCCACCTCAGGAGTGTTGTGCCTCTGAATGCCAACTTTTCAGTCAGCGCGCTTTATGTAGCCGGTATGAGGGGGCGTGGCCTCAGGGCCATGGGCGTGACCTGTGGGCTGAGGATGAGAAATGGCGGCGAAGATCACTGTGCCGTGGCAGCGTTAAAATCGGCTGCGCGGCGATTTCAGCGAGAGATTGGGTGACAGAATGCACTAGGTGAGTGCAGTGCAAGTTAAAAACAAAGTATTTTGTGACAGTTTTCCATTTTTAAAATCGAGCGAGCTCCCGGCTTCCGCCTCAGGAGTGTTGTGCCTCTGAATGCGAGCTTTTCAGTCAGCGCGCTTTAAGTAGCCGGTATGAGGGGGGCGTGGCCTAAGGGCAGTGGGCTTGGCCTGTGGGCTGAGGATGAGAAATGGCGGTGAAGATCACTGTGCCGTGGCAGCATTAAAATCGGCTGTGCGGCGATTTCAGCGAGAGATTGGGTGACAGAATGCACTAGATGAGTGCAGTGCAAGTTAAAAACAAAGTATTTTGTGACAGTTTTCAATTTTTTAAATCGAGCGTGCTCCCGGCTTCCACCTCAGGAGTGTTGTGCCTCTGAATGCGAGCTTTTCAGTCAGTAGCCGGTATGAGGGGGGCGTGGCCTCAGGGCCATGGGCGTGGCCGGTGGGCTGAGAATGAGAAATGGCGGCGAAGATCACTGTGCCGTGGCAGCGTTAAAATCGGCTGCGCTGCGATTTCAGCGAGAGATTGGGTAACAGAATGCACTAGGGTAGTGCAGTGCAAGTTAAAAACAAAGTATTTTGTGACAGTTTTCAATTTTTAAAATCGAGCGTGCACCCGGTTTCTGCCTCAGGAGTGTTGTGCCTCCGAAAATGTGAATAACTTCCCGTTCCCTGCACTCCTGGAGGTACATTATAGAGAAATTTTGTATAAAAGGTAAAAACTCTGGGTCCTTAATCTTATTTGATAGCCCAGCAACATTCCAACATAGGAAGGTAATGGTGTCTCCCTTTTCTATAGTCTCACTCACTCTTATTTACACCTGAATTACGGCAGACCACAGGATGTGGGCAATACTCTATGTTCTGTTGATTATCTACAATGACTTTTTCCCCTTTGCCACCCAGCGGGAATTCCAACAATTCACAAGGGATACGTATTTTGTCCATTGAGGGGTTGGAATCGTTCCTCATATTCACTTTACCTGCTGCAGTATATACATTTTGTGGTATAGAGACAAAATATCGACTCCAAAATATCGACTGGACATAATATCGAGTTTTTAATATAGACTGGACAAAATATCGACTGGACATAATATCGACTACAAAAATATCGTTTTTCAGGTAAGTGAAGTAATATCGACTGTATAAAATATAGATAGCAAAAATATCGATTTTTTAATAATATATAATATTTTATAGTGTATTTTTATGTAATAATATGTGTGAATAGTGTGTATTAATGTTATAAAATATTTTATTACATGAATTTTGTTTTTATAATAATTGCGTAATGTAATTCTGTAGCGGGTTGTGGGTTTATAGGGGAATAGGGTGGGAAGTAATTTAATAATAATTAATTAATTAATATATGTCTGTTAATATTTTTAATTAATAATTAATTGATAATTAATTAATATTAATTAGTTAATTAATTAATATAATTTTGAACATATTTTGTATTAGTAAATAATTGTTAATTAATTAATTGTAATTAGTTAATTACATTAATTAGAGTACATTTTTAATATATATAATTTTGTGTAATTTTTAAGTAATTAATTTTGAAAAAATAATATTAATTATTAAAATAATTACAGCTAATGTTCTAATATATTTACTTTATTGTTATTGTTAATTAATAATTAATTGCTAATTAAATAATATTGATAAATTTTGGGTAAAGGAGCATTTTTAGGGTTCAGGGTCAGTTTTCAGTTCATGGGTAAAGGGGTATTTTTAGGGTTCAGGGTCAGTTTTCAGTTCATGGGTAAAGGGGTATTTTTAGGGTTCAGGGTCAGTTTTCAGTTCATGGGTAAAGGGGTATTTTTAGGGTTCAGGGTCAGTTTTCAGTTCATGGGTAAAGGAGTATTTTTAGGGTTCAGGGTCAGTTTTCAGTTCATTGGTAAAGGGGTATTTTTAGGGTTCAGGGTCAGTTTTCAGTTCATGGGTAAAGGGGCATTTTTAGGGTTCAGGGTCAGTTTTCAGTTTTTTCGGTAAAGGGGCATTTTTAGGGTTCAGGGTCAGTTTTCAGTTTTTGGGTAAAGGGGCATTTTTAGGGTTCAGGGTCAGTTTTCAGTTTTTGGGTAAAGGGGTATTTTTAGTGTTCAGGGTCAGTTTTGGGTTTTTGGGTAAAGGGGTATTTTTAGGGTTCAGGGTCAGTTTTGGGTTTTTGGGTAAAGGGGTATTTTTAGGGTTCAGGGTCAACAAATAAGATTTTAAAAAATTATTTTTATTATTTTCATTTATTATTTAATTATTATAATTTAATTTAAGTCGTTTTAAGTATATTTTAGTAATTAAAATTTAATATTAATTTAATTTAACACTGTTTTTAATAAAGTCGATATTTTTTACATCTATATTTTTGTTAACGATATATTTTATACTCGATATTTTTGTACTTACCTGTTTGTAGATACAAACTCGATATTTTGACTGTCGATATTTTGTCCACGATATTTTGGCAACTCGATATTTTGTCCGTCGATATTATTTCAGTGATCCACATTTTGTCCACCCGTGTCATCAATAAATGAGCCATTTTCACAGTGTTGTCCCGCTTTTTCTCTTGCCTTTACTGTGTTAGGGGTCCTAGGTGTAACGATTTTTGGGGCAAGTCAATCAACCATTTCAAGCGCGCTATATCTATTGCTGGTGGAAAAGCCATATTACAAACCAAAACCCCCAAAATCATACCCTCTCAAGCCACTTACAACAGAATTCTGGTCCCAAAGCCTTCTCTGTTGGTTATAATTTTTCTTGGGTGGTTCGGGGGTATAAAAGTAAGTTAGGTTTAATGGCTGTATTTTGGTGTTAATGAAAACAGGCCACCCCTCGCAAATGTGCTGTACAGCTTGCTTATCCTGGAAATTTGCAATAATACAATCCCCCCACAATGTTCTTTTTTGTTTTGCCAACCCAGTTAACTCTACGTACAAATAAGATCTTACTTTGAATGTGGCAAGGTAAGGGTCTGTGGACATTGAGCCAGTGTATAGTTTTGTTTTTTAGTTCTATAAAAGATTAATGGCTGTCTTTCCCCAGCTCTGGGACCCCTGTCAAAACTACAACATACGGAACTGATTCCGGGGGTAGGTCAATATTTGGGAGAGATGGCCCTTGCTCTACCATTTGGTCGCATTCATTTCCACCTTTCCCTTTAATCAAACCTCCCTCCCCTGCAACATTTTGTTCACCAGTTCTATTCATTAAGTCTCTTTTTTCCTGAGAATTTATTATGTTGTCTCCGTGCAGTCTGCTTTCAGCATCGCTCCAGGAAGATCCTTTTGTCAAATCCACAACGCAAGACTTGGATATGGGCATAGGCGTCTGCACGTTACTTGAAGCTTTAATGGGAAGGAGTTCACTCAGGATATTGAATGTACTATGGGTTGGTTCTTTTTGTGAAGTTCTAAATTTGATAAGGTCAATGATTCAATTTTCTTTAGTCTCTCTTCAATGACCTTTAATCTGTCCGTAATTGGTCTAATAGAAGATGCAACAATGCTACCCACTTTAGCCCAAAACCCTTCATCAAGAACCAGTGGGCCTTAAACTGTAACATTAGAGCCTATGTTATCTACTCTATGTGTTTCAAGGTCCAGGTTAGGTTGATCTGCAGATGGTAATGCCGGGCAATTAACTTTAAGAATTTTATCTTGTTTACCCCTTTTGGCGCCCCCTCCCCGTTTCTTTTTTGCAATAGCACCCAATGTTGTCCCAGTGATGGTTGATTTCATTCCAGACTCTGCTAGTGTTGATGCACGGGTTGATACCCCATCCGGGGGCCTAGTCACTGCAATAGTTTTTTTACTGGGTTGAAGGTTAGAAAGCCCATATGTTGTTTGAATCACTGTATTCTATGTGTTCAAGTCAGTATCCAAGCATACAGGTGGCGGGTGGATGGTAACTTTTGAAATTGCACTGCGATCTGGTGTTTTTGCCCGCACAATATAACCCAGTGATGAGCATTTGTTGTGAGCCAAATCAAGAGAAAGTCGGCGCTCTGTAATGTCAATTTCTATCGCAAGCACCGATGCAGCTCTAACAATGAATTGGTCAAGAGTTCCCACCACAAACCCCTCAGACGAGGTCTTGCTACTTTTTCCTAGATGACCTGCCATTCTCAAGGACAATAATGGGTCAAACACACAGTAAAGGACTTTCTGGTACGCAGTGGTCTTCAGCTGTTAATGGGGTGGCCCAGCTCAGCCTCTCCAGGCTCAAACGGGCTTAAACGGGCCCGCCCTTGGCCTGGGATTTGCTCGCACGCGTTCCGCGAAGTGGAAGGAGTAATCAAATAAATACCTGCAGTCAGAGGGTGGGAGCAATGCGGGAAGAGGACGCAGCGGTTGCTGAAACAAGCTGCTGGTCCTCGCAGTCCCTGACGCTGTAATCAACACCAAAGTCCAGGGCAGAACAAACTGCTGCGAGCGGCCCCCGTGGAGCGGCGGCCGCGAGCAGTATTTAAAATGCAGGCAGAGGGTGGGAGCAATGCGGGAAGAGGACGCCGCTGAGACTGAAATGGGCTGCTGGTCCTCGCAGTCCCTGACGCTGTAATCACCCCCAAAGTCCAGGGCAGAACAAACTGCTGCGAGCGGCTCCCGTGGAGCGGGGGCCGCAAGCAGTATTTAAAATGCAGGCAGAGGGCGGGAGCAATGCGGGAAGGGGAAGCAGCTGTGGCTGAAACGGGCTGCTGGTCCTCACAGTCCCTGATGCTGTAATCACCACCAAAGTCCAGGGCAGAACAAACTGCTTCAAGCGGCTCCCGCGGAGCTATACAGTGGCAAAGCATGGTAAGGGGCACACACCATTAGTTAAGACACATAGATGCAAATTCTTCCTTGTTTTATTTGTAATTAGAGCTCTAACAGTGACAGAGGTAACAGGCCTTCCTCCAGTCTGAGATAAGACGCTCCTCACTTGCCAGACTTACAGCAAGCATGAGTTGGCCGCATAGACACGTGCGCATATAGACACAATTTCCTTGATGGGGCTCGTGTTGACAGTACGGATCCAGGAGATGCTATCACCCACTTTTGCTTCTGTGTCACTTATTATGGCAGTAATTACACCACCAGATGTTAGCTTGTGCCTCCAGGGATCATTGGGTACAGGTCAATGGTCATTGAGGATGTTGCATCCCTACCAATAGGCTGCCAGTTGATTTTGGCCGATCCATTAGTCTTTGACAGGACAACTAAAAGGCGAGGGTTAATTAAAATCGTTGCCATATTTGCAGTACACAAGTACATACTGGCTCCTTTATTAATGAAATACCCAATACACAAGAAAAAAACAAATGTAAATGTAAATGTAAATGTATAGGCATTTATATAGCGCACTACTACACCGCTGCGAAACCCTCCCTGGCTTCCCTGAGAGATGGTCCCTTAATGGGTATCTCCAGGGTGAGACCAGGCATCCCCGGTGGTCTGGTGGGGCCGTTAGTGAAGATGAGGCAAGCTAATGCCCAGAGTTGCTGAGTGTGAACGCTGATCAGAGTGGGCACCGAGGCGAGAGAATTATCGAGTCCGCTGACCCTGGTCCAGAGACCTGCCGGGTCTGCCGCCTCTAACCAGTGAGCCACACTACTTCACGAACAAGAACGTTACATGATAGCAAGAGTTATATGCACAGTAATTGTTTACCCTATAGTTTACAGAATAACTTAATATCATAAACGAATATGTGGTAATCTTTATGGGAATGATGCATCAAACAGGAAATTAAGAAAGAGATTATGAGAGATTTTGTTCTTAAACTACATTTGTAACAGATACTATTCCTACAAGCTGAGCTTTTGGTGAACAATGGAAACGTGTTGCTCTCATAACGCTATACGTAATTAGATCACTAGGTTACACGTTAAAGCTCTGCTTTTCTTTGGTAACACTTGTGAATGAGAGATCTAATGTTTCCTTATCAATCGAACCCATCAAACAATTCTGGATAATCAAAAACGTCCATAAGCAGAAATAATGCTTTTAATTTACTTTTCCC
This sequence comes from Lissotriton vulgaris, assembly GCF_964263255.1. NCBI lineage: Eukaryota > Metazoa > Chordata > Amphibia > Caudata > Salamandridae > Lissotriton > Lissotriton vulgaris. The sequence goes on along the minus strand of NC_141695.1, from coordinate 983,580,395 downwards.
TAAGAAAGGGATTTTTTGTATGTTGTTAAATAAATACTTCCTTACTAGACTACCTATATGGAAGTGAATAGCGCATGTATCATCTAAATCATATAAATGGGTTTTATTTGAGTTTCTTAGCAAATAAGACATTGGACAGATTAAGCAACATGAAAAATATGGAGCCGTGTGTTAGTTAGTTCTCAGGTGATAATTATTGCAGATGATTTGCTTTGGTGAACATTTTCAGTAAATTGGATTTAAGCATTAAAATTTCATTAAATGAGAAAATTGTTTTTTTTTTGTACTATTACATGTGGTTTTGAGATATGTCACATTGCTGGTCCTCTAAGAATGTGACCTTCATTTACGGATTGTCAAATAATTTGTGATATTGTCTTAACTTTCTAAATTATGTTACCTAAATGGACAAATGGGACCAGATGATGAAACATGTCATCCAACGCAGTGCAGAAATCACGAAATACTATGTTTAAACTAACTTTAAATCTTTATTGAGAATTAAGCTATGAATTGATATTGTTTAAATATTCTTTATTAAAACATATGAGTATTTACAAATATAACCAGACTGGTAATATGAAGAGGTACATGCAAAATAACTGTAACAAATATCATGACTATCTCCTAATAGATTATTAAAAAATACTTTAAAAAATCAGTCATATAGCAAAGCTATATATAAAGATATATTGGCAGATTTCTAAAAAGAAAATAAGCATATTCTATACATTTTATATAAAAGGAAAGATGAAGTAAAACCAAATAGAGAAAATTGCAGAAACAAAGTATTAAAGAAATGAAATATAAAAAGTAAATGTTGGTAATAGGTAAAGTCCAGGAATAAATAGATTCATAAAGGAGAGAGACTATAAAAGAAGTAATCAGGGAGGGTGAAAGAGCTCAATAACAACAGATGTTTTGCATGTATGTTTGGTAAGAAAGGAGGATACCAGTAACCTCAGTTAATCTCTTTTGATGGCTATTTGAATGGAAATAGAATCAGGCCTGTTGACCCTGCAACTATAACATATTACACAATTTGGTGAACAAAAAATCAAATAACATGTTTCCAATTGGAAGTAATAATTTGAAAAGCAATGGCAATAAGATTAATAAAATTACCTTTCATGTAGTTATGCGACCAAAAAGCCATATACCCGTGAAGGAAAAACTGTTGGAGTGCCTATGGCACTTCCATACGTTCATATTGAGCTTCTCAAATTTCTATAGTTTTAATCCCACACCTATGGCCAGAAAACCCTTACCTGGAGACACTGAAAGAACGCAGGTAAGACATCGCAGAGGTTCATCTTGTGTAATGAAGTTGGGGTCACAAAAAGTCTGTTAAGAAAAAACATATATCGTTTGAGTGGTACTTGCAGATTGGGAGGTGGAATGTAATTTGTATCAGATTTTGTTCCATAAAAAATGGAAATAACCAAATCCAGAAGCTTTTGCCATGCCATTTCTGTCAATGTTTTAGGGTTGATAGAACTACAGCCCAACAGTCATCTGTATTCATAAGAGACTTTAACAGTGAAAGTGAAAATATATGTGGGGGGTGTACAGAATGAAAATGGCATAGCAGAGTGATAAGATAATGGCATTGTGTGTTTTATTGCAGTTATTATTTATACTTATCATTAGAAGAATTCAGGTGATGTAATGTATTTTGTAGTGTTTTCAAAAGTGGCAAATTCATTATGAAAAATTAAGGGGCTGATTACGATGTTCCTTAGAAAGCCTCCCATCGCTAGTTGCAAGCTTTCCATCCGCGGTAGGAGGCATTCTGATCAACATGGTCGGTTTGCGGTCCAACCGCCGAAATAGGATATTGGTGGTTGGAACGTAAACCGTCTGGTCATTCTTACTTTGATTCAACTGGCTCGCGGAATCTTCCAGATGGTCAGAACCACACCTTAATCCCCAATGGACGGAGTTTCTGTTGTCGGGATTATGATGTCGCATTCCCACAGCCTTTCTGTGCTGGCCTTTTCGACGTGGAAAGGCTGTCAGAAAGTGACTTTGGGGACCCCTAGCAGGGCCCCCTTTCCCCTGTGGCCTTCGGTTGGTGGTCGAGGAGGTACATAGTTTACCACCTGTAAAACCCTGCACTGTAAGGGAGAAACCAAGGGGTGCTTGCCAGAGGGTTTTAGCGCCGCCATTTCTCTATTCTTCATGACTGTATTATGGCCAACACTTGCTCCCATAGAGAAAAGTGAGTATCCGACCAAACTGTGTTCAGTCGCATCGTAATCAGGTTGTCAAAACGGCTGTCCTCAGGCCGGTCGTTCCCGAGTCCACGACGTGTCGGTCGGAGGCAACCCCGACTGACATAGTAATGAGGCCCTAAATGTTCTATTAAGAGTTTGCCCTTGTGCAAACAGGCAAACTAACAAAGTATCCATACGTATGGGTACTGCTTGAGTTATAACAAATAGGGGAAACATTTTATTGGCGAACCAGGTTTGAGTCTTTGCGTTGGCTCAACATCCTGTGATTCTTGGCAAATCTCTTAATCTTCCTGTAACTAAAGACAAACATTAGTGTGTCCTTGTGTAAAGTATTTAGAGCTCATGTAAAGCAATACAATACTAAAAGGGCCAGGCTCATAAGATCTAGACCTCCACTAGAGTCACAATCCGATAGTTCTTTTTTGCAGCATGAAAGAGTAAAGGGGAGAAAAGTTGTTAGGACAAAATCAATGAGCCAATAACACCTTTGGATAAAAAATAACCCACAAACAACTACTTAAGGTTAGTCAGGTTTATTACAAAGCAAAAAATAACTAGACATAAAGGCACCTCAATACAAGCATGTAGAAATACAAAGGAATTAGCATAAAGCCAAATCCGCACATCCAATTTAGATGGTGCAGCATTAGCAACTAGTTCAACAAGTAAAATACAGAAAGACAGGAAGCAGGAGCCCAACTTTCCTTGCGTCGAGGGTTGGTGAGTGAAAAGCATCAAATCTGTCCCTACTCTAGCACTAAGGTGACATCCCTAGCTAAGTATTATCATGATATGTATTAAAGGTGTCAGCAAATGGAGTCTTCCAAAGAAGTCTCTCCACGATCTATGGGTCATATAGCATAAGGACACCAAAACACTAAGCATATTCTAGGATGTACTCTCTCTGAAAGCAAGGAAGGAGTACTGCACTATCCCTAATTTCATGACAAATTTTTAGGGGTACCTACGCCGCGACATCAGTCAATTTTGTGCACCAAGATATTGAGGTAAGCCTGCCATCCTGAGCAATACAAGCTGGAATGATCGCGCCATGCTGCACAGAAAGTTAGCCGTATTGAGTTCGGCAATGCCCTGTCTGTGTAACTCAAAGTGCACCATTGCGGCTTCGGTGCTCACGTAATTGACCAAGCTGGCTATTTGGGATGGAGGATGTCTTTACCAGAGCGCCCCACTTTGGGAGTGAGGATGATGAATAATATTGTACATTCACTTTGATCTTAAACAAACCACATTACTTTTTGTGTCATTGATCCCATGGACCCAGATCCTGTTTCTCATACCAAAATGTAAAAGCATAGTTTCCCTTGATTAAGCTTGAGAGTATCAACAAGGTCAGAATATATAAATGCTGCCTAGCACAGAAGAACTTAACTAGAGACTTCTTACCCTTAGACATACAAATAGGGAAATTACTCTTTTATGCTCCTATGTGTTGGTTTTTTTTTGCCATGTAATTGGGCGGGTCTGGATGTACCCAGTGGCAAGAAGGTGGACCACAGCATCCACTCACCTAGGTAAGACAAAGACTGTCATTACAAAATAACAACCTAGCTATGATACACTGAGTGCCTGTGTCCCTATACTGCATCTAGTCCACTATGAACCTACAATAACAATTTTGGGGAAATGCAACATCACTCTTTTTTTTCTTGTTTGTTTGTTATTAATTTCAGAACAACGGTAGACCCCGAAAATACATGGACCATTGTCGGTCTGGTCGTCCTGATTATCCATAATACAATTAGATTATTTTCTTTTTTTCACATAGATACAGAGTGGCTAGAAGAATACAACTGTTTGGTCCTGATGAATGCCTAGGATACCTGTTTTAGACCACTAAAGGCAGAAGCATGTTGACCTATGACCATTGAAAATGGTATACATAATTTTTTCATACCCCTGGGCCTCTTTTAAGCCTCATCCTGAGCGGACCACAGAATAAAGTTTATTATGTACCCTGCAGGTCGTTTTAATCACTATTAGGATCAATTTTGCACTCTGTCCCTCATTCACCTAAATACGATCACTTATCAAAAACACCTCAGCTCCTCTCCATTTGGAGAGTTTCAGACCACACAATTGACCTTGCAGTCCAGGTGTGAGGAGGGAACCCAGTGGTAAAGCATGTCACCCTCGGGTGAGTGAGGGTACTTGTCCTGAAAGGATTTCTTCCCTAGTCCTGTCACATTTTCACGTTTTGACATACTTGTTCCTTTTTTGCCAAATATTCCAGAGTTACTTCTTTGTGAGCTTTCTTTATGAATATATGATCACACACACTCTGTCCCACTAAACACAGTGCTGTAACGAACCTGGACTTAACGCATATAAAGCTTGCCTCTTTATTCCCAATCTAAAGCTATAGGACGAGAACTTCCTTTAGATTTGTGAGCTAACTCCTCCTTGGTCCACTCAGAAATGTTGTCCTTGCTATCAGGATTAACAACTAACCCCCTACGACTATCCTCGACTTGATTTATGAATTTCATTTCTATGTCTGTTAATATGCAAGTTAAGTTATGTCTATGTACAAGCGGTGTCTAATTTTACTGTGGGTTCAAAAAAATTCTCTATTCCCTCTATTTGTTTACAATATTTATATTTGTTCAGATGCTTGTATATGGGGATTTCTCAGAGTACAACATCATAATTTGAGAAGTAGTACTCATAATGGTCATTTCCATAAAACATACTAAGGAGTAAACTACAGCTAATGCCATAAGTCAGTGGTATGTGATGGTATTGAATCCCCTCTGACAGATCTACATGAAGAAAGCAACTAATTTGCTTTATTAAGCCTTTTTGAGATCGTAGTGTTCCTTCTTTTGAGGTGACAGCGGTAGGTGCGCATGTCCCATATACCCCCACCCCATGTTCCTCACCCTTGTGTGCACTTAAAATGGGCTCAGTAACAACTACAGCTTTTACTAGGATTACTCCTACAATGAGTGTATTTATAATACATTTATGCCTTTGATTCTTATTTCCAGACTCCATTTTCAAAGTAGCTAGGATTACAAGTTGTAAGAGGATCAACACACTGGAGGCCATATGTTCAAGGAAGTGGCGGAGTGAGACGTTAGCCGTCATGGCTTAATGCCTCATTCTACCACTTCGGAACTGCAATGTGTTGCAATTAGTGCAATGGTGTCTGCGTGCAGGGGAAATATTATTTATGTTTATGTACAGGAAGGTCCTCCTTCCTGAACATAAACAATCTTTAAGTGACATTTTGCTTAATGCAGCACACATGGAAGTCACAAAATTGCCTTTTCTTTAAAGATTGTTCATGTACAGGAAGGGGGACCTTCCGGTACATAAATAATTCAAGGCATTTGGCTTTTTCCACGTGTGCTGCCTTGTGCAGCACACATGGAAAAAGCCAAATGCCTTGAAGAAATAATGCATTTCTCCTCATTTTGCCAACTTAAGATTTTCCTCAGTTTTAATTTTGGTGCTGCCTCCTATTTACGCTGCCCTTGTAAATAGTGGGTAGCCTCAAAATTAATGGGTGTTGCGGTCGAACGCCCATCACAAAACCTCCTGCGCATCCCATTCACGCTAAGCATAGCGTGAAAGAGGCCTTCATTACAAGGCAGCGTTAAGCCACGGTAAGTGGCTTAATGCTGCCTGCACATAAGGCAATGTCCCTATTGCCACCACAGCCTTGTAAAAAGTGACGTTGTGGTGGTGATAGGGGCTTGTACATATGCCCTGCAGTCTCTCTTTTCCACCTCTTCTTCATGTGTAACAGAGTCCTTGAATAACCTTTTCTTTAAAGCCTTGGAAAGTCCTTTTTTAACAACCTCTTATACTGTATCTACATAGCTTGAAGACTTCCCAAGTTCTCTTTCTCTTTCCTGGTTATCTTCCTTCAAGAAATGTATTTACAGTTCTAAGTTCAACTTACATCGCTCATAAGGTCAGGGCCAATGTACTCAATGACTTGTTGTAACAGTTCAGCTCTCAATGCTGCAATCTCTTAGGGAGACTGTTGAGCTCCAAAGCTTGGGAGTTTGACGTCTTCCAAAATCAGAGTCTGTAAGCCACTCAACCTTGGTGGGAAAGGCACAGTCAATGACAGAAATGCATTAGCCTCAAGTCCAGGAACTCTTACCAAGATCTCAATCATCAGGATCAATCTTTCGGCCCTTGCTCCCCCGGCATCAGTAACCAGATAAGTCCACTTGGGATAGGAATATCTACAACATGGCACACAAGCTCTCCTGGACCATCTCGCACCTTCTGTAGTTTGCTCAGCTTCACTCAGATCAGACTCTGAAGACTCATCTATCAATGTAAGTTCTCTTTCAGATGTGAGTCTGATATTCCTTCTCCTCTATCTCACAGGCCAGGTTTCATCTGCAGCATCTCCCTTCCTTGACTGCACATGACCACTTGTCACACCAGTCTCTTGGGCTGAGTCAGACTCTTTACCACCCGCAACATTATCTCTCCCTCAGATTCTATACCAGGTTTTTGTGTTGATCTGGTTAGTATCCAGCCTCCACTCAGGGCACCTCCACAGCTTGCCCTTTCCAGTGACTCCTTGGTCACTGCTGGGAATACTTCTGAGAGAGCAGCTGTTTCATCGGTGGGACCTGTGACTCATCGCATATAGAAAGCATGGATCCAGTCGGTATTCTGCCACACTTTACGGCAGTATTGGTCACCTGTATGACTTGATATGACCCACACCACCAAGAATAAAGACAGTTTGTTCTCCTGTGCTTTCTGATGTGTATCCAGTGCCCTGGGCTTAGGTCATGGCAAAGGTCCTTTAAAGTCTGCGCAGTCACTGCTTCAACCTGATGAAACACAGAACGGATCACTTCAGCCAATCCTTTGCAGTAGTCAAGGACCAAATCTCTGTGATGTTTACTAATATGCCGGTCAGCACAACAGGTAAGTGCATTGCTCTTCCTATTAGTATCTCATGAGGGGACAACCCAGTTCTCCTGTCAGGAATGCTGCCCAAACACATAAGCACCAAAGGCAACACATCAAGCCACTTCAGGGACATTGAAGCACATGTTTTAGCCAATCTCGCCTTTAAGGTACCATTGATCTGCTCCACCATGCCTGATGCCTCCGGTCTATAACTACAAAGCAGTCTTTGATCCACACTCAAGGCCATACAGAATAGCTTCATGACTTCATTATGGAAGTGCATGCATGTATCTGATTCCAAAGTAGCTGGAAACATGAATCTAGGAATTAGTTCCCTCAACAACAACGTTGCTACTGTGAGACTATCACACCTCCTAGTCGTGTAAGCTTCAACCCATTGAGAAAAGATGCACACAACAACCAGGATGTATCTCAAACCATTACAGCCAGGCATCTCAACAAACTCCATCTGGATCCGCTTGAAGGGACACCTGACCAACCGATGTTGTTCAACCTAGAATAGTCTTCTTTCCAGCATTCATTTGTTGAAACCTGACACACCGATGACACACAGCTTTTGCATCCCTTCCTATATATGCTCCTCCATGAATCTGCCTTGACATTGGATGTAACAAACAAATCTGGTAATACTTCCCTGCCATCATTTGACACCCACATGATTTTTTTCCCTTTCTCACAGCCTACTGTGATCTAACCTGCTTGCTCCTTATCTGTGGCTTCAATTTGCAACCATATCACTTCATTCCACATGTCAACAACAGCTAGCATCCTGCTGAGTTTGGTATTCTATCTACTCTCACCAGTATATTCCCCATTGAAAACACATGCATGAATAGCACAGAAAGGAGCAACTTCATCAGCGTACCTATTCTGTTTAGTAGCAAAGTCATCTCCCCTTCCTTGGGCTGCACACTTAACGATAGCTGCTTCTCTTGGCCGTTGCAAAGCTTCCAGCAGTTGGCTCACATAATCCCTATTTCTGATCAGAGAACCTGATTACGTTAGGAACCCTCTCTGCCACCATAGCTGTCCAAAGTCATGAACCACACTGAAACCGTACTGGCAATCAGTATAGACAGTGAATTTGGCCACTTGTGAATGGTGTACTCCCTTTAAACAAGCAGCTTCCACCACTCCAGAACTAGTACATACATAAACGCTGCCCTCAAGTTACATTTGTTGTCTCTTAGGCACTTGACCGGGCTCAGACAATGGCTCATCGACAATTTTAGGTCTCTGTTTTTGCAAAACTCAGTGACATCCATTATAATGCATGCGTTACGTGGCATGCGTTTACGTCGCAAGCGTTACAACGCAAGCGACGCTGCGACACGGACCACTACCCCGTGTACCATTACATCGCATGCGCATTTAAAATGCATACACTTTTAAATCGTATGTTATGTAATGGACCCGAGGTGGGAGGCACCAACAAGCGCCGGGACAGAGGCGGAGGAGCACCGGGACAACGCAAAGAGAATGAGGTAAGGGGGGTTATGCTTAGACTGTAGTGTTTAGGGTCTAGGGCAGAGTCTGGAGGTTGTGCTTACAGTGTAGTGTTTAGGGTTTAGGGTAGTGTCTGGTAGTCCTACTGTAGAGCAGTGTGTTAGGCGTAGTGTACTTGTGTTTAGGGCTTAGGGTTAGGGAAGTGTAGGGTACTTTTTCAGACTTTAGGGTAGGGTGTGTTATGTAGGACAGTGTGTAAGGCGTCCTGTCTTATGGTTTAGGGCTTAGGGTTTAGGGAAGTGTATGGTACTTTTTTAGGCTTTAAGGTAGTGTTTGTTAAGTAGGGGGTATTCGGGAAACAAATCGTGAAGCATGCAGGGTGTTTGTGTGCGTTGAGAATGTGTTTTGCATGCATTTGGATACGGAAGCGAAGTAATGGTTTGCGTGGTGAAAGCATAGGTTGTGAATGTGCATGTGATGTAAAGACGCCGATGTAAAGGTATGCAGTCTTAACGTTTGCGATGTAGCATCATACATCCCATCCAAAACAGTCATGGTCTTCACATTCTTCCCCATCATCGTTTGAAGCAGGCAACAAGGTAGCAGGATTTTGCACAGAACAATGCTTCAAGGTAACATTCTTGGAAGAGAGTAACACCTTCTTGTACCCTGTAAATCTGTTATTTGTCAAATGCTGGGTATTTGTTCTCATCATCAAAAGCTCACATGAATGTGGTACATATACTGTAAGAGGATGACCAATCACAATGTTTTCACATTGTTCAATACTGAAACCTGTTGCAGCAAAAGGTTTAAGAAATCCGGGCAACACTGAAGCTACAGGATCTAATGTAGCTGAGAAATAGGCCACTGGTCTACGGGCACCTTCATGTGCCTAGGTGAGTACAAAAATGACACAACCTTCCCGCTCGTGACAGAAACATGAGAATGCTTTGTTTTTATCAGGCATTCCTAAAGCTGTAGCATGACACAGGCACTCTCTCAACTCTAGGAAGGCAAGCAAACAGTCATTTTCCCAAGGTAGCGAATTGCAGACATCCTTGTGGGTCAGCCTCTGCAAAGGCTTCACGATCAAGGAGAAATTAGGAATCCACTGTCGACAGTAGCCAACCATTCCCAAGAACATTCTGGCCTATTTCTGTGTGCTGGCAGATTCATTTTCAGGATTGCCTCCACTCGTTCTGGTGACACCTTCCTCTTGCCCTTTTCAATTCGATGACACAAATACTGCACCTCATTTAGAAGCTTACTCGGAGACACTTTATGCCCATTGTCAGCCAGAGGTTCAATACAAATATAGAATCATCCCTGCAAGCTTCCAGCGTTTCAGACGCAATGAGGAAGTCATAAATATACTGGACTAACACTGAGTTTCGGGGCAGAATCAAGCTCTCAAGGTTCTTCTTCAAGACCTGATTAAAATATGGATAGAAATTCAGTATACCCGTATGGGATATGACACCATGTTAAGACACTATTCTTCAGGTGAAAACAAATAAAAATTGGCGTTCCTCATGCAACAGGATGGAAAAAAATGCTTGGCAGAGGTCAGTCACTGTGAACCACTCAGCCTCACAAGGAATCTGAAATAGGATCACAGATCGATTCACTACCACGGGACAACATGGAATCACTATGTTATTGAGAATTCTGCAATCCCCATAATAGGAGAGTTGCAGGGACTTCCCATAATCTCCTTTAGGAGGCCCTGCACAATCATGGACTCAATTACAGGTGTAATCCCTGCCACCCTTTGCAGGTTCAGATTGTACTAAGGCATTCTTGGAAATTCTGTGTTTGGTTTCACCTGTGTGCGGACTGGTTCAACTCCTCGAATCAGTCAAGTTTCCTCCCCAAAGAAGTCCCATACCACTGGAGAGACATTATCTCTCAAGCCTAATCGCATGTCTTCTACTTTCAATAACCGAAAAATAGCTACGCAATGATTTTGATTAGCCAGTTTGAAAGCACTATCCTCATTCTTTAACTCGATTCCTGTCAGTGTGCAATAGATGGTACAATTTAATTTACACAAATAGTTGCATCCTAGTAAAAAGTTTGGACTTGAATCATGCACCACAAACTGATGGTGATCTTGAAAGGTTCCATTTTTCACCTCCACCTCTTCTGTCAAAGGGTTGGTCATTCTTTTGTTAGACACTCCTACAACTTGAATCGATTTCCCGAGAGGGGCAGGTTTGGGACTTCAGTAGATCTCACAGTAGATCGATTAGCCCACTAGTATCAATCAAGAATGTAATGGGATGACCATTCACATTTGCTTTGACAGATGGTCCACTCTGATCTACCTCTGCAACTGTGTCAAGTATACTGACTTTCTGCCCCATCAGGTACTGCCAAAGGACGGGTCCGGATCAAATCTATCTAGCGCTTCCATCAAGGGCATCTGGTGATATGTTTGATTGCCGTGTGAGATTCTAAGAGGTTGGGGCACTTGCAACAACTGGTTCTGATCCTTCTAGCATTAAATGATCTTGGCCTACTCACAGTCAGTATTTGATTTACTCCATTTGCCATCAGCACGAGTTTTCCCTCCTGTAACTGATTCACATGATTGAGAAGACACTTAAGCTTACAATGCCCGATCTTGTGACAAAAATGACAGGCAGTCGTCTTCTTTAGGGTAGCAACATCTATCCCTGTCTTTGGAACTATGAGGACACCTCTTACTTTCCCCTTTCCCGTCTACCCTGCTAGGGGTGGGCGGAATTTGCGTAATCGTGTTAAGCAAATCTCCGCGAAACTGTAAAAAATCTCCGCAAACATGCAGAGATTCCGCGAACATGTGGAATTGCTTGTTCGTGATGCTTTTATACTGTTCGCAATCCCTGTTTTTGTGCTTGGGGAAATATCTCGCGAACACGCATTTTGTGAACGCGCGGGAAGCAAAAAATTCTGCGAAGTCACGGAACGCAGAATTTTGGGCAATTTTGCGTTCTCCGCGGAACGTGAAATTACCCAAATTCCACAAATTCCGTGAGCGGAACGGAATTTACCACCCAGGCCTACCTCCGACTGATGTCACCTGGACACCTTCTGCACCATTCCCTTGGCCACGAGCTGCAGTTCCCACTATTGCGTGCACCTGTTCTCCTTTCTGTGTATTTCACATTTGGACCAGCATCAATTTCTCCTTTATCCTCCTATGTTTAAATTCTACCTCATCACTGCCGACCATGGCGTATGGTAGGATTTCATCCACAGACCTCTTTTGCCAGCAGATTAGGTGCTGTTGGATCATAAGGCTGATCTCCGGCCTCAGTCCTGTCACAAATTTGGATACAATTTGTCCTATATCTTTGGGGTTAAGTGTGTCTAAGCCCACTATACTGCTTAAAGGCTTGCAACAGCCTTTCATATTAAGCATGTACTGTCTGTTTAGGTTCCTGGGTCGTTTGTTCGAGTTTAACCCAATCGATGTCCCGTGGGACTATTTTGGACTGCAAATATATGATCACGTGATCGTATTTCTTCATATCCAAAGGTGAAGGAACATGTGTTATTGGGTCCCTCTCTGTCTCAGCACAGGCAACTCAATATCTATTTTACAAGCAGACAATAGATCACGAGAAACCACAACTCCGAACAAGGGGGCATATTACCAACAACTAGTGATAATTATCGCTATGTTGGTTTAGCGGCAATATTTCTATCGCCGAGCTGCAGCGATTTTTATCGCTTAGGAACCTTGCTATTATCAAGGTTTATCTCCTAAGCGATAAAAATCGGCCGAAATGCATGAATATCACTGAAAAGTCAGCGATATTCACGCATTACCAAGCTAATGCTCTTAGCCATGTTATCCACCTACCATTGGATAACATGGCTAGGAACTGCTCTGGGGCAGGTGTTAGCTTTTGGAGATATTCGCGCTTAGCGCGAATATCTCCAAAAGTTGGTAATAGGAGATAGCGATGTTAGCGACTGTTTCCAGTCGCTAACATCTTGGCACGCCCACTTTGCATGTCATTAGTGATAAATATCACTGACATGCAAAGCGGGGCCCAAGATGGTCGCTATCTCCTACTAGCTGTCGCTAACTGGTGTTAGCGACAGCTAGGTAATAGGGAGATAATTTTATCTCTGCTTTCTTGGCTTTTAAAGCCAAAAAAGCGGAGATAAACCCCCTTGATAATATGCCCCAAGGTGTTTAAGTCAATCACCAACACTTTTGAGATTTTAACAAAGCAATCAACTTGCTTATACCATTCAGCAGGTGTTTTCCTCAACCTGTAAAAATCATTAGTGAATGCAGCAAGGTCAACCCTACTCCAGGGAACATGCACATATCCTCCACTAGCCACTTCCTGCAACAGAGATGCCTCTACTCACTGAGTTCCTCCTGGAGGCGGTGTTTCTCCTCTCACCTTTCTTAAATTCTTCTTCTTTGACCATCTCTCTCTTTCTTATCTAACAGACTTCAAGCTCATATTTCTATTATCAGCTTGCAAATGTGTGTCTTCAACCCCGTCAGTCTTTTCGCCTCTAGCTCCTGCTCACTGTAAGTAAGCCTATGATTTCCCTGCAATGTTTTTGTGGAGAACAAGTCTACTTCATAACACTGTGCCCATTCCAGCAGCTTTTGATGTGCCTGTCTTCCCCTTCGGGTGACATCCTTCGCTACAAACAACAAACTATACGGCTCATAAGTGTCTATACTGTCTAAAGGTATATGCCCACTGATGATCTTGTTCATCTCAGCCTTCAGTCTTACCACACCCAATAGTTTCACCTTCATTGCAGCCTTGATAGTACTCTGACTCGACGTACTACTCTGTCTCTTATTACTGTTATTATGGACTCCAAGTCGGCAACGTCTAGGACATGCTGACTTCCATTGGCTCTTTGACTGGTGCTAGCTTCTAAAGTCGCAATACTTGGTTCTCTCACTGGAGTTTCTCACATCCGCAAGTGGGGGACTAGATTCCATAGGCACCAAAGAAGAACAATGTCCATGTGTGCTCCCTGTTCGTCCCAATCCATTCCCTTCAGCATGTAAGGGCTGTCCCTGACTGAAGTTTTCCACTGAGCTCGGACTGTAAACAGGGACAACAGGACCAATAGTAACTGGTACTGTATGAGTTTCCAGGTATCCCAAAGAGGCACTAACTCCATTCTGTTCCATACCTCCCAAGGCAGACACTCCTGTCCCCCGTTCTCCTGCTGACATCCTTCCCACAACTGCTGAACCAGGATCCACTTAAGCTGCTTCTCTTCCCACATTCTCTGCACTTCTTAAGTCTCGTCCCCTTCACACAATTGTTGACTGTAATGTGAAGGATGCTCAGCCAACAACCCAGCCAACAAGCTGTCTTGGATGTTCTCTCTCTGAAAGCAAGGAAGGAGTGGTACACTATTCTTAATTCCAAGACCAATTATTCACATATAACATTCCATGGTGCCATGTGAGTCACGCCATCTGTCTTGGGTACAGTCCTGAGAGAAATGTTCCACAATGTCATTGGTGAGCTTCCCTAGTTACAATTTGTTCTCAGTTCCCAGGCTCTCTCCTTTGTGAAGCGCAATGACCTTCCTTCATAGACTCCAGCCACACAATTGTAACTTCTTCTCTCCTGACCTAACTAGTAAAACAAAGACATTATTCTAACTAATGGCAGTGTTTTTTTCACCTGCAACAGAAACTGTGAGGAAGAACAGATTCTACAGCACACATGAAATTCATCTGTTCATTCTAAAGAGAGAGTTTTCAGGGACTTGACTTTCAGGTCTACGAAATTCAGCTAGCATAAGAAAGGATCATATAAGCTTTTCAAATTCACATGACATTAATGTCATTTCAACCAATGCCTTTACCTATATGTAATAATGTAATCATTAAGCACATGTACTACACAAATAATTGCCAGTTGCAGAACACAAGCTCTTTACTTTAATGATTCCTGCTAGTTACATCCACTTTCTATGTTAATTCTCATTGGTACTTGTCAATGGCCTAGAAAACATCACCCATTCATGGTAATACATTTCACAATTCTAACACTTCACATTAATACAACAAATGATTATATGGGGGTGCACTCTAAACATGATTATGATGCACCCCTACAATGGACGTGAAATTTCCGCTTCATCAATACTTTAGGGTCATGTTCGTGCTATATAAAACGGCAAACATATATATGTATTTAGCCAGTATAGGTTGTTAATGTGCATATTTTTTCCAAGAAGGGTTCCAGTTCAAGAATAAATAACAAGGGTATTAAAGAACAACCTTGTCTATTGCCTCGGAACAGATCAAAATAGGAGGATTGCATGCCAATAACAAAAACTGAGGTCTTAAGAAAACTATGTACTATTTTATAATGTTGGATTCTTTTCTGACCAAACCTATAGCAAAGTAAAGCTTTGAGCAAAAAGTCCCAATTATTCTATCAAAAGCTTTCTCTGCATTGAATTCAAAGGCCACAACAGGACAATGTGATTTGGAAGCATGATGAATTATGTTCAAAAAGGTTCTGGAATTATCACTAATATATTGTCCTTTAACAGAGGAAGATTGTTCATAATTTATTAAGTAGGGGATTATGTGATTTAGTAGTATGGCAAATATGTTCGCAGATATTTTACAATTGACGTCAATTAATGAAATAGGACTAAAATTTTTGTATTTATATAATCCTGTGCTCTTTTCAGGAATCAGGCATACCATTGCTTCAGGAACCTCGTGCATGTCCTTCAGAAGAGAAATGATAAATTAACATAGGCAGTTTAGGTAAGAGGAGCCCTGAGAAACAAGAATAAAATTCGACAGATGGCCCAGGTGCTTTATCAGTAGAAAGGAGTAAATGGTTCTTAAATTTTATTGATATCAAAATCCATCTCTAAAGGGAAAATGTCCAGAGAATGGTGCATCTTTTGTGCTATATTGTCAAGACGTTGGTCTAGGCTATCCTGTGGTGAGGTATTCTCTGGGGTTTATAAGTGTTGATAGTTATCTGCAAAGCAAATAAGTGTCTTTGTAAAGTTTGTTACCCTTAGAATTCATTATGGAAGTAATTTTAAATTTTTGCTTTTTAAGTATTATTAATGAACAAGCAGGTTACCAGCTCTATTACGGACATTGTAATATTAAGCATTGGTTTTCAAGATTGTGCTACATGCATCATTTGTATTTGTAATCTCAGGTCTACACCACCACAGAAATGTGCAAACATTATCCCTTAACAAACCTGATACCACAATAGCCCTGCTCATGATTTAAGCCCATCCGACAGCAAACAAAAACAAATAAAAATCACAAAAACGAACAAAAATATTTTTGCCTTTTCTTCCACAATCAACAACCTTTTTGGAAACTACTGTATTGTCTTGATTTATTTTTCCTCAAAAATATAACTTTTTAAGGGTGTGACTGCACCAAAGATGGCAGACAAAACGAGAGATGCTTTTCCTCCAAAATCCAAATCCAAAATGACCAAGGACTGAACAAAACAGACGGAGGATTCTTAAAGACAGGAAGAGGAAGTTGCTATTGCATGTACAGTAGCCTTCCAGTTTCTACAGCACTTTTTCCTCATATAAAGAGAAATAAATGAAAAATGTGTTTTGCACTCAAGGAATCACCTCAATGTTCCTTTTGGGTAAAAATTCAATACAAAAATGTCTTTTTGAATTGATTCCTGATCATCAGCATTAATAGAGCTGTCTCTTTTCCTCAGTATTTTAGTTTTACTCTAAAAAACTTTCCATAATGGTCTGCTCAGGTAAGAAATCATCCTGAAATGTATGTTGAGCACCTACTTAAATGATGTGCCACTTGTGTTAGGAATATGCAACTCAAATCTGTGCTGGTGATATTGTTTGCAGGTGTTTGCAGTTATCGCATGTCACGGTTTTTCCCCTAATGGAAATTTAATAACTCAGCATGGCATGTGGCATATTCTCTCTAATTATGCATTCATTTTATTGCGCAAAAATGTGAAATGTGAATGTGCCAATTATACCGTCAGAATAACTTTTTTGCTCAGGCTTAAAGCTTGCATAAAAACACCTAAAACTACTGAAATACATGACCAATAGTTCAGCCAACTAAAGTTTTGTTATACAAAATAATGCCAATTACACAAACTTAATAAAAAATACACCTAGACTTAAAGCTTTTGTTAAACCAAAACAAATATACCAGTTATAGTTTAGTGAACTGAGAAACATTTTGCCCCACCATGCACTGCTTATGACCTCACCAGTTACATCACTCATGATACGTTAATGACATCATTGATGACATCACTCATGACATCTGAGTCATAGCCTCCTGCCAGACAAAGTGACTAGGCTTCAAGCCCCTCTGCAAGCACCATACATATACTGCACATGATCTTCATCCATACATAGAGCAAGTTTGACACACAGCTGAGCTTGTGGCCATTTTCTGAAACCTCTCCTCCACAAATGGCCAACCCTCACTATGCACACAGTTTGGAGGTTCACAGTGGAGGTTGTCTGCAAGGCCTTGTGCCACCTCAGACCCCTCATCCATTACACAATGATGTTCATCCATCATTGTCAATGTAGACCTCAACATTTCCTTGATTGTTTAACCAGGCTCTGTAGATCCGAAGATGACTGAGTAGTTTGGTTCAGGCATGGAACGTCCAGTCACATGGCGGGTAAACATGGGACAACATTGTCGGGGATGTGCGGGCAGCTCTGGACATGTGCATCTCACGCTTTCTTTGAGCTTCAGCAGTACACCTTGCCTCAGAGGTTTGGCAGACTTTGTGAATCAGGCTGCACCATGCTGCACAGTTCAGTGTGAGGCTTTCCCAGGTTGAGTTGTTGATCTTGTAAATGTAAATGTAAATGTATAGGCATTTATATAGCGCACTACTTACCCGTAGGGTCCCAAGGCGCTTCGACCGCTGCGAAACCCTTCCTGGCTTCCCTGAGAGATGGTCCCTTAATGGGTATCTCCAGGGTGAGACCAGGCATCCCCAGCGGTCTGGTGGGGCCGTTAGTGAAGATGAGGCAAGCTAATGCCCAGAGTTGCCGAGTGTGATCGCTGATCAGAGTGGGCACCGAGGCGAGAGAATTATCGAGTCCGCTGACCCTGGTCCAGAAACCTGCCGCGCCGGGAATCGAACCCTGGTCCCGGGCCGTCCTCTGCTCTCGGGTCTGCTTCCTCTAACCAGTGAGCCACACTACTTCACTTGAAAAATTTCAGGGAGGCTTTCAGTGTGTCTTTGGACTGCTTCTTTTGTCCTACATGGGAGCACTTTCCCTTGGTGAGTAATCTGTAGGAGAACTGTTTTGGAGTGCATTCCTCTGACATTCTGACAGTATACCCAGCACATCAGAGCTGGGCTTTCACCAGCAATGTATGACCTGAAGACTGGCCATGGAAAGAACGTCAGTATCTGGCACTTTGCACTGTCATCTTATTCTCAGAACCTTGAGCAGACAGGACATGTGGAAGTGATCGAGCGATCGTACATGACTCCAGTAGATAGTACACATCTTGCAGATGTACAGCAGATTTGGAAGCGCCACTGCACGATAGACCAATATAGGTTAAGTGGCAGGCTTGCCCTGTGACCAGACTCTGCGTCAACCCTCCACATGTGTTCAACAACAGCTATGGATGGCCTTTGGCCATGCACGTTGGCAGTTGGCTGCAGGGACTGTGGTCAGTTTCTGCACCAATGCCTCCATGACTACCTAACACTCTACTTGCTCAGCTGCTCAGCCTTCAGCTCTTCAGAGCAATGGTGGATTAAATAGCCTATTATTCAATGATGTTCAGCAGTCAACAAGTGAGCAACCTTCACTGCACCAGTGCTTTTGTTAAATATGAATAAAAAGATAGTGACATCCATTTAAAGTGGCTCACTTATGATATATCCAAGTTCTTTTAAGACTTTTGAAATCTTACAGACAAGCTCATACGTGTCCAACCATCATTTAAGATTGTTGCATTACTCCCCATTAACAAAGCATATATTACACTGTCAGAATCATTGTTTTGGTATCATTAGTAATTAAAACAAATATATATTATTATTTAAATATACCCTGTGATGTAAGCAATTATATATTATGCCATGTCATGAGGTGCACTTTATAGTTTCTTCACTAAACTATAATTGGTCTATTTCATTCTCTTTTAGTCATTTTAATGTTTGCTCATATCTCCTTTCAATACCAAGCTATAACAATACTGTAATTGTTTTTTGGTTTATCAATAAATGCACAATCACCAATTTACTACTACAAGGTGCAAATACAATTCCAGTTTATTACAACAGCTGAGAGAAATTCACATTAGAAAAACACTGCTTACTGCATTTCATATTTCATATTAGAATTAATTAACAATTCTAATGACCACACAACCTCTTCAATATGATTTCACCTTTCTGTAGACTTGTAACCCTTTGCATCCTAGTTTTGGTTAAATAATTTCTAAACAAATAAACGTGAAGACATTGATGAGAGAAGCGTCATCATGACCATCTGAGTTTTCGCTTCTCATTAGTTTTAGGCCTTTTGCACCCTCACCAATTGTAGATTATATATGTTGAGAGAGAGTGACTGAAATAGAGAGAGAGAGAGAGAGAGAGAGAGAGAGAGAGAGAGAGAGAGAGAGAGAGAGAGAGAGAGAGAGAGAGAGAGAGAGAGAGAGAGCGAGAGAGAGAGATGGGGAAAGAGAAAGAGAAAAAGGAGAGAGAATACATAGCTGGTAACTGTGCAATATGGAGCAATATTAGTATTGATGGATTGTGATGACATCATAAATGTCACCAGAACCATGAGATGGTACAATACAACCATGGTACATACTATTTATTTTATATATTCCTTTTTGGGGGACAGGTATATTGTCTTCAAGCTGCAAATAACAATGGGAGCTGATAGGTATTAGAATGCTTAGGTTTTGTTAAACGTTCTTGACTAAATTGCTAATCAGTGGATTTAGGTGATTATGTTGCTACAGTGCTTACTGCATAGTGCCATAATTATGGATTTACTGGATTTGCAATAAAATTTGAAAAATTTAGAGATTTCTCCCAAAAATAGTGTTTCAATCTTAAACAAGAGGATATCCTTCAAGCTCCTCACCCACGCACACAAGGCACTCCACAAGACTGGCCCAGCCTAACTCAACAGACGGCTCTCCTTCTACATCCCCAACCACCAGCTAAGCTCCGCTGACCTCTCACTCGCCACTGTCCCGCGCATCCGAAGAACAACCACTGGTGGGAGATCCTTCTCCCAACTCTCCGCCAAGACATGGAACAC
Organism: Lissotriton vulgaris; assembly: GCF_964263255.1. NCBI lineage: Eukaryota > Metazoa > Chordata > Amphibia > Caudata > Salamandridae > Lissotriton > Lissotriton vulgaris. The sequence goes on along the minus strand of NC_141695.1, from coordinate 983,560,479 downwards.
CCTCCCACTGAGCCTACGACAGACCCAAGACCCGCTGATCTTCAGGAAGATACTCAAGACCTGGCTGTTCGATGATCAGTAGCACCCCCCCCCCCCCCCCGGGCCATGTAACCCTCACAGGTATGTAGGTATGTAGTGCGCTTCACAAATGATTGATTGATTGATTGATTGATTAAATGTATAACAATAATACTGCCGGTGAATGGGCACTATAAGTTGCATTTCTTGCTGTTCTATTTAGATAACCTTGATGCTTTAATTTGTTCTGTATGGTGCAAAATCCTAGTAGCCATGACAACGTTAAAACTCAACATGTTTTGGGGGCTGTCATTATGATAATAACATCTTTATTTCACAATTAGTTGTGAAATATTTCCCATAATTTGTGGTTCCCTCTATTGAGTATGCTACTCTGATTAGCCTGTGGTGCTGGTCAGGTGCAACTATTGTCTCCTCCTCTTGTGGACCAGAGAATTTGTGTACAGGTGATCCCATGGGAACAAGCAGTGGGATGGCCAAGAAGATTCAGGAACTTATTGATGCTAATAATTCCATGCATATTTGTTCATATGTAGCTGGTTGCGATACATATTGTTGGACTTGGCCTTTTTTGCAGGGTCATCCCTAAACTTTGTGCCTTCCTCCTAGCCTTTTTTATAACATGGTGTTGGTGGTTTTAAGTCTCTGGGCATTTTAGCACTGGTTAGCAGTGCAGAGTGCGTGTGCTCTCTGCCCTCCATAGGCTAACATTGGGAACTCCCCCCTTATGGGATAATGCCTAAATTAAACAAAATAATTATGGCATGTTAGGTATGTGTGGAATGGACATGATATATGTTGTGCAATGGTGTGCGCAGATTTATTTTTAATATTTTAGGAATGCCACTTTTAGAAATAGCCCTTTCTGTGTGCTGTGTGCCTGCCTTCATGTGTGTTTCTAGAAGTTACCGGGGCTGGTGAGGAGTGGGTGGCTCCAGTAAGGCAGGGTCAAGTTGAGTGGGAGGTCTGCAACTGGAGTAGTGGGCGGAGAAATCCCCTGTCCCTGAATAGGTCTATGCCTGCCTTGTGCAATGCTAGCGCCACCCCCTTCTAACACCCCTCCCAGTGCCAGTTGGGACTGGAACTTCCAAGACCCTTCCCGAAACGACTACCGCTACACCCTTCCAGAAGCTTCTGTCCCCTTCTAGATGCAGGGCAGAAAGGTGCATAACTACAGGGGCTGTGACCATATGTGAGTGTTGTGCGTGTGCTGACTAGGAAAGGACACTCTGCCAGAAGGAACCACCGTGGTACCGTGAGAGCTGGCCCCTGTGCCTAACACTGCCCCTCTCCCCTCCACTGGACCAATGAGAGACTCTGCAGGAGTAAAGGCTGCTGTACTGGATGGATTGCCTCTTTGCTGTGCCTGACTGTTCCCAGAATCTGCTGCTCTGCCTGGTTGAGCTGTTCCCCGGTCTGCTGACCTTTTCCAGCCTTGCCTCAACATTTTTGAGTCCTAGCGCCACGTGAGCGCTATATTTCAAGTGTCCAGGTGAAGAGAGGAGCTGGTGTTCTGCAGCGCGCTGCTGACGGACCAACCTGCCCCGAGGGAATCCTGGCCTATGGGATTCCCCTTGCATGCTTGCCTAATCGCTGGAGCCTACTTCGCCCCTTTATGCCTTTTTCAGACAGCGAGTGCCCACCCTGCGTGCTGCCTGGGAGAGCTGCTTATTTAAAAATACAGCGGGAGCCTACCCTGCGTTTTGCCAATTTTGGCAGGTGCCCACCCCGCATTTCTCATCTCCTGTAAGCGGTAGCCCACCCCGCTTTATACTTTAAATTAAATTAAGCATGTTGCTCCTTATCAGCGGGAGCCCACCCTGCATTGCCAACACACTTTGGAATCCCTTGAAATCACCACCATGACCCAGGACACTGCCGCCACGATCACTACGGAAACCAGGAAGTTAGGCCGGGTCACGCCTGGTGGTGGGCAGGGCCAATCACGGAAGTGGAGCCGGGCTGTGTGAAGAAGGGAGCTTGGGATCCTGCCTAGCCTCCCAGGACGTCCCGGGCCCCATGCTGAAGTTTGCAGAAGCCTGCCTACGCCGAGCGGGGCTCCCATGTGCCTGGGGAGAGCCCCGGGAGAAGCAGCAACGACGGAGGGCAAGACCTGCTGTGACTCACCTGCCCAGCCCCAAATAAGTGGTGAGTGGGACTGGGCTCTGGGTCGTGGTGAGGCTGGAGGACCTAGGCACCGAACCGGGCTCCTGTGTACCTAGGGAGAGCCTGCAAGCTGAAGCGGCACCGGAAGAAGTGAGGAAGTGGAGAGAGATGCGACCAAGTGTGGCTGGCCTGAGGAGTGAGAGTGAGGCACATTGCCGGTGCCTGTTCACCTGAGTGGCCCCCAGGATGGCGGGCTGCTCCAACATTAGGGGCAGTACCCGATTGTAGGATTCCGGAGTGGATTGAGTCACAGCTGCACCACGGTGGTGGGCAGCTGCAACGTCTTGGCCATTACTTTTCCTTTTGAGTTCTAGAGTGGGGCTCACATTCATCCCAGCTGCACCACACAGGCAGGCAGCTGCAATGTTGGGCCTTATTTCTTGTACTGATCAAGAGCCCCAGGGAGGGAGGGCTCCAACTTTCTCCCGGACTGGTCTGTGTTGCTTCACAGCTGTACCACAGTTGCGGCAGCTGCAACATTTTGGGGCATTTGTTCACTTTCAGAGTCCTGTAGGGGGCTCCAAAGCGACAGCACTGAGTTTACTTTACACAGCTGCCCCGCCAGACAGTGGGCAGCTGCAATGATTGGGCAATTTCAAAGTTCAGAGTCCCAGAGAGGGGGATCCCCAGGCGCAGTGGCGCCAAAAGCTAATCTGCAATGTTGGTGACCCTTATCATGTGTTCAGCTTTTCCCTAAGGATTGCATTGCTGATTTTGTGACTAATGTCTTCATGATCATGTGTGTATGCCCACGGTGACGTATGCTGATATGATGCATAAAGTGTTTCTATGCCTGAGGTTCATGCCTAATGCTTTTATGCCTAATGAGATGCTTAATGTGATTATGCCCAATGCTAATATGGTTATGCCTAATGTTATGCATAATGGGATTTATGCCTATTGGGGGTATGCCTAATGTTGACATGATTTATGCCTAATGTTTCTACCAGTAGGTGCTGGTTGTTTTACATGTTCTAATTGTGCTTTGTGATGGTTCTGGCAGCGACCTGCTTGGCGCTGCCTTGCACATAATCCCCTGTTAATTGTGACTGGGTGCCGGTTGGCACAGTGTATATATATCTGTGGTTGTGATTCTAATGTGTTTTTATAATACAAAGGCTAGTTTTAGATAATCTTTTGTGGAGTCTCTTTTGTACTGTGCCTACTGTGTTGCCGCTGTGTGTGTGTTGCATAAACACATTACACATTGCCTCTGGAATAAGCATGACTGCTCCTGCAAGCTACCAAGTGGGTGAGCAGGGGTTATCCTCAGGGTTTACTTCACTCACCCTGACTGAAATGGGGGTTTCTGCCTGTCTTTGGCACTTGCCCTAGCCTATCTGGAAACCCTGTTTCTAACACATACTGATCATTATAGTAGGTAAAATAAGATCCAGAAAAATACACTTCATTGGTAATCTGCAGGCAATAGCTTTGGATAAATTAAACTTTATGTCACTAACTAGGACTATAGGCTGCCTTCATGCATTTGACACTATCTTTACCAATTCTGGCACCATATCCACCCACAAGCCTCTTCTCTTTAACTGGTTTGACCATCTAGCTGTACCATTTCTACTGCCCTCTGGCACAATGTATGACCCCCAATCATAAGCCTTACCCTCAACTCATTAGTCCTTAGCCCTTAGCCCAAAATGACCTCCTAATTACTAACCCTTGTTCGACAATTCAAACCTTACTACCCCTTGAACTCAAACAATTGCTGCAAGCAGCACATTCAGTTAATCAATTTGAATGCTTTTAATGAAATCACCAACCAAGCTTTCTGTTTCCCATCATACCAGTTTCTAATTTCCTCTGTTCTTTGGAGGACTCAGACTTGCTCAACTTTATTTTGAGCCATTAGAACATTGTGTTTCTGTTACAATCCTTCCTACAAGCATCAGCACAAACTGGCATCAAAAACTTCCAACTCCTTATTTATGATCCCTGGGCCTCTTCTTATGCAGCGATAATTCAGTCTACTGCCATCTCATCTGGAGACATGTTAAATATTATTGAGCAACTAGTCTTTTCCAATGTCTCCAACTCCTCGATCTCGCCCTCCCAAAGTCTCTGTCCACTATAAAAGTGAACTTCTCCACGCCAACTTTCCTGCGCAATCCCCCATGAATTCAGATTTTGCAACTGCTCATGCAACACCACCAGGCAGTCATCTGTCCCATCATTCCATATAGTTGTTCACATTATTCTTACATTCATTAGGTCAGGTTCAATTTATGATGTTGTCCCAAACACAATTTTAGTCTTAGCCCCAGAGATGGCAATCCCAAACATCACTGACAACCATTACCTCTCTGTAGCTGGGGCTACTGTCCCAGGTAAATTTAAATACACCCAGGTCACCCTCTCCCTTGATAGGTCCTAGGCAGACTGTGAGGGAGGAACGGGTCTTCAATACCTAAAATTATCGAATGTTTTCTTGTCGGGGCTACCAGAATCAGAGAGCCAAAGGGTTAATTTTTCAACCCCTCCATCACAGGCTGCTGATGTGCACACCCAACGGCGGAGCCAATTGGCTGCTCAGGACAGCTCTGAAAAGGAGGGCCCACAGGAAGAAGAGTTGTGGAAGGAGGAAGATGCTGTGAGTGGACAACTGGTCGTGGAAGAGATCTCTCAAGAAAGAGCCACGTTCCAGCCTCCCGGAGCCGACACAAAGGCTCTGAGTACCGAAGAGTAGGAAGTGTTTGAGCCCCGCATCCAGCACCAGAACTCTGTGGATGACAGCCCTGACGTCTGGAGTAAGGAGTGGTGGACTCCCCAGGAGAGCCCAAAGTTCCTGGAACTCAGGGGAGATTTGCGGCTACCGCAGTGAGTGCTGGGTAGAAAAGAGAGGAGGGAAGGGGAAGCACACTGAAAATCACAACCCCTCTCCTGAACCTCTCATTACCACCCGGGGCTAGTACCTCAGACATCAGTTCTTTTTAGGCATTTTTTTCATTGTCTTTTTTTTCTCTTCTTTTCTCAGCAAGCAAGCAATTAAAAACAAGGCGGTGCCCAACAATATAGAAAAGGGAAAACCGTGCACGCTACTCAACCCCACCAGACGGTATATACCTGCAGACTAGAGGGGGAGTGAGGGAACAAAACTGGACTTTCGCTGTTGCGTTTATTTTTCTATAAGTTCACTCACTCTGAACGGACACATGTACGTTCACATGAAAGCTTAACCTCTTAAGCGCTGCCGACGGCCAACGGTCGTCACGAGCGCTACCTCTCTAGTGCTGCGCACGACCAGTGGACGTCCATTCAGCACTAGTTCCAATGGACAGCGCAGCACTGGGGAGGGATATTTGCGCCGCAGCTAAGGTGTTAAGAGATTAAAACGAGAAAAGGAAAGTTCTGTAAACCCAGTTTTAGTCACCCCCTTTTCCTTGTTTTCACCCCCCAACAGTTAAGAGATCTTCTTTAGTGTGATGAAGGCTATTCTATCCCTTATAAACCCATTAGGAAAGACCCCCATACTCACTGCTTCTTCTATTTTCTCTCGAGCCACCTGGGGACGTCCGTACTCAATGACCTGCCCTGTGAAGGGAAAAAAAGAAGATATATATCAACAAGGCGAAGGAACATCATAACCAAACAAAGGACAAAGCATCATCACAACCAAACCACAGTGCATACGGAAGAGACAAAGCACTCCTTTCAAGAATATTATAATATAAACCTATTTATGTTCTAAAATTGTAACAATAAATTGGACAAAATTGAGAACCTTATCAGGCTTCCTCGACTTTGTTTATGCCCTTCCCTCCGACACTGACCCAGAAATTCTAGGAAATTATTGTCCTATGTCACTTCTTTCCTTCCTTTCAACAATTTAGAAAAAAGCTATCAAAACTCAGCTCTCAACTTAGGGCCTGATTTTGATGTCAGACAGACCTGAATCCGTCTGACATCGATTCGGTACTGGAACCGACCAACCTCCTGTGGGCTGTCCCAACCCAGCAATTAGGTTTCACTCCTATTCTTTACAATGGGAACATGGATTCCAACTGAAATTCATGCTCTCGTTGTAAAGAGAAGAGGTGCAGTTCATCCCTGCACCCTGTGGCAGGCACAGGGTGCAGTAATAAACAAGGAGAGAAGAGGTGCAGTTCATCCCTGCACCCTGTGGCAGGCACAGGGTGCAGTAATCAACAGGGAGGCACCATGGGGGCCTCCAGCAGTCGACGACCGACAGCCTTTCTGTGTTGGAAAGACCAGCACAGAAAGGCTGTCGGATTACTACATTGTAATACCTCAGGCAGAAAGAGACGCCCTCAGGGATACTGGAGGCTTTCCAAATGGCAGACGGGCTCTTCGAGCCCATCGAAAGCCATTCAGAAGCCATTTGGAAATCCAGTTCAGATTCCTTTCCAACCGACTCCATTCAAATGAGTGTGTCATATATTAATCCGAACAGCTGATTACGATGCTGTTGGAACATTTGCTATGGCATCGTAGTTGGCCCATCAGAGAAGAATAAATTACTAGTGTTTCAAAATCCGGCTTTAGACACTCCCCAGAACTCAAACTGAGGATACTACCATAGTGGATAACCTCAGATGCATGCTGGACAATCTGCAGCTCTTATATTATAGACCTCTGAATGGCCATTGGCTCCATCTCTTGCTCCATTCATTGAATGCACTGCATCGCATTTGGGGATGCAGTGCATGCAACGAAATTCGTTTTATTTATTTATATGTTTACTTAGCTGTAAACCTCCATAAACCATAGTTTATTACCCCCCACCCTGTCCCTGCCCCTCCCCACGTCACCGCTCGGCAGCTACACCCACTACCGACAGCGACTGATATGCTGAGGACATCCAAATCTTGGTCTCCTTCCCAGGCCAGGGGCCTGTGGCTGGTCTCCCAGAGCTTCCATCTTTGCCCCAGATGAGGTTTGGGGTGATATATTTTCCTCACAAGAATAAGTGCTATAGAACTTTATAGCTTTACATCTCAATCTCGAAAAAGACTTCAACTGATTTCAAATACTTTAAAAAAAACACTTTCCGAACAAAAACATGCAATTGAGATAGTATGAGTTCTCGGAACTAGATACCATGTTGCCCTTTTCTTAGCAGTTCCTCCATCATTTCTCCAAAGCACTCTCTATGTTCTGGCAATGCTATACAAAAGAAATATATAATAATATAAAGAAACAGTAAAAAGTCTCAATGTGACTTTTGCTATGTATTTTGTATTGTAATCGGTAGATCTATTTGTAATTTATCCAGAAAACAGATTTAACAAAACTGTGCTAGCATAATTAAGACAATGACACTTATTAGTGATTTTTCCTTTTGCAACTTTTTAAAGTTATTCTGCTGTTATTATAGATTGTACGTTGCAACACCTTTAGACGAAGAACGTGTCAGAACCTAAAACCTGCACGCATGCACATATTATGTACAAAGTATTTGCTTGCCTCTTAATCTAATTTCCAGCATGATGTGGATTCGCAGAACAGACACTGTTTCATTTCCGCTTTTAATTTCTTTTTGCTGACGACATTGCTGAAATTGTAAAGCAGGGAATAAAAAATTCATTGTTGGTATAATACAATGTGTGGATGCACACCTAGCTCATAAGAGCTGTCCTCCTCGAGCTCCGACAACTTCAAGAAAAACAAAGTGGGCATTTTTATGCACATTTGCATTTAAATATTCAGGCTGATTTTTCCTCATAGTATTACAGTTCCGCTGAAGTAGCATTTTGGCCCAAATTGATGTGTTTATATGCAAAAACCGCACACCGTATACATTGCTTTCTCAGTTTTACAGCCTGTTCTGGGCCGTGCTCCTTTGGGTTACAAATGAGAAGCATCGCAAAAGGCCTCGTCTAAAGCAAAAGCACCCAAGGGAACCGTCTATTTCAGTGCGAACTACTTTGTACTAGAAGAGAACAACGTCTGCTGCTGCATCATCTGTAACTTTTTAATTAGTAGATTACGTTTGGCCTACAACACAATCTCCAAGGTGAAAAACAAATACCTCATCTGCGTGACCCCCAGCAGGGCGTCCCAGAAAAAACTCGATCCACATGAAATATTACTGGCACTGCAGTCAACTATCATTGTCACTGGAAGCTCGTAGTCTAATTTCTTGTAACACAACTCATTTTCCTGCAAGAATAGTTTGGTTTCATGAGGAGGGTGAGCTTATAAATAATGCCACTACATTCTATGTTAATGAGTAAGAAAGGTAAAAGGAAAAAATGCACTAAATTACGCAAAGGAAATTCGGCAAAAAAACTTCACAGGGAAATGTTCCTAAGTAATTTGCTTATGTCAGTTTATATAAAAAAAAACGTGCACCAAACATGAAATAATGATATAGCCGAATAACAGCAACGGAGAGTCTAATCTCGTATTCATCTGCATAAATTATTTTCCTATTGAAGGCAATTTCTGATATTAAAACTTGCCTGTAGTAAGAAAATGACACCACTGTATGTTTGTAAGACCTTAGTAAAAGCGAGTAGTGATGTAACTGTGCTGGCTCATCTAGTATTTAAAATCGTGATTTTAGGGCTTCTTTCGTCCCCACTCGGAGACGTCAAACATTGTAGTAAGGAGCCCAGTATGATGGTTGTATGACGGAATCACGCATGGGATAACTTCACATGCATTAACAACGCTGTCTTTACCACGACCGTGTCTTTACCACGCATGCCTTTACCAAGCATGCCTTCACAATCCATTTTGTCGTAAAGGGATTTTTGATAAAGATAAATGACTCGCTAAGGTTACACGCCAGTCCCACGCCTGAGCCCTAAAACCCAGCTCCCGCCTTTTAATCTACCCCGACCACGGCCACTAAAACACCCCAGACCCCCAGCCCTGAGCCCTAAAACCCATTCCCCAGCTCTCAAAACGACCCGACCCCAACCCTGCCCAAAAAAACTACTAACCAAGCGGAAGGCTGGAAGTCCAGGCAGGAAGACTCCAACACCTCCCAGCCCCTCCCATTTGCTCCAAGAACGCCGACTCCCTAAACCACACATATGCTTTTAATGCCTTTACAACGGAAATCGTTGTAAATGCATGCATGGTAAAGGAATATGCGTGGTAAAGGCAAGCGTGACCACGTTGTTAATGCTGCTTCCCCCATATGATGGTATCTCCATCGCCCATAAACTAAAAACCCTTCATTGGCTCCCAATCGCCAAAAGAGTGCAGTTTAAATCGCTATGCCTGGCTTACAAGGCGCTTCACGGAATAGGATCACAGTTCTTAAAGACCCATCTGAAACTGTACGAACCTACTAGGCTTCTTAGATACAGCCAAGCCAAATTAATCATGGTTCCGAAACACAGACGGGCCAGATGGGGAGGCAGAAGTTTCCTACTACACACAGCAAAGGTATGGAACCTTCTCCCAATCGCTATAAAAAACAGTCTTTTCACTGCCTGCTAGACTGTACGGTCGGCCCAGAATTTCTCTGACTGTCATAGCGCCAAGACGCCCATGGGCATTTGCGCGCTCTATAAAATGATAATTCAAATCAAATCAAATCAAATCTCCTATAAGACTCAGCTGGCTAGCTCATGCCTGTCGCCTTAATATACCACTCACTGGCATGTCATGCCATAATGGAATCTGTTGTCGTGCTGGCAATGGATTTAAATTTCACCCATCTTTAACCCCTTCGGGGCTAATGACCAGCTGGGCTCGTCATGGCACTTACCTGCTGTGCGCTGATGACAAGGCCAGCTCGTCATCAGCCCCACCCTCGGGGAAGCGCTGGCGCTCCCCCCGAGGGTCTCCGATCTTGGTTGTTTTGCCAGGGGCGGCAGCGGAAGAGCTTCCGCTGCCGCCCCTGCCCCCCCCCCCGGGAATCCCTGATGACGTCAGCGCGCACAGCGCGCGCTGAAATCATCAGGGATTCCCTGCGCTCGGGAAGCCATTTTCTTCCTGAGCGCCGGTGGAATAAGGTAGGTTTTGGGACTCCGGCGGGGGTTTGGGGCAGCGAAGAGGCATCAGGGGAGAGGAAAGAGATGTTCCTCTCCCCTGATGTCTCTTTGCAGGGCATTTCTGCCACACGATCGCGCACAGTGTCGCGATCGTGTGTCGGAAATGCCCCCACTAGCACCAGGGATTGTTTATTTAGCTTTTCGGAAGTGACCCCTTGGGCAAGGGTCGCTTCCAGGTGGGCAGCCATAATATTTTCGATTTTCTGCCCCCCCTGGGGGCAAATCGGCCCGTTTTTTCAGCTGTTTTTCCCCCAGGGGGGGCAGAAATTTCCCACTAGCAACAGGGTTGTTTTTTGGAGCCAAAATGGCGGCCATGGATATTGTTTACGTTTTTCTGTCCCCCCTGGGGGCAAATCGGCCCGTTTTTTTTGCCGTTTTGCCCCCAGGGGGGACAGAAAATGCCCACTAGCACCAGGGATTTTGTTTTTAGCTTTTAGGAAGCGACCCCTTGGGCAAGGGTCGTTTCCAGGTTGCCTCATATTTAACTTTTTGTTTTTTTGCCCCCCCTCAGGGCAAATCGGCCTGTTTTTCTGCCGTTTTGCCCCCAGGGGGGCAGAAATTTCCCACTAGCACCAGGGATTTTTGTTGGGGCAATGTGTTTGTTTTGGGAAGCGACCCCTTGGGTAAGGGTCGCTTCCAGGTGGCCATGATTGTGTTTTTGTTTTTCTGTCCACCCTGGGGGCAAATCACCCCTTTTTATTTGCCATTTTGCCCCAAGGGGGGGCAGAAAATGCCCACTAGCACCAGGGAATTTAAATTTTGTTTTTAGGAAGTGACCCCTTGGGCAAGGAGTAGTGCTTGGCTGGCGGTGTGTGCGGTGCGACGCTTGGCTTGCAGTTTGCGTGGAGTGGTGTTTGGCTGACGGTGCGTGTGGAGTGGCGCTTGGTTGGATGGTGTGCGTGCAGTGGTACTTGGCTGTCTGTGCACGGAGTGCTGCTTTGCTGGTGGTGTGTGTGGAGTGGTACTTGGCTGTCCGTGTGCGCTGAGTTGTGTTTGGCTGGCGGTGTGCGTGGAGGGGTACTTGGCTATCTATGCACGGAGTGGTGCTTGGCTGGCGGTGTGTGTGGAGTGGCGCTTGGCTGGTGGTGTGTGTGGAGTGGTACTTGGCTGTCTGTGCACAGGGTGGTGCTTGGCTGGTGGTGTTTGTGGGGTGACGCTTGGCTGGTGGTGTGCGTGGAGTGCTACTTTGCTGTCTGTGCACAGAATGGTGCTTGGCTGGCGGTGTGTGTGGAGTGGCGCTTGGCTGGTGGTGTGCGTGGAGTGCTACTTTGCTGTCTGTGCACGGAGTGCTGCTTGGCTGGCGGTGTGTGTGGAGTGGCACTTGGCTGGTGGTGTGCGTGGAGTGGTACTTGGTTGTCTGTGCACAGAGTGGTGTTTGGCTGGCGGTGTGTGGGGAGTGGTACTTGGCTGGATGGTGTGCGTGGAGCGGTGCTTGGCTGGCGGTGAGTGGCGCTTGGCTTGCGGTGTGCGTGGAGTGGTGCTTGGCTGGCGGTGTGTGTGGAGTGGTACTTGGCTGTCGGTATGCGCTGAGTGGTGTTTGGCTGGCGGTGTGCATGGTCTGGTGCTTGGATGGTGGTGTGGGTGGACTGGCACTCGGCTGGCGGTGTGTGAGTAGTTACTTTCTGTTGGTCACTAGACACACAGCTAGTTGAGTGACACTCTACGCAGTCCATCATTTTCTGTAGTTGCTGTGTCAGATATGTGGGCGAGTGAAAGTGATGGGCCCTTGAATGGCGCTGGCGGCTGGCGCTGTAAATGTGTTGTATGTGTCACACGTACAAAAGGTGTATGAATGTCCTTACTGCCCCTGTGTGATGGGGTACTGGTAGGAGCAAAAGACTGACTGGCACCAAAGGGGTCAGGCAGAAAAAATTAAATTCAAAAAATTAACCAGTGTCTTGATGTTAAACCTCATCTAATCCCAATTGGTCTAAGCCCTATTTGATGGCCCATCTGGCCGAAGGTAAATTTGGGGGGCAAATTTGTGTGTTGTTGTTTTAATTGTTATATTGTTTGTGAAATGTGGTAGTAATTTTTTTTTCTTCTCTATTTTTGTCTTGTTTCAGGCTTTTGCTGTTTGGATTGTTGTAGGTTGCCTGTCTGTTTGCAGCTTGTGTAGTTGCTTGTGCTTGGTAAGTGAATGTATTTTGTACTACTTTCCCTTGATGTTTGTCTTTTAGAAAAAGGTTGTACTTCTAGCATTTTGTGTGGCTCTGTGTTTTTTTTCTTTTTCTTTTTCAGCATTAGTGTTTGATGTGCACTTTGTTTTCTAATCTGTCATTTCTTTTTTTCTTTCTAGTGGGATATCATTTCTTTTTGCTGTGTCTCAACAGAGTAGGTGCTGGTGAGTGTAGCTATATTTGGTAAGAGTGAAATTGTTTTGGATTGTATTTATCTTTTTGTGAAAGCCTTACCTTGTTTACTTCTTACTTTGCACAGTGTAGGTTGTTGTTCATTTGTGTGTGCAGTCTTCTTGCTTTGTAAGGATAATGGCTAGTCGCAGGATTACTGCTCAGCAGGTTCTTGGTTTGCTTTTTGAGTCTTCCTCTGACCATGGTTCAGAGAGTGAGTCCGATTCGGACTTCCAGGTGGCGGCAGAAGATTCTGGCAGTGAGTTTTCTCTTCGTATGGAATCATCATCATCGGATGATGAATCTTCTTCTAGTGCTGATGAAGGGCCTATGGCATAGGAGGACATTGAGGTGCCGGTAGTGGGCCAAGAGGCACCTGTGCTGCTGCCTAGGGGTGCAAGGTTTCCTTTCTTTTTATGTCGGCAAGAGTCATGTGGGCTGGAGCCTGCGCCCAAAAGGCTTCACATTGCTGTGGTGCGCAAAGAGGTATCTGGTGCTTTTCGTCTTCCTGCTGGTGTAGTGCAGCAAGAGGCATCTGGGGCTGTTAGGCTTCCCATTGGTGTAGAGTGGCAAGAGGCTTCTGGGCCTGCTTGGTTTCCCGGTGGCGTAGTGCAGCAAGAAGCATCTCAGGCTGCTGGGCTTCCCGTTGGTGTAGTGCAGGAAGAGCCCTCTGGGGATGCTATGTCTTCTGTTGGTATTGTGCAGCCAGAAGTATCTGTGGCTGTTAGGCTTCCCATTGGTGTAGAGCGGCAAGAGGCATCTGGGCCTGATAGGATTCCCGTTGGTGTAGTGCAGGAAGAGCCCTCTGGGGATGCTATGTCTTCTGTTGGTGTTGTGCAGTCAGAAGTATCTGTGGCTGTTAGGCTTTCCGTTGGTGAACAGCAGCAAGAGGCTTCTGAGCTGCAGGCTGGGGTGGCTGTTCCCCCCCTTGATAGGGATGGCCTCTGGGTTACCCCTGGCATGGTGCAGCCGGCATTGCCAGAGTTCACTGGTGTTCCTGGATGTAGAGTGAATACTGAGAATTTTCTGCCAATAAATTTTTTTCAGTTGTTTTTTGACGATGTGTTTTTGCAAGAGATTGTTGTTCAAAGTAATTTGTATGCTGAACAATTTTTGTGGGCCAACAGTGCCAGCCTTAAGCCCTATGCTAGAGCAATCCGGTGGACTCCCACAAACGTTGAAGAGATGAAGAAGTTTTTGGGATTAACTTTTTTGATGGGCTTGCTAAGGAAGCCATCAATGACTTCATATTGGTCCAATAGTCCCTTGATGACAACATCTATATTTCCAGCAGTCATAAGTTGTGATCGGTATATGCTGCTTCTCGGATGATGCATTTTGTTGATAATAGTTTAGCGTTGCCACGCGATCACCCTGATTGTGACCGTTTGTTTAAAATTCGGCCTGTCCTTGATCACTTTGTTTATCGTTTTTCTGAGATCTTTGCACCTGGTAAAAAAATTGCAGTGGATGAGTCTTTGGTGTTGTTCAAGGGCCGCTTGGTTTTTAGGCAATTCATTCCTAGTAAGAGGGCACGCTATGGAATCAAACTGTATATGCTGTGTGACAGTGAGACTGGATATGTCTACAATTTCAGGGTGTACACTGGTAAGGAGTCCAGCATTAACCCTCCTGGTTGTCCTGCTATTTTTGGAGTGACTGAGAAAATTGTGTTTGAACTAGGTAGAGGATTATTTAACAAAGGCCATCATTTATATGTAGATAACTTCTACACTGGTGTACGGTTGTTCAAGGAGTTGGCCAAAGTGGGCACTGTTGCTTGTGGCACAATGCGCAGTAACCGTAAAGGTTTCCCAAAGGAACTTGTTTGCAAAAGGCTTGAGCGGGGACAGTCTACGGCATTGCGAAGTGGGGAGCTTCTAGCTGTGAAGTTTTCAGACAAGAGAGATGTGTACATGCTGACTACTATCCACGATGAAAGGACAGAACCTGTGCCTGTTTGGGGTCAGGGTGCTGAAGTGCGCAAACCTGTGTGCATTTTAGCTTACAATAAGTTCATGGGTGGTGTTGACAGAGTAGATCAGAGGTTGGAACCTTATGCTGCTCTTCGAAAGGCTTACGTTTGGTACAAGAAGTTGGCAATCCATCTGTTCCACTTGGCATCCTTTAATGCTTTTGTTGTGTACCAGAAGTCTTGTCCTGAAACAAAGATGCCTTTTGTTAAGTTTCAGGAGTCTATAATAGGCAGCCTTGTACTTGTGCAGCAGGCAAGTGTTCCTAGATTTGGAGTGGTGGTGGAAGTGACTAGATTGAAAGATTGCCACTTTCCTGAATCTATTCCTTCCACTACCGCAAGAGACTTTCCGAGTAGAAGATGCAGAGTCTGTTGGCGAAGAGGTGTGCGGAAGGAGTCTCGTATATACTGTCCTGACTGTCCTTCTAAGCCTGGATTGTGTCTGTCAGCTTGTTTTAGATCGTACCACACGAAAACGAAGTTTTGGGAGTTTTAATGAGCTGTAAAGTGAATTGCCTGGTGTGTATTCTGTAAAAAAATGTGGTTTGTTTCAAGGTTTGACATTAGTGCAATGTGTTTAGTTTTAGAATTTGTGTTAGCTGATTTGTAGGTATTTCCATTTGTTTAGTGTTATTTTGAAAAGAAGAATTCTAAATGTGATTGTGGTGTGTGCCGGCTGGTGCTTGGATGGCGGTGTGCGTGGACTGGCGCTTGGCTGGAGGTGTGTGTGGACTGGTGCCTCCCTGGCAGAGTGCATGGTTTGGTGTTTTGCGGGTGGTGTGTGTGGATTTTTGTTTGGCAGGCGGAGTGCATGGTTAGGTGCTTGGCTGGCGGTGTGAGTGGATGGTGCTTGGCTGGTGGAGTGCAAGAATTGGTGCTTGGCTGGTGGTGTGTGTGCACTGGTGGTTGGCTGGCGGGTTGCGTGGACTGGTGCTTGGCTGGTTGTGTGTGTGCAGTGGTGCTTGGCTGGTGGTGTGTGTGTGGAGTTGTGTATGGCTGGTGGTGTGTGTGGAGTGGCGCTTGGCTGGATGGTGTGCGTGGAGTGGTACTTGGCTGTCTGTGCACGGAGTGCTGCTTGGCTGGCGGTGTGTGTGGAGTGGCGCATGGCTGGATGGTGTGCGTGGAGTGGTACTTGGCTGTCTCTGCACGGAGTGGTGCTTGGCTGGCGGTGTGTGTGGAGTGGCGCTTGGCTTGCGGTGTGCGTGGAGTGGTGCTTGGCTGGCAGTGTGTGTTGAGTGGTACTTGGCTGTCTGTGCACGGAGTGGTGCTTGGCTGGCGGTGTGTGTAGAGTGGCGCTTGGCTGGATGGTGTGCGCTGAGTGGTGTTTGGCTGGCGGTGTGCATGGTCTGGTCCTTGGATGGTGGTGTGGGTGGACTGGCACTCGGCTGGCGGTGTGTGAGTACTAACTTTCTGTTGGTCACTACACACACTGCTAGTTGAGTGACACTCTACGCAGTCCATCATTTTGTGTAGTTGCTGTGGCCGATATGTGGGCATGTGAAAGTGATGGACCCTTGAATGGCGCGGTCTGCTGGTGTGAGTGTTGTAATGTGATGGGTCCGCGGCTGGCGGTGTGAATGTTTAGTATGTGTCACACGTATGAAAGGTGTATGAATGGCCTGTAAAGAGGTTGGTGCCTTGACGTGGCTTTACAGCTCACGAGCTGGGAGTCAGTGGTTCAGTTTATCATACTTTGAATTATACGCAGTGTATTTCATTTTTGTGAAATTACTTGCAAATAAAATTGTATGTACTGAATCATCACTCATCCTCGTGCCAAATCCAACCAGTATGTGTGTGTGCTTGCGGTTTACATGGCTGTCCAGTAATATTTGTGTTTTTTTGTGTCTACTTTTCAGAACTGTTTGGGTTTGGTAGTTTCCAAAGATGCCCGCCGAGCCCCGGTCCAAAAACTCAGCCCCCCCTAAAAAAGAAGGTAATGTTGGTATTGGTTTTTCAAATTTCTCCACCGTACGATTTGGACCTTTTCCTGTTGCAGCCACTATGCCTACCCACGCAAGTGAGGTACTATTTTTATCGGGAGACCTGGGGGAATGCCGGGTCAGAGGAAATTTGTGTGAGCCCAGTGACGCCACGCTTTCCCACACAACAAAAGTGTGAAAAACTGATTTTTTCAGCAGAAATTGAGGTTTGCAAGGGATTCTGGGTAAAGGAACTTTGGAGGATCCACGCAAGCCATACCTCCTTGGAAGCCCCCGGGCGTCTACTTTTCAGAAATGTGTGGGTTTGGTAGGTTTCCCTAGATGGCCGTCTCGCACGGGGCCAAAAACCTAGGTAATCCCTCTTGCAAAAGCTGGTGGTATTGACATTCAAAAAATATATCTGTAAACAAAATGAACTACACCACATTTCACAAATATCGTGTACTACAGTGGATTTTCAATTTGTTCACGGGTGAATTTATTTTTAAACAGTTTACCTAGAAAGTACAGCACTACTTTAAATATGCAAACATATAGTTTACACTTAGCCTGCATTCTGGGGTAAATATAGTACAATATAGTGTATGGAAAAAAAATCTACAAATTAAAAAAAGAATTGCACTACCATTAAAACCCAGAACACAGAGTAAACAATATGGTAGTACCACGTAACTTCACACATTTTTAATTACAATATAAAAAGTAATGAAACAGGCTTTACTTACCTTTACATGCTTATTTAAACTGACTTATCTCTTGTGTACATACACTTGTAAAACAGTAGGACACTTTAAGGACACTTTAAGGACACAGTATATTTAAAAGCCAGAACACTGATAACGTATGGTCTAAACACTATGGTTGCTTTTTACGTTTGTAATGGCAGTCATTAGCCAATTATATACTGTTTTGTCATCAGTATGACCTGTGGTATACCACATAATAACGGCAGTACACCATGGCCCATAATAGCACGAAACGTTTGTGCTTTATGGGTCTAATTCACAATGGTAAAGTTACATTTCATCTACTAGTTTATTTATGACAGCAGAGTCTCCAAACATTAAAACATAGAACTGTCCTATATTTGTATGAGTGGCATCTCAGCAGTCAAAAAGATACTACTTGTAAAATACCTTTGTGAATAGCAAAAAGTCATAAACGTACACAAAGGTTTAGGTTTACCTTTCTGAATCAGGCACTGTAACTTTAAAAATATTAAAACAATTTAGATCTACTACCAGAAAGGAACCTTTACACCCTGTAATCTATATTTCTGACACATTTCACCTAAATACCTTCAGTCATTTACTCATTAGGTACTTTGCCACCCAACAATCCACTTCACTCTACGACACCCCACACGACTCTTTGACAGTGCACGCCTCTCTATGACACTCCACGCCACTGAACTCCACAACAAACTACTACACTCTAGAAGATGCCACTCCAGTCTACCACACCCTACTTCACTCAATGACATGCCACTCCACTCTATGCCACAATAGAAAACTGTACGCCAGTCTATGCCACTTTGCGACAATTTACAACACATTATTCTAATCTTTTCCATGCCACTCCATGCCCCTCCACTCTGAGACACTGCATGACATGCCACTAAATGACATGCCACCACGCTCTAATCTAAAGCATGCCACTCTATTCTACACTAAGCCACTCCACTCCACTTAAATGTATGCACCTCCAATCTAAAAAACGCTACTCCACTTTATGCCTCTCTATGACTTTGTCCTCCACTGTAAAATACTTCCACACAACTCCTTGTATCCCACTCCACACAGCTTTACTCCACTGTACTCCATGACACACTACTGCACTATACTCTACTGCACAACATTGCTCCACTCATGCCATGCAACTCTACACCAATGTATGCCACTCCTCTATATGAACCTATATGCCATTTCACTCTAATACACTGGACAACTTACCACACCACTATACGTGTCTCCACTCTACAACACTCTACTCCACTCTATACCCCTTCACTGTACACCACTCAACTGCACTGTATGACATTCTGTGACACACTACTCCACTGTATGACACACCACTTTTCTCCACTCTGTGCCACTCACTCTATGACATGCCACAGCATTCTGTAAACCACCACTCAACTGTGCATCACTCCGCTCTACACCACTCCAGTGTACACCACTTCCCTCCATGCCATTAAACTCTACACAATGGCATTCTATTCCACGACATTGTATGCCATGAAACTCTTTGCAACAACACTCTACGCCACAACACTATGCACACACACTGTCTATGCCACAATACACTTTGCCATAATACTCAACAACACTGTATGACACAGCACTTTACGTCACTCAACTGAATGCCATTCCACTGTACTCCATTTAACAACAACCCACTCCAAACTATCACACATCACTCCACTCTACCATATCTCACTGCACTGTACAATACTTCACTCTACAACACTCCATTCGGTGCACTCTACAACATGCCACTCCAATTTACGATACACCACTCCACTCTGCGACAAGCCACGCCACTCTACAGCACTCCAACTCACACCCCTCCAATGTAACACATTGAATAAATAAAGTTATAGCAATTTCAAGGTGTTTTGTAAATTATAAATTTAAGATAAAAGTATAACTTTAGAATTTTAAATCAGGTATAGTTTAGGTTTGGTTTGTAGAGAGAGAATAAATACAGTTTTACTAATTTTAACTCACCTTTAACCTTTTATTTTATTCTCACATATTGCAACATTCACACCATGTCCTGTTAACTCATTGATAAAATTACTGATGACAAATTAACTGACATTATTGATAACACTGTGCATGGTAAGGGAGCGATTTCTAGTTGCTTGAAAAAAACTATACTTGACATTTTAAGCGATTTTAACTCTTATTTTTTCAGTCAATTTCTGAGTCCGACACACAAAACCTCAATGGGACATATAGAGCGTTGTTTTACCGTAAATGACAAATGACCCCTCAGAAGTCAAGAGAAACAAAATTCAATTACAGAAATGTATTTTCCAAATCTTCTTTTTTATTCACAAATGCTTCAGACATGACATGTGTGTGCAGTGAACAGCCAATGCATTTCGTCCAGTACAATGGACTTCTTCAGGGCATGCCTGAAGTAGTCATACATGTGGTAATAAAGCTACCCATATTTCCATCATAATTCGGAAAGCAAAACCATGTTGTTTCCCGTAGGTAAGATCCAAGTCTAAAGTTTGGGAGAATATAATCCAACTAGTGGTATAAGTATGACAAAACCCATCCATAAGAGTCAACTATGTAGGTGAGTCCAAAATAAGAAGACAAAGAGCAAATCACCCCTGAAAACGGCGCCATGATAAGCGCTAGTGTAACAACAGTCCTTCTCTGTTACCCTCACATGAAACAAATGAGGTTTTCACCATTGTTGGTGTTTGTGAATAATAGACACAGAGCACATATCCACAAGGTCAGTGTAGGCACAGCCTTCCCTTAGCAAGCAATAATCAGATACCCCCTGACACAAAGCACAACACTCGGACATATGGACTTTAAATTTGAAACAAACACTGCACCATTATCAGTGTTTGTGAACTATGTAACTATACCACACCCTGAGGTCAGAGGGGGTGCAGAACAGGGCTGTGCAGACCTTCATTGATATGGATATGCAACACTCCAGTAGGTCATGTATTTCTCAAAACGCCCCCATGTTGTCCTGGGTCTCTTGACTCACCAGTCTGTCAGTCCAAATTTCGTGTGAAAGTGTTGCATATCATAGCATACACCCATATTGCCGAGTGGATCTCTAGCAGTGAAAGATAAGAAAGATTTAAACAGAACCATGTTAGTTAAAGAACTTCTTTGGATTTACTCTGTGTTCATTTTAAGACTCCCCTTTTTCCATCTCACCGCTAACTGCACTGGATACCTTTACTAACAAGTTTATACATCTGTCTATTTATTCATCAGGAAGCCAGTGTTATTAGATTCAACCTGAAAATTTGCCCCGAGGAAGCCCGCAAAGAGCGGAACACGTTGACTGTCTCTTTGATCATCCTGTATTAAGAATATTGGCTGTCTATTTTAACTTCTTGTATCAAGAGGACATATTAAAAAAAGGCCGTGTTTTGTTTTGATGTATTGAAGCATTGCATAATTACTTCCATTTGCTTGTTGTCAGTTTGCTCTATTGTTGGCATTTGTAAATAATAAACAAAGAACACACACAAATGACCCACAACTAAGTATGGGCGGAAAATCCGTTCCGCTCGCAGATTTTGCGGACTTTCGGTAAATTCGCAATCCGCGAGATTCGCGAATTTCCCGCGAAATCCGCAAATCCGCGAGCAGCGGATTTTATGGCTTGCTCGCACTGTTCGCGTGAGTTCGCGGCTTCCCAGTTCAACTTCGCGCCCCGCGAATAAGCGCTAAATTGCAGAAATACGATCTTAGCAAAACTGAAACTACTTACCAGGTTCAAAAGTTCAAGCTCATCATTAGTAGCCATTTCCTGTAGTGCTTCCTGAGGGGCCCCTCCAGAGTTCAGTTGCCTACTTGCAACTATTATGTGACCCTGCTCTGACCCTCAGAATAGTTACACATATGCCACAAAGGTCCTGAATTACAGCTAAGGGAGACAAGCAGGAGCCAGGCTGGAAGTTCAAATCCAACAGTGACACATTAATCAGCCCCTAATTCATTATTGTCAGTTGAGGCAGGGCAGGTGTTGTAACTAATTTTGCAACAATGAAAGCACTTAGCAAGTGCAAAAGATCACTAATCAGGAAGCACTAAGGAAGCAGGTGCCAGCTAAAAAAATATTCTGTGACACATTAATCAGCCCCAAATTAATTCAGGTCACTTGAGGCAGGGAAGGTGTGCTTTACTTTGCCACAATAATGTACACTGGACAACCAGAGGGTGCTGTGATGAAACAGAGGGTGGCATGGGTGGGCCAGAGGGCGGCATGAGTAGTCAGAGAGTGGCAGTGGTGACAGAGGGTGGCAGTGATGAAGAAGAGTGTCCCAAACAGGCTGGACACGTAGAAACAACAAGTTCGCAAAACTTGCGACTCGACAGGTAAGTTCGCGTTTGCGAAATTGTACAAAACCCTCGCGAACTGGCAGAAACCCGCGCAAAAAAAAAAAAATTAGCAAATTCGCGAGAATTCGCAGATTTTTGCGGATTGCGAGTTCGCAAATCCGCAAAATTCGCGAGCGCGAGATTCGCAAAATTCGCCCATGCTTACCCACAACACACATCCTCAGTTATTATTGCTGCACCCCACACATTGCCAGATCATATTTGCTAACTCCCTAACCCAGACAAAATCGTACTTTCAAAATCAATCCCTTGAGGTCGGATTAACCCCTTCCATGCTCATGACGAGCTCAGCTCGTCATGCAGTACACTGGTCGTGTGCTCATGACGAGCTGAGCTCGTCATGAACAATGGGAATAAAGGAATTCCAGCACGGGAGGAAAATATCTCTAGAAGCGATGTGGTTAAGCCAAAGTCATACTTTCCCTGACATATGCAAGAATTAACTTGGGCATATGAAGTTTCAGTTTTCACTGAACCATTCTGTACCTTTGACAGTGTTCAAAAAGAAAAGAACACAAGGGAAATACAAGATATGTTCCCAGGTCAGTTAATTCCAGGGCTTGGCAGGCAGTAGTCAAATACCGCCTGACATACAAAACACCACTGTGTTGCATTACTCTGCACAAGGGAGGCATTCCATTTGCGGTGTTTGTGTGATCCCCTGCAACTCCCACGGTTTTTAACAAATTTCCAGATTTACCAACCCTGGTAAAACTGGGAATGTGCTAAAAAGATATGCCCCCCAAGGAGAGGCATAACATGGAGAAATATTTATATTTCTCCTCGCTGCTTCATCTTTATATTTGTGCGGCATTCTGCATTTATATAGATAGAGGAATATGCCCCTAAAGATTGTTTTCGGCAGGAAGGTGTCCCTTCCTGCATGAAAACATTCATGCATGTAATGCAGGTGCAATGGTGCCTGCATTGGCACTAGGCAGCCCACTGTGTGCCAGCGCATGGGGAAAGGACAGCAATGTGCCATGTGCCTTAAATACAGTGCATTCCTGCCCTTTCCCAGTAATGCAGTGCAGGACAGCTAGGCGAGTTGCTGTACTGCTCCATGCCACTGTGCCATCAACATGGCCCTTAGTAACACTGTGTTTTTGATTTTGGGCACTGCATTTTCATGACTGAGCCCTATAAACCTTTTTATTTGATACATTGTAAACAGGCTTCTATTGAGTCTTGTCCTAGAAAGGATATATGGGTATACAGTCATAATATTGATTCCAAAATATAGAATAGCACAAATATCTAAGTCAAAATATAGAATGGACAAAATATCGAATTGACAGAATATAGTGGTGAAAAATATCGAATTTAAGGTAAGTAATGTAATATCGATTTTTCAAATATAGAAAGTTACAATATAGAAGTATATATTATAGATCTTAAAATATATCGAATTTTTAATAATATCGATTTTTTAAAAATGTTTTTTTGTTATGTTTTTAAATTTTTGAATAATTTAATTCTGTAGCGGGTTGTGGGTTTATAGGGGAATAGGGTGGGAAGTAATTTGATGGTATTATTTAAATATGTTAATTTATGTATAGGTATTCATTTAGAATTATTTGTTAATTAATTTGTAATTGGTAATTAATTAATATTTAATTGGTAATTAATTTGTATTAATTGATTAATTGATAATAATGTTAATTTAATAAATCCATTTTCCGTAGCGGGTTGTGGGTTTATAAGGGAATAAGGTGGGAAGTAATTTAATTGTAATTTATTTATTAGTATTTTCTTTACCAAATTTTTTATTAATTATTCATTTTTAATTAATTAATTTTTAATGGATAATTAATTTTTATTAATTGATTCATTGATAATTATGTTAGTTTTATTCATTTATTTTCCGTAGTGGGTTGTGTGTTTATAGGGGAATAGGGTTGGTATTAATTTAATTCTAATTAAATAAATCATTTTTATTTATTTATTGGTATTTATTTTTAATGTATTAATAATTATGTGGTAATTGGTAAATAATGTGTATTATTAGGAAAATTATTTTAATAACTAATATGTACTTGTATTTTTAATTGATCAATTATTACATATTTTTAAATTGGTCATTTATTTTAATTAATTTTTTATTGGTATTGATATTTAATATATGTTTATTATTATATTAAATCTTTACTTTTCCTACTGTTAAACTCACTAGAGTGGGAATAGTAATTTGTATCCCTACGCTATCCAACGCTTTCCCTACTGTTGCACTCTCTGGAGTGGGAATAGTAACTTTTACCCTTTTGCTATCCAACGCTTTCCCCACTGTTGCACTCTCTGGAGTGGGAATAGTCATTTTTACCCCTACACTATCCAACGCTTTCCCTACTGTTGCACTCTCTGGAGTGGGAATAGTAATTTTTACCCCTATGCTATCCAACGCTTTCCCTACTGTTGTACTCTCTGGAGTGGGAATAGTAAATTTTACCCCTACGCTATCCAACGCTTTCCCTACTGTTGCACTCTCTGGAGTGGGAATAGTCATTTTTACCCCTACGCTATCCAACGCTTTCCCTACTGTTGCACTCACTGGAGTGGGAATAGTAATTTTTACCCTCCCGCTATCTATCGCTTTCCCTACTGTTGCACTCTCTGGAGTGGGAATAGTAATTTTTGCCCTCCCGCTCTACAACACTTTCCCTACTGTTGCACTCACTGTGGTGGGAATAGTAATTTTTACCCCTACGCTATCCAACGCTTTCCTTACTGTTGCACTCACTGGAGTGGGAATAGTAATTTTTACCCCTACGCTATCCAACTCTTTCCCTACTGTTGCACTCAGTGGAGTGGGAATAGTAATTTTTACCCCTACGCTATCCAACGTTTACCCTACTGTTGCAGTTACTGGAGTGATAATAGTAAATTTTACCCTCCCGCTATCCTACGGTAAAAATATTGTATTTTTTTAATTAATATTATGTTATTATATATATTTGTGTTAAAAATCAAATTGTTTAACTTAAATTAATTATTTAATACTTTTAAAGTTATTTAAGTATTTTTAAGTATGTTTTAGTTATTTACAGTTATTATTTCATTAATTTTAAATTACTTTTAAGACATTTAAAAAAATTCGATATTTTCACTAACTATATATTTTTTCTATATTTTTGATTCAATTTTTTTTACTTACCTGTTTGTAGATAGGACTTCGATATTTTTGCTTTCTATATTTTTTCTTTGATATTTTAGGTATTCTATATTTGTGTATTCTATATTTTTTCAGTGATCCGGACATATGTCTTGCTGATGTATGTTATGCGAACACTGAATGTAAAGGGATAGCTATGTGACACTCATACTGTATCAAAACATTATTTCCTTATGTGAAGGACCACTGTTCATTTTCCAAATGTGTTACCTTTGTGTTTCTTGTATGGATACATTGGTTGCCCTATTTACATGAAACTCCACAAAAATGTTGTTATGCGATCGCATATTGCTATGATCACTTATAACAATAATTAATTCTTGTTAAGAACACCCTGCAATTCAAACATAATCCAAAAAAATGATAGGGATGACACAGATATCATCATGTACTCACAGTCCCTCATTACCAGTAACTTTGGCATTCGGGTATCCCCCTGAGAGTCCTATAAAAAAAATTAAGAATTACTGGGAGAATCAGCAATTCTATGTTCAATCCTCTGGACATTTTTCCTTTTCATTTTCGAAGCTGATATCTCCTACTGGTAAAAGGAATCAGATCTGTGGTGTCACAAGCCCGGTCATTATAAAATGATCTCAGGTAACTATAGATCATCACAACTAGCATCACATATCCACCTAGCTACACACTAATACACGATCAAACACCAACACCTACCTAGTGCGTATTCAATTAAAAACAACCAACATTAACTGACACAGCCAATATTTTAGAATGCTCAACTTCAAAAAACCAATCACACCAGTATACAGCCTATAAATAAATCCATGAATGTAAATAAAGAGTAAGATTTAGTCTGCTTAAATGTAGCAAAAAAGTAATAGAGAAATTCTGCCAATGAAAAAACGAAGGAGACAATCATGTGCTACCTCTCTACTGCAATTTTGAATTCAATTTTACCGATGCCTTTAAAGCTGTACTTCAAATGAAAACAACGCGCAAGTTTGAAAGAACAACATAGTAGAGAGTTGGAGTGATAAGTGGAAGGTTCACAAACAGAACTGAAAGATAATGCGAAGTGAATAATTAGCTTCATGCAGACTTCGGCATGATAATTAAGATTAAATGCTACATGTTTTCCAACTAGATTAGCACACTTACTGAAATGTGCGCTACTCTCAGCGGGAGAGACTGTGCCTTGCTCAATAATGTTTTTGAAGAGTCGTCAGAAAACATTAGGCATACGGCTGTCATATATAACATGATTAAAGTCGCACACAAAGGATACAGTAATTCTACAAAATTAAGTAATTTTAGTCTCCTGCTGTTTGTACCTTCAGGAATACAAAATTCACTGTACATATATTCAGACTCAGACAGTTGTACTCTATAATACGATTTTGAAGCCGTATCGGCATTACATATGTTACCAAATCTTGAGCTTCGCTTTTAGTGTAAACTCTTCAACTTAACTCGAGGCCTTTGCCATTTATGAGAGCGTCACATACCGGATCAGTGATGGAAACTGTATTGACAAGAAAAACGCTTACGGTTAGAGTGGCTTAAATATACTACCACTGTATATCTCTATTCATGTGTTATGATGATTTATATTTTTGTTTTATTTTAAAGATTTTATTGTTTAAAATATAGAATATGTGTAGAAAAGTAATCAGCTTGAGTTATTACATTACTGAACATATAGACAAACATTATATTCCCTTTTATATTTCCACACTTTTGAAATTTTTCCAACATGCTCTTTCTTTAGTTTAATTTATGTGCATAAAAGAAACAACACACACACCAACACAAAACACACACTTTTGTAAAATATATCTGTATTAAATGTATAATGAAAATATTCCTTCTGTATAGCATTGGTTATAAACCTCCACAAAAAACTGCCAAACAGTGGAACCTCTAGGTTTCCAAATTCTTTGCTGGTTTTCTTAATTTCATGCAGCAATGCTTTTATAGCTGTCCGACGATAAATATTCCCATAATATAAAGATACATTTTTATCTCCAATATACAGTGCTCATATGGCCGGGATACCCGTCACCCCCTCCCAACACAATCCCCAAGAATGGGAAGACGGAAACGGTTCTTGAACTTTTGGAAGGCGGGAGGGAGTTACCCTCCCGGCCGTATTTATTAAAATATGAAACAAAATTAAAACATTAAAATAACAGTTTCATATCATGTACAATTTCATTTACACATTACGATGTTTATTGGCTAACCTTAACATATCTCTAATACAAAGGTTCTCCTAGCCGATTCTAAAACATCCTGTAAATGCATTTCTCAAAATTCAAATTGTACATCCTAACGTTACGGGCCAACGGCAACGTCGTAACCGGTGTCAGATCCCTAATACCAGAACTCCCCCCCTTACTTGTGAGGGGCGGGCGCACAGAGGACTGTACCTCTGTGCCAACTTCCAATTTCCCTTGTCTTAGCGGGGGCCCCATATTTACTCGACGCCATCTTGGTGGTCGTCCGAGGACTCGTGTGAGGTGTCTAGAAGGTAGCGTAGACCCCCCTCCCACCCCACACTGCTTACCACATCCGCCGTCGCGGATGTCCTGGCCCCGGGAAATTCCCAGGAGGGGCCCGTAGCCCCTCCTCCTCAGGGAGGGGCCTATGACCGCCTTCCCTTTCGGCGGCCCCATCCTTAGAGGGTACCGCCTCCCCGTGTGAGGGGCCAATGGCCGCCTCCCCCCGGGCGCTCCCATCCATAATGGGTGGCGCCCACCTCTAGGGATCTTCCAATTACTGCTCACCGATCATGACCTTACCGCCCGACCAAAAAAGAAATACGACATTTTTTAACCTAATGAGGACGGAATAAACAGTTATACTGGGCATTTCAAGTATAAACTTCTAACTATGCAATAACACTTCTTTCAACTCAGCTGCGATACTTCGCCTAAGTACATGCTAAAGGAGCAACCATTTTATTGTCACATCAAACACTCCCAACTTTATTAGAAACAACCTGAAAAAGAGATAATATCCTCGTTAATCGACTTTATTGCAATACAAATCGCTGCCATCAGGGGTTGGTGGGTGGGTCAAAATTGGCTCCTTGTTCCGTCTCGGGCTCACGTGCAACGAGGAGGTGCAGCTTCCAAGCACAGGAACAAGAGGATGCTTCCTTGGATTGTTGCTCCTTTTATTCTTCCTCGGGAGGGCGTGGACCTTCCTCCAACCGCCCGCGGGGCGTGTCCAACGGTGTAGGTGTCTAGGACAACCCCTCTTGGGTGGGAAAAAGGCGCGCCCCGGCTACGCCACTTCGGGCATACCAGCTGAGACACGCCTCCCGCCCAAAATGGTTTCCCGGGGGGATCGGGGCACCCAACCATACGTTCGGGGGGACCGAGTGGTCGCCCCTTTCCATATGGCCGGGATACCCATCACCCCCTCCCAACACAATCCCCAAGAATGGGAAGACGGAAACGGTTCTTGAACTTTTGGAAGGCGGGAGGGAGTTACCCTCCCGGCCGTATTTATTAAAATATGAAACAAAATTAAAACATTAAAATAACAGTTTCATATCATGTACAATTTCATTTACACATTACGATGTTTATTGGCTAACCTTAACATATCTCTAATACAAAGGTTCTCCTAGCCGATTCTAAAACATCCTGTAAATGCATTTCTCAAAATTCAAATTGTACATCCTAACGTTACGGGCCAACGGCAAGGTCGTAACCGGTGTCAGATCCCTAATACCAGAACTCCCCCCCTTACTTGTGAGGGGCGGGCGCACAGAGGACTGTACCTCTGTGCCAACTTCCAATTTCCCTTGTCTTAGCGGGGGCCCCATATTTACTCGACGCCATCTTGGTGGTCGTCCGAGGACTCGTGTGAGGTGTCTAGAAGGTAGCGTAGACCCCCCTCCCACCCCACACTGCTTACCACATCCGCGGTCGCGGATGTCCTGGCCCCGGGAAATTCCCACGAGGGGTCCGTAGCCCCTCCTCCCCAGGGAGGGGCCTATGACCGCCTTCCCTTTCGGCGGCCCCATCCTTAGAGGGTACCGCCTCCCCGTGTGAGGGGCCAATGGCTGCCTCCCCCCGGGCGCTCCCATCCATAATGGGTGGCGCCCACCTCTAGGGATCTTCCAATTACTGCTCACCGATCATGACCTTACCGCCACAGGCCGGATAGTTGACCGGCTATCCGGACCCCCCACAAAACTCCTACTAAAGGTCATGGCTACACAAACTCTTTAACCAAGCTATGAAGTCTCCTATGAGTAAGACATTCCCCACCCGGGACAAATGGACCCCATCCTCCAGATACATATGGTCCCCCCGGATACATCCATGTGGAATACAATGCAATTTTTCTGTACGAAACAACCTACCCAGTTTGTTATTAACCTTCTTTACCGACTGATTCAAAGCTGTCACAGAGAGGGCCCCCCGCCACACCTTCCGAGGAATCATGTGTGACCATGCAATCGTGCACCCCGGAACCCTTCTCGCCAACCAACTTACTGTGGATAAAATTAACTCGAGAAGTATTCGTCGCCCAATGGTCACCAAATCATTGCCCCCAAGATGCACTATGATTACAGATGCCGGTGACCTCGTCCGCCCTAACAGTCCCTCCATAAAACTTTTAAACTGGTCAATACAGAGCCCGCCCCTTCCGTGGAAGGTCACCTGAACCCGTATTCCCCGGCCAAGTGAATCATGTCACCTGCTTTGAATACGTCTGCGGCGCGCCTCACGTATGAGTGGCCAACGACCCACACCACTCTTCCCTCAGCCGGTGATCTTTGACAGCTGGTCCCCAGGTGTCGGGTCAACTGCACAGTCCGCCCCGCAAAGCCTGCTCGCGAAACTGTAAACCGAACAGAAAACAAGAAGCGTGAGTGCATGACATTAGCTTCACAACATGTGCAACCGCACATACCTTTTATAACAATTCGAGGACCAACGCCCCAACTGTTTCACCTTTTCAACACTCAGACCCCTGGCTGTAGCCTCTGTAGCAGCCCCTATCCGGAAGGAATGGGTCCCAAAATCGCTCGGGTTCAAGCCCGCTGCCACGATTGCCATTGTTAACACCCGCTGAAACTGAAACCTAGTCAGTGGGGTGGCGTCGGTGTGCCTCAGCAAGCTTCCCCTCCATGATGCCGCCCTCTGCGCTAAATACTCCTCCACGCATTTTACCGGGCACATGGGAGACCTCGGAATCCGCTGGACTACCACACTGTCCCCGATCGCTCCCTGATCGGTCTTGGACCTGGCTATTGAGACTACCATCGTCTCTCCCTTAATTTGAATGTGTTCTCGACACAGACCTCCCCTCGCATCCTGCTTATTCCTCGCTACCAGTTCGCTTACCCGCATAGCCCCATGGAATGCTAATGCAAAAGCGGCCCGGAACAGCACCGTCTCTGATTGAGATGAACATGTCGCAGGGAGTACGGACATTAACAGGGACAACCTTGCTAGACCTATCGGGTGCCTCTCATCCACTCTACGACCCTCAAGGCGTTGCCACCCACGCAGTGCCTTCTTTACGAGGAAGGACGATGTGGGGTCCTGGATGCCATGAGCCCGCGCCATGAAGGAAATGGCGGCCCGGTGCCTATTGGCTGTAGCCACTGATCTGCCTGTCTGATGTAATGATACCAGAAATTTCAGGACATACTCCTCCTGCCCCCAATGCTCCCCACTAGCCGAACCCAAAAATGACAAATAGGAATGGAACGCTCCTTCACATGCCTTCCTTGTCCTGGGTGCTAGACTCTCTCCCACGAGGTTTTGTAATCCGGGGCACCGAGAGACCAGAGAGCTTCGGGAAATGGTGCCGCCACCAAGTCCGCTGAGGGCAGAAAACCCCGGAAGGCCTGCATATGGGAAAGAGAGAGTGCATCAGCTGCCTGGTTCAGTACCCCCGGCACGTGTCTTGCCCTAAAGTGGACGTTTAGTCTCATACATAGCAGGACAATTTCTTTCAGCAATCTCAAAATCCATTTGCAGCGTGCTGCCTGATTATTGATACATTCAACAATGGTCATATTATCAGACCAGAACACCACAGAGCGATCACGAAACCCCTCTGGCCATGTTTTCAAGGCCACCAGAATGGGGAACAGCTCAAGAAACCCAATGTTACCTGTGAGCCCACCATCGTGCCACCACGCCGGCCATGTTCGTGCCGACCATTGATTACCAAATATGGCGCCAAAACCCACACTCCCCGCCGAGTCGGTCCACAACCCCAGCTCCTCGGACGAAGCTGGCGGTTTGTTCCACACGACGTGACCATTGAAATCCGCCAGAAATGCCAGCCATATGCGCATATCCTGGCGAACTTCTGCTGACAGTCTTGTGCGGTGGTGCCCCTCCTTGAGGCCAACCATGGCTTGTGCGATAGAGCGGGAAAAGGGGCGAGCCATCGGTATCACTCTAAGGGCAAAGTTAAGCTGACCCACAGCTTGTTCCAACTGATGGAGAGTTACTTTTCTCTCGCCGAGGCACATCTCAAGCGAGGCCTTAAATTTCATTACCTTCTCCTTGGGCAAACGGAAGCACCCCTCTACGGAATCGAGCTCAATTCCCAGAAACTCGATTGAAGTAGATGGTGTAGGAAGGTACATCCTGACTATGGTTGCCCCCAACTTTTTGCCCTGTGTTTTAGCTGGTTTTGGACATAGTCGACCTGGGACCCTGCCAATCAGGACCCCAGGCCTACTGCTCTCTCTTTAAAATGGATTCCATGTACCCTAGGTACATTTCCAATTGGTACTGGGCCACCCTATCAGACCCTGTAACTCAGGGCGTGGGTGTACCCACGGCCGCCAGGGGCTGAAGCATGTATTATGCCACCCCTGGCTGGCCTCCTAAATTTGACACAACTGGCTGCACGACAGCTGGGGCGAAGACGTGTAAACACCCTTCGCTTTAGGTATAGTAGCTCTATATCTAACCATACAATGGACACCCGAGTTCCTATCAGTCACTCCTATGGCAGGCCTTAACAATCCTGAAGGCAGAGTGCGTGGGCTCGTGTGAGCTAGGTTCAGGCCCGAGCCGAGCCCGGCTGCAGCTTGCGGAATCAAGACCCAATAGCTGTTCCATGATAACGCGTACCACATCGGTAACTCCGGTATCGCGTTATCAAGGCATGTCGAGTAAGGTGTCATACGAATCGGGATGCTGCCCTCTCACCAACCCTGGCAACGAGGTTAGCATTCCGCCCTTCTAGAGGGACACGACATGTACGTAACTGTGAACCCCGGTTAAAGTTAACTGAAGCCTCAGCTCCACAAAATGGATGCTGCCACCACAGACACAAGTCTGACCTCCTGCTGCTGGGAGTCCTTCCAGCGAGGAGCACTTGGACAAAGGGTTTCCTGTCGAGGGCGCTGTTCGCACCGTCCCAGACAGGGTTTGTGTATTCTGGGTAGGTAGGGCTTTTGCGAGAAGGTGACTGCGGAGTGGCACCCCGGTGCTCACTACGCATCTGCCGGTTAGAACCAGTTCCAGGGGCGACAGCCCTGGCCTGGGGAAAGTCCGGCAGGGGAGAGGGGTGTAACTACCCCCCTTTCTGGTCCCACCCTTTGGGCAGGACCTAGTCATGTACCCACCCCTTTCTTTAGGATAAAGGCCGGAGCGGGGACCCTTCCAAATTAGATCATCTTTGAATCGAGAATACTTTCTACGAAAGGACTTCAAGACTCTTCTCAAGATTTCTCCCTTGTGGCTAAGGAGTAGTCACCCTGCATCAGCGGGCACCATCTAAGAACTCTGCGGTTTGCTGTAAGTCCTTCCTCAAGGAATCCGACGGCCCAGCTCGACGAGAACCGGCTTCCCTGGCACCTCTGACCTCTACCCACGTCATCAGCTCAGCTGTGATCTGTGGGTGCGACGAGACCTCGAGGGACCGGCCATCATCAGAACCTGCACGCTCTTAAAAACCAGCACGACCATCGAGGTAACTCTCTGGTGAGTGCTCTGGGGTCCGAGAAGCCCCGACCCTGAGCCGCTCCAGCACCGAAGTGCAGTCTCCCAGCATCTCCACGATCTGCGTGGGGCCCTTCTGCTCGCTGCTCAGCACGTTGTCTGGTCACTTGCCGCTGGCTCGTGCCCTTCTGTGACGACGACCAAGAATCAACACTGCCGGTCTGGTTGCTCCAGACTGGCCCCTGCTTCCATCTTTTGAGAGGCACCCCGGACCCTCCTGGTCCACCCAAGACGCCGACAGCGACATCCGTCGTGGGACAGCTCGCACCTCCACCGTGGTCGCCGACAACGCCTCCTGGTCCGAGAGACTGCAGAGCCTAGCGTCGCCCACTCACCTGGTCGAGGTGACGGCCAACCGGTGCCTTCCTGGTACCCTCTGACTACTGGCTAGTAGTACGAACTTGGTCCCCTCTGCTTTCAGGTTTCATCAATCTCTACGAACTATTCAACACTGGTCGCCGGCCAGCAACTCCTTTTCTTCCGGCTCCTGGCTCGTCAGCGAAGACCCCGACGCCTGTAAGACTTGTGCAGCCGCAGCCCTCGTGGCTAGGTAACTCGGCATTTCGGTGCCTGCATAGCCTCCTTACTCTAGGGTCCCGAGTCCCTCGCTTCCGACTTGCCTTAACCTTTCCGTGTCCTAGGACACTTGTCTTTAAACTGTGCACTTGAAGTATTTGCTAAAGAGATTTGGTTTGTGCTTAGTACCCTGTCCTCATAAAGAGTACAGGGCTGTTGTGATTCTTAATAAATATACTGTTTATTTTCATAACACTTGTGTGGTGTCCTTTCACTGGGTGTTCAAGGGGTACATGTGTGGTAAACAGCTGGCTTAACGCGCCCTCTCGAGTCTTTAGCCTTAGACTGCTCGTATCCACGCTACTAGGATAGCTGGTCTATAGGTTGACTTACAACCAAACACCATAAGGGTCGTTGGAACGATACATAGCGGTCGCTAGAATAGCGAACGTTGCATATCGGGCCAACTTCTCACATTGGTGAGCAGCGGTGGGATTTGAGCTTGCTGTTGTTTTACCACACGTATCCTAAGAATATCTTGTTGAAAGATCGCACAAGTACTGTTAGTACATATAACTAAAGCTTAGAATACTCTGAGTTCTACTGAACCAGCTGTTGTAGCTCCTCAAGGCTTAGCACACCTTGGCTACAGCTCTTAGCAAGGGAAAAGTAGGAAAACACATAGTGTAGGTAGGTGCATCACTTACACCACACTAGAAACAGTATGTCGGGCCAAGGAGGAAACTCTGAGTCTCCCCTTGTGTCAGTTGACCCTCCACAGGTCATCCCTTCAGGATATACTGTGCTGAGCTTCAAGGAGTTAAGACGATTGTGTCACTCCCGGAAGATTCAGCAGGGGTCTAACCCCACAACGTCCTTTCTGATTGGTCTCTTGGAGACTTATGATGCCAGGAGAGCTGAGAAACTTCGTAGCTCTTCTAATCCAGAAGGAGACATGCCTCCCCTCGAGGGAACCCGAGACGATCCTGACCTCATTCATCTCGCAACCGAGAACGAGGATGTGGAGGAGGATGAGGATGAGGATCTCTCTGGGGACGAGGCAGATAAGGGACAGGTAGAAGTCGTCAGACTAAGCAGGTCCAACTTAAGCAAACATGATAGCGGTACTGGGGGACCCCTGGGGCCACTATCAGGTCAGCTTAACATGGGGAATGGACGAGCCAGATCTCTATCAAGAGGCTCTGGCAGATCCCTTCATACCAACGGCTCTCACAACTCTTCTCAAAGAGGGATGACGTCCCCTCAGAGGAGAGTGTACGAAGCGAAAGAAAGGGCAGCTAATCTGCGGATCGAAAGGGAAGAACTTGCCCTGGCCAAAGAGAAGCTTGCCTTTGCCAGAGAGCAACAGTTAAGTGGGGTGGTCCCCACTGGTGGCAGCAATGTACCTAGTAATAGGGAAAAGAGTTTCGATACGAAACACCTTGGGAAGATAGTGCCCCCCTTTAAACAAGGGGACGACATCCACAAATGGATTACTGCTTTGGAGAGGGCCTGCACGGTGCAGGGTGTTCCCCAGAGTCAGTGGGCAGCTATCTTGTGGCTCTCCTTTGAAGGAAAAGGAAGAGACAAGCTCCTCACCACAAGGGTAGAGGACGCTAACAATTACCAAGTCTTGAAGAATACACTCGTTGAAGGGTTCGGCCTAACCACTGAGCAGTACAGGGTGCTGTTCAGGGATACCCAGAAAACGCAGGCTCAAGATTGGTCTGATTTTGTCGATTGTGCCACTAAGGCTTTTGAAGGCTGGCTACTGGGTAGTAAGGTTACTGATTTTAAAGGATTGTATAATCTGATTATGAGGGAGCAAATCTTAAATAATTGTCAGAACCAGCTATTACATCAGCACCTGGTAGACTCTGAGTTGACCTCTCCACAGGAATTGGGTAAGAGGGCAGACAAATGGGTCAGAACCAGGGTTAGGCCTAAAAACCAGGGTGGTGACCAGAAAAAGGAATCGACCAAGCCTCAAGAGAAGGGTGGGGATAAATCCACAGAGAAGACTTCCCAAGGGCCCCAAAACTCCAACAAGGGTGGTGGGTCCCAGAACACTCCTTCCGAACAGAAGAAACCTTATTGCCATACCTGTAAACAGGTGGGCCATTACAAAAGTGATGCCAAGTGCCCTAAAAATAGCAATAAGGAAAACATACCCCCAAGTAATACTCCTAGACCTCCTGTTACCACTAGTGGTAATCCCCCAGGTGGTGGGAGTGCCCCCAAGAATGTGGTGGGCATTACTTTGGGAAATCAGGAGGACTATGGCCTAGCCAGGTTCCCTGACCACACTCTTGTCTGTGAGACTGGCATGGGGTTTGCCAACTTCGCTACTGGACCCCACATTTTGGGCAAGTATAGACAAGAAGTTTTAGTGAATGGTCAGAAAGTTGAGGCATTCAGAGACACAGGGGCCAGCCTCACCATGGTGAGTGACCATCTGGTCCCCTCTGCTCAACTGACCCCTGGTTTTACTTATCAGGTGACAGACATTCATGGAATGAAGAGAAGGCATCCCATGGCAGTAGTCAAGCTCAGCTGGGGTAATGTCACAGGGCCCTTGAGAGTGGCAGTGACAGATAACCTACCTGTAGATTGCTTACTGGGGAATGACCTGGAACTCTCAGCATGGGCTGAGGTGGAGCAAGAAACTCATTCCAGAATGATAGGCCTATCCAGACAGGTTAGTGGGGCAGTAATAGCTACAGCCCCCGTCCAAGCACCATTCCTCCCTGAAAAGGTTGGAAGGGCAGTGGTAGCCACTGCCCAGGCTCAGACAGAATTTCCAGAGCAGGATAGGAGGGCTGTGACAGTCACAGCCCAAACACAAACTGAGTGCCCTCCTGAAAAGGTTGGCAAGGTTGAAATGGTCTCAGCCTCTACTCAGACAGATAGTGAGGTTGTGAAGCCTGAAACAATGGATCACTCCACTCAAACAGAGAACATTGAGGAGGAAGAAGAGTCTTCCCCCTCCCAGACACTAGGTGAGAGCCAGCCTCCTCAGGGAACTGACTCTACCCCTGTTGAAGGAACTGCCCCAGAGGTAGTCAGGCCTAGCCTGGCAGAGCCCCTGATGGTAGTGGACCCTTCCCAGGTGGGACCCAGTCTGGAGCAGGTAAACTGCACCTCTCTACCCTGCCTCAGTCAGCCCAGGGCTGAAGAGGACAGGGAGGCCAGTGGTGGACCCCAAAGGGCCCCCTGTCCAAAAGAACCCCTTAATCAAAAGATTAGGATCACTGAAGCTGGTAAACCTAGCCAAGTGAGAATGAAACAGACTCCTGAGGGATCCCCCTTAAAAGTAGTTAGGGAACTCCCACAGCTGGACACTGGGCACAGCCAAACATGGGGCCGAAAAACCCCAGACCTGACCTGTCCCCCCAGTAAGCCAAACAGAGGGACTCAGCCTCCAGCTTTAGGTAGCCAGAGGCTGACCCTGAGAGCTCAGTGCATCTCAGCTAAAGAAAGGAAGGCACACATGATGGATGGTGATTGGAGGAAGTTGAGCCCAAAGGTAGAGGAGCCTCACTTCAGTACTCCATCCCAGCATCAGCCTTCTTCTTTCCCAAGACACACCAGAGACAGAGATTCCCTATGGTGGAGACCCTCAGATGCCCTTAGGGTGAGGGGTTGCCTAGTGGACCATGACACAGGGGGAAACCAAGCCAGAGCTGGTCCTTCCTTATATGGCCACTTAGGTAATAGAGGCTTACCTGGACAAGGATAGCCTTATCTCCTTTCGTTTGGGGGGGGTTGTGTAGGAAGGTACATCCTGACTATGGTTGCCCCCAACTTTTTGCCCTGTGTTTTAGCTGGTTTTGGACATAGTCGACCTGGGACCCTGCCAATCAGGACCCCAGGCCTACTGCTCTCTCTTTAAAATGGATTCCATGTACCCTAGGTACATTTCCAATTGGTACTGGGCCACCCTATCAGACCCTGTAACTCAGGGCGTGGGTGTACCCAGGGCCGCCAGGGGCTGAAGCATGTATTATGCCACCCCTGGCTGGCCTCCTAAATTTGACACAACTGGCTGCACGACAGCTGGGGCGAAGACGTGTAAACACCCTTCGCTTTAGGTATAGTAGCTCTATATCTAACCATACAATGGACACCCGAGTTCCTATCAGTCACTCCTATGGCAGGCCTTAACAATCCTGAAGGCAGAGTGCGTGGGCTCGTGTGAGCTAGGTTCAGGCCCGAGCCGAGCCCGGCTGCAGCTTGCGGAATCAAGACCCAATAGCTGTTCCATGATAACGCGTACCACATCGGTAACTCCGGTATCGCGTTATCAAGGCATGTCGAGTAAGGTGTCATACGAATCGGGATGCTGCCCTCTCACCAACCCTGGCAACGAGGTTAGCATTCCGCCCTTCTAGAGGGACACGACATGTACGTAACTGTGAACCCCGGTTAAAGTTAACTGAAGCCTCAGCTCCACAAAATGGATGCTGCCACCACAGACACAAGTCTGACCTCCTGCTGCTGGGAGTCCTTCCAGCGAGGAGCACTTGGACAAAGGGTTTCCTGTCGAGGGCGCTGTTCGCACCGTCCCAGACAGGGTTTGTGTATTCTGGGTAGGTAGGGCTTTTGCGAGAAGGTGACTGCGGAGTGGCACCCCGGTGCTCACTACGCATCTGCCGGTTAGAACCAGTTCCAGGGGCGACAGCCCTGGCCTGGGGAAAGTCCGGCAGGGGAGAGGGGTGTAACTACCCCCCTTTCTGGTCCCACCCTTAGGGCAGGACCTAGTCATGTACCCACCCCTTTCTTTAGGATAAAGGCCGGAGCGGGGACCCTTCCAAATTAGATCATCTTTGAATCGAGAATACTTTCTACGAAAGGACTTCAAGACTCTTCTCAAGATTTCTCCCTTGTGGCTAAGGAGTAGTCACCCTGCATCAGCGGGCACCATCTAAGAACTCTGCGGTTTGCTGTAAGTCCTTCCTCAAGGAATCCGACGGCCCAGCTCGACGAGAACCGGCTTCCCTGGCACCTCTGACCTCTACCCACGTCATCAGCTCAGCTGTGATCTGTGGGTGCGACGAGACCTCGAGGGACCGGCCATCATCAGAACCTGCACGCTCTTAAAAACCAGCACGACCATCGAGGTAACTCTCTGGTGAGTGCTCTGGGGTCCGAGAAGCCCCGACCCTGAGCCGCTCCAGCACCGAAGTGCAGTCTCCCAGCATCTCCACGATCTGCGTGGGGCCCTTCTGCTCGCTGCTCAGCACGTTGTCTGGTCACTTGCCGCTGGCTCGTGCCCTTCTGTGACGACGACCAAGAATCAACACTGCCGGTCTGGTTGCTCCAGACTGGCCCCTGCTTCCATCTTTTGAGAGGCACCCCGGACCCTCCTGGTCCACCCAAGACGCCGACAGCGACATCCGTCGTGGGACAGCTCGCACCTCCACCGTGGTCGCCGACAACGCCTCCTGGTCCGAGAGACTGCAGAGCCTAGCGTCGCCCACTCACCTGGTCGAGGTGACGGCCAACCGGTGCCTTCCTGGTACCCTCTGACTACTGGCTAGTAGTACGAACTTGGTCCCCTCTGCTTTCAGGTTTCATCAATCTCTACGAACTATTCAACACTGGTCGCCGGCCAGCAACTCCTTTTCTTCCGGCTCCTGGCTCGTCAGCGAAGACCCCGACGCCTGTAAGACTTGTGCAGCCGCAGCCCTCGTGGCTAGGTAACTCGGCATTTCGGTGCCTGCATAGCCTCCTTACTCTAGGGTCCCGAGTCCCTCGCTTCCGACTTGCCTTAACCTTTCCGTGTCCTAGGACACTTGTCTTTAAACTGTGCACTTGAAGTATTTGCTAAAGAGATTTGGTTTGTGCTTAGTACCCTGTCCTCATAAAGAGTACAGGGCTGTTGTGATTCTTAATAAATATACTGTTTATTTTCATAACACTTGTGTGGTGTCCTTTCACTGGGTGTTCAAGGGGTACATGTGTGGTAAACAGCTGGCTTAACGCGCCCTCTCGAGTCTTTAGCCTTAGACTGCTCGTATCCACGCTACTAGGATAGCTGGTCTATAGGTTGACTTACAACCAAACACCATAAGGGTCGTTGGAACGATACATAGCGGTCGCTAGAATAGCGAACGTTGCATATCGGGCCAACTTCTCACAGATGGTCCAACCGTTTTGCCTGGTGCCAGTGGCACACCAAATCGTTTCATGAGATTATAGAATTCCCTCAAAGCCTGTGCACATTCCGTGTCACCGGCTGCCCCCAAAAACAGAAAATCATCAAGGTAATGCATAACCTGCGTAAAGCCCGTGGCTCTGTTGAACGCCCATTGCAAAAAAGTACTGAACTTCTCAAAATACGCACAAGAGATGGAGCAACCCATCGGCATACATTTATCCATGTAGTAGCGTCCTTGAAACACAAAACCTAAGAGACGCTGATCCTGTGGGTGTACCGGGAGCAACCGGAACGCTGACTCGATATCATATTTAGCCATCAGCGCTCCGAGCCCCAGGCGATTCAACATGGCGACGGCCTCATCAAAGGATGCATATCGCACCGAACAAACTCCCGGGTCAATCGCATCGTTCACCGAAAGACCCCTAGGAGCGGACAAATTATGGATTAACCTAAACTCACCTGGGTCCTTCTTGGGGACAACTTCCAACGGTGAACAAACAAAGTTAACAACAGGCGAGTTTACATATGGTCCCGCAACCCGACCTCGGGCCACCTCCTTTGCAATCTTTGCCTGTACCACCGCCGTATTTTGTTGAACCGATAGTTGGTTTTTACACTGTGCTTCCCCCCGAAAGTCCCCCCGAAAGTCCCCCCCCCCGGGATGTGGAAACCATATGAAAAACCGTTTCTCAACACCCCGGCGGAGACATTATCAGGGTATTCGTTCAGCCAAGGGATCATTGCCATGATGTCAACGGGAGTAGGTAACGGTGCCCCTCGGTCGATATTAGACCTGTTTGGCTCCTCCTCTACCTCCTGTATCCCCATTCTTGGCTCTGCATGAACTCTCGGGGTGTGAGGCCTGTCCGCACCCTGCACACTCATGCCTGAACTTGCATGCCCCTTGTGGCCTAGTGCACTTGCCTCTGTTAAAACTCCAACAGACCCCTTTTCTCCCCGAGTTCCCATTACTCTTTGTGTGTTGATCATTGCTGGTGCCCGCCCGAAAGGGCGCCGCCGAATAATGGCGGGAAGGCTCCGCCCCATTCCCGCCAAAAGATGACGACTTTGTCGTGTTCGGCATAACGTGTTTCTGCCAGGAAATGGAGTCAAAACAATCCCACATCAGGGATGAGTCGTGCTCCTTGGCCTTACGAAATTTGTTATCATAACCCATCCATTGATTGCCTTCATACGATTCATAAAATTCCATAATACGTGTCTGGTAACAAGCTAATTCGGCCAATACTTCAGGCCTACGTTCCCCCATGATTGCCGTGAACATCCCAAACGCCCTGGCCCAATTAGCGATTGTTTCATCCACTCTGAAACCCGCCATTTTTGCACGCCATACACTCGGATGCAACAACTCCTTCTGCTGTTTAACGTGCTCTATCTCATAGTGATTGGTCAACAGAGAAAACATGTTCACATATTTATCAGACCAAATCCTGTCTTTCACATCCATCGGAATATGTTGGACCACCTTTTCCCTCCTTGAGGGTAACGATCCCTCCCCCGCCATTGGCAACGGCTGCTTACCCGAACCAGTAGCTGGGTCCGTTGTCGATGCTGTTCCAACGCTCAACGCCGGTTGTTCCGAGGGAACCTGTGGGGAAACAAGAGGACAAGGTGCCTTCGCAGCATCTCTCGATTGCCGCAACTGCTT
This sequence comes from Lissotriton vulgaris, assembly GCF_964263255.1. Taxonomy (NCBI): domain Eukaryota; kingdom Metazoa; phylum Chordata; class Amphibia; order Caudata; family Salamandridae; genus Lissotriton; species Lissotriton vulgaris. The sequence continues at coordinate 983,519,431 of NC_141695.1, read as the reverse complement.
CATTATTAACCTGGCCTCCTCGGCCGCGTCTCCCGGTGCCTCCGCACCCTCGTTGTTCCTGCCTAACCATGCCGCCAACTGGGCGGCCAGCTCGGGTGGCATATCCCCCTCGTTAACAGGTGTAACTACGACAGGGATCGGCTGTCCCGCGTTCGGGATCGGAACTTGGGCCTCTACCGGACTGACCGGGCTCGCTGGAGGTGACTCGGGGACCGGGGCCTCCCCTCCTGCCCCCCTATTCCAGGCCCTTTTACCTCTCCCGGCAGGGACTACTCCCGGTAATGCTGGTCCGATGACTTTCTTCGGTCTACCCGTACCATTCATTGCCGCCATCTGCTTCTTCATGTTCGCCATGTCCTTCACCAGCATGCGAAGCATTTGTTCGGTCCCAATCTTCTTTCCGACTTTCTTGCCAGGCATCGTCACGGATATTCGACTCGAGGTCCTGGATCCAAAGCTTCGGAATCACTGAAAGGAGAAACACAAAAATTACAAGTTCTCAAAATTGGCTCCTTGTTCTGTCTCGGGCTCACGTGCAACGAGGAGGTGCAGCTTCCAAGCACAGGAACAAGAGGATGCTTCCTTGGATTGTTGCTCCTTTTATTCTTCCTCGGAGGGCGTGGACCTTCCTCCAACCGCCCGCGGGGCGTGTCCAACGGTGTAGGTGTCTAGGACAACCTCTCTTGGGCGGGAAAAAGGCGCGCCCCAGCTACGCCACTTCGGGCATACCAGCCAAGACACGCCTCCCGCCCAAAATGGTTTCCCGGGGGATCGGGGCACCCAACCATACGTTCGGGGGGACCGAGTGGTCGCCCCTTTCCATTCTATAAACCGGCATACATATTTGCATTGATTAGAGGTAAACTAGTCACAACCAAGTAGGTCCTATGTTTTACAGTAAGAAACTTGAAAATTCATCATAACATCAATTACATAAAACCTCAGGGGACCAACAGTTTTAAAGGTCAGTAACAATAACCCTAAGCACCTTCCAATGGCCATTTTCCTGCAGAATGTAACTTTATCTCCTCACTGAAGCCTAATATTTTCTCTGCTGTGTGTGGGATGGATTTTATTTTCTGGCTTGACAACTCAGCTGTCGCCAGACAATTACGTGGGCATCACTAGAGAGGAGATTTGGCTGTGCCCAGGTACCAGGAGTTTTGATTGCGCAAACGCTGGTGCTTCCCCAAAAAAGGGGCATAAATATGACATTGTAAGGCCTTTAAAGAGTCTTGGACAATTAGATCGTTAATCTTGTTTTTCTCAGGGACCAGTACAAATAGGCGCCAGGCAGTTATTAACCTACAGGTTTTTTTAGGTGTGGCTTGACAGTGCTTTTACAAGCCCGGCCTATAGCATTGCCAATGCTCGTTTCAGGCTTGTGGGTCTGTTCCATGGGTTGGTGGGCTGGTTTTTACTGTTGATTTCCCTGATATTATCTCAAACGCTGCCTGTGGCAAGCACAAATACATACAGTCTCATATTTTGCAAAACACCTGTACAAGTATCTTTACAAGTTCATAACTGGTCAATTTGCACATGTAGGCCAACTTTAAGCTTTTGTTGTAACGTATCTAAGGCTATAGTGTAATTTTCCTGATTCATGCCCTTATACAGGTATAACTTATCATATCCTTATATAGGCATAAGAATCATAACCATATTTAGGCATAGCCAATGCAGTCCAAATACGGCATGGCTACTTCCTCTAAGCTCCTAGAGTACAACGAGTTCTTGAAGAGAACCAGCCTTCAGCAGTACAGGACTTCCCCCTGCTTCAGTATTGATTTGTCCCAGAACTCCTGGAGCGTGTAAAGAACTTCGAGTTCTTAGTGACGTTATTATGTCCACCCTTACGTCAAACTGGGCACCTTCCAGGTATAAATATACCCACATCTGCCCTAGAAAACACACAGTGGTTTGGAGCAGATCGACTAACTACTTGCCCGACGCCCTGCTGTAGCGAGTGTTAAAGAAAGCTGACCCTCCAGCTGACGCACTGAGAGAGACGCCGTCTTTTCTCCTGCCGAGAAATCCAGCTCCAGTGTTTCCCTGCTACCCTTGCGGGTTACTGGGAGATCGAGTCCTGAGAGAGAGATCCAAGACCTCCTTCATTCTATAACCAAGGTACGGGGCTGATTAGTCCCTTCGAGAATTCTTGGATAGATTCTTGGCAGAAACTATTTAGCTCAAGCTACACCTCACTTACTTCTTTCCTTGTACTAGACTTAAGTTAGGTACACCGGGGTAGGCGTATTTTAGATGCACCAGTTGAGTACTTTTAGTCATTATTTATCATTGTTTGTATTTTATCTATTTTAAGTATCTTATGGCTTAGAAACCATACAAATCCTTTTACTGTAATATTTCCTAATACTCCTTTTACTGTAGGCACTTTACTTCATAGCACGTATTACGATTGTTGCAATTAACTTCTCTTGCATGAGAAAGAAGGCTGCTCAATAAATAACCTTTTTATTGAAAACGCCTGTATCTCTATTTCTCTGCACTTCTGGTGAAACTAAGCATGCACGATTGACTGAGTGAAATAGCCATCTATTGTTTCCGCACCTCTGAAGATATATTTCTTATTCTTGGGGAACAACATTGTCATGTTATATATTTGTCAGAAACTAATCCCTTCTTGTTTATTCGAGAAAGTTTCTAGTGACCTCTGAGCTAGCTGGCATTCAAAATTAATTCTAACATATTCAATAGAGACCTAGTCGACCTAAGTCCTACGTCTAAACTGTTGTTTATGTTATTCCAATGCGCAGAGCCTATTGGGAATATAGGAACTACACTACATGGCGCCCAACGTTTGGTAAGGCGATAATTTAACGCTAGATACTAGAGTAACTCAGTCGTGCTTTTCACACAGACCTCTTTTTCCGTAAAAACTCCAATAGACGTCTGGAGTGAGTAAAGGGTTAGTATCCGCCAGAACTAAATAGGACGAGAATTCTATGTATTAGTTTTTTGGTTTAATCAACGTTGAAGGATACAGTGTTCCAAAATATTATGCACCTAATCTTTGTTTCCTTGAAAACAGACTCTGCAAACTTTCTGTCAGCAAAATGACGGAGAGTGACGATGAAAGGGAGAGAGCTAGAATAGCAACTCAACTATTAGCAGAGGACACAAGTCTTCCGCAAAACAATCCGGATGCAGTAATCATCCTGGTAAATGTAAGAAAGAGTGTTGTAACTTACAAACTAATAAATAATGGAGTATCATCGAGAGGTGGTACCGTCATATTTGTGGTAGAGGCACATGAGTATCGGCAGAACGAGGTATTCTCTTCATGGATAACTTTTCCAGCAGCAAATTCGGTGGCACACGAGTTCCACTACTACAAAGCAGAGAAACCTCCAGCGGAATACGTTCCTTTCGAGCACGTCGAAATTCCACTAACTTACCAGGAGCATCAGCTCTGGTTTAATGACGCCCTAAAACATAAAAATCACATTACCAAGCTCGGTCCACTAGGTAGACCAGGAGCCACATGGCCGGTTCTAGCCAGCTATATACCACATCCTGACATTGAAGAAATGTCAGACAGACCACTGTTAGTTCAACTAAAACAATTAATTAAATTACATAGACAATTAGTCCAATATGTCATGCAGACTTTAACAGTCCAACCAGCAATAACAATTCAACAGCAAACCCCTCACCAGGGGAATACAAACAAAATTACACCACAGATTATACAATCAGTCATTGGTAAATCACCGCAGAACGGGAACACATTCCGTTCTGGTTGGCTCAAAAATTTCTCAAATAGAGGCAGTGTTCCCTGGTAGTACAGCTCATGAAAAACACAGAATTCTGACAATCTGTTTACCAATGGGGATCACACCACACGTGGAAGACTGTGACACATGGGGAACAGTCTTTGCTTCAATCTACACAAAAACACATAGTGTTCCATCTATGGCGGTTATACCAGACGTACTTAGACAGATTCAAAATGAATACGGTCCAGAGCCTGCTTTAAATCTAGGTATGAAATTACTGAAAGATTTTAAACAAGTCTCGGCTATACTACTAGCCAACATAAAAAGAGAAGCAGCATCAGTGGCAATCCGCCAAAAATTAAAAGAAACAGATATAGCAGAACAACCTTTTGAACTTGCCAGAATCTTTGAAAAATCCTATGAAGAATTAGGTAGAGATAGTTTGGGTGGGAAACCACTAAAACCACAACTAACAGAAAATCCTGAAAAAACGTTCATTAAAAATAGTTTAATTACTCCTACAAAAGAAATGGGAAACTATCAGACAGACTCTTCCTAAAGAGAAACAGTTTCAGTCCAGAGGAAGGACTCCCCAAAGGAGAGATAGATCTCCAGAACGGGGGGGTAGGTCTCCACAACAGGAGCCCTCTGAGAAAAGATATAACCTCAGAAATAGGGATAATTTGAAAAAAACCTGACAGATATCAAGATAATGATACACGTCCCTCTCGATCTTTTCAGACTTCCTCACAGAAATCGGAAAGAAGAGGACGGTCAGAACATAAAGAAGAGCACGGCAAGTCCAGAGACAAGGAACCCGCTCACCAAAGTAAAAAATCTCAATTTTCCCCCCAAAAAAGGTAGCAAGAATAAAGATAAAACATGCTGAGGATCCTGAGGACACAACTCAAGGCAGAGAGTGGGCCCAAACAGTGCTAGACAGCGCAGCAGAAGTGACCATAGCTCGCAAGATCCTGATGAATCTTCTGGAGACAGTGGACACGAATGAGAACATTCAAGTGGAAACTGCAGACACAAGAGTTAGTGTACCCCATAAATTATATGAAATAACATTGCGTATAGAAGGGGACATAACTAGGAAAATAAGAACTCTCTTTTGGGAGAAGCTATCTAAAGGCTTTGATATTCTTCTAGCTGAGAAAGACTGGCCACCAGAATTTGTTAGGGAGAGCCCACATGGCGAAGAAATTATTATGCCTGCCTTCTCAAATCATATTCCAATTCATAAGAAATACACATATGCAAGAAAATGGGCAGTGGCCCAAGCCCCTGCATTATATAAAAATCATGTAGGATGGGATGAGAAATCCCCTCACCATAAAATCCAGTTAAACAATCAACCTGCTTCACAAAGGCAGTATCCTGTTAAGCAAGAAGCTAAAAAACAAGTCAGGGAGATCTTAGATCAACTTGAGTATCAGGGGGTGATTGAAACATGCACCTCACAAATGAACAATCCTTTGTTTCCTGTCTCCAAACCAGACAATTCATATTGTCTAGTATTGGACTACAGGCACTTAAACTCTTGTTGCAAAACATTTTGCAGTACAAAATTCACACAGTGCAGCACTGATGAATAACATTGTGCGCAAAAAAATATAAAACCACATTAGATATTTCAAATGGTTTCTTCTGTCAAAACATTGCACCAGAAAGCAGGTATTTGACTGCTTTCTCAAGTATGGGGGCTCAGAGGCGTTTGGCCGCCATAAGTGTGGCAGGGTATACTCAGACGTGAGTCCCTTGCTCACTTTGCCACTGGATTCAAGCAAGCCGGGCTGAAGACGGCTGGAATGCCAGAAACCGGTCCTCGGAAGATTGTTTCCGGTCCAGGGAAGACATGGCTTGGCAGTTCAGGCTGGACTGTTCCCATGAGGCAGAGGGTCAGACTGATTTGCATATAGCCATGTCTGAACTGGGGTGGCAGAGTGGGCTAAAGAACGGTGATGGAATAAACCCAGATCTTTTGACTGGGTGTGAGTGTTTGATTGGTTCAGATGCTCCGTCCATCACCACCCCCTTTTGTACCGCTTTTGGCCGCCATAAGTGTGGCAGGGTATACTCAGACGTGAGTCCCTTGCTCACTTTGCCACTGGATTCAAGCAAGCCGGGCTGAAGACGGCTGGAATGCCAGAAGCCGGTACTCGGAAGCTTGTTTCTAGTCCAGGGAAGACATGGCTTGGCAGTTCAGGCTGGACTGTTCACATGAGGCACAGGGTCAGACTGATTTGCATATAGCCATGTCTGAACTGGGGTGGCAGAGTGGGCTAAAGAACGATGATGGATTAAACCCTGATCTTTTGACTGGGTGTGAGTGTTTGATTGGTTCACATGCTCCGTCCATCACCACCCCCTTTTTTCCCCTTTTTGGCTGCCATAAGTGTGGCAGGGTATACTCAGACGTGAGTCCCTTGCTCTCTTTGCCACTGGATTCAATCAAGCCGGGCTGAAGAGGGCTGGAATGCCAGAAACCGGTCCTCGGAAGCTTGTTTCCGGTCTAGGGAAGACATGGCTTGGCAGTTTGGGCTGGACTGTTCCTTGTTGAAACTGTTTTGATTGCACTACCCCCTGTGTCCTCTCCCCCCCTGCACCCAGCGCACGGATTTAGCGCGACGCTGATTGTCTTTTCCGATTTTGGGTCAAGACATCTTTTAAAATTGCTAAAATAATCCTGACCTTATCTTTACTCACCACACCCAGCGCTACCTTCCTCTGAGGGTCCGGCCGATCTTGGGGCTGTTTGACCTGGGGTTAGGGCAGAGCTAGTGCGGCAGCCATCTTGGGCAGGGCTTCCTCCCTTGGGGCGAGAAGAAAGACTATAAAAATAGTAAAAGGACTCCAGGCGCGAGATTCCTGCATTCGGTGCCTGAGGCTTGAGCCGGGCAGTTACATTTCTTTTTACTCCTTGTTGAAACTGATTTTAACTTTTGTATCTTGATTGCACTACCCCCTGTGTCCTCTCCCCCCCTGCACCCAGTGCGCGGATTTAGCGCGACGCTGATTGTCTTTTCCGATTTTGGGTCAAGACATCTTTTAAAATTGCTAAAATAATCCTGACCTTCTCTTTACTCACCACACCCAGCGCTACCTTCCTCTGAGGGTCCGGCCGATCTTGGGGCTGTTTGACTTGGGGTTAGGGCAGAGCTAGTGCGGCAGCCATCTTGGGCAGGGCTTCCTCCCTTGGGGCGAGAGGAAAGACTATAAAAATAGTAAAAGGACTTCAGGCGCGAGATTCCTGCATTCGGTGCCTGAGGCTTGAGCCGGGCAGTTACATTTCTTTTTACTCCTTGTTGAAACTGTTTTTAACTTTTGTATCTTGATTGCACTACCCCCTGTGTCCTCTCCCCCCCTGCACCCAGCGCGCGGATTTAGCGCAACGCTGATTGTCTTTTCCAATTTTGGGTCAAGACATCATTTAAAATTGCTAAAATAATCCTGACCTTATCTTTACTCACCACACCCAGCGCTACCTTCCTCTGAGGGTCCGGCCGATCTTGGGGCTGTTTGACCTGGGGTTAGGGCAGAGCTAGTGCAGCAGCCATCTTGGGCAGGGCTTCCTGCCTTGGGGCGAGAAGAAAGACTATAAAAATAGTAAAAGGACTCCAGGCGCGAGATTCCTGCATTCGGTGCCTGAGGCTTGAGCCGGGCAGTTACATTTCTTTTTACTCCTTGTTGAAACTGTTTTTAACTTTTGTATCTTGATTGCACTACCCCCTGTGTCCTCTCCCCCCCTGCACCCAGCGCGCGGATTTAGCGCGACGCTGATTGTCTTTTCTGATTTTGGGTCAAGACATCTTTTAAAATTGCTAAAATAATCCTGACCTTATCTTTACTCACCACACCCAGCGCTACCTTCCTCTGAGGGTCCGGCCGATCTTGGGGCTGTTTGACCTGGGGTTAGGGCAGAGCTATTGCGGCAGCCATCTTGGGCAGGGCTTCCTCCCTTGGGGCGAGAGGAAAGACTATAAAAATAAACGGCTATGACTCCGCGCAGCGGACGCGTTCAGCGGACGCGCCGTCGTCAAGCCTGAGTCCTGCCCGTCTGCGCCCGTCCGCATCAGGACTGGACCAGGGGCCATTCCTTCTGCCCCTGGCTACATAACATACTCCCGCTCTGACTTATTATCTTTACAGACCTCCTCCTGCACCTTGGCTCCAATTCTTAATTGCCAAGATGATCCTTTAAAATGTCGTGCCTGTGCCCTCACTCTCGATGCCATCCCTTCGGTCACAGACTCCCTGGCCTCTTCCTTCTGGACCACCACCCAGGCCACGCACTCAACCCCCTCTAATATGCCTACATCTATTCCTTCTATGAATTTCGTCAGCATAAACTGCCGCTCTCTGGCAAAACATAAAAGAGATATTTTTGATCTTCTCGAATCGGCAAGTCCTGCCGCCATGTTTCTAACGGAAACATGGCTTAACAATAGCTCTGGCCCTGACATTGCTATGGCTCTCCCTAACAACTACACCTATTTGGGGAGAAATCGTGTGCTCAAGGAGGGAGTAGGCATAGCGATAATTTTTAAAAGAGAGTTTTCTTGTAAATGGGAGGACTTAGATTTCCCAAACTGCGAGGCTGGCCTCTTTAAACTTTCTCTCACCCCGCATTATACTTTGACTGGGACCCTGATTTATCGCCCCCCGGGCTCGGCCAATACATGGGCTTCTTCCTTTCCCGAGCTTATTGCCCCTCTCATTTTACAATCCACTAACTTTTTAGTAGTGGGTGACTTTAACATTCATTTTAATCTCACATATTGTCCCATTAGTATGCGTTTACTTCAGGACTTAGCTGCCCTGGATCTTCACCTACACAATTCCGGCCCCACCCATAAAGCCGGTAATTTATTGGATCCCATTATTTCAAACCTCAACTGTATTACTTACCACTCTTCTTCTCCTGTCACTTGGTCTGATCACTTTATTGTAAACTTCTCAATTAGGATACCAGCTCACAATAATTCCTCTAGCTCTCACCCTTACAAAGCTAGTAGGAATTGGAAACGTTTGGATATAGACAAACTAAATTCCTGCCTCGACAGCTCTAAACCAACGTCTCCTATTATCTCCACCAAGGAGGTACCTGTGGTCAATTTTTGGCTAAATACAGCCCTAGATTTGTGTCTTCCCACTCAGAGGAATAAGTCACAGTTCCATCACCCACCAGCTCCCTGGTTTAACGACTCATTGCGTCTGGAAAAATCCCGTTGCAAGAAATTGGAGCGCATATGGCGTTCGGACTATTGCACACTTAAGAAATCAAACTACAAGGCTGCCCTTCGGGCTTACCACTCTGCCTGTGACACTGCCAGAGCCAATCATGCGAACAGCATCATACTCAAGGCCCAAAATAGACCTAAGGCTTTGTTTAAGTTAGTAAAAGACCTTTCTGGCATGTCCTCTGTACCAAAAGATCCTTCTCTGGATTCTTCCCAATGCAATGTTCTGGCTGAATTCTTTTTGGACAAAATTGATAAGATCTATGCCATCTTTGACGCCACTCCCAATGCTCCTACTATCCCTGAGCCCTTACTCCCCACCCCCTGCTTCGTTGCTGCTGATGATGGTATTCATACTACTTCACCAATTCGCTCTTGGGAACCGATATCTCTCCCGCTCCTCCAGAAATATTTACAGGAAATAAAATTGGGCTCCCCCCTTGACCCTCTGCCCCCTCAAATAATGGGCACCTTGGACCCAAACCTGCTTCAGATCATTTTAGATATGCTGAATGCATCATTGGAGGAGGCTACAGTCCCCAGTGAATGGAACCACACGATGGTGGTTCCATTGCTAAAGAAGGACAATGCGGATTCTAATAACCCTTCTAACTTTCGTCCTATCTCGCTCCTCTCCTGTTATTCTAAAATTCTTGAAAAACATGTGAATTCTCTTCTCACCTCTTATGTCGAATCTTCTCACCTCTTTCACTGCTCTCAGTCTGGGTTCAGGGCTGGCTTCTCCACGGAGACTACGCTTCTGGGTGTGTCTGAGACCATCAGGCGACAGGTGGACAATGGGGAGACTGTGGCACTCATCTTGCTTGATTTGAGTGCCGCATTTGACACCGTCTCCCATTCCATCCTATTGTCCACCTTGCAATCCGTGGGGATTGATGGTACAGCCCTGGCTTGGATTGCTAGTTTTCTCTCTAATCGCACTTTTCAGGTCTTTTCCTCTACTTCTGTTTCTTCTATCTATTCCTCCCCTCACAGTGTTCCCCAAGGGTCGATTCTTAGTCCCCTCTTTTTTAATCTCTATGTGAGACCGCTTGCTTTCTTGGCAGAGCAGGCGGGTCTCACAATATATTCTTATGCTGACGACACTCAAATCGTCTACTCACTCTCCACCAAGAATCATTCGCCTACGTCTTCCTTGCAGTCTGGTTTGGAACAGATCGCCAACTGGATGCAGAGACATAAATTAAAGCTCAATGGGCACAAAACGGAGCTGCTCCTATTTGGTCCCAACACATCTCTGTGGGGCCCGCAACATTGGCCTCCGCAGATGGGCCCGGTACCTACCCCCTCAGATTCAGCCCGTAATCTCGGGGTTCTGCTTGACAACCAGTTGTCATTGAAGCAACATGTGGTAAAGGTCTCTGCCACCTGCACCACCATCGTCAGGTGGCTTAGAAAAATCACATGGATGCTTCCAGTGGATACCCTGAGAACCGTGGTCCAAGCCCTTGTCATCTCACGGATGGACTACGGCAACGTACTACTGCTTGGCGCCTGTAAGGAGGTATTAAAAAAACTTCAGGTGGTTCAGAATATGGCTGTGCGCCTGATTTGTAACTTACCTGCTAACTCTTCGGCCACTACCCATCTGCACAAATTGCATTGGCTACGAATTGAAAGCCGTATCAAGTTCAAAGCCCTCTGCATTATGCACCGTATTAAAATGGACAAAACCCTGAAATACCTATCTTCCTTGGTCCAGCATTATGCCCCATCCCGCACTTTAAGATCTTCTACCCAAAACAAGTTTCAAATCCCACGTGTCAAGCGAGCCAAAATGGGTGGACGCTCGTTCGCCTTTTTGGCCCCTTCTTTATGGAACTCCATGCCCCAATTTCTGCGCTCGGAATTATGCTATATGAAATTCCGCAAAGGTATTAAGACCTGGCTTTTTAACATGTAACTGCCTTGCCTATGGCCTTCTTCACTGGTTCATCCTCCGTTTGCTCTAGCGCCGGGAAACCTCCGGGTAGCTGTGCGCTCAACAAATGCAATTATAATAATAATAATAATAATGAGGCACAGGGTCAGACTGATTTGCATATAGCCATGTCTGAACTGGGGGGGCAGAGTGGGCTAAAGAACGGTGATGGATTAAACCCAGATCTTTTGACTGGGTGTGAGTGTTTGATTGGTTCAGATGCTCCATCCATCACCACCCCCTTTTGTACCGCTCTTGAACATTACGGCTGTATAATATATACAGACGGATCAGCACAGCCCGCAATTGGGGGTAAACAAACATCTAGTGCTGCGTGCGCAATTGTTAAAGGTTGCTGGCGCGAAGGAAAATTTCGACCTATGGTCACAAAAACTCAATCACTCAGAGACTGTACAGCTCAGTGAGCTTAACTACAGGCTTTCAAGATGGCGCTTGAGAATACCAGTAATACAAATCGCACACTAATAGTGGGCGATTCATATTACTGCGTCCAGTCTTACAATGAATACTTGCAGAACTGAGTTCAAAACGGTTTCAAAGATGCGAAAGGTGGCACAATAAAGCATAAAATTATTTCAGAACAAGTAGTTCTTTTACAGAAAGAACTACAAAAGACTCACGTGATCCATACACTGAGTCATCAACGTGATGGCGTTCATGTTGCAGGGAATTCATTGGCTGATGAAGCCCCAAAGGCAGCCGTCCACACGGCTTCCGTAGCTGCAATCACTCGGTCAAAAACGTTCAAAAACGAAAATACACAGCGAAATAATGCAAGCTGCTACTGCTTCAATAAAAAACAGTGGTAAGGCACTCCCAAAAGGCTTTCCAGTAAAGTACTCCTATAAAACTGATGCAAACAAAGTTCCCTTTGCTCAAATTGAAAACATGGAACATAGGTTAGGATGAATCGTAGCAGCACACGCAGGGGTTTCCGCCACAGTATCGTTATTAACACAGAGATAGAGATATTGGTGCCCACGCATGAGGAAACAGACTAGAAACTATGTTCTAGACTGTGAAATATGCCAAAGAATGAAAGTATCAACCGTGAAACGCCCTGCGCAGACGCCCCTTCTGATCTCAGATAAACCATTAGCGTGTGTTTACCTGGACCACTGTGGTTCCTTACAAAGGGACGGTAACTATAAATATATCATGGTCGCAGTGGACTCCTGCACAAGATTCATTTGGATGTGGCCCCAGCGCTCGGCTGATGCCAGAACTGTTATATAAGATTTGTGAGTCTTTATCGGCACATACGCAATCGGCACTCTACATTTTGACCAGGGTCCTGCGTTTAGCTCTCGAGCTTACAAGGAGGCCATGGTCATCTTGGGCATTATATTGTGGTACTCTAGTCCCATCAATCCTGAGGGTAATGCGGTAGTGGAGAGAAAAAACCGTGACATAAAGCAATCTATTACAGCAAGGGTATTAGGTTCGGGTGATGGGTGGGTCAAACATCTAATAAGTGTCCAACACAGTCTTAGTAATCTTCCAAGAAATTCTCTGGGTGGAATCACTCCGTATGAACTTTTGTTTGGTACTAGAATGATAATCAAAGACCTCGATAGTCAAACCTTAGTGGTGGAACAAAAAACCTTTGATATCAAAGATCGTTTGGCTGTTTTACAGGACTTAAATGTAAAAAGAAGCAGTCTGAGTTACACAAAGCTAAAGCCAACGGCCACTAAAGAAAAACCACCTGTCCCAGCAAGACCTGTCTGGATTCCAAAGATTGGGGATCTGGTCAGAGAAAAGATTGCGGTGAAGAAGGAATTTGGGCCTTCTTACAGAAAAGCAGTACCTGTCTTAGCAATCAACGGAACAAGATCAGTAGTACTACCGCCCCTTGCTGGTAAAAAGGAGAACAGAGTTGTATCAATCAACCTGGTAAAACCACAACGATGTGGCAAATAATAAGTAGTAGGCCCAGTGGACTCCCAAGATGTAGCAGAAGACCAAACCTTGCTACAATTCAAGAGGTTCAAACTGAGAGACTAATCACATTTGATAAATCTGCAGTGAATAAAAAAGGACTATGCAACAAAGCCATGGAACTTGTGCCTCTTGGAACCCAAATTTCAACAGTTCATCAAGAAACACCTGTCTACAATGATGTAGCCTCTGACTATACTAATATGACAAAGGAAGAAGCAACTCAAAGATTAATAACAATCCTGATGCGATTCCAACAATTGACAGAACTGCCTCTGGCTATTACATCAATTTCAATGACTTTTCTGAAGATCCCAGTGAACATGAAGAAAAGCCAGCAAACAAGACATTCAAAGAAAAAATAACAGAACTCTTTCATCAACTTGGAGAACTATTTTGGATTTCACCATGGATTGAATTGTGGATTGCGTTAGGTGTACTTTACCTCCTGCTCTGGCTCATTTTAGTTTTAAGCTTGGGAACTTCACCTTCAAGAGAACGACGACCCACCAACACCAGCAACAGGCCGCCCGCAGAAGCTGGAACAAGATCACAGCAGACCAGCTCGCCACCTCCCTGAGCCAGCACCCTCCTGCCAGCTCAGCGAACCCCAGCCAGGCCGCCGACAACCTCACGAAGTGGATCAGCAACTGCGCGGATGAACTCGCCCCACTGAGGACCCCGCCTAGCAGACCCGGCAGCAAGAAGGCCCCATGGTTCACCGACGAACTCAAGAGCTCCAAGAAGAACTGCCGAGCCCTCGAGAAAGCCTGGAGAAGGGAACCGACACCGGACAACAGGACCTCCTTCAAACTTGCCACCCGGAAACACCACCAGCTGATCCGCGCCGCCAAGAAAACAGCATTCAAGGACCGGTTGGACAACAACGCACACAACTGCAAGGAACTCTTCAACATCGTGAAAGAGCTTTCCAACCCCAGCGCAGGAAACAAAGACATCACCCCATCGCAAGACCTCTGCAACTCCCTCGCTTCATACTTCCACAACAAGATCGCAGACATACACAACAGCTTCAACAACCAACCAACGCACACCATGACCGAACAACCACCCCCCACCACCACCCTACACGCCTGGACCCCGATCAGCACCGAAGATACTATCCGCACGATGAACTCCATCCACTCCGGATCACCGACCGACCCCTGCCCTCACCACGTCTTCAACAAGGCCGACGCTGTCATCGCACCCCACCTACGAGACATCATCAACACATCCTTCGACACCACCATCTTCCCTGAGAGCTGGAAACACGCCGAACTCAGCGCTCTACTCAAGAAACCAACAGCGGACCCCACCGACCTCAAGAATTACCGCCCCATCTCGCTCCTCCCGTTTCCAGCCAAAGTCATCGAGAAGACCGTCAACAAGCAGATGGCCGCCTTCCTCGAGACGAACGGATCCCTCGACCCCTCACAGTCCGGCTTCCGAGCCAATCACAGCACCGAGACCGCCCTCATCGCCGCCACCAATGACATCCGAGCCCTGATGGACAATGGAGAAACAGCGGCCCTCATCCTCCTAGACCTCTCCGCGGCATTCGACACGGTCTGCCACCGCACCCTAGTACGGCGCCTCAGCAACATCGGAATCCAGGACAAGGCGCTGGAATGGATCATCTCCTTCCTCGACGGAAGAACAGAGAGAGTCCGCCTACCACCGTACAAGTCAGAGGCCTCCGAAGTCATCTGCGGCGTCCCTCAAGGATCATCTCTGAGCCCCACCCTCTTCAACGTCTACATGAGCCCCCTCGCGGCCATCGTACGCAAACACAACCTCAGCATAATCTCCTACGCCGACGACACCCAGCTGATCCTCTCCCTGACCAACGACCCCGCCGCCGCCAGAGCCAACCTGCACGAAGGGATGAAAGAGGTAGCCGAGTGGATGACGACCAGCCGCCTGAAACTGAACTCGGACAAGACGGAGGTCCTCATCCTGGGCTCCTCACCCTCCGCCTGGGACGACTCCTGGTGGCCTCCCGCCCTGGGCACCGCACCCAAACCAACAGACCATGCACGCAACCTGGGCTTCATCCTGGACTCCTCCCTCTCCATGACCAGGCAAGTCAACAACGTCTCCTCGGCGTGCTTCAACATCCTACGCAAGCTACGGAAGATCTTCTGGTGGATCCCCACCGAGACCAGGAAGACCGTCACCCAGGCCCTCGTCACCAGCCGACTGGACTACGGCAACGCCCTCTACGCCGGTACCACCGCCAAGCTCCAGAAGAGACTCCAGCGGATCCAGAACGCCTCAGCCAGACTCATCCTCGACATCCCACGAACCAGCCACATCTCCGGACATCTGAGAGACCTTCACTGGCTCCCCGTCAACAAAAGAATCACCTTCCGCCTCCTCACCCACGCACACAAAGCCCTACACGACCAAGGCCCGAGCTACCTCAACAGGCGAGTCAACTTCTACGCTCCCAAACGCCACCTCCGAACAGCCAACCACGCCCTCGCCGCCGTCCCCCACATCCGAAGAGCGACTACAGGAGGAAGGTCCTTCTCCTACCTGGCCGCCAAGACCTGGAACTCCCTCCCGACCGACCTGCGCCTGACCCAAGACCACCTCTCCTTCAGGAAGAAGCTGAAGACCTGGCTGTTCGAGCGGTAGCGGCACCCCCCCCCCGAAGCGCCTTGAGACCCTACGGGTATGTAGCGCGCTTTACAAGTGTCACTGATTGATTGATTGAAGAATGATTGATGGAAAATACAGTACAATTGACACAGCAAGTCAGAACATCAACTTGGTCCTAAAACCTCACAAGTCATCTCATGTTGAAAAAAGAGACCTGTCATCAGTAAACATCACAGCCATTCCTATACCTGGTGATGTAGCATGGGACGCTACTGATTATAACATATATGGCCCGGTTGAACTCTTGAAGTATTCACACCAGTTCAAGGTTTCATTAGGTGAGTTTGTCTCACTGAGCAGTTTCTCTGATGATTGGGACTTTGAGACTATTAATAATATGATGTCTGATTTGGAAATGTCAACAACATTTACAGATCATGATTATTTAGAAGGTTAATCTGATTATGCAGAAATGTATTGCTTTAATCATTTTGGGCACCACTATTTGCATAAATCTGCAAAACCTAGAAATGTTTTAACTTATAATCAATGGGAACATTGTCCAACACCGCCAAAAGGCAGCTCAAAAACATTTTATGAGAAATGTCCATACTTCTTAGGGTTTAATGTCACAGATCCAGAAACATTTTATTTCAAAAATGTGAATGAGACAGGAATGAAAAATATGTTGACCAATACAAAACAGATATATTCTGCAAAATTTTATGAACAATTGTCTACATTTGGTTTTTAATTCTGTAAAGATAACATTGAAACAAAAACAATCTGGGGTTCAAAAGATTGGCAAGTACAGGGATTAGAATCATTATTCAGAGCCTGCATGATCCCAGAACAAATAATTTTCCTGCATGACACCATTCAACAAACAACCTGTCTTTGCCTAGCCAAGATAAAAGATTTAAACAACCCGTCCATACCAAAGCCTATGCCTGATAGAATATGGCTGAGATACCCGCCACCCCCTCTCAACACAAATCCCCAAGGATGGGAAGACGGAAACGGTTCTGAACTTTTTGGAAGGCGGGAGGGAGTTACCCTTCCCGGCCGTATTTATTAAAATATGAAACAAAATTAAAACATTAAAATAACAGTTTCATATCATGTACAATTTCATTTATACAGTACGATGTTCTTGGCTGACCTTAACACATCTCTAATACAAAGGTTCTCCTAGCCGATACTAAACATCCTGCAAATGCATTTCTGAACATTGAAATTGTACATCCTAACGTTACGGGCCAACGGCAAGGTCGTAACCGGTGTCAGATCCCCAATACCAATTCCCCCCTCACTTGTGAGGGGCGGTCGCACAGCAGACTGTACCTCTGTGCCTACTTCCAATTTCCCTTGCCTTAGCGGGGGCCCCCTGTTAACTCGACGCCATCTTAGTGGTCGTCCGAGGACTCGTGTGAGGTGTCTAGAAGGTAGCGTAGACCCCCCTCCCACCCCACACAACTTACCACACCTGCCGTCGCAGATGTCCGGGCCCCGGGAAATTCCCAGGAGGGGTCCGTAGCCCCTCCTCCCCAGGGAGGGGCCTATGGCCGCCTTCCCTTTCGGCGTCCCATCCTTAGATGGGACCGCCTCCCGTTTGAGGGGCCAATGGCCGCCTCCCCCGGGGCGCTCCCATCCATAATGGGTGACGCCCAAACCTCTAGGAATCTTCCAATTACTGCTCACCGATCATGACCTTACCGCCCGACCAAGAATAAATACGACATTTTGAACTAAGCTAACGAAAAGGAAAATATTACATTTAAACGATTTCACGTAGAACTCTACTGAGCATCACCATTAAAATTAATCGCAAACATTTCTGCTAAGAAAACATGTTGAAAAAACGAAAATCATCCTTTATTACACAACACATTATCAACTTTATTCCAAGACAACCTGTAAGAGAAACCAATTCACGTCGATCAATTTTATTCAAACAAATCGCTGTCAACAGGGGCTGGTGGGTGGGTCAAAATTGGCTCTTTGTTCCGTCTCGAGCTCACGTGCAACGAGGAGGTGCAGCTTCAGAGCACAGGAACAAGAGGATGCTTCCTTGGCTTGTCGCTCCTTTTATCCTTCTTCGGGCGGGCGTAGACCCTCCTCCAATCCGCCTCCCGGGCGTGGCTGGCGGTGTCGGTGTCTAGGACAACCCCTTCTTGGGCGGGAAAAGGCGCGCCCCAGCTACGCCGCTTCGGGCATACCAGCCGGGACACGCCTCCCGCCCAAAATGGCTTCCCGGGGAGATCGGGGTACTCCACCATACGTTCGGGGGGACCGAGTGGTCGCCCCTTTCCATATGGCTGAGATACCCGCCACCCCCTCTCAACACAAATCCCCAAGGATGGGAAGACGGAAACGGTTCTGAACTTTTTGGAAGGCGGGAGGGAGTTACCCTTCCCGGCCGTATTTATTAAAATATGAAACAAAATTAAAACATTAAAATAACAGTTTCATATCATGTACAATTTCATTTATACAGTACGATGTTCTTGGCTGACCTTAACACATCTCTAATACAACGGTTCTCCTAGCCGATACTAAACATCCTGCAAATGCATTTCTGAACACTGAAATTGTACATCCTAACGTTACGGGCCAACGGCAAGGTCGTAGCCGGTGTCAGATCCCCAATACCAATTCCCCCCTCACTTGTGAGGGGCGGTCGCACAGCGGACTGTACCTCTGTGCCTACTTCCAATTTCCCTTGCCTTAGCGGGGGCCCCCTGTTAACTCGACGCCATCTTAGTGGTCGTCCGAGGACTCGTGTGAGGTGTCTAGAAGGTAGCGTAGACCCCCTTCCCACCCCACACAACTTACCACACCTGCCGTCGCAGATGTCCGGGCCCCGGGAAATTCCGAGGAGGGGTCCGTAGCCCCTCCTCCCCAGGGAGGGGCCTATGGCCGCCTTCCCTTTCGGCGTCCCATCCTTAGATGGGACCGCCTCCCGTTTGAGGGGCCAATGGCCGCCTCCCCCCGGGCGCTCCCATCCATAATGGGTGACGCCCAAACCTCTAGGGATCTTCCAATTACTGCTCACCGATCATGACCTTACCGCCACAGGCCCGGATAGTTGACCGGCTATCCGGACCCCCCACAAAACTCCTACTTAAAGGTCATGGCTACAAATTCCTCAACCAAGCTATGAAGTCTCCTATGAGTAAATCATTCCCCACACGGGACAAATGAACCCCGTCCTCTAGATACATCTGATCCCCCCTGATACACCCATGCGGAATAGAATGCAATGTATTTGTACGAAACAATCTACCAAGTTTGTTATTTACTTTCTTCACAGAATGATTTAAAGCAGACACAGAATTAGCCCCCCGCCACACCTTCCGTGGGATCATGTGGGACCATGCAATTGTGCACCCAGGGACCCTTTTTGCCAACCAACTTACAGTGGATAATATCACCTCGAGAAGCACTCGCCGACCAATGGTCACCAAATCATTGCCCCCAAGATGCACTATGAGTATAGATGGCGGTGACCTCGTCCGCCCTAACAAACCCTCCATAAAATCCTGAAACTGGTCAATACAGAGCCCGCCCCTTCCGTAGAAGGTCACCCTGTACCCGTATTCCCCAGCCATATGAATCATGTCACCTGCTTTGAATACGTCTGCGGCACGCCTCACGTATGAGTGTCCCACGACCCACACCAGTCTGTCCACAGCCGGTGTCCTTTGACCGCTGGTCCCCAGGTGTCGGGTCGACTGCACAGTCTGCCCCGCCTCGTAAGCTTGCAAAACTGTAAACCAAACAAAAAACAAGAAGCGCGAGTTCATGACATTAGCTTCACAACATGTGCAACCGCACGTACCGTTTATTACAGTTCGAGGACCAACGCCCCAACTGTTTTACTTTATCGACACTCAGACCCCTGGCTGTGGCCTCAGTAGCAGCCCCTATCCTGAAGGAATGGGTCCCAAACTCGCACGGGTTCAAGCCTGCGGCTGCAATTGCCATCGCAAGCACCCTTTGAAACTGAAACCTCGTCAGTGGGGTGGCGTCGGCGTGCCTCAGTAAGCTTCCCCCCCATGTTGCCGCCCTCTGCGCCAAATATTCCTCAACGCATGCTACCGGGCACATGGGCGATCCGGGAATCCGGTGGACTACTACACAATCCCCGTTCGCTCCCTGATCGGTCTTGGACCTGGCAAACGAGACTACCATTGTTTCCCCTTTAATTTGGATTTGCTCTCGGCACAGTCCTCCCCCCGTATCCTGCTTGTTCCTTGCTACCAGCTCGCTTACCCACATAGCCCCATGGAATGCTAATGAAAAAGCGGCTCTAAATAGTACTGTCTCAGATTGAGATGAACATGTTGCAGGGAGTACAGACATCAACAGGGCCAACCTTTCCAGACCTATCGGGTGCCTGTCGTCCACTCTGCGACCCTCAAGGCGTTGCCACCCTGGCAGCGCCTTCTGAACCACAAAAGACGCTGTGGGGTCCTGGATACCATGGGCCCGTGCCATGAAAGAAATGGCGGCCCGGTGCCTCTGTGCCGTGGCTACTGATTTGCCTGCCTGATGTAAGGATAACAGAAACTTCAGAACATACTCCTCCTGGCCCCAAAGCTCCCCCCCAGCAGAACCCAAAAAGGACCAATAGGAACGGAACGTCCCTTCGTATGCCTTTCTTGTCCTGGGCGCTAAACTCTCTCCCACGCGGTCTTGTAGTCCGGGGCACCGAGAGACCAGAGAGCTTCGGGAAATGGTGCCGCCACCGGGTCCGCTGAGGGTAGGAAACCCCAGAAGGCCTGCATACGGGAACGAGAAAGTGCGTCAGCTGCCTGATTCAACACCCCTGGCACATGCCTTGCCCTAAAGTGGACGTTCAACCTCATACACAGCAGAATGATTTCCTTTAGCAATCTCAAGATCCATCTGCAGGGGGCAGCCTGACTATTGATACACTCAACAACGGTCATATTATTCGACCAAAACACAACAGAGCGGTAACGAAACCCCTCAGGCCATGTAATCAGGGCCACCAGAATAGGGAACAGCTCTAGAAACCCAATGTTACCTGTGAGCCCATTCACGTGCCACCATACCGGCCAGGTTTGTGCTGACCAATGATTACCAAAAATCGCGCCAAATCCCACACTCCCTGCCGAGTCTGTCCACAACCCCAGTTCCTCAGAGGAAACCGCGGGTGTGCTCCACACCACTCGACCGTTGAAATCCGCCAGGAATGCCAACCATATCCGCATGTCCTGACGAACCTCTGCCGAGAGCCTTGTGCGGTGGTGGCCTTCCTTAAGGCCAACCATGGCCTGCACAATAGAGCGGGAAAATGGGCGCGCCATTGGGATCACTCTCAGGGCAAAATTTTGTTGACCCACAACCTGCTGTAACTGATGTAATCTCACTTTCGTCTCGCTAATACATGTTTTAAGCGATGCCTCAAATTTCGTCACCTTTTCCTTGGGCAAGCGGAAGCACCCCTCTTCGGAATCGAGCTCTATTCCAAGAAACTCGAGCGAAGTAGACGGCCCCACTGTCTTACCGGGTGCCAATGGCACGCCAAAGCGCCTCATGAGATCACAAAATGTATTCAAAGCTTGTGCACACTCTATGTCCCCAGCTGCCCCCAGGAACAGAAAATCATCAAGATAATGCATCACATGAGTAAACCCTGTTGTTCTTGTGAAGGCCCATTGCAAAAAACAACTGAATCTTTCAAAATACGCACAAGAGATGGAGCAACCCATTGGCATACATTTATCCATGTAATAGCGACCCTGAAACATGAAACCAAGGAGACGCTGATCCTCTGGGTGTACCGGTAGCAACCGGAACGCTGACTCAATATCTGATTTAGCCATCAGCGCTCCGGGCCCTAGGCGATTCAAAATGGCAACGGCCTCATCGAAAGATGCGTAGTGCACAGAACAAACTCCCGGGTCAATCGGATCGTTCACCGAAAGACCCCTCGGGGCTGACAAGTTATGTATCAACCTGAATTCCCCCGGGTCTTTTTTGGGGACTACACCTAGGGGTGAACAAACAAAATTAGCAACTGGCGGGATGTCATATGGTCCCGCAACCCGACCTCGGGCCACCTCTTTACCAATCTTTGCTTGTACCACCGCCGCGTTCAGCTGCACCGATAGTTGATTCTTACAATGTGCTGCACCCTGAAAATCCCCCGCCGGGATGCGGAAACCATATGAGAAACCATCTCGTACACCCCAGCGGAGATATGATCTGGGTATTCGTTTAGCCAAGGGATCATTGCCATGATATCAACCGGGGTCGGTAGAGGCGCCCCCTGGACCATTTCAGACCTGTTTGGCGCTACCTCTACTCCCCGTATCACTAGCCTTGGCTCTGCACATATTCTCAGGATGGGAGGACTGCCCACACCCGAACATTCGTGCCTGAACTTACAAGAACCCTGTGGCCTAGTACATTTCCCTCTGTTAAAGCTCCAGCAGACCCCTTTTTTCCCTGTGCTGCCGCTATTCCTTGAGTTCCGGTCATTGCTGGAACCTGCCCGAAAGGGCGCCCCTGACGAATGGCGGGAAGACTCGGCCACCTCACCCCCCAATGCTGGTGACTTCCCCACGCCTGGCTTTTCCATGTTTTGCCATGAAATGGAGTCAAAACAATCCCATGTCAGGGATGAATCATGTTCCTTGGATTTACGAAATATATTATCATAAGCAAACCATTGATTTCCTCCATAAGTTTCATAAAATCCCATGATACGTGTCTGATACACGGCCAATTCCCCCAACAAATCGGGCCTACGTTCCCCCATAATTGCACTGAACATTCCGAACGCTCTGCCCCAATTGCCTATCGATTCATCGACTCTAAAACCGGCCATCCTGGCTCGCCATACACTTGGATGTAGAAACTCTTTTTGGTTTTTTACATGCTTGATTTCGTAGTGATCGGTCAACAAGGACAACATGTTTACATATTTGTCTGCCCATATCCTCTCTTTCACCTCCATCGGGATATGCTGCACAATTTTCTCCCTCCTTGAAGGTACCGATCCCTCCCCAACCATCGGCAATGGCTTACCTGAACCTGCCGCTGTAACTGTCGACCCCGCCGTACCAACGCCCGATCCTGGTTGACCCACGGGAGCTTGCGGGGAAACAAAAGGACAAGGTGCTTTTGCGGCCTCTCGGGATTGCCGCAACTGCCTCATTAATTGCTTGGCCTCCTCGGCCGTGTCCCCTGGAGCAACGGAACCCACACTGTTTCTGCCCAACCATGCCGCCAGCTGGGCGGCCAACTCCGGGGGCATATCCCCCTCGTTCACAGGGGTAACTACAACAGGGATCGGCTGCCCCGCGTCGGGAACCGGCACAGGAGCCTCCACCGGTCTGGGAGGGCTCGCCGGGGGAGCCTCCGGAACTGGGACCTCGTCTTCATTTGCCCCGTTCCTGGCCCTCTTTCTTCTCCCGGCAGGGACCGCCCCTGGGATGATTCTTTTAGGCCGTCCTGTACCGTCCCTGGCCGCCATTTTCCTCTTCATCTCCGCCATGTCTTTCACCAGCATGCGGAGCATTTGGTCGGTGCTAACCTTCTTTGCGACCCTCTTGCCCGGCATTTTACACGTAGATGAAAGGTCCTGGACAAGATTTGTAGCGCTAGAAGAGAAAAAAGAGAAATTACAAATTTCAAAATTGGCTCTTCGTTCCGTCTCGAGCTCACGTGCAACGAGGAGGTGCAGCTTCAGAGCACAGGAACAAGAGGATGCTTCCTTGGCTTGTCGCTCCTTTTATCCTTCTTCGGGCGGGCGTAGACCCTCCTCCAATCCGCCTCCCGGGCGTGGCTGGCGGTGTCGGTGTCTAGGACAACCCCTTCTTGGGCGGGAAAAGGCGCGCCCCAGCTACGCCGCTTCGGGCATACCAGCCGGGACACGCCTCCCGCCCAAAATGGCTTCCCGGGGAGATCGGGGTACTCCACCATACGTTCGGGGGGACCGAGTGGTCGCCCCTTTCCAATAGCACTACAGATGAGGGGTTAGACGTGTCCCATATTTTACACCAAAACAGAACTAATCCTGATTGGAAAAAATGGTTGATCTGGCCCACAGACGCTAATAACTGTCAAGATAGATTCCTGAACAAAACACAGGGGTTCAAACAGAACAGGCCAGACCCAAGATATTCCCAGAGACAACATCCAGGGATAATAACAAAATACAGTGTAGGAAAATTATGCCTCGAATGACTACAGAAATCAACACTACCTGAAATTAAGCAACACTTGACCTTAATTAAGGAAGGTGCTGACTTGCGGGATTCCTTCTTGGGACCTCGCAAACAGCATCAAAAACGTTTCATATACGCCGGTATATATGCTGCTTACAACAAATCTTGGAAAATAACGCAAATTGAAACTGCTGAAAAAATACGAGATATTGATCGTATTAATTTGAATCACTGTCTGTTGTGGACAATGGGTTAACAACTCTGTCCTCTAGAATGTATTTTTTGGACAGCATTGTATCATCTTCTGTTGATATAATAGAACAGGATATGATAATGTTACAACATGGCCAGTCCCAATTACGTTCTATTGTACAGTTAGGCTGGACGTTACAAAATCTGCGTTCAGGCTACGTGCCTTTGGCTTCTAATCAACACAACGTAATTATTTTCTTTTTCTTTTTTTAAAGTATTTATTGAGATGTTAAGGTGCAATTTGAGGTACAAAAAAGTAGAAGAAGCAGGTTAAGAATAAATACATCAGCATCAATCAATAACAATAAAAAAAGAAGACATGTCTGATATATTTCATACCAAAATAGCTCGGCAGGATAAAAGTATTAGTTAATAGCAATACTAAAACGACTCAAGGCTTCACAAAATTAAAATGCATATCAGCACAGCTCGGGCAGGATATAAGGAGCAATTTTTCCTATTCAAAAATTTCTTCTAGAAGGTTCTTAAAAGTTCAACGCCTAGATTCCCTCCATCTTCTGAGGGGACCCCAGATGTTTCTTCCCATTTCCTGCAATTTCTTTCACTTAAATTCATATAAACACGCCTCTATAATATGCATTCCTAATAACCTTGTGAGCCACATCTGGAAGTTGGGGGCGGTGATATCCTTCCAACCAGCAGAAATAAGTATGCGTAACACTGCCACTGAGATAAAAACCAGGGCTTTAGCATTTCTTGCCACCTTCAGTTTGCCATCAGTACCTAGTAAAACCACAGTAGGGGATAGATCGATGTTTTGATCTAGCAGGCCCTCCAAAAACACCTGTATTTCCTTTAGAATTGGAGCCAGATTGGAGCAGTGATAAAACATATGGAGTAAATCTGCGGGACCCGTATTACATCTGGGGCATCTGTCATCTTCCCTTACACCCCACGCAAATAATTTCGCAGGGGTGTAGTATAAATTATACAAAGTCTTGTAATGCTGGGCCTTTAGGTTTGAGGATCGGAAGATTTTCTTATTCATAACTAGGGCAAGATCTAAGTCAACATCTGGATCACCTAACTTCTGGGACAGGGTGGCTTCCGTTTTTTCCAGATCATCCTCAAGACCTTGTTGTAAAAAATTGTACCCTATTTTTATTTTCCTACCCCCTTTTCTCAGATATTGGACCATTGGGTTCTCCGCAGGGAGAGAAATCCTTGTCCTGAATGCCCGCACTGTCTGGACAATTCGACTGTATAACAGCCACTGGCTGGATGGAATACCAAATTTCTGCTGCAAAATGTCAAAGCCAAGGATATCAGCTCCTACCATAATGTCCCCCAAGCACTTTACCCCCCGCTCCTTCCAGAGTTGACTGTCCCTATTTTGGCCTAGATGGGGATAGATGTTAGTTTTCCAAAGATAATTCCATTTATTTTGGGAATATTCAAACATTTCCTGACTGCCTTCCAAGTCCCCCACACCCCTTCAAGAATTTTATATCTCGCTCTCTTATAATACCTGCGGTCCACTTCACACCTTAGTAACCCAGTAGGCTTTCTTCCCAATAGGAGCTCAAAGATGGAGCGGAGTGCCTGATTATCCGGCTGGCTTTCTACTGCTGCAGGATCAAATTGAAACAATATATTCATTTGTACCAATAAACATGTCCAATGATACAGCCTAAGGTTCGGCATAGCCAAGCCTCCCCTCGCCAATGGTAAAGACATACGGGTAATCGATCGTCTGGATTTGCCATACTGCCAGATGAACTGCAAGAATACTGATTCTAATTTTCTGATCACCCTTTCTACTAACAGCAGTGGAATTGTCCAAAATAAATACAGAACCTTTGGAAACATAGTCATTTTTAAAACATTCACCCTCCCAATCAGTGATGGATGTAACACATCGATTCTTTTCAGCTTGGTTTCAATAGCATCTACCAGGGGTAAATAGTTATCTTTAACAATCACATCCACATTGGCATTCACACTTACCCCCAGATACACGGCTGAATCTACAAAGCTTTGGTCTGTCTTATTGATATTGTTCCTGAAAATTATCTGAGTTTTGTTCTTCGTTCAAGCAATACCCAGATCGCCCCCCAAAATCCTTGGCCAGTTGACACAGCTCTATCATAGATTGACGAGGATCCGTTGTTATTATTGCCAAGTCGTCTGCATATGCTAACAATTTAGTGGAGTGACCGTTGAGCATCACTGGATTAATCAGTTCAGAGGCTAGGATTTTCTAGATGAGCGGGCCGATGTATAATGAAGACAAAATTGGAGGGCACGGGCATCCTTGGCGAGTGCCCCTTCTAATTAATATTTCATCAGATCGCTGGCCCATGACCGTAACCTTCGCCATCGGATCACTGTACATCGCCTTAATGGCTCTTGTGCTTTTATTCCCGAAACCCCTGCCAGCTAGAATACCCCACAAAAACTCCCAGACCACGCGGTCGAATGCTTTCTCCGCATCGAGGAGGATCATGGCCAACTCCCCCCGCCCCCCCCCCCTCCCCACCACCCCCCATGGCAGTGTGGGCGTCAAAAAATGCAATGGCCCATCTGGTATGATCCGTTGTGCCCCTACCCGGCACAAAGCCATGCTGCCATGGAGAGACGAGTCGGCCAATGATCCCCGCCAGTCTCTTCGCCCTGATCTTAGAATATAATTCTGTGTCCGCGTTGATAAGCGAAATTGGTCGATATGACCCAGGGTTGTCTTTGGGTTTGCCCTTTTTATGAACTATAACAATATTAGTCTCTTCCCAAGAGTCTGGGATTACGCCTGTATAAACAATGCCATTATATAAATCTAGAAGGATTGGTGCGATCTCTTTTTCTAGGCAGTTGTAGACTTCCAGGGGGATCCCGTCTGGGCCTGTGGCCTTACCAGCTGCTATGTCCCATAAAGCCATCCTTACTTCAGTCAGGGTCAAGCCTCTGTCCAATAAATCGCTGCTATGATTGTCTAACACAGGACCAACATCACCAATATCTGGGCTCTGATCAGGCACCATATCTTCCTCATCATACAGTTTTTGATAAAAGGTCTTAAAGACTCTTAAAATATCCTTTGGCACCGTATAATCGATACCATCCTCTTGTATGCTGGAAATTGTGTTTTTTGACCTCCCCTGCCTGATCCGGAGTGCCAGTGCCCTCCCCGCCTGCTCACTCGTTTCATAGCGCGTTGCCCTGGAAGACTGGTATTCTCTATCCTCTTTCTGAGTGATTATTCCCTGAAGATCCGCTTTAATAGTGACAATTCTGTTTAGGCTCGCCGGACCATCTGCCCCCTGCACGATATCCTTAATATGCAGTTCTTCTGCCGCCGCCAAATCCCTGATCCAATTCTCCACCTCCCTCTTATCCTCTCTCCTTAGCCTAGCTGCACAATTTATCGATTCGCCCCTTAGGGAGGCCTTAAATGCTTCCCAGACTCCATTTCGGGATGTGCTATAACGATTCATATAATAAAAATATTTTGCCCACTGTCTGAGTTCCACAAACCTTTTGTCAGATAAGAGCTTCCTCTCAAACGTCCAGCTTGTGAGTTTCCTCTCAGCCTTATCTACTTCTAAACATAAGATCAACGGGTTGTGGTCTGAGATTAATTTTGGTAACTTCATAATGTGCGCCTTATTAAGTTCTAAGGAGGAGATCAAAAAATAGTCTAGCTTGGAATACTTCTGACACGGGTATGAAAAGTATGTAAAACTTGGATTTAAAGGCTCCTTAGTACCCCAGACATCCTTCAGCCCGTGTGAATTCATAAGTGAATCCAGAGCCCGGTACACTCGGGGTTTTCGTCCTGAATACCCACCTAACCTGTTTCAATTGACCGAGATATTCAAATCGCCACACAATATAATAGGCTAGCCAGCTCTTCCTCTAGGACATCATAAACCTCAGGGTCATCTTGATTTGAACCATACACTACGCACATCGTATAACCCAAGCTCAGCTCCACTATTACCCATCTCCCCGAGCTATCAGCTTAGATCTCTTGATCCCTCCTAGAGTTTGTTTAGCCAGTATGGCAACCCCCCTAACTGTGGAAGTTTGCGAGGAGCAGGCAAGTAAATCGACATCCCTGAAATTCATTAAGTTCCTTTTTGCCCACAGGATGTGGGTCTCTTGGAGACATAAAATATCAATATTGTTATATTTACCGAAATGACCTAGCCTTTGGTGTTTCCTCCAGTCGTTTAACCCACCCACATTGATTGAGCAGATTCTAATGTGTGGCATAATAAGAAACTGAGCTTTCCCAACCAAAAGAGACAACCTCACTGTGATTATCCATTGCCTTTAAAGAAACCAGCTGACCAGGACAAAAGACCTCAAAGCACCAAGTCATCTAATTTTTTGATTTTTCCCCTTTACCCCCCAACTCCCCCCACCTCCCCCCCTCTCCTTGAGACCCCCCTCACCCTGACCCATCCCTCCCAGCCTGTACCATCCCCCCTCCCTACCCACCCTACCCTACTCTCACATGAGGTGATCAGACCTGGTCTGTGCACGTGATAGATGGCAGTTGAAGCAGTAGAGAAAAATAGAAAAAGAAAACTCAATAACAACACCCTACATATACCTTATAGCCCACTAAGTATCCCAACACCACTGACTCACTACAATTTCCGGCTTTGTCCACGATCCCTCATCTGACTATGACATTTAAGGCAATCTTGGATTTCACATAGGACAAAAAGTTCATTAATCAGTATTAGTATTATTTCTCTTGAGAATCCAAATACTATTTAGATTTGACTTCAGAGGAAAAGTATAATGTTCTCCCTCCATTGATTATTTTTAGTTGGGCCGGGTTGATCAAATATGCCTGCATCTTTTTATCTTGAAACAGCTTTAACAATTGCCTCAACCTCCATCGTCTCTCAACAGTTGCGTGATAGAAGTCATGGCGAACAAAGAAAGCCACTCCTTCGACAACTTTCTTCGCATCCGGTCTTGCTTTTTCCGCAATCGCCAGCCTCAGTACAAAATTGCCCAGGAATATTAAAATTGCTCTGGGTTAATCCCCTTCCTTTGTGTTCCTGTTCAGTCTGAACGGGGTACGATGGGCCCGCTAGATTTTGGTTGCCCAGTTCCAGCCTGCGATTTCGGGAAACACTCGCTCAAAGAGCTTGATAACAAAAGCTCTTACATCAGATCCTTCAACTCCCTCCGGTATACCTAAGATTCGAAGGTTGTTACGCCTCAAACGGTTTTCCATGTCTTCCAGTTTCTACTGGATATCAATTACTTCTGAGCTTTGAGCGCCCAACTTACTTGTCGCGGCTGCAGCCTCCATCTCTGATGAAACCACTCTCTCCTCGAAGTTTGACATTCGATCACCCAGGTTAACACAGGCTTTGGACAGTTTCCTCACAACGCCCTGCATCTTTTTTATGGCGGCTTGTGCCTTGCGACTGTCTTGGCGGGTCTCTTCTCTGTGAGCAATAATCTCCTGATGGATAACCTCGAGAAGAGACATCTGTGCAGGTTCCCCACAAGGGCTCCCCAGCAGCGGCATAGCTGAGGAATGATCCCAGCTGAGCTCCTGCTCTTTCATCCCTGCTGGTAGTTTCACCGCCGTTGCCGGTAATTCATGCTCTGGCTCACTTTCTGACTCCAGGTTACTGTTTCCCTGCACGGAGCTGTTGTCCTCATCATCGTTTTCTGACCATTCGCCACCTTCTGAGACGAGAAGAAACATTCACTCAGGGCCTTATCCTTCAATTTATCATTTTCGAGGGAGATAGCATTGTTTGCCAGATCAGTCTCTTCCCCCCCCTGCCTGGGCCCTATCCAGATCCAACCTGGCTGTATTGCCGGAGTCATCAGTTGCTGTGCCACCGGGATTAGCTTTATCTGTACTTAATGCAGCCTCACAATCGCCCTGACCATTTGCCCCTTCTGCGCTCTGAGGGAGGACAATTGTTACATCTGGTATGGTGATAGTAGTAGGTGCTTTATCATGATCCTTCCTCCCGTCTATCTCTTCGGTCACCTCAGCCTGGACCTCAGCCAGAACCTCAGCCTGGACCTCAGCCTGGACCCCTCATTAAGTGACACATTAGCTTTTGAGCCTTTCTCTTTCTCTTTGCCGATTTTAGAAGAAATGTCCGCAATTGGGGTATTAGCCAGTTTTGCCTTGACTACCAGCTGTTGCTGCTTCCTTACCGGAGGTGTCTGCTTTTTTTGTCGGTTGTCTGCCTCCTCCGTTTCTGCTGCAGCCTCAGCAGCTACTTTCCTCTTCAATGCTGCCGCTTTGGTGTTTGCGTTCACATTGGGCGCCATGGCCCCCCTGCTCCTCTCTCTTCCGCTGTGCCACCAATTCTGTGAGCCCTAATCCAGTCGACAGTTCCACCTGAATCCGCCCACTTCGCAGGCTCCACAGACTCCTCAGCTCCTCGCCCGCCCCTCCGTTCTTCGCCGAGCTCTGCTGCTGAGAGTGCTCACCACCAGCGTCAGTTCCCGCAACAGCCGTCCCAGCGGTCCGTGGCAGGTAAGAGGCAGGAGCATTTGTCCCCGGTTCCAAACGTAACCGCTTCTGAACTGTGCAGCGATTTTCTGCCAGTTCTACATCTATGAGGGGTTTCGTGGTGATTTCTGTGGCGTTCAGCACTCGCACTCGGGCTCTAACCGCATCTCAATTACTTAACTGCTCCCAGCCGTCCTAGGCGGCCGCCATCTTGCCCTGCCACTCTCAGTGAAAATATTTACAACGTAAATATTTTCTATCTTTAACCTTACAGATAAACAAATCTCTTTGGGACAAAAAGGAGCAGACTATACGGTGCTGAGCATTGAAAAACTAGAAAGATTACCATTAACAGTTTCCGAGAGGCCTGTC
Organism: Lissotriton vulgaris; assembly: GCF_964263255.1. Classification (NCBI taxonomy): domain Eukaryota; kingdom Metazoa; phylum Chordata; class Amphibia; order Caudata; family Salamandridae; genus Lissotriton; species Lissotriton vulgaris. The sequence continues at coordinate 983,488,637 of NC_141695.1, read as the reverse complement.
ATTGAATGGATAATACATGGTACCATAACAATACCAATAACGACATTCCAGTTTCAATACTGCCGACAGCATATAGCAGCGGGCCTGTATGAAAGGTTGGGTAAAGTACACATTAAGTCGACCTGGAATTTGCCTTACACACACATAGATGTTGGAGTGGGCATAAAAAAGAAGTATTTCTTAGTGGGAAAAATTGTGAAAACTCGCTAAGTGGTACACTTCTGTGTCAAGAAATTAATTTACATGGAGCCTGTGACGGTTCATCTAATGACCTTTCTTGCCACTTGCACGGCACCCCAGCCACACATATCTCGTCAGTGTTACATCCAGGGTCACTTGTTGTATGCAAGTATTGTATCCAAACAGCAAGCCTGACAAGGAGGCAACAATTTGGCCTTCATTGAATATCACTTCTATTCGAATTGATACATTAAGCAGAATGAAAGCCATTCTTTTACAAAAAAACTGTGCCTTTGACCTCATCTAGAGAAACGTATGATCTGCAAATTGCAAGGACCTCAGCAGAGATACATACATTATTATCAACAAACTGCCCCGTACATTTCATAAAAATGTTAGGTCAAATTTTAAACATGTCAGATACCAGTGGCATCGCACATGTATTTAAGACACTTTTTTCGGGACTGTTAGCACCCTTTGAAGCAGTCCTGAGCATTTTTTCCAAATTTCGTACACTCTGTGTTCGGCGGTCTGCCTCTCATTTTGGGACTCGTAGCAGGAATTCTATTTTTGTTCCTTCTGCTCCGATATGGCAAGTCCAGTCACCAGCGATACCCAGATTCCCATGGAACAAACAATCCAGGCAATGCGGTACCGAAATAAGATAACACAGGTCCTCGGCTTGGCTCGTCTAAGAGATCTGAATACCACATGGTTTCTATCATTCAGACCAATCTGGCAAGATTGCATCTTACCTGTTCTACGATGCTCGCTCTGTGGAGAAGAATGAGTGTTAAACATCTGTCTCTCACTTCTATCAGCAGTACCTATGGATGTCGATACTTTGCTTGGTTCTGTAACGACTCATGCAACATGGTGTCCCCAGCGGCTACCAATTCTGATGACGGCATTTGTTGAGACCTCACCATTACAACTAGGTGGCGGTGAGGTACAAGATGAAAGAGGCACACAGGTACAACTTTCTGTGAACATTACTGATCCAGATCACGCTGACGGTAATGCATCTCACATATGCACTATTTCTACTTTTTTGGAAATGGCCAAACTTTCACCTACTGTGGTAGATGAATTCTTTGCCAGCCTATCTGAGTTAATGTTTTCTCCTAACAATGAGAATAACTCTTGAGAAACAAGCACACAGCGTTCCCTGAACTTTGATTTCGGCTGTCAGTTTTGATAAACAGAATTTCTAAAATTTGGAACTACTTTTTACTACAACAAAATTATTTTTTCTCAATACCAAAATATTTACCTTTTTTTGGCACAGAGTAATCTGCTTAATGTAGAACTATTCTTAGAGAACAAGATTTCTATTGTTTGATACCTAGAGACAATATTT